>NC_060073.1:3987500-5237500 GCF_922984935.1 Meles meles | reverse complement strand
CAGTCAGTTGGGCATGTGCCTTCAGGTCAGGTCTTAGGTCTTAGGTCTCAGGGTCTTAGGATCAAGCCCTACACTGGGCTCCCTGCTCAGTGGGGAATCTGCTTCTTCCTCTTCCTCTGCCCCTCCCCACTGCTTGCCCCCCCTCCCCCAACTAAATAAATAAATCTTTAAAAAATAAAAAAGTCAAGATCTTGTTTTTTTTTTTTTTTAAGATTTTATTTGTTTATTTGACAGAGAGAGGTCACAGGTCACAAGTAGGCAGATAGGCAGGCAGGCAGAGAGAGAGGGGGAAGCAGGCTCCCTGCTGAGCAGAGAGCCTGATGCAGGGCTCAATCCCAGGACCCTGGGATCATGGCTGGAGCTGAAGGCGGAGGCTTTAACCCACTGAGACACCCAGGTGCTCCAAGATGTCAGTGTTTTATTCTATCTTCATTTAAATTATCCCAATCACACTTTTTGACTTTCAAAGTTAAAATATGATAATTGCTTTTAATAGTTATTTTATATATACACCTATATTCAGCTTACTAGTAATGTTATTATCATAAGACATTGATAATGTACAGGCCAACAAGAAAATGTTCTCAGTATTTCACTATTATCTGAAGAGACAGTATATAATTTTTTGTCACTACTTCTTGTTACTAGAGATGCTACAACTAAATACAGATTTTCTTGAGGTGCCTGGGGGGCTTAGTCACTTAAATGTCCTACTTTTTTTTGTTTTTCAAGGTTTTATCTATTTGTTTGAGAGAGGAAGAGTGAGAGTGAGAAGCAGACTCCCCGCCCTGCAGAGTCCCCATGTGGGGCTCAGTCCCAGGAACCTGAGATCATGACCTGAGCTGAAGGCAGATACTTAACCGACTAAGCCACCCAGGCGCCCCTTGTATCCTGCTCTTGATCTCTTGACCCCAGGGTTGTGAGTTCAAGCCCGAGGTTGGACTCCACATTAGGGTCCATGTCCAGCCCCATATTTTAAAAAATAAAAAATACGGGGTGCTAGGTGGTTCCATTGGTTAACCGAGTCTTGATTTTTTTTTTTTAAGATTTTATTTATTTATTTGACAGAGATCACAAGTAGGCAGAGAGGCAGGCAGAGAGAGAGGGGAAGCAGGCTCCCTGCTGAGCAGAGAGCCTGATGCAGGGCTCAATCCCAGGACCCTGGGATCATGGCTGGAGCTGAAGGCGGAGGCTTTAACCCACTGAGACACCCAGGCACCTGTGAGTCTTGATTTTAGCTTGGTTCATGATCTCAGGGTTGTGAGATCAAGTCCTGCATCGGGCTTCTTGTTGAACTTGGAGCCTGCTTAAGATTCTCTCCCCAGGCACCTCAGTGGCTCATTCGGTGAAGCAACTACCTTCAGCTCAGGTCATGATCCCTGGGTCCTGGGATCGAGCCCCTCGTTGGGCTTCCTGCTCAGCGGAGAGCCTTCTCCCTCTGCCTCTGCCTCTTCCTGCTCATGTTCCCTCTTTTCCCGCTCTCTCCAATAAATAAATAAAATCCTTAAAAAAAAAAAAAAAAAATTTTTTTTTCTCTCTCTCCCCCTCTGCCCCTCCGCACTGGTTCTCTCAAAAAAAGAAAGAAAAGAGAATAAATGAAAAATAAATACAGAATTTCTCATTAGGAAAACTTATCTTCCTAGGATGATAAAAATTCTTTTTTTATTAATTATCATCTATTTGGTCATGTGGAAATACAAGAAGACAGTTGGTTAGAATCTAGACTTGTTAGGAGCACGTAGGTGGCGCAGTCGGTTAAGCATCTGGATCTTGGTTTTGGCTCAGGTCGGGATGTCAGGGTCTTGAGATCAAGCCCCTTCTTAGGCTCTGGGTTTGGAGCCTGCTTAAAAGATTCTCTCTCCCTCTTCCCCCCAATGCACTGTCCCTCTCTCAAATAAATAAATCTTCAAAGAAAAAAGAAAGGATTTAATCTTAGTATTAGTCAGACGTGGTCCACATAATAAAAAATAAAAGGCGCCTGGATGGCTCAGTAGGTAGAACATGCAGCTCTTGGGGCACCTGGGTGGCTCAGTGGGTTAAAGCCTCTGCCTTCGGCTCAGGTCATGATCTCAGGGTCCTAGAATCAAGCCCCACATCGGGCTCTCTGCTCAGTAGGGAGCCTGCTTCCTCCTCTCTATCTGCCTGCCTCTCTGCCTACTTGTGATCTCTGTCTGTCAAATAAATAAAATCTTTATTAAAAAAAAGAACATGCAGCTCTTGATCTTGGAGTCATACGTTCAAGCCCCACATTGAGCATAGAGCTTGCTTTAAAAAAAAGTATTTTGGGGGGCACCTGGGTGGCTCAGTGGGTTAAAAGCCTCTGCCTTCGGCTCAGGTCGTGATCCCAGGGTCCTGGGATCGAGCCCCACATTGGGCTCTCTGCTCAGCAGGGAGCCTGCTTCCTCCTCTCTCTCTGCCTGCCTCTCTGCCTACTTCTGATCTCTGTCAGTCAAATAAATAAATAAAATCTAAAAAAAAAAAAAAATTATTATTATTATTTTTTTTTTAAGATTTTATTTATTTGACAGAGAGAGAGATCACAAGTAGGCAGAGAGGCAGGCAGAGAGAGAGGAGGAAGCAGGCTCCCTGCGGAGCAGAGAGCCTGATGCGGGGCTCGATCCCAGGACCCTGAGATCATGACCTGAGCCGAAGGCAGCGGCTTAATCCACTGAGCCACCCAGGCGCCCCAAAAAATTATTTTTTAATGTACAATTCATTGGTTTAAAATAGAGAGGGATGTAAGAATCACTAACATTGTTTATAAATTGTTTATAATATTTACAAATGAACATTGTTAATATTTTTTAAATTTCAATTTAAAAATGATTGTAGCTATGAAAGTAAAACTTAAGGGGTGCCTGGATGGCTCAGTGGGTTAAGGTTTTGGCTTGATGGTAATCTCAGGTTGTAGTATCAGGCCCCACGTCGGGGCTCTGTGCTTGGCAGGGAATCTGCCCGTCCCTCTCCCTCTGCTTCTCCCTCTACTTGCATGGGTGAGCTCGCTCTCTCTCTCTCTGTCTCTCTCTCAGATTTATAAATAAAATCTTTTTTAAAAAAAGAAAAGTAAAATTGATTTATACTTGTCCATTCTTAAAATTTAGAAATGTGTCATTACATATAAAGCCTTTTTTGTAACATTCTTGATTTATTCATTTTGTCCTTTTAATAATAAAATGCTACATCATTTAACAGAAAAATAATGAACCATTAAATGAAGGAGTAGAACTATGGAAGGACTGAAAAATAGAAAATTCTTAAGAGGGCAGAGAACAGTGCTTCGATATTTTTTAGAGACCCAGATCATGTTCGGGAAGATTGAGTGAGCTATTACCAAGGTCATCTTCTGAAAGCAGAAAAGCTTTTGATGACGTTACCATGTAGGCAATAATATGCTTATTCTGCTGGGGTATTATTTATTTATTTACTAGAGTATGTTTTCTCCCACAGTGTGTCTCCATTTATCTAGGTCTTTTCTAATACATCTCAATAATGCTTTTTCAGAAATCAACTTTATTGAGGTACAACTGACATACTATAAAGTATACTCATTTTAAGTGTACATTTCAGTGAGTTTGAGTAAATCTCATTCATGTAATAATCTTTCACATAAAGTGCATAATCTCTTGTTCTCTATGTCATTGACACCTTCAGAGTTAGCTTATTATTAGTTCAAGTGCCTGCCACATGCTGAGCACTATGCTAGGTGCTAGAGGACCTGTGGAAAATAAGGTCATTCTCATTCTCAAAGAGCTTAAAGTCTCACAAGGGAAGAAAAACCAGAGGATGGACATTTCAGCAAACCACGATAATGATGAGTGCCTCAGAAGTGAATAAATACAGTGTTGTGGGGACAATAGGAAGGACCCCCCTAACAAACTGGAGGAGAATTAGGGGAAACCCTTTGGAAGAAGTGATAGCTAAGCTTGATAGGAAGGAAATAAGGAGACAGAACGAAAACCAAAATTCCAAATAGAAGGAGTCATCTATGTAAAAGTAGGCACAGGGAGAGAAAGGTGGGCAGCCTTTAGGTGCCTTTTATGGGATGTTAGCATAAAGTGGGATTCTCTTGTGAGAAGAGAGAGATTGTTTTCTGCTGTCATTCCAGCAGTACCTGAGAGGTAGATGAAAAGCAACATATAAAATACGCAGATTTGGTCATAGGGAAATTATTTCATGGAAGGCCATGAGGTGTGTGTGCGCGCGCAGCATATGAATAGATGAATTCCCATTGGACTTCTTACCAGTTTGGCCCTAATATTGATGCAGAACAGGTAGAACTGGTGATTACCTCTACGGGAGACTTGCTCTCACATGGAACAGGCCGTTTAGCAAAAGGCTTACCCAGAGCCTAAAGATAATCTAAGGAGAAAAGTATGAGTACCTTAACACAATATTCTCTCAGTAGTCAGTTGATACCTAATAATACCAGTTAAAGAGAGGCCAGAAAGTGTAACTTACTGCTGGAGGTGGGAAATTCTGGCCAAAGAAATTCAGATTTCTCTGAATGAACAATTGATTAAAAAAGAAATAACCATGTGTTCTTAACCCTTCCTTTCCCTGATCCAGACATAAGAATTTGTGATGTCTTGGGCAAGTAAGATCTTCCTTCTTCTTTAAAGACTTTCCAAAGGAGGCGCCTGGGTGGCTCAGTGGGTTAAAGCCTCTGCCTTTGGCTCGGGTCATGATCCTACGGTCCTGGGATTGAATCCCTCATTGGGCTCTCTGCTCAGCAGGGAGCCTGCTTCCCTTTCTCTCTCTGCCTGCCTCTCTGCCTACTTGTGATCTGTCTCTCTGTCAAATAAATAAATGAAATCTTAAAAAAAAAAAAAAAAAAGACTTTCCAAAGGAGAATACCAGGAGTTGGGAGATGCTGACCACTACATGAAGAGAACAGAAAGTAGATTTTGTTTGAGGGAAAGAAAGGAAGCTAGAGTTCATTCAGTGTTCTAGGCCCAGTGGGTGTTAGGTTAAAACTCTTGGCTCCCTGAACAGAAATTCTTTGAAGTAAAGTAGCAAGTTAACCTTTAATTTGTTGCTCTTCAATTTGCACGTCATTGGGGCGCCTGGGTGGCTCAGTGGGTTAAAGCCTCTGCCTTCGGCTCAGGTCATGATCTCAGGGTCCTGGGATTGAGCCCTGCATCAGTCTCTCTGCTCAGCGGGGAGCCTGCTTCC
This sequence comes from Meles meles, assembly GCF_922984935.1. Classification (NCBI taxonomy): domain Eukaryota; kingdom Metazoa; phylum Chordata; class Mammalia; order Carnivora; family Mustelidae; genus Meles; species Meles meles. Next base: position 5,232,328 of record NC_060073.1, on the reverse strand, counting down.
CTCTCTCTCTGCCTGCCTCTCTGCCTACTTGTGATCTCTTTCTGTCAAATAAATAAATAAAATCTTTAAAAAAAAATTTGCATGTCATTGGTGATCCCTTCTGGCCACTCTGCCACAGTTTACATCTGAGTGTTCCCCTAGACTCCTGCCTCATGTCATTATGCACAGATTGTATGCATTTGTCCAGGTTTGTGTTAAAAGGGAAGTAAATGATCAAATGTAGATTTTGTTGGAAAGCTTACCAGATACATGTGTTTTATAGCATTAAGCTAGATATTTACTTTGTCAATATCGTACGGGATTCATGGTTTGGCTCACATTTTAGCTACTGGTTCTTGGAGGTCAGTGGTGGGGTGGCACACACATTTGGAGGTACATGACATGCTACAATTCATTATAAAGTGCAAATAAGTTCATACTATTTTCACTTCTTCTTTCAACACTTATTTAAAATAGATTCCAGGGCGTCTGGATGTCTCAGTTGGCTAAAGTCTGCCTTTGGCTCACTCAGGTCATGATTCCGGGGTCCTGGGATTGGGATCCTGGGATCTAGCCCCACACTGGGCACCCTGCTCAGCAGGAAGTCTGCTTTTACCTCTCCCTCTGCCCCTCTCCCCATCTTGTGTGTTCTCTCTCATGCTTTCTCTCTTTCAGATAAATCTTATAAATGAATGAATGAATGCATGCATGCATGAATGAATTAGATTCCTACATTCTGATAACATTATTTTTGAAAATTTTAACATGTATTTACATTTAATCCTCATAATATCACTTTGAGTTAATTATTCTCATTTTAACAAACGAGTTCCAGGGACTTGGATGTGATCCTGAGAAAACCTGACAGACCTGGAAGTTCTGGTTCCTAACCTAATAGATTCTATAGCGCACTATTGGATTTCTTTCCTTTCTCAAAAACATTTTTTATTTTTATTTTTGACATTTGAGCTGCTCTAACAGTGTTATGTCTTCTGATAAATTTATCAGTACATTCCAGACAGCGCCTTTTATTGAATCAGAAAAAGACAGCTGATTATACCAGTACTGATACAGAAGAGATACTGTGACTTCATTTTGCTTAGATCTCTCTTTATGATCATGTTGATGGAACCATTCATCTTTGTTCTCACTGAATAATGATTTCTAGAATGTTTGCTGCTGACCCTATGATTCACCAACAGATTGTTTATTCATAATTAAATTATAGTCTTTCAGGGGTCCCTGGGTGGCTCAGTTGGTAAAGTGTCAGACTTGATCTCAGCTCAGGTCTTGATCTGAGGGTCATGAGTTCAGGCCCTGCGTTGGGCTCCACGTTGGGTGTGGAGCCTACTTAAAGAAAAAAAAGTAAGTAAAATAAATAAATTTTAGTCTTTCAGTGTATATTTTGAGAAATTCTGTTTTCTTGACTTTAAAATTCTCTCTAATCCCAATCCTCCCATTGAATCCTAAATGTTTCCTCCTCCGTTTTAAAGGTGGACTTCATTGACTGGGTAGACAACATGTGGCCAAGGCATCTGAAGGAGAGTCAGACTGAATCAACGAATGCCATCTTGGAGATGCAGTACCCCAAAGTGCAGAAGTAAGTGGCTTTTCCTGTATTTCCTCAGGTGCATTGGGAAGTCAAAGTGATAGCAAGGACTGGTTCCTCCCTTTACAGCCTTGCTGTATTTCCTAAATGATCAAAAAGATGAATTCTTGGGCACCTGGGTGGCTCAGTGGGTTAAGAGACTGCTTCCAGCTCAGGTCATGATCCTGGAGTCCCAGGATCGAGTCCCACATCAGACTCTGCCCAGCGGGAAGTGTGTCTCCCTCTGACCCTCTCCCATCTCATGCTCGCTCGCTCTCTCTCTCTCACTTTGTCTCCCAAATAAATAAATCTATAAATTTATTTATACATTTATAAAAAAGATGAATTTTTTAAGCAGTAGGTTTTACGGTTCCAAAGGGGCGAGTATATGTAACAGTGTCATAACCATGACTACATAGGTTAAAGAAAACGTATGGTCTGATACTACAGTGATTTGAAACTGCATTCCTCTCAGTGGGAATGGATTAGGCAGAAAGTGGGATAGTGTGTGAAAGGGGAGAGTGTGGCATTGGGGTAGAGCAGGCTCTCTTTCCTAATCAGTGCACTAATGCTGCTGCTTTTTTTGGGTCAGGTACTGTCTAATGAGTGTTCGAGGCTGCTATACTGACTTCCATGTGGACTTTGGTGGTACCTCTGTTTGGTATCACATCCATCAAGGGGGAAAGGTACGGTCATAGTCATGATGGGGGTTGGAATCTGAAGCTGGTTTTATGACCCTGCTTCAGTTCATGCATGCTTAATATACCCTGGAAATGAATCTGTTAGAGAATTGTCCCCTATTCCAAAGAGAATCATAGATTAAGTTGACCTTCTCGGCTAGACTTCAGTAGGAATCAGTATTCATCTGGTCTGCTGTCGTTACAGCAATATTGGCACAGTACTTAGTAAACCTCAACAGTCCTGTATTTAGATTCCCAGGGCAGAATTCTCCACCTGAAGGCAAGAGAGTGGTTTTAGGAAGACAAGATAATTTCTCTATACCTGGAAGTGTAATAACGAAATAGAAGGCCACAGAAATTTTGTATAGATTCACAACAATATCAGAAATTATAATTCAGACCACCTTTTCCTATATGAAAGCATTGATCTGAAATTTGGTCAAAGGAAGCCTTTAAGTCCTCTCTAAGGGTATGAATAGGTTTTGAAATATTATTCTCATTCAAAAAGAACTATATTCCATCTTATCAGATTGTTTCTAAATGCTGTGTGAGAACAGAAATCTGGGATTAATGTCAGGTTTATAGTCTTGTACTCCTGTGGATACCCTTTTTTCCCCTTGCTGGAAGTGGATGCTTTTGTCAGAGAAAAAGTAGAACTAGAATGAAAACCGATGCTTTTAAGATATGAAGTCTTAATTTAGAACAACTATACCTCCAAATCCAAAGTCATTTTGTTTACTTTGGATCCATTTCACTGATACCTTAAGTTTTGTCGTTTTGATCTTGGTTACTGCCCTAGAACAAAGCAGCCTAGGCCTGTCTCTTAAAGACTCTGTACCTAACTGTACTTCTTAGGACTATAGAGTCCAGATAGCTAGGGGCAAGTAAGGGACTATCTAGGTAACAAACGGAATACACCTCTTCTCCCTCAGTCCTGGATCGGTTCTGGACTCTACAGTCAAACCCCCAGGAAGCTCTAATGCCATTTCAACAAGTCAAAAATAGATCTACTTCCTTAGGGCCTCTAGAATTTCCCAAATGGTCAGGTTCTCTAGAAAGGGAATTGCTTGTTTCTCTTCTACCTCTTGACCTTAACTTGTACCCATTTATCAGTTGAGGGAGACGACTGGGTCATGTCAATAGCTGTTAACAGACTGAAGTTTTTTAACTCACAGGTCTTCTGGCTCATCCCCCCTACAGCCCACAACCTGGAGCTGTACGAGAATTGGCTGCTGTCAGGGAAACAGGGAGACATCTTTCTGGGTGACCGTGTGTCAGATTGCCAGCGCATTGAGCTCAAGCAGGGCTATACCTTCGTCATACCCTCAGGTAAGCAGGATGGGAAAAAATGGGTTGTTTAGCCCCTTTCTTTTCTTTAAGAAAGGGAATTGATGGATTACCACCAAGAATGGTTATGATTGGGTGGTCAGAAAATAATAGTGTCCTTTCCGGTCATTATGGAGTATCAGATGCTAAGAATTTGGATTTTTTTTTTTAGAAGCACTGATTTTCCACTAAAATCAGAATTGCCAGTGGTAGGGCGCCTGGGTGGCTCAGTCGGTGAAGTATCTGCCTTCAGCTCAGGTCAGGATCCCAGGGTCCTGGGATTGAGCCCCACATTGGGCTTGCTGCCCAGAGGGGAGCCTGCTTCTCCCTCTCCCCACTCATGCTCTCTCTCTTGCTCTGTGCATTCTCTCTCAGGTCAGCAAAATCTTAAAAAAAAAAAAAAAAAGAATTGCTCGTGGTGGCTTTTCAGATTTACTTGTTTGGGCCCCACATTAGCTCTGGGTAATCAGAGTCTGTTAAGGATAAGACCTGGTCGGCATGCAGTATCTAATGTCCAGATAAGAGCTCCCTGCTCTGAGGGACGGCTGCAAGGGGTGTAGAAATTAGTGATATTTTTATTGGGTCACTAGTCCTAAAATAAATAGAACACAGATTTTGGAATCACAGATGTGTATTAGAATTCTGTGTATTTACCTGCTAATACCACGTTGGTCAAATATTTAAATCTGTCGCATTTTGTCATGAGGGGTAAATGGAAATACATGTGTGATCTGTCTGGTACTGCGCCTTCACAGTAGGTGCTCCGGTAAGTAGAAACAGCATTTGTTAAACTTGCAGTATGCTAAACACTTGACATGCATTTTCTGATTTAATGCTTACTAACAACCATATAAAGCTTAATTTTTATAGAGGATATTGAGGCTGCAAGAGATTACATAATTTGACCAACCACTAAGTGGCAGAATCAGAGTAAAATGTGTGATCTAGGAGTCTTTTACTAGGTCTCTGAGAAAGCCGTATTATAACATGTGCTAAAGCCATTCCTCTCCACTTCTTTCTTCTAGGCTGGATTCATGCTGTGTATACTCCTACAGACACATTAGTCTTTGGAGGCAATTTTTTGCATAGCTTCAATATCCCCATGCAGTTAAAAATATACAACATTGAAGATCGGACACGGGTGAGTAATTCTGCATAGCAACTGGACGTGGAAGAGATGACCGCCGTTTAAGAGATGTTATAAGAGATTCATTGGTAGTTATCTCGAAACTTCAGTTTTTCCTGAGTTAAAACGCATTGTTTACATTTCAGGGACACTGAGAGGAAAGCTTTAACAAGATTTACATGCTTGATTTGGAGGACTCTAATTCTTTGAGGTTCTTGGTATCTTGGATTTTTACAGGGCTAGAAATGGCCATTTGGTAATTGATGTTTTTAAATTTTATGTTCTTAGAATAATTCGAGGTAATGAGATATATCAACTCAGGAGTCACAGCGTGAATTCATGTATCTTTACTCCGATTACTATCCCCCACCCAAACCGTTGCACTTGAATAAATCAGGGTACATACAGCTTTTCCCAGCTGGGGTTCCTTGAGAGAATGAAGTCCTTCAGAAAATGATTGGTGCATCTTATTTTCTTGGTTTTCCCTGGGAGGGTACGTAGCTGATACCATTCTAGATATAAAGGAAAAAAGTTAGGTCCTTACAACGTAGTGGATGCCCTGGCGAGAGTTGGCAAAACTTTACATCTGTAAAGAATCAGATAGTGAATGTTTTAGGCTCTGGGGGCCATACAGGATCTGCTGCAAGTACTTAACTGCCTTGTAGGATGAAATACTTAAACGAATGAGAATGGCTCAAATAAAATAAAAATTTTATTTATGGACACTGAGATTTGAATTTCATATAGTTTTCCCATATAACAAAATGCTCTAATTTTAGTTGTTGGGTTTTTTTTTCAGTCATTTAAAAATGTAAAAAAACCCTCACAGGGCTTGCAAAAATTGGCAGCAGAACAAATCCACTCGCTGCTGTTTGCTGGCCAACCCATGTCTTCGGGAAACAGGGCTTAATTCTTTAGCAGAGCCCAAGTCAGTAAGGGCTGACTTACATATGATTAATGTACAGATGGTCTTGACCTTAAAGACCAATTAGAGCATAGAGTCTTTAGAGGCTGTGATGTTCCCATCTTGCTCTCAAGTAGTTCAGCAGAATAATAACAGGGTATATGAATAGAGATTAGCAAATGTGGGGAAATGTTGGTAGCTGGTGAATCTCGAATAATGCTGTAGGCAGTGTTCTGCACTGCTCTTAAAACTTTTTGGCGGATTTGAAAGTTTTCAAAGTTAAATTTAAAAAATCGCAGTTAGGGGGTGCCTGAGTCGCTCAGTCAGTTGAGTGTCTGCCTTCAACTCTAGTCATGATTTCGGGGTCCTGGGATCAAGCCCCGTGTCATGCTCCCTGCTCATCAGGGGAGTCTGCTTCTCCCTTTGTTCCTTCCCTGTGCTCATGTGCTCACACGTGCTCCCTCTTTCTCTCTCTCTTGCTCTCTTTCAAGTAAATAAAATCATTTTTAAAAATCATAGTTGGGGCACCTGTGTGGCTTAGTTGGTTAAACAGCTGCCTCCGGCTGACGTCACAATCCCAGAGTGCTGGGATCAAGCCCTGTGGGGCTCCCTGCTCACTGGAGAGCCTGCATCTCCTTCTCCCTCTGCCCCTCTCCCACACTCCTGCTCGCTTGCTGTCTATCTCAAATAAATGAAATTTCTAAAAAGTAATTAAAAAACAATAAAATATCACAATTAGTGAAGAATTTACAATTTTTAGAAGGAACGGTCATTGACCTATTTATTGTGAACATGCTCAACTATTTTGGTTCCTATTTCGAAACCTGTGTTTTGGGACATCTGAGTGGGTCAGTCGTTAAGTGTCTGTCTTCAGTGCATGTCATGATCCCAGGGTCTTGGGATCGAGCCTTGCGTGTCAGGGTCCCTGCTCAGCAGGAAGTCTGCTTCTCCCTCTCCCTCTGCCTGCTGCTCCCATTGCTTGTCTCTCTTTCAAATAAATAAATTTTAAAAATCTTTAAAAGAAGAGACCTTTATTTTGGTTAACAGCTACCTGTTACCTTACACACAAGAGTAATAGTGTTGGAGTTATGGGGATTCCCTGTTAGAATTAAGAAGAGGCAGTTCTGGCGCCTGGGTGGCTCAGTTGAGCGTCTGCCTTTGTCTCAGGTCATGATCCTGGGGTCTTGGGATCAATCCCCACCTTGGGCTCCCTGCTCAGCTGGGAGCCAGCTTCTTCCTCTCCCGCTCCTGCTCCCCCTGCTTGTGTTCTCTCTGTCAAATAAATAAATACAAAGATGATGATGATGATTCAGTGCCCTCATTTATTGGGGTGCCTGGGTGGCTCAGTCAGTTAAGCAGCTCAGGTTGTCATCCCAGGGTCCTGGGATTGAGCTCCGTGTCACAGAGGGAGAGAATCTTAAGCAGGCTCCCTGTTCAGTGTGGAGCCCACATTGGGCTTGACCTCACGACCCTGAGATCATGACCTGAGCCGGAACCAAGAGTTGAACACGTAACCAGCTATACCACCCAGATGCCCCTGCAGTGCTTTTAAAGTAAATTTTAGGGGCGCCTGGGTGGCTCAGTGGGTTAAAGCCTCTACCTTCAGCTCAGGTTATGATCTTGGGATCCTGGGATGGAGCCCCACATCGGGCTCTCTGCTCAGTGGGGAGCCTGCTTCTCTCTCTCTCTTCCTGCCTCTCTGCCTACTTGTGATCTCTGTCTGTCAAAATAAAAATCTTTAAAAAAATAAATTTTTATAAGGGTGCCTGGGTGGCTCGGTTGAGTGTGTGCCTTCAGCTCAGGTCACGATCTCGGGGTCCTGGGATCGAGCCCCCCCACAGGGAGTCTCCTGCTCCTTCTCACACACACCATTGCTCTCTTTCTCAAATTAATAAAGTTCTTTTTTTTAACAAGTTTATATGTGTTTTTTAAGAGTAATGAAACTACAAGAAAATAGTTAAGTTTGAAATTTCAATAATAAAAAAATAGTTGATTTTTCTAAAGAGGAAATTTATGTAATTTCATAATAAAGTACTCTTATTTAACTCAGAATCATTCTGAGGTAATACCACCTATCTACTCTAAGATTCAATCTGAAAATTGGGTTTTAGAAACTCTTCCCCCCCCTTTTTTTTAAATATTTTATTTATTTGACAGAGAGAAATCACAACTAGGCAGAGAGGCAGGCAGAAAGAGAGGAGGAAGCAGGCTCCCCGCAGAGCAGAGAGCCCAATGTGGGGCTCGATCCCAGGACCCTGGGATCATGACCTGAGCCGAAGGCAGCGGCTTTAACCCACTGAGCCACCCAGGCGCCCCTGAGTTACTGACTTAATTGATAAGTTGCTCAGTTTGAGGGAAGAAAAGGAGAATGTGTATTTAGTGGCATCGGTGAAATGAGTTACCTTATCTCTGCTAGAAGTTTCTTGCAGACTGTTAAACTTATAATAATTGATCTTGATTTAACTAATATTCCTAGACTTTGTTTATCAGAAAATGTCAAATTTCAGTCTGACCACATTATTCCATTTTCCCTAAATATAGTTTAATTCTTTCATTTTTTTTTGAAGATTTTATTTATTTATTTAACAGAGATCACAAGTAGGCAGAGAGGCAGGCAGAGAGAGGAGGAAGCAGGCTCCCCGCTGAGCAGAGAGCCTGATGCGGGGCTCGATCCCAGGACCCTGGGACCATGACCTGGGCTGAAGGCAGAGGCTTTAACCCACTGAGCTACCCAGGCACCCCTAATTCTTTCATTCTAAATAAGGAACTCGGGGCGCCTGGGTGGCTCAGTGGATTAAGCCGCTGCCTTCGGCTCAGGTCATGATCTCAGGGTCCTGGGATCGAGCCCCGCATCGGGCTCTCTGCCTCGCGGGGAGCCTGCTTCCTCCTCTCTCTCTGCCTGCCTCTCTGCCTACTTGTGATCTCCCTCTCTCTGTCAAATAAATAAATAAAATCTTTAAAAAAAAAAAATTTACTAAATAAGGAACTCTTTGGTGTTTCTGTAAAATTTCATTGAGTCCCCTGCATATGTACACACAGTGATGATATTATTATTATTATTATTATTGCTTTCTACACCAACCTTTTATGTGCCAATACCAGTCTGGCATTCATTTAATATGTTACTTTACAAAAATAAAGTGTGTTATAAATTAAGACAATGGTTTGGTTTCTTTTGCCACGCAGTGTGGAAATACCATACTATTTAAACTTGAGTGTTGGTGATTATTCTACTGAAAGCACTTAAAAGCTCCATAATTTGTAAGGAGGATTAAAAAAATTTGCCCCACAAAAAAAATTCTAACCCAGTCTTAGAAATTTATATGATCTGTGGTGTCTGGCAACAAAGGTAAAATATAATGAGGCAAAAGTTAGGTGGGTGTGTGGTATCTTGGGTGTTACTAAGTAGTCTGATGAGTTCCAAGTAAAAAAATCAAAAGTTTAATGTCTTTTTTTTTTACTGTCAATACTCAGCTCTTAACAGAATACCAAAGGACTTTAGAATTTTGGGTTGTCCTGAACTTTTAATAAAGACCCTTCCACAGAGCACTGGGGTGGCTCAGTTGGTGTGAAACGTCTGCTTTCGGTGTGGGTCATGATCCTGGGTCCTGGGATCCAGCCCCTGTGTTGGGCGCTCTGCTCAGCGGGGACCCTACTTTTCCCTCTCCCTCTGCCTGCTCCTCCCCCTGCTTGTCTCTCTTTCTCTTAGTAAATAAATAAAATCTTTAAAAAGAAAAAAAAGACCCTTCCAGAAAAGTGTTAATATGTGTAAAAGGTGAGCAGAGAGGCCTGTGTGTTATATTTAACTTGGGGGGACCTAGTATCTATTAAGTGTTGTGGTTCCCCCACACACCTTATCAAAAGTAAATTAATTTGATCTTTGTAAAAACTAATTTGATTTATGTATTTTTAAGTAGACTCTAGGCCCAGTGTGGGGCTTGAACTCATGACCCCGAGATCAAAAATTGTATGCTTTACCGACTGAGCCAGCCAGGTGCCCCTAATTTGACTTGAAAATAAAAGAGGAAACACTGCTTTTAGTTGTTAAAACTGTAATCACTTAAGATAACCAGACTCATAGCCCAGCTTGTCTGAATTGGAAACCTAATGAAAAGTACCTGCCTCTCCTGCCTTGCCATGAGGAAAGTAGTCTCATTCCACAGTCATACTCTGTGACCTGGTGAAGGATTTTGAAAAGGGCCTTCCATCCATATCTCCTTAATTCAGGAATACTACCTGACATGAAGCTTTGAAAAGGAGATGAAAACCTTCTCAGTTGCATATTCAAAACAATCTTAAAAGTTTTTGGGGGCTTCTCCTTTTGAAAGCTATCCTCTAAGCTTTCAAGACAGCAAAATATATATAGGGTAGTCCCCATTGTTGGTCTTCCTCACTGATTAATCCATGCTGATTTGCCTTTGTTTCGACTATGCTAGAGCTGAAGGGCAGTTCTTTCTGTTATTATTCAGCTGGAATGATTTCATGCTGCTTCTGGAGGGAATGAAAGGAGCTGAAGGCAGTGGCTGATTAGGCCATGTGGAGCAGCAGTCTCATTTGCGGACCGCCATTGGGGCAGACTGCGAAGTACTGTACAGACCAGCTAAGAGCTGATGGTGGGAAAATGCACAGTCTTGTGTCCTAGACTAGGCATAGCTTGAGAATCATACTGTCCTATAGGTAAGGACATAATAAAAGCATATAGCTTCATCTCATGTCCTCTTGTCCATTAGATTCTTTATCCCGTGGCCTTCTAATTCAGGTTAGAACTGTTGTAAAGGTAGGAGTGTTTGGCAGGCCTTTGTATCCTAAGAACACTGAAACAGTTTTTCTCAAGTGTATTGTGTTATACTCCCAAAGCTTACTTTTGATGCTTTCCCAAGACATCTTCTTAGTGGTGCTGAAACTTTATTTTGATGATCATTTCCCAAGACCAGCAATTTTTAGGTTGACAGATCCAAATGCCTAACCCTAGGTGTTGACGAGAGTGTTTTTCCTGGGTTAATTTTTGCAGTGATACAGTGTGTCTTACTCTCTTTCCTTGAAAATTGTTATCAGCTTGTTTTTCCCATTATTTTGTTCCCACATAGGTTCCAAATAAGTTCCGTTATCCATTCTACTATGAGATGTGTTGGTACGTGTTGGAGCGCTACGTGTACTGCATAACAAACCGCTCCCACCTAACTAAGGAATTTCAAAAAGAGTCCCTCAGTATGGGTAAGTGTCCTGCGTGAACATGCATTTACCTGCTTGGAACTACCAAGTTCATTCATTGGAGTTGAACATTGGTTACAGCTGAGCTCCTACCCAGACATGAATTACTAGGCAACATGAAGTATCTGGAACTCCTCTTCATCTGAATTGTTGACACTTAGCTCCTTAGGAAAGACGGTCACTTCTCTACTATATTTATTATCTAAAGAATGATCTTTGGTACAATAAAAACTAAATGTTGTCATGCTAACTCTTAACTGTATTCCAGGCACATACTAAGGAATAAATTCTGTTATTACCTGTGAGGTGTAGGTATTATTATCCTCATTTTACAAATGGTGACATTAAGTTTCAAGGACATTTAAAAAACCTGTCCATGATCTTATAGTTTATAAGTGTGAAAGCTACAGTTTTAGTCAAGGTGTTAAGCCTCTAAAATCTATACCCTTAACCTCTATGCTTTACTGTTTTCCTCAACTTACATCAAGAGAACTATTTTATTGGATGGCAAGATACTTTTATTAGTTATACATTTTTAGGTTGTTTCATGCCCTGTGGTGTGGAGGAGTACTGTAATATCCTGTGGTCATGTCTTTCACAGACTCTTCGATCTAAGCCAGATAATTTTTTTTTTGCTTCAGCATTTTCCTTTGAGGATAGTTTATATTCTTGTTTGAAAATAAAAAATGATGACCTAGTACATGAAAGAGGATACAGAATTTAATTGTATATGCTGCATATCCCAGCGCAATCATAGTCATACACATACACAATGAAAAAGATTCAGGAGCACCTGGGTGGCTCCGTAAGTTAAGCATCTGCCTTCGGATCAGGTTGTGATCTCAGGGTCCTGGGATCTAATCTCAGGGTCCTGGTGTCCAGCCCCGCAGTGGGCTCCCTGCTCAGCGGGGAGTCTGCTTCTCTCTCCCTCTCTCTCTCACTCTCTCTCTCTGCCCCTCATCCTACTCATGCCCTGTTTCTCTCAAATAAATACATAGATGCTTTAAAAAAGAAAAAAGGATGGAAAGAAAATACCAGCTGTTGAGTTGTTATCCAAGCAAGGTTAGAGGGATAAGGGATGACTAATACTTACTTCTTTGCACCGTCTTACAGTTTCTAAATTATTACTAATAAACATATTAACTTGTTTTCCCATTTGGATTGGCTAACTAATTTTTATACTTTTTTTAAAGTTTTTATTCAAATTGCAGTTAGCATGCAGTGTAATATTAGTTGCGGTTGGACAGTATAGTAATTCAGCTCGTCCATAGAGCACCTGGTGCTCCTCACAGCACGAACGCTCCTTAATTCCCGTCACCTGTTTCACCCGCACCTCCACCCACCACCCCTCTGGTGATCCTCGGTTTGTTCTGTAAGTGAAGAGTCTGTTTCTAATACTACTTTCATCATAAAGGACCAGTGAACAGTTAACAGTTTTTCTTTTATTAAATCTTTATTTTGACTATCAAAATCTTTTTTTTTTTTTAAGATTTTATTTATTTGACAGAGATTACAAATAGGCAGAGAGGCAGGCAGAGAGAGGAGGAAGCAGGCTTTCTGCTGAGCAGACAGCCAGATGTGGGGCTTGATTCCAGGACCCTGGGATCATGACCTGAGCCAAAGGCAGAGGTGTTAACCCACTGAGCCACCAGGCATCCCTGTCAAAATCTTTTTAAAAACATTTGCTTTGTTTTGTTAGCCATATTGATGAAATTTCAATTCCATAGTTTAGTTTTATGAGCAAAACTTTTAACAAAACTGTATGTGTGGGTGCCTGGGTGGCTCAGTGGTTTGGGCCTCTGCCTTTGGCTCTGGTCATGATGTCAGGGTCCTGGGATCGAGTCCCGTATCGGGCTCTCTGCTCAGCGGGGAGCCTGCTTCCCTCTCTCTCTCCGCCTGCCTCCCTCTCTCTCTCTGCCTGCCTCTCTGCCTACTTGTGATCTCTCTCTGTCAAATAAATAAATTAAAAAAACAAAACAAAAAAACTATGTGCTTCGTACTGTCTGCTTTTTAAAAAGTTAATGAAGGGGCACCTGGGTGGTTCGGTTAAGTGTCTGCCTTTGGCTCAGGTCATGATCCCAGGGTCCTGGGACTGAGCCCCACGTCCGGCTCTCTACTCAGCAGAGAGCTTGCTTCTTCCTCTGCCTGCCGTTCCCGCGCTTGTGCTCTCTCTCTTTGTGTCAAATAAATGAAATAAAAAGTTAATGAAATTATAACCCCAGATTTCATTTGGACTTGGAATTAATTTACAGCCATTGTCAGCTGACTTATTTCTAGCACACAGTTCATAGACTCTTCAATCTTTTGAAAAAATCAGTTGATCATCACTTTAGCTGTCCTACTAACTCAGGACCCTATTCTTACCTGCAACTATGATTTTGAACAAATGGCAATAGGCTGGGGTAAGGGGAGACCATTTTAAAATGTCCCAGCTTTGGGCACCTGAGTGGCTCAGTGGATTAAACCGCTGCCTTCGGCTTGGGTCTTGATCTCAGGGCCCTGGGCTCAAGCCCCGCGTCGGGCTCGTGTCGGGCTCTCTGCTCAGCAGGGAGCCTGCTTCCCCCTCTCTCTGCCTGATTCTCTCCCACTTGTGATCTCTCTCTCTCTGTCAAATAAATAAATAAAATCTTAAAAAAAAAAAAAAGTCCCAGCTTTGTCATTCATAACCCCAGGGTCCCTCCCATGCCGCCTGTTTCTCTTGTTGATCACACGGCCAAGTGGCATGTTTTTTACTTTTTTTTTTTTTTTCTACTGGCAGATTTGGAGTTAAATGGGTTGGAATCTGGAAATGGGGACGAAGAAGCAGTGGATCGAGAACCGAGGCGCCTGAGCAACAGGCGTTCTGTCCTCACGAGCCCTGTAGCCAATGGGGTCAACCTGGATTATGATGGACTGGGCAAAACCTGCCGAAGTCTTCCAAGTCTGAAGAAAACCTTGTCAGGGGACTCCTCCTCTGACTCTAGCCGGGGCTCCCATAATGGCCAAGTGTGGGATCCCCAGTGTAGTCCTCGAAAGGACAGGCAGGTGCATCTGACCCATTTTGAGCTTGAAGGCCTCCGCTGTCTTGTAGATAAGTTGGAGTCTCTGCCACTGCACAAGAAATGTGTCCCCACGGGGATAGAAGACGAAGATGCTCTTATTGCTGACGTGAAGGTAAGGGTTGGTGATGTGGCATGGTAGCCACCCATCTGGCTCGGGCAAGCAGTTTCGCATTTCTTAGAGAGTACAGGAATTCTGGATAACCTGGTTCATTCAGAAAGAAGTTAATATTTACTGGTGTGTGTGTGTGTGCTATACAGTGTTTGAATTCCTAAAGTGAGGTTAGGTCCCTGCTGTGAAAATACTAACATTTATATGTTCAATTAGGACTTAAATTTAGTACCAAAAACACAGATTTCAGATTCATTCTAAAATGAAGGAGACTCTTTATTTTTAATACTAAGTAATAGTATTAGGAAATACTATTACAAGTTACCTGCAGATAAAGAGGACTGTTTCAGAAAAAAAGGGGTCAATAACAATCTCTGGCAGTCTCACCCCAAGCAGATAAGGAAGAACATACTAAGTTTCATATACTTAGTTTCATTTTTATCTACTTCTAAGATTTAAATTTAAAAAATCCATTGGACAGCTTGTGAGGAAGTGTCATTGTGAATAAACATAATCCGTCCGGTGGCGCCTGGCTGGCTCTCTCAGTGGAGCATGCGCCTCTTGGTCTCTGGGTAGTGAGGTCAGTCCCCATGTTGAGCATACAGGTTTAAAAAAAAAAAGACAGACAGACATAACCTATCTGATTGCTAGATCAGGTTTCTTCATGTTATATATTTTTCTACTTTTTCAAGAAATCTTCCAGTATTAGTGATTTTTAGAGCTGTCCTGCCCTTCGTGTATTAGTCTCAAAGAAGTGAGCTTCCCAGGGGTCCAGGTATCAAGTGTCTAAACTGGAGGAATTCTTTTAAGTCTTTCCTCACAAGTAACCATTACCATAAACACCAAAAACTGTAAAGCTGGGAATATCAATTTTCTTTGTAAGTCATCATTTGGAGCTACAGTTTGGATGCAAGGCACAGATATGTGAATTAGAAAGCTGGTTTGCTATTGGTAAATAAGTATTTTCAAAATTTGTCATACAGATTATTTTAAGTCACAGAAGTATTTATATTGAATAATTTTATGTGGCCCTAAGGAAGGTGGGCTTAATATCTCAGTATGTCTGTTCCATTTCTGATTTCCTGATTCACATTTTAACTTGGCTATTTCTGCCAGCCACCTCAGGAAAGAATCCCGATATCTGGGATAGAACCTGAACTTCTCTTTCTCCTGTTTTTTCTTTTTATGATGAACTTTTTAATTGTATCTTACTGTTCAGGCATCAGTGAAAGGGTAAAAGACTAGAGGCAGAAAAGAGTGGTAACCTGGTGAGGTTGGTCCTCTCCAGTAGTGACAGAAAGTGGGACAGTTGGTTTTATAGTTTGGTTTTATAAGGTTAGTTCTAGAAGAGACAGGTGGTATCATTGTGGCTTACATTTAGGGGAGGAAATGGCAAAGGTCCAGGTAGGTGTGGTCTTGTTTCTGTAATGATTAATATGCTGCAAAACAAACTTAACCATACTTTTCCAGACTCACAAACTAGATTCTAAATTCACTTTCCACACTAGAGTGAGCAACGGACATTTAAATTTTTTCTTTTCCATTGTGATAGGACATAGGTTTTTATACTTTCCTGAAGTTTGATTATAGCATCTTTACCTTTTCCCCTCAGAAGTTTCTTTTGTATGTAGCTGTTCCATCATAGATACCTGTAGGAAACATTAAATTAATTAACTTGCCTATAGGATCCCTAAAAAGAAAGATTTCTAAGTTTATATCTCACTGACCTTCTTTTGGTCTGGATATCTATATTTCTGAATCATGAAAAAGAATAGGGAATTTGACTCCATTGAATCCAGTTGTAGGAAGCCATATTATAATCCACTGGTCAGTTGTACAAGGTCAAGTGTCATGACAGAAATACAGATGCTCCCTTAGCTAAAGTAGTTAAAGATATTTGAGGAGGCAGAGTGGTAGGGGAAAATGTAGAAAAATTTGTGTCAAATATCTAAGCAGAATGAAAGGAGGCAGGAAGAAAGGGAATGAGTCAAAAAGATCTCTAAAGAGGGCTCTGAGCATTATGGGAAGAGTCTAGGGGGTTTCCTTCTGTTTGTCAGGAATCATGAAAAACATAGTTGCCATCACTGGCTAAGAGAGAGCGGCATAGAGACCAGAGCATGAGGGAGGGAGTGGCCACCAGGACGACCTCGGAGTGACAGTGTTTGGTTATTCCTGCAGGGGCTTGTCCACACCTTGTCCTGTTTGCGCTGATACGGTAGTTAAAGTAACACTGAAAGCAGAAGACGACAGACTTAGATCCCAGCTCTGCAGGTAGTTCTTACTTAAGGTCATATGGCTAATTATGCCTGCCTTTGACCGCTTACGTCGAGTCTGAGCTTCAGACAATAGTGAGTTTAGAGCTTGAATACCTTGCGAATCTGAACTTCACCGAAAGGAAAAGCAGCGCTGGGTTGGGTAGGTGCCGCTCCCGCACAGCTGGAGACTGCAGTGCTTGGGAACTTGGCGCCTGGCATAGAGGCCTGTGCTGCAGCGGAGGACGACAGCAAGCCCGGAGTTTACTCTTCCTGCAGGGAGAGGAGTTGCTTCTTGGTGCAGCTTGTGTGGCTCTCAAAGAACTCGCCGCGGAGATGGGAGCAGAAGTGATGAGATGAGAGACCCGTGTCCCTGAAAGAAAAGTCCGTTCTCGCGATGGTGGGAAAGGGCTTTGAAGATTCCAAACATTACATCCCACGTTGTTGAAGAAAGATTGTAGAATATAAAATTGGAAGGGGATTTGATTAAAAAGGGGGCATTAAAAAGTGGTGACTGATTGGTAAAAGGTCAGGGGAAAGTAGTCAGTAGTGTGTCCGTTAGGGAGGTACGGTAACTGGACTCCTAAAAGTAGAATGGCGTTCTCTCGCACTGTGAGATACTTTTGCGTCTCTGAAACCAGGAAGCCTTGTGCTTGATAGATGTTGATTAGAGACAGAACCTAGAGCCGCGTGTACAGGACACCCCCACTAATGTGAGAGGAAGTCTCTTTCGTACGTGCATTGCAGGGGTGCTGGAGAGAGGGACATGCCAACCGCTGCCAGTGCGTCACAGCAGTGTGGTGGGCGTCAGCTGGAAGACTGAGTTTTTAATCGGACTTTATTGTGTTGTTTGTGTTTATTTTGGTCAGAAAGGAGCTCTTAATATACGTACGTAAGTAAAAGGAGATTTTTAGTGTATTAGTGTATTTGGCTGCCCAACTCAGTGAAACAAATTCAGTGTTGTATATTTACTTTCTTGGTTTCTCTAAGCTATTTTGATAAGCTTAGCAAACATGTGACTTTCGGTCAAGATACTAGATATATGAAAGTCTGTTTTCTGTAAAATAACATCTACCTCAGTGGAGCTATTCTGAAAATTAATGATAATATTAGTAGAGTACTTAATAAGCCACATCACTGTTACGGAAAACAAAATTAGATGTTACAAATCTGTGAAATTCATTTATTCCACTTCTCCGAATAATGCCTGCCTATGCTGTGCCCGGAGCAGGCTGAGTGCTGGAGTAAATATGCAGGCGTGCTATGGGTCAAGCCCTCAAGGGGCGCACAGGTCAGTGTCGGAGCAGCCATTGAAATGGGCTGAGAAAGTCAGTGCGTCCTAGGTTCTACAGGCACCGTGTGTGGTGTAGGGTGCCGAGTGAGGACTGGGTGTGGTGGGTGGGTCTTGTCCTGAGGGAAGGAGGTGCCAGTCTTACTAATTCAGGAGTTACGGGGCTCCTGGCTGGCTCAGTCGAAGGAACATGTGACTCTTGATCTTGGGGTTGTGAGTTTGTGCCCCATGTTGGGTAGAGAGATTACTTAATAAATAAATAAATAAGGGGCCCTGGTGGTTCAGTCAGTGAAGCATCCTGACTCTTGATCTCAGGGTCATGAGTTCAGGCCCCACATTGAACTCCATGCTGGGCATGGAGCCTACTTCAAGAAATAAATAAATAAAAATAAAAAGTTAGCCTCACCTGGGTGGCTCACTCTGTTAAACATCTGCCTTCTGCTCAGTTCATGATCTCAGGGTCCTGGGATTGAGCCCCTATCAGGCTCCATGCTCAGCAGAGAGCCTGCCTCTCCCTCTCCCACTCCCCTTGCTTATATGCATGCTCTCTCTGTGAAATGAATAAATTAAATCTTTAAATAAAAATTTCAGGTGAGCTCCTAAATAAAAAATAGGAAGTTAATAAACTTTCCAGTTAGATGATACAGATTCATTGCCAACATTATATAAATGGCTCTCAAGTTATAAATTCCAGAGTAGTTCTTTGTGGTACGTAGACTACTATTGCTGCTCTGATCTGAGATGCTAACGTTTTGCAACCATGATCTAAAAATTTATAGTCGGCTCCATCTGAGGAGTGTGCTGGAACTGAAAGCAGAGAGTCATGGTTTCAGATAAGTATAGACGCTAATCACAAGTTTGTTTCATCTGACACTTTGGGGGTGACTCTGATGCTAGTTAAAGAGAACTGGTAGAGGACACTGTATTGGATCTTAATCTTTAATAAAACTAGATGGGGGGGGAGAAGGCAGCCTGTGTAAATAAAACTTCATTTGCAGTTTTTACTGTTATTTGTAATAATACACACATTGTTAATAAGTGGAAAGTTTTATTTTGTTTACTTATACTTACTATTTTTTTTAAGTAAACTCTCCACCTGCTATGGGGCTCAATCTCACTATCCCAAGATCGAGTCTCATGCTCTACTGACTGAGCAGCCAGGCAGCCTTAAATAGAAAGTTTTAAATAATTTAACAGCTACAAGGCATATAAGGTTAGATTAAAATGCATATAATTCTTCAAAGTGTTTTTATAACATTCTTTTTTTTTTTTAAGATTTTATTTATTTATTTGACAGAGAGAGAGAGATCACAAGTAGGCAGAGGCAGGCAGAGAGAGAGGAGGAAGCAGGCTCCCCAGTGAGCAGAGAGCCCGATGCGGGGCTCAATCCCAGGACCCTGGGATCATGACCCGAGCCAAAGGCAGAGGCTTTAACCCACTGAGCCACCCAGGTGCCCCTATCACATTCTTGTATTACATGTCAGGTTCTTACTAATTCTGATCTTTATTGCCTATTTTATTCTAAGTTAATAGAAAAAAATCGGCCTTGTTTAATTAGTGATTTGGAAACTTACTTGGAGTGAGTTCCCCAGTATCATATCTGGTTTTTGTCCTTTCTTGGTGACCTTTAGGGTTTTCACTTGCTACAGCTTGACAATATGTTTTCCTAAGTATTCATTCTTTATCATCCCTCTAGGTTAGATAGGACCAAGACCAAAACAAGGATTTTCTAAGACCTCCCACACGATCAAAGAAAGTTTGTCAAACATAATAGGCTGATGGTACTTGGTCTTTGAGTCTTAAGATAAAGTGAAGACTAGAGGTTCAGGATTGGGATGATCATAGAACCTTTTCCAGGAAGAGCTCAGCCAAAAAGCACAGAACTCCCACCTTTCCTTGGTAAACTACTGTGAAAATTAAAATATGTAGCCCCTGGCAGCAAGGCCTAGGCCCCATAAAGCCCATTAGCCACTGACTCTGCACCAGAAACTCACTGAAACAACTGTCCTGAAAATAAATAAGAATGTTTCCTAGCTAGGTTCTTAATGGCCTGAGGTCTTTCAAAGCAGCGTCTGTAATTCCTGAAAAAGCCAAGTTACATTTATGAGAGTCTAAAAATTACATAAAGCTGGATCCAGAAGATACACTGTAGCCTGAGAGAGTGCGTGTTCAGTCTGAGCTTCTCCCTGACCGTGATCAGTGCATGGAGTGCTGGTGTCCTGGAGAGTCCGAGGAGACTGGTGGGTTTGGAGTTGGCAGACAGAGATTCAGTGGCGCCTTGTGCTGGTTCTGAGGCAGGAGAGTAAAGCTCCTGGACCTGAGATTGAGCCTCAGCTCGCTGGACTCGGTCGCGGTGGAACTGCTAGAAGCGCTGGCTGCCTCGGCATTGCCGCTCCGGTGCTGGAGCGCCCGGTCGCAACCAGAGGCAGGCGTCTGCTGTAAAAACAGTTGACGTTAAACAGACATATGTATTGAATATCTCAATATTGGTTGAAATGTGTTGTTCCTGAAGGTTTTCTGGAAACACGTATGTTCGTTGTGAATTCTGGACTTGGGAGAGCAGCACTGAGGGCAGGTGAAGCAGGCGGGTGTGCCGGCAGATAGGGGGCTCAGGGGAGCTCAGCCCGGGTGCCTGGCTCTTGCACAGGCCGAACTTCGGGCGACTTGCTGTTTGTCTGAAGAGCCGGGGGGACGGCCGTGTGTGTTTGCTCCCTGGGAAAGAGTGCTGCTGTAGCAGTCAGAGGTGACCCTGCGTTGAAGGGTGTGGACGGAGGCAAGGACACTCACGGGCGCAGATGCAGAATGGGTTAAAGCCTTTCCTTGCGCTGGCGCCTTCCGAAGTCGGCCAGAGGCAGCCCTCTGGGGCCGGCCTTGGGTTCTCCTATTGCAGTGGTGGTGGGAGGGAGGAGGCGGGGGCGCGGCCCAGCTCGCCTCCTGGGCAGCCTTTCCTCCAATCACGGGCCGACAGCCCTCGCCGGGCACACCCCCTCCCGACTCTGCAGCAGGACGGCTGGGCCCTCTGCCTGGCTCGCTCACTCGAGCTCAGCTCCCCCTCCTGCCATCTTCCGTTGCAAAGCATTTCTGGGAGCTGCATGTGGGTGACGCAGCAGCATTGTTCGCAGGCACAGGAAGCCGCGGCTGAGCTGAAGGGCTCGAGAAGGAGCTCAGAACACGACACGCTGCTCCCTCTGGGTAGCCTGAAGGGTTATAACCGGACTGCCCTGCCTGATGTACTTTGGGAGATTCCAGAATTTTCAAGTAAATTGGTATTTTCCTAGAGGGAGAAAACCTAACTCCTTCAGCACAACTTCCAATACAGAAAACAAAACAAAGACGCTGGGAAAACTTCAACCAAGAGCTTCGGCAGCTCCAGAGCGACGAGAAACGCAAGGTCAGGCGGGCGGGCGGCAAACCCTTTCTGACTCGGGGTGTGTGTAACTGTAGGGACTTTGTCTCGGCGGAGAAGCAGAAGAACAGCCTGCCGGGCGAGTCCAGGACAATGCCCAGGTTACTTAGTGCTGCGTGAGCCCGTGAGCCGTCGTTGCACTTGTTCCCTGTCCTGGTGGGCTCTGCTTTGGAATCGGGTCGCTTGGCTTTTGGGAATCCTTTTCCCTTCTCTGCCCAGACGCCCGCTGTTCTCTTCCCCTTCCTGTGATGTGTGGGGTGTGGGCTTGGGTTTGAATGTTCTCCCGAATGCCAGGAGCCTAGATAGGCGTCAGCCTTTCCGCACTCCACCCCCGCTCTCCGCTCCCCGTCCCAAACCCCCTCTGGTGAAGGGTGGTGGCTTCTTTATATGGTTTCTTAGAGGGCCTCCTCTGGAGTCTGCCTTTTTTGATGAAGCAGGGTGAGCTTGGTTGTATGGCCCCAACAAAATAAGGCTTGGAAGGAAATCTGCATTTCCCTCCACACCCACACGGACCCCAGCAAGTGAGCGGTATATGCGTGAACAGCTGCCCCCCTACACCCCCACCCTGAGGCAGTTTCTCCACCTACCTTTCCCTATCCCCCACACAAAAAACCGTGCAGGTAGAAGTAGACTGCTTTTGGTGAGCAGTTAGGTTCCTTTCCTCCTCAGACAATCGCAGATCTTTCTGTGTGGTCTGTTTTGCTGAAAGTGGAAAGTCCCTGTTTGTGGACAGCTCAGTGCTCTCCGGCAGAGGAAATGGGCAGAGTCCTACTCCTCGGCAGTATGACGTGGGGGAGGGGAACTGTGCACTCCCTAGCACACAACGTTGAATGGACCTGAATTTTTCACCCTAGGGAGATTAGGAGCCCATTCCAGAGCCTAGTCCCACGTGGCACCGCACCCCGCCTCTTCACCCCCACGCTAAGCGGTGTTAAACAGGAGGCTTCAGAATAGGATGCCATAGCAACTTGAAGTAAATAAAACGTTTGCAAATGAAATCAGTTTGGGGGAGGGTGAGAGGCATCTGGAGACTTGGCAAAGGGGATCTTCGTGGGGGAGCTTCCTGGGTGTGAGTTTTTAAAGGGTCTTTCTGAGTCCCAACTCGGATTTGGATCATGATCCTTAGGTTAGGATGAAAATGCTTGGTAGAGAAGTGCTTCGTGCCTCAAAAAGTCCTGGTCTTCTAGGCAGAGCCTGCAGGAATATGGAAATAATTATTAAAGATGGCCCAGGCATGCTCACGGTCCAGGATCAAAGTTTAGTTGTTGAAACAGTTAATATACTAGGGCAACCTGAAAGGAATCTTGTAACTTGTCTTCTGGATTTGTGGGGTTTTTGCTGTTACCTTTGCATTGGGGCTTATGAGGTCAGGGAAAGAGGGATTTCATTCTGCTAGAAGGTCTGGAATTCAGAAGTTTCTGTCTAAAACATAAAGACTTGTTTCCAAATAGCAGTCAACCAGTATGAATCACTTAAGCGGCAGTTTCTTACTGTAGCATTGTCTTCAAGTCATTCAGACTAGATTGGTTAAAGCCATCAAAACTGTTGCCCCTAAGATTGTTCCTGCTCCATTTATAAGAATAAAGCCAAATACTTGACTTGATGTGTGTATGTGTGTGTGTGAGAGAGGGAGAGAGATTGATCAATTGATTGGTTGATTTGAAGTTGAGATTTCTGTAATCAGCTTTAGAAGAACAGAGCTCTGGGTTGAATCAAGACATTAAGACTCTGTGTTTCATATTAATTAATCCAGTATTAGCCAGTCTTTTTTTGCCACTTTGCTGAGATCTACAAAATGAAGGCAGTACTTACTTCTTGATAATATTCATTGAGTGGTATTGAGAAGTAAAGGGGCAGTATAAAGTTGTACTGCCATATATAGAACTGTATGACAAGGAACACTTGTTGCCATGTAGCTAGCTACTTCAGTGTACATACCAACAGTACAGTGAGTATGCGAGTACGCGGTTGGGAGCAAAGGTAAATTCAAAGTCTTGATAGTATTACACTAGTCAGAGTTTTCTCTTTCATCTTCAGTTTGTTTTACAGTGAGTCTCTATAAACGAAGGGAAAACGCAGTTGCCAGCCTGCCCTTCCCATGTTGGTTTTAGGGACTGGGGCTAAGTCTTGGTGCTGCTGGGAGTCGTTGGCTCTTTGTTCACTGTGCCCTGTTTTTCCTCCCCCTCTTCTATCCTGTCCTACCCTCAGATTTTGCTGGAGGAGCTTGCCAACAGCGATCCCAAGTTAGCCCTCACTGGAGTCCCTATAGTGCAGTGGCCAAAAAGGGATAAGGTAAGAAACTATTCTTCTTGATCTTCAGGCTGCTGAAGCATTTTGCTGGCTGATCATCACCTTTCCAGGAAGAAAAAGCACAACTAGAGGCAGACAGCTTTTGGCGCATTAAAATAAGCTGACAGAAAATCATTACTCTGTTCTGTTTTAACTCTTAGGTCAGGATGATTGGCCATCTTTGGAGGCGACTCTCTTAACAGAACTATCAAACTAGGAACCTGCTCCAGGTTTAGATCCAAAAGTGTGCATTTATTCACCAGAATGGATTTGTTCCTATCCTTCTGGCCCGGTGATTCAGTTATTTTCACGGATATTTTTTAAAACTAGTCAAAATAATTATATATATTTAAATGGCCGGAATATTTCAATGATGGAGTGAGTGCACACTCAGGAAACCCCTTAATTTGGATTTTTCGGTATCAAATTGAAAAAAGAAGGAAAGGAATGACCTGTTAGCTAATAAATTGTCATTTATGAGTTTTCGTTAGGTTCTGTATGATTTTTTCCTATATTGTCCTTTGTCACGGTTATTTATTAAATAAAAGTAAGAACTAGCATTCTGATCTTTGCCATGAGTTTGGCAAATACATAGGCCCTTCTTTAGTGTCCCCACCAAAGAAGTTTGAATATTGGTGTGATAATATTTGGTGGGGACACCAAAGTTGAAATTGTCAGAGCTATCACGTTCTAGGAATGTTTAGGTGTATAGCTGTGAAAGATGTCTTACAAGAGCCACTTCCTAGGTGGAGAAGTCCCACCTAGCCGATGCTTGACCACATGAAACTGCCTCAAAACAGTTTAGTCATTTCTTCCTGTTGTATGTTTTGTGTCAGAAACATGTTTAAGGTACCCTGGAAATTTGAAGAACTAAAAGACCCAGTCCTTGTTCTTGACAAGATCGCCAGGACAAAGACAAGTAATAAGATTATAAACGTATACCTAAGAGACATATTCTATACCTAAGGGCTACTGGAGTGTGTGTTATGTACCAGATTGAGAATAATAAAGAAATGAGCAAGATCCGTCTCACCCTCAAGTCGTTTACGGTTTCCTTCATGAGTATCTTCTGGGTAGGAATATTCAGGACAAGGAAATATCAGAGGGCCCCTGGATGGCTTTGGTACAAAGAAAGCTTCAGGGAGGGGGGGATGTCACGGCTCAGCAGAGTGAGACGGATGTGGGTGAGGTAAAAAGACTGACGAGACTGGCAAACCTTTTCTGTAGAGGTAATACACAGATGACAAATATAATAAAGGCAATAAATATTTTTGGTTTTGCAGGCCATACAGTCTCTGTGGCAACTTCTCAACTCTGCAGTTGCACGTGAAAGCAGCCATAGACAATACGTAAACAGATGAGCGTCTCTGTGTTCTGGTCACATTTCATTTACAAAAACAGGCAGTGGGCAGATTTGCTCGTGGGCCATAGTTTGCCAGGCTGCGTTATCTTCTACCTTGTCCAGTCCTCAAAGTTACTTGATATATTTGACCTCGCTGCTTTCTCTTTCCAGCTTAAATTCCCCGCCCGGCCAAAGGTGCGGGTTCCTACCATCCCCATCACAAAGCCTCACACCATGAAACCGGCTCCTCGGTTAACACCTGTGAGGCCAGCTGCCGCCTCCCCCATAGTGTCAGGAGCCAGGCGGAGACGAGTGCGCTGTCGGAAGTGCAAAGCGTGTGTGCAAGGAGAGTGTGGTGTTTGCCACTACTGCAGGGACATGAAGAAGTTTGGGGGGCCTGGTCGCATGAAGCAGTCCTGTGTTCTTCGGCAGTGCTTGGCAGTAAGTGACCTTGCTGGGTAAAGAACTTGGGGGAGGGAGAAGACAGGTGGTGCCAAAGGGACTGAAGTACAGGTAGTGAGAGTTCTAGAGACTTCAGAGATGGAAAGAAGTTTGTCTCTTTTTGGCTTGCTTTGTTTGTCCGTTTTCTCTCTGGGCTCAGAAATGATCCTGTTTAATTTTTCATCCTTGCTTGCCCAGTTTTCAACTAAGAAAGTAGTATTGCAAGGACAAGTCACTGCTGTCGGTCCCTCTTTACGTGGATTAGGAAGGAGGGCCTGTGAGGCCTGGGACTGACTGGTGAGAGTGAACTGGTCTCTGTTTCCAGGTTCCAGCTGGTTGGTTCTCCCTGTCTTCCTCCGCCGGTTACCCTACCAGCAACTGCTCTTTGTCCAGTTTGCATGCTCCCTGAGAATTACAGGAAGCAAATCACCCATCTTGATTTAAAGGGAAGCTGAACTGATAAGCATCTAAGTCTGCTCTTTTCTTGGTTTCTTTGTCCTCTTGTAGCCCAGACTGCCTCACTCCGTCACGTGTTCCCTCTGTGGAGAGGTGGATCAAAATGAGGAGACACAGGACTTCGAGAAGAAACTCATGGAATGCTGTATCTGCAATGAGATTGTTCATCCTGGCTGCCTCCAGGTGAGGAGAGGCCTCGGGCCCCTAAGGCCTCAGCTGGTAGAATGTCTGAAGGCACTGGGTGGAGCAGGGAGTGGGAATCTGTCACAAGAGGCCACTAGCGTCCCTAATGTGGACCGTCAGCTGTGGGTCATGTCATAGTCTAACATCTGTCGTTGATTCAGATGCCTGGTCTGTGTGTCAGCCACTGTGTTAGACCCTGAGGATAGCCCAGGACAAAATAATAGTTCAGTTCCTGTCCTCCTGGAGCTTGCAGTCTGGCCTCCAAAGAGTGTATTTGGAGTCCCCAGGCCATTGCCGTACTGCCTGGTCTATTTTGGAATGCCTTGTGCCTGTAAGCATCCGTGCTATGTACTTCAGTGTATCTCTGGGTATGAGTTCCTGAAAGACGGTGAGAGTGATGGTCTCAGCTAATGTTCACTGAGTGCTTGTGCGCCATCACGCTTTGTACGCACTTGAGGGCCTCTAAGAAAGTAATAGGGAAGTTGATGCAGTTTTTTAAGAGGGCATGTCCTTGGGGCGCCTGGGTGGCTCAGTGGGTTAAAGCTTCTGCCTCTGGCTCGGGTCATGATCCCAGGGTCCTGGGATCGAGCCCCACCTTGGGCTCTCCGCTCAGTGGGGAGCCTGCTTCCTCCTCTCTCTCTGCCTGCCTCTCTGCCTACTTGTGATCTCTAGCTATCAAATAAATAAATAAAATCTTTAAAAAAAAAGAGAAGTCATGTCCACTCTTCAAGCAGGGACCCTGGGCCTAAGTGTGTGCAGAAGCTCTTTAAATGATATTCATGTGTAGCTGGGGCAGAGAACCACTGATTGGTTGATTGACTGACTGATTCTGAGAGGGCGGAGGGGAAGGGCAGAGGGAAAGCAGGCTCCACTACCAGCTCCAAGCCTAATGCAGGCTGCATCTCACAGCCCTGTGATCCTGACCCAAGCCAGAATCAAGAGTTGACCCTTAACCAGCTGAGCCACCCAGGCACCTGGGGAACCACTGTTTTACATGCATTTTCTTGTTTACATCTTCTTCTAAATTTTTTTTTAAAGATTTATTTATTTGAGCGCGAGAACACATGAGTAGGGGAAGGGAGTGGGAGAGAGAATCTCGAGCAGACTCCCGTTGAGCACGGAGCCCAATGTGAGGCTCGATCCCACGACCCTGAGGTCATGACCTGAGCTGAAACCAAGAGTCACACACTTAACTGACTAAGCCACTCAGGCACCCCTCTTGTTTACGTCTTGAATACAGCCCTGTGAAGTCAGGTCTGCCCTATTACTTCATATTTCTTTCAACCTAAAGGGCATTGGTACCGGTATTTTGTTGATTTCTCCAAGGGTGACAACTGTATCATGACTGCCACCTGGCTGACAGTGATTGTAAGATACTGTTAATTGTGAGACGCAGCCCAATTTTAGAAATAGTCAGATGTGAAAAAATATGCATCTTAGGATCAGTAAGATAGGGTATCATCTCCATGTCGATAAACAAAGTATTTACTGTACGCTAAGCATTTTCCTAAACACTTAACAGGTAATTCATTTACTCCTCGCTACAGCCCCGTAAGATAGGAGTTGTTATTTATCCCCACTTCATAGTTGAGAGCACAGTGTCACAGAGACTAGGCCGCTAGTGCTGGAACCCAAGCAGTCATAATTATTGTCCCCCCCTATCAAGATAAGGTCTGGCACCTTCTGAATTGTGTGGTCAGTTCCTTCCACAGAGTGGCAGGAAACTTTCAAGAAAACGAATGTGTCAGGAGAGATGAATATGTATATACATGTGTATGTCAGGAGAGAGACCCCACATTGACCCAGACTCTTGGGAATCTCCACAAACACTGACGTGTTTATGAATAGGTACCTTCCACGTTCTTCCCGACCATGTGGCTGTTACTGTATGATACGGGAGCCTTAAGAAACGGGCTGGGGTGGGGGTGCCTGTGGCTCAGTCAGGTAAGCCTCTGCCTTCAGCTCAGGTCATGATCCCAGGGTCCTGGGATTGAGCCCCGCATCGGGCTCTCTGCTCAGCAGCGACCTGCTGCTCCCCCTGCTTGTACTCTCTTCCTCTTGCTCTCTCTCAATAAATAAAATCTTTTTTTAAAAAAAAAAGAGAAAAGAGGCTGGGGTTTCTTATATTTTGGTTTTTTGTTAGTTTGCTTCTAATGTGCTAGATTTTTAACATCCCTTACTTACTCTAGATGGATGGAGAAGGGCTGCTTAATGAGGAATTGCCAAATTGCTGGGAGTGTCCAAAGTGCTACCAGGAGGACAGCTCGGAGAAAGCCCAGGTAGGGGAGCTTTTTCCAGACTGCACTGGAGAAGAAAGGAAACGCCAGGCTTGGAGGATGACGAGAATACATTTGCCTTTGCAACTTTATTCACATGGTTTTTCTGACCCACGGAGATTATTTTGTATTGTGTCTATCTTTTTTTCACCTTTGCTTAATTATTTTTTCTTTTGTTTTGAATTTTTTAATGTTTGGGTTTTTTGTATTACTGAATACTGTTCCACTTGGGGTCTGCAAATCGCTGAGGTCTTTTTACACTCTGGGACCCTAGGCAGCACAGACAGCTGAGTTATTTGAGGAGGGCGGTGAGGCGAGCACGGTTGCTCCTGAGGAATGAAACTAAAGGGAAGGCAGTGACCTGAGGCAGTGGCTAAGTACAGTGGTGGGCTGGAGTTTCCAGTTAAGCAGGCTCACATTTTTGTCCTCTTCACCTTCGTGGCCTTGCAGAAAGCCCGGCCCTTGTGCCCAAACATGTCCCACAGAGGTGGCCCCTCCCTGCAGGGGGACCAGTGCCATGACCTTGGCCCTGAGTAGTGGAGGTTGCTGGCCGGGTGGGTCGCGCTAAAGGGCCAGAAGGACTCTGGTTACTCAGACCAGCAAGAACAAGACCTGTTGAGGGCACACCCGGAGGAGGCAGCTGGCCTGGTGGCAGCCATCCAGCCCCCAGTGGTCCCCTCTGGGTCCATTGCACAGGAGCAGAGACAAATTTCCTTCTCTTTTTTCTGTTTCTTCCCACTGGGGCACTGAGGCAGTTGAATTTTCAGTCTAACTATCTTGGGAGTGCGGGGATGTAGAGTTGACTAGTGCTGAAGTTCTCCTTACCTCAGGTTCTTAGACTGGAAACTTCTACATTTTTTGTCCTGGTGGCAGCAGTGTAGTGGTGGGCGTTTGCCTCCCTTCTGTAACAGGTGGGCTGACAGATTCTGTGTTCTGTGTTACCTTCCTGCGTTGTCAGAGCCAGCACCCAGAAGGTGGTCATTCTCTTCCAACCATAGTGCTCTAAGAAAGTACAGAGCAAAGGGAGCGGGGCTTGTTGCTGAGGGACAGAAACGGTCTCTGATCCATAGTGGAACACTGGTTCGGCGTCATCACGGCAGAGTCACGGTGGGCGCCAGGAAGAGACAGGTGCCCTGGGATGAGGTGTTGGCCTTGGTGGAGCATCGGCTTCACTGAACCCCAGTTCCTCCTCTTCATCTGGCGCACATGCCTCTGGAGCATTGCAGTTCCTCACAGAGGTTCTCGCGCTCTGCTTTGTCTTCCGTGGGGTTGGTCTCTAGGGATAGGGTGGGGTGTGGAGGGGAGGAAGCAGCCTGGTGGAATCTGGCCCAGACACTGGAGCGAAACGTGGTGCTCACTGCTGCGAGATCTGTGTCCTAGTTCAAACGGCTTCTGTAGGCTGGTTCTCTCCTACCACAAGCATCTCCCGTCAGACGCCTCCCCAGGGTGAAGGAGCTAAATTAGAGACAGAATTAAAAATGGTCAGATTGCATAGGGGTAAAGTTGTAGCCTCTTTAAAGGATATCTTTATCCAGGGAATTATAATCCCAAAATTTGGGGCAAGAGATGCACGAGGTGGGCTGTGGAATCATGCAGCCCAAATCTGGATCTCACTCCTCTGTACTTGGACACAAACCTTTGTGTCCCAGGTAGATTTCCCAAGTGACCTATTTGAAGGGTTTGTCCTGGAATCAGCTTTTCTCCAGCACGGCTTGGGCCCGGCTGCTGCTGTGGCAGATCGCGGACGCTGAGGAGGCGACCACCGGGTAGCCTGCAGCCACCCCTTTCCCGTAGAAGAGCCGGATCTTCTTCCTCGTCTCCTGAGAGCAGCAGTGAGGCTCACTGCAAATTTAGAGGGTTTGGGAGGAAGGTACTGACGGGGCTCTTTGGGGGCGTGTTTTGCAGAAGCGGAAAATGGAAGAGAGCGACGACGAAGCTGTGCAAGCCAAAGTCCTGCGGCCCCTGCGGAGCTGCGACGAGCCCCTCACGCCCCCGCCTCACTCACCCACCTCCATGCTGCAGCTCATCCATGACCCGGTCTCCCCCCGGGGTATGGTGACTCGCTCCTCCCCTGGGGCTGGCCCCAGCGACCACCACAGTGCCAGCCGCGATGAGCGCTTCAAACGGCGGCAGTTGCTGCGGCTACAGGCCACAGAGCGCACCATGGTACGGGAAAAGGAGAACAATCCCAGCGGCAAAAAGGAGCTGTCTGAAGTTGAGAAAGCCAAGATCCGGGGATCGTACCTCACTGTCACGCTGCAGAGGCCCACCAAAGAGCTCCACGGGACATCCATTGTGCCCAAGCTGCAGGCCATCACGGCCTCCTCTGCCAACCTTCGCCATTCCCCCCGTGTGCTAGTGCAGCACTGCCCAGCCCGAACCCCCCAGCGTGGGGATGAGGAGGGGCTGGGGGGAGAGGAGGAGGAAGAGGAGGAGGAGGAGGAGGAGGAAGATGACAGTGCAGAGGAGGGGGGTGCGGCCAGGCTGAATGGCCGGGGCAGTTGGGCTCAGGATGGAGACGAAAGCTGGATGCAGCGGGAGGTCTGGATGTCTGTCTTCCGCTACCTCAGCCGCAGAGAACTTTGTGAATGTATGCGAGTGTGCAAGACGTGGTATAAATGGTGAGCAGGGATACAGGGATCAGGAACAGGGGTCTGGGCGTAGGTGGCAGATTTCCCATATGAGAACTGCATGCGTCTTGGCATCTGGAGGCTTGCTGGGTCCCCCAGGATTGAATCAACTCAGTCTGTTCCCTAGATAGCGGGTCCTGTTAAAGATGCAGCTATTTGTGCCTATAGGTGTCCTCGGGGAAATTTGGCCCTTTGCTTTCTCTCCCTGCTCTGTACGTTCCCGTTTCTCTCTACTGGGTGTACGAAACTGATTTGGGGGATGGATTTGTACAGTTCGTGCAAAACCTCTCGTCATCAGTTTTTCCCCCTCAAATAACCTGTGCTCAGCACACACGTGTTGGGAGCCTGTGCTGTGTCAGTCGCTCCTGTTGCTGCTGACACAGGTGACCGCTCTCCAGCCCCTGCCTCAGTTTCCTCTCCGTCTACTGAAAGAGGTGGACGTGCTTTCCACAAAATGGGAATGTTTTCACAGTGTTCCAGTTTTTGTTCTCATCCCCCAAGTCTGGGCCATAATTCCTTTCTTTAGGAAGCAGAGTCCAATTTTGAGCTTCCTGAGACTTACTCATCCTTCCTAATGAGACCTGCCATTTCTTCTCAAGCTCAGCAGTGAGATAACTTAGTGGGGAGAAAAAGTCCCTCGAGATGATGAACAGACCTTTCCAGAGCATTATTTTTCCTTTTGCTCATAGACCCTAGGACGTAACATACCCTTGGTATCTGGGCCAAACCCCGTTACAGTAGTTTTCCAAAATGTGATGCTCGGACTACTCATGGACCACTGGCCTTGCCCGGGATCATGTTAGAAATGCAGATTCTCATTGCCTGTTTCAGTACTTCTGAGTCAGAACTTTTGGGGGTGGGGCCAGGCAATCTGTTTTTAACACGTTTTCCAGGGGCTTCTGATACACGTTCAACTTTGAGACTCACTGCTCTATCATAAGCAGCTTGTTTTTACCATACAAGTCTCCTGTGCCATTGGTGAAATATTTTCAGTCTTTAAATAAAGACCTCATTCTTTGCAAATGCGAGTTTATTTCCCAAATCTGAATTAATATGTGATCTACCCAAATTGTCCTAATATTTTCTCTTTGTAGGGCTAGCGGGCCTGCCTGGCTCTATCCCTCAGTTTCCAGACCAAGTCACATAAGACTCACCTTATGTGCTGTCTCCCCTTCCCCTACTGACCAGACTCTGAGCCAGGCTTGGGGGCAGGGGCCGTAAAATATTAAACAGAAGCCTGCATGTCGCAGTGCTGTTTACGGCCTGTGGACTGTAGATCACAGTGGGAGGACAGGCCTTTCCCTTCCAGTTCTGGTCTGGACTGGAGCAGAAAATAAAAGACAGCACCAAAGCAGAAACCCAAGACAGGGAGAAGACTGTCCTGGCCTGATGATAAAGACCGTCTTTCGGCCTGATACAGGGATGGGCTCTTTGTAGGGCCCAAGGTAGGATGAATTGTAGCTGTGCTGAGGAACACCCTGCAGCCGGGGCAGCTGGGTATGACTGACAAGGGAGAGAATTGGAGGCAAGTCTAAGGATTCGGGCAGTGAGAAGTCAAATTTTTCAATACGTCCTTCTACAAGCTTTTGTGGGAGCCGTATTGTTTTAATGCAGTTGAGGGGTTATAGTATTTTGTCGGCTGCTGTGTGTTCCTAACAATTGTGTTCTCAGCCCTTCCAGAGTAAATTGGTGAACCGGGTCAAGTTCACTGCTTAACCTGTATCGTTGCCATAAAGGACAAGTCCTTTTCTCTGAAGGGAAAAAAAAAAAAAACCAGAAACAGTTTAAAAAAAACAAAAGCAGGGTGTGGTGCCTGGCTGCTTCTGGAAGAGCCTAACCAGGCAGGGTGGCTCTCCACTGCCCTGCTTCTCCCAGAAGCCCGCAGCACGCTTCGATGGGAGCCCCTCCGACAAGGGGTGTTGGGTTGTTGACGGCCAGTTCTCTCTCTTTCTATCGCAGGTGCTGCGACAAGAGACTTTGGACAAAAATTGACTTGAGTAGGTGTAAGGCTATTGTACCCCAGGCTCTCAGTGGCATCATCAAGAGGCAGCCAGTCAGCCTTGACCTCAGTTGGACCAACATCTCCAAGAAACAACTGACGTGGCTCGTCAACAGGCTGCCGGGTGAGCAGGCAGGGAAGGCTGGCCGTCGGCAGTGCTGCTTCCGACTGCTTTAGGGCGGGGCACCCGGTGGCTCAGTCAGTTGAGCATCTGCCTTCTGCCTTCTGCCTTCGGCTCAGGTCATGATCCTGGGGTCCTGGGATCAAGTCCCGAGTTGGGCTCCCTGCTCAGGGGAGGGCCTGCTTCTCCCTCTCTCTCTGCTTGTGCTGTCTCTCTCTCTGTCAATAAATAAGCAAAATCTTAAAAATAAATAAAATAAAATTGCTTTAGGGCAACATTGGGCAGCAGTCCCATGCCATGGTCATTTTCCTGCTTATTAGTAGGGTTTCACCCAGGGCCCCTAACTGCCAGTCCCTGAGGCACCGCTCCCAGACTAGCTGGACTAGTCAGTCATCCCCGCGGACAGCGAAGACAGTGGGTCTTGGCAGAGCCGCTGACAGGATTTGAGTATGATACTGCCGTGCTTGGCCCCTTAGCGGGCTTCTCTCTGCGGCATTTAGAGGTCTTAGAAGACAGGAAGTCACTCACACTACATTACTCTGGTAGGAAATAAGCAATTGGTTTTACCACCAAAGCTAGGAAATGCAGTAGAGCATACGGTTGCATGTCTGTCTGTTCCCGTCGCAGGACTGAAAGACCTCCTCTTAGCCGGCTGCTCCTGGTCTGCGGTATCTGCCCTCAGCTCGTCCAGCTGCCCCCTTCTCAGGACCCTTGATCTTCGGTGGGCAGTAGGAATCAAGGACCCTCAAATTCGGGACTTGCTGACTCCACCGGCTGATAAACCAGGTATGCTCTGGGCCTGACTTCTCTGTGTTCATCTTAGGGTAGCTTTGTCTTCCGACAGACTTTGTCTCAGAAACTAGGGAAGTGTCCAGAGTGATGCTGTGGATGAGTACAGATGGAGGGCAGAGTGCCCAGCGGTGTGGACGTGCAGGTTAGCTGTTCACAGCCGGCGACCTGCCTGCAGGCAAAGGAGGGACTCAGTCTGGGACGCAGATGGTGTAATCCTGAGGAAGTCTGGGAAGTCTTCATGGTTGAGGTGGGACGTTAGAAGCCGTTTGCATTATGGTCTAGAAAAGTGTGGGAGTGTGGAGAGGGGTGGAACGTTCCACACATCCCCTTTTGCTGTGCGAGGCATAATCTAGCAGTTGGGAAGAAAGAAAACGTGTCTGGTTTCCTAGAAACTGCCCCCACACCCCACTCACTCCCTGCAGGCAGGGCTGGGTGTGGGCAGTTCTGCTTAACCCCTGCGAGGAGGCCTGGAAGGAGCTGAGGCTGCCCGCAGCTTTGGAGCCAGACTAGAGGTAAGAGTTTTGACCCAGGCGCTGGTCCTGTGCAGGTCAGGACAATCGCAGCAAGCTCCGGAACATGACTGACTTCCGGCTGGCAGGCCTTGACATCACGGATGCCACGCTTCGCCTCATCATTCGCCACATGCCCCTCCTCTCTCGACTAGACCTCAGTCACTGCAGCCACCTGACAGACCAGTCCTCCAATCTGCTCACCGCTGTCGGGTCTTCCACTCGCTACTCCCTCACAGAGCTCAACATGGCAGGTGCGCCGCCGGGGCGATTCAGGACAGGCCGGGGCCGCTCGCCTCCGGAGGGGCTCAGCCCTCCCTGGAGCTTGACCAGTGAAACAGAGAACCTGGGTTTGTTTGAAGGGGATTAAGTTGTTTCCTCCTCTCTGGACAAGGACGCGGATTTCCCTCTCTTTGAACTGACTGGGGGATGGAGGCCTCGGGAAGTTGTCAGGAGCTTAAGGGCGTCGCCATTGCTGGCTGCAGTTTGGTCGGCCTTGGCCTTTCGGCGTGGGAGGCCTAGGGGGCGCACTTCTCCTCTCCGAGCCGGGTAGCTTATGAGCCAGGGAGGGCTTTCGCTTAGCACTTGAAGGGAAGGCGCTGGGGAGCTGAGCGGCGGAGCCGGCTCCTGGGGCTGTGCGCACACAGCGTCGCCCTCATGGTCCCTTTCCTCACAGGTTGCAATAAATTGACAGACCAGACCCTGATCTACCTGCGGCGGATTGCCAACGTCACCTTGATCGACCTTCGAGGATGCAAGCAGATCACTCGAAAGGCCTGCGAGCACTTCATCTCAGACTTGTCCATCAACAGTCTCTACTGCCTGTCTGACGAGAAGCTGATACAGAAGATCAGCTAAAACACGCGCAGCCCGGACTGAGCAGGAAGCCGATCTTCCCCTGACTCCCCAACCAGGAGAGCCTCTCCCCCCAACCCTGCACGGGCTCTGAGGCCAGCGTCACACTCCCTCTCTGCCCTCCTGTCCCTTGAGCCCTTCCCCTACAGGCGGGGCAGAGAGGGGGTAGACACCAGGCTTACCTGCCTGCTCCTCTCCTGCCGAGGAGAAAGGAGTAGCAGACTGATCCGAATCCGAGGGGAAGGCACAGGCTGTGTGCCGCCAAGGTGCCTGCTCGCTTGCTCACCTGCCCGCTGTCTGCTTGCTCACCGGCCGGGAGGCCGGGCTCTCAGTTTGGGGTGTCTGCGCAACCGTCATCTGTGCCGGGCCCCGGGGCCCTTCTCCCCACTCATGGTCCCCAGCCGTGCCTGGTTCTGAGCAAATTTCCAGGGAAGAAAGCGGCCCTGTCTCCGTGGCCAGGTTCTCCTCGTGGTGTCCAGTGCGTGTCTCTCCTCCACCACACTCTCCCGGCTTACGCAGGAGGGGCCCGCAGCCCCAGGAAGGCCAGACCCGTGCCGATCATACTGGTGCTGTTGAGGTGTCTGAAACCTCTCATCCGTGTCCATGCCCTGCCCCTGCCTTTAGCTTGAGCCTGTCCGATGCTCGTGGTAGTTCGCGTAATGAGGTCACCCCCCCCCCCCAGACTTCCCCGCGAGTCTCTCTGAGGTCCTTGTTGCACTTACTGGGGTTGAAGCTCTTCAGAGGAGCTGGAACTGTGTACCCCAGGGACACCCCCATTTTATTGCTTCCTAGGCACATTCTGAGACAGGCGCCATCTCCTGTTCCCCTCCCTCTTTAGCCTCCCACTGCCCTTTCCACACGTTCCTCCTTCCTGCCTGGACAGGGCTTTCCCAGGATGTGTGTCCTCAGAGGGAGCAGCCTCTCTCCCCAAGCGGGGGAGAGCAGAGAGCTAGGCTAGGTCCCCACCTGCCTCCCAGCAGGCTCTGGGCCTCCGCTGTGGTGTAGCCCCCAGAGCCCAGGCCTGTGTTTAGCCCCAGCGGCTCACTGATCCGGCACCTGGTGGCGGGGTGGGGGGGTGGGGGGGTCCTGCTTTGAAGCCAGTCACCTGCCCTCCGCCTGTAGCCGTGGAAGGGGGTGTGCATGTGCCTCTGTGTGTGTGGCTGAGTGTATTACACGTGTGTGTGGAGGGAGGGAGGGAGGGGAGCGTGGTGTCTCCCCCTCCACCGCCCTGTGTCGAGCCCCATCAGCTGCCCCCTTTTACTTTGCATTGAACGGCCTGTCCAAAGATCCTCTCTCTAGGGCAGCAGAGAGCTTTTTGCACTTTAAAAAAAAAAGAAGAAAAAAAAAAGGAAAGAAAGGTCGGAATTTCTTTTGGGTCAATATTTAAGTGTGTGAGGAGATGCTCAGTAGCAGCAGCCTGCGGCAGGAGCTTGTACGGGACAGACGCGGATTTGCACTCTGCTCCCCATCTGTGAGGATAGCGATAGC
This sequence comes from Meles meles, assembly GCF_922984935.1. NCBI lineage: Eukaryota > Metazoa > Chordata > Mammalia > Carnivora > Mustelidae > Meles > Meles meles. The sequence goes on along the minus strand of NC_060073.1, from coordinate 5,196,034 downwards.
ACAACCTTGCCCCGCCTTCTCGTCCTCCAGCCCCCTCCTTCCCGGCCCCTTCCCTGCAGCCCGGTCTCAGGCTCTCCTCCTCCTGGAACCCCGTGGGGGAGGGGAAGGAGCCCAGGCACCAGGGGTCCGAAGCGCGAGCCGCCCGAGGAGAGACTGCACACTTGCCACTTCCAAAGCAGTAGAGGCAGAGGGGCCCCTCGCCGCCGCCTCGCCCAGCTTTGGCCCTGGCGTCGACTGGCCTCCTAAGAGAGAACCGGGTCCTGGGAAGGGGTGGCGTTGTGTCTGTTTCTTCCAATCTGCTGATTCTCTTGGCTGCGCCTTAAAAGCAGCAGTCTGCTCCCGTGACCCTCGGCCCCTTCCGTTGGTCTCCAGGCCCCGGTGACCTGGGGCCGAAACGTCGAGGAAATGCCAGTGACTTATTCCAGAGTGCCTCAGTTAGGGGGACTTCTCTGTAAAGAACCCTGGGTATTGAGCAAAAACCTTATTAATATTATTGTTGATGACCTATAATTGGAAGCTTCCTGCCTTTTTCTGGTTGCTCCTGTGGAAAGTACTGAAAAGATTGTTCCGTTTTGTTGTCTTTTTATAAAAGGGGAGGTGGAGAGACCCCTTCAGAGCAGGGATTGTGCCGGGAGAGTGCCTCTGACTTTGGGACATTTCATCCACAGAAATTTCCAAGCTGATGGTTTGATTGGGGGTGGGGAGGGGGTTTTTATTTTTGTTTTTGGTTTGGAAAAACAAGCATTTTTACCGCGCACGGAAATTGGTCAGCAGGAAAGGGAGCCCGGGAGTGGCGGCTGATGGACCTATGCCCTTGCTGGGTTGCCTTTTGCTCTAGGACTGTGAGGGGGGGAAATGGTTTTTAGAGGTGAGGGTTGGTCCGCGTGGAGGAAAGAAATGTCTCTGGGGACAGAGGATCCCGGGAGTCCCGTCGCATTTCCTGCAATCTGCTCTGAGATGTGGCCTTGCCAGGAGAGCCTGCCCTCCTCAGACCGCAGGGCCAGACACCCCGCCTCCATCTTTCCAAGCACCGGGGCGAAAAACCACAAAGGAAAGGAAGAAAATTTATATATATATAATATAAAATCACTTGGTGATTAAAAAAATAACTGCTCCATAAATAAAACTCCTAAAGTCACTATGTTTAAAGGGTTTGGTTGTGTTTTTTTGTTTGTTTGTTTTTCGGAGAAATACTGTAAATATATATTTTTTGTTGCTGATTTAGAGTCAATCTCCAATGTTGTGCTAAAAATTTTAAATTAAATGTAAGCATTAAGGGGGAAGTCCTGCTATCTCAGTTGACACACGGGGCTTGTTTTGGGCCAGGGAAGGAGGGAAGCTAGTTGGACTTTGGTTTTCTAAACGTTCTCCACTATTGGTTTTAGAAAGAGCAAGGACATCTTTCCTCTGACACATGAATGGGAGATATTTGTGTAATAAAATTTTTAAAAGACAAAAAAAGAAATAGCCTCCAATGGGAAATATTTTGATTTGGGTTTTTTGGGTTTGGGGTGTTTTTCTTTTTTTCTTTTTCTTTCTCTTTTTTCTTTTTTTTTTTTTTTTTAAATAAAAAGGCTTTAAAAACTAAAGAACAAAACCTTTCTGCGTTGGTGTGTGTGTGTGCCTGAGTGTCAGAAGGTCATGGAGGCTCTGGTGCTAGAGACCAAGGTTAAGGGTTGCCTGTTTCATCCTTGGAGAAGCAGCAGCACCATCACGGGCCTATACTGCTTGCCTTCCCCCCCCCCCCCTTTTTTTTTTTTGGTCAAAAAACATTTGTTTTTAGAAACACCAAGCTATTTTTACTTCATCACGGCAAACATTTTAATGAATGTGCAAATGTGATTACCTGATTCCCTGTAGTCCCCGTCCCCCTCCCATGGTGCTGTGCTGAGAAGGCCTGGGAATTTCTCATCTTGCCATCCCTGGAGATCCAAGGCCAACCAACCTCCACCCGCTAAAGCTGCAGAGCAGGTCCGTTGATAGGGCCTGCTCAAGGTCACTGAGCAAGGTCTGGACCAGACAGGCTGCAGTCAGCATTGGTCCCACCACATCTTGCTGCTTCTCATCACTTGGCTTGTCGGGTGCAAGCCTGCAACTTTAGATCAGTGTGCTAGGTGCTGCCCCCGACTCCCACCCCACCTCATGGCCGCACTCACGTCTGGAGGTCTTGAGTAGGCTTCCACCACTGCCTTCAAAGGAGTGGGGAGTCCCTGCCTATCCTACTCCCCAAGCTCCAGCTCTGCATGTTCTAGAAAAGGACGGGGTCTTGGACAAGGAGTTATGTTGATTTCATGTTGGTTTCTTGAGGATGGACATGGATGTGGTGGTGGTCAGATGTTCCCAGGGAAGGAAGGAAGGAACGGTGTCAGGTTTGCAGCTTAACTATCTCAGAAACCCATCTGCCTCTAGGTGACTTCATCTCTGCCACCCTACTCAAAGCCACCATTGTCTGGAACTTTGACCACAGCAAGAGCCCTGAGTGCCTCCCAGCCTCCAGCCCAACCCCTGCGCTCCATGTTGGCAGCCGGAACATTTTTCTTAGATTTGACTCCTTCACTTAAAACCTATTGCTGTGTTTCTCAGAACAAAGGCCTCAAGCTTCCTCACTCACCATTTGCCCCTCGGACTCCTCTCCACCCGTACCTACCCTTTTTCGATCCCACCCTCGCTGGGCCTTTGCTATTATTCCCTCTGCTGGTACACCTGCCTCAATTTCTCTGTTACCTTCCTCTGGAAAGCCACCTCCCGCCCTGTGCTAGACTAGTCCTGTGCTCCCACAATACCCTACTAGTTTTTAGGACGCTAAGATCATTTCCCCAGCTAGCCGGCAAGCTCCACGAGGACAGAGATGGGTCTGTGTTGCTCCCCACATCGTGTCCAGCAGCTGGCGCAAAGCCTGACACCTAATAGATGATGTGCCCAGCGGCAGCTCAGATCCCCAGAGGCCCATCTGTTCCCAGTGCTGTCCGTCTGTTGCCACCCTCTGAAAACTCACATAGCCTCAGCTATGAATTACTCTTCCTAAGCCGCACTCAAAAATCTTAAGTAATCTGGAAAAAATAAATTAAGAAAAAATAAATAAATAAATTTTAAAAATCTTAAGTAATCTGGGGCGCCTGGGTGGCTCAATGGGTTAAAGCCTCTGCCTTCAGCTCAGGTCATGATCCCAGTGGGATCGAGCCCCACATCCCTGCTCAGCGGGGAGCCTGCTTCCCCCCCCTCCCTCTCTGCCTGCCTCTCTGCCTACTTGTGATCTCTGTCTGACAAACAAAATCTTTTAAAAAAATCTTAGGTAATCCTCCAGGGTCATATCTAAACTCAACAAACTCCTCCTGTAAAATGGCACAAGGCAGGTGCTTCTATGAGCGCTTGAGTGACACATTTGTGGTCCCCAGGCTTGCTGTGGTTTGGGTTTGTTTTTAAGTACTTGAGAGAGAGAGAGAGCGCGCGAGTGGGGTAAGGGGCAGAGGAGGAAGCAGACTCTCTGCTGAGAAGGGAGCCGGATGTGGGACTCAATCCCAGGGCCCTGGGATCATGACCTGAGCTGAAGGCAGATGCTCAACCAACTGAGCCACCCGCATGCCCCAGGCTTGCTTGGGTTGGGATATGCTACCCTCACTAAAACTATGAACATTTTCCTTCAAACCTCTTCCTCCATTTCCCCTCCGCCAATTTCTGGATGAATTTGGACATTCTGTGCCTTTTGTTGCCATCAACAATGTAGTAAAAACAGCTGGTACCTGAGGTGCTGGGGTGGGCAGGGAGTCTGCTTGTCCCTCTGCCCCTCCCCCCACTCATGCTCTCTCACCCTCTCAAATAAAATTTTTTTAAATATTTTATTTATTTATTTGAGAGAGAGTGAGAGAGAGCATGAGAAGGGAGAAGGTCAGAGGCAGCAGACTCCCCTTGGAGCAGGGAGCCTGGTGGGGGACTAGATCCCAGGACTCTGGGATCATGACCTGAGCCGAAGGCAGTGGCTTAACCCACTGAGCCACCCAGGCGCCCTCAAATAAAATCTTAAAAGAAAAAAATAAGGGGCACCTGGGTGGCTCAGTGGGTTAAGCCTCTCTGCCTTCGGCTCAGGTCATGATCTCGGCGTCCTGGGATCGAGCCCCGCATCGGGCTCTCTGCTCAGCAGGGAGCCTGCTTACCCACCCCCTCTCTGCCTGCCTCTCTGCCTACTTGTGATCTCTCTGTCAAATAAATAAATAAAATCTTTAAAATAAAATAAAGGTGAGGAACTGAGTTATGGATACTGAGCAGCTAGCTGAAGTGTCCTGGCTATAATAAAACCAACCTTAAGGCTGGCCCCCGAGTCAGTCCTATCCACCTGGCTCCCTGGGCTCTCGAGTGATGACATTTCATTCACACCCCAGCCCAGGGAGCAGGTGCCTTCATTCTAGAGATGACAAAACCAAGGTTCCGAGAGGTGAAGCAAGGCTCTATAGAGTCAGCGGCGGAGCTGGGCTGCATGCGAACACTAGGTCAGGGCCTACAGCCTTGACCTCAGCTCTCCCAAGCCCTTCTTGAGGGTGGGGCTCGCCTGAGCTAGCTCAACCTCCCACGCCATTGGTTCCCGGAGTGGTGGGATAAGGACATTTACCGAGCAGAACGAAAGGTGGGTGTTATGGGAGGGGGAGGCTGTACCTAACTCACAGGAAAGTGACCCATGCCCTTACAGGGCCCGACACGCAGAAGGATCCCACGCTCAGCCTAACGCTCTGCTATCGCCATCTTCAAATGCTCTTCTCTTTTTTTAAACAAGGAGCCCATGAGTTCATTTGCAGTCTGTGTACATGCAGCTCTCGCCCTCCCTCCCAGGCCAGCTCTGTGCTAAGTGCCACTTGGGAGGCGAGCAGCAGAGCAGGCCTGGCACTTCCTGGCTGGGGAGATCCATCCTACCCCCGCCTTTCCAGGTGCCCCAGCCCAGAAGGAAACTCAGCCTTGACACCCAAGTGGGCAGGAAAGTGACAGCAGGCACCCGAAGTCGGGAGCACCTGGGTTTGCTCTCAGCCTGGCGCTCTCACCAGCTTCTGCCTCCGCCACCTGCCCGTTCCAGGGGGTTCCAGGGGGCTGGATGGTCCAGCTGCCCTTCCCCCAGGGGGTGTCATCAGAGTGCTAGGATGGCAAGACAGAAGGACAGAAGGGGAAAGAGACATAGACACACAGAGGAAAACACCCCAAAAGATCCAGAAAAGGAAAGGGAGAGAAGGGGAGAGGGGAAAAAAGAGGCCACAGAGGACCCGTAGAGGGAGATACAAGTGAGGCCCACGGACTCCACGTGTGACAGTGGCCACTGAGCAAGCCCACGGTCCCCGCCCACCACTGCACACACAGCATCTCCCTTAATTCTCAGAGCGATCCGGTGAGGTCAGGCCGGAGGGCAAGGAAGAGAAACGCAAGTCTCTGAAGGGTTAAGTAACTAGGCTGGGCACCCCGCCCGGACAGTGGCGAGCGGCCCTCGCATCGGACCCCAGGTCTTCTCGGCACACGTCCTCCCTCTCCGCGACACAGCAAGTACCACAGGCCACAGCATGAGGCCCGTGGGGGCTACGAGACCACGCTTCGGACCCTCACGGGGGGCCTGGGGCGCCAAGAAACCAACGCTCCCTGGGAAGCCACGGACGATTGCAGAGGAGGGCGGAGCCGGGGGCGCCGGGGCGCACGCGCGCTAGAGACGGCTGGGTGCGGGCCGCCACGGAGGCGGGGGCGGGGACAGGGGCGGGGCGGGGGCGGGGCGGGGCCGGGGCCGGGGCCGGGGCGCTCGTCGCGTGGGGCCACAGGCGGGGGCCCGAGCCGAGCTAAGGCTCTCTCTGAGGCGGAAAGGGAGACAAGGGGCCCCGCGGCAGTGCGGGGACTTCGTGACCTTCCGGAGGGTTCCACGGAGAGGCGCTGCTCCGGAAAGCGGGTCGGGCGGAGCAAGCTGTCTGGAAGCCCGGCCCGGAATTGTGGGCGGGTGTCTGGGAGCCCAGGGGCCAGGAAGGGCCTTGGACTGTGCGGATGGGGGGAGCATGGGACCAGCGTCCTGGAGAGTCGAGCCTCCTGGATACTAGAGCCCTTTCCTCCCTCAGGCCCTTCGCACTTAACTTCCTGCTCCACGTGCCCGAAAAACTCTTTTCCCTGCCCTAAAACACAGCTGTTTCCTCCCATCCTTCTGGCTCTGGCAAAAGCGCCCTTCCTTGGGGGTGTCCCTGATTTGCAGGAGAAGGCTCCTGGCTCGCTTGCTTGCTTGCTTGCTTTCTTTCTTTCTTTCCTTTTTTCCAAGATTTTATTTATTTATTTTAGAGAGAGTGTGTGTGCATAAGCAGCGGAAGGGGCAGAGGACGAGGAAGAGGGACGAGCAGATCGCGAGGAGCACGGAGCCCATCCTGGGGCTGGATCCCACCACCCGAGCGGAAACCAAAAGGGCCCCCTCCACCCCACCCCGCTCCCTGCTTCACCGACTGAGCCACCCAGGCGCCCCTCCTGGCTCTTATAGTAACTTGTCACCTGCCTCTTAAGGATGTTTTGAGCATTAAATGAGATCTTCCGGGCTCTAGCAACAGTGCTCCGCAGAGACGGAGAGCAGGATAAATGTCAGCGGTTATTATTATGTGTATTTTACCTGTAAGTTCACTGTTTGTCTCTCCCTGTGTTGGATCCTCAAGGCCAAGCCCCAGTGCTTAGCATGTAGTAGGAGCTCAACAAATATTCTCGGATGAGTGAGCGAGTGAACTTCGGCCATCCCAGGAAGAGTCTGGCCCCGGTCTAAGCCCTAGACATCAGAGAGGTAGCTGTCCATGTTAGACAGGAGTTTCTCCCTGTCAATCCAGACAACCCTGGTGAGGTCAGGGAAGCCTCCGAGCTTATCCTCCTGGATCTTCAAAGCCTAGGAGGCCCCAGCAGGAGGCAACTGGCACTCCTGGGTCTGGGCACGTGTCAGTCCTCACCCCAACCGGAGGCATGCTTATTATGCACACGCGATGTCAAGTTCAAGACTTTCCCCACCTTGGGGTCCCTGGGTGGCTCAGTGGGTTAAAGCCTCTGCCTTCAGCTCAGTTCATGATTCCAGGGTCCTGGGATCGAGCCCCACATCGGACTCTCTGCTCGGCAGGGAGCCTGCTTCCCTTCCTCTTTCTCTGCCTGCCTCTCTGCCTACTTGCGATCTCTGTCAAATAAATAAAATAAATAAACAAATAAAAATCTTTGAAGGACTTTCCCCGCCTCTCCCCTGCCCTCCCTGCCCACCCACCTCCTTACAGTATAGCTCTTGCCAGCTTAATCGGAGGTGTACTTTGAGAGGTCTTCCTTACAGGACTGGGCCACCACTAAATCCAGTTTCTTAACTTTGTGCCAGGCACCATGCTGGCTGTGAGGAATGATGCAGTGACCACAGCAAACAGGGGCACCAAGGGAGAGCCCCCTGAGCAGGAACCTCTCAGCCAAAGAGACACAGAGTGAACAGGAGCCTTCCTGGACAGCAAGGAGGGGAGCAACTTTCCAGGCAAGGGGAATTATAAAGTCAAAACCCCAGAAGTGGAAATGAACTTGGCTTATTGTAATGAGGGAAGACCAGAATGACCAGAGACTAAGAGGCTGGGGGATGGGAAGATGGAGTTGAGCTAGAGAGGCAGGCAGAGGCCAGACCCTGCCGGGCTTATAGGTCATGGGGTATCTTTCCTTAGTGCAGAGGCAGTCACTGGAGGTGGGGGTTGCTTTAGGCCTGTAGAAACCGGCTAGAGGAGAGGCCAGGAGCCCAGCGAGGAGGCTGGGGCAGGTATCAGCCCCAGGCTGGAGGTGGTGGGACTTGGATGGGGCTCAGCAGGACACAGTGGAAGGACGCAGGGTATACTTGGGAGGCAGACACACCAGATGACAGCAGGAGTATGAGTGGGGACAGTGGCAGGTGAGGGAGGAGAGGCTTCAAGGGTGACTCCTAGGTTTTTGGAAGAAAAAAGGAGGGACCGCGACTGGGATAGGTAGGTGGGAGAGAGCAGTAGGTTGGACGGCCTCGGTGGTGGGAACCAGAGCTGTGCGTGGGACGCGTGAGGTCAGCAACACCTACAGTCATCTGAGAGAGAGATGCCAGGTAGTGGTGTGTCTGCGGGCCTGCCAGCTGCGCAAAGATGGGGTTCCACTCCTTCCGTCCCAGCATCCCAGCTGGTTTGTTAAGAGAAGGAATGTCTGAAGCTGCTCGCAAAGACCAGTTTACAATCCGCCTTTCCTCGACCACCAGGGGGCAGCACCATCCCCCAAAACGGCCTGCCCCAGGCCAGGGACTCCCCTCAACGTCTTCCCAGCCAGGGCTCCCCCAGCCGTGCTTCCGGGTTAACGGACTCGCAGGGCTGCCCTGGAGGACTGGCTCCCTGTCTAAGAGCTTCAGGCCTGCCGGGGGCCTGGGCAGGGCTGGGATGGGGTTTTCAGGTGGTGAGGGGAAGGAAGAACGACCTCCTGGGCCGGGATGGCTGGCCTTTCAGAACCCAAAGGGACAAGCTGATGAAGAATTTAATTTTTTTCAAATATTTATTTATGTATGTATATATATATATATATATATATATATATATATATATATATATATATTAAAGATTTTATTTATTTGACAGAGATCACAAGTAGGCAGAGAGGCAGGCAGAGAGAGGAGGAAGCAGGCTCCCCACTGAGCAGAGAGCCCAACGGGGGGACTCGATCCCAGGACCCTGGGATCATGACCCGAGCCGAAGGCAGAGGCTTTAATCCACTGAGCCACCCAGGCGCCCCTTTATTTATATTTTTAAAGGTTTATTTATTTATTTGAGGGGAAGAGAGCATGTGTGCACACAAATTCACGGTGGTGGGGGGAGGGGCAAAGGACGAGGGAGAGGTAGCCTTCAGCAGACCCCCTGCTGAGCATGGAGCCTGGGGGGCTGCAGGGCTCAATCTCATTACCCCCAGATCACAGCCTGAGCTGAAACCAAGAGTCAGACACTTAACTGACTGTGCCACCCTGGCGCCCCTTTTTATTTTATTTTTTAAGGAATCTCTACACTCAGTGTGAGGCTTGAATTTACAACCCTGAGATCAAAGGTCACGTGCTCTACCAACTGAGCCAGCCAGGCCCCCTCAGGAAGAATTTTAAAAATAAGGGGCTGCTCCAGAAAACTGGGGGCCAGCGTGTGGCTGGAGTCAGTCCCTAAGAGTTGGAGAGTTGGGGTGGGGCAGGAGGAGGGGAGGTTAGAGACCTCCTGCTGTGGCATCCCTGGGTGCCACCGGCTCTGTTCCGCCCCTCTGCTTGGGCTGAGGAACTCGTTCACTCCGTCACTCATTCATTCAACAAACACAGACTATTCCTTTCTATGTGGGGCGCTGTGGTGAGCACTGGGGCAAGCGGAGAACTGGGAACATCAGTTACAGTTGGAGATTGTATGTACCTTTTTGTTTTCTTTTTAAATCAGCATTCCCGACAGCAGGATGCATTTTCCAGTTGATACAAACATGTAACAAAACTTCAACCACCGGGTCCCCACCACCCCAGTCAAAAACTTGGAATGATACATTTTGTAACTGATGCTGTTTTCAAATCCAGGGAGCAGGGGCTAAGTGCAGAACTGGAGCGCTTGTCCGGGGAGGAAAGAATACAGGAGCAGAGGTGAGAAAGATGCGTGGGCTGGTGGGGGGACCCCAGGTGCAGGGAATCGTGGCAGCACAAGCAGGAGACGGGAGCAGGGTCCAGTCATCCCAGTTACTTGACTTAAGGAACTCTGCTTTGAGCAGAGGGCGTGGGAACCCAGAGCCCCCCTGCGCGCTCCCCTCCCCCCTCTCAGCAGCTCCCAAAGTCCTTAGTAACTCCATCAGGTCTAGATTTGGGAAAGGTGTCTCTGGCCCGGGCTTGCATCAGGGCAGCAGCTATAGGGATCCTGAGAAGTGGACATGTTTAAGAAGATTCTCTGAGCAGACAAGAGGGTGTGGTGAGAGATGAGGCCAGGGGACTAGGCCATTGTCAGTTGTCAAGGATGATGCCTGGAGTTCTGACCTGTGTATCTGGGGGGATGGTAGTGTTACCCACTGAGAAGGGACCAGATTATTTCTGATGTGCTCTGGTGCTGATCTCAGAAGGTTACCTGAGAAATGCACTCGGCGGGGGGGTGGGGGGGGCTCTGTTTGCAAAAGGGTCCTGGTTACTGGCTCACAAACCGACATGGGCCTCAAGCTCAAACTCAAGGACTGGGAAGGGATCTTGTCATCCTGGAAAGCAGAGGAGGAAAGGCTCTAGCGAGGGGCATGTTGAGATGAGATGGGGGTGCTGCTTTGAGACACGTGGATTCTCCCCCACCCCTTCCTCGAGTCCTTTCAGTACAGCGAGTTTCCCTTACCAGGCAGCGACGGCACTCCTTTGTCCTCCCAGGCCGAGAGAGTTTCGATTCCATGTTGTGGAATCATGATGATTCCATTAAGATTTCATGGGTGCTTGGAGCTGCAGACCAGGGACCTGGGTCCACAAGCTGGTCCAGGGAGGGTGAGGGTTGGCAAGGGGTCTTTTGTCCTGCGTGGGAACCCTGGGGCAAAAGCTGGGTCTAAAGCAGAAGGAGTGAGTTTGGGGCTGGGGTAGGCCTGGAACGTGACCACAGTGGTCAAGTCCCAACTTCACGATGGCCTGTTCAGTGTTCTAGGTTCAGACTGGGCCGCTGGTGGGATATCCTGGTCCTGGGTCTGTGTACAGAGAGAGTTCTTTTTTATTTATTTATTTATTTATTTATTTGACAGAGAGAGAGATCACAAGTAGACAGAGAGGCAGGCAGAGAGAGAGAGAGAGAGGGAAGCCGGCTCCCTGCTGAGCCGAGAGCCCGATACGGGACTCGATCCCAGGACCCCGAGATCATGACCTGAGCCGAAGGCAGCGGCTTAACCCACTGAGCCACCCAGGCGCCCCAGAGAGAGTTCTTGATGTTGGGTCTGGAACTCTTGTCTGGGGTGGATGGTCCAAGTTCAGGTCTGGTCCCTGTCTCCAGGTCCAGGGTTTAGGGTCATGACCATGGTCTGGGTCCAGGGTGCGAATCAAAGTTGGAGTTAGTAACCAGGATGGAATCAGTGTTTGAAGTCATGGTCCAAAAACTAGATCTGGGGTCCTATTGGGGGTCTGAGGTCAGTGTCAAGGTCTGGGTGTGGAGCGAGGGCAGGACAAAGGGTTGTGATCTCAGGTCACAGAGTCAGAGATAGTGGTCTGAGGTCTGGGCTTGGGGCCCTGTCTGGGGGCTGGGGTCAGGAATATTATCCAGGTCTAATGTCAGGTCGTGGACTTCGACCAAGGTCGGGAAGTCAAGGGTTATGTCCAAGGGCTGCGGTCCAAGTCCTGGAGATCGTGTTCTGAAGCGTTAAGTCTGGAGTGAGGGCCGGGGGTCCATTGCGGGGTCTCAGATCCGAGTTGGGATCCGAGTTGTGGTCAGGGTCTGGGTCCAGGGTCTTCTTCGGTCCCGGGTTCCCCGGGGAGTTCCAGATCTGGAGTCGGGGTCACGGCACAGGTCGGGGTCAGGTCTGAGAAAGGGTCTGCTCCGGCCGCGGGGGGTCAGGCTCGGGCCAGCCCGCGCGGCCTCCAGGGGGCGCCGCCGCCCGCCCGCCTGCCCGGCCCCTCGCGGGCTCGCTGGCGCTGTGCGCGGCAGGCGGGGCCGGAGGCGGCGGCGGCTCCGGGGCGCGGGCGGCGGCGGCGGCGGCGGCGGCGGCGGCGGCGGCGGCGGCGGCGGCGGCGGCGGCCCGACTGCAGTCCCGGCGGGAGCGGAGCGAGCCGGGGCCGGGCCCGAGCCGGCGCCATGGGGCGGCGCCGCCTGTGAGCCGCGGCGAGCGGAGCCGCGGGCGCCGAGCGGGGCCAGGCGGGCGGCGGCGCCCGAGGCCGACGGAGCGGCCGGGCCGGGCCGAGCGCGCCGAGCGGAGCGGAGCGGAGCCGAGCGGCGGGAGAGGCCGCCGCCGCCGCCAAGATGGCGGACCTGGAGGCGGTGCTGGCCGACGTGAGCTACCTGATGGCCATGGAGAAGAGCAAGGCCACGCCGGCCGCGCGCGCCAGCAAGAAGATCCTGCTGCCCGAGCCCAGGTGAGGCGCCGCCGGCCGGGCCGCTCCCCGAACCCCGAGCCCGCGGCCCCCGACCGCCCCCCCCACCCCGTGCCCCAGCCTCCGCTCGGGGCCCGGCCGCCCCGACCGGACCCCGGCGGCCCCGGGCCCAGCGCACCTGAACCCCGAGCGCCCCGGCCCCCCTGGCTCCCCGAGCCGCGCCGTGCCCCGTCCCCGCTTCCTCCTTCCCTTCTGCACGCTGCCTGCCCTCGCGTCCGCCAGCCCCGCGCCCCTGCTCTCTCCCGCGGGGCCCCATGCTGCCCTCCCTGCCCCTCTCGGTAGCCCTCGGTCCTCGCGCGGTCGCCTCCTCTGCCTGCCACCGTCTGCCTGGCCTGACTCCATCGCTCATCCCTTTGCTTGGCCGACCCCCGGCTCCCCGCCTTGGGTTCCACTACCCCCGCTGCGGGGCCCCCTTTGGTCGGCACTTGTGCGCGGTTTGGGGGAGACGGCAAGTCTTCCCGGTCTTCCCCAGCCTTCTGCTGGCTCACGGGCTTGGGGTCCGGCTAGAGAGTGCCTTGGGGGCGGGGGGGGGGGTGGTGGTGGGGAGCAGGGTGTGGTGTGTCCCCGAGCCTGGTGGGGGGGCAGACCCCCCACTGCCCCTCTGTCCTCCAATTCCTCCTCTGGTGGGCCGCCTCTGGTGCCCCGTGGGTGCTGTTTGCCAGAGGACCTCCCGCACCTCTGCAGCAGCTGGACCAGGGCCGCCCCCTCTCCGTGAGACGGCGATGTCGCCACACCTGGTATGAAAGTTTGACTGTTCAGGATGTGGACACGTTCTGGTCAGGATACGGACCGGGGCTGAGGCTTGGCCGGCATTTTATGGCTTCTCCCGTATTTTCGTGTTGTTTGAGCCTTGAGGTAGGCCGGGAGCAGGTAGGACAGGTGTGCTTTTATCTCCATGGAACAGGTGGGGAAGCTGAAGCCCCAGACGTGCGTGGCTGTCCCGGTGTCACAGGCGATCCGGGGTGGCGCCTGGTCACCAGAGGGCTTCTGGCTTCTACTTCCACACAGGCCTGCACAGGGGCCTGGTCATTCTGCCTCTGCGGGAGCTATGTGGGCCCCCCCCCCCCCACGCCCCCGATTGCTCATGCCTGGAAGTTGGCATGGTGGAAGCCTGGCTGGAGCCTGGGCCTGTCCTGGCTGTTGCAGTCCTTATCATGGGACTTTGGGCAAGTCTCTTCCTGTTTCTGGGCCTCAGTTTTCTCATCTGTGAAATGTGGATAGGGTGAAAGGGGGGGGTTGGGACCCTGTGGCACCCTGAGTGTTTGAAGCTGAGCCCAAGGCTGCGGGGAGGGCTATGCCTGCTTCTCTGGCGTCCTTCTCTGCCCCCTGTTCACTAGGTTTCGGATTGACTGAACACCAGCCCTGGGAGAGGAAAATTGGTCTGCATTTTGAAAAGGCCGTTAGGGCCCCCCCCCCTTTTTTTTAAAGACATTTGCAATCAGATTTCTCAAAACAGGAACCAGGCTGACTGTCAGCTGGGGGCTGTCCAGGGAGCAGCGACAGTTAGAACAAAAATGTGTTCAGAAGTGACAAAGCCCCGGGGAGGAAGCTGGGGGGGGGGGCGCAGGGAGTCAACTTCTGGGACTCACAGCCGCTCTTCTTGGTGGCCGTGGCCTTGAGACCCTTGGAGTTGTGCAAAGTGTCAGGCAGAGCCTTTTCTGGAACTCTCTGTGTTTGGGTAATCTCTCCCCAGAATGCATTGCTCCTGATGGGGCCCCGCCTTGGGTTGGCTCTGCAGGTGTTAGAACCCTGAGAAACGAGCTGTTCCTCTTTTCCTGTCCCCTTTGCCATCTGTGGTAGTGATGGTGCTGGTAGGAAGGATGGTGGAAATGACAATAATTGATTATTTATTTTGACATCTGTCATCTCAGTTGATCCAAAGCCAACCTGTGAAGTTGGCAAGGCCATGCCTCGCGTGCAGTAGTTGCCCAAGAAAGGTCAGGACTGGGTGACTGCTGGAAGCAGGCTGGGAGTTTGCGGGGAACAGCAGGAGACCGACAGCCAGGTGCCGTGGGTTCTCACGTGGGGTCACCATCGAGCAGCGCACCGTGGGACAGATTACCACGTCTGCGAGATGGAAAGAGGCTTTGGCAGTCCCTGTCGGTGAGCTAAGGCCAGGCCTCTCCTACAGCTGCGGACATGCGCCCTTTTCCTTTGTGCTTTGCACGCCCCGTGGGTCAAATGCCTCCTGCCCTGGGAGGTCACGATGACTGTGTCTCACGTTTGCCCGGCACTTCCCGGTTGCCAAAGCTGTTGCTGCTCCATTTTATTCTTCTCACAACGGGGGGAAGCAGGCCCGGGAGGTGGTGTTCTCCCATTTAACGTTTGAAGCAACCAAAGCTAGGGGAGGGGAGGAGACTTAGGCCCGGAGGTGAGCTGGAATTTGAACTCAGGTCTCTGGTCCCCTTGTGATGCTTCATTTCCTCCACACACCCCGGCACACGTCTGATCTCTCCTCTGGCACCCCTTGCCCAGGGAGGCCATGATCTGGGCTCCGTGATCTCAGCCCCCTGGGCCGTCAGCTGCCCTGGTTCACAGAGCTCAGCCCCCACCCCGTCCTCTGGGGCAGAATAGAGCAGCTCTGGCAAAGCTAGAGCGGAGAGGAGGCCCGGCTTCCCCTCACCCACAAGGTCAGGGTCAGGGAGAAAGGCCGTGGTTTGTCAGTGACAAGGTGCCATTTGGAGCCGGTCCCACCTTGGGGTGGTCCATCTTGGCAGCCTCCCTGCCGCTGGTGCCCAGGTTGTGGCTTGGCCCCGAGCTGGGGCTGGCATCAGCTCTGACTTCCCAGGGCTCGGAGCAGGAGCTCCGAGCTGGGCAGGCATGGTGCCACTTTGAGCTGGCACCGGGTCCATCCCTTCTGTCACCCTAGAGGATCCGAGGAAACGGACCCATCGCTCGGCCTTCTCACGGGAGGAGGCGGTGCTGTGTCGCTGGGAGACAGGAGACCCGGCTTCTGAGCCCACCGCGGTACAGCCTGTCCCTTTTCCTGCGCGCGCCTGCCTCCGTCCGCAGCTCGGGAAAGCCGGGCGCCGGCCCTGCCCCGACGCCCTGTCCGTGCTCCCTCCGCTCGCAGGCCTGTGGTCTGGGCTTCTCCCCGAAGGAGCTGCTGTCTCCCTCCACCAGCAGCGGCCCTGTAATTACTGTCATTTGCTTAATATGACCACGGAGGCCGTGTGTAATTAATCTCTGGGCTCCTGGCTGAGGAGCCTAGCTAGGGCCGTCCCAGGAGATGCCTCTGCTCTCCCTGGTGACAGCGGCAGCCCCAGCAGCGGCTTGTCGGAGCCCGGGGGCCTCTTGCAGCCTCCCATTTTCTTGGCTCTTTCCTGGTCCCTCCTCCCCCACCATGGATTTCCTCCTTCCTGCCCCTTCTGGCTTGCCTGTCTCCTAGATCGGGCCACCTTCCTCTGCTGCTTCTTCGTTCCTGTGAACTCTTTGCCTCCAGCACCTTCTGGCCCTGATTTGTGGGCGGAGGGGGCGCGGGAGGAGAAGGGGTGCAGGGGAAGGTTTCCTCCCTTCGTCCTCCACTTCTCCACCGCCAGCAGAACCCTGTCCTTTCCAGCCTCGTCCGTCGCCCAGAACTTTCCACCCCGGTAGTAGCTCTCCGCCTCAACTCCCCATGCCCAGAACCAGGTGATCTTTTTGGCTGTCGTTCCCTCTGGGCCTTCGAAGCCCCTGCCTTCCTCCGGAACGGGTCCCTGGGACGTCTGTTCCCATCCGTTCTCTCCAGAGCCGAGGGCTTCGCAGTTCTGCCATTCGGTTGCCCGCCCGCCCGCCCTTCCCTCAGGAAGCGGATTTGAAGGGAGCGTGAGCATCGCAGGTTGGAATCTGTGCAGGGGAATCTGGGCTCCGTCAAACCAGGAATAACGTGTCCTATTAATGCACGATCAATTCCTAGTAGTAAATTCCCGGTGACGTCAGGTGTAGGCACTCTGCAGCCGGCGGTTCCTCCCCGCCCCGGGCACCCAGGGGCTGCGCGCGCGCGCCTGGTGCTTCCAGGATATTCTGCTCCTGCCTCGGAGCAAACAGCAGAAGCCAGGAGCTCCTGAGAGGCTCTGGGGAGGGCACAGCCTCCATCACACCTGCCCCCTCCTTCCCGTGACCCCCAGGGGCCCCTGTCCTCTCTGCTAGTCCCATAAGACAGACTTGTATTCGAGTTACCGCTGATCTATTTCCAGCAAGAGACCCTAAAAATGACCTGTGTGGCTGCAGCCTTTCCCACGGCAGTAACCTGCCTTCTCGGCATCGTGCTGCGCCGGCGGGTAGCCTTTGTGTGGGCAGAGGGCAGGGTGTCGCATCGAGCCTTCTGGTGTTCAAGCGTCAGCAGCGCCATGTCTGAGGGGGCCGTTCTCGGACCCCGGAGGCCCCCCGGGTTGGGGTCGGGGTCGGGGACAGCCTCTTCCTGGGAACCCCGGGCCGAGGAGGCCTGGCACTTTGCTCCGGGTGAGTTTTCACATAATCGCAGCAAATCGCGGGGTGTGGCGCTCACAGCCCGTTAGCACAGAAGCCGCGACGTGTGACCAGGCTGCCAGCACACGTGTCCCCTGCCGCACATCCCGCCAGGAGCCGCTCGGGGGCCCTGGCACCGGTGGGAGCCTGGAATGTTCCCTCGGGCATCTGCAGGGGGCCTGTGTGGGCGCCGCCGGGGCCGTCGTGGTCTCTGTCTGGGCCCGGGGCTTGGTCTTTCCCGTTTGGTACGTGGTCCTGTTCTCAGCTCTGAGCTCCGAGGACACTGTGCGAGCCCCAGGGAGAGCCATTGAGAAATATTAATAAGAAGCCCCAGGGGCCTTCCTCCTACTGCTGCCACCTCCGTGCCAGGTTTCCTGGAAATGCCACAGGGGAGCCGCACCACGCTCTCCGCTCGGCGGGCTCATTCACCAGCCTGTCCCAGAGGGTGGCCGCTCCGGACCCGCCAGGCCTGGAGCCCACCCGCCAGCCTGTGCCGTCCTGGGCTTTCACGACCCTGGCGTCCCTGTCACACAGGAGCATATGGCCACCATGGCCCCGGCCTGCCAGGTGCTGACCAAAGCTGGGCATGAATCGGGGGTCCTCGGGGACCCTGCCCCCAGCCCTCCTGCAGAGGCCGACGGGAGGCCCCTGCCCGGTGGGACGCCTTTTCTCAGGGAGAGCTGGACGCGCTCTTGTTTTCTGGCCGCTCGCTCGGTGCGGGATGCGGGGGCAGGCCGCTCGGCTTCCCCAGCAAGACGAGTGTGTTTGCGTCTGACCCCTGCTGTCCCGCCCAGTCCACACTCAAGCTACCGTCTGTGACCCCGGGCGGGCGTCACCTGTGAGGGCCCGGATCAGCTCGCCAGGCCCGTGTGCCACAGAGCAAGGGGCCTTGCTTTGCTTCTGAACCACGTGGTTCCAGAAGCTACCGGAAGTTCTCCCCCACAGCCCTCACCACCTTCCTGCCTGCTAATCCTGTCACCCCTGCCCGCACTCGGGGCCGGGAGGGAGGACGACATGCTTTCTCCCTCAGCCAGCGTCAGGCTTGACCTGCTCCTCAGAGCAGCTGGGGCCGGAGCGAGCGGCCCTGGCTGGAGGCAGCGGGGTCTGGCAGCTCCCTGTCGTGGCAGGACGGGCCCTCCTGCTGAGGGGCCCTTGCTGCTTTGTTGGGGCACATACCGGGCTCTGCGCCCCCCGCACCCCGTCCCGAGCCCGTGAGGCAGATCAGCATGGTGTGTGAGGCCGGCCTGTGCGCAGAGGGGCCTGCACCGTGCACCCGCCCCGGGGAGAGCTCCCGGCCCAGCCCTGGTTAGAAGGCGTCAGAGCACTCGGGAGGCGCCCGGCCATAGCTCGTGGAGCTGTGGAGCAGAGACCCGGACGGGAAAGACCAAGTCGCTCAGGATCATGTTCTAGAAGCGGCGCGGGCCGTGGGCTCCCAGGAGGAGGGCCGCCTCCAGGAGGGGTCGTGAGCTGACGGCTCTCACAGCAAGGCTGCGGCATCCTGAGACAGTCCCGCGGCCGTTGTCCTCGCAGGCTCTGGAAGCGGCCAGCGTGGTGGGAGCAAGTTCAGCCTCTTGTTGACATCCTCATTTCACAAATGGGGAAACTGCGCGTTTAAAGCCTGTGACTAGGCCTGGCTGTACCCCCCCCCCCCCCGCCCCGCCCCGGGGCAGGAGGCTGGGGAGAGCCATCCGGAGGGAGCTCAGGCCTCGGGCCTTTCCCCCAGAGAGCCTGGGAGCCTCAGAGTCCTTCTGGCGGGGAGGAGGCGGGCACTGGGGCTCTCCTGACCCCCCAGAGCTGACCCGGCGGCCACGTGCTCCTGGCTGTCAGAGTCGCCGGCCTGGACCGGGGCAGCAATGCTCCTGCTCTAGACTCCCCCGGTATCGGGGCGGGTGTCGGAGACGGAGGTGACCCAGCCCGGGAGGCCGCCCCCACCTCCCGTGCCAGCCTGTGCTTGCCACCCTGGCACGAGTGTGTCCCGTAACACGTCCTGACGCGCCGGCTCCCTCGGCTGCCAGCCCCAGGAGAGCGGACAGGAAGCCCTGACGTCGTCGCTCTGGGGGCCTGCCACGCGAGGGCTCTGCTCGGACTGATCTTGTGTTTGGGTGGCGGGGAGAGGGGGGGTTGTTTATTTTATTTAGAAAACAGTTTTTTCTTTTTAAGGAAGAAAGTGAAGTGCTGTGGGCTGGGGAAAGAGCCGTGGCCGTCCCGTGTGGCTTCGGAGGGGAGGCGGGGTCTGCCCCCCCACTCCCACCGCCCCGGGCCCCACTTTCTGCTCTTCCCTGGCCTGAGCCCCCAGCAGAGTCACTGGGAAGGCTGTGCCAGAGGCCGGCTCCCTGAGAGGCGACTGTCCCAGCAGCTTCATCTGCAGGCCCTTGTAGAGTGCATTTCCCTGGCGAGTCCAGTCCCTGGTTCTTCTTGGGGCCGCCGGGTCCTGTGGGGGGCAGTGGGGGGCATTCCTGCGCTGTTGTCTTCGCTGAGTGGGTGCCAGTCTCGCTGGCTCCCGGGAAGCCAGTGCGGGGCTCAGGCGGGCTTCCCAGTGCTCCCCGCAGGGGCTGAGCCCAGCGGGCTGGCAGGGTCACCCTGCAGGGGCTGGAGTCACTTGGCCTGTCGTGTGTACCCCTATGTCTGGGCGCCCCCCCCACCGCACCTGACCACCATCTGATGATTTTGTGATATTTTGGTCCCTCTTTATGACTTTGTCCATCCCCCCCCGTAGGCCAGAATGTCCCCAAACCCAGAATTGGGTGCAGATGTTGAGTACCAAGAGCTGAGCCAAGGGCCAGGGAGGACCCTGCCTTCCTGGTCCACTTCACAGGTGGAATTCAGGCACACAGGCCCTGGGCCCTTGTGGGGTTCCAGGGCTCCGAGCTTAGACTCCGACTCTGGGCTGCCTGGTCTCTAGACCTGGCTGGGCCTTCTCCGCCTTGCTCCGGGCCCCTGCTGCGCTGCTGCACTCCCCACCCCCGAGGCCAGGCCCCCCCCACCCCGTGTCCTCCCAAAAGGAGGTCCTGTATGCTCCCTCACGGGGCAAGCACCCGTAGAGCTCCGGTCTCTGATCTGCAGGCCCCGGGGCAGGGTTTTCAAGCACAGAGTGGGCCTCCTGAATGTCTGTGCGTCCCTGTGAGTCCCGCGGGGCCAAAGAGATGTGTTCTGGTCGGTGGCTGGTGGGTGTGGGCTGGTGTGTGGCATTCCGGAGGGGAGGGTGTGCTGGCTTGGGTGAGGGCCACCTCCCGGCCTCTGAGCCCCTGCACGTGGCAGAGGCCATCCTTGCTTTCCCCAGGGAACCAGCTCAGGCAGCATGGGGCTACCCAGCCACTGGCCCCGGCTGGGAGGAGGAAGGAGATGGAGAGTGTTGAGGGGAGAAGGGCAGGGGTCCCCCTGCCTTCGAGCCCCGGCCCAGAGGCTGGGCAGTGTCCCTGGGCCACACCTGCCCTGCCCAGGGCGCTCTTGCCTCAGACACCTTCGTGGGGGGAACCCTGGCAGGAGGCCTGCTGTCCTGCTGGCCCGGTCCATTCTCTTGCCCGCCCGCTGGCGGAGCCTGCTCCTGCCCGGCGCTATTCCTTCCCCTCCCTGCGGGTCGTCCCTGTCTCGTCTTCCGCACCTGGACTTCCTCCTCTGGGCGCCTCCAGTGAACTCCGTCTGCCCTGGACCGAGCCCCGCCCCCTGCCTCATAGCCTCTCGGCTCACCCTTGGCTAGGTCTTCCCCTGCTTGTCCTCACGTCCCCCAATCTGTCCCGGGCTTTGCCACCTGTTCACATCCTGTTTGCTCGGAGGAACCCGGTGCGGTTCCTCCTCCGCGCAGCCTCTCCCGACGGCCCAGAACACTCTTCCTTGCCCGCGTGGCTCCCATCAGGCTTTGTTGTGCGCCGTCCAATGTCTCAGAGCCACAGAAGCAGAACTTGCTCCTTGGGAGGGCCTGCCTGGACCGCAGGGGTGCACGGAACCTTCTAGTAGAGGATGCGCGGCAGGCCCTGGTGACCTGCGCCGGGTTCCAGGAGGGATGCGGTGAGGCTGGGGTGCAGAGCCCGGACTCTCATCCTGGTCCTCACCGGCTGCTGTGTCTTTTTTTTTTTTTTTTTTTTAAGATTTTATTTATTTGTCAGAGAGAGTACACACAGGCAGGTAGAGAGGCAGGCAGAGAGAGAAGGAAGCAGGCTCCCTGCCGAGCAAGGAGCCCAATGTGGGACTCATCCCAGGACCCCAGGATTATGACCTGAGCAGAAGGCAGCGGCTTTAACCAACTGAGCCACCCAGGCGTCCCCTGCTGTGTCTTTTATCAGTGGCCTGCGGGTGGCCCCACATGGCCTCAGGGCTGTGAGCATGGCGTGGCCTCTGGTGTGCCAGACCAGCTTGGTCCCTGGTACAGGACTGGGGTGTTCCTCAGGAGCCCGGCCTCGGGAAGCCCAGAGTGGTTACAGCTGACCAGCATGACGGGCAAGCTGA
Organism: Meles meles; assembly: GCF_922984935.1. Lineage (NCBI taxonomy): Eukaryota > Metazoa > Chordata > Mammalia > Carnivora > Mustelidae > Meles > Meles meles. Next base: position 5,175,087 of record NC_060073.1, on the reverse strand, counting down.
CCAAGCTGGACTGTAGGTGGCCGGGGAGAGTGGGGGAGGGGACAGCAGGCGAGGATGGGGACGGGAGGGGACAGCAGAGTACACCGAGACGAGGCGTAGCCCCAGGTCGCCTGCTCAGATGGTCCTCTGTGTTGAGGGTGAGCTCGGGTGGGGAGTGCTGGGTTGGGGGTCTCGTGGTCACAACGGCCAGTTTCTCCCCTGCGGCCTTCCCAGGCAGCCCAGGGGGAAGGGCGCAGGTTTAATTCAGATGTTCGGGACCCAGGAACGGAGGCTTGGCTTTTGTTGCTTTTTTGCTGTGCAAAAACTTTGAGATAAGATTCACACAACATAAAATCCGTCATTTTAAAGTGCAGGATCCAGTGGGTTTTAGTCCATCCTGGCATCGTGCAACCCTTGCCCTACCTCATTCCGGAGCATTTCCGTCACCCCGGAAAGAAACCCCATGCCTGTTAGCAGTCACTCCTCTCCTCTCCCCCAGGCCCTGGGCACCCACTAGTCTCCGTAGACTTGCCTGTGCTGGACACACGAGATAGTGGAACCCTAGGACCTGGGGACTTTGGTGACTCCCTTTGCCCGTAGCTCTCCGAGCTTCGTCTGTGCTGCCGCGTTTCTGTGTCTCGGCGCTTCGGCCCACTTGACGGCCACGCAGGACGGGACGGTCAGGTCAGGTCCCGTCTGGGGTATCCATCACCTGCTGAGGGCGAGGCCGGGCTCTGGAGCTTGGCCGGGTCCCCGAAGCCAGCACGAGGCAATGCCGGGACCCGACTTCTGAGCAGCTACGCTGGCCAGCCTGGCTTTGAGGGACAGAGTGTGGTGACCAGACCCGGTGCTTGCCTTCCTGGAGGCAGCGGTGACAGTGTATGCATTGCGGGGGAGGAAGCTGCAGGCTTCCAGGCCAGTGGGCCTGGTGGGCCTGGCAGGAGCCCCGGGGGCTCTGGCTCACGGAGGCCCCCCGTTTCTCAGTATCCGCAGTGTCATGCAGAAGTACCTTGAGGACCGGGGCGAGGTGACCTTCGAGAAGATCTTCTCCCAGAAGCTGGGTGAGTACATGAGGAGCTCTGGTGGCCCCGAGGACTTCCCCACCACTGTCCGGCTGCCCCGGCCTGGGGAGTGGGGGCAGGAGGACCCCCTGAGGCTGCTTTCCTGCCCCCCCCCACAACCCCCCGCCCCACCCCCGTCAGCAAGCCTCTGTTCTCAGGGGCCGGCCAGGGTTGGCCTCCTCTCCGATGGGGCAGGGCAGCTGCGAGCACCCCGGCACCCAGGCTGGCAGCAGGGCTGCTCGGGGCCCGGGAGCCATCGTGCCTCCTGGCCCCTGGCTGTCGGCCCCGGGAGCCCCGTGAAGGGGGTGGGGGCCCAGTGACCTTCCAGGCTGCCGGGGAAGTTCCTCCTTGGGGTTTTTGTTTTTGAGAATTGCAGCTTCCCCTTGGCGCAGGCACAGCTGCTGGGCCCGTTGGTAGAACTGACAGGAAGGGGCGGGGCCCTTCCTGTGGCGCCTGGCGAGCTGTGGTCGCCGCCCCCGCCCCCATGGGCCCTCTTTGTGAGCAACCTGCTCTGGCTGGCCCCTGAGATCCTCCTCCTCCCCCTCCAGGGGGCTGGTGAACGGGCCCGCAGACCTGGCCCACGGGGCAGGAGTGGGGTGGGGTGGGTCTCAGGGAAGCTCGGCCCTGATGTGGCCTGGCAGAGGGCAGGATCTCAGCTCTGATATGGGAGTGGCCTGGCCTGACGGGGCCAGATCAGGCAATGGAGGTTAGTCTTGGGGAGTCAGTCTATCAGGAAGCACAGTTTGGGTCCCCGGCCTGTGCTGTGTGACCTCGGGCTCGTCGCTTCACATCTCCGAGCCTGTTGGTGTCCTCACCTGGCAATTAGGACTCAGAAGCCCTGCTACCGGGGACTGGTGGAGGGCCGGATGAGGTGGTCTCCGTGAAAGCCCCTCGCCCACTGGGAAACCCACGTCATAAGTTACCCGAAGGCCAGGCCACCCTTACTGGAGGTGATGGCTGTGTGCCCTGGTAGACGTCCCCAGGCAGTGTCCCTGGAAGCCACCAGTGCAGCCTGGTCCCCCAGGTCAGCCTGGAGGGAGTGGGTACTGCCCTTACTTCTGCTGTGAACCTTTAGGGCTGCTCTGGGGCCAGGCCTCAGGCCCCCCGTTCCCTGGGAGGGGTGAGGCCTAACCTGCCCAGGGAAGGGGGAGGCCTCCTGAGCCCTTCTCGTAGCTTGCCCCACCTCTTAACCTTCCCACTCTCTCCCAGCCTGTCTTTCCCAGGCCCTCCCAGTGGGTAGAAGAGCCCAGGGTCTACTCATGCCCACCTGACAGGCCTCCCGGAAATCTGTTTCTGTAACTGTCAGGACTACGATGAAAGTCAGCCAGACACCGGGGGCGGGGGCCGGGGGAGGGTGTCCAGGGAGAGGCCCCCCCTGGGAGACTGCCTCCCCCCTGCTGCGGCTGGCCCGTCCCAGGTGGATCAGCACCCGTGTGGTCTGCCCAGTGGGAGTGTTGCCCTCGAGCAGCGCTGCAGGCCAGGGCTGCAGCCAGAGGGTGGGCGGCCAGAGCCAGCCCCGAGCCTCTGCCTCTCCAGAGGGCGCATCATTTTCTAGCCACCCCCCGAGGAAGCAGATTCTGGGGGTGGGGGGTTGAGACGCAAGCACCCCTCACCCTGGAACTGAGAATCTTGCCCATTCCCTGCCTAGGGCCATCACCCTTGCTCGGTTCTGCCCTTGCCGCCCACCGTGATGGGAAGGCCTCCGAGGGGCATGGTTCCGCGTGACCCGACTCCCTTGCTTTCAGGGTACCTGCTCTTCCGGGACTTCTGCCTGAAACACCTAGAGGAGGCCAAGCCCTTGGTGGAGTTCTATGAGGAGGTGCGGCCTGGGGAGAGGGGAGGGGGTTGGGCTGCTTTTGTCTGAATCCGCAAGATGCCTGGCGCTGGCGCCTCCGCGTCACCTGTGTGGGTCTTGTCGTCCAGATCAAGAAATACGAGAAGCTGGAGACAGAGGAAGAGCGCCTGGCCCGCAGCCGGGAGGTCTTCGACACCTACATCATGAGGGAGCTGCTGGCCTGCTCGCATGTGAGTGCCCCGGCCCGCTGGTCCTCAGGCCAGACCCACGTGCCGGCCCGCAGCGGCCTGGGCGTTGGGATGGGATGAAAGGACCCTGCGGAGAATTCATGGCCGCCTCTGTCTTCCCCAGCCCTTCTCGAAAAGTGCCACTGAGCACGTCCAGGGCCACCTGGTGAAGAAACAGGTGCCTCCGGATCTCTTCCAGGTGCGTACTGGGCCTCTGCCCCGCGGCCTACCGGCCCAGCCAGGGTCGCCCTTGGGCAGCCGAGGTCACGGAGCCTGATCAGCTCCTGGTCTGGCTCCGTCACCAACTCCAGCTTCCTCCCTTAGCCGTACATCGAAGAGATCTGTCAGAACCTCCGAGGGGACGTGTTCCAGAAATTCATCGAGAGGTGAGACGGCACGTGCAGGAGGGGAAGGGGAGGAAGAGGCTGTTCTGAGAAGGTGTGGATGGTGTGCGGGAGAGCAGGCAGCCGGCTTCGGTCTCGGGGCCCTGGGCAGACACCCTCAGGGGTCAGCAGGCTCCTAGCCGTCACGCCCTGCACGCTCCCGCCCTGGCATTCTTGGCAACGGGTATCTCCGAGCCTGTCCCGGGCGACTCCCCAGGGAGCGAGGGACCACCTAAGTGTCTTTCCCTCTCAAGGACTGTTTAGCACCTTGCTGGGCCCATCTAGGCTGAGAAGTACCAGGGTGACCATAGGGGTGGGCACAAAAGGATACAGTGTCCTCCACGGTGACCCTCATGGCCGGAGCCGGCCTGGGGGGTGGGAGCTGCAAGCCGACTTCAGCCTGATGGAAAGAACCTCAGTTTTCTGAGGTCCCAGCTGCCCAGCTGTGGGAGCCTCGGGGGGAGTGAGTGCTGCATCGCCGGAGGCGTGCAAGCTGGGACGAGCTGAGCACTGTCAGAGCTAAGGTAGCAGGAGATCTGGATCAGACCGGAGGACCTCTTCTCCAGGCTTACCTGAAACCCGACGGCAGGTGGCCAGGCCCCACCTGGGCCAGCGCTATGCCTAGGCAGTCCGGGAGGGGACACTGAGGCTCGGGACTGCGGGCTGTGGCCATGACGTGGGGCAGGCTTGCACCTGGCACCATTTTGCCCACTTTCTGAATCTCATCGGAGCCCTGGGTCTTTTCTTACAGTGATAAATTCACACGGTTTTGTCAGTGGAAGAACGTGGAGCTCAATATCCATGTGAGTGGGGTGGTGGCCATGGAGGACTGTGCTCCCTCCCTCCCCGCTGTCCTCCCCAGGCCTGCGGGGTGCAGGGGAGTCTGTCCCTCAGCCCGCAGGGTGGTGACTGGGGGGGGGTCCATGCCGGGGTCCCAGTCGGGGCGGCTCGGGGTACGTCAGTGCATGGTGAACAGGGGGACCCTGCATATGCCCCGCCCCCAGCATGGGACTGGCCCCTTGCCACCCGGGTGTCTTCGCCCCAAGGCGGGGCCCGGGCAGCCCGCAGTGACCCCTGCTGTCACCACCCCCACAGCTGACCATGAACGACTTCAGTGTGCACCGCATCATCGGGCGGGGCGGCTTCGGCGAGGTGTACGGGTGCCGGAAGGCCGACACGGGCAAGATGTGAGCACCGGCTCGGAGCCAGGGTCGAGTGGGACGCCCGCGGGAAGGGAGGGCCCCTGGGGATGTCCGCGGGGCTCTCTGCGGAGGCTCCTGTCCCTCTCCATCCCGGGCGTGCTGCTCCTCGCTGCACAGGCCCCCGGAGCCCCGAGTCTCCGGCACTTTCTCCTGCCATCGCTTTGTCTTGACTCCGATGGGTCTTAGGCTTGTCGCAGTGTCTAGTTTTCACTGCGAGAGCCCCGAGGACTGCCCCCTGCCCCTGCTGACTCCCAGAGGCAGCCCTGGGCTCTGCACCGAAGGAGCGAAGGAGCATGTGGACTGACTGACTGACTGACCGGCGCCCCCCCCCCACCCCTCCTCCCGTCCCCCTCCTCCCCCACCAGGTACGCCATGAAGTGTCTGGATAAGAAGCGTATCAAGATGAAGCAGGGAGAGACCCTGGCCCTGAACGAGCGCATCATGCTGTCCCTTGTCAGCACTGGGGTGAGCCGGGAGGGCCCTGGCCTGTCACCGCTGCAGCCTTCGGTTCCGAGCCAGGCGCGGCCGCGCTCACTCCCCTCCCGTGCCCTCCTAGGACTGCCCGTTCATCGTCTGCATGTCGTACGCCTTCCACACGCCGGACAAGCTCAGCTTCATCCTTGATCTCATGAACGGTGAGTGCATGGCCTGGGCCCAGGTTCGCCCCCCGCTCCCACCCGGGGCCAGGGGCCAGCCAGGGAGCTGAGCGCCACCCCTGCACCCCACGGGGCCTCCTCCCTCAGGCGGAGACCTGCACTACCACCTGTCCCAGCACGGCGTCTTCTCCGAGGCCGACATGCGCTTCTACGCAGCCGAGATCATCCTGGGCCTGGAGCACATGCACAACCGCTTCGTCGTCTACCGTGACCTGAAGGTGAGGCTTCGGCCCCCACCCCGGCCCCGCAGCGTGAATGGCACAGGGCCCGCGGGGACAGACCAGCCGGCCACTCCCTTCCCATCCCCGCTGCCGAGCCATTTTCCAGATTCAGGTGGTCACGGGGCAGGGAAGGAGAAGTCCTCACCCAGGGCCTCATCCCTGGACACCCGGATCCCTCTAGAGTGACCTGACCCTCGCGGGCATCTTGCCTGGCCACACTGGGTCCCGGGCCGCCCCGGAGGCTGCTCACTAGGCTTCCTCCACAGCCAGCCAACATCCTTCTGGACGAGCACGGCCACGTGCGCATCTCAGACCTGGGCCTGGCCTGCGACTTCTCCAAGAAGAAGCCCCACGCCAGCGTGTGAGTGCCCGGCCCCCCACTCTCCCTTCCTGCGCCCTCGGCCCGACCCACTTTCGGTTCCCTTGCTTCCACAGGGGCACCCACGGGTACATGGCCCCCGAGGTCCTGCAGAAGGGCGTGGCCTACGATAGCAGTGCTGACTGGTTCTCCCTGGGCTGCATGCTTTTCAAGTTGCTGCGGGGGTGAGTGGACTCTCCCCGGCGGGCGGCAGGAGATGACCTCTTCCCCAGTCCAGCGGGCGGCCTAGGGGAGGGACCTCCACTGCTTGGGGGTTAGGGTGGCACCATCCCTGACGTTAGATGAGAATCATTCCTGCTGCCTGCCTCAGTTTCCCCCTTCCTGGCCTCTGACCTTGTGTCTCTTGTCCAGGCACAGCCCCTTCCGGCAGCACAAGACCAAAGATAAGCATGAGATTGACCGCATGACATTGACAATGGTGAGTCCGGTGAGGCCGGGTGGAGTCCGCGGGGGGCCATGGTGGGGCTGGGCTCTCCCGTGCGTGTCTGGGCCGTGGACCCTCGGTTCCCACCGAACTCGGGCCACTCATCCTTCCTCTGGCCTCCTGCCCCAGAGGCTCCCCACCCCTGTGTTGTCAGAACAGACACGCCTTCTGGGGTGAGTGAGGAAGCTGGGCGCTGTCTCTCTGTGCCGGGGGCCAGGACTCTTCTTCGGCCCCTGCCAACGCCCGCTCCTCCCTGCAGGCCGTGGAGCTGCCCGACTCCTTCTCCCCTGAGCTCCGTTCCCTGCTGGAGGGGCTGCTGCAGAGGGATGTCAACCGGAGACTGGGCTGCCTTGGCCGAGGGTGCGTGTCTGGGGCTGGGGCCCCCTCCTGGGGCCAGCATCCTCTGAGTTGCTCATGGGGTGGGGGTGTGACCGGCCCCGTCCTGTGTTCTCGGGGGCGGGGCTGTCTGAGGCTCCGCTGCTGGAGCTGGCTGGGGCCGGCTTCCAGAAGGGGCCCCTGGAACAAAGGCGGTGACGGTAATGACGATGACCAGAGCTTCTGGTGTTTAGTAGACATTCTCGGGGCGCCTGGGGGGCTCAGTTGGTTAAGCCGTTGCCTTTGGCTTGGGTCATGATCCCAGGGTCCTGGGATTGGGTCCCACATCAGGCTCTCTGCTCAGCGGGGCAGCGGGCTTCTCTCTCTGTGTCTGCCTGTCGCTCTGCCTGCTTGTGTGTGCTCGCTCGCTCTCCCTGACAAATAAATAAAATCTTAAAAAAAAAACAAAACCATTTACTAATTGCTAGGTGTGATGTTTCACGGTTTACAAACGTGAAAACTCCCAGCAGCCCTGTGGTGTGGGAACTGTTGCTCTCCCCGTTTTAGAGTTGAGGGAACAGGCTAGAGTTTAAGGAACTTCCCCAAGGGGACGGAGCCAAAGAACAGCTGACCTGGGAGTTCGCCGGGGTTACCTGCTCCAGTTCCCAGATGCGAGCCCTGGCCTGATGCCCCGCATCTCTCTGCAGGGCCCAGGAGGTGAAGGAGAGCCCCTTCTTCCGCTCCCTGGACTGGCAGATGGTCTTCTTGCAGAAGGTACCAGCCTGGGTTGGGGCTGGGCGGGCCTCTGGGAACCCCTGCCCCCTGCTGACGCCCAGTCCGTGTTCTGCTGCAGTACCCTCCCCCGCTGATCCCTCCTCGAGGGGAGGTGAATGCTGCTGACGCCTTTGACATTGGCTCCTTTGACGAGGAGGACACAAAAGGAATCAAGGTACCTGGCTCGCCCCTGCCTCGCCCGGCCTCAGGCTCCTCCTCCCCAGACATGCCTGGCATGGGCATGGGGGGTGCTGTCAGACCAGACCGGCCCCTCCCCGCCCCCCTCCACCCCCCCCCCCCCCCCCCCCGCCCCGCCCCGACCTGGGAGCCCTGGGACTGGCCAGGCCCGTGGCTGACGGCTGTCCCTGCCCTGTCTGCTCACTGAAGTTGCTGGACAGCGACCAGGAGCTCTACCGCAACTTTCCCCTCACCATCTCGGAGCGGTGGCAGCAGGAGGTGGCGGAGACGGTCTTCGACACCATCAACGCCGAGACGGACCGGATGGAGGCCCGCAAGAAAACCAAAAACAAGCAGTTGGGCCATGAGGAAGGTGAGGGTTCGGGGCCGCGGGGCGTGCGGTGGGCACCCCCTGCTCATGGTAGAGGCCAGGCGGGGGCCCAGGTGGCGGTTGTGGGAAGCCGCCGGCGGCCGGTCGGGCTGAGTCTGCCTCTCGCTGGGCCGCATCAGACTACGCGCTGGGCAAGGACTGCATCATGCACGGCTACATGTCCAAGATGGGCAACCCCTTCCTGACGCAGTGGCAGCGGCGGTACTTCTACCTGTTCCCCAACCGGCTGGAGTGGCGGGGCGAGGGCGAGGCCCCGGTAAGCGGCGGGCTGGGGGGCTCCCCCGAGAGCGCGGGCGGCTGGCCCCCGCCGGCCGGCCGCCGCCCTCACCGCCCCGCCCGCCCCGCCCGGCCTGCAGCAGAGCCTGCTGACCATGGAGGAGATCCAGTCGGTGGAGGAGACGCAGATCAAGGAGCGGAAGTGCCTCCTTCTCAAGATCCGCGGCGGCAAACAGTTCGTGCTGCAGTGCGACGTGAGTGCGGCGGGGGCGGGGGGGGGGGGGGTTGGGGTGGGGCTAAACCAGCGGGATGGGGGGTGACCTGCACCCCTCCCCCCGCCTGACACCCCGTGGGGCGCCCGCAGAGCGACCCCGAGCTGGTGCAGTGGAAGAAGGAGCTGCGCGACGCGTACCGCGAGGCGCAGCAGCTGGTGCAGCGCGTGCCCAAGATGAAGAACAAGCCGCGCTCGCCGGGCGTGGAGCTGAGCAAGGTGCCGCTGGTCCAGCGCGGCAGCGCCAACGGCCTCTGACCCGCCGCCTTTCACGAACCTCTAATTTATTTTGTCGGATTTTTATTATTTGTTTTCCCGCCAAGCGGAAAAGGTTTTATTTTGTAATTATTGTGATTTCCTGTGGCCCCAGCCTGGCCCAGCCCCCGGGGGTGGGGGGGACCCCCTCCCCGCTTGCCTCGGCTCCTGCTGCCACCAACCCAGCCACTGTCCGGCCGCCCTCAGCCCTGACCCTCCGGGGGGGGCCTCCCCTCCCGGTATCTTCCTGCGGGGGCCGGGGGCGGGGTTGGGGGGGGGGAGAACGGCAGCCCTGGCGGCCCTCCCAGCCTTTCCCCCGGGGACGACGCCATGCCAGGTTGGGCCCCCTCAGGCTCTGGGCTGTGCTCCGAGGGGGCCCCGCGTCCCCCCGCCCCGGGGGAGGCCGCAGCCCAGGGTTACTACTTGAATTTTCCCACCGCAGCCCCTCCTGCGCCAGGGGCACAGTCCCGCACTGTCCTGTCCTCCGGCCGGTTGGTGGAGGAGGGGCCGTGATCTCCCTGACCCAGGGCCTCACCACAGCGACTTGAGCTCGTGTGCTCGGGATAGAACCCCGGTGTCACTGGCTGCCTCCGTCCCCACCGTCCGCGGACGCCGAGGGGCTCGGTCGGGAGGGCGGGCATTGGCAGCAGGTTCCGCTGCCCTCCCTGCGGTTCCCCCTTCCTCCCACCCCAAGCGCCCGGGCTCAGGGACCACAGAAAGGCAGCTGTGGGCTGTGGTACACTGGCCTCGCTTGGCCCCGAGGTCCCCTGGCCGCTCCGTCCTGGGTCGGGCCAGGCCTCGTCTGCCCAGGATCAGAGGGGAGCAGCATGGACGGGCCGGGCAGCACAGCGAGAGGGGCCGGGTGGGGCCAGCCCTCGCCACCCCTGGCCGGTCAGTGTGCTCCCCCCGGGCTGTCTAGCCCCGTAGCCCCATGTCCCGTCAGTGCCACTGCCCACGGGGCGCCACCCCGCCCGCCGCATGCCCCCTTGTGCCAGTCGCGCTGCCGTGTGTGGTGTCGCGCCCTCTCCCCCTGGGGCTGGGTTGGCGCGCCCTCCCCTCCCATCTACTCACTCCCCAGGGCGTTCCTTTGCCGATTTTTGAATGTGATTTTAAAGAGTGAAAAATGAGACTATGCGTTTTTATAAAAAATGGTGCCTGACTTGGCTGCGTCCGATTCTTTTGTGCCTGATGACCGTTGCCAGCTACCACTGGGCCGGGGTCTGAGGGGAGAGGGGGTTGGTGGCACCGGGTCCCCTCCACGGCGGCGGCAGGCATCCGGGGCCAGCCCACCCGGGCCCAGGCCTTTGCTCCGCTGCTCTCCCCCTCCCGCTCCCAGCTCATCCTCCCACCCTAGGGGTTCTTGTGCTGGCTGTCCAGGGAAGCAGGAGGCTGTGCCTGCGGTTTGTCCTCGCTGTCCTCGTGTGGGCTGGCTGACCGGGCGCCCCGGCTCGCCAGCCACTGTGCTGAGGACACCTTCTAGTCAGTCAGACAAGTGCCTCTGCTCTTGGGGTCACACGCGGCCTCTGGGCCCTTGGACCTGCCTGGCTTCCGTCTCCTCTCTTGCCTTGCTGCGCTGCTCTCTCTCGGGGTCCCTGGGGCCCAAGGGATGCTTCAGCCTTGGGCCTTTACCTGGAGGTTCTGCTCAAGTTCGGTTCCCCCATATCCTGGCCCTCCAGGCCCCTGGGGATGTCTGTGGCTGTCCACTCCATGCAGCGCTCTGCTGGGCAGGGGTGAGCGGCCTCCACGCAGAGCACAGCATGGCAGGTGGAGAAGGAAGGCTGCTGGGGGTGGGATGCTCTGGAGGCAGAGGCTGAGTCTTGGGAGGGAAAGGCCCTGGAACTGGGCCCGCAGGTGGCATTAGGGTGGGGAGTGGGGAAGGAGCTTCCTGATGCAGGGAATGGCCAGGCAGTCAGGAGTGGCTTAGGTTAGGAGCACTGTGGGAAGGAGCTGCCTGGGAGGCCCTGAAAGGCGGGCTAAACCTGGCCCAGAGCCTGGGGCGCACGTAGTGATGAAGATACAAAGGGACATGGGGTCTGAACTTGGATAGGTTCTGGGAAGTCCCTGGAGGCTCTGGACAGGCCTGGTGATGAGGACGGGCTGTAGAACAAGTGCCGAGGGACACCCATGATGCAGGGAGGGAGGCACAGGATAGGAGGCAGGGAGACAGGCTAGAGGCCACTGCTTGTCCAGGGAAGAAATACAAAGAGAGGAAGAACACGGCCCACCAGGAATGGGCCCCACTTGGGGACAAGAGAGAGGTAGGAGTCCACAGGGAGGGTCCCCAGGGAGGTCTATGGCATGTTCAGAGGACAGTCGGGGAGTGTAGCCTGGGAAAAAGAGGACGGAGAGTTGTGTTCAAGACTGCACCAGTTAGGAGAGACCTGGGGAGAGAACGTGCCCTTCGATTTGGGTTGAAGAAACTGGGGGAGGGGAGAGCCCTTTACAAGGAAGGTAGAGGCTGGAGTGGGCTGCTGTAGGGTAGGGTGGCCTAGTGTCCAGTTCCAGACATTCAGAGGCCTTCGAGCTGCTCTAGAGCCAAGGACTTAACAGTGACCTGATGACACCACGGGGCAGAGTGGCAAAGGGATCCCAGATAGCACGGGAGCCCACAGTGAGAGGGCAGGCGGAAAATGGCAGCCAGGCCCTCCCCGCACAGACGCGGCTCAAACTTCTAGATCAAAACACGTAGTTAGTTATTCTACCAATAAGGAGCCTGAGACCAGAGCGTCAGCCCTAGCCCAGCCCGGCAGCTGCCCTGCCGTGCACCAACACCAGACTCCAGGCTGAGGCGGGGGTAAGGACAGAGCTCAGGCAGCTGCGGCCTGCACCCTAGTTCCGGTGTGGGTGGAAGGCCGGCCTGATGTCGAAACTCTCCTTCCTTTCCTGACACTGGCAGCCAAGAGCAGCCTCTGCAGAAGGGATCTGTGCGGTGGGTGAAGGCAACCATTCACGGCGGGCAGTCCCCTGGGAGAGGTCTGACTCCAGCCAGGCCCACTGCCCCCATTCCCCAGTGCTCCCATCCCTGACTCCAGTGACCTGGCGGGGCCGTCTCTCCGCACGTCTCTCCGCACGGCTGGGCCCCGCCCGTCATGCCCCCACTAGACACCGGCCCAGGGCCCTGGGGAAGGTGCTTTCTGCGAAGCTAGCCAGCATTTAGGTACATCTCGGAGGTGATGGGAAGGGGAACCAGGGTCTCCCAGCTCAGCCGCCCTCACAGGCACAGTCGGTACCTGCGGTGCCCAGGGTCTGAAGGCCGGGGCAGGAAGGCCGGTGCATGGGTGGGTAGCCGCTGGGGCAACGCGGATAAGCCAGGGACAGCAGCACAGCAGGCCGCGGCGCGCCTGCGCGCGCGCGCGTCCCAGGGGCCCGGGCCCCGCCCCTGGCCGGACCGCCCCGTCCCCGGACTCCCTCCCTCCTTCCTTTTTCCGGACTCGCAAACAGGGGTCTGCGCTGGGCCTGGGGCGCCCCCTGCAGGCTGCGGGTGGAGCCGTAGCCAGGCCCCGCCCGCCAGGAACTCCCCCACCCCCACCCCCGCAGACCCGGGCCGGGCTGAGACCCGGGTCCGCAAGATGCGGGCCCTGGCTGCTTCCCCGGCGCGCGTGGTTGCCAAGGCGACTGAGCAGCGCCCCCCGCCTGCCCCCGGCGGCCGCGGGCCGGGCTGCGGTTGCCATGGCTGCGGGAGGCAAGGGGGCGCGCGGCCCGACGCCCCGCCCCGCCCCGGCGAGCCCCGCCCGCCCGGCCCGCCCTCCACGCCGCCTGCGCCGCCGCCGCCACTGCCGCCCGGCGCGGGGGCTGCGGGGCGCACCTCGGCGCGGACGGAGGCGAGGGGGCCGCACCAGGCCTGGAGCCGAGGCGGGGCCGGGTCGCCCCCGCCGCGCCCGCCCTCCCTCCCGCGATGCGGCGCTGAAGCCCAGCATGGCCGGCCCGGGCCCCACCTTCCCGCTGCACCGGCTCGTCTGGGCGAACCGGCACCGCGAACTGGAGGCCGCGCTGCACAGCCGGCAGGTGAGACCCACCGGGCACCCGGGCTGTCCTCTGCGCAGCCCGTCCAAAGCCGCGGTCTCCACCCTGGAGGCCGAAGCCCGGGTCGCTGCCCCTCTCGCTTGAGCCTCCGGCCTGGGCTTCCAGCGCTGGGCCTTGCCCCGCCCGTCTGCCCGCTTCACACTGCATCCAACCCCCGAATTCGCGCCACACCACCCCTGAGCCAGGGTGAGGACGGCCAGCCTGGTTCTGGTCCCCAGGCCCCTGCACACTCTTGACATGTGCGGCTGCACCTCTCCCTGACCAGGCTGCTTGACCAGGGCCCACCGCCTGACCCCCGGCTGTCTTCCTGGGAAGGCAGGAGAGGTGGGCAGGCCTTCCCACATGCTCCCTCCCCGGCCCCCCCCCATGAGGACCCAGAGGCTCCCCTCAGCCATTGCCACGGCCTGTTTGCTGTCTTTATTTCCCACAATGACCCCCAACCATGTTTCAGCCTGGTGGCCTCCTTGCTTCTCTTGACTTGCCCCGTGCTGAGTGTCCCATCTTCCCCAGCACGACATTGAACAGGAGGACCCCCGGGGGCGCACTCCCCTGGAGCTGGCTGTGTCCCTGGGAAACCTGGAGTCCGTGAGAGTCCTCCTTCGACACAACGCCAATGTGGGCAAGGAGAGCTGCCAGGGCTGGGCAGGTACCGCAGAGGGCAGAGCCCCCCCCCCCCCGAGGCTGGCAGTGGGGTTGGCGCGCGGGACAGTGAGTGGCCAGGCCTCGGGCCTTCGACGGAGCTGCCCTCAGCGGCCTGGTGCCCCCAGTCCTGCAGGAGGCAGTGAGCACTGGGGACCCCGAGATGGTACAGCTGGTGCTCCAGTATCGGGACTACCAGAGGGCCACGCAGAGGCTGGCTGGCATTCCAGAACTACTCAACAAACTCCGCCAGGTACGGTTGGGCACGGGGGTGTGGCGGGACAGGAGGGGCGGGGAGCCCCGTCAAGGGACTGTGACGGACTGCATGGCAGTCCGGTCCCTCTGGTCACCCGCCACTCGCCACTCGCTTGGTCTGCGCAGCAGGCTTTCCCATCACTGCCGGCGACGTCCCCCTCTCTCTCTCGACCCCAGTCCAGGGTCATGTAGGAAAGAGGAGTCCCGGCCCACACCGGTGAGATGGGGGCCCTTTAGGAGGAAAGCCGTTGCCGACATCAGGGGTCCCTGGTGCCAGAAATCTCCACGGAGCTCTAGATGTGGGCCTCCTGGTGAATGCCTGTGTCCTGGGGGGAGAGTTTCATCTGACCCAGCGGCTGCAGCCAGATGCCCCGGAGTGCCTGTCCGTCCTCCTCAAGCATGGGGGGCAGGCCCAGAGGGGGTCACTGTGCCCTCTTTACAGATGCGGACTCTGGGACCCAAGGGGAGCAAGAACGTCCCCCAAGGTCCTTCCGCAGGCCAGTGGCCAGGCGGAGACTGACCTCCAGGCTCCAGATACTCATAGTCTGTTTCTTCCGAGACCTTTTAAGGGCCCCGCTTCGCCCGTTTCCTGGGTGGGGTGTGGTTGTAGTGGGCGCGTAGCTGGGACACAGCCCCCTGAGACTTGCCCACGGGCTGGCCTCCCAGAGCGGGGCTGCAGATCGGGAGCTGCCTAGGCCCGCGGGTCCTCCGCGCCTGGCCCTCTCAGCGGCTCTGGTCTATCTCAGGCTCCTGATTTCTACGTGGAGATGAAGTGGGAGTTCACCAGCTGGGGTGAGTGAGGACCTCTTGGCTTCCAGGGGCCTGAGGGGCAGGTGGAAATCTGTGGGAGAGAACCATGGTGATCCCCGTCCTCCCGGCAGTGCCTCTCGTGTCCAAGATGTGCCCGAGTGACGTGTACCGAGTGTGGAAGCGGGGGGAGAGCCTGCGGGTGGACACCAGTCTGCTGGGCTTCGAGCACATGACCTGGCAGCGCGGCAGGAGGAGTTTTATCTTCAAGGGCCGGGGTGAGCTCTGGGGGACTCCGGGGGACTCGCCGCGGGCGTGAGGCGGGCCACTGCCCTCCTGCTCCCGGACTCTCCCGTGGCCTGTGAGGACGACGCTGTTCTTTTCCTCTACTCTGTGGACACGGAGGTTGAGGGTGGAGGGCACCGAGGGGCTGGGGCCTGGCCCCCTTAGCAGCCGGTGGCGGCCACGGGCACCACGGTGGCCCTTTCCCCGCCGTCTGGGGCCTGGCACTGACTTGCGCCCCTCACGCACCCGTGCCGGTGGGCAGAGGCAGGAGCCTTGGTGATGGAAGTGGACCACGACCGGCAGGTGGTGCACACCGAGACGCTGGGGCTCGCCCTGCACGAGCCGGAAGCGCTGCTGGCCGCCATGCGACCCAGCGAGGAGCACGTGGCCAGCCGGCTCACCTCTCCCATCGTCTCCACCCACCTGGACACGCGCAACGTGGCCTTCGAGAGGTCAGTTGGGGCCCGGCCGCACCGTGGGCCCTGGCTCAGGCCTCTGGGAGGGTGAGCCGCTCGCGGAGGCTGCTCAGGTTGGGGCGGGGGTCCCTGCAGGCCCGGGGTCCCACCCAGACCGCCTGCATGTCCCTCCGGGCCCCTGCACGTCCGTCCAGGGGCAGCTGTCTTCCTGGGGCGGAGGCGAGGTCAGGGAGCCCCCGCGTCTTGACTTCTGTCCTCGTGTGTCTTCCCATCGCGACAAGGACTTTAGGCTGTGGTTCAGGGCAGCTCTTTGCCCCGGTGTGGGTTTCTCAGTAGTCTGGCAGTTTCTGGGCCAGAGTCCTTTGTGGGTAGCCTAGGAATCTGACCCTGCCGGCCAGGCTGTTCTCTCTCTGACAACATATGTCCCCGTTCCTGGAACAGACTTCAGAAATACCTTTTTGAAAAACAAACAAACGAAACAAAACAAACAGCTTTATCGGAATATCATTTCGTAGCGCGAACAGTTCGCCTACTGAAAGTGCGATTCAGTGGGTTTTAGTGTTCGCGGAAATGCCCCATCGCCACAGTCCATCTCCCAAAACACTGTCGTCACCCCAAAAAGAAATCCTGTAGCTACCAACTCCCCTGCCCTCACCCCCTTCCCCAGCCCTAGGCAACCACTGACTCACTTTCTCTGGAGATTTCCTGATTCTGGACTCTCCCCGGAGCGGAATCGTGCGCTCGTGGTCTCGTGCGCCTTCTTTCCCTGAGAACGTTTTTCAGACTTTGCCCAGGCCGTACCGTGCACCGCTTCACTCCTTGCATTGCTGTCCATGGTGTGTCTCGCTCACGTTTTAACGATTCACTCACCTACTGACGGACATCAGGATTGTTTCCACGTTTCGCCTCTATGAATGTTTCTGTAGACGTTCATATATGAGGCTCTGTGTGGACGTGGTTTTCATTTCTCTCAGGTGTATACCCGGGAGTAGACCTGCTAGTTCATCTGGAAACCAGATGTTTAATTGCCTTGAAGAACTGTCAGTCCGTTTACCAAGGGGGCTGCAGCATTTTCCGTCCCCGCCCCCCCCCCCAGGGTACAAGGGTTCCATTTCCCTCGTGTCCTCACCGGCACCGGTGTCCATTTACTTATTTTTGGATTATAACCACCCCAGTGGGTGAGAGAAGGGGTACTTCGTCACAGTGATTTGCATTTCCTTCATGATGAATAATGTGGAGAACCTTTCCATGTGCTCATTGGCCAATTATAGCTGTTTTGGGGGGTTGTGTCTATTCAGATCCTTTGCGCATTTAAAAAATTAAGTTCTCTTTTTACCGTTGACTTGCAAGAGTTCTTTGCATATTCTAGATCTAAGTCCCTTCTCAGGTATATGATTCGCAAACATTTTCTCCCGTTCTGTGGGCTGAGTTTTCACTCTCTTGACTGTGTCCTTTGAACACTTTTAATTTTCATGAAATACAATTTATGCATTTTTTTTCCCCTCTCGTCGCCTTTTCCTCCGGCATCCTATCTAACAATATTTTGTCAAATCTAGAGTCACAAAGGTTTCCCCTGTGTTTTCTTCTGAGAGCTTTACAGGTTTAGCTCTTACATTTTGGTCTTTGATCCATTTTGAATTAACGTGTGTGTATGGTGTGACGAAAGGGTCCGACTTCATCGTTTTGCGGGTGGACTCGCTTGGCCCAGCACCGTGTGTGCAAAAGACTGCTCCCTCTCGTTGCATGGGCTTGGCACGCTTGTGGTAGATCAGGCGCCCGCAGATGTGTGGGTTTATTTCTGGACTCAGTTCTAGCCTGTGGACCTCTATGTCGGTCCTTGTGCTGGTACCGCACAGTCTTAGTAAGTGTTCCTTATGGTAAGTTTTGAAATCGGAAAGTGTGAGCATTTTGACTTTGTTCTTCTTGCTCAGGATTATTTTCCGTATTCTGGGTGCCTTGCAATTTCATAGGAATTCCAGATCCATTTTGTCAGTTTCCACCAAGAAGTTGCCAGGTGAGATTTTTTTTTTTTTAAGATTTTATTTATGTGACAGACAGAGGTCACAAGTAGGCAGAGGCAGGGGTGGGAAGCAGGCTCCCCGCTGAGCAGAGAGCAGGATGCAGGGCTCGATCCCAGGACCCTGAGATCATGACCTGAGCCGAAGGCAGAGGCTTTAACCCACTGAGCCACCCAGGCGCCCCGCCAGGTGGGATCCTAACAGGGTTTGCATTGAATCTGTGACTCAGCTTGGGACGTGCTGTCCTCTTGGCAATGTTGAGTGTTCTCTCCCAAGACCGTGTGATCATTTCCCACTGTCTTAGGTCTTTCATTTTTTTCTCAATGTTGTCATTTAGAGTTCTCGATTTCCCTCTAACCACTGCTTTTGCTGCATCCCACAGGTTTTGAGTATTGTATCTTTACTTCCACTTCTCTCAAAGCATTTTCTGATTTCTCTTTTGGTTTATTCACTGACCCTTGGGGTTTTGTTTTTTTTTTTAGGAGTGTGTTTACTTTCTACACATTTGTGAGTTTCCCAGATCTTTATTCTTTTATTGGTTTCTTAGTTCATTCTCTCACGTTTGGAGAACATACTTTGTATGACTTTTCTCCTTTCGGTTTTGTCGAGGCTTCTTTTATGGCCTAGCATGTGGTCCATCCCGAAGAACTTTCCTCGTGCACCTGAGAAGAATGTGTGTTCTGTTCTTCTTGGGTGGAGTGTTCTAAGAAAGTCTGTTAAGTCTGGTTTACAGGGTTGTTCAAGTCTTCTGTTTCCTTGTTGATCTTTTGTCTCCTTGTCCTAACCATGATCAAAAGTGGGGTATTGACGTCTCGCAACCATTATCGTTGATTCAGACACATTTTTATTTTTCACTTTTTATTCTGGGAAACTTCAAACACGTGTGAAAGAAGAGAGACTAGGATGTCCTCATTGCCCAACTTTAACACTTACGGGCGTTCTGTCAGTCTTGTGGAATCTGTCCTTCCTTGCTTTTTCCTTTTTTTCTCTGGACTACTTTATTTTATTTTTAGAGAGGTAGCGAGAGGTGGGGGAAGGGCAGAGAGCGAGAGAATCTTAAGCAGGCTTCGTGCCCACCGTGGAGCCCAATACGGGACTCAGTCTCGTGACCCTAAGATCATGACCGCAGCCAGAATCAAGAGTTGGACGCTCAGCCGACAGAAACCCCCAGGCGCCCCTTCCCTGGACTTTTTTTTTTTTTTTAAGATTTTATTTATTTATTTGACAGAGAGATCACAAGGAGGCAGAGAGAGAGAGGAGGAGGCAGGCTCCCCGCTGAGCAGAGAGCCCGATGCGGGGCTCGATCCCAGCACCCTTGACATCATGACCTGAGCTGAAGGCAGAGGCTTAACCCACTGAACCACCCAGGCGCCCCAGGACTTTTTTTTTTTTTAAGATTTTATTTCCTTGAGAGAGAGAATGAGAGAGAGCAAAGGAGGGGAGAGGGGCAGAGGGAGAGGGACAGGCAGACCCCCAGTGAGCAGGGCTCCATCCAGGACCCCAGGACCATGACCTGAGCCGAAATCAAATGCTTAACCCACTGAGGCACCCCAGCGCCCCTTCCCTGGACTATTTTTAAAGCACCTCCCAGATGTCACGTCACTTTAACAGTAAATGCTTCTCTGCATGTGACTCTAACCGATCAGGAGGTTTATAACGCCAGCCCCAAGGCCATTATCACGCCTACCGAAGTCACTGATAATTCCTCGGTGCCGTTTAGCGCCCGGTCCTTGTTCGAGTGTCCCCGGCTGCCCGGGCATCCTCCGCAAGGCCCTTGCGTTTCACAGTGGGAAGGCGAATCGGAAGGGGTCTCTGGAAGGGAAGGCGCTGGCTAGGGTCGAGGGGCACCGGCCCTCACGAGCTCCTGTTTGGTCTGTTGCAGGAACAAGTGTGGTATCTGGGGCTGGCGGTCTGAGAAGATGGAAACCGTTAGCGGCTACGAGGCCAAGGCAGGAGAGGCTAGTGGTGGGGGCTGGGGTAGGAGACGAGGCCCAGGAGCTCCTCCGCTTCTCCACATCCACCCACGTGGAGGAGAGACAGTGCAGCCCGTGGGCTCTGGGAGCCCGGCGCGGCCGTGGGAACTCAGGAGGGCCCGAGGGCCCAGGTCCCGCCGAGCACGTTAGGGATCACCCCAGCACGGGCCCTGACCCTGGTTACCGAGATGACACAAGGAGTGCTTTCCCCTCTCGACTGAGTCCCCACGGTCCAGAGCCGCCCCCTCCTCCGTGGTGGGGGGGCGAGAGCCTGTCTGTCCCTGCAGAGAGGAGGATGCGGGTCCTGCGCTGGTGAGGCTGAGTGTGGGGAACAGGCTCTGAGCCCTCAGCTCCCGCCGTGTCCCCCCTGCTCCCCAGGTATACAGTGCCACCAACGTGGAGCTGGTGACACGCACCCGCACGGAGCACCTCTCGGACCAGGACAAGTCGAGGAGCAAAGGTAAACCCAGGTGCGCCTGCCTGCTGCCGCACGCTGCATGCTGGGGTCCCTGGCCTGGGGTTGGGGCCGCACCCCCGGGACAAGCTGGGAGGGGTTCCCATGTGCTCTGTCTCCCACCCGACAGGAGGCTCCCGGAGTGGATGGGGAGGCGGGGGAGGGGACAGTCTGGGGGCAGTGGCCCAAAGTCTCCTCACGGGCCCCACCCTTTCTCCTTAGGAGGGAAGACTCCGTTCCAGTCCTTCCTCGGGATGGCCCAGCAGCACTCCTCCCACAGTGGGGTGAGCCAGCCCGGGGGGGTGGGCGCCACGGGTAGGGGCGCCACTGGGTGGGGCCAGGCAGGCACCTTCCCCAACACTGAGTGTGGTCGTGGGCCCCCCCCCCCAGGCTTCTGTGCAACAGGCCGCCAGCCCCACCAACCCCACAGCCATTTCCCCCAGTGAATACTTCGATCCCAACTTCAGCCTGGAGTCGAGAAACATCGGCCGCCCCATTGAGATGTCCAGCAAAGTGCAGAGGTGAGGTCTTGCAGCTGGCTTGGGGGCTTCCCTCAGGGATGGGGACCCTGGCTGGCGTGGTCCCCCCGAGCCCTTACAGACTCCTGTCACACGTGGGGCCCTCCAGAGTGGGGGGACCCACTCACCCAGCCGGCTTCCTGCTAGGTTCTCCTCCTTGGGGACAGGGGTCAGGTCTGCTTATCTGCGGTTGTTGGCACCCAGCTCAGGGCTGGGCCCAGAGGACTGGTTACGTTTCTTCGGCGAGTGAATGAATGAACGGGCGGGTGGCACCACCCCCCATTTATGGTTCTCTGTTCAGTGCCAGCTGGGGCGGAGGGAAGGGGCTCACAGCTGTACCGTCTCCTGACTCTGTGGCCCCAGGAAATGTCTTCCCCTCCAAGAGTCTGTTCTCCTCAGTAGAGTAACAGTCACACTTGGCTGCCACCTGTCACCAGGGCACTGGGAGGATCTGAGGAGCCAGGACGGAGAGCTTACGATGGGCCCAGCACTGTCCCAGGGGCTGCAGGTGGACTCAGCCACTGAGTGGCAGAGCGGAAATTCGGACCCTGTAGTCCTGGCCTCTGGGCTTTGCTGGACCCCAAAATACGGCAGATGTGAGGTGCTGGGCGGCTGCGGGCCGAGGAGGAGGACAGGGTTGTGGAGGAGGCCCTGACTGAAGCCAGTAGCCCGGCCCTGCCCGTCTCAACCAGACGAGCTGAGGCTCCCGTAGGCCCCAGCCTGGGCTCAGCGTCCTACCCTAGGGGGACGGCTCGGGCAGTAGGGCCAGAAGGACATAAGCTCCCGAGGGAGGCAGGTGGAGAGAGCTGAGAGGACAGGAGGCCAGCTCAGACTTGGCAGAAGGCGTGAGTAAAGCAGGTGTCCAGGGTGGGTGAGTCTTAACAGACCGGCCACCAGAGGTTCCTTGACGTCCTGTACAGGTTCAAGGCCACGCTGTGGCTGAGTGAGGAGCACCCGCTCTCCCTGGGTGACCAGGTGACACCCATCATTGACCTGATGGCCATCAGCAACGCCCACTTTGCCAAGCTGCGTGACTTCATCACCCTGCGCCTCCCCCCTGGCTTCCCGGTCAAGATTGGTGAGGACCGGCCTGCGGCCTCAGGGGCGGGGGGGTGGCCTCTGGCCCTGGTGGCTCAGTGGCTCAGGCTCACTGCCTCCTCACAGAGATTCCCCTCTTCCACGTGCTCAACGCCCGCATCACCTTCAGCAACCTGTGTGGCTGCGATGAGCCCCTGAGCTCCGTGTGGGTGCCGTCCTCCGGCTCCGGCGGCCCGGGATCAGGTACCTGCGCGGCGGGGAGGCCGCCCCGCTCCCCGGGGCCCTGAGCCCCGGGGCTGAGTGCAGCCCTCCTCCTGCGCAGGGAGCCCTTTCCCGTGCGAGGTGGACCCTGCCGTGTTTGAGGTGCCCGAGGGGTACAGCGTGCTGGGCGCGGAGCGCAGCGAGCCCCTCCGCGACGAGGATGACGACCTGCTGCAGTTTGCCATCCGGCAGAGCCTGCTGGAGGCGGGCGCAGAGGCCGAGCAGGTGGGACGCGGGCAGGCCCAGCCCGCCTGGGTGCTGGCAGGGGCGGCCGGTGTGACAGCTCCGGGCTTCGTCTGCCGCAGGTGACCGTCTGGGAAGCGCTGACCAACACCCGGCCCGGTGCCCCCGCCCAGGCCGCCGCTTACGAGGAGCAGCTTCAGCTGGAGCGGTGAGGCCCTCCAGGACCTACTAGGACGATGTCTCAGCCTGTCCTTCCCCGAGGAGCCTGCCAGCCCCGGCGTGGGGGGTGGGGGGTGGTCCTTGGCTGGTGGCGGTGGGGAGGCACGGGTCCCGGGATCCCATGCCCTCTTCAGGGCCGCCCTTCGTGAGCAGCTGCCTACCACCGAAGGCACCATGAGGATGGGGGAGACAGGGCCCCTCACCCCGCGTCCCAGCCACCCTGTCCTCGCCCTTGTACAACCTCCATAGCCGTGACCCTGCCCTTAGCCTTTTTCCCCAGCCCCAGTGCTCACTGGTCTGCCCTCCCTCTCACGCCTTGTCTGGAAGGGCCCTCCAAGAAAGCCTGCGGATGTCCACAGAGCCCGGCGGCCCAGAATCCCCTCACAGGACAACCCCGGCCCCGGCCCCCCCAACCTTTGAGGAACAGCTTCGCCTGGCCCTGGAGTTGTCCTCGAGGGAGCAGGAGGAGCGGGAACGACGGGGCCAGCAGGAGGAGGAGGACTTAGAGAGGATCCTGCAGCTCTCGCTCACTGAGCACTGAGCACCGAGCCCCTGGGAGGGCTGCCCGGGCTGCTCCCCACCTGCTTTTGTAACTTATTTATTTATAAACTCTCTGCTGCTGAGCTTGGGGCCTGGAGCCCTGGAGATGGGCCTGCAGCGGAGACCTAGGTAGAAATAAAGAGACTTTCGGCAGCAGACTTACTCTGCTCCATGGGGAGACAGGGGCGGGGGGGGGGGGTTTGACATTGAGGGGAGACGCTGTGGGCAATGGCCGCTGACCTGGGTTTGAATCCTGGCTGTGGCCTCTTTAGTGTCTCTGAGCCTCAGTTTCCTCAGCTGTAAAATGAGGCCCTACCCACTCCCCAGGGCTGTTGCGAGGGTGAAATGAACCCACATAGGTTAAGTCCCCTACAGAGTCGGTGCTCCAGAAACCTCAATTCCCTAGAGCCTGTGTCGTGTCCCACACCCCGGTCAGACACCCAGGTCCCTCCTCTGACTCCCTGGGTCTTTCCCAGAATCCACCTGTGCTCCCGTCCAAGAGGGGGAGGGGCGGGGCCTCCAGACCAGCCCCAGCCGGCTGGGAGGAGCCCCTGCGCCCCAGGCCTGGGTTCCTGCCCTGACCCCAGCATTTTCTATCCGATTGGTTTTGGACAAGTCACTTCCCTCTGCTGCAGCTCCGCCCTGCTTACCTCCGAGGTGGCCCTGAGGGTCCCCTGTAAGCTGCAAGGGTTAGTTCTAAACGCCGCCTGATTCCCGCTGAAGCTCCTCTTGTCTTCCAATGATTCGTGCACAGAGTGGAAGCAGGAGGGCCAATCAGCAAGGAGTAATAATTTTGGGGTGCCCCCCCAACTTAAGACTCACTGTGCTTGATCCTCTCCAAGACCTGTGTCCCCAGCCCCGCCTCCCTGGGATTCATCTCTTCTAGGTAATAGCCCGGTTGAGGTCCAAAGCAGAACTCAGGTGACCTAAGTGGGCGGAGCCGGGAGGGCAGGGGCAGGGGCGCCTCCCGGGAGGAGGGACCAACCCCAGAACGAAGCCCGGCAAGTTGCAGGACCTCTGGACACTTCCCTCCGGCAGCCCTCCGCACCTGCGCCCCGCCCCGGGTCCGCCCCCAATCTCTCCGGGGGCGGGGGCGAGGCGACCCAACCGGAGGAGTCGGGAAGGGAGGGGCGGCGGTCGCTCCGTGCTGGCTCCGCAGGCCGGGCTGGACGAGTGTCTGGCCCTTTAAGGGCCGCCCCCGAGGAGGTGCCAGGCCCTGGTGGCTCCGGTCTCTCCTTCCTGGTCCTGCGGGGCAGGGACTGTCGATAGAGCTGTGGGAGGGCAAAGTGCCCGGACCGGCCCAGGTGTCCCCCCGCCAGGCCCCATGGCCCTGGTCACCGTGAGCCGTTCACCCCCGGCCAGCGGCCACTCCACGCCTGTGGGGCCGAGGGTAAGTCTGGCTTTGCCGGGGTCCGGCCCACGCAGTCGACTGCCAGCTGGGCCTGGGGGAGCACGTCCTGTCCACTGCCAGTCTCCCCTTGAGCCTGGGGGTGCGGGGAGGGGGACCCCAAGGATCATGCTGGAGGGGATTGGGAGGGGGTCTTGAGGCTCCCAGGAACTCAGACCAAAGATCTGGAGCCCCAAAGCGCCAGCCTAGACAGCAGAGGCCCTGCCCACTGCCGGGCCCAGATCTGGGCCAACCCCTTGGACACCTCCAACACCCCCACCCACTCTCACCCCGCGCTGCCCTACCTGGACCTGGGCCCGGGCTCCCCCAGTGCCTCTGGGTGGGGAGTGGACTGGAGTGGACTGGAATGGGAAGGGATCTGACACCTTCCCTGGTTCCAGTCCTTAGTTGTGGGGGGAGGTGATCCCACCCCCGCAGCCCTGAGAGCAGACAGGAGAGTCCTTGCCACTGCCCTGCCCGCCTCACTCTGCCCTGGGGGCCGCTTTCTCAGCAGGACCAGGCATCCAGGCGGAGAAGCCGGCTCCAGAGAAGGTGAGCTCTTCTCCCCGCCACAGACACCCACGTCCAGCTGCCAGGCTTGGCCGCTGCCACCTTGGAGGACTCACAGCCAAAGCCAACTACCGACTGTGTGGGGCAGTGTTGTCCACGGGCCCGGCTGGTGGGCGCAGCCGGCTGGCAGCCGGCTCGCAGCCCTGAGCCGGCTGCTTTTGCTTCCATCTTCCCCCTGGGCACCACCATCCGGGACCCTGGCTCAGGCCTAGTCACAAACCAAAGGGCAGGTAGAGACAACAGGGCTCGAGGACTCCTGGATCACCACCAAGTGTGCAGCGTGTCCCGAGTTAGGCAGGTGGAAGGGAGAGGGAGCAACCCTTGCCCCGCCCCCGCCTTAGACAAGTGGCTTGAGAGCCTCCAAGACAGTAGTTCCCCAAACGGGGTGGCCTCAGCACTTGGGTTAGAAATGCACGTTCTCAGGCCTCCACTCCAGACCTACCGACTCCCCAGGGATGGGGCCCAACCCCTGTTTTCAGAAGCCTGGTGGCTGATTCGGGTGCACCTGTCCTGGGGGGTACGAGGGACCCTAACGGCTTACCTGGACCCTGCCAGGCAGAGCTTTGCCGTGCTCCGCGGGGCTGTCCTGAGGCTGCAGGATGGAGAGGACGAGGGAGAAGCAGCGGAGGGTGGTCCCGAGGCGGTGGAGAGACCCCAGGGCGAAGAAGACCCCCACGGGGACCAGACGGACGACGGGCCTGGGCCCCAGAGCCCCGGGAAGCAGGAGCCGAGCCAGCACCTGCGTCTCATGGTGGGGCTGCTGAGGCCGCAGGACGACATCCGCCTGGTGAGGGGCGGCCCAGAGCCCCCAGAGAAGGGAGGAGAGCCTGCCCTGGGGCGGGAGGGCGAGGAGGGTGGAAGGGAGCTCGCCGGTGTGTCTGAGTGGGGAGCAGTAACAGGAGCCCCCAATGCTGGCGAGCCTGCCATCTCAGCTGGCCGGTTTGACGGGGCACAGTCAAGTCTTGGGGTCTCTGGTAGGGTGGGAATTGGTGGGGGGAGGTCTGTCCTGCTTGAGTCCGGTTGGGCCGGATTAGGGCCAAGAGCTGGGAATCACACAGAGACGGGGTTCCTGCAACCCGCGCCAGCCCTTCCTGACCCCAGAAGTTGTCCTCGTACCGAAGGCCTGGCCTGGCGCTCAGGGGGTCCTGCTGAGCCAGGGGGGGGGGCCAGGCACCGGGGGCCTCGGGTGCGCGCTCGAGGACCAGCTCCCAGACGCCTGTGGGGCACCTCACTGTCTGCTGCAAGGTGGGAAAAACGAAAGTGGGAAAAACAAAAGCAGACAGGCTTTCCACAGCTGAATTTATTCCCCGGACACACCGTCCTTTGTTGGGGATTGTGTCCTCAGTATTTCCGGGGTGAGAATCCTTTCTTGAATCGAAGGACGGCGATGGCAAGTGAAGAGATTTTTTTTCCTACGCCTCCTTCCTGGGCAGACATTGAAAATGGACAATGTCAGGCCCATTTTCCCCCTTTTTCCACGCATATGCCCTTTAAGAAAAAAATCTTCTTAAACGTTTTGTGGGACCGTGAAATCCAAAAGTGGGGAATCGTCGGGTGATAGCTACCAATCCAGTATCTGAGAAGAGGAGGGCCTAGCCCAGGCCCAGGTGTGTGTCAGGCAGGGGTGGGGGGTGCAGGTCTTCTCGGGCCCCTGTGACCCTGGGCTTCTCTCTCCCCGTCTTCCCCAGGCAGCCCAGCTGGAGGCAGCCCGGCCCCCCCGGCTCCGCTACCTGCTGGTAGTTTCCACGAGAGAACACCTGAGCCGGGATGAGACCGTCCTCCTGGGGGTGGACTTCCCTGACAGCAGGTGGGAGCAGGGAGAGGATGGGAGGGGGGCGAGGAAGCGAGGTGCTGGAGGACAATGGCTTTTCTTCGGTCCCCTGCCAGTTCCCCCAGCTGCACCCTGGGCCTGGTCTTGCCTCTCTGGAGTGACACCCAGGTGTACCTAGATGGAGACGGGTAAGAGATGACAACTGGGGGGAGGAGAAGGGGGAGGGGTGGGGCCCACAGGGTGACTGACGTGTGTGATGGGGCAGCTGGGCACCGAGAAGCGGTGGACGAGCTCCGGGCTGGACATCTGGGGTCGGGGTCTACTCATCCTTACCTCGGATTTGCTGTGTGTTCCTAGGCAAGTTGCCTAGCTTCTCTGGGCCTCGGCTACCCCATATCTGGCACACGGGGCTTATCTTGAAGCCTGGTGACGTGTACAGACCCTGAGGACCAGCCTCACGGGGTGGCTCGTGGGCTGGCCTCGAAGGGCTCTGTCCCAGAGCCTGGGGTTGGGTCTCACCCCCGCCCCATCTCCCTCAGGGGCTTCAGTGTGACGTCCGGTGGGCAAAGTCGAATCTTCAAGCCGATCTCCATCCAGACTATGTGGTGAGGGTTAGGATGGCCCCACTCTCACGCCGGCCGCCTCTTCTCAGAGATGGCCGAGGGTCTGGGGAGGGGTGGCAGGGAGGACGCTGTGACCCCGCCTCTCGCCCCGTCCCAGGGCCACGCTCCAGGTGCTCCACCAGACATGTGAGGCGGCTCTCGGCAGCGGCCTTGTGCCGGGGGGCAGCGCCCTGACCTGGGCTGGACACTACCAGGAGAGACTGAGCTCTGACCAAAGCTGCCTCAACGAGTGGACGGCTATGGCTGACCTGGAGTCCCTGCGGCCTCCCGGCGCCGAGCCCGGCCGGTCAGTGCAGGGAGGGGGGGACAGGGAGGGTGCCGTGGCGGCATGGGGCAGGGGGCCCTGGACTGACGGGCTCGGCTCCCAGGCCCTCAGAGCAGGAGCAGATGGAGCAGGTGATCCGGGCCGAGCTGTGGGAGGTGCTGGACACCAGTGACCTGGAGAGCGTCACTTCCAAAGAGGTGGGCTCAATCGGGAGAGCATGCGACCTGAGCTCGGGGTCATGAGTTCAAGCCCCATTTTGGATGTAGAGCTTACTTTAAAAACAAACAAACAAACAAACAAACAAAACCACCAAAAACACAGAAAACCCAAAGAAGTGGTCTGGTGCCGGGGAGGGGGGAGGAACAGGGGTGAGGAGGGAGCCCCCCACCCCCACAGGGCAGGCGGAGGGGGCGTCTGATGCAGGCGGGTGTCCTGCAACTGGGGCAGAGCTTTCCTCCCTTCCTTCCCACCTTGCCTTCCTCCTGTGCTGAGCCAGTCCCCCACACCTGGCCTCAGCTCCTCCACCTGGACGGCGGGGGGCGCCTCTGAGGCCCCAGAGGGCAGGGTGGGACATCAGGGCACTTTTGCAAGGGACCCCCTGAGCCTCGGTGGTGGCGCTGTGCCTCTGCCCGCAGATCCGCCAGGCCCTGGAGCTGCGCCTGGGCCAGCCGCTGCAGCAGTACCGCGACTTCATCG
The DNA here is from genome assembly GCF_922984935.1 of Meles meles. Taxonomy (NCBI): domain Eukaryota; kingdom Metazoa; phylum Chordata; class Mammalia; order Carnivora; family Mustelidae; genus Meles; species Meles meles. The sequence continues at coordinate 5,147,480 of NC_060073.1, read as the reverse complement.
ACAACCAGATGCTGCTGCTCATGGCCCAGCAAGACCGCGCCTCCCGCATCTTCCCGCACCTCTACCTGGTGAGCAGCAGCGGGAGGGGTGAGGCGTGAGGGTGGGCGCGAGGGTGCTGCAAGCTGGGGCCGCGGAGGACGACGCTGCCCTCCCTCCGCAGGGCTCTGAGTGGAATGCCGCGAACTTGGAGGAGCTGCAGAGAAACAGGTAGGGCTCCGAGCCCCTCGGGACGGTCCGCCTCCCTCGGGGGCTGCTGCCCCCCCCAAGGCCTCCAGCCTGGAAGAAGGGCCTGGAAGAAGGGTCTGGTGGCGGTTCCCTGGGCCCACTCGCCCTCCTCACACTGCGAAACCTGCCCCAGCCCCAGGGCCGCAGTCCCCCAGGGAGGAGGGGCAGCCGGCGTCCTGACAGCCTCTCCATGGACCCCGTCTCAAGGGAGGAGCGCCTGCCCCTCTCCTGGGGGACCTGGCCGCCTGCTCTCCTGGGTGCCTGCCCTCTGCCCACCGATTTCCCGGGAAGGTCCACGCGGTCTCAGCTTCACTCAAAGCTGCTCTCTGACCCCGACACCAGAGGGCTTAGCGCTGCGGTCAGAGGGACCAGAGGGGCAACTCCAGCCCAGCAGGGCGACAGGATTCGCTCGGGGTCACGGCCACCTCCTCTCCACCTGACCCTCCCGACCAGCCAGGCTCCACCGGGTCTGCGGGCCGATGGGCCTCGCGTGCCCCGACCCCCAGCCCGGCCCCGTCGGCCAGGCCTCACGCCCTCCACCGGCCACCGCAGGGTCAGCCACATCTTGAACGTGGCCCGCGAGATCGACAACTTCTACCCGGAGCGCTTCGTCTACCACAACGTGCGCCTCTGGGACGAGGAGTCAGCCCAGCTGCTGCCCCACTGGAAGGAGACCCACCGCTTCGTGGAGGCCGCCAGGTGGGGGCACCCCCGGCCTCCCGCGGCGCCCCCCAGCCCAGCTCCAAGTGTCCCCAGTGCCCTCAACTCCTCCTGGCTGGCAGGGCCTCCCCGCCCCCCCCCCCCCAGCCTTGCCCTTCCCTGACACCGACCGTGCCCGCCCCCACAGGGCACAGGGCACCCGGGTGCTCGTCCACTGCAAGATGGGGGTCAGCCGCTCGGCCGCCACAGTGGTCGCCTACGCCATGAAGCAGTATGGCTGGAGCCTGGAGCAGGCCCTGCGCCACGTGCAGGAGCTCCGGCCCGTCGCTCGCCCGAACCCCGGCTTTCTGCGCCAGCTGCAGACCTACCAGGGCATCCTGACCGCCAGGTTCGAGAGGGAGACGGGGAGGGGTGGGGTGGGGGAGCGCGAGTAGGTGGGTGTCGAGGTTGGCCTTGAGGCTCGGGTGGCCACTGGGTCACTTACGGCTGACTCAGGGTCCCCTCCTTGCAGCCGGCAGAGCCACCTCTGGGAGCAGAAAGCAGGTGGGGCCTCCCCAGAGGAGCCCCTCGCCCCCGATGTCTCTACACCATCCCCGCCTCTTCCGCCAGAGCCGGGGGGCGGTGGGGAGGTGAAGACCATGGGTCTGGAGGAGAGCCAGGCAGCCCCGAAAGAAGAGCCCGGGCCACGGCGCCGCATCAACCTCCGAGGGGTCATGAGGTCCATCAGCCTCCTGGAGCCTTCCTCGGAGCCGGAAAGCGCCTCAGGGGCCACTGACCTGCCCGAGGTGAGGCTGGGGCCAGGGAGGGGGCAAAAGTAGGGGCAGGTGGGGGGGGAGGAAGGAGAGAGACCAGGACTGGGGCTCGGCAGTTCCTCGGCACTTCCCATGGGGTGCTCTCCCCCCCCCTCGCCGGGCGGCTCTGTTTGGTCCCCTCAAAGCAGCCAAGGAGACCCAGAGGGGCCAGTGAGCACGTGGTCCTCCTCGGGAGCCGGAGAGCAGGCCTGGGGCCAGGGGCAGCCGCGGCGGCTTCTGGGCCGAGCCAGTCCTGGGCTGGAGTCTGTGGGCGCTCTCGGCCTGATGAAAGGCTTCGTAAGGGCAGCGCTGCCCGGCCACCCTCCGCAGGCCGGGAGCCGGACAACAACGGCTGACCCCGGAGGAGGGGGACGTGGCGACCCGTGAGAGGGTGGGGTGCGGGGGGTCATGGCACCCACACAGCCAAGTGCTGTGGCCTCAGCAGTGGAGCTTCACGGGTGGAACGAGTAGAAGAGCGGAGGCTGGCTCTGGCTGTAGGAAGCCAGACGCTGCCCTGCTACACACACACACACGCACGCACACACGCACATGCACACACAAGACCAGAGGCCAAGATGGCCGACCTGGAGGAAGGAGAGCTCGTCACAGAAGGCGGGAACATTTGGGACAGGCTTCCTGGAGGAGGTGGCCCTGGGTGTGGATGGTTGATGGGTGAGGGTGCGTGTTCCTAAGGGCAGAGTGTCTTCACCCGGCGCCCCGCTCAGAGCCCAGCACCCGAAGGCCCTCAGGACTGGCTGGACAGCGGCAGAGGGAGCAGGGGGAGGAGGAGGAGGGCGCCTCAAGGATATGGCAGGCGCAGAGACGCTCAGGAGGGCTTGTGGAGCCAGGAGGTTGTAGACAGGTGAAGGCCAAGAAGCAGGGACCGTGGGGCTGGGGTGCTGTCTTCTTGCTTGTGGAAATGTGACCCGCGAGTAGCCCAGTCTCTGCATTCACTTACCGTTCCACACCTGCCCCTTTCCGGGCTCTGTGCTCAATGCCCCTGCCCTGGAAAGACTGCTCAGTGGTCCTTCTTCTACTCTGACCCTCCCAGGTGTTTTCTTCAAATGAGTCTTCAGAGGAAGACCCTCCAGAGCCCTGCCCTCAGCTCTCAAAGGCCAAGGGAGGCAGGCGGGGTCGCAAGGGGCCTTGGCCGGCCCTGAAGTCCCGCCAGTCTGTGGTGGCCCTCAATAGCGCCGCCCTGGTGGCCACCCGGACCCAGGCCTTCCTGGAGCAGGGGGAGGCTGCCAGGGACTCGGCACCCAGGCTCCGCGGGAAGGTGGTGAGGCAGGCCAGCGTGGATGGCAGTGGGGAGGAGGGCGAGGCCTGAGCCCTCACACATGCCCATGGCCTCCAGACACAAATCAAGGGGCCCACACACAGCTCCTGGGATGAGCATCCTTCACTCCTGCCAACCTGTCCACATTCCTTTTAGCCCCCCCCCCCCCCCCGCCCAGGTGGCGCCAAGACCCCATCGTCACTACAGCCTCGGCGGCTACAGCCTTAAGTCTCAGACATATCCTCCTCTCCAAGGGCTCAAGACCTTCTTTGTCTATAATGGGGATGTGACAGAGAGACCGAAGATATCTTTGGGGGCGAGAACACCTTGCTTCATTCTCAGTCGCTGCCTGAAACATTCACTTGCAGCCACGATATGAAAACCGAGCTCCCCAGTGCAGAAAAGCCCCTGCTTCCTCTCTCACCCACTCCCATCTGCCTCACCCCTGCCTGTTTCGTTCCTGGGGGCCGCTAGGCCAGAGAACCAGTGGCCCTTAAAGGCAGAGAGTCACCTCAGTCCCCAGGCCCGGAGGCTCTCAGGAGTGGGGAGCCGGCCTGCACTGGGGCTGGCGGGTCGGCCTCCCTCGCACAGGCCATAACCGGCGGGGTCTTTTGCTGCTGTCCCCCCCCCCCCCAACTTCCCCACGGCACTGCGCTGGGTCACAGGACACCAGGCCAAAGAGAGTCTTCTTTTTGTCCTTTATGGCCTCTGGCCAGTTTTTCACAGTCTTAATGGTATTTGGCTTTGTACTTAGAAATAATAAACATTTTCATATTATTTTCACTTTTATGATAAAGCTGTCTGCCCGTGAGTCTGATCCTTCTCTGGTTACACGAGGAGTCTGGTCTCTCCTAGCTCGTCGGGTCTCCCCCCAGCTCCCAGGTGTCTTGTGACAGGCCTGTGTGCGGGAGCGGTGGGTTTGGGGTGGAGTGGGAGGAAGAATGGGGAAGGGAAGAGGGGAGACCAGTGCATTCTCCCTCCTCTCCTAGGGCAGGACCTGGGTAAATGGTAGCTGCCCACGTGCTCCTCAGGTTGGCAGGGGTGGGGTGGAGGGGACAAGCCTACCCTGGGCAGCAGGTGCTTGGCTCTGTTGGGAAAGCTGAAGGGAGTTACCCATGAGAAAGCGGGAGCTGCCGACGCCTATCTGGACAGGACCAAGCCTGTTCCAGAAGCTACGGCTCCTTTTGGATACTTGATTTTAGTTCTTTTTTTTTTTTAAGATTTTATTTATTTAGGGGCTCCTGGGTGGCTCAATGGGTTAAAACCTCTGCCTTCGACTCGGGTCATGAACTCAGGGTCCTGGGATGGAGCCCTGCATGGGACTCTGTGCTCAGCGGGGAGCCTGCTTCCCCCTCTCTCTCTGCCTGCCTCTCTGCCTGCTTGTGACCTCTGTCAAATAAATAAATAAAATCTTAAAAAAATTTTTTTAAATAAAAATAAATAAAGATTTTATTTATTTATTTGATAGAGAGCACAAGTAGGCAGAGCAGCAGACAGAGGGGCAGGCAGAGGGAGAGAAACAGGCTCCCCGCCGAGCAGGGAGACCAATGCAGGGCTTGATCTCAGGATGCCAGGACCATGACCTGAGCCGAAGGCAGAGCCTGACCGACTAAGCCACTGAGGAGCCCTTGGTGACAGTTCTTGAGCACATTTAGGGTCGCAAGAACCTTCCTCCTGCCACACTGCAACAGAGCCCATCACTGCCAAGGGAGAAGTCCCCTCAACGGGCCCTCCGCTTCTGGGTACAGATTCCTTTTGGTCAGGTTTAGTGTTCAAGAAGAGCAAGTGGTCCTGTCTTTGTCGCTTCTGTCCCCTCTTCCTAAGATCATATTCTCCGTCCTGTAACACACTATTTGGTTCGGGGTTGGGTGGGCCTGCAACTCCGTCCTCCAGAGCCGACTCGGAGGCAGGAGGCGGCACCCAATGTTCTCATTGATGGAGAACTCATGGCCCGTTTTAAGGGCATTTCTCATCCAGATCCTGGGGGACCCCAGCACTGCTCTAGCCCCCGAGCACCAAGGGGCAGGGAACCTGGGTTCTAGCCCTCGCTTTGCCACTGAGGTCACTGAGGTCCTCCAGTCCCTGTTTCTTTTTGTAAAACAATGAGATTAGACCAGGAAATCCCTAAGTGCCCTGTCCCCCTTCCCACTTTGATATTTTAACAATATATGTCCCCCCCCCATATTATATATACATATATAGTCCTCTATGTATTGACAGAATTCACCCTCAACCTGTTCTGTAGAAGAGGAACATTTGCATCTATCTGTGGGTGACATGCTTAGTGACACAGGTCGGATCCAGGGAAGCCAGTCTGATCCTTGGTCCGCTTGGCTGGTCAGCCCTTCTGAGCGAGCTGCCTGCCACCCCATGGCCAGCCACGAGTCCCACGCAGACTGCCCTTTCAGTGGTCCTAAACCATGCTAGGGTCAGGTAGGGCGACAGTGTCAGGAGGGAAGTCAAGGCCGGGCCCTGGCCTTCTGCAGCCTCTGCAGCTGGGAAGGACGGTCCTACCATGAACTCTGAGCTCCGGAGCTGACCAGAATCTATGGAGGACTCCAAGAAGTGAGAATTCAGCACCCGGGAAAGCAAAAACTGCAGGGGAAACTGCGTCAGAAATGGAGACAGGGGCACCTGGCTGGCTCAGTCAGTCGAGTATCTGACTCTTGATCTCAGGGTGGTGAGTTCAAGCCCCACACTGGGTGTAGAAATTAGTTGGAAAAAAATGCAGACAAATGATTAAGAAATACATACACGCACACACACGCACACACAGCTCACACACATTGCCAAAGGGGCAAAAAAAAAAAAAAAAAGTGTATCCCTTTGATCTTATTTTCCAATCCATCATAAGCAACCCGTTACAGCTTCTTCTGAGTCCCTCCAAAGACATCCCATGCTTGGCATCAAATATATTTATCTATTCTTTTAGAAACAAATTACAGCCTATCAACATTCTGCACTTTGAAAATTTTTTGCATATCCGTTCAGGAAGCTCTGCCTAATTTCTAAAATAATCATACGTATCCTTTTTCTTTTTTAAAGATTTTATTTATTTATTTGGCCGGGGAGGGGGGCGGAGAGCACAGAGGGGCAGAGGGAGGGAGAAGCAGACTCCCCATTGAGCAGAGAGCTTGACCTGGAGCCCTCACTGAGGACCCTGAGATCATGACCTGAGCCAAAGGCAGACACTTAGCGGACTGAGATGCAGGCGCCCCAGAACATATTCTATTCAATGGACTCCACTATTTACTTAAGCGGTCATCTACTGAAGAGCATTTAGGTTGTTCATGAATTTTCATTCCAAGTAATGCTTAAGTTACTCCTGTATATACTTTCTGGCGCACACACGAACGAAACCTGTAGGGCCTATTTCTAGAGCTGCTGAAGCAAAGCCTATTTGTATTTAATTTTGAAAGGAGTTGCCTCATTTCCTTCCAAGAAGTTGCACCAGCGTACAGCAAATGGGAATGTCTGTCTGTGTCCTTAAAGGACTGTCCAGCCTACAACACCCCACTGCCATTGCCATCCAACCTCGCCACGCTCCCAGGAGACAGAACAGGCATGATTATTACCACCCTTTTGGAAGCCCAGAGAAGTCACTAAGACTCTGATAAGGCCTGCATCAGAGCCCAAGTTTCTAGATCTCGGACCGGAGGCCTAACTCAGACGCACAGGGCGGCTCCCGGGCAGGCTCACCCAGATTCACCGGTTCTGACGGAGGCCAGCAGGAGGGAGGGGCGGGAGGACCCCCACCCAGGGAATCCCAAGTCGGTCCCCAGCCGGGGCAGGAGCCCGGCAGGCGCCGGACGGGTCGCCCAGCCCAGGCGTGAACCCTCGGGCGATGCGGAGCTCGCGTCCCTCGGACAGCAGGTGCCTCCTAGGCCAGCTCCCACCTCCATGGAGTCCTCCCTCCGCCCGGCCCGAGTCGGCCCGCTTAGGACCGGCCCGAGCCAGGACGGCCCCTCCTCAGCACCAGATTTCAAAATTTGGTACGCGCCAAAGAGAGCGTGCCCTCGCCGCTTCACCCTGCGCCCCAGACGCCTCAGAGCCAAGGGAAACTACCTTTCAGGCCTCCGCGGCCTCTCCTACGCCGGCAGCGCCCGCGCCGGGGTTTGGGAATGGGGTGGGGGAGAAGGACCCAGAAGCTCAGAACCCACCGCGACGCTCCGGCGCCATCTGGCGTCTGTTCTTTTGGCCGCCGGGTAGCAGCCCGGAAACTACATTTCCCACCGTGCCTAGCGCGTCCGCGCAGGCGTGAAGAGCCACTCTGGTTTCCATGGGAACCTCGCCCCGAGGGTCCCAGCTGCTTAACTCTGAGGACCGCGTGGCCCTTGCTCCCCCTCAGGTGCCCTCGAGCTAGGGGTCCGCAGAGGGGCAGAGCAGGGGGCTTGAGGGGAGGAAGCCAGGCGCGCTGCCTCCCGGGACCAGCGCTCCCAAATTCTCGGCGTCCGGCCGGCCGCGCGCTCCCGGGGCCTCGAACGTCCTGAGGCGCGGTGGCCGGGGGAGGCCCTGCTCGGCGAGGCCAGTGTCCGCCTCCGGCCCGCGCGGCCCCGCTCGCTTCGCGCCAGCGCCCGGTCCCCGGCCGAGAGCCCGCGCGCCGCCGACAGGTACTCCCGGGGCGCGGGCCGGGCGCGGCAGCCCGCGGGATGGTTGGCGCCGCCGCGGGGCGAGGAGGAGCGCCAGCCGGGCGGGACAGCGAGCGCGCCCCGGGCTGGATCCGGCTCTGCCGCTCATGGATCCGGACCCGGGGCCACCGCTCGGGGCTTCGGTGTCCCCCACCACCCCCGCCAGTGCGGCCAGGGCTGGAATTCTGGGGCACCCTGCGACCGCGTCGCCGAGCAGCCTCCGGCTCTGCGCGACCCGGGGAACGGGCCCCTTCCTCTCTCGGAGCGCGTTTCCTGCGCTGTCGGGGCGGGAGGTTGGAGCGGGTGATCCTCACGGTCTCTTCCAGAGGATGTGGGGTCTTACCCGCTCGTGCAAGAACACGGAAAGGGAACTGGATGGTTTGGGCGACAACCTCCGCTCACGGTCTGGAGTCAGAGAAGCTTGGGTTTGGGACTCTGGGCAGAGTGGCCGCATCTCTCGAGCCTCCGTTTTTTCAGTTGCAAAACGGGGGGTGAGGATCGTGCCCCCTCCGGTGTCGAAGCCTAAATGAGATAACGTGTGTAAGTTTTTGACCCCAGGTCCGCCCCTAGTGAAATCCCAGCCGTCATTTCCGAGACTCTATAAACATTCCTTCGCTACCATGAGACCTCTCCTAAATTTTGGAGTCACTTCCTCTGCTGATGGGCAAACCCATTCTCCTAGGAGGGATGGTTAAAGGCTGGTTCCGATGGGGAATCGGCTGTGGATCTCCTCCCTCCAGCTGTGGTCTGGGTTCTATCCTTATCCCACAGCCTCTAGGGAGGGGGCAAAGCCCACACCCCGCCCTGCGGAAGATGCTTTCCCTTCCCGAAAATTCCTAGAGGATGTGAGCACTCGCGTGCTACCGTGCAGTGACAGCCGGATATGAATTATATTTATATAACATTTACATAGGACTGGATACACACACAGAAGGAATACGTCAGAGCCCTATGCCACTGGCTTTGAGTTCAAACTTCGTATAATTGGGAAAACCCTAACAAGGAATTATATATATTTTTAAATTTTTATTTATTTATTTATTCATTTTTAAAGATTTTATTTATTTGACAGACAGAGATCACAAGTAGGCAGAGAGGCAGGCAGAGAGAGAGGGGGAAGCAGGCTCCCTGCTGAGCAGAGATCCCGATGCGGGGCTTGATCCTAGGACCCCGGGGACCATGACCTGAGCTGAAAGCAGAGGCTTTAACCCACTGAGCCACCCAGGTGCCCCTAACAAGAAATTTTAAATTAGTGATAAAACGTATCATTTATTAAGTCTGGGAATTCCCGGTGGCTTCACAAACAAGCCTTCACTCATCCAACAGGCATCTTGGCGTGGAAGCTAGGTGTTCTGCACGTTGTTTTTGACTGCCTGTTATGAACCTGGTCGGGTGGGGTCGTCGGAAGGATACAAAGATGTAGAAAATGATCTTTGCCCTCAAGAAAAGTCTGTAGGGATGCCTGGGTGGCTTAGTGGTTAAGGGTCTGAGTCTTGATCTCAGGGTGGTGAGTTCGAGTCCCTCGTTGGGCTGCACACTGGGCATGGAACCTACTTTAAAAAGAAAAAGTCTATAGAGAAGATCATTTGTGCCTACCAAACACGGACTGCGGGAGGAAAGTGATGCGTCATGAGAGAGTCCAGGTGTCTGCTGTGCACATTCAGAGGCAGGAGACCCCACTGCTAAGTGGCTGTGTTATGAGAGCAGCAGGGAGCAGACAGCATTTCAGCCGGGCCTTGGAGGATGTGGACGACGTGCATGTGTGCAGAAGTAGGGCAAAGTTACTGCGGGCACCCGTCTGGCAGCCCCTGGGGGAGAAATGTCTGGAGCCCTAACTGGATGTGAGGACTTAGAAGGCAGGGACTGGGTTTGGGTCAGGGTCTGACCCCCAGCATGGCACGTAGGCGCTGTTAGTGAAGGAATAAGGGCTGTGAGTTTCCTGCAGAGATGAGCCAAGGTGTGGTCTTTGTACCGTCCTGAGACCCTTTTATTAAGCTTCCGCGCTGTCTTACAGATGTCCTTCTCGGGGAGGAGTGTGAATAGGCAGGTGATTATGGGGCATGGGCTGTATTGGTGGCAGGTTTAGTACAGTAACTGGGAGCCCGGCGAATAGGGTCTCGTGAATGGGTAGGAGGGCGTGTGAGCCTTCGTCCCTGGGAGTGAGCGGAACAGCCACAAGGGAAGGACACCGCGGCATGGCGTGGTGAAGCGGTCGTGACGCCCAGTGATGGCTACTCCTTTGGGACTGTTCTTGACTCTTTGTCTGTGGCCCTCTCTTCCCCAGAGAAATTTCTCGCCCATTTATGACCCACCTGGGGGTAGAAACCATGTCCACCGTGCGGAGGCCTGTGGCAGCTGCAAAGGAATGAAGCTGGCTTCAGCAGTGCGGTCTGCAGGCCGACTTCTGGGCCGCCCTTCTAGACCTGCCTGGGGCTGACCCTGAGCCAGGAGCAAGCCCTGGAGCTGACCACTTGGAACAGCTGCCCAGTGGCCCCCGGGAGCAGAGAATTGCCTTAGGACCTGGGATAGAGGAGTCACTTGAGGACGGCAAAGTGGAGACTACTGAGAGGAGAATGGCTTGAGGACAGGGCAGACCCTCCCGCGGCCTACTTAGACTCCCTTCTGGGACCTTCTGTTGCTCACAAAGGGTGAAGTCATCCTCAGAATGAGGAATCTGGGGAAAGTTTAAGTGGATGCAGCAAAGAAGGGATGGGGCGCCACTCACTGCTGATTTTGTCCCCAGGTGTGGGATGGCGCAGACTTCTGGAGGCTACAGAGGCTCCTCTTCCTGAACGGGAGACCCAAAGAGAGCTGTGACCTTGTCTCCCAGGCAGCCTGTGCTCCCAGCCCTGGAGTCCCATTCTTCCTCTTCGTCCTGCCCCTCCGGTTCGCTCCCACTCCGCCGGCCACAGGTAAGTGCCCGCTGGGTTTGCCAGCGTTCCTGCGTTGCTAAGTGCCACGTAAAGCTTTAATAAGTCTAGAACCTGGTGCTGGAGAGGAGGTGGTGGTCAGTGCCTGCCGTGGAGGCCTCCGTCAGTCAGCCTGCTGCAGGGGCACCCTGGTTCTTTTACAGCGTCCCGCGAGTCTCACACTATGACTTCCCCTTTCCCACCTACGGGATCTGAGTTTTTAGGTTATAGACCAAAGCGCCAAATGGTGGTATTGAGACCAGCAATCTTTCCACTGCCTTGGCTGTCCCCGAAGGGCTGCCATCTGCCTCCTGGTAAGGTCACGGTCATAGGCTAACCTGAAAGTAGACCTGTACTCTGCTCCCTTCCCATTTCAGCCAGAGTTCCCTACCCGTGTTCCTCAGTGTTCCAGCCTGGCCCGGATGCTCTGCTACCAGACGTATTTGGCCCGAGTCTCTCGTTGTCATGCCCTCGCTAGACGCTGCCTTGTTGCTATGGCAGCATGTTGCAGCGGAGAGCTGGCGCTCTGCCCCCTCCTCTGCCAGATCTCCTGCTCCCGGGCGGCCGCCCCGGGTCACTGGGATGCTCTAGGGGATCCTGTGTCTGGGCTGGACACGGGATGGCGTGCCTGGCCGCCGCTCCACGAGTCTCAGGGGTGAAGATGGAGAGGGAGCTGTGGCAGAAGGGGTGCACGCGGCACAAGCCAGGATGCAAGCAAGGCCCCGTGTGCTGGCCTAGCTCACGTCAGACATAATTGTGGGGGTGGGAAAAGCCTCCTTTTCCGTTGGGGAAAGGAGGATGCTTCTCAAGGCCAGAGAGACAGAGCTGATTGTATGGACCCCACAGAGTGTATGTGGCCTGGGAAGGCGTGGAACTGGGCAAGGGTGCTCGGGGCACAGCTGATGGTCCACCCCAGCGGCACTCACGGCCACGCAGCTCATTTCTGGGTCTGGTGGACTGACCCCCATCTGCCGAAGACCTCAGGAGACCTTCACAGCTGTGGCATGAACTATATTGATAAGCTTGTGTCCCATCACCTCTATCCATTTCCAGAACCTTTTCATCAAACATCCCATCCGCCCTGGTAATCTCTAGTTTGTTTTTCTTCCTTCCTTCCTTCTTTCCTTTCTTTCTTTTTTTCTTCCTTCCTTTCTTTCTTTCTCAGATTTACTTATTATTTTAGAGAGAGCAAGAGAAAGGGAGAGAGCACATGTGAGTGGGGGGAGCGGCAGAAGGAGGGAGAGAGAGAGAGAGAAATAGATTCCCTGCTGAGCACGGAGCCGCTGTGGGGCTTGGAACCAAAGTCAAGGGTCTGACACTCCGCCAACGGAGCCACCCAGGTGCTCCTTGATTCTACTCTCTATCTCCATAGATTTGCTTGTCTACTAGGTACCTCGTGTAAGTGGAATCTTCCAACTTCTGTCATTTCGTGTCTGGCTTATATCACTTTGCATAATATCTTCAAGATTCATCGTGCTTCTAGCATGTACCAGAATTTCATTCCTTTCGAAGCTGAATAAGATTGCTCTACATGGGGGCGCCTGGGAGGCTCTGTGGGTTAAGCCTCTGCCTTCGGCTCAGGTCATGATCTCAGGGTCCTAGGATCTAGCAGTTCTTTAGGGCCTGTGCCTAAAAAGCAAGCCTGGGAATCATATCGTAAGTCTGTGTTTAACTTTCTGAGGAATTGCCAAACTGTTTTCACAGCGACCAAGAAACTTCACGATGATGCAATATCATTATCTAGATTGCCTGTCATAATTACATTTCTTCAAATATCCCTAAAATTTCCATTATAGCATTTTGTTTTGTTTTTAAAAAGATTCAAGACCCAGTCAGGGATCACAGACTGGTTTTAGTTGTCCTGGGTCTTGATTCTTCTTCTTCTTCTTTTTAAAGATTTTATTTATGTATTTATTTACTTGAGAGAGAGAGAGAGAAAGCACAAGCAGGGGGAGTGGCAGAGGGAGAAGCAGGCTCCCTGCTGAGCGGGGAGGAGGATCTGGGGCTCGATCTTGGGACCCCAGGATCATGACCTGAGCTGAAGGCAGAGGCTGAGCCAACTGAGCCACCCAGGCCCTCCTGGAATATATGGTGGTCTTAATGGGGAGTCTTACCAGAATAATTAAAACTGTAAAAAAGAACCAAATGGACTGAAAAATCCATTGGAGGGCCTTAAAGAAGATTGAAGAAGGCTTGGAAGAAGAAAAGGCCATGAGTTTAAGGACGGGTCCAGAGAAATGATGTCCTCTGAAAATCAGAGACAAAAGTATCGAATAGAAATTAACAGTGCCCAGTGATCTGTGGGATAATATCAAACGGTCTGACATATGTGTCTGGAGGTCCAGAAGGAGAGGAGACAGAGAATGGGACAGAAAAAAATATTTGAAGAGAGAACGATCAAAAAAAAAAATCTGTGGGGCGCCTGGGTGGCTCAGTGGGTTAAAGCCTTTGCCTTCGGCTCAGGTCATGATCCCAGAGTCCTGGGATCGAGCCCCACACTGGGCTCTCTGCTCAGCAGGGAGCCTACTTCCTCCTCTCTCTCTGCCTGCCTCTCTGCCTACTTGTAATCTCTGTCCGTCAAATAAATAAATAAAATATTTTTTAAAAATCTGAAATTTGATGAGAAACATTCACTTGCAGATTCAAAAAGCTTGGCAAGATACACATAGGATGAGCACAAAGAAAATCACACCTGGAGGGGTCACATGATAGTCAGAGTGCTGAAAACCAGAAGTAAAGAAGACATTTTGAAAGCAGGTGGCTTACAGATCAGAGACCAGGGATGTGGAAGAGAGGAGGACGGAAGACAGCGGGGTCACACCTCTACAGCGCTGACAAGAATTTCTTTTTATTTTTTTTAAGATTTATTTATTTATTTATTTGTCAGAGAGAGAGAGAAAGAACACAAGCAGGCAGAGTGGTAGGCAGAGGCAGTGAGAGAAGCAGGCTCTCTGCTGAGCAAGGAGCCTGATGTGGGACTCGATCCCAGGACCCTGGGATCATGACCTGAGCCGAAGGCAGCGGCTTAACCAACTGAGCCACCCAAGCGTCCTGCTGACAAGACTTTGAACCTAGAATTCTTTAGCCGATGAAAATACCTTGCAGTAGGAGGGAGAAGGAGCGACATTTTCAGAAAAATGACAGAGGAGAGAATTTGCTGCTGGCAGGCCTGCGCTATGAGAAGCGCTAAAGGGCGTTCTTCAGGCTGGAAGGAAATTTGGCAACTTGGATCCATAGGAAGGAATGAAGCACCGCAAAAATGATAATATCTGGGTAAATTTAAAAGCACTGCTTTTTTCTTTTCTCAATTTCCGTAACAGACAAATGTCTGTTTATAGCAAAAGTAATATCATAAGGGGTGCCTGGGTGGCTCAGCGGGTTAAAGCCTCTGCCTTCAGCTCAGGTCATGATCCCAGGGTCCTGGGATGGAGCCCCGCATCGGGCTCTCTGCTTGGCTGGGAGCCTGCTTCCTCCTCTCTCTCTCTCTCTGCCTGCCTCTCTGCCTACTTGTGATCTCTATTAGTCAAATAAATAAATCTTTAAAAAAAAAAGTAATATCATAAGATACAGTTTATGACACATGTAGGAATAAAATATGACAGCAAAAAGAATGGGAGAGCAAACAAAGTTATATTGTTTTAACATCCTTATATTTGTAAAAGGTGGAAAAATTCATTTAGACTGTGATCAATTAGTGATACATACTGTAATTTCTTTTTTTTTTAAGATTTTATTTTAGAGAGAGAGAGGGAGAGCATGCATACAAGTAGGGAAAGGGACAGAGAGGGAGGGAGAACATCTCAAGTAGACTCCCCACTGAGTGGACGCCAGGCTCGATCTCACAACCCTGAGATCAAGAGCCAAAACCAAGAGTCAGACGCTTGACCCACTGAGCCACCCAGGTACCTCGCATACTATAGTTTCTAAGGCAACCATTAAAAAATAATAAAAAGAGGTATAGCTACAAAGCAAAGAAATGATGTAAAATATAACATTAATGATACTTAATATCTTGACTCTTGAATTATAATATGTAAATATAGTATTAATTATATTCAGTTCCTCAGAAGAAGGCAGAAAAAGGAGAACTGAGGAACAAAAGAACATAGGAGACAAATTTTTAAAATGTAGCAAGATGATGGACTTTTCTACTATTGATATATTGATATTGAAATCCTCACCCAGCACCAGCACCTCAGAATATGACTGTACTTGGAGAGAGAGTCCTTACATAGGTGCTAAGTTAGAATTTGGTCATTAGGCTGGACCCTTATCCAGTATGATTGGTGTCTTTACAAGAAGAGATTTGGGGGCGCCTGGGGGGCTCAGTCAGTTAAGCCTCTGCCTTCGGCTCAGGTCGTGATCTCAGGGTCCTGGGATCGAGCCCCGTGTCGGGCTCCCTGCTGAGTGGGGAGTCCGCTTCTCCCTCTCCCTCTGCCCGCCCCTGCTTCTGCGTGCTTGCACTCTCCGTCTTTCTCTCTCAAATAAGTAAGATCTTGAAAAATAAATCAAATAAATAAATAAAATTCAAAAGACTAAAATCTCACAAAACATGTTCTCTGATCACAATGGAATTAAGCTAGAAATAAATAATAATATATCTGGAAAAATCCCCAAATGTTTACAAATTAATGTATTTGTAGGGGCGCCTGGCTGGCTCAGTTGGTAGAGCATGCAACTCTTGATCTTGGGGTTGTGAGTTTGAGCCCCAAGCTGCATGGAGAGATTATTTAAAAATAAAATCTTAAAAAAAGAGAAAATATATATCTTTTTTTTTTTCAGAGATTTTATTTATTTATTTGACAGGCAGAGATCACAAGTAGGCCGAGAGGCAGGCAGAGAGAGAGAGGAGGAAGCAGGCTCCCTGCTGAGCAGAGAGCCCCATGCGGAGCTCCATCCTAGCACCCTGGGATCATGACCCGAGCAGAAGGCAGAGGCCTTAACCCACTGAGCCACCCAGGTGCCCCAGAAAATATATTTCTCTATAACTAATGAGCCAAGGAAGAAAACAGTGAAGTTAGAAAATACTTCAAACTGGGGGTGCCTGGGTGGCTCAGTCAGTTAAGCATCCTACTCGTGATTTTGGCTCAGGTCCTGATCTCAGGACCTTGTGAGATTGAGCCCCGTGTCAGGCTCTGCACTCAGCAGGGAGTCTGTCTGAGATTCTCTTTTCCTCTCCTCTCTCTGCCCCTCTCCCTGCTTGCACTCTCTCTCTCTCTCAAATATATAAATTAAAAAAAAAAATACGTCAAACTGAACAAAAATGAAAGCCAGCATATCAAAATTTGTGTATTGCAGCTAAAGATGTGCTTAGAGGAAAATTAATAACTTTATTTTTTTATTTTTATTTTTTAAATTTTTTAAAAAGATTATTTATTTGACAGATAGAGATCACAAGTAGGCAGAGAGAGAGAAAGGGAAGCAGGCTCCCTGCTGGCTCCGATGTGGTGCTAGATCCCAGGACCCTGGGATCACAACCCGGGCTGAAGGCAGAGGCTTTAACCCACTGAACCACCCAGGAACCCCTTATTTTTATTATTTAAAGATTTTATTTATTTGGGGGTACCTGGTGGCTCACTGGGTTGGGCCTCTGCCTTCGGCCTGGGTTGTGATCCCAGGGTCCTGGGAATGAGTCCTGCATCAGGTTCTCTGCTCAGCAGGGAGCCTTCTCCCCGCCCCCCTCTCTGCCTGCCTCTGCCTACTTGTGATCTCTGTCTGTCAAATAAATTTTAAAAATCTTTAAAAAAAAGATTTTATTTATTTGACAGGAACACAGTGAGAGAGGGAACACAAGCAGAGGGAAATGGGAGAAGGAGAAGCAGGCTTCCCACTGAGCGGGGAGCCGGGTGTGGGGCTCGAACCCAGGACCCTGGGGTCATGACCTGAGCCGAAGGCAGACGCTTAAGGACTGAGCCACCTAGGTGCCCCAAATTGATAACTTTAAATGCCTACATAACTAAGAAGAAAGATTTAACGTTAATATTCTATAATTGTACTCTAAGAAGCTAGGAAAAGTTTGGCAGTTTTTCAAAAAGTTAAACATTTTACCATATGACCCAATAATTCTACTCCTAAATATATAATACCCAAGAGAACGGAAAATGTATATTCACACAAAACTGGTACACAAATGTTTGTAGAAGTATTAGTCATGTAGCCAAGAAGTCAAAACAACCCAGTGTCCCGCAGCTGATGGATGGATAAATGGGGCCCATCCACAGTGGAGTACTGTTCAGCCATAAAAAGAATGTAGGGGGGCGCCTGGGTGGCTCAGTGGGTTAAAGCCTCTGCCTTCGGCTCAGGTCATGATCCTAGGGTCCCGGGATCGAGCCCGCATCGGGCTCTCTGCTCAGTGGGGAGCCTGCTTCCCCCTCTCTCTGCCTGCTGCTCTGCCTACTTGTGATCTCTCTCTGTCAAATAAGCAAATAAAATCTTAAAAACAATAGAAAAGAATGTAGTTGCATGTTACAACATGGATGAACCTTGAAAACCTTATGCTAAGTCAGAGAAGCCGGATGCAAAAGGCTACATGTTGTTTGGTTCCAGTTGTATGAAATGTTAAGAAAAGGCAAATCCGTAGAGAAGGAAAGTAGGTAAGTGATTGGCAGGGGGATTGGGACTGACTGCTAATAAGCTTCTTTCTGGAGTAACAGAAGTGTTCTGGAATTAGTGGCGATGGTTGTACAATGTAGTCAGTATACCAAAAGCACTGATTTGTATCCTTTTCCTTTATTTTATTGTTTAAATAATCTCTGCGCCCAGCACGGGGCTTGAACTTAGGACCCCCGAGATCAAGAGGTACATTCTCTACCGAGTGAGCTAGCCAGGTGCCTCACCACCCTGATTTGTATTCTTTTACGTGATGGGTTTTATGTATTATGTTATAGCTCAAAGAGTAAAACAAGACAAGCTAAAAAAAAAAAAAGTTAAACCCCAAGAAATGAAATAACGAGAGCAGAAATTAATGAAACGGAAATACACCAAGAACAAAGAAAGCGAAACCAAAAGTTAGGTTCTTTGAATAAAATTAATAAAATTGATAGACCCCTAGCAAGACCGATTAAGAAAAAAAGGAGGGAAATGCAAATTACCAATTATTGGGAACGAGAGAGTGAAAAGGGGCAAAGGAGGAGAGTAAGGAAACTTTTGGGCAGATCGAATGTTCTAGATCTTCATTGGGTTGATGGTTACATCAATGCACACATTTACCAAAACTATATGCTTAAAATCTGTAATTTTGTTGTAGATAAATTGTATTTCAACAAAATGAAAACGTTAAAAAATTCTAGGGGCAAAAAAATAAAAAAATTCTAGGGACACCTGGCTGGCTCAGGTGGTAGAGCACATAACTCTTGATCCTCCGACTGAGAGTTCAAGCCCCGTGTTGAGACTAGAGCTTACTTAACCACCCCCACAAAAAAAAAAAAAAAAAAAATCTACCATATTGTTATCTCCAATTCAAATCTGACTGAGGATTTTTCCTCATCTTCCTTCCACATTTTATCTCCCTTTTTCCATAGTGCAGTCTCTGACTTCCAGTATCTACATATTTATTCATTTTTTGGTATCCTTCATACAAAAACAGCAAGAGTTTTAGAATTCCTACATGGTTCCATTATCAACGACAAACCTATTAAGTAAAGTTCAAGATTTTTTTCTTTTTTGGTAGTCCTTAGGAAGCCCATGAACTATATTGAGAATTTATTTGTATTCTTGTATTATTTTTTCTGCGTGGTTATGTCATCAATTTGATACACAGTTAGATCCAGGTATTACTATTTGTAGTCAATTTTAGGATTTTAAAAAAATCTCCTGAGATATTTTTGAATTTGTAAAATATTCGTATGATTCAGGAGCTGAGACTATATCAAAAATACTTAGATCTCCTTCCCGTCCTCTGCCAGCCCGTTCTTACCTACGCCCAACAGGACCCGTCTTACTCTCCTCTAGTTTACCCTTTTTATGTTTCTTCTTTCAGATCTATACCTCATTCTCCCTTTTTTCCTTGCACAAAGGTAGCACGCTACATATTTAACAAGATATCCTAGAAATCACTTTGTATCAGCTAATGGGAATCTCTCTCTCTCATTTTTGTTTTGTTTTGTTTTTAAAGATTTTATTTAGTTATTTGACAGACAGAGATCACAAGTAGGCAGAGAGAGAGAGAAAGAGGAGGAAGCAGGCTTCCTGCTGAGCAGAGAGCCCGATGTGGGGCTCCATCCCAGGACCCTGGGAACATGACCTGAGCTGAAGGCAGAGGCTTTAACCCACTGCGCCACCCAGGCGCCCCAAGCTTTTGCCAGTCGTATTTGATGGTGGGTATCTCGTCATATGTTTAAGGGCGGACTGGAAATGCTTTGAGGCTCGGGACCCAAGCTGCTTCTTCCATGAGCTGCTCATGCTAACAGGTACCCCGTACTTGTTCAACAAGGAAAGCGACAAACTGGCTGGATTTCTCTTGGACTCATCATGCTTGGATTCTTGTGAAACCCGTCACCGTGACAGCTGACTCTTGTCCCAATGTGGGCAGTGCCAGCTGCCCCGCAGAGGTCTAGTGAAAGAGGAGATGGCCCTTCCCCCTGCCGGTACCTCCCCCCCGCCCTCCGGCCAAGGACAGGTAGAGGACCCCTCCGTCCCAGTGGAATGTAGTCAAAAGAGGGCGGCATTGAGTCCACAAGGCCATTGCACTCTATGGCACAAAGCCTCTTTTACCTTCGAATTGTCTCTAGTCCTGTTAATATTTGTTAAATACGCCAGCATGAACACCGCAAGACTGCCTTTCTTATTGGTTGATTACATAGGTAATATAGTCACGTGGTTCAAAATTCGTGTTAATAAAAAGTGTTCCTTCATTCCCTATTTCCAGCCCGCTAAGTTACCTTCCTCTCAAAGGCAACTGATGGTTTCTGGAGTGTCCTCTCAGAGATATTTATGCTTATTGTAGGTGAATGCACACTTTTTTTTTTACCGAATGCACACCTTTTTTTTACCGAAATAGTAGCATATTGTATACACTCCTCTATAAATCTTATTTCCCCCACCTCACTTTTTCCCCGTATATCTGAGAGCCCGTTCTATTCTAGACCAGTCCATGCAGAGCTTGCTGGAACTCTTCCGGTGTGGTGTCCGTCGTGTACGGTAACTGCCTTCCTGGTGGACAGGCTGTTGACAGTCTTCGCTATTACACATGGAAAGATCATGAATAACCTTCCATAGGTTGTTACACGCGGGCAGATGTATCCGTCGGATGCTTTTCTAGCTACGGACTGAATGGGATGTGTGCGTCTGTCATTGTGACAGGGGACGCCGAACTGGCATCCTCGAGCTGTACCGGCTTACACCCCGGCATTGCAGGATGGGCCGTGGGAGGGTCCTGGGCAGCCCCCCCCCCCCCCCCCGCCCTGGAGAGCCCATGGAGGAGCGGCCGGGGTGGTCCTGTGTGCTTCGGACGTGATGATCCTCCCTTCTCCGCACCGGAGAGGGCCCCCGGGGAGCTCGCCGAGGGCTGGCCCAGCGGAGTCAGGGGCTTCAAGCAGGAAGTGTAAAGAGCCACTTCTGCAGCTGACAGCTTCGACGCGTCCCTTGCTGAGAAGCTCGAGGAGAAGACGGCTCCTGCCCTCAACGCCACGCGGCCCCCAGAAGGGACTTAGGTAGAGACCAGATTTCACTCAGCCGACGCCGACCTGAGTCTCCCAGGCTGGACCGGACCAACAGACGGAGCAGGAAGTCCGAAGGACGTGCGAAGTTTCCGTCGGCCTGGGGGGCCTGTGTGGAGCCCCCCCCCGGGATGAAACACTCAGCAGAGGGGACCATGAAGCTCGCACAAAACAGAAACAGGCTGCCGTGGAGAGCAGAGGAGAAATCCTTCAGTCTTCTCAGGGAAGGCTGCCCAGAGAGAAACGGCGTGTCGTCGAGGGTCGGGCGAGCTGGACCAGGAGCCATGGCAAACTCTGGGTGAGGCGAAGGAGGCATCTGCCCCAAGGGAGGTTCTGGGAAATGCCTCTTCCTTTAAGAGCCCAAGGACCGGGGCGCCTGGGTGGCTCAGTGGTTTAAGCCACTGCCTTCGGCTCAGGTCATGATCTCAGGGTCCTGGGATCGAGTCCCACATCGGGCTCTCTGCTCGGCAGGGAGCCTGCTTCCCTCTCACTCTCTCTGCCTACTTGTGATCTCTCTCTGCCAAATAAATAAATAAAATCTTAAAAAAAAAAAAAAAAAAGAGCCCAAGGACCAAAGTAGGGCTGGAGAAGGACCCTTGAGTCCACCCCGCTTGTTCTAAAATCCTTAGCCACAGGGCCGCCTTCAGGGAGTCTGAGGCCCCACAGTGTCCGGTCCACACCCGTCCTGTGGCAGTGTTCGAAATGCGCTTGCAGGGCCTTCTTGCTCCCCCCTCCCAGGAGGCTCTCGAAGCCTCCGCATGCGGTTCTGACCGTCTGCACCTGCCACCGCTGGCCCGAAGGTGTTTTCTAGTTTAGGGCTCAGGTGAATGGACTGGAGGGCCAGCAGCCGTGTTGAGGATCGCCAACGTCCTAGAGGTCTTTGAACCCAAATCCACCTTAAGCCACCACTGCCGTGGCCTCGGTCTACTTCTAGAACAGTCTGGAAACCTGTGCCTTTCTTGTTTACTTGAGTTTCTTGGCGAATTAGCTCCTGAAGCCTTTGTGTTCCTAGCGCATTTGTCTGAATTTGAGGCAGATAAATACGGCCACACCTAAGTCAACAGAGAGGGAATCGCGTGACCTTCACTGGCGGGTGTGGCCCTGGTAGTCACTGCGGCAGCGGCTGCTGCGGGTGGCAGAGAGAATTTGCAACGCAGAGGCAGAGGGATGCAGGTAGTGTGAGGACACCCCAGAGCAGGCCAGTCCTCCTTCCCACCTCCTCCTCCTGATAGCTTCTGGCGGGTGCCACCAGCCGCGTGCAACGTTCTCAGAACTGCCTGGAAGCCGGCTCCGCGGTGGCTCTCCTGCCACTCGGCCATCCTCCCTTCTTGGCTGCTCTTCCACCTTCTGGAGAGGATTTCCCGAGTGCCATCTTTGGTCTTGTCTTCACGCCCCCTCCCTGTCTCTCTCCCCCCCGCCCCCACCCCCAGGAACTCGCCCATCCTCGTGGGCTCGAGTGTGGGTTCCATGCGGGCGATGGCCCTGGACGCCACCTCTCCCTGACCTTGCGGCTGGACTTGCCCTCTGGGCCGCCACTGCCTCCTGGATGTTTCCCTGGGGGAGTCCTGCCATCGTCTTAAACTGCACATGCGTGAGATACAGCTTGCCTCCCCTCCCAGTTTCCATTTTTCTGTTCCTGGCATCAGCCTTCTCTCACCCACCCCAGCTCACACCCTGAGTCATCTTTGACGCCTCCCCCCCACTCCTCCCCTCCCAAACACAAGCCTTACCACCTGCCTTTGCAACAGCTCTGGTCGTTCTCGGTCCTTGCATTCTGTCTGCAAATCCAGGGTCTCAGCACCCATGTCCTGAATATTTTTTTTAAAAAAGATTTTATTCATTTGCAAGAGAGAAGAGAGAGAGAAGAGAGAGAGAGCATGAGCAGGGGGAGGGGCAGAGGGACAAGCTGACAGGACTCAATCCCAGACCTGGAGATCATGACCTGAACCAAAGTGAGACTCTTAACTGACTAAGCCACCCAGGTGCCCCCATCCTAAATACTTAATAGCTTCCCCTGTGGTCTCCCTGCCTGCAGTTCCTTCCCCACCTGGGCAGACAGATTCTCCAAAATGATTATTTTTATCCTATCTCCCTTCTGCTCAGCAGCCTTCTGGTACTGTCATCACCATGGATAAGCACAGACTCCAGGCCCTCTGTCGGTCCCAGACCCTCTGGCTGGCCATATCCCACAGGACGCCCCTGCAGCCTTCAGATTCTTACTTACAGCTGTATGCCCCTGGGCAAGTACTTGACCTCGGCTGTGCCTGAATCTCCTCTTTAAAATCTCTTTATAGGGTTGCTGGGTGGCTCAGTGGGTTAAAGCCTCTGCCTTCAGCTCGGGTCATGATCCCAGGGTCCTTGGATCCAGCCCCGCATCAGGCTCTCTGCTCAGCAGGGTGCCTGCTTCGCCCCGTCTCTGCCTGCCTCTCTGCCTACATGTGATCTCTCCCTCTCTCTCTGTCAAATAAATAAATAAAATCTTTAAAAAAAAAAATCTCTTTATAGGGGCACCGGGGTGGCTCAGTGGGTTAAGCCTCTGCCTTCGGCTGGGGTCATGATCTCAGGGTCCTGGAATCGAGTCCCACATCGGGCTCTCTGCTCGGCGGGGAGCCTGCTTCCCTCTCTCTCTCTCTGCCTGCCTCTCTGCCTACTTGTGATCTCTCTCTGTCAAATAAATAAAGTCTTTAAAAAAAATAAAAAAAATAAAATCTCTTTATAAAATGTGTATCATTGGGACGCCTGGGTGGCTCAATCAATTAAGCCACTGCCTTTGGCTCAGGTCATGATCTCAGGGTCCCAGGATCGAGCCCCACATCGGGTTCCTTGCTCAGCGGGGAGCCTGCTTCTCTCTGTGCCTCTGCCTGCCTCTCCCCTTGCTTGTGCTCGCTCTCTTTCTCTCTCCTCTCTCTGACAAACAAATAAATAAAATCTTTAAACTGTGTATCATCATTTCTAGGGGAAGGAAGGCGCCCCAAACAGTGCGGCATATGTGGGAGGCCCTGAAACGCTGGCTTTTTGCCCCGAGTTTCATAAAGCAAGTGCGACAGTCTGCACATCGCCCCGCTGGGCGCCCCCAGCTGCCTCTCCTCCTTACCCTTCCTCAGCCCAGTGCCTCATTCTAGAATGCTCTTCTCTGCCCGCCTACTCTTCCTCACCCTTCCTGGGCCACCCATTCTCTTCCTGGGTCACCAAAATGACCTCCCATTTTGCTTCCAATGAGCCCTTGTTTGCCACTTCCTGCAGCGTGACCCCGCCACTGGGCTGGATGGCGGGGCAGGGGGGGCGCACTGGGGTCGATCAAGCCCGCCAGAGGCCACACATGGCACGACTTCCCGAACGGTTCATTTTACTTGGTAAGTTCATCCATTCTTAGTGGTACAGCAACTACTCAGGCCTTCATGGAGAAGGAAACAAACCTGGCCAGGGATAGGAAGAATATTCAGAGGAAGTATCTGGGCCCGGCTCCCGCTGCCCTGGGGGTCTGCATTCCTTCTGCAGCGGGAGGGTCCGGGGAGCAGGGGTGAGCAGAGGGGTGAGGCTCTGAAGGCAGGTGGAGGGAACCACCGCAGCGGGAGGTAACTGTCCTGGGCTCAGGGTCCCCCGCAGTGAGGGTCTCTAACTCGCGTGCTCTCTCCCTCCTGAGGACTCGGTGTCGATACCACTCCTTGTGGCCCCGACGACGTAGCCTCTGTATCACACTGTTGTTGTTGTTGTTGTTGTTTTAAACTTTCCACTCGGGTGGATCTTGTCCATTCAGCCGGGGCACAGGTACAGGTGGGGAGCAGGTGTGCGGGCGATGCAGTGCGGCAGGTCGCCCTCGGTGTGAGTCCGGCCCCGTGTTTCCTGACCGAGCAGGTCTCAGCTCAGTTGCCTTTATCTGTGAGCCGCGGCTAATACTCACCCAGTGACGGTGTTCTGAGTCACTCTCGTCAGCCACGGAAGGAAGGTACAGCATTCGGCCCAGCAGATGGCATGGAGGGCATTTAGGAACCATCAGACCCCACCCAGCTGCACGAGGCTCTCAGCAAACATCAGATTCTCGAATGTTCCCACCGATACCATACCTTTCCACCTGCACCCACTTCCACATCCTTGCCCTCCCTCCCTTTCACACTGGATGCTCCTGCCTGAGGCCACCCTCTCCCTGGTCCTGGCCCTTGTTACTTTCTCACAAAGGCCTCACTCATGACCGCCACCTCTGTCTCCTGTGGCACCAGCATCCTTCCTCTTGGTCACTCACTGTGTGATCATGCTGTAGCGTCGCTCTATCTAAAACAAAAGACAAGGGGCGCCTGGGTGGCTCCATCGGTTAAGTGTTTTCTTTGGCTCAGGTCTTGATCCTGGAGTCCCAGGTTCGAGCCCCAGCCCCCCAGCTGTCCAGCTCTCTGCTCAGCAGGGAGTCTGCTTCCGTTCTGCTGCTCACCATGCTTGTGTTCTCTCTCTCTCTCTCTCTCCTTTTTAAAGATTTTATTTATTTATTGGGCAGACAGAGGTCACAAGTAGGCAGAGAGGCAGGCAGAGAGAAAGGAGGAAGCAGGCTCCCCGCTGAGCAGAGAGCCCGACATGGGCCTCGATCCCAGGACCCCGGGACCATGACCCCAGCCAAAGGCAGAGGCTTTAACCCACTGAACCACCCCAGCGCCTCTGTTTTCTCTCTCTCCTAAATAAATAAATAAAATCTTTTAAAAATACATTTAAAGCAAAAGAGAAAACGACACAGAAGAACCCCTCCCTTGAAAGGCGCCTTGGTGGCTCAGCCAATTAAGGGACCAACTCTTGGGGTGCCTGGGTGGCTCAGTGGGTTAAAGCCTCTGCTTTCGGCTCAGGTCATGATCTCAGGGTCCTGGGATCGAGCCCCGCATCGGGCTCTCTGCTCAGCGGGGAGCCTGCTTCCTCCCTTCTCTCTCTCTGCCTGCCTCTCTGCCTACTTGTGATCCCTCTCTGTGTTGAATAAATAAAATCTTTAAAAAAAAAGGGGGGGGCCAACTCTTGATTTCAGCTCAGATCATGGTCTCATGAGTCTTGAGATCAAGCCCTGCATGGGGGTTCTGTGCTCAGCAGGGAGTCTGCTTGAAGGTTCTCGCCCTCTGCCTCCTCCCCCACTTGCGCTCATGCATGCTCTCTCTCTCTCTCTAATAAACAAATAAATCCTAAAAAAAACCCCAAACCCTCCTTTGATCCCATGTCCCTCTGATCACCACTCTATTGCTCTGCTCCCTTTACAGTAAACGGCCCGGGAAGAGCTGGCGTGCTCCCACTCTCCACTGCCGCTCCCTCTGCGCCCACTGCAGGCACTCCCGGAAACTCCTTGTCCCCAGTGACCTCTGCATTGCCAAGTCCAGCATGCTGCCCTCGGGCTTCATTTTACGAGCCTCTCCAGAGCATCAGAGACCCCGAAATGCTTTCCATGCAGGCCTCCCAGGCCCGCCTCTCCGGACTTTCCTCCAGCCTGCCACCCCCAGCCTCCTCCTCCCCCGCCTCTAAGATAGAAGGTGCAGGCCTGTCCTTGGACCACTTCTCATCTCCATCTGTACCCACTCAGGTAACCTCATCCACATTCAGGGCTTTAAATGCCATCGAAAACACGCCCACATTTACATCTCCAACCCAGAGCTCCCCAGAACTCCAGACTTGCGGATCCACCACCTACTCCCCAGCTCTGCTCGGGTGTCAGGCACAAACTCTCGATTCCCCAGCCCTCCCGACCCCTCCCAGGTCTTTCCCATCTCAGTCACAGGAGCTCTGGCTTTCCAGCTGCTCGGCCAAAGGCTTTGGAGTTCTCCCTGGCTCGTCTCTCTCAGACCCACAGCCGACTGGTCTCCCCACCCTGGCCCCAGTCACCAACAGCACTCTCAGGGCCAACCCCAAAAGCCTCCCGAGCGGTGTTGCTGCCTCTTCTTCCCGGAGCCCCACAATCTGTTCTCCACCAACAGCCAGAGCGACGTTTTCAACACATACGCTTGATTATGTCATTTATTGGCTTAAAACCCACCAGTGTCTTCCTGTCTCACTCGGATTAAAATCTAGATTCCTTATCTCAGCCTGCCTGAAAGGCCCCGCGGGAGCAACCTGCTACCTCTCTGGCCTCATTTCCTACCATACTCCTCTTGCCTCTGTGTGCGCCCTGGCCGCGTGGCCTCCATGCTGTTCCTGGACCAGGACGCACACGCGCCTGTCTTGGGACATGTGCTTGCTGTTCTTCTGTCCAGAGCGCCCCCGTAGGTGCAGGGCCCGTTCCTGTGCTTCGTTCAGGTCCCGCTGAAATGCCACCCTGTCGGAGAGCTTCTCTGATCAACCTCTCGAAGCACCCCGGTCATGCTTTGACCTCTAACCCTAATTTTGCCTACCACGTAATATTTACCTGTATGTCTTCTTTATCTCCTCACCGCTAACAACACCTGAGAGGACCTCTAGAGCCCGGAATACAGCAGGTGCTCAGCCGATGAGCCGGGGCATGGGTGTAGACGGGCAGAGCCTGGCCTCTCATCCCCACGTCCCTGCTGGTGCTGCCGAGCAGCCCCGCGCAGCTCCTCCGGGCTTCAGGCCTCCTCCCTATAAAATCTACCTTGAGTGCCCTTTAGGGATTTTAGAGATGATTCATTTAGAGTGCTTGAGGCCCAGGCAGTGCCCAGGACAGTGGGGGCTGAAAAGGCCACTTGGCTACTCTGTGGGCCTGTCCCCAAGGAGTTAACAGCGGTGCTGTCTGTGTCTGCTCGGGATGGAGGCTGGCACAGAAACACAGGGGAGGAGCACTGACTCCATTCTCCATGCCAGACCATCCCAGGGTCCCCTAATCATTGTTTCCGCCCCACCCAGTCCCCCACCAGAGCCCGTCGGATGAGGCCATCTCGAAGCAGGACCTCCTCAATGCTGCTTCGGATCCAGGCGGCCTCGATGTGGGAAGCAGAGGTGCTTTCCGGGAATGTGTAGATCTGGACTTTATAAGGCTTGTGTGGATCCTCCTCTGATAAAGGGCCCATTTTTGTGAGGTGGGCCACACTGGACAGGCTGGGTGGCCCCGTCAGGTAGGTTTCCTCTGGCTGGTCCCTGCAGTTGGCTAAAGAGTAGTTTCCCTGCAGACCACCAGGAGGCGCCAGAGGCTGATCGGCTCTAATGAGGACTCGTCCCAGGGTCTAGTAAGGCGTCTTTCTTCCATCCCAGGTCTAGGGTTGGGCCGCGGAGGGAAGGCGGAGCACTGGTTCTCTCTCACCTATCAACTTGCTGGTTGCTGCCAGCCCATGCTGGGCCACATTAAGGGACTGAAGGTCAGGCTTCCAGACTCAGTGTTCTTTATTGATAAGCATTAGGGAACCCCTTGCCAGTTCTGCCCTCAGAGTCCCAGCCTTAGGTGGGGAGTGCATCTTTGCCTTCTATCCTGTCTGACTGTGTCCAGGGCTGCGCCTCTCAGCCACACTATTCCCAGGACCACAGGATTTGTGGTCAGGGAGGAGTGCAGCCAGCATCTGAAAGGTCATGGACAGGTCCTTGTCCTCAAGACCGCTCTCCCTGTAGGAAGTGCGAGCTTCGGCTGAGTTGGCTCTCAGAGGGGCTCCAGGAGGCTGCTGGTTAGATGGGGGGCTGAGCCTCCGAGACCTCCAGATTCAGCCTCTTTTCTCTCTGAGGCTCTTTCCTGCTAAAGGTTCTTCACAGCAGAACTGAGTCAAGGGGGCACCAACTGGCTGTCACTTGTGTCTTGAGGCTCTGGGAGAGCGGGCAGGAGGTCTTAGGTGGTGCCTCAAAGGGGATAGAGATGCCAGAGGCTGTATAAGGTGGGGGGGAGGGAGGAGCCAGAGAGTCAATTAAGTCCTTGGTGGGATTTCACCAGCCCCAGTTCTTGGCCATGGCCTACAGTCATTGCCCAACTCTCTGTCCTAAACAGATAGTCCCTGGGGCCCTGGGTGCACCCTACCCCGCCATTAGCTCAGCCGTAGGGATTATTAAAGCAATCTTCGGCCTTCCTGCGCCAGGCACCTTAGAGAACCTTCTTGCCTATTCAGCAAGGCCCCAAAGCCTGCGTCCATTTCTTCCTCAGGCCAGGGCAGCCCCCACCCCAGGGGCCAGCAGGCCGGTGGTGCCTGATGGAAACCTTGGCTCCCCCGTGAGCCCTCCCTGGCCTGTCTCTGACCTGAACTGGAAGCGGGGATCTCCAGGGTGGGTCTGGAGCACCTGACGCACTTCTGGGGGCGGCTCCAAGCCCATCTGCTCGGCCCGATGCCAGCGCTGCAGCCGTGTGATCCCTGCCAGGGTGGGAAGAAGACGACTCTGGCACCTCAGGGCGGTGGGGAAGAGTTCAGGCTCGACAGTGTGTGTGGAGGGGTGTGTCGGAACCGCCACACCCCCGAGTTTCAGGAGACAGTGGCCGAGAGGGTCAGGCAGGGGCTGGGGTTGCCTCGGGGACGTGCGGGTGACAGGACCGTCCCCAGGATGTGTTCCTGGGGCCTGAGCCGGTTCTCACCTGTGCAGGGCCCGTACTGCCAGGCGAGATCGAACTGCCTCAGCAGCTCCAGCTCTGCTTCATCCACGCTCGGGGGCTGGGGCTCTTCCCCTGCAATGACATGCGGCTCCTCAGGCCAGTCCCCGGCCCCTCACCTCCCAGCGGCCCCACTGCTCCCCAGCCCTCGCCACCCCTTTGCCTCTGCCGGCCACTGCCAGGCCTGGAGTAGGAAGTAGACGACGTACTTCACTTCCTCTTCCATTGCCCACGTCCGCCCACGTCCTCTCATGCCCCTCGGCGCCTCCACTGCTCCCGCCCCCCCACAACAAGAGACCTAGCTCTGGTGCCAGCTCCCCCTTGCTGTGCCCAACGGGGCCCTCCCTCCTTTTCACTGCAGGGTAGGAGTCAGTGATGAGCCGCTTCCGGCCCATGGCGGCCACCCAGGCAGGCAGAGAAGGAGGCGACTGCGGGGAAGGAGAGAGACAGGCCAGCGGGCACGAGAGAGACAGCTGCTGAGAGAGAGAGAGAAGAGGGCTGGGGCCAGAGAGCGAGCCTGGGGCCAGCGACAGGCAGACAGGGTGACCCAGACAAGCAGAGAGGAAGTCCGCGAGTTCCAGGGAATGACGCCTGTCCCCCACCCCCACAAGCGCACAAACATCAAAGACCTAGACCAATGGTTGGCCGCCTCCGTGGGGCGGGGCCCGACTCCAGCCAATGGCAGGCGGCGAGGGCAGAGGGGGCGGGGCAGCTGCTGCAGCTGTGTTCTGGGGAGAAGGGGTGAGGCTGGGGTGGGGGACCTGTCAAGATGCCCCAGACTGCACCCCCTCCCCCTGCCCCCCTCCTCCCCACTGGTCTGCGGCGGGTCCCGGGGGACTTATAGAGCGTTATCCTCAGCCTCTCACTTCCCGTTTTCCCTTCCTAGGCAAATGTTCTTTTCAGCCTCAGTAATCCCCGTGGCCGGTTGGTAACTCCCCAGAGTCCAGCTGGAGCCTCCACTCCCACCCCGTGTCCCGCAGAGCCTTGTGGGGGCAGGTCTGGAGGTCCGAAGAGCGTCTGGGCTAATCCAGCCCCCTTCCCTGCTCCCACCCCACCCCCGCCGGCCCCAGGAGACCTGGAGGGAGAAACCCATGGGTTCCAAAGCTCCTTTCTCACAGTCTGTGCCCAAAGACCCTGCCTGCTCTTAGTCTAGGCAAGCGTTGGCCTTGTCGACTCTCTGGGGGTCCCGTAGCCTGCCCATGCCTACCCTGCTAGTCAGGAAGATCCCACAGTGAGCGGAGGGCCAAAGTGTTTGCCTCCCCAGGTCTTTATCAGTAAAATCTGCCCCATGTCAGTAATGCGACAGTAGGAGCAGAAAATACCAACGATAAACTAAACACTTCTGTGGCACTTACGGTGTGCCAAGTCCTGTTCTCAGCACTTTCCCACATTTCACTCAACTAAAATAGATGTAAAATGCTTTTTTTTAAGTAATCTCTACCCGCAACGTGGGGCTTGAGCTCACCACCCCACGATCAAGAGTCGCACGCTCCACCGACTGAGTCAGCCAGGCGCCTCACAAAATGGTTTTTCAAAGTAGGAAGTGCTGATGGTCCCAGGCGTTGTGGGGCCCCAGTTAAACCACAGTCCCACTGTGCCCTCCCCACCCAGGAGCTCAGCGGCTAATGGGGCAGGCACACGGGACACCCAAGTTGTCAGTGCAAGGACAAAATTCCTAACAAACAGGAAAGGGGAGAAGAAGGGTGGGTCAGAGAGGAGTTGTCCGCGGGGCTGGCTCAGCACTGGAAGACCTCCTGGAGGACCTCCTGGAGGAGGCGGGGGGGGGGGGGGGGGGGGGGGGGCTGGAAACAGTGTCTCTCAATGCTCCACCCATGACCTTTGTCCCCTGGGCTCCTGTCATCGCTGAGTCACCCCTTCACCCGCCTCCCCCCTCACCAGCTTCCTGGCAGCAGGCAAAAGTGCTGGTCAGTGGGAGTCTGGGAATCAGCACAGGGACCGGCCTGGCTCTAACTGCCCTTCAGAGCTCCCATCCGGTTCTTCTAGGAGGACAAGGTCCTGCCCAGACGCTCCTGCCCCCCCCCCCCCCCCCCCCCCCGCTCTGCGTTAGGAGTAAGGTGGACACGAGGGAGGAAAACGCTCTGGAGTGTAGACCACCGGAGGGGAGGCACCAGACCAGCCGTGTCCGCAGGGGCCTGCTGCCCGGCTCTCCCCAGCCCCTTCCCTGAGGAGGGCTGAGTGGGAGTCAGAGCTCGTGACGGCACTGCACAGCGCTGGAGGGCCCTTCCCTGCTTCATTTTCTGGGCTGGGCCTGGCCTAATCCCCCATCTGCCTCGTGGACTAAGTGGGGCCCATACTGAGGGAGACGGGGCCCTGCTGCACTAGGGAGGAAAGCAGGGAGGCCCTGTTCCCCCGGGGCCTGGGAAGGGCTGAGGTGCGGGGGTCCTGGCAGGCCCTGGGCCCTCTACAAAGGGATGGTGCCAAGCGGGGCTGACCACTCTCTCCCCGGAGGGCAGTCCCAGAGGTGCGTGGCACCTCACTCCTGAGCCCACAGAGCCCCAAGGGAGTAGGAAGCCATGGGTGGGGCAGACCCCTCCTCATTCCTGGTCCTTCCCACCCCTGAAAGCTGATAGCCGTGGGGCCCTGCCACCGCCCAGGGAGCGTGAAATGGGGTGTGCTGCTGGGCGGCCACAGTGGCTCCTACTGCCGCCCGATCTCCTTCCTGCTCGCCTCTGGCACCCTGACCTGCTCTGTGGGCACTTTCTGGGCCGTCCCTGCCAGCTGCCCCCAGCTCTGCCCGGGCCCAGGCCCTGCGGGCCTCTCCTACCTAGCCTGCCTTCAGCTTCCCCCAGACCCAAGAAAGAATCAGGGCAATTAGCTCAAGCACAGGCCAGCGGCCTAGGACTGGCTTTCTGGCCTGGAGTCAAGAGAACTCTCAACAGGCAGCATTGCCCTCCTGTCCTAGTCAGCCGGTAGTGGGACTGAGCTCCCCGGCTCAAAGGCGTTAGCACCCGGGAGTTCTGGAACCATCCCTGGCTAATTGGCATCCTTCCCCAATTCGTTATCTGGGTCCCTCAGGTGTGCTGGCCAGACTAGAACCTTGGCCTGCCCAGCCTTGGGTCCTTTCCTTTTTCACTCCTCTAACCCTGTCTGCCCCCAATCACCTTTCTTCCTGGAACCCCTGTCCCGACTCAGGCAGCTTCCTGGCCTATCCCCAAAACTGCTGTGGTGGGGCCTGTCACAAGTCGGGCATCACGCTGGAGGGCCAGGCCAGAGGTCGGAGTTGGGAGCTAAGTTCTCCCTCCTTCAGGGAATTTCTCCGAGACCCAGGAGCCTGTTTCTGTGTCAGCTCTGACCCCCAGAGGTTGGTGATGGGAGTAGCAGGACTGACCTTTGCACCTCCGCCTGGGAACACTCAAGGGCCTTGTTCAGGTCAATACCAAAGTCTTGGGAGAAGCCAAGAGAAAAAGGAGAGCGAGGAACTGGAACAGGAGCCCAGCACCTTCCTGAGGGCTGAGGCCCACTGCCTGCTGCTCCAAGGGGACGGGGGATTAGGCCTGGTTTAGCTCAGACAATGTGGCGGGGTTGGGGGGCCTCAGCATGGCGCAGGCGCCCTGGGAGCCCCTTCCCCCACCCCCTGCTCACACTGGGGCTTGTGGAGAGAGCCGGCTAGAGCTAGGAAGGTGGGGGCAGGTAGAGGAAAGGAAGCAGTTGCCTGGGGCCCAGCAGGCTGTGGGGCATAGCCTGCTCTCCTTCCTTCTCCGGCACCCCCCTTCCTCAGGCCCTCAGGCCCTGCCACCCACCCTGAGCTGGAGATTCTGGGCAGCCAGACTCCTATCCCCAGCCCCCACATAGTCACACACCCTGGGCCCCATTCCCCACCCTCTGGGTCAAAATTCTTTCCGCCGGCTCCTCCTCGTCCATCATGACCCTCCCAGACAGCCCACCGCTTCCTGCTCCAGGGTCTCTGGCCTAGTGGGCTTAAGGGGCAGGAGCCTGATCGAAGGCAAAAGTTGCCCCGCACCTAGGTTTTTCTGCCACTGGCTGTCTCTTCTGCTTTGTCCCAACCACCCCTTCCAAAGTTCCCATCACCTCCCCCTCACCTTGGCCAGCCTGGCCTTGGAGGGACTCTGGGGAGATTTGAGAGGAATCCTTCTGGCCATTTCTCACCTTGGCCACCAGGTGTCAGACTTTGTCTAGCTGGAAGGAAGGTCCTGGTTAGTTTCCACTCCATCAGCCAGGCCTTAGAGAGCTGGGCAAGTTGGGGAGGGGCCTAGAGGTGACCTCTGAACTCTGGAGGCTGAAAGACCCTGAAGGTTGGGAGAAAGAAAGGGCTGGAACTCTGGTCCTACAGTTGGCAGCTGCTGGCTCGTCGTCCCCACCCCCACCTCACTGACAAGGGCTTTGTCTACTGCTGGGAATTGGGGAACCAGGCTGAGTCAGGGAGCTCAAGAACTACAGGGACAAAGGCAGGGACAGTTGTGGCTCCAGAGAAGAAGGGGGAGCTTCGAGGCAGCCATCCATCAGAGCACTCAGCCAGGGGCCTGGATGGTTGGCCCTTGCCCTGTAGGTTAAGGGGAACAAGGGCCTCCCTTGGCCCTTCCCTGTGCGGGGTGGCCCTGGCAAGATGAGCGCCTGACTGTGTCTCTTCACATGCTGAGAGGCCCCAAGTCCTCGGGTGCAGGGCCAGTCGGTGCAAAAGCAGGAAGCTGGCAAGACACCACCGCCCTTCGGCCACCCTCCACCTCGCCACCACCCACCTCTTCTGTACGCACCGCTCCTGCCCCTGCCCCCGACTTGGCCTTTCCCAAGAGACAGCTCTCCATTCCCCGCACAACCTCTGGCACAGGTGCGCTTCCAGACGCCCAAGGCAACGCTGAGATTTCCAATAGGAAGAAAGCCTGCCGACTTGTCATTTACCCAGGTCTACCTGCCTCATGGTCCGCAGCTCCAAAACCCAAAGGAGGGGGACTCACACCCCGACACTATCCGCAGGGAGCTATTTGGGGGCAAAGTTCAAGAACCCAAACTCTGAAATGCCCTTTCTGGCTTGGCCCTCCTCGGTGTCTGGCTCCCCCACCTCGCTGCCGGGGGGGTGCCCCCTCTGCACCTGCCATGGAGTCACGTCCAGGACTTGCCCACCTTTCCCGGTCACTCTCCTCCCCTTCTTTCCCTCCGCTACCAGCCCTGTATGCGCTGTGTCTCCCAGCCACTCCAGAGCACCGTTCCTATCCTTCTGGGGTCTAGACCAACCCTCAGTTCTCTGCCGTTCGTGCTTTGTCAGCCCTCCGCCTTGGGAAGCACCCCGTCTCCTCTCTGTGCTCGCCAGGGGATGTCACAGCCCATGACAGAGATGCGGGCGCCAGGAGGCTGCCCAGCAACCTTTTGACTCCCTTCCTCTGCTTGTCCCTGACTCCATTCCCTAAGGCTCTTTGCCTTCTTCTCCAGCTGCACCCCTCCCGCAGCAATTTCATGTTTAGATCTCATCTGTTTGAAAACAACAGCAAACCAGCCAACCCTACAGAAAAACTGTGCTCCTGCTAACCACCTAGGTATTCCTTTTGCCTCGAAACGCCAGGGAAAATACGCTTACCCCTTCTTCTTTCTCAGCACCTCCTTTAATCTCACAATTTGGCATCTGCCTCCCAACTGTGCTTGCAAAGATCACATGTGACTTCCTGATTTCTCAGTGGGTTTCCCCCCGAATTCTTCCCTCTAGTGCTTCGGGGGCCTCTGACACTGCCGACCGGCCGCCTCCCTAAAACTCTTAACTCTCATACACTGTTGTCTTGACACTCTTCAAGTCAGCTCATGTTAAATCATCAAGTACTTTAGTTTAGGGCAGACATCATGCTAAAATGCTGTAGGGACGCAAAGACGATTAAGTCGTAAGACAAATAAACCTGCCCTCGAGATGTTGTGTGCTTAAAAGGGAGACAGACACACCAAACCGACCCTTGTTCTGCCCTTGTCCCAACCCTACCTGGAGAAGCCACGCAGCAGCGCCCGTCGTGTGTTGGGCCCCAGAATGACAGCCGTGACGGCAAACACCCTTGCTTCCCCGCGAGGCTTACAGACCCGCACCCTTGGCGGAGGGACGCCGTCGCGCCTGCCTTGGACCCCCTGGGATTTCGACTGGGTCTTTCTGCCGCTAAGCACATTCTGCCTTGGATTTTAGCATTTGGGGCAAAGGACCCCTTTTCTGGGTGGTTTGGGTCAGCACACTAATTGAACACCTTCTTTGGGCTTGCGCCTGCACTGGGATAAAGAGATGGAGAAAGCAGAGTCTGCCCCCCAAGATGCTCGCAGTACAGGGCTGTGGGCTTTGCCTCCCTTCTCCCGGTCTTCTGGAGAGCCGCTTGCTTGGTGCCTTGCCTTAGGAGCTGCTACTCCTTTTGCCCCAGCGTGGAGACAGCCCAGATGCCCTCTCCTTCCTATCTCGTTAGGCAGGAAGTAGGCCTGTGGGGTATCTAGACAGAGCCAGGGAAGATATCCCCGCCCAGAGAGCCTGGACCCCTCTGTGGGACATGTTCCCTCCCACGTGGGCCAGGTGATCGTGGGACCGTCCGCAGAAGCCAGCTCGCCCACAGACAAGTCCAGTGGCTTCTGTGTCTACAGTCACACACCTGATGGTGGTTTCAGGTAAGCTGCCCTTCCCTGCCCGGATGGATCACAGGCTCCGTAAGGGTGTAAGGGCGAGAGCCAAGTTAGCTCTCAGACTTCCCTTGGAGTTCCTACTCCGGTTAGCGTAATGATGGGCAGGCTTGAAAGTATTTGTTGATGGCTTGACGTCACCATCATGTTACTTCCTTTGCTTAGGACACCATCTCCTGGTAAATTACTTCTGTGTCACCTGGGAGCAGTAGCCCCATACCTCCCCCGAGGCTCTCTGCAGAGTGTCCCAGCAGGCCGAAATGTCCCACCCAAGTCACCTGTGCTATTAATCCCTGCCGCAGCAGCTGGGCACCTCACCTTTATCTTTCTCTCAGCTTTCTAAGACTGTGGGGAAACTGGAGAATAGAGAGCTTTTCGTAATTTGTCCAAAGTCACTCTAGGAGGCCACAAGGCTGGGCTTGGAGCTGAGGTCATCCCTTGAGTAGCACCTACCCTATCTGCCTGCAGACCAATCTGAGTTTTCCTCTTTCCCCCCAGCCTGCTGTCTTACACTGGGAAGAAAGGAGTAGACTTGTGACTTGGCCGCGGTCGGTCACACTACCCAGGAGAGGAAGGGTATTGAGGCGAGGGTCACTGCCGGGGGGCCCCCGTGGGCTGTCACAGGTCGGGGTACTGGCGAAGCTGAGGGCTGACTGCGCAAGCTTGACCCGAGGGACAGGTGGACAGCTTTGCCCGCAGACAGACCTCTGAGACCCTTAACGTAATCTTGAGAGGTGAGGCGGGCTGAGCAAAGGCTGGGAGGGGGAGACCAGATGTTGGAAGGACTGAAGGACACGCTGTGGGTCGAGGAGCAGGGAGTGCCGTGCACACACCCTCCCTACGGACCGGGCAGAGCCTCTTCCCCAAGCTCTTTGCCTCTCTGAGCCAGCCCTTGGACTGGCAGACTCCGAGCCCGTGAGCGCGGAAGCCCGGGAGGGTAAGGGCCAGGAGGGGCAAGGCCAAGCCGAGAGACAAAGTTCCTGGGGCAAGCATTTTATTCGTTAATACAAGAATAGAAATTTTGCAATAAATATCATCTAATAAATAACATCTCCAAATAAATAAATATTAATACAACAAACTTAGAGTCATGAGTGGGTGAGGCTGGGGGCAGGGCCCGGGGGGGGGGAGCTGCCCCCCCACACCCTGCAATGCTACCGCAATGTAAACTTTCAGGGAACCCTGCGACGGTGGCTCTGGTTGCCTTCCCCAGCCTGGGCAACCCACCACAGCCAGCCCGGAAAGGGGGTGGGGAGGAGGCACCGTGATGCCGGCGACAAGATGCAAAGCAAGGTCCTTTCGGCTGCCATCCTGTGCCACCGACTGCCTTGGGGACCCCTGGGTCCGGTCTGTCCCTGGCCCTACGCTGTCAGTCCAACCTCCAATGCAGACCCTGCCTCTTCCCCCTTTAAATCCCGCCTCTCCCTGTTTGGACTTGCCACCGTGTGCGTTTCCTGAATGGGTGTAGCGAGTTGTTTGGGGATGGGGCACAACACCCATCAAAGAAGGGCGGGGCAGCCAGGGGGCTTCACCCCAGAAACACAGGGGCTGTGGTGGCCCCCCTCCCCGCCCTACAGGCACGCTTCCCAGAAGTGCCACTCGAGAGAGGCCACGCGGCACCGGCGAGTGCTGGGCAGGACGCAGGAAGCTGTGAGAGCCTTTGCACCAACTGGCACCCTTTCGGGCTCCCACGAGCACTCCTTCCTGTGACAACGGGACAGGGGCTCTTGGACCTCTTCCCCAGACCTGCGCGACTTTGGGAAGCAGGGAGGGGACAGGCCTTACTGCATCGCACCCCCTTCCGAGTCCGGAGAGGGCCAGAGCCCCCTGGCTTCGGTCTCCTGGCTCAGCAAGGGTTGGCGCGCGAGCTGGGAGCAGGGCTTAGAGGAGGCGGCGAGAGGGGAGGTGGCGAAGGCGAGAGGTCAGAAGCCGTGGGCCTCCAGGTGCAGGGTGACCGCCGGCGCAGGAGGCTGCATCTTCTTCTTGAGCCGGTTGAAGTCCTTGGCGGAGCGCCACAGCCAGGTCTGCAGCTCCTTTAGCAGCCAGAAGTCGTCCATCTTCTGGAGGAAGTCGCTGTGGGCAGGGCCGGGGGCCCAGGTGGGCTCAGTGCCCGGCAGAGGCTGGGGCAGCGGGTAGCCCAGGGCCGCCATGACGCCCGCGATGCTGCCCAGCAGGCCCTGGAGGCTGGTGCAGAAGTGGGCCAGGCTGCGGCGCAGCTCGGCCGCGGCCGCCTGGCGGTCGAGGCCTCGCAGAGAGCACAGCAGGAGGCTGTAGGCCTCGTAGTTCTGGGTCAGCCGCAGCTTGTCGCTGAGGCTCCGCCACACGTCCAGGTTGACGGTGGCCCTGGGCAGGGTCTCTGCCCCCAGGCGAGGCGGGTTGAAGTCAGGCTCGTTGAAAGGGGGGCCCAGGTAGTTCAGCTGTGAAAAGGAGAGGGCGATGGGGAAGGAGGAGGGCCGAGCAGCCAGCGGCCACCGGGAGATAACCTGCCCCCGGAGCCGCCGTGTCCTGGGTCCCCAGACACCCGTCTGCACACCAGGCCCCTCTCTGCTCCGGGGGTGCCGTCTGCGCGGAAGTGACAGCTGAGGCGGGGGCGGGGGGGGGTGATGAACTCTCCCACGAAGAGGTGTAGAAAGAGAAAACCTTGCAGGAACTACTCAGGGAGGGTGTGCTGACGGGCTGCGTGTGCAAAGCCGTGGGAGCGGCCCCCCCCACCGCGGGGCAGGGCAGGGAGGAAGAGGAGCCAGGAGGACACAGGAGGCCCGGCCGCAGAGGTGGAAGGTGGACCAGGAGAGTGCAGAGCCAAGAAGAGTTCAGAAGGCAGCAGAGCTCGACAGTGTGGCTGCAAAACAGAGATCGAGGAGAATGAGCCCTGGAAAATTCTGTTGGGTTCGGCCAGAAGGAGGTGCCTGACGACCTTGGAGAGAGCCGCTTCGGTGGCCTGGAGGCCAGATTGCAGGGGGTTAAGGAGTGAGTGGTGGGTGGAGACGAAGCGGAGGCCGAGGGTGTAGACCGCTCCTTCGAGAGATTTTGGCAGGGAAAGCCAGGAGAGAAAAAGGGTCGGGAGCTAGAGGGGGTAGCAGTCAAGCAAAGGTTTTCGGCCAGGGGAGGGGAAAGCGGGTGGGAAGGCAGAGGGGCCCATGGGAATCAGAGCTCCATTTGCCTCCCGACATGCCTGGTCCCACCAGCAGAAGGGCCAGGGACAGACGGTACCCATGAAGCCCTACGTCCCTCAAGAAAGGGCTCCCAGGAGCAGGGCTGCAGAAGGAAGAAACTGAGGCAGTCTCAAGAGTTCGGCTGGAGGAAGGGTACAGGAGGCAGGCTAGGGACGAGGACACAGCTTTGCCAACCCTCAAGGGAGAGGCCTGGGGCCCAGGGAAAGGGCTGAGGGGGGACGTTGCAGCCAGAGAGAAAGGGAGCAGAGAGGGGCGAGGCCTGGGATAGGCAAGGGCCCAGGGGGAGGTTCACACGCTGACAAGCACAGAGACAAACTAATTTCCTCGGTGTATCCTGGGGCTGGAGCCAGCTCCCCCACCCCCCTCCTCCCCTTCCCTTCCCTGGCTCCAGAGTAGGGTCTGGGATGTGGAAGAGGAACACGGGAAGAGGGGGCTGGTTCCCCATGGTCCTCGGCAACTCTGACCCTCTTCCCTTCTCTCCTGGGCTCTCGGAACACCTCTGGACTGCCCCCAAATCCTTATGGCACGATTTGCATCCACACCCCGAACCTCCTGCCACTACTGGCCTGGCTTCCCCTCAGCCCCCTTCCCCCAAGTCCCCCCTAGGAGGCCCAGCTAGGATGGGAGAGGCAGACAGAAGGGAGGCCCATGGGTCCAGAGCAGCAGGGCCCCAGGTCTGGGGCAGAGGCGAGCTGGAACACAGGCATGGGAGGTGGGGCCCCTCCATCCCCACCCAGCCCCGCCCGTGCAAGAGACACCACAACACGGTGTAAACAGAAGAGACTTCCCCGGCCCCCAGGGGGAGGCGGGCGGCTGGGCGGGCAGCCAGTGGGGCAATGGGCCAAGGCGGGTGCGAGGCCTGCCCACATGCCTAGTCCTGGGGCCAGGGATGGGGAAGAGGGGGGCCACCTAAGAGGGAAGGGCAGGAGATAGGCCAGACATGGGGACCGTTCGGAACCAAAGGGCCCCCCCACCCCCGGTCGTCGCTGCTCACTGGGACCCCTCCGCCATTCCGTCTCTCTTCCACCGACTCCCACACCCTGCAGTCACCGCGGTACTCACGTAGGTCCCAGCCAAGCTGCGGAGTTGGTGCTCCAGGTAGCGGGTGAGGTCATAGGTTTTCTGGATGGAGGGCCCAGGCCCCGGGTCCCCTGTGCGGTTGAGGGCCGGCACTGCCGGGAGGTGCCAGAGCACGGTGCACAGGCAAGCTAGCAGCCCCCACGAGTCCCCTGTGGGCGGGAGGGGCGCAGAGCGTGAGCGCAGGCCCAGGCCCAGTGGAAGACACGCTGGCAGGCGCTCAGGTGTGTGTCCCCACCTTGGGCTTGGAGGGGGGTCGGGAGGGGGGGCCGCCAGATGGGAGGCAGGGGGCACGGAGGAGGGGAGCGTTCCTGGCCAGGGTGTGTGTGCACACGGAGGCAGGTGCGGGAACGAGGGCCAGGACTTGGCCACTGTGTGTGTTTCCCAGTATGCCGACGTGTCAGCTAAGGGTCGCCGTATCTCCGCCGACACGTGCGTATGCGGAACGGAGGGACAGGGCCAGGCCTCGCGTCTGTGAACCAGTGTTCCCGGGTTCAGCCTCCTCTCCCAGCCTCCCCGTCCCACTGGAGCTCAGGGGGTGGGGAACAGCACATGCGCCCACCGCCAGCCCGGAGCAGTCAGCCCTGGGAAGGGCCCGAGAGAGGCCGCCCCGAGACACGTCCGAGCCGAGCCACGTCCGAGCCGAGCCATAGGAGGCAGGGGGTAATGTCAGATCACCAACGGCAGGCTGAAGGACACAGGGCTGGCTCCCGTAGCTGGGGGTACGTTCTAGTGGATTCCTGGGTGTGGACTGACGCAGGGCCGAGGTCTGCCCCGTTCTTATCTAGGAGGTTAGATGGGGAAGAGTTTGACCTACATGAGTGTGTTGTTTGTTTTTTAAGATTTATTTATGTATTTCGGAGAGAGAGAGAGAGAGATGTGTGCGCATGCGGGGTAGGGGCAGAGGGAGAGGGGAAGCAGACTCCCCCACTAAGCGTGGAGCCTGACCGGGGGCTCCATCCCAGGACCCCAACATCATGACCTGAGCCCACATCAAGAGTTGGATGCTTAACGGGCTGAGCCACCCAGGCGCCCCCTGAATGGGGTCCTTCGATCAGCCCGTGGAGAAGAGCGGAGGCGTGGGGGTTTGGAAAGGGAGGAGGAGAGGGAATATGTTCTATTTGTTGGGTTTGGTTTGTCAGCCAACCGTGCTGAAGAGTTTGGACATCTGGAGATAGCAGGGGTCTTGAGCCCAGGGCGTCAAGGTCTGTGAGGACAGACACAGGCAGCGGGAGACCGATTTCCCCAGCTTTTAGGTGAGGTCCACGGTGAAGAGAACGAGGCCAGGATTCCGTGGGCATGGGGACTGGGTACAGGCGATGAGGGTCAGACTCTAATTGGTGTTGGGCTCGGTTAGGTTTAAGGACTGGGTTACTTTTAAAGTTTCAGGTTAGTTTACTGGGATTTGGCTGATTGAGTGTGGTTGAGGTTTGAGTCTGGCTGGGGGATGTGGTTAGGTTTGGACAGGCACAGGGTTCGCTGGGGCCAAGGTCTGTGGATGTGTTCATTTAGACGTCGGCTGGGGTTATACATGGCACGTCATGAAGAGAGGGCCGGTGTGGGTTTTAAGCTTGGGTAGGTGTGAGATCATGAGTACTTTCTTCTGCTTTCTATTTTCTGCAGACTTTCTCGATGACACGTGTTGTTGCTGAGACAGTCAGAAATGAGTTGGAGGTGCCTTTGACAATTTGACTGTGCTTAGAGTTAGGGGGAGTCTGGAGTAAGTCGTCATGCTGGGTCAGAGTTTTAGAGAGGGTTTAAGACTCAGACTGTATCGAAGGTCTCTGACACAGGTGTAACCTTGTGGGGGACTTCTGCAGTGGCCCTGCTAACTTTTTCAGACGCTTGGCTGGCGACTTCATGGATAGAGCATGGGAGTGGGCAGGGTCGGGGAGAGCACCAGTCTGAGACCCTGCCCCTGGGAATGAGGGCCTCTTGGTTTGAGAGCGTGCGTGCGTGTGTGTAGACAGAGAGCAGGATCAGGCACGTGACTAGCCGCCTGTCCTTGCCCCCCCCCCCCACCCCATCTGCAGCCCGTGGCTTCCCTCCTGGTGCTCCTTCCCTCATTCTGCCTTTCCAAGCTTAGCTCCATTCATCATGCCTCACATCCCAGGAGAATTCCAGGCCTTCCTCCTCTGCACAAAGCCTGGGGCTACCCTCAGCCTGGATTATCTAGCCAAGTGACCTCCAAGATTCTATGGGTACACTATGGGTTTCGTTTCGGAGGTTGGATACCTGCCGAGGCGGGCGGTGGCCTTCTAGCCTTGAGTTAGCGGCGATGCCGAGGGTCCCAGCTGAAACCCGGGTTGGGAGCTGGGCTCACCTCCTTCCCCCATACTGCTTGGGGCAGCCCTTCTGGCCGGAGTTCGTACGCCATGGAGGGGGTGGGGAAAGTATCATAGGGTCAGGACCCCAACTCTGGGCCTTGCTTTCCCCTCGCCTTCTGGGCCCTGTGGGACATCCCTGGGGAGAACTGGCTCCCTGCACAGGGACAACAGGGGGAGAAGCCTTTGGATAAACAAGAGCTAAGTCATCTGGGCAGAAAAACGGCTCATGAAATTAACCAGACGAGGCCGGTGTTTCCAGGAATATTTCAGTTCTGAGGTAACTGTGTCACTGCAGGCTGGGGGGTGGGGTGGGGGCAGGGGACGGAGCAGGAGGATCCGACTGACCGGCCCACGGAGAGAGCCAGAGGGAAGGAAGGAGTCTCAGGTGTCCAGAGGGAGGAGAGGCTAGCAGAGGTGAAAGGGGACAGGGCTCTCCTCTCTAGTAGGACAGCTTCTGCTCTGGGCAAGATGTCCCCATATCTCGGGCAGCAAACGGATAGCCATCTGGGGCACAGAACACCTGTGGTTTAGTTGTGAGCAGCGGGACCTGGGGCAGCTTGCCTGCATCCCTGGGAGGGAGAACTGGGTGGGCATCCCGGAGCCCTCTTCCATCCTCCTCGCCAGGCTCGCGGTGTGCAGGTGGACCCGGCCACTGGGGGGCTGGGCCCTGGGCCCCCTCCCCCGGTCCTGGCCCCTAGCCCAGCCCCCCCATCCCAGCTCTGCCTCTGGCTGCTGCCCCCTGATTGTTTACATCCGTCTTCCCCTGTGTTTATAAATCCGGCAGAGCGCGTGAGGGGCTAATGAGTGCAGCTCACGTTTCCTGCTGGAGCCCCCCACCCCCCCATCCTGGCCCCCTCCCGGGCGGCCCCTAATTCCATCCAGATCCCTGGGCCCTGGGAACCTAGGCCCCCCTCATGAACACACACACGCACGTACTCAGCCCACGCAAGCGCACGGCCACCCTGACACGGCCGCACAGGCAGGCAGAGCCCGGTCCGCGTGTCTCTAGCCAGCTGCCCCTCGATCCCTGGCCTGTGTCCTCCAGGCTGACCTCATTCAGTGAGGGTGGGGGGTCAGTGGGGCAGATGGGCCCCCGGGGTGGCCAGGGTGGGTTGGACAAATCAGCCAGGAGACTCTGCACCTGGGATGGCTGCTTAGGAGCTATGAGTCGAAAATGTAGGAGCTGGGGAGGCATCACAGAGCTCCAGAGGTGCTGAAAAATGTGGGAGCCAGCCCTGGACCAGCTTCTGCAGTCACCTTGGAGGGATCTGTTGAGGGGAATTGGGGGAAGGGGTGGTTTAAAGGGTGTCGTGTCCAGTACAGTGAGATCCGGGCATTGAACTCTAGGACATGGCCCTCGGGAGCTCCTCCTGACCAGCCTCCTCAGGGAGAGGCCCCCAGAAGCACCCCATCTTGCTTTGTCCTCGGGGCGGGGGGGGGGCTGCCTTCCCCTGGCTCTTCTCCCTTCCATTCTCTCCTTGGTTCCCTCTGCCCCAGGTCACTGAGGAGCGCTTAGGGGGCGCGTCCACATAGGCCTAGAAGTCAGGATCCCCCCGAGATGTGCCACCAACCCACCAGGTGACTGGGCTCTCTCGCGAGGGCTGCGCTGTGCACACTTAAGTCGCTCTGAGCAGAGCCACGTGGGGCCCCGTGTCTGCTGACCCCTTCAGCGGCACCCTCCCTGCCCTTCTCCTCCAGCCTCAATGACAGAAGAAACTGAGGCCCAGGGCAGGAAGCAGGCAGGTGGGCCGGCCGCCCGGCCTTGGGAAGGCAGCATGGATACAGGAGTAGAGCTGTCGGAGAGAGAGAGTTCTGGACGGTGCTGCAAGAGGACCCCAGGTGTCCCCAGGGGGAGCAGGATCAAGGGGGGGGGGGGGCGGCGGGGCCGGGGTGGGGGCGGGTATAGCCAGGCTGTCCGCTGAGAGCCAGACAGGGGGACCAAGAGAAGGAAACGTCCCCGTCGGGGAGTGTGGGTGAGTTTGAAAGGCTGTTGTTCTTCAGAGGGGTGGGAGGG
Source organism: Meles meles (assembly GCF_922984935.1). Classification (NCBI taxonomy): domain Eukaryota; kingdom Metazoa; phylum Chordata; class Mammalia; order Carnivora; family Mustelidae; genus Meles; species Meles meles. The sequence goes on along the minus strand of NC_060073.1, from coordinate 5,103,662 downwards.
GCTGGGAGGGAGCGGGCAGGAGCCGGGGTGTGAACAGGCAGGTGGGATTGGACTGTGGAGAGGAATGTGAAGTGTCCCTAGCAGTAGCTGGGGTGGCCCGGCAGTGTGCGCAAGTGTGAACGGGGCAGGAGTGCGGGGCTCTGTGGAGGGGAGAGGGAGCCATTACACCGGTCCGGAAGAGGGGCTGGGGACACGAGGGCTGCTAGGTGACACTTGCTGCCATCGGCCCGGTGCCAGTTCTCTCCCCCGCTTGAGAGTGTGGCTCCAGGTCAGTGAGGGCAGCAGATCCAAACCGCGGGTGCGTGTGTGTGTGGGGGGTGCTATCTGGTCTGTCGCAGGAATGTGTCCCCAGGGAGGGGTAGCGTGTGCTCAGAGCCGGAAACGGGGTCTGTGGGGGTTGTGAAAGGCCGGAGGTGTCAGCCACTCAGGCTCAAGGTCAGGGTCAGAGAGTGCCCGACAGAGGTGTGCGTCCAGTGCCCTCACCCACAGCCTCTGTCTCCAAGGTTGGGGACCTCCAGCCTCCCCACCCCTCCTGGCAGCTCCCTCCTACCTCAGCCGGGAGGGCCCGGCCGCGCGCTGGGGGAAACTGGGACGGGGTCCCGTGGGAGTTGGGGGGGGAATCTGTGGGGGTGGGGGCTTCTGGAGCGCGGTGCGGAGTCACTGGGAAGGAAGGTGGGGAGGGTAGAGATGAGGGGACTCTGGCGAGGCCCGAGGGACCTGGGGTCTCCCTCGAGGGGCTCGGCCCGAGAACTTGGCGGCGGCGGCCGCTCGCTGGCCCTCCCCCTCGGCGGTGACCTCTCGCTCCCGGCCCCCTCCCCGCGGCGGCGGCGGCGGCGCCTTCCCCCTGTGTGGCCTCGGCGCCCCCGGCCCCGCCCCCGGCCCGCTCCCGCCCGGTCGCTCCCTTCCCGGCGGCGGGGGCGGGGGCGGGGTCCGGGGGCGCGGGGCGCGGGGCTCCGCCGAGCCGCTGCCCTTTCCCGCGCGTCAACTCCCCGCTCGGCCGGCCCGCCCGCCCTCCCGCGGGCCGCCGGGGCCGAGCGGCCGCTGCCGCCGCTCCCGGGCCGGTGACGGACTTTCTCCCGCCGGTCCCGCCGAGCTGCGCCCGTCCCCCGCACTAATCACTCCCAGGCCACGGCGGGCGGGACCCGGACTCGCTGCCGCTGCCGCCCGCCCCGCCGCCCGGCCCCTACCTGCCGCCGGCTCCCCGGCCGCGGGCAGCATGGTGGGCTCCGGCCGCGCGGCGCGCAGCGAGAAGCCGCGGGTCCCGCAGCCCGGCCCGGCCCGGCCCGGCCCGGCTCGGCTCTGCCCTCCGCCCTCCCCTCCTCTCGCCCGCCCTCCTTCCCGCCCTCCCCTCCCGGCGGGCCGGGGAGGGAGCGCGGCGGCCCGAGGTGTCGGCCTCCCCCTCGCCTCCCGCCGGCCCGGCCTCGGGCTCCCCGCCCTTCTCCGCTCTTCCTCGCCGGCCCCTCCTGCCCGCGCGCCGCGTCCCCTCCCGCAAGCCCGCTCCCCGCCTCGGGCTCGCTCTCCCCGACTTTGGCGCGGGGCTCTTTCCGCCGGGACCCCCGGGACCCCGTCCCGCAGGGGCTCCAGGTTGCCGGCTTCCCCTGGCCGGCGGGTCGCGCGGGCTCCCGGCCACCTCCTGGCCCCGCCGAGCGGACTTGAGGAATGCCGCGTCCCCGCCCGGCCCCTCGCGAGGGCGCCCGGCCGTGCCTCCCCCGGCCCGAGCCCCGCCGGCGGGGGTGGCTCCCGGCTCCCCAGCCCGGCCCCGGCTCGGGGCTCCCGGGGGAGGCACGGGAACCGGATCTCGCGGCTCCCGGGCGGGGGGCGGGGGCCGGGGCCTCGGACGCCGGGCTCCTACCTGCTCGGAGGTCCATGGGGCTGGGGGCCGGGCCGGCCGGGCGCGGCTCCTCTCCCGGAGGCTGGCGGAGTGGGAGGGCGAGCCGCGGCTCCGGCGAAGCTTTAATAATCCCATCCGCCAGGCCCACTCGCAGGTTTTTTTCGCTCGGTTTCGGATTTTTTTTTTTTTTTCGGTGTGGGACATTCTGCAAACTTTTTTTTTTTTTCTGACGTGTAAAGCTGTAACCACAAATTGTAGCGGCCCTCCCCGGGGTGGGGGGAGGAGGGGGGAGGAGGGAAGGGAGGGCTTCTGGGGCTCCTCTCCCTCCCACAACACCGAGGAGGGGTGAGGTGAGGCGAGGCTGCGGCGGTACCACCCTGGGCCTCCTGGGGGAGGGGGCGGGGAGGGCATCGGTCCGTCTGCAGACTCCCGGAGCTGGGGGAGTGAGTCGCCCGCTCCTTTTCTTCTCCGGCGGCGTCGACCTGGGGTGCGGGGTCCCTGCGCTCACCCTACCTCCGACTCCTCATCTCTAACCTTCCCTCCCCTCCCCCTCCCCCTGAGTAAATGGAATGACACATTCTCCCAAATGCCAGCGAGCTGGCTTCGTAGCAAGTGATGGTGTTTTTCCTGCTGCCCTTTGTCTGGGCTGACCGCCCCCCTTGCCTATTGTCCCGCCGCCTGTCCCATTTCCAAAAGCTGGGGCTGAGTGAAGCGCTGGGGCAGGTGACTAACCGGCTCCCCAGGCCCCCCGGGGTGGGGAAGGCCGAGGGCACCGCCGCCCCACTGCCCAGCTCTACGGAAAGTAGAGGGCACTTGGCTGAGGGGTTTTCCCTCAGGTTCACAGGGTTCTTCATTCTTCCCAGTGGCCGGGAGAGTGCACATGGGTGGGGGAATTGTAGTTCATTAATCAGCACGAGGCACCGGACCAGTTTCAACACCAGAGGCTGCACGGGTGACTCAGCGGGAATGCTCCCATTCAAGGCGATGGACTGACCAAGAGTCCCCATTTGTGAAATGCTTCCCCCTAAAGACTTTTGGTCTCCTCTCGCCTTTGGGGTTTGGGGCTTGGGGCTGTTGGGGTTTTCCAGTGGCGGGGTAGGGGTGGTTTGGCTTCAGAGTGCTCCCCCTCCTTCCTTGCCTCAGGCCTGGTTGGGGACTTGCTAGGCGGGATACCTGGGGGACCCATAAGCCCAGACCCTCCCTAAAGGGTCTCCTTCCTGCCCTCTTTCTCCCCCTCCAGAGAGCCACCAGGGGGAGTGCAGAGGAAACGGCTCACGTTTGCGACTTGCAGACATCTCCTCTGGTGACTTCTTGGGGGACAGTCCTTTGGTCTCCAAGGCCTGAGTGCTCTAGATCCAGACCACCAATTAAATCATTTGGTAATAAGTTGTTTCTGTCGCTTGTTTTTTTCAAAGTGGGTGAGGCAGTGGTGGGCCAGCCCTGGAAGGTGATTCCTCTCTCTGGAACATCGGACTGTTCACTCCATGCTCCTGTCCCAGCGCCCCCAGAGAAAGGAGGACGACCCGCCAACCTTGCCACAGCCCCCCCAGGCTGCAGGTCAGAGCCGGCCGGTGGTTAGGACCACTGCTGGGTTCCCAGGGCAGCTCTTCCCTTTTCTGCACTGTGCGGGACTGAGGTGGGGGGGTGGGGGGGTGGGGAAGAAGTTTGTTTTCAATTACCTCACTGGAGTGGGACAGACTTTGTTGTTGGTTTTTTTTTTTTTTTTTTCTTTCTTTCTTTTTTCTTTCTAAACAAGGAGAAAAATTGCTGGGAAAGGGGAGCTGGCCTGGGGTTGGGGGCAGGGGGCTTTCTGGGGCATCGGTAGCAGCTCTGAGGAAACCTGCTGGCGGTGGGGGGGGGGTTTCCTTCTGAAAAGTGCTGGGGGGGGGCTCTTCCCCCTCATCCCTCCACCCGAGCCAGAACTCTGGGGTTTCAATGACATTCTTGGCGTGTGAGCCCTGCGATCTTTTGATGCCCATGCCAAGGTCAAGAAAGCAGATGCCCAGTGGGTGAGCAGCACTGAGGCCAGCCTGTAAGGTCCTCAAGCAGCCTTCCCTTTCAGAGCGCGGGAGCCCGGAAGGCCAGGGGTGGGGGGTGCAGTCCGTCCTTCTCCCCTGGTTTGCAGCCTGCTCCTTGTGGAGAGTGTGTGCACAGACAATGTGGTTTGGATTTGGCTGAGCCCCCTCAGCACCTTGTAAAGCACCTTGCTGAGTCAGGGAGAAAGCAGCCCCCACGCGGGAGAGGAAGAGGGGGCCGAGGGGGCCGGGAGGGAAAGGCGAAAGAGGGAAAGGGGAGCTGAAGGAGGGAGGTGGGGGCTGAGAGAGGAGGAGGGAAAAAAGAGAAGGGAAGGGCAGGAAAGAGGAGAGGCAAGGAGGCAAATAAATGGGTGGGAGTGGGAAGGAGGGGAGGAGGCAGGAGCCCCAGGAGGAAGAGGGACGGACTCTGCAGTGGCCGGGGAGAGGAGCTCACCATGCTGCCCGGCGCCCCCTCCCCGCAAATGTTCATCTCAGGAGTCCAGAAACTATTGGTTTGCAGGAACTGAGGTCCGGAGGGGGGGACTCCGAAATGGGGACCCAGGCCAAGTGAGTGCAGGGACTCTCCCCTCATCCAGGGGGTGGCCAAGCCCCCACCCCCCATCTTCCCCACTGCCAAAGAGAAAATCAGCTCCATCTCCGAGCAGCCAGTGCCCCTCTGCCATGTCTGGGCAAAGGCTGCAGGCCAGGAGCTGCCAGTGGGTTGGGCTGGGGGCTGGAATAAAGACCGTGTCTTTCTGCTGCCAAATCCCAAATGGGTGGGCTGGCGGGGGGGAGGGAGGAGGAAGAAAGGAGAGGCAGAGCAGGAATAGCCCTTCCCGTGGTTCTCAGGGGTAGGGGCACAGGTTCTCAGGGGTAGGGGCACAGGCGGCTGCCCTCTGGTTTCCAGCCCCCGGGGTCTCAGGCAGGTTCCTGCTACCCTGTGGCTGGCGTTCTGCGACTGCTGCTGAGGGCAGGGGGAGGTTATGGGAGACTCCCGCCCCCTGAGGCCCAGAGCCATCTGTCTTGGTACAAGGTGCAGGCGCTTCCCGAATCCCTGCTGGGGGCTGGCCGCAGGAGGACAGAGGGAACAAGGAAAACCCACCCGCCTCGCCTTTCTAGCCTTTCTAGAGAAATTCCCTCTAGTGGGAATTTCATGGTCTCATGACAAGGGGCCCTCATTTAAGATCAGAAGATGGAGAGGGCAGGAGAGTCCCGGCAGAAGGCACAGCTTCAGGCTGGAAATGGAGCTGGATGGCAGGAGGAGCAGTGGCCGTTGCAGGATGAGGCCCCTCTACGCTGGCCCGGGTGGTTCCCTGCACTTGGCAGAGGGCCAGGCTAGGAGTTAGGCTGAGGGACTCCCTGGCCCACGTGGCCTTGGGATAAGCCCGTCACCTCTCCGTGGGATGGCTTATGACCCTCTATGCCCTCCTCCCCCACGGGATGGTGGGAGATCTGTAAGCTCATGAGAAGGACACTGCTTTGCTGCCCTGTGTGGCCTTTCAGACTGCAGGCCTTATCGTCCTCAGGGGGTGACAGGCCAGGCCCCAAGGGATGTGGCTGGGAGGTGGCCGTGGCTGGCGGTGGGTGATGCCCTCGCTGCCCTCACAGGGGCTGGGGGTGAGTCAGTGTTGGCTCAGGGACAGGCTAGACCCTGTCCCTTCCCTCTTCCTTCCCTCGCTATGCCCATAACCGGCATTCCCAGGAAAGGCCCTCCAAACACCCCCAAAACACCATGTCCCACACAGCGGCAGGACTGGCATCGAAGGGGTTCTGGCCCAGAGGTTGTCTAGATTTCTGAATGAGGGAGGCCTCCAGTCCAGTCCCCTCCTGATGAAGGAGCAGGAGTGTGGTGGTGGAGAAGCCCATGGAGGTAAGGAAGGACGCCGCCGCTGATTCATGCGGGGGTTCACCAAGCAGTTGCCGTGGGGCCGTGGGGATGAGGCATAGAGGCTGACCTGTGTGCAGGCGGGAGGGGCCAGGGCCTGCCAGGGGAAGCAATGCCTGGCATCTCTTGGTGACACTTTTACTTCTTTTAAGGCTCTAAAACTTAAATACTGAAAATAGTTGAAACATGCTGAGCTCTCACCACCTGTCGGGTCCTGGGCTCAGGTTTTGGGGGGACGATATCTTGTCATTCTTACAGTAACCCCCTAGGATGGGCGCTGGAATTTACCCATTTTATATGTGAGAACACTGAAGTCACTTGCCTAAGGTCACACAAGGACTGGAACCCAGCACAGTCTGCCCTTTTAGCGACACCGCTCAGATGCTAACATTCCCTCCCTACCCTCCCCGCACAGGGGAAGAGGCTGGGTTCTGAGTGCCTGGGGTGGGGGGAGACCACAGGACTTGCCACTGAGGGGCTCCTTGGGACAGAAAGAGACCCGGAGACCTGGGCTCTCACGCCCCACCCACCAGCCCCTGCTGACTCAAACAGACCGTGCGCGCTGCTGGGCCAGGCACCTGCCCCGGGCCCTCCGGGTTTGGTGAGAGTCAGCCCTCCCGGAAGCTCTCCCTTCCCTTCAGCTAGAATTACAGACTCCACGAGCAGCCAAGTGGGTCTGAACCGTGGACTGAGGGCTGGGCTGGGTGTTAGGTACCCACCGCCCACAGCCGGGCGGAGGGCTCTCCCAGGCTTCCAAGCCCCACAACGCGTCCTCCTGCAGGGTGAGGGCTAGGTAGGCTCAGAGGCCCTGCCTGGGCTGCCGGAGGCCAGAGGGGGCTCCCTGGGATGGCATCCCTGAGGCGGCCGCCCCTCCATCCCCATGTGCAGGCTCCACGGAGAGCAGGCCTTGGGGGCCGCCAAGGGCAGGGTTGGGGGGAAGGGAGGCTGCAGGGCTGTCCACTTTCCCTTTCCCTCTAGTGGGCAGGAGCCCAGAGGGCCCTGCCTCGCCCTGAGCTGGCAGTGATGTCAGCGGAAACCCTGGGCGCCGAGGACCTCCTCCTACCTCAGCCCCGGCCCTACCCTGCCCTGGGTCCCCCACCCACACCTGGACTGGCTCAGCCTCCCCGGGGAACACCGCGCCCACCTGCCCCCGGCTTTCCCGATGGGCTGAGAGGAACCTGGTCCTGCTGCCTGCCTCTCCCCTGACCTGCCTAGGCTCCGTCTCCCCATCTGCAAGGATGTCTGGGTGATGAGAGCATGAGGAAGGCAGGGGCAAAGGGGTACCCCCCAGATGTTCAACTCCTCCCTTGCCTGCCGGGAGCTTTCCCCGCAATTCTCCCAGGATGTTCCATTGCCCTGGCCAACCCATGCCTCAGGCTCCGTGACTCTGTCTCCCCTGGCAGAGGAGTGGGGTTACCTCTCCCTGGGCTGGAAGATCCTTATCCGGCCCTGCTGAGTCACTGCCGGCTCCTCCCGCGCTGTCCCCTCCCTCCCCACCGCCTCCCTCCTTCAGACTTCTCGGGCTTTCCCCAGAGTGTCTGGGTTCCTCAGGGGGCCCCGGGGGCTCAGAGGACGGCGGCCCCTCCCTGGGACCTCACACAGTCCCACCCCAAGTGGCTGCCATCCCAGCACTGTGGGGACGGTAACACGGAGCGAGGGTGCCCTGCGCCTTTACTTTACTGTGACCTTGGGCAAGTCGCTTGGCCCTTCTACACCTCACTTGTCTCCTGTACGGAACGGGAAGGATGATAACGATGCCTCCCTGAGAATAAGGACAACTGAGTGAATACAAGTAAATTCGCTGGCATCCAGGGCTCGATCGTGTTGAGTATTATACTATCTGCCGCTCCTCGCACCCTGTCCTCCTGGCTCGGCCGGTGATGCTACCTTCCCCTTCCAAGCCTGCATCCTTCCTGTTCTTTAGGTTTTGCTTTCCTCCCGAATCCAGGCCCCACAACCGCCACGCTGACCCGGCCCCACAGGGCACGGACATAGGCTGGATGGAGAGTTCTAGAGTTGGGCTGTTCCTTGTTCAACTCTCCTCCCACGACAACCCATTCCTGAGCTTTGGCCTTTGCATCCCAGATGGCCTCCCCATCCGGGTTCTGTGCCCCTACAGGGCTGGAGGGGGCAGGGCAGACACTCAGGGCACAGGAAACTCTGAGGGGACGAGAGAGTGGTCACTGGGTCCTAGCTGTGCGGGGCGCGTCTGGGCTTCCCAGCCGTGGGTCCTTCTGCACGACAGCAGTGGTCTGGGGCTGTGAGGAGCTCCCCCTTCCCTGGCCCCCACAGGCACCTCTCGGAGGGCGCATCGTGCTGCTCCCCAGAGCCCCCCGAGTTTCCGCTGCTGGCCGCTGCACAGTGCGTTAAGTGACACAGGGCTCAAGAATTCCAGCAGGTGTACCGGGGGCATTTGTGGGGAGGAAGGAGAGGGCCAGGAGAGCTTGGCGAGGGGCCCCGAGGAGGGGAAGGGCACACCTGGCCTGGGACCCGCGCCTGGGGCTGGGGAGGAGCTGGCACTCGGGTCTGTGGGGGGCACCGTGCACCCCAGTTTTCAGAAGCACCTCCTCTATGTACCCTGAGGAACGGTGTGGACGGACAAACACCCACACCCTGCCTACCAGGGGCTCGGGGCTGCTGATGGCTCCGGAGCCGCCTGCCCTTCATCCCTGCCCTACCCCACCCCGGTGGCCCGAAGTCGCTCTGCCCGCCGCCCCCGTCCACTGCAGCGACCCCATCCCAGCCGGGGACGTCGGCTTCCGGGCCCCCTTTCTCCCTGGGAGCATAGCACCGTGTTGGGCACCGAGCTGTCACCCAGCCCCGGCGACCGGGTGTCTGGGCTGGAAGCTGGGACTGTACGCGGTGTCTGTCTCCCTCTGCTGGTCCCTTAAGGGACAGTCCGGCCAGGACGCTTTCCACAGAGCTGGTGGTCTCCCCAGACAGTGGCGGGTGACTACTGCAGGGCGGAGGAAAGGGCCCCGGGGCTCAGGGCTCAGGACTGGCTTCGGCCTGCGGGACCATCGGCACCGCCTCCTGGGCCCGGGACGCCTGACGCCGGCCTCTGACAGGGGCCCCGAGGGGTGGCCTCCGGTCGGCCTTCCCCCTAGGCCAGCAGGCCCCAGACAGCCTCCTTCCCCTTCCAGCCCATGAATGGAACTGTCAACCGTGGATTTATCTGAACCTTTTGGGAAGCTATTTCTATTTCCAGCCGAGACGGCATGGCATCTCGGAGTAATGAGTTCCATCAGTGTCCTCCCCTGCTGGGGCAAGCGCGCCGCCTTTGATTTGTCCTAAACTTACCTCACTTGCGCTCCAAGGGGGCCCTGGAAGCCCAGCATGCCAGGTTTTGGTGAACAAGCTGGAGCTTCCCCTTTTGCATCCCTGCTGTGGGCTTAGAAACTTCCATCCCTCTCCCTCCTGCCGCCCAGAGAGAGAGAGAGAGAGAGAGAGAGACCTGGTCTCTCTCGGCTCCCCTCGGGGCTGACTTCTGGCCCCGCTAGTGTCCTCCTAGCATCTTCCAGCGCTGGCGGCCTCCGGGCCTTTCTCTGGAGTGTTCCTCCGGGGAGACTTTCCTCCCAGACGCCTAGTGGGATTCCCTGGGCTTTGTCCACGCGGATTTGTTTCGTTTCTGGTCCTGACCCTGAAGTATGGGGAGGTGTACTAGGAGCTTTAGGAACACCGGGGCGGGGGGAGCGAACCCTCCCAGCCGCCCCCTGAGGGAAGGCCTGCTGGCACCCCTCCCACAATGTCCAGGCGAGGCTCAAAGCAAAAGCCACGTGTCCCGTTTGCAGTCCCCCAGAAAGTGGTGGAACCAGACAGAGGCAGGCCCGTACCCCGAATGCCCTCCGTCCATCTCAGCGTGCAACCTGGGATCAAGTCTTGCCAACTGGCTGGACGCTATATTCTTGGCAGGGTCCCCCAGCGAGACCACACGGAGACCGTCTCCTGTGTGTGCACAGCCCAGACGACCTCCTGCAGAGGCTCGGCACGGGCTGGTCCCTCTACTCAGCACCCCACCACGGCGACGGGTTTTTGTCCTGTCCGCGCTCTCCTGCAGAGAAGGGCATCTAATGCAGGTGGAATAAATAAATTACTGCCCTCTGGGAATTCCCACATTTTTCTTTAAAGATTTTACTTGCAGGTAATCTCTATGCCCCACATGGGGCCGGAGCTCACAATCTCGAGATCAGGAGTCCCATGCTCCACTGACCGGGGCGGCCAGGCGCCCCCGAATTCTGGCATTTTTAAACCTAATCAGCTGGGTAAGAAGTGGTGGTTGAAGGGAGGACATTTCCCAGCAGATAAGTATTTTCAGAGTTTGAAATGGTGACCACTTTCCTCCATTCGGTATCTGCCTCACCACACACACATTCCCACATACTTACATACTTACGCACCTGCGGGAGGCCACCTAGAATATGCGGTGAGGCTAAGAATGTGGGGTTGAAAAGACGCTGAGAGCATCTCAGGCAAACCCCCTCATTGTAACAAGGAAGAATCGGAGGCCGGAAGAAGGGCCTTGACTTACTTGAGACTGTGAGTGGGGCTGGAGCTATACAGGTCTCGACCTCTGGCACAGACCCTGAATTGTCTTTGGGTTCCTATACCGATCCCTCTCGAGACACAGCGTTCCTGAGGGCTGCGAGGCCCTCCGGACCTGAAAGGCATCACTGCTTGTGCCAGTCGCAAGCCTGGAGAGGCCGCCTGCCTTGGCTCAGGTCTTCCTTCCAGTCCCGCAGTCTGCGGGGAGCAGCACGGCCAATCCCCGCTCCTCTCCAGAGCTTCGGCCAGATGACAGGCCCAGGGAAGCCGAGGGCCCCTTCCAGAACACAACACAAGGTTGGAAGCAGCCTCAGTGAGCATCTCACACCACCAAGCACGTTGTACAGATGAGGAAACCGCTGCAGAAACAGGGAGGGACCCGCGTAGTTACACAGCAAGTCAGCAGCCAAGCACAGGGGAGAGACCCAGGACTCCTGATTCCCAGTTCTAGCTCCTTTCTGGTGTTCGAGCCCTTCGGGTCAGGTGAGAACAGACCTCTGGCAGCGTGTGTGTGTGGGTGTCCAAACACTCATTAAAAATCCTAAAGAGGGGCGCCTGGCTGGCTCAGTCGGTAGAGCACGCAAATCTTGATCTTGACGTTGTTGAGTTTAAGCCCTACGTCGGGCACGGGGATAACTTAAAAAAAAAAACAAAAAACTAAAGAGTTCGTGTGTGTATGTCTGAAGACTCATTAAAAATCGTGAAGAGTTTGGGGTGCCTGGGTGGGACAGTTAAGCGTCCGCCTCTTGGTTTCAGCTCAGGTTGGAGCTGGAGCCCTGCGTGGGGCTCGTGCTCAGGATGGAGTCTGCTTAAAACTCTTTCTTCCTCTACCCTGCCCACCCCCACTCTCTTAAATAAACAAACAAAAACCAAAAAACAAACAAACACTTTCTGTCTTCCTCTCCCTCCCCAGGGCCCTGCCTCAAAGACCTGAAGGTCCCAGGACCCTATAGCCCTAAGGGTGTCAGGGGCAGAGGCTGGGCGTGATTGTTTCCTCCCCTTGCCTTCCAGGTCAACTTGACTTGATGTCTGCCTCCTGCTCCAGCGGGGCTGTTCAGGTAAGGGCGGCGGGGCAAAGCTGTGAAAGCCATGCTGAGTTACTCAGGGGTAAAGAGAGAGAGAGACGGAGAGAGGAGGAGAGGGAAGAAAGAATACCTAATACTAGGTTCTTTTGTGGGTTTTCTTTCTTTCCTGTGGATTTATTTTTTTGACGGGGGGGGGGGGGCTACTGTCCAGGGAAGGATAGGACTGTGGGAAAGTGCTGGAAGCTTCCTGACAGCACCCTGTGTAGACACACGTGAAACACTGTTGCACCGTGATGAGCGGTGGGGGGCCGTGCACGGAAGGCCTGAGGACCAGCCACTGAAGCTGAGCCCTAGGAAGAGAAGGAGCCAGCGTGTGAGAAGGGGGACGTTTTAGGAAGGTCGGTTTGGTGCTGTCTGGAGAGTGGACTGGAGAAGACAGGGGGAAGGCAGGAGACCGCTCAGCTCCTATAGTCGTTCGGGTGACAGAAGATGGTGGCCGGAGCCAGGATGACAGGTACGCCGTGTGTTTGGAAGATGGAGCAGTCAGGGCTTGCTGAAGGGCTGTAATATGTGGGGTGAGAGAGGAGGGTCCAGGATGACTCCCAGTGTACACGACTTCCATGCCTGGCTAGAGGTCGTACTATTTACACTGACTTCCCCCACCTCTCAAGGCAGGAATAGCCTCCCCTAGCATTCTAGAGAAGTCTGGTGATGCACGGAGGCTGAGGGCAAGGAGAGGGAGAAACAAACTGGCAGGGTCCGGCATTGCAGGCCAGGAGCTGGAGGGCAGCGGGTTGGGAGACAAATACCACTCCTCAGGGCAGACAACACCAGAGGGTAAGGCCCAGCCAAACCATCCCTAAGGAATGCAGGGGTGCCCAGGGCCCTTCGAAGCACTAGGGAAGCTTGGTGCTGTGGGGGCTGGAGCTCAGACAGTCCCTTTGGACTTCCACTTTGCAGACCCGCAGCCCAGGGCCCAGGGCGAGGGGTTAACTTCCTGGCTGACCAACCCCCTCCTTCTGCACAGTCCTGGGGGCTTTTTAAAATGGCCACGAAAACGCAATTCCACCCTCGTAAAACGTTTCCAGCGCTTCCCACCGGTGTCCCTCATCGTTTGGCAGCCTCCATCCCTCTGCGAGGCTCACGGACCACTTCCCCGTACAAGGGGCAGAGCCCACGCGCCACTGACCCTCTCCTCTCGTTCCCCCAACTAGATTCCCCGAGAATCTTCTGGTCTTCAAGGATCAATAACGGATCCTCGAAGCCAGAATGAACGGCCACTCTCCACTCTGGGATCCTGCAGCAAACAGCTTTAATCTCTCTAGAGCTGGTGGTTCTGTATCCGCGAGGATGGTCCAGCTCCAACCCCGGATCCGGGGAGGCGCCCGGAAGACCGTACTAAGCTACCCAGGAGGGCTCGCCCGCACTTCTCAGCGCTCCGAGCCGGGTGCTCGCCGCCTCGCACCGGGTACCTCGTGCCCTGCGGCCGCGTCCGTGCTTCTCGTGCTCGGCCGCGCAGCCTCCGAGGTCCTGCCGACCCCGGCCGGTTCCCCAAGGGCGCGAAAAGGCCGGGGCGGGCGCTCCGCGCTCGCGTGACCGCGGCCGGGCCCCTCCCCCACCGTGGACTCCGTCACGTGACGGCGGAGCCGGCGAGCGTTTTTCTCACGTGACGGAGGCGTCCGCTCAGGGGCCAATGAGAACGCGGGGGCGGGGCTTCCGGGGCGGTGCGCGGGAAGGGAACCCCGGGCCCCCGCGGCGGCGGGTGAGACCCGGAGCCGAGGTGCGGGCAGGCGGCGTAGGACCCGCCGCGGGCCAGACGCCGGTCTCAGCTCCGTGGGAGGCCAGGCCCAGCCTCGGCACCGGCAGCAGCATGAAGTGTCTGGTCACGGGCGGCAACGTGAAGGGTGAGTTGGGGGCGACGGGGCTTGGGGGGCGGGGGCACGTGGGACCGCCGGAGACGCCAGCCTAATCCCCGTTTCCTTTCTCCTCCCCGCAGTGCTCGGCAAGGCCGTCCATTCCCTGTCCCGCATCGGGGAGGAGCTCTACCTGGAGCCCCTGGAAGACGGGGTGAGCGGGTGGGCGGGATTACAGGCGGGAGCCAGTTTCTCCCCGCGTCAGGCCAGATGCCCTCGGGCAGAGCTGTCTGCCGAGTTTCCCCCGCCGCCCGCGGTCGGGGCGTCCGTCTGGGCCCTGTCCTCTCCCCAGGCCGGTGTGTGAATCGAGAGCCACTGTCCTCCCTGAAGTGCCTGGTGGCGGGTGGGGGCAACTAGGGGGAGACAGGTGGAGTGCGCGGACGGTCGTCTAGGGCCCTTGCTGTGGGAGCGAGCAGTCGCTGCCGGCGACTCGGGGAGGGAAGGCTTCATGGAGAGGCACCCGCTGACCGGAAGGAGAGGGAGGATTTCAACAGGTGATGGAGGAGGAGGAGGCCATGAGGACGAGTGTGTGAGCAAAAGCCGGCCAGAGGGCAGGGCCTGACTCTGCCCCCTGATCGCGTCCCTCCCCCTGCTTTTCCCGGCCCAGCTCTCCCTCCGGACCGTGAACTCCTCCCGCTCTGCCTATGCCTGCTTCCTCTTCGCCCCCCTCTTCTTCCAGCAGTACCAGGCGGCCGCCCCCGGTCAGGAAGCCCTGCGCTGTAAGATTTGGATGAAGGTGAGAGCTTTGTGTCCCCTCTGCTCACTGTCGTTGGCCCCGCCCCCCCAGTATGTCTGCCCTGGGGGCATTCAGAAGGTGCTAACTGGGGAGGGGGATGTACGCCGGAGCAAGGAGGTGTAAAATGCGGTGAGGAGCATCAGAAAGACACCACGGAGGGTGATGGGAGATTCGGTGAGGGTGATGAGTTCTGCCCGGGACGTGGGCAGTGGTGACATTCACTTTGGTCCTTGAAGGGTAAGCAGATCTTTCAAGGCACGCCAGACAGGTGTGTAACAACTTGAAGAGGGACCTGGAAGGGTGTCATCGTGCACATTGTGGGCGCTCCCTTCCTGGTACGACAGTGCCGAGCCTGGGGTGGCCAGGGCCTGCGTGGGATGTGAGAGCTGGTTGGTGGAGACACAGCAGCGGGCTGATGTGTTCCCCCCACTCAGTCATTCCTGGCCGCCTTCCGCTCACTGGCCATGGTGGAGAAGAGTGTGGAGAAATGCTGCATCTCACTGAACGGCAGGAGCAGCCGCCTGGTGGTCCAGCTGCACTGTCGATACGGTGAGTGGGCAGCGGGTCGGCCCAGGCGTCCCTGTGGTGGAGGGGTGGAGGGCAGGTCAGCAAGCCCCACTGAGACCCTGTCTGCCCATCCAGGGGTGAGGAAGACTCACAACCTGTCCTTCCAGGACTGCGAGTCCCTGCAGGCCATCTTCGACCCAGCCTTGTGCTCGCATGTGCTCCGTGCCCCAGCACGGTGAGTGTGTCCTCCGGCTACAAACCAAGCTGTGGGTCTTGTTTTTTCCTTTGGAGCTTCCAGGGTCAATTTAAGAAGACAGCTTCTTCATCTTCTTTACCTCTCTCTGAACCTCGGAGAGTTTATCCAGACCAGCCTGCTCTCACGTGTCGGTCTTGCTGGTTAAGGGCAGAGGCTGGAAAGGAGGAGGGCACCGCTCCTTGCTCCTCGGTCTTCAGGAACCTGTGTTCTCCACCCCGAAGGTCCAGCTTGGCTTTCTGGCCACTTAGACCGCTTCTGACTCCTCTTTTAGAAAGCACGTCTTTGGCTTCCCCTTAAGTCCTCTTTCCATGGCTTGAGCAGCCTTGGATGTCCGTCTCTGGCTTTGTGACTCAGGGGCTCAAAATTCTTCTCTGGTGTGGTCATCTGTCTGGGACTGTTCTCCACTCAATGGTAGCCTCTTTTCCTGTCTGCCTGGGCTGTAGCTTTGAGGAGTCCACAGGCCGAGGAAGGAGGCTGGAGAGGGAGGTCACGGTCCAGGAGGGCTGCCTGAATAAGGCGCTGTGGGGGCGGGGGTGTTCTGGGAAAATCAGAGTGGGGAGGTGGTGTGCCGGGCCCGGGAGACGGGGACTCGGTGGAGGCAGAGGTCCCCGCAGAAGGCCAGTGTAGGGAGGGGTGGCTGTCCTCCCCCCCTGCGCTGTGTGCTGCTTGCATCTGAGTAGCCCAAAGTCATGTTCATTTCTTTTTGTCGCCGTGGGGTGTGATAATTTGAAGTTCCCTTTGGGTCCTGACGGTCTGTTTTTTCTGAGTCCTGTTGAGATAAACCTGCTCACGACTCCTTCGGGTAGAGAAAGAGGGACATGTCTCCTGTGGTCTGGATTTTGATGCTTTTTTTTTTTTTTTTTTAAATGAACAATTGGTTTCCTTTTTCTCATGGACACTTTCAAATTTGTGTGAAAGTGGATGCCTGCCCCTGTCCCAACGGTTGTGAGACAAATTCCAGATGTTATTTCATATGTACATATTTGTCAACATGTATCCCTTAAAGGCAAAGATGGAAGGTCTTTTCTGTGGCCGCATTTATAGGGATGGCCCGGGTGGGCTTTCCCACCCCGGGGAGGGCAGGGCTGCCGGCCTGGTTTGGCCCAGTGCGAACAGCCCATCCTTTCTGTTGCCTCCTCTGGGCTCTGCTCTTGTCTGCCCCGTCCCTTGCAGGGGACTTCTCTCCCCCAGCAGCCCCCAGAGAAAGCTGTGGTTGGGGTAGGAGCCATGTCCTGCTCACCTTGTCCTTCCCAGGGCGTGTTAGGGCCGGCACATGGTGGATCCCCTCGGACATGGTACACGGGTCACAGCCCTGCCTCAGCTCTTTGAGAGCGAAGCCATGGGGTGGGGCTGAGTGATGCTGTACCCCCCTGCACAGGGTCCTGGGGGAGGCCGTTCTGCCCTTCCCCCCCGCGCTGGCAGAAGTGACGCTGGGCATTGGCTGTGGCCGCAGGGTCATCCTGCGCAGCTACCAGGAGGAGGACGCAGGTGAGAGAGCCAGACGCGGCCTTAGGCGGGGGGTTCGAGCTGGGGTGGGAGCGGGGAGGGCCCGAAAGCGCAGGCTCTGCTGTTGCCCCCCTGGCAGACAGCTCCGGCAGAGCCATGGTGACCGAGATGAGCATCGGGGAGGAGGACTTCCAGCAGCTGCAGGCCCGGGAAGGGGTGGCCATCACTTTCTGCCTCAAGGAATTCCGGGTGAGGTTCCCCGCAGCACACTCCGCCGCCCCGTCCTCCCCGCCCTGCCTGGGGCCTCACTCCCGGCTCTGCTTCCCCCTCCCAGGGCCTCCTGAGCTTCGCGGAGTCCGCAAACTTGGCCCTTAGCGTTCACTTCGATGCACCGGGCAGGTAATTCCCGGCCTCAGGGAGGGGAGGGGAGGCTCTGGGAAGCCGGGAGCCCAAGGGCCCTGACCTTGCCCCGGACCTGCCGTGTACCTAGGCCGGCCATCTTTGCCGTCAAGGACTCCCTGCTGGACGGACACTTTGTCCTGGCCACGATGTCAGAGTCAGACCTGCACTCCCCAGCCCTGTGCTCCCCAGAGCCCCGCAGCCTGGTGCCTCCCCTCCAGGCTCACAGGTGAGACTGCCCACCTGCCTGCCCGCTCCCCCCACCCCCACCCCTCCACACCCTGGCCCCCTGGCCCGAGCCTCCTGCCTGCAGCGTGCGCACCTCCCCCAGCACGCACACTTCCTGTCAAGCCCAGCCCCTCCGGCTCAGCCTTCCTGGTCAGCTGTGCTCAGAGAACCCTCCTCCCACCCAGGGAAGTGTCCCCAAGGTCGGGCTGGCTTCCTTCTCTGGCTCAGCCCTCCCTTCTGAGCCTCTTCCCGGGCCAAGGAGGGAACGGGCTGCGGGGAGGCAGGGGGCTGGCTGGGGCTGGGGAGAGCAGGTGGCTGGAAGGGCAGGTGGGCTGGGGAGGACCGGCCCAGGGTAGCCAAAGCAGAGGAAGTTTGGTCTGGCCCCCCGCCCAGCACGTCCCTGGGCCCCAGTGCTCTCCAGCTCCGTCTCCGGGGAGGGCAGAGGCTTTGGCCCCAGGTGACCTAGCTCAGAGGACTCGATGCTTCTCTACCCCAGCTGAGCTAAACCGGCTCCCAGGATGCTTCCCTCAGGCCCCTATCTGAACTCCGATCAAACAGATTCCAGGTCCACGCCTTGCAGGAAGCCACCACCTAACCTCAGCGTCTTTCCCCCAAACAAATGAGAAAGTAATGAAGCCCAGAGATCAGCGGTGGTCACGAAGCTTCTACTACTCTCTCAGTCCTCTAAAGTGGGGTCCTGCCTCTGTACCCTCTTCTCTCCGTGTGGCTCACTGACACCCTCTCCCTGCCAGCAGCACGCCCCACCTGGATGACTTTGCCAATGACGACATCGACTCTTACATGATCGCCATGGAAACGACTGTGGACAGCGAGGGCTCCCGGGCAGGACCCTCCATCCCCCTTTCCCCCGGCCTCCGGCCCCCCTGTAGCCCCGGCCCCTACTCTGAGGACAATGAAGCCGAGCCCAGCACAGAGCCTGGGACTCCCCCACCCAAAAAGGTAGGGGTTGGAGATGGAGCCGGGGGTGGGAGGCAAGGAGGGAGCCTCCAGAACTCACTCTGCTTCCTCTGCTCCCTTTCCAGTTCCGCTCGCTGTTCTTTGGCTCTGTCCTCACTCCTGCACACTCCCCTCCGGGCCCCAGCCCTGTGCTGGCTGAAGACAGTGAGGGTGAAGGCTGAACTGAGGACAAGCCTGTGTCCAGAGGCTCTGGACTAGATGAAGGCACAGCCGCCCGCTTCCCCCGGCAGCAGCCCGGAGGTAGGGCTGCTCTCCACCCGGCCAGGTGGTCCAGGTGGGCTGTGCTGAGCTGAGTGCCGGGTCTGCTGCCATTCCAGGTCCCTCCTGGCTATCTGGACTAGGCCGGGTCCCGTCTTTTCAACTTCCAACCAATCATGTCTGTTTCTAGGCTTGGCACCAAGCTGCCACCTGATGGAATGTCCCTCAGCTATTACCCAGCCCCCCTGTAGGCCTTTAGGCCAGACTCCAACCACGTGGCTAGGGCTGGACACCTGCCTTCCCTAAGTGTACCTCCCTAAGTCAAAAATCACAGAGGGGCTACTGGGCCCTGCCGGTCTACCTTTTTTGCCAATCATGACCTGTCCCTCCCCCAAATCCTGGGCACAGCTTTGGGATCTCTTGTGGCCAGCTAACTTTTTCTTCCTTTCTCTGTGCTATCTGGCCCTGGCTTGGGATTCTATCCCTGTGGACCTGAGCCTGTGGCTGGGATTACCCTGGCTGGGGCCTCATGCCCAGCAAGCCTGTCCTCCTAAGTGGCCCTGGACAGAAGGGCTGTGAGCCCAGTACTTGGGACAGGGGAGACAGAGGCCATGGCGAGAATCCAGCTTTGACCTTTATTCAAGAGACCAGATGGGTCGCCCCAGGATCTGTCTGCCAGCCCTGTGGCCAAGCAAGGCTGGAAACCCACATCTGGCCCTGCTTTGCCCTGAGCTGCAGCCTCGGCCCCAGGATCCTGCGTGCGACCACCGCAGGTGCAGGCGGAAGGAGCCCTGGGGGACTGGACGCTGCTATTGATTCATTAAAAAAAAAAAAGACACCAAGGTTCCGTGTTCCCCATGACAGGTGGGCCTGGGGGGCCAGCATGAACCACCCCCCACGGCCACATAATTTCTGTACAATCCACCACCTGGGGCAGAGTGCGGGCACGCAGAGGCTATTTCTTGGCTTTGGCGGAGTTGCGGGGCGGGGTGATGGGCCGGCCTCCAGGGTTCAAGCCACTGAACTGCCCGTATTTCCCCTTGTTCTTGTCCGCGGGCTTGAGGATCTGAAAGAGACAGAGCTGGTCAGGCTCACGGGCTGAGCCACGGGAGTCAGAGGCCACTACCTTTCCCATCCCCACCTGAAAAGAGCACATGAGCGTCTCGTCCACACTCATCATGGCGCCTGCATTGTCAAACTCGCCGCAGTAGTTGGGAGCTGAGAAGAGTGTCACCAGCTGCCGCTTGGCAAAGAACTCATAGCCGTCTTCCACCACCTGGATGAGGGTGGGGGCAGTCGGCTCAGCAGGTGCTGGGTACCCAGCCCCCGTGCCCACCGGCCCCAGAGCTGCCGGCCCACCTGGTGTGCCCGGCAGATGAGATCCAAGTCGTGCTTGTGCAGGAACTTGGCTACCACCTCGGCCCCAAACGTAAAGGAGACACCACGGTCATTCTCGCCCCAGCCCTGCACGTCCTTGTCAGGATCAGACCACAGCAGGTCACACAGCAGGCCCTGGTCAGGCACGTCTGTGGGCCGCATGATACGCCGAATCTGTTCCATGGACTGCAAGTCTGGGGACAGGCCTGGGGGAGGATGGGAAGGGACAGGTCACTTCCTCAAGCCTCAAAGAACCCCCCCCCGCCCCACAAAGCTTCTGCTGGTCAGTCTCCCCTCCACCTGCCACCCCCTGGCGTTCTCCCAAAGTCCCAGGAGTCCAGGCAGGCAGAAGTCATCCCCTTCAGCCTCAAGGACCACAGAGCTCTCTGAACAAAGGAGACAGTCCCCGCACAATGCCAAGGCCAAAGCGGGGGAGAGTGGAACGGAGTACTGGGGAGGGATGGCGGGGGCTTCCTGGAAGAAGTGACGTGCAAAGCCGGAGCCCTGGGAGAGCTGGGAATACATCCCCCCGGCCCCAACCTCCTCCCAGGGCCTCCGGGAGATGTGGCCCAGGGGCTCATCCTTCCCAGCCACGTGCCCGGAGCCTCCCTCACCTCCGGAGCCTCCCTCACCTCCGTGGCAGCAGAAGATCTTCTCGTCCACGATGGCCGCGATGGGCAGGCAGTTGAAGCAGTCGGTAAAGGTTTTCCACAGTTTAATGTTGTAGCGTCTCTTGCCTGTCGGGAGCAACGAGAGGCCTCAGGAGGCCTGTGTGCCGCATACCCAGCCTGGGTCTCTGGGCCCTCCAGGGCACTCGGCGGGCAGTCCAGACACAGCTGGGAGCAGGCAGTGGCAGACGAGAAGAGACGCCCCCCTCCCCCGACTCCGCTGCCTACCAGCCTTCCCGGAAGAATTCTAAAGCAGCTGAGTCCCCAGGAACCTGGGTTCCAATCTGGAACAACCCACCCCCACCCAGGGAGCAGGCCAGGCCCAGACAGGCATCCTAAGTGCTTAAGGGATGTGCTGGAGGGGAGTGTCATGAGGCAGGGCCCTGCACGAGGACACGGGGCAGTCTTCAGTCATCAGCCATTCACCAGACCCCTCCGGAGCGCCAGACCCCGGGCCAGGAGGGCTGGGAGCCCCCTGCATAGATCTCAGTGTGTAGGTATCTGTAGACACCGGTACCTTTACTGCCAATCCAACATGAGGGTCTCACTGGGCAGCCGAGTCGCTTAAGGACTCCGGAAGCCTACTCACACTCATCATAGAAACCGTAGATGCGGTTGATGCTGGCACACTCGTGGTTCCCACGGAGCAGGAAGAAGTTCTCGGGGTACTTGATCTTATAGGCCAGCAGCAGGCAGATGGTCTCCAAAGACTGCTTGCCCCGGTCCACGTAGTCCCCCAAGAAGAGGTAGTTGCTCTCAGGAGGGAAGCCACCGTACTCAAATAGCCGCAGGAGGTCGTAGTACTGGCCATGGATGTCACCTGTGACCCAGGGGCCTGGTTCAGCGCCAGGGGCAGGGGCCACACTTGAACCCAGGGCCAAGTTTGGGCGCCAGGGAGGAGCACTGCAAGGACTTGGGGGGGCAAGAGACGGGGAACGCCACTTTCAGGAAGCAAAGGGGGCCGAGGCGGGGGGTGCTCACCGCAGATCTTGAGGGGTGCCTCCAGCTCCAGAAGGATGGGCTGGCTCAGGAAGATCTCCCGCGACTTGAGACACAGACCACGGATCTCGTTCTCTGCGAGCTGTACATTCTTTCCAGGCCGCGAGCCCTGCACTGGGGGCGGAACGGGGCGTCAAGACTCTGGTCCCCCAGGCAGGAGGAAGGTTGGCGACACAAGTGGCCCTGTGGGCACCTCTGAGGGCGCCTGGGTCTCCTGGGCCCCTCCTTGCCCAGGGGCAGCTGTTGCTGCTGAGCCTCCCAGGATGGGACCCCTCGACGGGGTCTGCTGTGCGTCGGGGGGGCCTGCCACCCAACAGCCCCACAGCCCAACCCACAGCGCACGATCCCTGGGAGGGGTGGAGCTAGGCTTCTTAGGTTTCTCCCTCACCCCCAGGAGCGCAGGCCAACCTGTGCGCCCCCGGCCTAGGAGAGGGGGTGATCCCCGTGCCACAGCGTCCCCGGAACGTCCCAAGCGCCCCGCGCCTTGCGGGGGGGCGGCTGTGGACGCGGGTCCTCGAGGCCCGTCCCCGCCCAGTCTAAGCTGGCCCTGGAAGGGGCAGGCCCGCCCGCGCACCACTTCCGGGCCCGGCAGGGGGCCAGGGCGCGGCGGGCACCGACGTCCCCCGCCCCGGCCAACCTTCCAGCAGGCGCCCGATGATAGAGTCCAGGTTGAGCTTCTCGCTGTCGGACATGGCGGCGCCGCCGCTCCGGCCCAGCAGCTCCGGGCCCAATCCTGCCGCCCGCCCTCCCGCGGCCTCCTTCCGGCCTGGCGCTCCTTCCGCCCGCCCCGGCCCGCCCCGGCCCGCCCCGGCCTGCCGCCCCGCCTCCTAGGCCTGCCGCCCCGCCCCGCGCGCTGCCCCCGCGCTCTAGCGCCCCCTCTGGACGCCGGGCGCAGAGGCCGCGGAGGTCTGGGGGACGGGGCATAGGGGAAGGGGCGGGTCTTGGGCTGGGTTTGGTGTGTCTAGGACGAAGCCTGGCCGGTGGGTGGAGCTTGGTGGGGCGGGGTTGAGTCTGGTTCCGCCCCTAGGAGTGACCCGTTCCGAGAAGACGGGGCCGGAAGTACCGTGAAAGTTGTTTTTTTCTATCAAAGGCTAACCAGCAGTTCCCACCCTGGGCGGGAGTGTGGTGTGTGCACATTAAAAACCGATTCTCCAAACGCTGCGGATTAAGTCCTCGAAGTGCCAAAAAGGAAACAGACTCAGAGATAGCAGGGGGCTGGTCCAAGACCCTGGTCCAAGACTCACTTCCTGAGTCTCTGTGGCCCCCTAGGCAGCAGGCCAAACCCAGACACCTGCTGCTACACTCTGAACCCAACTTGGTCCCCACTGTGGTGCACGCTAAATTAGTATTTTTTGTAAGATCCACTGAGTGGATAGTAACGAGTGCATAGTAATGCCGTATTGTGTGCATATTCAAAACATTACCTTGTAAAAAGCAAATATTAAATAAACCATAATTCTCACTGGAATCTTGAAATTTTAAAAGTATTTTACTTATTTGACAGAGAGAGATCACAAGGAAGTAGAGAGGCAGGCAGAGAGAGAGGGGGAAGCAGGTTCCCTGCTGAGCAGAGAGCCCAACGTGGGGCTTGATCCTAGGGCCCTGAGACCATAACCTGAGCCAAAGACAGACACTTAACTATTGAGCCACTCAGGTCTCCCAGGAGTCCTGAGCTGCTTTACAAACATAACCTCAAAACTGGAGGGGGCCTGGCCTCTGTACCGCGAGGGTGGGTCCTGGCCCCTTCACACCCTCCGCAGGCACCCGAGTCTGCAGCCGTTCAGCCCATGGGGAGGGGAGGGGAGGAGCCCACAGACCTGGGCAGGCCGGAAGAGCCTTGGAGAGGAAGGGGTGATCACCCCCCCACACACACTTGGGAGGGGAGTGTGGGAGGGGCCCCCAGCGGGTTGCTGAGGCTGCCCAGAGGAGGAAGTGAGAGGAGGAGGTGAGGTGCGGCAGGGAGGTAAGTTGGCCTGGGGGGGCAGGGGCTGAGTCTGGGGCTGGGCCTCCATCCAGAGGCCTGACTTTCCTGCCACTTCAGGGCCCTCCCCCCACCCCAATAAAAGAGGGGCGAGAAGGGGCTTGGTGAGATGCCTTGATGCCTCTCCCCTCTGAACCCTGCAGCCAGGTCCCCTGGGCTGGGGATCGGCTGGATGGGAGCCCAGGTCCCAGGCTGGCCAGAAGCAGCCTCTCACACTGGCTTTCTCCACATCCTACAGCCCGTGGCAGCTTGGGTCTGGGGCACCATGGCCCAGGCCCTGGGGGAGGACCTCGTACAAACTTCCGAGGGGCAGGATGACTCCAGCTCTTTGGGGTCCGACTCTGAGCTGAGTGGGCCCGGTCCATATCGCCAGGCTGATCGCTATGGCTTCATTGGGGGCAGCTCAGCAGAGCCAGGGTAAGAAGGGAAGGGATTGGGGGGCAGTGGGGTGCTGGGATTGAGGTTGGGGGCGGAGGGCTGAATTCTGGAGTGAGGCTCAACCTCGAGGGTCCTAGAGGGTCTGGGGACTCAGCCAGTGACACCCCTCTTCATGCTCTGGGTGGAGTCCTAAAGCTGGCAGGGACGAGGCAGCCGTGTCCCTCATATACCTCTTTTACCCCCAACCTCTCAGACTTTGCATCTATCCTTGGGGGCAAATAGTCTTCCCCTATTAATCTGCCCCCCAAATCCCAGAACCCAGCCAAAGAACCCACACCTCTACCTCTCCCCTCTCCCTTTTCCAATATACAGACCGGAAAACAAGTCCAGATAGGAACTCGCCCAAGGTCACACAGCAGATCAGAGGCAATCAGATTAGAACTCAGGACTCCCGGCTTCTAGTCCACGGCTCTGTCCACCTTGCTTCTCTTAATGAGTTGTCTGTGCTCCTATCTGAGGGGACAGCCAGCCGGTCCCTCCCCCAACACACACCTACACACCCCCTTCAGTCTCTCCTGCTTCTGCCACATCAGAGTCATATCCTTTCCCACCCCTGTGACAACCACTGGCAGCTCCTGGGTGACAGGCTACCCCCCCCGCCAGGGCTCCCCAGAGATCTCCAGGGCCAGGAGCTGAGCTTCCCCGGGGCAGCATGGAGGATGGGCAGATGTGGGCCCTGGGTAACAGCTAGCCAACGCCCCCCCTGCCTGTGCCACGTGCCCGCAGGCCAGGTCACCCTCCTGCAGACCTTATCCGCCAGCGGGAGATGAAGTGGGTAGAAATGACCTCGCACTGGGAGAAAACCATGTCTCGGCGGTACAAGAAGGTGAGGGGAGCATGGGGCTCCCTGTCTCAACCCGCTTTGCCTCTGTCCCTGCCCTGGTAAAATTTACCCCTCCTGTGTCCCAGCACCTCCTGCCTTTGTCCCCCACCCCCACCCCCCCCAAAGTGCCCCTTGCCCCGTGACGGGCTGGGGCTGGGATGTGCCAGCAGGAGCGGGGGATGCTGGCCCCCCAAGTCATCTGACTTGGCCTTGGCCTCACCCGCAGGTAAAGATGCAGTGCCGGAAAGGCATCCCCTCGGCTCTGCGGGCCCGCTGCTGGCCCCTGTTGTGCGGAGCCCATGTGTGTCAGGAGAACAGCCCAGGCACCTATCAGGTAACTGTTGCCAGGGGTCCCTGCCTCCCCTTTCCTTGCCACTCTGAGCCCTCACATCCACCTCGCTGTCTGCCCGCAGAAACTGGCCGAAGCTCCTGGAGACCCACAGTGGATGGAGACCATCAGCCGGGACCTGCACCGCCAGTTCCCTCTACACGAGATGTTTGTGTCACCGCAGGGTCACGGGTAGGCGGCCAGTGACACCCAGGGACCTCCAGCCCCACAGCCTCCAGGGCCATCAGCCTGGACCTCTGCCACAGCTTTATAGCCTGGGAAGAGGCGCCCTGAGGGTGGGGGAGGGGACCGTGGCGGACCGGCCCTGATGGGGTCTCCTGGCGCAGGCAGCAGGGGCTCCTGCAGGTACTCAAGGCCTACACCCTGCATCGACCTGAACAGGGCTACTGTCAGGCCCAAGGCCCTGTGGCCGCTGTGCTGCTCATGCATCTGCCCCCAGAGGTGAGTGCCCTCGACCCCACTCCAGGGGCTTGGGACCCCGAAGCCCCAATCCCAGGGATCCATGACCCCCAACCCTGGGGACTTGGACTTCGGGCCCCTGAGACCTTGACTCACATCCTACTGACCTATGGACCTAGTCATCCTGGGCTCTGGATCCATGACCACCACCCCCTTAACCCCAGGAACTCTGGACTCAGGGACCTGGGATCCTTAACTCCCAGATCCTGTCCTAGCAACCTAGGGCCTCATGACCACCAACTTCAGTGACCTTCAAGCCCAATGACATTGACTCCAGGAGCCTGGGACCCTTGGCCCCTGTTCCCTGCCCCAGTGACCTAGGAATCTGGACATCATCACCTTGACCTCATGACTCCCAATTCTGAGCCTGTGACTATTATCTCAATGACCCCAAGAGCTCAGGACTTGAACTTTGGGACCCTCCCAACCCTTGACCATCGAGCCCCAAACCTGTGACTCTGAAATTCAACATCATGAACCCTATGACTTCTGACTCCCTAAACCCATTGGTAGGCCTCTGGCCAGTGGGGAGATTTTCAGTAAGAGCCGGAGCTTAGGCGCCAGGCTCCAGAGTCACCCCGGGGGGGGGGGGGGTGGTACAGAGGACCCTCCCCTGTGCTCCTTTCCCCTCCCCTGCGGTTCCTTCTGTGATCCCCTGGGTGGGGGCGCTTACGGCCTGTGCCCTTACCCAGGAGGCCTTCTGGTGCCTGGTACAGATCTGCGAGGTCTACCTCCCCGGCTACTATGGGCCTCATATGGTGAGAAGCTGGGGGGGGCGGGGAGCAGAGGGCGCCGGGAGGGACTGGGCAGGCGGGCAGGGGCCGGGTGACGGAGAGGGGCAGGGCCTGGGCTTCAGGAGTGGACGTGCTGATGGACGCGGCTGCAGGAGGCCGTGCAGCTGGACGCCGAGGTGTTCACGGCTCTGCTTCGGCGGCTGCTCCCGCGCGTGCACAAGCACCTGCAGCAGGCGGGCGTCGGGCCTCTGCTCTACCTGCCCGAGTGGTTCCTGTGTCTCTTCGCCCGCTCCCTGCCCTTCCCCACCGTGCTGCGCGTCTGGGACGCCTTCCTCAGCGAGGGTGAGTGGACAGCCGGAGGGGGGGCGTGGCCTGGGCTGGGAGCCTCCGGTGCGCACAGGGACGGGAGGGCCAGCTCCACTCTGCCCCACCTGCCACTGCCAATCCTGGTCCCGGCTGTGGGTGCCAGAGCGGGCCGAGCCTGGTGGCGGCGGGTTGGCTCTGGGGGGAGCAGCCCAGCCCCCGCCTGCCCTGCGATGACTGGCCGCCCCTGCCTCTGTGACGAGACTCCCGGAGGGAGGGAGACTCTGCTGGGCGCGGGCTGGGGCCAGGGAGGGGCTCCCCGCACAGGGATGTGGAGCAGAGCCAGGGAGATCCCAGAGCCGGGGAGATCCCAGCAGCGGAGCTGTTTGGGGACTGGGCTCAGTGAGCATGGCCAGTGCCAGGGACAGGCCCGGTAGGAGTGGAAGTGCACTGGGTGAGCCCTCGCTGTGCCCCGCATGGCTGTAGGACGCCGGGACCACTGGGCGAAGGACACTTACATTCTGGTGAGGGTGGGGATGGGAGCCAGCGGCAACCAAATCAACAAGATATTTATAGGGGCGCCCGCCTGGCTCCGTGGTGGAGCATGTGATTCTTGATCTCCGCGTTGCGAGTTCAAGCCCCACGTTGGGCACAGAGCTTAAAAAAAAACAAAATGGTATTTATAGATTGTTGTAAGTGCCATGAAGAAAATAAAACAAGGGGTGGGACAGAGTGTTAAGGGAACAGTAGGAGGAGAGTGCTGTTTCCAAGATGCTTTTGGCCTCTCCGTGGGGGCGGCGGACTTGCAGGGCGCCATGGAGGCCGGGAGGCCAGGAGAGACACTGTCCGCACGGTCCAGGCTGCTGCCAACTTGGGGGTGTGGGTGTGGAGAGAGAGGAAGCCAGAGAGGTCAGGCCAAGAGTGGGGGCAGTTTGGGGCAGAGCTGAGCGGGCCGTTTTAGGACTTTGGGGCTCTGTCTCGGGACCCCCATCAGTAACCCACCTGCATTCTGTTCTCTATGCGTTGTCTGGTAGTTACGACCGAAAAACGGCAGGAATCAGTCAGTACGTTTATTGAGCACCTGCTATGTGCCCAGTTGACTACAGGCTCCCTTAGAGCTCTGGTCACAGGTGTCCAAGCTGCCATCTATGTGTCACCACGCCTCCAGCCCCAGATCTCAAGGACCAGGCAGGGCAGGCGGAACCCTCTTTGTCCTCTCCACCGAGCACGGGACAGGCAATGTCACAAGCTCTGTTTTGTCATGGTGATGACAGGAGTAGTGGTGATCGTTTCTTTATGAGGCACCGTCGTCACCAGGCCTCCCTGGTCCCCAGAGTCGAGGCTGCCTGGAAGGGATTCTGAGGCTGCGGGACAGCCCGAGGTCACACCTGCGCGTGCCCGTGAGCGTGCGTGCTGGGGTGCGTGCTTGCGTGCACTATGCTCTTGGCTTAGCAGCGAAGAGCTCTGGCGAGAATCTCTCTAGAACGAGAAGGTCACAGAACTAAGCTGGAAAGGCCTTCTTCGCAGGGACCAGCTGCCGAGGCGCAGAGAGCAGGTGTGGGGAGTTGTGTCCCCTGGCTGCTGGCACGCTGCTCTGCCCGGAAGCATCAGCCCCCACCTCGCGGTCCCGCTGTCACTGCTCCTGGTCTGAGTCAGGCTGCAGAGCTGCGGGAGGGTGGAAGGCGTCTGTCTGGCGGAGGGCAGGGACAGGTACAGAACTGAGGAGGGGCAGGGTTGGCCCTGCACTGAGTGAGCCCCCCGGCCTGCAGGTGTGAAGGTGCTGTTCCGCGTGGGGCTAACGCTCGTGCGCCTGGCGCTGGGCACCACGGAACAGCGCCTGGCCTGCCCCGGGCTCCTGGAGACCCTCGGTGCCCTGCGAGCCATCCCATCCACCCAGCTGCAGGAGGAGATCTTCATGTCCCAGGTGGGTGCCCCCCGCCGCCTTGCCTTCCACAATGGCCCAGTCCCTGCTGCTCAGGTGGGGAAACTGAGTCACGCAGCCAGAAGTCAGAGTGAGCCCCGGGGCCCAGTTCCTGTCCTCTGAGCAGCCGAAAAGCTGAAAACCCCAGGCTTCAAGTAGCTTTCTGCGGTTCCCTTAGTGAGTCTGGCTGTCAGTCCCTCAGCCCTGAGCCACTTCCTGGGGCTGTGTCCTGCCCGCCCTGTGGGGACCTCACGGTTTCCTGCCCCTCCTCCCCGTCTGGGCACACTCATTACCAGCTACTCCCCACAGGTGCACAGCGTGGCCCTGTCTGAGCAGGACCTGCAGCGGGAAATCAGGGTCCAGCTGGCCCGGCTGCCCGAGTCCACGTCCGGGCCACCCCCCAGGCCTCAGGCCCGCCTGCCTGGGGCCCAGGCCATCTTTGAGGCCCAGCAGCTGGCAAGGGTGCGAGGAGGCACCAGGCCTGAGGTGCCCCGAATCGTGGTGCAGCCCCCAGAGGAGCCCAGGCCTCCTCGGCGCAAGCCCCAGACCCGAGGCAAGACCTTCCACGGGCTCCTGACTCGGGCCAGGGGTCCCCCTCTCGAGGGCCCCTCCAGGTCTCATCGAGGCTCCACCTCCTTCCTGGATACCCGGTTCTGAAGGTTCGACTTCTGAGGGCATCATGGACTCAGTGTCCCCGAAGCCCGATTGCCCGATGGGCTGATGCCCGCCTCAGAAACGGGGCCTGCACTTTACCGCTGGGGTCTGGCGTCTCCCTGGCCAGGGACTGTGCGACACGAGGATGAAGGAAAGCCACCGAGTGCGGTGTCGCGGGCCCGGGCCTGCCATTCTCCCGCGGAGCCGTCCTGGTGCCCCCGCCCTCGCAAACATGGAAGCGGGCGCCGAAGGAGTGTGGGGTGCAGGGCACCTGGCTGGGCTAGGGGACCCCAAAGGGCTCCTGGAGAGGCCTAGAATAAAGGCTCACTGAGCAGAAGCCTGGGTGGATTTGGATTGAAAGCTCCCCACCCCCTTCTCCTCCCACCCTCACCACCCCCCCAGCTCTGCCTCTCCACGCCCCCCCCCCAGTTCCCACGGGACATACCGAGGCTGCCCATTGGCTGCTGAAAGCTGTTTACCAGCCACAGGATCCAATGGGGAGCCACCTCGCCCTGCCTCTTGCGGGCAGGTAAGGCTCTGGCACCTCCAGGAGGAAGGGTCCCCAAGTGGAGGCTGAGCTCGGAAGTGGGGGGTCTATCTCCTACTCTTCCCCACCTCCCAGGTTGGTTCAGGACCCCCAGGGGCGGGGGGACTCTAACCCAAGTCGGCCCCCCACCCATGGTCCTGTCCGGCTCTCAGAGACTGCCAGGCCAGAACAAAAGCCTACTGTACCAGGACAAAAGAGAAAGGTCCCACAGGCCCTTGCCCACCCCCAAAGCCCTGGTTGCACCCCCTCGGGACTGCCACCATGGAAACTCCCTCCCACACTCGATAATTGCCCCCGTGGGTGCCTGGGGTACCCCTGACATGAGCCATTGCCAGGACAACAGGGCAACAGGGCTGGTTCCAATGCCGGCTTGTGTCCCTACAGTGCCCGTTCCAGGGTGCTTTGCCTCCCTGGGGGTCCGCCCCAGCAAGGGGGAGGGTGGCAGGGCATGGCAGGACTTTGGAGCAGTAGGAGAAAGCATCTGGACTCCTGTTTCCACGGTGGAATATTCAGCCTGCGTGTCCCAGTGGCTGTGCTGGAACACTGGCCTGGCTGCTGGTCAGAGCCCTGATTTGGAATGCTCTGGTGACAGCGCACTCGCTCTTACATATGCTCATTTGGTGCTTGGTATGTGCCTGGCCAGGCCCTGGGTCTCGGGCAGACCATCCCATACCCAAGGGAGCCTACCGCCTGGAGGAGGGAACATGGAGGTCCAGACCCAGGTCTGCAGAGTTTCCTGGGGGAAACTGAGGCTCGGGAGGGGAGGGCATTTAGCCCAGATCTCGCAGCACGTGGCAGGCCCCAGGTTTGCCCCTGCCTCCACGTCGGCAGCCAGGAACCTGTCCCCTACAACTGGGCGCTCACCCAGGGCTGTCCTTCTGGGGATGCTCTCTCTCCTGCTCCCACCCACACCCGTGGCCCTGCCCCAGCCTGAGTCCCAGCCCCTTGGAATGCGGGGCAGCATCTGGGCCCCTGGGAGTTAAAGAGAACCTCCAGGGCCCTCCCTCCCTCATCCCTGCCCCACTAAAGTACCTGTAGCTTAAGTATAACCCACTCGCCCACATTTCCCAGAACCTTTTCTCGGATCCCCTCCCCCTCAGCAGGGAGCACTGATACCCTCACTAGAGAAAGGGGAAATGGAGTGCCCAGCCCAAGATCACCGTTGGGGGTTAGAGCCACCAGAGTTCAGGTCTTTGTGCCTTTTGGACAATAACGTAGCTCTAGGGCATCGAATGCAGTCCAGGCTCTGCAGCAGGTAGGGTGGGGGGACCTAGCCCCGGAGTCAGCTCCTAGACTCTCTGCTCTCCAAGGGCTCTGCTCTTCTGCTCGGAGGGTGGGGAAGCAGGAAAGCAGCAACCTCGGCCCGGCCCGGGAATCTGTCATGAGGCTGGGAGGGGGGCCATGGTGACAGTAGGTCCCTCTGCTCATAGACCCTAGGGGCAAATACTCTCTGGCAGGACTCCTCCAGCTAGGGCTGAATCAATGCCTTTTCTGCTCAGGGAAGCATTTTCTGGGCAGGTGCCATTATCAAACATCGACGTGGGGACCCTGAGGTGGGTAGGGTGTGGGGGTGTCAGAAGAAAACTAGCTCCCTCCTCGTGTGAACACTTTTCTGTACACATTGTCCTCCAAAGGCTGTGCTAGCCCCTACAGCACCGTGCGCGAGTTGGGAAAAGACACCTCTTCTCCAGCCACATGCAGCCCTGTGTGGCAGAGGGGAAGTGACCACTCTCAGCTGGGAGCTTTCGTGCAGTGAGCAACCTGAACAACCACATTCAGCAAACCTGGCAGTCCCACCTCCCGACAAACCTGCTTGGAAGGGGGGCTCGGGGAATCTGATGGTACTCAGTCTGCAGGGACTGAAGGGGTAATGGCACCCAGAGATGTCCACTGGCCTGGGTCAGCCCCGGGGACAGGAGTGGGGGCCAAGCAAAAAAGTGGAAGGACAGGGGCTCCTGGCTGGCTCCATCGGAAGAGCATGCAACTTTTGATCTCGAGGTTGTTGAGTCTGAGTCCCACGTTAGGTGTAGAGATTACTTAAAAATAAATAAATACACTTTTTTAAAAAAGCAGAAGGGCAGGGGCGCCTGGGTGGCTCAGTGGGTTAAAGCCTCTGCCTTCGGCTCGGGTCATGATCTCAGGGTCCTGGGATCGAGCCCCGCGTCGGGCTCTCTGCTCAGCGGGGAGCCTGCTTCCCTTCCTCTCTCTCTGCCTACTTGTGATCTCTGTCTGTCAAATAAATAAATAAAATCTTTAAAAAAAAAAAGCAGAAGGGCAGATGGAGCCCTACCTTGTCGTGGGGAAGGGTGCATCGTCTCCCATCTTGCACTCCCACGCACCCCAGAGAGTCCCCATCCCCACGCTGTCCAGAAGCCAGACTCGGACTCCCTGCAAAGTCCCGGTATAGGAAATGTCCTCTCGATGTCTGAGCTCGATTTTCTCCTATAGATAATGAGATAAAACCTCCCACCCCAGCCCCAAGGTCACTCTCTGTGCGGTGTGTACACGCTCCGGCAGATGGAAGACCCCGGCTCCGCCTCTCACCAGCAGCACAATCAAGACCCGAGCCGAGATCAAGAGCGGGACACATAGGGTGCCTGGTGGCTCAGCCGGTTGAACGTCTGACGCTTGACTTTAGGTCATGGGCTGTGGGATCGAGCCCTGCGTCTGGCTCCAGCTCAGCCTGGAGTCTGCTTGAGATTCTCTCTCACCCTCTACCCCCACGCTTGCGCATGCTCTTTCTCTAAAATAAATAAGATCTTAAAAAAAAAAAAAAGAAGAAGAAGAAGAGTCAGACTCTTAATCCACTGAGCCACCCAGGTGCCCCCAGAAATGGAATCTTAAACAAGGATCAGGACTCACCTGCCAGAACTAGTTAGGTCACCCCATAGACCTCTGCCATCCCCTAAAGGAAGGCGACCTTGCAAAACCCAACCCACTGTTTTGCCTGTACAGCTTCCTTGTCCTTGCTCCCTTCTGCCTGTAAGTCTTTCATTCTGCTCGGAGCCCCTTCCTCTCTCTGCTAGATGGGCTGCTGGCCCTGTGTGTGACTTGTTGAGTAAAGTCAATCAAATCCCTAACATTTACTCAGTTGAATTTCAGTTTCTAACTCTTGTTAAGTGCCTAAGCTCATGCTTCTTGATGACATCTATGTCCCCTGTTTCCACCAGTGGGATCGCGGTGGGGCTCAGGCTACCCATGAGGCAAGAGAATGGACTTCTCTAGTGGCCACACCTCATTCCAGGGAGGGCGTCGAGCAGCCAGCCCTGGAAAGCTGTATGGGGAATGTGGGCTGGGCTGGACGGACGCTGGATGAATCATTTCTCCCCTGAGTCCCTCCAGTGGTAGACAGGGGTGGGTCCTCTGTACAGCCAAAGCCGCCACCTCAACCCCCACAGATGCCACGGGACCCCCAGCCCAGAAGGTTCTCAGGGACAGCCATGGAGTCTCCAACTCGGAGGCAAGCAGGGAGAAGCTGTGGGTTTGAGGCTGTAAGCTGTCGGAATTGTAATCACAGGCTACGTGTGGTGCGTGTACAGGGCACCCTGTACTAACCCTCCCCACAGCCCCGAGAGATGGGAACTAGCCCCGTTTTAGGCAGGAGGAGAGTGAGGTTCAGACCAGGAAAGGGAAGTGCCCAGGTCCTACAGCTGGCGCTAGGACTGACACCTGCTTCCCGTGACACTCAAGGAGAGGGTGTGAGTCCCTGAATTTGTGGTCGTGAGCCGGGTCTCTTGAGGTGTTTTCTGGGGGTGCTTGGGTAAGCGAACCTGGGGTAAGGTATGTGTCTTGGGGAGACTGGGCGTCCCTGCTGGCATGTCCAGCAGACGTGGGTGTCAATGGGCAAGACAGACCCGGTACACACCCCCTTTCCTGGGCTCACATCCACGGGAACCCTGCAGCTTGGGCACCCCCTTCCCTCTTGGCCCCCTGCAGGGCAGAGGGTCTTCCGGGAGGCTGCGCCTGCCCTTGTGGGGTCCTCTTACTGACTGATCCCCACTCTGACGGGGGGCCAGGAGAGGTGAGGCAGGAGTACAGGGACCCCCATCCAACCCGGCCTTTCTGGGAGTCTGACTTAGGGCACAGTGCTCATGGCTGAGGCTGGCTGCTGGGGCTGGGTGTGCTAGGGCGCTCAGGACTCCATCCAGGGGGAGGACTCCAGCTCCTGTGCCCTGACTGATCTCCTGGCCACCCCCAAAAGCCAAGGGCAGCCCTGACACCCCTCTCTGCCCTCTCCTACTATTCCCCTCCCCTCCTCCTCTCTCCGGCTCCCTTTCTTCCATCCCACTTCCATTCCGGACTCTCTATGTCCCTCTCTCCCTCGCCACAGCCCTGTGGCTTTGATCCTGTTTCCCTTGGTCTGCCCTCCTTCCCTGGCTCCACCCTGGGCACCTGGGTGGCGGATGTCTGCACCGGAGCTGTCGGGCGGCCGGAGGGGGTGCCGGCCGGGGCCCCGCGCCGCCCCCGCCCCGCACTGGGCATGCCCCGGTCGCTTCTATATAAAGCGGCGCCGCCCGCCTCCGCTGTGCCGCCGCCACTGCCGCCGCCAAACCCCCGCCGCTGCGCGCCGCCCGCCTGCCCCGCCGAGCCGCTGCAGCCCTCCAGGTACCCCGGCTCCTGCCCGCGCCCCCAGGAGAGCCAGGGAGGGGGGCCGGAGGCCAGGGGCCGTGGGTACCCAGCGCGCCCCCCGCTGGAAGGGCGGGGTGCTAGGACCCCAGTGGGGCCTGGCGCAACCCGCAAGGCTTGAGCTCTGGGGGCGGGGGTGGCCAGGACCCCCGGGGTCCCGGCCGCAGGAATCCCACAGCCTCCTTGGGTTGGGGGTGGGGCAGCCTGGGACACCTGCCAGGGTCAGGACACCCGGGCCTTGGCAGCCACCTCTCTGTTCCAGAGTCTTAGGGGCTGGGCAGTGGGGTGCAGACCACGCTGCCCTGACTCCCTCCTTTGTCTCTCTCTGTCTCTGCCATCAGTCTCTCAGCCACTGCACCAGTAAGATGGTGAGTCTCCTCTGCTCTTTCCCCTCAAAGGGCCCAAGCCCCTTGTCAGAGGGAGGGCCCAGAGGGCAGCGTTTTGGCACCCAGAAGCCTCACCCTGGGGGCTCCCCTGTGCAGACAGCTCAGACCTATGGCCCCGGGTGCGTGGGACAGGCAGCTGCTGGCCGGGCACTTCTGGTTCCCCCAGCAGCCCCGGGGACGGGCACAGGTGGTCCCCTTCGGCGGTCATTCATTCCACATCACCCCTTGAGCCCCTGCTATGCACCTGACACCATTCTAGGCTTGGGGACGTAGCAGTGAGAGCACGTTCTGGGCTCTCAGGGGACGCACACCTTCTTCTTTTTGAACACACCTTCTAAGAGAAGGCACGAGGCTCAGAATTTGGAACTGGTCAGCCTGGATTCGAGCCCAGGTCTCAGGCGCGGACGTGCCCTCCTGGCCGCAGCACACTGCATCCCCGTGACTGAAGGCTAAGCCTCACCGGTCTCCTGGGGTGGGACAGGGCAGGTGCCAGCCCCCCCCCCCCGCAAGGCCAAAGAAACCTTGTAACTTACTCAAGGTTGCTCAGGCTGTCCCCCAGAGGATAAGCCCACTACTGTCCCCACCTGTGGTCACACAGAGTCTGAGTAGCCTCATTGGGAGTTAGCCTGCCTCAGAGAGGGGCAGGGGTGTAAAATGTCACCCAAAGAAAGCATTTCTGTGACTCAGAACATCTGAAAAAAGGGCACTGGCTTTTCCCCCTACCAGTGCCCTGCGCAGGGCTGGCCACACAGTAGGTCCTCAAGGCCTACCTGGGTGGCCATGGGACAGCTTCGTCTACACATTCAGGTCTCAGCAGAGCTCCACGATGGTGATAGGTTACCGAGGCCGGTGGGGAATGAGCAGCCCAAGTGATTGCTTGGTTGGTTCCTCTGTTCTCAGTCCGTGTTGACTGAGCAGCTATGGTGTGCTACGACTGCTTCAGTGAACAAAACAGACCAACACGTACGTCTGGTCCTACGAACCAAGCTAGGACAGACCTCAGCGTGGGATGGGGGGCAGTGGTCCAGCTAGCGTCACGTTGCTTTCTGCCCTCCCCCCTGCCCCCCGGAGCACTGTACCTGGAGTTTACAAAGCACCCCTACCTACATGTTCCTGGTGACAGGCCTTCACCCCCTAATCCAACACCATCCCCTCCTGGTTCCTAGGACAGTGTCTGCCCTGAACGTAGCCCAAGGTTAGAGGGTGTGGAGGGCTTATACCCTTGAGTGACTTAATGGGCCCTTTGCTCGCTCTACCCCAGACCTACCACTTCTGCCCCTCTCAGCTCTCCCTGGATCCGCTGGGTCCCGACTGGGACTGCCCCCTGGGCTCCAAGGACCTGGAGGAAGAGGAGGGTCCATGGGGAGGAGGCTCTGGCCTGCCGCCCCCAGGCTGCTTCCCTGGCTCCTGGCGCCAGGACGTGGGCCTGGACTGCAAGGGCTCCCTCGAGGGGGCGGAGGCCCGGGCCTGGACTGTCTACGGCTACAGCCTCCTGCAGAGCTGTCTGCAGCAAGCTGGGCTTCCGGAGACCCAGGACCGCAGCCAGGTGCCCCGCACAGGTGCCCAGGGGCTCCAGGGAGGGGGGCGGCCCTGGGGGGGGGGCGGGGAGGAGGCGCCCTCAGCCCAGCCTACTTCCCATCCCTGTCAAGGTCAGCCCCTTCCCCCAGGCTCTGGCTGGATCCGAAGCCAGGGAGGCAAGGCCAGTTAACCTGGGGCAGGCAAGCATCGTTTCAAAGGGCATCTGGCGCCGGTAAAGTCAGAGATCAAGGCTTCCCTCCTGTCCCCAGAAGACCCAGCCGTGGGATTTGTAATCTAGGTTCTGTGGAGTTGGAGCTCCTATAGACGGGTTTTGGGAGCTGCTGTGGAAGCCGCTAACAGTTGGGACCCAAAACTGCTTCCCGGCTTTATCAGTTTTATTTGTACTTATTTTTATATCTATTTTATAGATCAGGTGGCCACAAAAGTTCTGTGTGGACACAGGGTTCCCAGCTAGAATACATGAAAATCACAGACCGGGAAACTGAGGCACAGGGACGTTTCCCCCCTCTTCCCACCCCCCAGCAACTACACTGCATGGGGGCCACGGGTCACAGAGAAAGTCAGTGTCAGAGCCCAGGCTAGAACCCAGGTCTCCGGTCACTCAGCCTCCAGTACCTTCCAGGCTAGCTACAGAGAGGAGGGAGCCAGCCTGACCGGGGCGGGATGGGCAGGCAGCTTCCCTTTCCCTTTCCAGCCCTTCTCAGCCCACACCAGAGGGACAGGACGAGGGACGGGGTTGGAGGGGGGGCATGGGGAGGGCGGGGCTATGGGGCAGGGAAGGGTGGGCGGAAAGATAGCAGGGGGAGCCCCTCTTGAGCTGGGCCATGTTCTCCCCGCCCCCACCCCCCCAGGCTGCCCTGGTGCGGAGGTGACCTTATGCATTCTGGGATCCCCCAGCACCTTTCTGTCTGTGCTCCTGGAGGGTGGGGTCCAGAGCCCGGGTGAGTATGTGCCCACGTTCCCCCACCCGCTCCTACAGAAAGGGCAGCCCTCCTCCGGCCCGGCCACATCCCGAAATACCCACTGACCCTGGAAGTGCCTGCATTCCACTGGGCCAGCTGCCATGCTCTGAGTGGGGGTGGGTTCCGGGAGCAGCTGCCCCCCACTACCCAGGGCCCTGGGCTGGAGGTGGAGGGCACGGGGGCATTAAGCCTTCCCTGGCCAGCAAGGCTCTTCCCTCTGCCCACAGGAAACATGCTCCTCTGCCTGTCCCCTGCTTGGCTGACGAAGGTGCCAGCACCCGGACAGCCGGGCGAGGCGGTCCTGCTGGTCTCTAAGGCTGTGAGCTTCTACCCAGGGGGCCTGACATTCCTGGATGACTTTGTCCCCCCGCGCCGAGCCACCTACTTCCTGGCGGGCCTGGGGCTGGGACCTGGCCGGGGTCGAGAGGCAGCTGAACTTGCCCGTGACCTGACCTGCCCCACAGGAGCCTCGGCTGAGCTGGCCCGGCTGCTGGAGGACAGGCTGCTGACAAGGCGACTGCTGGCTCAGCAGGGTGGTGTGGCCGTGCCAGCGACCCTGGCTTTCACCTATAAGCCACCGGCCCTGCTGCGGGGAGGGGAGGCCAGCCCGGGCCTACGGCTGGTGGAGCTGAGCGGCAAAGAGGGCCAGGAGACCCTGGTGAAGGAAGAAGTGGGGGCTTTTCTGCACTCTGGTGCCCTGGGTGATGCCCTGCAGGTAACAGGCTCCCGCCTCCGAGGTCCGTGCAGATGCCGGCAGGATGGGACGCAGGGATGCTTACCCAGTCCTGGGGCACAGTGGTCCCCAACTTTGAGCCCTACTGCTGGCATCTCTCTGTGGCAATCCCCTCCCTTCTCACCTCTGTTTACACACTGGATCCTCTGGTACCCCACAGGTTCATGGGGTGGTAAGGAGGCCTCCTTCCCCTCCCTGTTGCAGGTGGCCATCAAGCTCAGTGGCTGGCGCTGGCGGGGGCGGCAGGTCCTGCGTGTGCACCCGCGAGGGGAGCTGGGCGCAGTGGCGGACACGGTGCTGGCGCTGCTGGAGAAACTGGAGGAGGAGGAGAGTGTCCTGGTGGAGGCTGTGTGCCCACCTGCCCGACTGCCCTTCCCAGGTGAGAGCCCCCTGGGCCAGCCCGCAGTGGGAGCTCGGCTCACCCTCCCAGCTGCTCTGTGCCGGGCTCAGGCCTCACTGTCTTTCTCCAGGCAGTCCCCCACCTGGCCCTGAGCTGGCTGTGCGGATCTGCACGGTGGTCTGTCGGACACAGGGTGACAGGCCCCTGCTGAGCAAGGTGAGCCTGGCCCAGGTTTAGATCCTGACCCCGCCCAGCCCTCATGAGGGGCCGAGGGCCCCCGGCAGAGAGAAGACATAACCTCTGGGGGGAGTCCTGGCGGTCTCTAGGAAGACTCCTGGGTCTGACGCTTTTCCCCTCCCTTTCCACCCTTCCTACCTCAGGAGCCCTGCCTGGTACCAGGTACCAGGGCCCAGGGCCGAATCCTCTTTCCAGGGAGCTCTTACCCACAGAAGAGGCTGACCCAGGGTCCCTGAACTGCCAGTGTCTGGAGTCCTGTAGAAGGGGCCTCCAAGCTGGGGAACTCAAGAAATCTTGGGGACCCTCCTGGGGACACAGCTCTGAGCCAACCCGAGGCAGAGTCTCTCAACCCTGCCCTGGTGGAGGTCTGGGGTGGGGGGCACATCAGGGTGGCACAGGCCCGCAGGCCTGCAGGAGCTAGGAACAAGCATGTTTGGAACCTCCAAGGAGCAGAGAGACCCCAGCGCAGGTGGAGGCCTGGGTAGAGTCCTCTTGGGGTCTGAAGGACCAGAGGGGCAGGTGGCGGGGAAAGTGGTTTGCACAGCGGAAGTCACAGAGGCCTGGGCCACTTGACTGCCCAGTGAGAGGTCTGGCCTGGGTCTCAGCACAAGGGTAGGTGTGCAGGGGCAGGGGGTGGCGGGTGCCTTAGTCCTGGGCCGGCTCCTCCTGGGCTCACACCCTCAGCCCCCCCCCCCCCCCCCCCCCGCCCAGGTGGTGTGCAGCGTGGGCCGTGAGGACCGGCCTCTGCGGCACCAGAGCTCCTTGCCACAGACGCTGGAGGTGGCCCTGGCCCGGTGCGGCTTGGGGGAGCCGGGGCAGGTGGCGGTCGTGCGACAGCGCGTCAAGGCGGGGGCCGAGGCCGCGCTGGCCGCAGTGCTGGCCCTGGAGGCCGGCCTGAGCGCGGAGCAGCGCGGCGGGCGCCGGGCCCGCACGGACTTCCTCGGTGAGAGCGCACCGCCCGGGGCGGGGACCGGGGGGCCGTTGGGGGGGGGGGCGGAGGGCAGCCCGTGCTGAGCTCGCGCCCCCGGCCCGGCCCAGGCGTGGACTTCGCGCTGACGGTGCAGGGCCGCGCGCTGACCCCGGTGGCCCTGGAGCTGAACAGCGGCCCGTGTCTGGAGGCGTGCGGCGCGCTCGAGGGGCTGTGGGCCGCGCAGCGCCCGCGCTCGGCGGCCGAGGAAGCGGCGGCCGCGCCGCTCGTGGAGACCATGCTGCGGCGGTCCGCGCACCACCTCATGGAGGGCAAGCAGCTGCTGCTGATCGGCGCCGGCGGCGTCAGCAAGAAGTTCGTGTGGGAGGCCGCGCGCCACTACGGGCTCAAGGTGGGCGGGGCGGGGGGCGGGGCCGGCGCCAGGGGCGGGGCCGGCGCCAGGTCCGGGCCCCAGTGGCGGAGGCCGTGCCCTGGGCGCCGCGGCAGTGAGGGCTCTGGGGCGGGGCCAGCATCTCTGGGGGCGGAGCCTGCGCTGGCCGGGCCCGTGGGGGCTCTAGGGCCGGGGAGTAGGGCCGGGGCCCGCAGCCCCGCCCAGGTTAGAAATCTAAACTTTTTTTTTTTTTTAAGATTTTATTTACTTATTTGACAGAGAGGGGCACAGCGAGAGAGGGAACACAAGCAAGGGGAGTGGGAGAGGGAGAAGCAGGCTTACTGCCAAGCATGGAGCCTGATGCGGGGCTGGATCCCAGGAGCCTGTAATCAAGACCTGGGCGGAAGGCAGACACTTAACGACTGAGCCGCCCAGGCGTCCCAAAACTTTTTTTTTTAAGATTTTATTTCGTTTTTGGGAGAGAGTGAGAGTGAGAGAGCACAAGCAGCGGGTGGGGGGAGCAGCAGAGGGAAAGGGAGAAGCCGAGCTCCATTCCAGAACTCCGAGATCACGTCCTGAGCAGAAGGCAGAGGCTTAACTGACGGAAACACCCAGAAGTTTAAACTCTTTTTGGCTTCTGGTCGAATTCTGTCCCAGCCCGGTGAAATAAGAGCTCGGGGAGAGCACAGAGCCCTACAGGGCAAAAAGAGCCCAGCGCAGATGGGCAGGAGGGGCGGGGCGGTCATTCAGTTTTCCTACCAGAACCAGGACCTTGAATGCCAGGCTAAGGAGCCTGACCCCATCCTGCAGGAAGGACAGGCCCTTGGAGGTTGAATTCCTGAGGGCACGAGGTGGGTGCTGGGGAGCAGCTTACAGATCCTGAATCAAGTTCACAGCAGTGGCCTCACGTTAAAGAATCTGAAGCCACACCAGCAGAGTAGACGTTCTTACCCGCTATCAAACAGATAAGAAAACAGAGGCCAGGTTCTTCCTGGCCCTAATCTATCACAATGGCTTCCTCTTCCCTCTTCCACGGTACAACAGCACCCCCTTGGGAATTCACCCTTCCAGCCGTTCCCATGCCTCTTCACTCCCTGCCTTGCACTTTGTGCTCTGGACTTGGAATGTCTTTCCCCTCTTCATGCTGCCAAGTGTTACAGTGCTCCCAGACACGCTCCCGTCTCTTCAGGAGCACCCTCTGCCCTGGGAACCAGCCGCTTTCGGTCTGTGTTCCCCCAGTGGGCAGTGCGATTTGGGGTGCAGGGCCTCACTGGATTCCTCCATGGGCACCCCCAGGGTCAGAACTGTTTGGGTGAATGACAATCAAGAGGATGATGTCCCAAGACACCAGGCCACCTCTCTCAATCCCCAACCCTGGTAGTTTCTCTACAAGCTCTGGTCCAGAGTGAGAATGAGCCCACGAGCCGCCCACCCCCCCAGCCCCCCACTTTGCTCCAGTCCCCTCCTGCCCAGATCACACCCTCTCCCTACTGCCACCGTCTTTCCTCTGGCTGAGTCTTACTCAGCTCCCGGCCTAAGCATTGCCTCCTTTCAGCTGCCTTCCCTCCCTCCCAGGCTGGGTTGGATGTGCCAACTCGGCACCTGCCATTTAGTAAGTCATCAACGAATATTTTTTGAGCCCCTAGAACTGGCAAGTCTGTCTCCTCTGCGGGCCCATGCCCTCCCATGCTCTAGGCCCCATCCGATCGCCCCAGCATCCAGCACGGGCTGAGCTGGATGTGTTGGGCCCTGGTGGTTTCCGCAGCTGCACCTGGTGGAGTCGGACCCCAACCATTTTGCGTCCCAGCTGGTGCAGACTTTCATCCACTTCGATGTGACGGAGCACCGGCGGGATGAAGAGAACGCACGGTCGCTGGCGGAGCTGGTACGGGCCCGGGGCCTGCAGCTGGATGGCTGCTTCTCCTACTGGGATGACTGCCTTGTGCTCACGGCCTTGCTCTGCCAGGAGCTGGGGCTTCCCTGCAGCCCCCCGGCTGCCATGCGCTTGGCCAAGCAGAAGAGCTGCACCCAGCTGCACCTGCTGCGCTGCCACGGGCCCCCCTGGCCCGCGCCCTCCCTGCACGCCGTGCCCTGCTGCCCGCTGGAGAGCGAGGCCGACGTGGAGAAGGCCGTCCACCAGGTGCCGCTGCCCGGCGTCATGAAGCTGGAGTTCGGGGCGGGCGCGGTGGGTGTGCGGCTGGTGGAGGACGCGCCGCAGTGCCACGAACACTTCTCCCGGATCGCCCGCGACCTGCAGGGCGAGGCCGACCACCCCGGCATTGGGCTGGGCTGGGGCAACGCCATGCTGCTGATGGAGTTTGTCGAGGGCACCGAGCACGACGTGGACCTGGTGCTGTTCGGAGGGCGCCTGCTGGCCGCCTTCGTCTCCGACAACGGCCCCACGAGGCTGCCTGGCTTCACGGAGACGGCAGCCTGCATGCCCACCGGGCTGGCCCCGGAGCAGGAGGCCCAGCTGGTGCAGGCGGCCTTCCGCTGTTGCCTGGGCTGTGGGCTGCTGGATGGGGTGTTCAATGTGGAGCTCAAGCTGACGGGGGCTGGGCCGAAACTGATCGAGATCAACCCCCGCATGGGCGGCTTCTACCTGAGAGACTGGATCCTGGAGCTGTACGGGGTGGACCTGCTGCTGGCGGCAGCGATGGTGGCCTGCGGCCTGCGGCCTGCCTTGCCCACCCACCCACGGGCCCGTGGCCACCTGGTGGGGGTCATGTGCCTGGTGTCCCAGCATCCGCAGGTGCTGAGTTCCACCGCCAGCCGCGAGACCCTGCAGGCTCTCCACGACCAGGGCCTGCTGCGCCTCAATTTGCTGGAGGAGATCCTGGTGCCGGGCGAGTACGAGGAGCCCTACTGCAGCGTGGCCTGTGCTGGGGAGAGCCCGGCTGAGGCTCGCCTCCGCCTGCTGGGCCTCTGCCAGGGTCTGGGCATCGATGGGCCCCACTACCCGGTTGCCCACTTCCTGTCCCACTTCAAATAGTGCCTCTCTCTCCCCGGACCCTGCCCCAACCCTGGCCTGCCCACCCCCCTCCAAGGCCTCATGGCTGTTCCAGAGTGGCAGGGCCATTTGACACGAAGGCCTCCCGAGCTTAAGGGCCATAAAAGAAAGTGTGGCGGGCGGGCCACTGGCCCCTCTTGCTATCAGTTCAGCCCGAACGCCCCAGTCCTGCCCCACGAGTCTAGCCACGGAGAAGCAACAACAGCTGTGCACACGCGCACACACACCACAGGGAGGTGGGAATGGGCCCAAACTTAGCCCCTCTTTGGCATCCCTCCAGGTCTGTCTCTCTTCCTGCACCCTTCAGGAAGAGAGAAGCTGGCTGGCCTCTGGCCTTGGACAAATCCCACAAAAACCTGAGACGAAACGGCCTGTCCTCAACCCTCATTTAGCAAATCCCAGGATATTTCTAGAGCCCGCTGACAACTTTTGGCAATGCCCTGCCTGCCTCATTTGGCCTGAGCGGTAGAAGCAGGAGACCTGAGATCAGCAGGAACCATCTCCTCTCCAGGCAGACACCATTGCCCTGTTCTACAGACGAGGAAACAGGCTCGGACAGGAACAATCACTGCCTCAAGGTCGTACCACAGTAGCCGGGGGGTCAAGGGACAAGCTACAAGGCCCAGGTTTCCACTTTTACTAAGTCTTATGTGCCCGCTCCACTCCCAAACTGCACTCAGCTCCCTGCCCGCATTCACATGTGGCCTTAAGATGAGGGAACGCCTCCTCCCAGGCAGCGCCCGCCTTCTCCACCAAGCTTTGGAGCATTGGCCTCTGGCATAACTAACCAGCACTGGCAGAGGAAAGTCTGCACTCCCTTCCTGATTCAGGGGAGTCTGTCTCAATAACTCTGCC
The DNA here is from genome assembly GCF_922984935.1 of Meles meles. Lineage (NCBI taxonomy): Eukaryota > Metazoa > Chordata > Mammalia > Carnivora > Mustelidae > Meles > Meles meles. Next base: position 5,060,464 of record NC_060073.1, on the reverse strand, counting down.
CATGTGCAGCCCGGGAGTTGTGGCCAGCTCTGCAGGCATCCCTCTCCAAATAAAGGCTTATGAACTAACGAAAAGTCTGGCATCTGGTTCTCGAGACTTGGACAGCTCCCCTCAGACTCAGCTAGATGGGAACTGGGGAAGAGAGGAGGGAGAGGTGGCTAAGGGATACCTGTAGCCTCTGACGCTAGGGATAAACACCAGACTGGCCAGGCCTCCGTGTTGACCGTGAGCAGGGGCCTGCCATGGTCACTCACAACGGGACCCAAACCTGAGGGTCTCTGGAGGGTGGAATTACAACCAGAGGGCCACAGCCAATCAAATAACCCTCCTCCAGCCTGGAGCCTCCTGAGTTCTGTCCAACTGAGTTCATATTTAGCCTCCCCATCCAGCTGGAATGCACATCCAGGCGGCCTCCAACAGTCAGAACTCTATCCAAGACCTAATGCAGCCCGAATTCACCCCTGTAGAGCCCCATTCAACGAGAATCCATGTTCATATCTAAAGTCACAGGCCAGGTTTGGTGATTCATTTATTTATTATCTTAACAAAGTTTTATTAAGTGCCTATTCTGTACCAGGTAGCAAGCTGACTAAATGTACTTAAACTGGAAACGTAGCAAACTCCAGCACAAACCCGTATTTACATGTGGGTCAGTGAGACCCAAGAACCTGGCAAAAAAGCCCAGCCGTGACCCGAGCAATCACCCAGTAAATGCTCTGATACAGGGTCCTTGAGACAGGTGTCACATTAGGAAGACTGTGATGCAGTCGTCTCCCAGGGGCGAACAGAGAGACGCGACCCGCTCTTCCCCACCCAGCCAGCACCCAGCCACCCAGCTGGCGCACGGCTTTAACAGGGGTGGGGATAAAATTTACACCCTTATCTGCATGTGTTTCTGTCCCATCCAAGCTCAAACTCTCCCCAGAACCAAGATGAGCGCCTTCCAGGTCGCCCTTGTCCCGTGCGGCTTCCGGGAAGCAGTGCTGGGAAGAGTGAGGGTCGGGTCAAAGGATGTGAAACCAGCTTCGGCAGCCCGGAGCTGTGCAACTACAGTTCCCGAGAGGCCTTGCGCCGGGCGCCATCTTTCCGCCCCGCCCGACTAAGCGGCCTGCCGGAGTGGGCGGGCTCATGCGTCATCGGCGCGCGCGGCCGCGGTCGCGGAGCGATGACATCCAACTTCCCCCCATCCCGCCCTCCGGGCTGTCAGTCTGAGCTCGGCCAGACACTGGCCGGGGGGCCCGCCGGGCCGGCGCCGCTATGGCGGCCGTGTTTGACCTGGACCTGGAGACGGAGGAAGGCAGCGAGGGTGAGCCAGAGTCGAGCCCGTCGGTGAGTGGTCCTCCCGGGCGCGGCTCGATCCCGAAGCCGATCCCATCCTCCAGGCGGTGGAATCGCCCTGGCTTCCCCCAGCCAGAGCGTCTCAGAGCCCGGCCCCTGTTAAGCTCTGACCCACCCTCACTCACCCCGACCTGTCTTCCAGGCCCCAGCCCTTATCCTGGTTCTCCCTTTTCTGATCTCGGCCTCTCCTTCCCAGTGCTGGCCCATCGCCCGCCAGTTCCCATTTCTGACCCCTCCTTTCCTGGGCCAAGTAGTCCAGCTTGAGGCAGGGTTGGGCGGGGGGGGGAATCCCGGTGCCTTCCTTGGCTCTTACCCTCGATTTCTCACAGGACGTGTGTCCCCTTGCCGAGTCGAGGGCGGCTGGCCTGGAGTGAGTGAGGGTTGTGCTGGGGGAGGAGGGTATGGGCTGGGGAGGGAGACACGGGGAGTCCTGGAGCCTTGCCCCCTTTAACTCTCGTGTCAGTAGGCCTGTGGGACGCTGTGAGGAGGTGGAGCTGACCGAGACCAGTGTGAACCTGGGCCCTGAGCGCATCGGGCCCCACTGCTTCGAGCTGCTGCGTGTGCTGGGCAAGGGGGGCTATGGCAAGGTACTGGTCCTCTGTCCTCCCTGGTCTCCCTGCCCCAGTCTTGCAGCAGCAAAGGGTCTCAAAACGAATTAGACTTGTAAATCAGCCGAGCCTCCATAGAACGCTGAGGTAAAAACGTAAAGGAGGGAAAGACAGAGCCTCCCAGAATCGGACTTGACATCTTTACTGCCCCACCCTTGGGTGGGCCTCGGCCTCTGGGTCTCAGTGCCAGAGCTTCAGGGTGGAGCTTTTTGAAGGAAGGATGTGGGGAGGGAGGTTGATCCTGTCTCCCCTGCCCTACAGGTGTTCCAAGTGCGAAAGGTGCAAGGCACCAACTCGGGCAAAATATACGCCATGAAAGTCCTGAGGAAGGTGAGTCATGTGTTGATCCCACACATCCTTGCTCGGTGGCCGCCGTTCTCCAGGCACGACTTCAGGCTTCCGGAAGACGGTAGTGAACCCGGTGCTGGTCCTGGCCCCTGGCTTGGGCATTGGCTGGGCTATTGTCAGTTGTGGTTATGTTGTTTTGCAGTCATTCCCAGCCGTGGACAGTTTTGCCTCTGTTTCTGAGTCACAACTAAATAAATAGGGGGGCTACTGGCATCCAGTGGGTAGAGGCCAGGGCTGCTGTTCAACATCCTGCAACGTACGAGACAGCACCCACGGCAAAGAATTACCTGCCCGAAATGTCATTAATGCCAAGTGGAGAGTTACCCCTAGAGGATAAATCAGTCTTTGAGAAGGGTGACCCCTGGTAGCAGGATTACGGAGAGAGAGAATGGAGTGATAAATGGCGGCAGAAGGGCAATGGCAGGAGGGACTAAAGGAGCCCAAGGTGCCCATTTTCTGATTGATCCCCGCCTCTTCAGGCCAAAATTGTGCGCAACGCCAAGGACACAGCACACACGCGGGCTGAACGGAACATTCTAGAGTCAGTGAAGCACCCCTTCATTGTGGAACTGGCCTATGCCTTCCAGACTGGTGGCAAACTCTACCTCATCCTCGAGTGCCTCAGTGGTATGAGTGGGGGCCCAGCCAGGGAACCAGGGCCAGGGAACCAGCCAGGAAGCACTGGGAGCTCTGGGGGAAGCCCGGAGAGATGTGGTGTGTAGAATGGCTAGGGGGCCCCCACACCCATCCATCCATGTGTCTACCCGTCCCTTCATTCATTCATTCAGCAAACGTCTGTCCAGCACCTAATTGTGTCCCTCACCTGTCTTGGGGGTGGACGGGAACGGCGGGAGTTTGTACGGAGATCCAGTGGCTTGTTTTGTCCATTTCCACTACCCGTTCATGGCCTGTTCCTCTCTCCGGCGTGCCCTGTGTCGAGTCGGGTCCCAGATCCCACTGGTTCATTCTTGGCAGTGTCCTCCATCCTCTCCACTCTTCTGAGGGGAGGGCAGGGGTCAGGTTTCCTAACTGGGCCTGAGGCCTTCAGCTCACTTTCTTCCATGAACTCCCAGGGTCGTCGTCTCAGCACAGGAATTGTCCCCGGCGCTCCTACTCACAATCACACGGCTCCTTGTAACTGCCCCGATGAAGCCTGGCCTCCTTGGCCTGGTGCCCCCTGTTGGCCATGAAGCGGTTGGGGCCCGCTTCCCGGCTAGGTCCTATCTGCACAGATGAGCCCTGTGAGCCCCAGGCCCCATGTCCCTCTCAGTGCCCCCTCGATTCTCACTGTTTCCGCGGGCTGCATCCCCTTGCGTTGGGAGTCGTTTTGCCTCCTCTGTGAGATTTTTTGCACTAAGCTCTTGGAGCCCTTGCCTCGGTCTGGCCTATCAGAGCAGCTGTGTGCATGTCTGTCTCCCCATCAGACTGAGCATCCTGAGGGCAGTGGCTGGGTCTCTTCATCTCTGTGTCCCCAGCTTCGCCCAGCACAGGGCCAGACACCGAGTAGGCGTCGGTAGATGTTTGCTGAATTGAATTGAGTCCCCACGGCAGCTCTGTGAGGCAGGTAGGGCCGGAATTACGAGTCCCACTCTCCCCGAGAAGAAACCGAGACTCCGAGAGCAAAGGTGCTGGTTCCCAGCGCACAGCTGCTGACGTGTTTGTGTCACAGGCGGTGAGCTCTTCACGCATCTGGAGCGAGAGGGCATCTTCCTGGAAGACACAGCCTGGTAGGTGGTACTTCCTGCCTCTCTGGAGGGGCTGCAGGGATTCCCCTCACCCCGAGCACAGCCCCACGCCTACCCTTGCCTTCACCCTGTCCTGTCTCTGCAGTTTCTACCTGGCGGAGATCACACTGGCCCTGGGCCACCTGCACTCCCAAGGCATCATCTACCGGGACCTCAAACCCGAGAACATCATGCTCAACAGCCAGGGTGCGCGTGCGCGCCCCCCTCCCCCGCCCGCGCACCTGCACCTGCACCTGCCGGGTCGGAACCTGCAGGGAGGGCTGAGGAGCACCACGTGGTGGACCAGGGCCCTGACCATCCCCCCCCCACCCCCGCAATATCCTCCTCAGGCCACATCAAATTGACAGACTTCGGACTCTGCAAGGAGTCAATCCACGAGGATGCGGTCACCCACACTTTCTGTGGCACCATTGAGTACATGTAAGCGGCAGCTGGCTGGGACCAGGGGTTGGGAGGACTGGCAGGAAGGGCCCAGCCCGACCGATGGTTTCCCCTGGCCCCCAGGGCCCCTGAGATTCTGGTACGCAGTGGCCACAACCGGGCGGTCGACTGGTGGAGCCTGGGTGCCCTGATGTATGACATGCTCACCGGCTCGGCAAGTCCAGCCTCCTTGGGGCGGTGGGAGAGGGCGGTGGGAGGGAGTCCCCATCCCGGGGCTGGCCAGGGCCGGCGGGGAGGCCCGCAAGTCTCCTCTCACCCCCTGCCTTCTCCAGCCACCCTTCACGGCAGAGAACCGGAAGAAGACCATGGGCAAGATCATCAAAGGGAAGCTGGTGCTGCCCCCCTACCTCACCCCGGATGCCCGGGACCTTGTCAAAAAGGTGGGTTCCCTCTGTCCCTGGTCCCTAGGCCCCAGTATCTTCTAGGCCCCGCCTGGAATCCTGAGTTTCTCTGGGCTCCCTGCCTTGGGGATGAAGGAGCACTGGCTTTGGGGTCCATGGTGGCGAGCTGGGGCACTCCCTCTGTTGCACACCAGCTGCCAAGCTTGTTGCACAGATCCCTAGTCCCGGGTCCTAATCAGCAGAACGTTCACTCACGATGAGCTAGTTGTTCTCCCATTGAGAAGGCATTCGTTGGGGGTAAAGGTGGGCGGCTAGGCTCAGAGATCGGACCCCACGGCAGGGCCCTGGAGTGATGGCCGTGACTGGGTGCCTTTGTGAATGCTTCGTGCAGAAGGGCCCATGACACCAAACCTTGGAAGGCCTAAGGTTGTCTGTAGATGGGGACCACACTCCAGAGGCCCTCCTCCCACCACACACACACACACGTATCTCAGCTTTCTTCCCCCCGCCCGCCCTGAGGAACCTGGAGGAACACACAGTCAGTGTCTGTCCCCAGGAGCCTCATCCTCGCCCTTGCCCTGCAGTTTCTGAAACGGAATCCCAGCCAGCGGATTGGGGGTGGCCCTGGGGACGCTGCTGACGTGCAGGTGAGTCTGGGAGCCCCGGGAGGGGGCAGGGCGGAGTCCCCCAAGGCGCCAGGAGGCAGGCCCGGCCTTAGGGCACAGGGATTTTCTCTGTGAGCCAAGGAGGTGGAAATGACGGGAGGCTTGGGGGCCCTGTACCCACAGACGCACCCTTTCTTCCGGCACATTAACTGGGATGACCTCCTAGCTCGCCGCGTCGACCCTCCCATCAGGCCGTCTCTGGTAAGTGGAGGACCCGCTGGTCGGGGGGCAGGTGGAGGACCCATCTCGGATGCCCCCTGACCCCTCCTTGCCGCCCGGGTCTGCCCACAGCAGTCAGAGGAGGACGTGAGCCAGTTCGACACCCACTTCACGCGGCAGACGCCGGTGGACAGTCCCGACGACACGGCCCTCAGCGAGAGCGCCAATCAGGCCTTCTTGGTGAGGTCCTGGGTGGCCTGAGGGTTATGGGGGCCCGGGCAGGATTGGGGGTGAAGGAGTGGCGGGCACTGAGTGCCATCCGTCCCCCAGGGCTTCACGTATGTGGCCCCCTCCGTCCTGGACAGCATCAAGGAGGGCTTCTCCTTTCAGCCTAAGCTGCGCTCCCCCAGGCGCCTCAACAGCAGCCCCCAGACCCCGGTCAGGTACCGCAGGGCACAGGGGAGAGTGTGCAGCTGGGACGGGAGGCCGGGTCGGGCTTGGCTCTGCTAGCCCACCCTAGGGCTGCCTCTTGGTGCTCGTCTGCGTTTTCCACCCACCCCCGGGGACCCCTTGTGGCAGGGGCTGCTTGGCTGGGCACTTGACCGCGCAGCCTCTGTGCCTAGGTGGGGCGGGCTGGGCAGTGTCAGCCCTCTGACCCCAGGGGCGGTCCAGGCTGACTCAGCCTTGGTTTCCCCCGCAGCCCCCTGAAGTTCTCGCCCTTTGAGGGATTCCAGCCCAGCTCTGGCCCACTGGAGCCCACGGAGCCCCCTCTGGCCCCTCTCCCGCCACCGCCACCCTCGAGCTCTGCCCCCCTCCCCATCCGACCCCCATCAGGGACCAAGAAGTCTAAGAGGGGCCGTGGGCGCCCAGGGCGCTAGGAGGATGGGGGGCTCTGAGGGCAGGCGGGACCCTGGGCCAGTTCGAGAGACCTGGAGATGGGTCTAGGGGTAAAGGAGTGTGTGTGTGTGTGACAGCGTGTCTCTGCTGGGGGTGGCTGTCCCCCCGAACCGAGCCCACGAAGGGCCACGGGCTCTGGCTGTCAGGGGAGTGGCCTCGCCACCCAGCTGGCATGCAGTCGAGCTGTGCCCTCGAAGAATTAAAATACCGAATCATGGCACTGACCTGGCTCTTCTTGGACTTCTGGGGCGGGATTGGGGGGCGGGCGGCTTGCACCAGGAGGAGCCCCTGCTCAGAGACGGGGAGGGTCACTACAGGACCACAGAGCCACGGGGCTGGAGGGGTTTTATTTCAGATGGCTGCCCAGTGTCCCTTCCCGGTGGGGACAGGGCGGCAGAGCTTTGGGGACAGAACTGCTGGGGGAGCGATGGTCTGAGACTCTTCGTGGGGAAGGGGTGTGTGTGATGCTGCGTCCGGGACAGCTCGGGACACAGCGGCACGGTGACGGGGGTGGACCACCCCCGTTGGCTCTTACAGAGCGGTGACGTGGAGGCCCTGGCCCCCCGCCGCTTCGGCGCTGTCGTCCCAGGCCGCGCTGCCGGCGAAGGCGTGCAGGTCGCTCAGCAGGGCCTCAGCGCTGCCCCCTGAGCCGGCCGGCCCCTGGGATCTGAGGCCCAGGGCCCCTTCGATGTTCCTGTCGCGCGCCTCGTCAGCTGGCTCCGGGGCCCGCTGGGGGCCGGGCTGCTCTCCTGCTTGCTGCTCCTGCTCCTCCAGGGACTCTGCCTCCTCCGGGCCGCCGGCCAGGTCGTAGTGCTCTTCCACATCCTGCGTGTCCTGCGGCTGCTCGGGGTCCTCCTCGGGCGACTCCAGCTCGGCCCGAGCCCGGAGCCAGCGGCCCGGCGGGCTGGCCCAGAGGAGACGGCGCGTGCGGCCCCACAGCGCGGCGCCCAGGCGGGCCGGGTGGTAGTAGCCCCCCGAGTCCCGGCTGAGGCGGCGCCAGGCCAGCGCCAGGCCGGTGGCCAACAGCAGGAGCAGCAGCAGCAGCACGACCACGGTGACGGAGTTGGAACCCTCACCGTCCTCGGCACCGCCGCCGGAGCCCAGGACCCCCGGCAGGGCCAGCAGCGTCCCGAGCCCTAGGGCACAGGGCAGGTCCTGTGGGGAGACAGGCGGGGGCGCGTCACCGGGGCGGGGGGCGGTCAGGCCGCGTGACTGCGTCCTCAGCTGCCTCTTGGGCAAAACGGGGACCCGTGAGCAGAAGCGCCCACGTTCTTACTGGGTCTACGAGGCCCTGGTCCTTTGAGCTGTGGCCCTGGAGCCTCCGACCCCCGCCTTTGCCACCCCAGCTGTGTTCCATGCGCCCGTGCCTGCCAGGGGCCCGCGTGCTGGCTGTTCCCTCCACCCAGAATGCTCCATCCCCGGAGAGCCACGCGGCTGCCGGCTCACCTTGGCCTGAAGTACTGCCTGGCCTCTCCCCTCTGCGGCCGGGCCCAGCCCGGCTCTGCTTTCCTCGCCCTGGTACTCCTCACGGAGCCTGCCTCATCTGCCCCGCCAGAGCAAGCGGCAAGGGGACAGGGATCTTTCAGGCTGAAGCACTACCGTGTCTGACACACACAGTAGGTGCTCAGCAAACACCAGTCAGATGTGTCAAGACTGACAGTAGGGCGGGCGCTGGATGCGGAGGGAGGGAGGGAATCTGCTCTTCCTGAGTTGTGGGAATGGAGAGGCCAACTCTGAGATGACTCTTAACCCTCCACTTGGTCAGGTCTCGGGATGGGGGGGGCCCCCGAAGCCCCTCTTCCTCTCCCACCCACGGGACTGCCCCAGCTGCAGCATTTCCGTTCAACTCCCGTCCCTGGGGGCCTCAGGCTCACAGGGCCTGGGGCTGGGGGAGGCGGGTGCCGCTACCAGAGGAAGCCTGCGGTCGGAACAAGGCAGGTGGGAGTTGGGGGGGGAGGGGGGCTGAGATCCAGGCAAGCCTCCCCTTCTCCCCAGGCTCTGTTTTCTCAGGTTTCAGGGATGCGGGTAGGACCTGTGCCCAGGTCCCAGCTCACCAGCAGAACAGGTGAGAGAGTCTAGCCGAGGTTCCGGGCCTGGAGAGGGGTGCTGGGGGCCTGCCTCTGAGGCAAGGTGAGAGGAAGGCCCAGCTTCTGCCCCATGCTCGCCCGGGGTCTCCCATCTCTGCCCTTGACTGACTGCTTCTGCTCCTGGGCCCCCGTGCGGGGGTCTGCCCTTAGCGCCCAGGGCCCAGACATTCCAGCTCTGAGCTCCTGTGGCCCCCACCGCAGGACCCAGCAGGCTCCCGTGCTCACCATCAGTCCGCCGGCCTCGGTGCCTGCCACCAGCTCTGGCCGCGTTGAGTGGAAGTGAGCTCTGGCGCGCTCTGCTGCAGCTGGGGCTCCCCGGGCGCTTCCGCTTCCTGCCCACGTACCCCACCCAGCCCTCCCTGCCATAGGCCCCTGCTGGGGGCCCGTGGGCCTCTCGGGACCACCCTAACCCGCTAACCCACGCTAAAGCCTCATAGATCTCTCGCCGGATGAGGCCAGGGCTGTGAAGCCTCTGGCCGGGCCTCGGAAAGGAGGACCCAGGCACCAGCTCACAGCCCCTGCAGTCCTGGGCATCCACAGGTCTGAGGCCACAGTTTCTCCCATTGGCAGAATTCAGGGAAGCAGTGACCTGGTGGGGAGGGGGGGGATGCCCTTGGCCCCCAGCCTTTTCTCGCGTCTGTGATCCCTGTGGGCTGCCCTCATCTGCCCCCAGTGTTCTAGACTTCCTTTCCCAGCCCGACCCTTTGCAAAGGGCAGACCTGGCTTTTAGAAAGAGAATTTTATTTGGAATGAAAATATAGAGCTTGTCCCTCCCACGTCCTCCAGGGAGGGAGCAGGGAGTCGGGGGAGATGGTCCCTCAGAATATAAGCTTGCCTTGATACAAAAATCCTCCACAGTGACAATGACAAGAGCCAGGCAGTGGCCCAGGCCCAGGCCCACAGGATGGGTCAGTGTGGACTGTCCCTGAACCTGGCCCAGAGGTCTTGGGCAGGGGGCAGGAGGCAGCCAGCTAGTGGTGTGACTTGCCGGCAGAGGCTGGGCGAGGAGGGCGTGGAGGGGGAGGAAGTGAGGGGGAGTGGCATCCCCTGGGCCTGTGGTCCTACGCGTCCCCATTCTCCATGCGGCCGAGCTGCTCCTCCAGGCGACCGATGCGCTCCCCCTGCTCCTTGACCAGCGCCCTCAGTGCCCGAAGCTCCTGCATGACCTCCTCCAGCTTCCCGGCCTCCTGCAGGCATGGGGGGGTGCGGAGCGGGAGTCAGGGGGACCGGCCCTCCCCCGGTCAACAGAGACCCCGGCCCTTGAAGGCTTCAGGCCCACACACCGCCGACCAGGGCCCCTGGGGGGCACGTACCATGGCTCCGGCAAGGCTGCCGCTGGAGACGGTCGAATGGATGGACGCAGCAGAGCCGGCGGCCCCCGGGCGGGCCGAGCTGGGAGCCGCGGCAGGCCGGCTATCGGATAACACGTTGCGCCTGCTGACCTTCAGGTCCCGCTGCTTGCTGGGCACGTAGGCCTCCCGCAGGGAGATGAGGATGGGGTTGGCATCCTGCCCGCTCACCCACTCCTCTGCCTCCAGGGCCGCCTCGGGCCCGGCCGTGTCAGGGTACAGATCGTCCTGGAAGAGGTCCGACTGGGCGGGGGGCGGGGGAGGTCCGGATCAGTCGGGGGGCCCCGTGGTAGGGTCATCTCGTCTGGGCCCTGGGTAGCCACCTTCTTATCGCTCTCGGCCTCCAGGCCTGTGCCCTGTCAACCCAGCCTCCCACGCCCTGGCCCCCGTGGCCTCTGTAAAGCACACATCTCTCGTTTCACTTCCCTTCGGGGTGAGGCCAACAACTCTCTCAGAAACCTTCCCCACACTCCTAAGCAGGGGTCAGCCACGTGGCTCCATGGGATTCTGGAAGCCCTGTGTCCCACAGACGGTAAACCCCGTCAGCCTCATTCGCAGCCCTCCTCCCTGGGAGGCGCCTGGCTCGCTGGAGGTTCACTCAGTGAGCACCGGCCGAAGAATGAGGCCGCTCCAGGGTTCAAGGCCGGGCATCCGAGGCCCGGCCACATGTGGGCTGATCCCCTCTTCGTGGGAGTCTCCACAACAGCCAGGCTCTCGTCCCTCTCTCCAGTCTTCCCTCCGTGCCGTTCGGCTGGCCTAGACCCACCGTGGGAGGCCACCCCCACAGCCATGTTGTTGGGTCCTGCCTTTCCAGCCACAGGGAGCCCTCCAGGCCTGCCCGGCACCTGTCCGCCTCCCGCGGCTCTTCCAGAGCGGGGCCTCAGCTCACCCTGTCTCACCCCAACTTGTCCCACGCCTGGCACAGCCCAGCACCTGGCAGTGGCCCAAAGGCATGCCGGCACCCGTCCAGCCCACTGACCACATCCGCACTCAACCACGTCCCGTTCACAGGCCTCGGCCCGGTCCCCACCGTGCGGCCCATCCGCTGGGGAAGGGAGTCGCTGGGAAGGGGACCAGGTGGCCTCACCTTTCTTGGCACAGTCATGACGATGGGCTCACACTTGCGCTCGTGCAGTTTGTAGAACCTGGGAAAGGGAAGGGAGGAGGAACCGTGGTGGTACCTGCCCCTCACGGGCTCCCCTGCACTCTCCACTTCTGGGCTTCACCCCAAGCCCTCTGTAGTCCGACCTTGACCCTGGCCCTGCCGCGGGCCGATTCCTGGTCCTCAGCAGCCTCCCAGGATCTGACTGCTCACCCTGGCCAGCCACGGCTGGTGGGGGACTACTCAGGCCTGGGCAGCCAGCCACGTGGGAGGCCCCTCTTACCGGGCGATCTCGCACTTGCTGACCTCCAAGCCCCTCTTAGGCATGCTGCCCATGCCCCTCTGGGGCTCTTTGCTGGTGAAAGTGTTCAGGAAGTGGATATAGGGGGGCTCATCTGTGATCTCAAAGTACCGGATGCTGGAGTCGCCCTGCGGGGGGGAGGTGGCAGGGGTCAGCACCCAAGTGGGCCGCCTGCTTCCCACCCCCATCGGCCCTGCCTGGCCCCACCTTGCCGCAGACATAGACCACGTTGGTGTCCGGGTCGTAGAAGGGCAGCAGTGCCCCGTTGCTCGAGTCCAGTTCCTGCAGGGCCATGGGTTCCTCAAGGTTTTCCTGGCACATGGGGTGGTGGGCAGTGAGGCCAGGCTGGAACCTTCCTTCTCTCTCCTCGCCGTCCCAGCCCATCAGGACTGGCCCCAGGCCGCCTCCCATGCCGGCTGGCACGGCCCCCACCAATGCCAGATGGGTTCTCTCCCACCCTCCTGGATCCCTTCCACTCCCAGGATCCCACTTTCCTGGGCCACTCCAGGCCTTTGGTCCCCATCACGTGCGAGCAGGGGGGTGCCAGGCAGCATTACCCTGTCTCAGAGGGACCCACGGAGGCCACTACACAGCAGCACAGGGCTGTGGGACAGAATATTTCAGGAGAAGGGCTGGGAGGCCTCCTGGAGGAGAGGGCCTCGGCACTGGGCCCCAAAGGGCCACCCGAGGGGAACAGGCAAGCCAAGGAGGGAACGGCTTTCAACTGGCAAGAACGGGGTGGGCGAGGGCCTGGGGGCTGCTGGAGGCAGCAGAGGGGGCTGGAGAGCGAGGGGCAAGGACAGAAGAGGCTGCCAGGGCCTCTGGTGCCAGGCTGAGAACCGGGGACGCACACCCCTCTCCACGGTGACTCCTACCCTCCTTGCCCAGGTGGGGGTCCAAGTCTCAACCAAGCCTGATCCTCAGGCTGACCGTGGCCACTCACCGGGTCCCACAGCGCCAGCTGCCGCTCGCTCATGCGGCTGAAGCCTGTGGTGAACACCTTGCCGTCGGCCAGGAAGATGGCCCTCATGGGACGGGCCCCCTCGTGAGCCTTCTCCCTCTCCTATCCGGGACAGGAGGGGGGTGCAGAGTGGTCAGTGCGGCAGCCGACAGAGCCCCCTGGTCTGTCCACTGCCGGCTCCCCCCCAGGCATCCCAGGCCGCGCACCGCCACCAGGGTGCCCCGGCGGGGGTCGATGACGCGCACGCTCTTGTCTTTGCAGGCGGAGCAGAAGAGGCTGCCGTTGCGGTTCCAGCTGACGTTGTAGATGAGGTCGGGATGCAGACTGTCCAGGCGGTACAGCTCCTCCGCCGTGCCCACATTCCAGATGAGCACCACGTTGTCACAGCCTGCCGGGCACGGGCCATCAGCCCTCCGGGTGGGCTCGGACCACCCTCCAGGCGCCACACCCGGCCTCCTGGCCTCTGTGGGCCTCAGCCTGTCCCCCTGTTGGGTGGGCCTGGGAGAGGGTGTGGGTTCTGGAGCTGTGCAGAGGGGGCAGGGGGTGTTGAGGGGGCGGGCGGTGCAGACCTGCGCTGAGCAGCACGTTGCGGGCCGTCGGGTGCCAGGTGACAATGCCCACTCGCTTGGTGTGTCCCTCCAGCAGCACCACTGGCTCTGTGAGCGGGGCGGTGAGCCCGTTCTCCGGGATCTGCCACACCTGCGGGGCGTGGGGGGGTGGGGAGATGCCAGTTGAGGCCTCTGCGTGGCCCTGGCTGCCGGCAGCCTTGAGCCACACCTGTGACCCGGGCCCAACCACAGCCCCGTGCCTCACCATGACCGTACAGTCCTCTGAGCCGCTGGCAATGACTTCGTCGTTGTGGGGACACCAATCGATGTCAAGGACGGGTCCCGTGTGTCCACACACCGTTGGATAGGCCTTGTCAATGCGGCCCGTCTGCGGGCACGAGAGGAGCAGTTAAGGGGGAGCAGGAAATGTTTGTTGCCTCTGACCCTGACTCCGTGGTCATAAACCTCTCTCCATCCGGGCTAACACCTCTTTTAGGCAATAAATCTGAATCATGACACCTGCCCACAGCGGCGTAGGGATGGGCAAGTTACGGAAAGTGAGGTGAGCAGAGAGGCCTGGCAGGTGTGGCCCGTCTCCAGTCCTTCCGCCAGCCCTCACGGAGCCCACCTTGCTCAAGGGGAGCACCAGGAAGGCACCCCCGCCGCTGGCCTCCACGATCACAGCCAGGAACTTGGGATTGACGGCGCAGAAGGTGCTGTCCCAGGTGACCCGGGACACTCGAATATCTTCATAGCACTGGTCATTCTTGACTGGCTGTCCAAACACGTGCCGGAATTTGCTCTGCCGGACCACTTTGCGGAAGGACATGTCTGTAGGGCCGGGAGGCTTCCATCAGCCCACACCCATCCCAAGAGCCCTCAACCCTCCCAGGGCAAGGGAGGTGGGAGGACACAACCCGGTCTTGGCTTTCAGTTTCCACAGTTACAGAACGGGGTCACAGGTGCAGACCCTGCCACCCATCAAGGGGGCATCGAGGTGGGGGGGGGGCAGCGCACTGACCTAAGGCCCACGCTGCTGAGTCGGAGGGGCTTTGCAGGACCCTACCCAGGCGCCTCCCCGGCTCTGGTATGTGTGGGGGAGGTGGGAGGTGCGGAAGCCAGGGCAAGCTTAGCTCCTCTGTGGGTCCGAGTCAGTTCCTGCCCAGGATTTGGAAGCTGGGTGGTGGGGAAAGGTCTCCAGTGTGGAGCCGCGCTAGGCCCCAGTTCTGAGCCCCGGGGAATGTGCAGTGGCTGCAGGAATGTGCAGGGAGCTGCAGGGAGCCCCAGGCCGGCCCAGGGGGCTTGGCAGGGACTGGGCGGGGGATCAGGATGCCGCTCCTGGCCGCAGAGCATCCCAGGGCGTCCTCGGAGCGGGGTCCAAGGTGAACCTAGAGGGGCAAACGCTGGGCGGCCACAGGGAGTTGGGGCTGAGGGTGGAGCGCCGCGGAGGGTAAGGGCTCCTCGGAGTCGCGACCTCCCACCCCAGCCTCTCGCGGCTCCGCCCCCGCAGCCCCGCCCGGTCCCGCGCTCGCGCTCCCAGCCCCGGCCCGCCGCGCTCACCGGGGACGCCGGGGGCTGCGGCACCGGCCTCGGGCGGCTCCGGATCCCGGCCTCTGGGAAGCAGGAAGCGGGAATCAGGAAGTGACAGAGGAGCCGGGGACTGGGCCGGGGGGGCGGGGCGGGGGCTCGCGGGGGCGGGGCCGAGGTCACGCGCGGAGGGGCGGGGCGGGAGACAGCGAGTGGGCCCCGGAGGCCAGGATCGCTGGGGCTTGGGGAGCGCAGGGGCGGTGCCTGGGCGAGCCCCGCCCCTCGGGCGCCGGGTCCCTCCCGGGCGAAGGGGCGGAGATAGGGGTGGGGGTCGGAGGGGCCGGGGGTGCGGGTTGCAGGATGCAGCGCGTCCGCGACCCCGGCCCCTTCCCAGTCCTGCTCCTCTGGCCTTGCCCTCGGGATTGCCAAGATTGGATGGAGCCCGCCGTGCCAAGCCCCCATCCCAGCGCATACTTCCAGGTGCCCCAGTCCACCCCCCGAGTCCGAAATATAGTATCCGGTCTGCAGTCGATAAATTCACGTGCCTCTTTTTAAAGGTTACAAAAGTACACGCTCGTGATGAACAATGTAAATACAACAGCGGTGTTTTGAGGGGCGCGTGGAAGGCCCCAGCCAACCCACTGTTTTCGGTGAACATCCCTGGGGCCTGCTAAGCCTCCTTATTAAAAATAGAAATGGGAACATGCCCCTACTGGATCCCAGGCTAGTGGTCTGTCCGCAGATGACCCCTCTTAACTAGCTCCTGGGACAGGAGTCCAAACTGGCCTCCTCAGATCTACCCATCCCTGTCCCTGTCTCACCCTGGGGGGACTTAGGTGTCTCTGTAAGTCCGACAGGCACAAACTGTCCCCTCTGCCTGGGGCTGGTGTCCCTGGCGCACGGGGGCCCCCTCCCTCATCTTCCTTGAGGTGATGATCAGGGTCCCTTTCCCTGAAAAAGAGCAAAGCCAGAAGGAGACTTCTCTGGGGCTGCAGGAGCCCCCCCCCCATGTCTCACGCAGGCTGGGGCTTACACCCTCTTAACCCCTTCCCACTCCCTGATGAGGAAACAGCTCAGAGGGGAGGGGTGCCTGTCCCAGGTCACCCTACCAAGATTTAGTCCCCAACTGTTTGGCTCCAAAGTCCTTGCTTTTCCCTCTGTTCCACACACCCCGGGACAGGCTGACCCTTCCAAAAAAGGACAGGAATGAGGGTGCTTTAGAAAAGGGAATGCAGCTACTAAGCCTGTTTCTCCAACGTGCCCTCCAGGCAACAGCCAGGGGTTGTTTAAAGCCCAAACTAGACCCCCTACCCCAAACCCTCTCCATGCTCCTCACTGTCACACTTGAAATAACTTTAGTCCTTGCGCCACCCCCACCCCCCCCATACATTACCTTCCTCTGTCCTCTCCTGGCACGTGGTCCAGTGACACTGATCCTCCTGAAACAAACCCCTTTCTTTCCCACACCAGGGCCTGGGTACATCCTGTTCCCTCCCTCTGGAAATGCTCCCCCCAGATTTTGAAAAGGCTCCATCTCTCACTTTCTCCAGGTCTCAGACCACCCCCCTCCCTGGTCACTCTCTGACCCTTATTTGTTCCTCTTGCATCCTCCTTAATCCCTATCTGATGTTCTACTATGTAATTATTTGTGTATTTGCTTTTTGTCTGCCCTGCCCCACTGGAATGCCAGCAAACTGAGGGTAGCGCTTTGTCCCCTTTCCCACTGTATCCCCAGCACCTAGAAGGAGACCTAGCGCGCCGCGTGGGGTCAAGTCCTGTACGCTGAATGAATGAATGAACAGCAGTCCTGAACGTAGAATTGAAAATGTTCGTATTCACAACTCAAAATAAACGCACCTCTCGGCTGGAGAAGGGGCGCGTCTCCTAGAGGGCAACAGGAGCCCCCCCTCCCTGGGGTGTTAGGGGTGAGGTAGATGGACTGTAGAGTGTCAGGGAGGAGCCCTGCCTTCACCCTCTCTGGCCTTGGGTGTGCATATTCCTCTAACACAAAACCCTCTTCTGGGGGTCACCAGTAGAACTCCTCTTCATCCCACAAAAACCTTCATAACACCCCTCTTTCTCCTGGATAGCAATTCCCCTTACGGGCAAGATTTGCCCTTGGGACCTTGGAGGTGGGGCTTCCCCACTCTCCCACAGGCTGGGTTTGGAATGGGGACCAGAGTTGAAGGCAGGTGGCAGGCACTGGGGGTTTCGTGCCTGCTCTGTGTGTCCTGTTGGAAAAGCTTTGGGACCGCTCTCTGGGGGAAAGGGGGAAAGGCGCTGCAGAGTGCCCCGAGGACGACTCCCGTCCAGACCCTGGCTCCAGGGGCTAAGCACCCAGTGGGGTGGGGCATTTCTTGCCGAAGTGGAAAGCAGTACAATGGAGGGACAATGCCTAGTCAGCAGCCATGTGGGCTCTGGCCCCTGGGTGAGTGTCAGTCCCAGGCCTGGGTGAGTCTTGGGGATGCCTACCGGTATAATTAAATTAGTGGCTAACAAATTATTTAGCACTTACTCTTTGCCAGGCAAGGATCCAAGTACTTCATAGAGATGAACACTCCTAGGGAATGGGGACCCTTGATCTGATCCCCATTTTACAGATGAGGAAACCGAGTCTCAAAGAAGCCAAGGGCCTTGCTGAAGATCACACAGCTGGTGAATGGTGGAGCTGGGATTCAAAAGACCCCCCCCAAGGGGCACCCGAGGTCATGCCTCCCACCCCACGTGGCCATGTGTCCCTAGAATGGAGGGCTGGCCGGAAGGTCACCTAGCAACTGCTCAATAAATGAATGAATTCAACAAATTTGTGCCCATTCAGAAATCTCTGTCCTGCAGCCTCAGTGTCCACAGTCCCGTCAGCAGGAAATGCTAGAATCAGGGCCCCCCCCAGCATTGCCACTGTTGAGCTTCCATCCCTGGGCCCAGCCCCCGCAAGGGGAACACCACCGCCCCATTCTACAGAGGAGAACGCTGAGGTGAAGAGGGAGCGAGCAACCCGGTTCCAGATCTCCCTGTCCAGATGCCCCGCCCTGCCTGCTGCCTTTTTCAGTCTGTCTCTACACCAGCAGTCAGGGCAGCTCAAAGGACAGGGGTAGGGGGGGGATGTTGGGGTCAGTTAAAAAGGGGAAGGGCTCATGGTTCTGGAGCACAGCGTGGGGGAGGGAAAGCTGGGTGAAGGGGCAGCCAGAAGAGAGCGCTGGTGCGAAAGGGAAGGGGGTGCAGAAAGGAGAACTTCAACGCTTCCTACTTTTTCTTCCAGTGTCTGCAGCTTGAGACGGAAGAGAGGGCTCGACCTCATGGGGGCCTGTACCCTTTCTGGAGCCGCTGGTCCCCAGAGCTCTCTCTTTGGCTGTCCCCCGCCCCCCAAAGCCTGTGGGCTGAGGGCAAAGAAGGAGCTCAGCCGGAGGCGGGACCAGGGCACTCTGTAGACTGGGTGGCAGGTGGCTTGGGGTGGGTGGACACTAGTCGCACCCTTGAGTGGAGCAGCAGACGCTGAAGTCCTCTGGACCCATGCGAGGCGCAGAGTTGGCCTCGCGCTGTCTCAGGCTGACCCGGAGGAGGCTGTGGCCCAGAACTGGTCACAGGCACCGCTGATCCGTCTCAAAGCTCCCAAGGGCCAGGCCAGGAGGCATCTCCTCCCATCTGACTCCAGCCCCTGCAAGGGACCTTTCTAGACGGCCGTGAGGGTAGGACTTCCTAGGAACCCTTCCTAGGACTTCCTAGGCCTGATTCCTGAGGCCCTACTGTGTGCCGGGCTCTAGCTGAGCGCCTCCCACGCTTTCTGACTTAACGCCCCCACCCGGCCGATGTGGCAGAAGGCTCAGAGGGTAAAGCGGCTTATCCAGAGTCACGGGAGCCTGAGTGGAATCGGGGCTTGGTAGCTCCGGCCTCCGCTCCCACGGCCTTGCTGAGAGAAGCCCGCCGAAGGTCTCGCTACCTGTTGTGGGCAGGGGCCCGGCCGGCCTGCGTGGGCTCCTAGGGCCCCAGGCTCCTGCAGGCTCTTGAATGGCCTCCCTCTCTGCGGGGACTTCCTCCTTTGGTGTCCTCGGCCCCCACGTTAGAGGGTCAGAGAGGGCGGAGGAGAGGGAGGGAAGGATCAAAGGGAGGTCAGCGCCAGCTCGGGGAGGTCACCCCTGCTGGCTGTCAGGGGCAGAGCCCAACCGGAGAGCATGGGCTCCGACTGCTGGGCCACTGGGTGAAGGGGACAAGCGGGACCTGAGTGGGGACAAGACGTTCGCAACAAACTGCCTGGGACATTTTGGTGCTTCATTTTTCACTTCCCCAAAGTCCTCCTGCCAGGCCCTGGGGACTAGGTGGGGTTTTCCATGATGACGTCCTCCATGGCTCCCCTCTGCTCCGACTGGCTGCTTTGTTTGTCCCCCTCAGGTTCTTCCCCTGCCCCCATGGGCCTGGGCTTTCCGAGACCCTCACGTGGGGCCTGTCTCCTCTGGGGGGACACTGCCGGGGCTTTCTCCCTCAGAGGCAGCAGGCGCAGCTGGGTTCTCGGGGGCTTCCGGGGTGGGATCTGTGGAGGGAGCAGAGGAAGCTTCATCCCGGGGCCTGGGGGCTGAGCCAGAAGGGGGTCCGGGGATCTGGGCCTTAGGGCTCTCTTGCGCCTGAACCACAACGTCCAAGTGGGGCTGGTCCTCATGGTTCACCTGGGGCTGAGCTGAGGAGTTCAGCTGAGGCTGGACCACGAAATCTGACTGGGAGGGGGCCACAGGCTCCAACTGTGTCTGGGCTGTGGGGTCCGCCAGTGGGGAAGCCACAGAATCCAACTGTGGCTGAGCTGTGGGGTCCGCCAGTGGGGAAGCCACAGAATCCAACTGTGGCTGGGCTGTGGGGTCCGCCTGTGGAGGAGCCACGGAATCCAACTGTGGCTGAGCTGTGCGGTCCGCCAGTGGGGAAGCCACAGAATCCAACTGTGGCTGGGCTGTGGGGTCCGCCTGTTGGGGGGCCACAGGCTCCAACTGTGGCTGGGCTGTGGGGTCCGCCTGTGGAGGAGCCACGGAATCCAACTGTGGCTGAGCTGTGCGGTCCGCCAGTGGGGAAGCCACAGAATCCAACTGTGGCTGGGCTGTGGGGTCCGCCTGTTGGGGGGCCACAGGCTCCAACTGTGGCTGGGCTGTGGGGTCCGCCTGTGGAGGAACCACGGAATCCAACTGTGGCTGAGCTGTGGGGTCTGCCAGTGGGGAAGCCACAGAATCCAACTGTGGCCGGGCTGTGGGGTCTGCCTGTGGGGGTGCCACGGAATCCAACTGTGGCCGGGTTGTGGGGTCTGCCTGTGGGGGTGCCACGGAATCCAACTGTGGCCGGGCTGTGGGGTCTGCCTGTGGGGGTGCCACGGAATCCAACTGTGGCCGGGCTGTGGGGTCTGCCCGTGGGGGTGCCACAGAATCTAGCTGCGGAGGGGCCACAGAATCCGACTGTGGCTGGGCCATGGGCCCTGGAGAAGTGTGGCCCCCAGGATCCACTTGGCTCTGTGGCTCGGCCGGCGTGAAGCTGCCGGGCCACTCTTCACAGAGAGCCGCCGCGAAGGAGGAGAGCAGGGCGCGCAGCAGGGCCCGCAGGTCGGCACTGGCCAGGAGGCAGAGGAAGGGACTGAGGCAGCTGTTGAGCAGGCTCAGGTAGTCGGAGTAGACCAGGGCCTCCCAGAGCAGGTAGCCGGGGTAGACGTCCCACAGGAAGGCCAGGTACAGCAGCTGCGCCAGGTGGTAGGGCAGCCGCAGGACCACGTAGGCCGACAGGATGGTCTGGGCCACGCGGGCAAAGCCACGGGAGGCCGCGGGCCTCGGCCGGCGGCGGCAGCAGGTCTTGCAGGCGGTGGCGGCCTGGGTGAGCACGTGGCAGACGAGCAGCAGGAGGAAAGGCAGGAAGCCCCCCAGGATCTCGAGCATCCGCAGGGGCAGCTCCTCGCTGTCCCAGAAGTCCAGGCAGATGACCAGGTCGTACCACCAGTCGGTGGCCTCCGGGAAGACCAGCCAGGGCACACTGAAGAGTGTGGCCAGCACCCAGACGCCGGCGCAGACCCAGAGGGGCAGGCGCGCCGGGCGATGCCCTGGGTACCAGCGCGGGCACAGCGCCAGCAGGCAGCGGTCCACGCTGAGCGCCGCCAGCAGGAAGAGGCCGGAGGAGTAGGACACACCCCACAGGAAGTAGTAGAAGCGGCAGGCCGCCGTCCCCAGCGGCCAGTGCCCTCCCCGCTGGATCTCCAGGATCTGGAAGGCCGCCGCCGCCAGGAACAGAAAATCCGAGAGGGCCAGGCTGAGCAGGAGCAGGGCAAGCCGCCTGCCCGCTCCCTGCCGGGCCTGCGAGCCAGCCAGCCACGCCATGAGCCCATTGGCCGGCAGCCCCAGGAGCAGCAGGGCCACCAGGAAGACCGTGTCCCAGACGCCCTGGGGATAGTAGTCTTCATCGTCTGGCTCTGTGCGGGGCCCGAGGCCGGCGGCACCCGGGTCGGCTTCCATCGCGGTGTCCGTCCGAGGTCCCCTGTGTGCTGTCCACAGAGCGGGGGCCTGATGGATCAATGGAATCACGAGGGACTGAGTATGAGAGAGAGGGTGCTGTGTATCTCCAGGCACGTCACTGTCCTTCTCTGAGCCATCATCATCGCCTATGGGGTGGTTAGTCTTGACCGGGGCCTTTAAGTAAACGATGCCACCTAATCTTCAGAAACCCATTTTACAGGAGAGGGAAGGAAGGCTCAGAGGATCGGTGATCGGTGACTTGCCCAAGGTCAGAGGTAGGACAGAGGCTCCAGGCCTGAAACTCACACCTAACCATTCGGCCACTCAGAATCCCAGTGCACCCTACAGAGTTGGCTTTTGAGCATATTTTTAAAGCTGTGAATGTTTTCTTCAAGTAAAATAGCACAGCAGA
The DNA here is from genome assembly GCF_922984935.1 of Meles meles. Taxonomy (NCBI): domain Eukaryota; kingdom Metazoa; phylum Chordata; class Mammalia; order Carnivora; family Mustelidae; genus Meles; species Meles meles. The sequence goes on along the minus strand of NC_060073.1, from coordinate 5,039,168 downwards.
ACTCCCACATGAACGAGAAGGGGGTGCTCCGATTAAAGGAGGGGAGCAGGGACGCCTGGGCGGCTCAGTTGGTTAAGCGGCTGCCTTCGGCTCAGGTCATGATCCCAGTGTCCTGGGATCGAGTCTCACGTCCGGCTCCTTGCTCAGCAGGGAGCCTGCTTCTCCCTCTGCCTCTGCCTGTGCTCGCTCTTTAAAAAAAATAAAAAATAAAAAATAAAGGAGGGGAGCACCCCTGGGCCTCCAGGAAGGACAGTTTGTGCAAACTGCTTGGTCACATCGCCTCAGGCCCCTTTCCATCTGGTATCCTGGGATTCAAGTGCTTTAAGATCCCCAGACTGGGGAGGCTCAGGGTCCCATGGGCCCGTAGGAGTCCCAGGATCCTGGGCCGGAGGAGACCCTCCCCGCAGCATGTGCGGTTCCTGAACTCAGGTGGGGGTCTGCAGCTCAGGCCAGGACAACCGTCCCGGAAGCAGCTCGACCCTCTTCATCATCCTCGACCGCCCTCTGGGGCCCTGTCCTCATTCTCACAGCTCAGGCAGGAGGTGGTCCTCTGAGGCCACCGGACAGAAGGGGTCGGGGCTCGGCAGCGTGATGAGGATTGCGTGACTGGGACCCTGGAGGCCTGCTGCCTCTCCTACCCCGCCTCCGCCTTCCCTCGAGCCTTATGGGTGGAGGGACTTTCCCTCTGAGGGTGGAGAAGGGGCCGAGCCCCAGCCAAGGGAGCAGGTAGACAGCCCCCAGAGGCCGGCTCCTGCCTGTGGCCCACCACTCCGGCCCCTCTGCCTGTAGCCCGGGGCTCTCCTCCCCCTAAGCCTCTTCCTCAGACAGACCCTGCCCTGCCAGCTCCAGCCTCTGCTGGATCATAGCCCTGAGCTGCCCCGAGCCCCCACAGGTGAGGCCTGGCTTACCTGTGAGGTGCGCTCTGGGGCGTGCCTGCCTGCCCAGGGGTCCAGCCACCCGCGGGGCCCCACGCCAGCGGGGCCTGCTGCATGGCGCCCGGCGGCGCTAAGGCGGCCGGCATGAAACCCAAGCTGAGAAGACATCAATCATTCATGGGGCTGCTCTCCGGGAAACCCTAACCCCGGCCTAGCGGGGCCAAGTGACCAGCCAGGCCACCCCATCCCTGACAGAGCCAGAGGGCTAAAACCTCCTCACCCTGGGCCCGGCTGCCTCCGAGCAGGCTCTGGGGTCCCCCCGCCTCTAGGGTCCACCTCCTTTGACATCCCCTCCACGTCCCTCACTCTGGCATTCAAGGCCTCTGTGATCGGGCCTCCCTCCCGCCATTTTATACCACCCTCTGGCCACCACGTCCCGCTGTCAGGGGGCTGCAGTGGGCGACTCATCCTGGTCTCTCCCTTCTCCTAGCTTTTGCCCACACTCTGCCTCCCGACGTGACTTCCCTTGTCCTCTCTTAGCTAAGTCCTGCCCCTGTCACACGACTGGAGTTGGGGACAGGAGTCAAGGACGGAGAGTCCCTGCCTCTTCTGCATTATGCCCCCAGCCTCCCGTTTCACAGACAAGGCGACCGAGAGCTGAACTTGTTGGGCCTCCCAGCTCGTGGGGGGCGGAGCGAGAGTCCTAAGCTCCTTGTAGCCTTGTGTCCTGGCACCCCTGTGGCTGGGGACAGTTCTCTTCACCCATGTGGCTCTGTCCCCAGGCAGAGGGTCCGGATTAGGGCCTGCGCTGCCTGCCTCACTTACCCTAATCCCCTTCAAGTCTCCGTCCCCGGCCATCAGCTCTCATGGTAGGGGTGCGTAAGCAGCTTTATGGTTCCTGAGACCCGGGGGGTGCTCCCTGGTCTCGCGTCTCTGAGCCCGTCGTCCCTCCCCGCATGGCCGCAGAGCAGGCGAGGGGGCTGCACGGCCCAGACCCGGCCCCCGGCCCGCAGAAGCCTCCTGCGGGGGTCGTGGCTTCCAGGAGTGGTGCCGAGGGCCTCCCCTTGATCAGGAAGAGGAGCAAGAAGGAGAGGGGGCTCCGAGGGTCGCGGAAGGGTGTTGGCGGCTCTCAGGAGCAGACCCCTCTCCCGGGTCCCGAGGCCCCAGGGAGCAGCAGGACCCCCTCTGGGACTGGCGGACAGGAGGGGAGAGGTCCTGCAACCCCAGGGCCAGCCTCCCGTCGCCAGTCCCACCGGCATCGCCCCGGCTCCCAGCACGATGCTGCTCAGAAGACATATGGGCCTTTGCTCAACCGCATCTTCGGGAAGGTCAGGCGGGGCCTGGGCTGGGGGTGAGGGTGGGGGTGGGGCAGGGATCCCACTTGTGCCCTTGGACTCGGCCTGCCCTGCTCCTGGTACTCAGGCCTCCAGCCACCTCTGCTCCAGACCCAGGATTCTGTAAGAGCTCTGGGCCCCAGGAGCAGGAAGGGGGGTGGTCGTGTCTTCTCCAGGGGCCCGTGGGAGTCAGATGCCTTCTCCTGCCCTTGTGGGACTGGCCCTGCCCAGGCCATCGTGGCCCAGGGCTGGAGGAGGAAGGATGGGCCCCAGGGACATGGCGGACTATGCTTCTGCAGGACCGCGAGCTGGGCCCCGAGGAGCTGGATGGTGAGTGGCCCTTGCTGGTGGCAGAGGCGGGTGGGAGAGGTCCCTGCCCCGGGGCTGCCTGGGCCTGACCTCCCTCCCCCGCAGAGCTGCAGGCCGCCTTTGAGGAGTTTGACACTGACCGTGACGGCTACATCGGCTACCGGGAGCTGGGCACCTGCATGAGGACGCTGGGCTACATGCCCACCGAGATGGAGCTCATCGAGGTCTCCCAGCATGTCAAGATGAGGAGTCAGTGACTGACCCCCACTGTCCCAGGGCAGGGTGGGGTGGGAGGCACCTGGCTGTGTACCCAGGCTGGGCAGCCCTGGTCCTCTCTGAGTCTCGTGGTTTGGGGGATGACGAGGAGGTGGCAGGAGGTGGCTCTGGGAGACCGCAGGGGGGATGCTGGGAGTGGGTGGCAGTTTCTAGAGCATTCTGACCTTCTGACATTAGCCTAGTCAGGTGCAGGGGTCATGAAAGGCACCCGTGCTCCAAGAGACCCTTGAGGCTTGGCTGAGGACCCCCTCTGTCTCTGTGATACTAGCGATAAAGTGTTCTCAGCTGGCTCTCTTCTCTCTGTCTCTCTGGCCCTCCTGAGGTCCCTGAAAAGAGCCTCCGAGGTTCAGTGAGGCCTAGTGCGACCGAGCGCTGGCCTTTCTTTGCGATTAAGTATCGGATAGACGGGGCACTCGTGATCATCATTAGCTGACTTGTCAAATATCAGATTCCCTTCCTTCCAGGACACCTGCATTTGGTTTTTCTATGGTTTCCAAAACGGGATGTGACTTACGGTTAATGCGAACATTCAGTGTTGTGCGTCTTTTCTTTCCCCCAAAGCTGTTATTTGCCCATTGGTGCTTTTTACAGTGGAGACCGCCTGGGCACACGTCTTAAGGGGCATTTATTGCTGCCCCTGGGGTCCCAGCACGTAAGAGCCATGCACTGCCACCCCGAAAGCACCCAAGAGCGGGTCCTGTCATCCTGGCCCCAGGATGAGGAAGGAGGGTTCGCGAGTCCCCCAAGGCCATGCCCCTTTGGCAGCTGAGGCAGAGTTTGACCCTGGGGCTGCCTGGGTCCAAACCTGGGGCTCCTTCCCCCACACTTAACGTGCTTCACTGAGAGCACCCAAGCCCCTCGCCCTGTCGTCCCCGCGGAGAATGGGGCTCCTGCCTCCTCTCCCCTCCCACCCCCAAGGGCTTGGACGCTGGGGATTCCTTCCCCGATGCAGAGCTGGGGCGAGGCTGGCACTTGTGACGCTGGCGACGTCCCTTCTCGGGCCCGGCCCTTTCCCCCGTGACGCTCTGCCTGGGTCCACAGTGGGTGGCCGCGTGGACTTCGAGGAGTTTGTGGAATTGATGAGCCCAAAGCTGAGGGAGGAGACGGCGCACATGCTGGGGGTCCGGGAGCTGCGCATCGCCTTCCGAGAGGTGCGGAGTGTGGGCGGGGCGGGGGCTGGCTGGGGGACTGGACAGCCGACCCGCCGGCGTCCCATCCGGGCCAGAGAGCCTGGGGGTGGGGTTCAGCCTCTGGAGGCCCACGGCCCTGCAGACAGGGGGCCTAGGGCCAGGGAGGGGTTGGAGAAGGTCCAGCTCACTCTCAGCTGGGGGACCCGCCCAGGGAGACTTCCTGGAGGAGGGGGCCTGCTGTCCCAGCTTGGGAAGAGGTGGAGGGTTTGGATGGGCGCAGGTGGGGGCATCCAGGCCCAGGATGTGGCAAGATACAGACGGGTTCAGGCAGAGCCAGCTCTGGGTGGGAGGGGCTGAGCCCTGCTGGAATCCCAGTTTGACAGGGACAGAGACGGACGGATCACCGTGGCAGAGCTGCGACAGGTAGCACCTGCTTTGCTGGGGGAGCCGCTGGGGGGTCCTGAGCTGGATGAGATGCTCCGAGATGTGGACCTCAACGGGGATGGCACCGTAGACTTTGACGGTGAGTCTCCTTCCTATCCCACCCCACCCTTCCAGCACCCAGGAGGAGCCCAGCATGTCCTGGGATCCCTGACCCGGACTGGTCCAAGCCCTGCCCCTTGTTTCCTCCAGAGTTTGTGATGATGTTTCTCACCCACTGAGGCTCCAGCAGGGAGAACGCATTGCTCCTCCGGCCCCAGGCCAGCAGGGTTCACGCTATACACCCTCCCCACGAGGCCCCAGAATGGAAGAGACCCAGCGGCTCCCAGGCTGCTTCGGAACATCTGGCATCTTGACAACATCTGGCTCGTGCTGGTGCGGTCACCCACCCACCTCCATCCTCACCTGCCTCCCTCGCCGAGCTGCCGGGAGGAAACCCGCCCCCAGCTGCCTCTCATTCTCCTGTATGAGCAAGATTTTGGATCTCTCCAGAACTTCGGAGGTAACAAGCTCCTGGACACTGCAGCGCTCAAAAGACAGGGAGACAGCGTTGGCGGGATTCTGGTAGCGTGGTGAATTGGGAGGGTGACTGGGCGCCTCCCACTATTGCATAAAAATGTTAGTAAAAATGTCAAAAAAAAAAAAAGCTTAACTTGAAAGAAAGCCAGGGGTGACCCCAGGTACTAAAGACAAGGCAAGAACTCAAAGCTGGGTGGTGGGAGAGTGGGGACACCATGGGGGTCTCAGCATAGAGAGAAGTTCTGGAGTCCGGGCTCTGACGCCTGAGGAAGCGGCAAGGGTACAGATGTGAGTCTCGAGGGGAAAAAGCTACTCTAAGGAACCGGAAACTCAGGCTTGCACATTAGGCAGGAGAGCTGAAGAGATAGGGAGAAGCTACTGGAAGGGCACTCTTCAAGCCAGGACATGATGGGCTTAACAACCCTGTCACAAAAGGGAAACCCTATAAACAACTCGTCTCAAGACAAAAGTCCGACGGCTTACCGAGGAAGAGCGCCTTGGCTCTGCAAAGACTTTTCGCTGGCCGCAGTGAATATCAGAAGACAATGAGAGTAGCTGGTCATCAGGCCGAGAAGAAATGATTGCCGACCAAGAAGCCTAACCCTCACTGAATCATTGTTCACGAAGGAAGGTGAAACATCAGCTTTTTTCCGGAAATAAACGTTGGGAAGAGTTTCCCACCCATGTGCTCTTGTGGAAGGGATGGCTTCAGTAAGAGGGAAATTCAGACCTGAGCAAAGGCAGAGTGGGTACTAAATCATGGTCAGGAAAGCGATCAGTAAACACATTGGTGGATTCAAAGAAGCATTAACTGTAAAAAAAAAAAAAGTTAATTTGGGGGATTTTAAAAATAAAGGAGGGACTAAAATAATAGACAAAATAAAATGGAAGATGGGAGGGGATACTTTAAACGTGCTGATATCTTTTTTCTCATCTTTCCTAGAGGAGGAGAGTCACTGATCAGTTTAGAATTTGTTAACCATTTAAAGGGAATCATTCATTAATGTATAGAAATAGAGATAGAATGCTTTTTCTTTTTTTTAAAAGATTTTATTATTTATTTATTTATTTGACAGACAGAGATCACAGGTAGGCAGAGAGGCAAGCAGGGGGTGGGAGAAGCAGACTCCCCTGCCGAGCAGAGAGCCCGATGCGGGGCTCAGTCCCGGGACCCTGAGATCATGACCTGAGCCGAAGGCAGAGGCTCAACCCACTGAGCCACCCAGGCGCCCCTAGAATGTTTTTTTCAATAGTCAAATCCATAGAGGAAGAAAAGAGGGAAAGTGAAGAATTCTTGATTAAACCAGTAGAAGGCTACAGAAGATGGGGGGAAAGGAAAGAAAAACAAAGTCCGTGGAAACATTAAAACAGAAGGTAGGAAGGGGTGCCTGAATGGCTCAGTCAGTTGAGCAACCAACTCTTTTTTTTTTTTTATTAAGATTTTATTTGTTTATTTGACAGAGATCACAAGCAGGCAGAGAGGCAGGCAGAGAGAGATGGAGAAGCAGGCTCCCAGCTGAGCAGAGAGTCTGATGCGGGACTTGATCGCAGAACCCCGGGACCACAACCTGAGCTGAAGCCTCAGGCTTTAACCCACTGAGCCACCCAGGCGCCCGAGCATCCAACTCTTGATGTCAGCTCAGGTTGTGATCTCAGGGTCATGAGTTCAAGCCATGAGTCCATGCCCAGCGTGGAGCCTATGTTAAAAAGCAAAACAAGGGGCGCCTGGGTGGCTCAGTGGATTGGGCCGCTGCCTTCGGCTCGGGTCATGATCTCAGGGTCCTGGGATCGAGCCCCGCATCGGGCTCTCCGCTCCGCGGGGAGCCTGCTTCCTCCTCTCTCTCTGCCTGCCTCTCTGCCTACTTGTGATCTCTCTCTCTGTCAAATAAATAAATAAAATCTTTACAAAAAAAAAAAAGCAAAACAAGACAAAGAAACAAAAACAGAAGGCAGATATAATCCTTTAAAAATAAGAATTCTCGGGGGGGTGCCTGGGTGGGACAGAGAGCAGATGCTGGGCTCCTCCCCACCGCTGAGTGCAGGATCTAAGACATACTCAAGCAGCATAATGAGAATGGAAAGGCCGAAAGTGATGGCTTGGAAAACAGATTTACTAGGACAAAATGAAAGAAACCAAAAGAAATGGTGTAAGTACAGGGAGAGCAAACAGAAATGGGCTATAAGGCAAAAAGCAATAGGGGTAAAACGAGGCACAATTCACTAAGGAAATCTAACGTTCCTCATCTGGGCACAAATATCGATGTATTTTCCAACAAAGAAAGAAGCCACATTTAGAGGTTTGTTATCTCCTGAGGATAATGCTACTGTCAACCCGGGTGGGATCACATAAATTAACCAGCCCAAGTCAAGCACACTGGTCATGGTGAAACTTTAAATGTTGGGATTCGGTGTCCTGTCCGTGTGTTCACATGGACCACGGGTTGGTTAATTTTTTCTGTAAAAGGTGACAGTGTAAAGATTTTAGGCTTGGAGGAAATACGGTTTCTCTCACCACTGCCCAGCTCTGTAGTCCCAAGCAGCCACGGCCAACACAGAAATGAATAGTTGTGGCCGGGAAGGAAATTCAGTAATGAATTAACTAAACTTTGATTCATTGACACTGAAGTTTGAATTTTATCCACTTTTATGTGTCACGAAATCGTACTGTTCTTTTACTTTTCCCCTGACCATTACTAAAATGTAAAAACCACTTTTAGCCCGAGGACCATATCGGGTCTGTGGGTTATCGCTTGCTGACACCTGCTGTAGTCTTATAATATGGACAATCACAACTTCTGGAATAACTTTGTTAAGATTGTGGAGGAGCGCCTGGGCGGCTCAGATGGTTAAGCGTCTGTCTTCGGCTTAGGTCATGATCTCCAGGTCCTGGGATCGAGTCCCATGTTGGGTTCCCAGCTCAGCGGGGAGCCTGCTGCTCCCTCCCCTGTCCCCTCTGCTTGTGCTTTCTCTGTCTCTTTCAAATGAATAAATAAAATCTTTAAAAAATAATTTAAAAAGGTAAGATCGTGGAATGATGAAAAGTTATGGGCAGAGCAGCAACTTTCTGTATTGCCTATTTGCTCACAGCGGTTTTCACACTTTTCCTTTCTTATGTTTGTTCGGATTATAGTCATCGAAATGTAATTTTACGTCTGGTAAATCTGGTAATCCAGACTGTGGGTTTACATTCTGTATGTCTTTATTTCATTTTTCCAGGTTTTATTTTATTTTGCCAAGGTACTGGTCCATGATGGATTAGAAATGAAAACTGGTCCTTTACCACAGCTGGTTTGAGAACCATGGGTTTAGGAATTCCTGCACGTCACTGGTGCCCTTAAAAGTGTCTTGACTGGGGGCTGAGGGTGGGAAGTCTGGGTGGGCGAGAACAGGAGTGGGAGAAGGGGTCTGGGGGCCAATTCTTCCAACAAAGTTACAGAACTCTAAAGACATCATTCTGGCTGCTGCAGACACAATGGAAACCAGGCCACGTCTCTTCTCAATGGCACTCGTGGGTTCCTGGGGGAGACAAACTGTAAACATCTAAGTGTATGACCAAGATCTACCCCAGCCCGTGATCCTTCAGCCAGCCCCCTTGGTGGTCAGCTGGGGACACGCGTGCTCTGTATCCTCTCCTCTCCCTCTGGCACCCAGGTGTCTTGGAAGCCTTGGGATATGTTCCTGACTCTGACCTTGGGCGAATCAGTCTCTCTGGACCATGGTTTCCTTACCTATAAAATGGGGCTAAGGTGGTGATTATCAGAAATCACCTGTGTTAAGTGCTTAGCACACAGAACCTGCTGCCTTCTAAGAGCTTGACAAATGGTAGCTATTAGGATTTCAGATTGCAGGATTCTCGAAGATTCTGTTTCCTGGCTCTCAAGATTCTGAGATGCTTGGGTTTTCCAAAAGTCTGAGATGGTCTGTTTCCAACGTTCTGTGATTCTAAGAGTCTCCGATCACTGAGGTTCTGTGACACCCGCCCTTTCCCATTGTCTTTGCCCCTACTTCTCCCAATCCCGGGACTTGGGAAGTAGGGCAGTGGGCGGAGAGGGCTGGGCTGCTGTCTTGTCATGGCCCACATTCCGAGCTGGCTGTGGCAGTCCAGGGCCCCAGAGCCAGGCTGCAACCAGGATACCAGCCTCCAGGGCCTAGGCCTGCGTCATCTGAGTGCCCTTGACCAGGGCCACCGGGGGCAGGCATCAATGCTGCGCCTCCAGGTAGAGGAATGGGCAGGGCCAATCTGCTGAGGGCAGGGGGAGATGGGAAGCTGGTGGGATCTCCTCCAGGCTTGCAGGACAGAGTCCCAGGCCCAGCTCTGCCCCCAGAGTGCAGGAGCAAGTCTCAGAGCATGAGGACTGTCACAATGAGAAGATGAGTGGTCCTGGAGCCCCTCAGCTCCATCAGCCCTTTCCTCAGTTTTTGCGGGAAGGGAGCAGCGGCCAGGCTGGTGGGCTGGGCATGGGAAAGAAGGATCAGTGGTCTCTTCTGGAATGAAGTACATTCTTTTATTAGCACAAGACACCACCAACCCAGCAGCCCCAGGGCCCAAGAATAAGTTAAGGCACAGAAGAGGCCAGGGGCGACTTTTCCAGGCCTGGGTATTGGGCAAACTTCCTGAGCAAACCTCGAGGGGTTGGAGGCTCCGGGGTCCCGGAGTTCTTCCCTGGAGATGAGGGAGCCGGAGCGGACCCGAGGAGCGCCTGCTGGGGCCGCTCGGAGACGAGGCTGGATGCCGGCCGCCCGCCCGCGGTTCACTTCTCGAAGTAGGGCAGGTAGAAAAACTGGAAGCCCCGGTGGCCCTTGACGGCGCAGTAGATGAAGATCACGTGGTAGACTGCGGGGCGGGGCCGGTCAGCCCGAGGCCCCGCCCCGAGCCCGCCGCCCCGAGCCCGCCCCCCCGGCCCCGCCCCGGCCCGCCCCGGAGCCCTTTCGCACCTCCGGGAACCAACAACAGGAAGCCCGGCACGAAGAAGATGGCGCTGGAGACACCTGCAGGGAGAGGGACCGAGTCAAGGCTGGGGGGCACGGGGCGGGGCTCACGGGTCACTGCCTGGGCAAGTGTCACTGTCCGCGGTAGAAGGGGCCGTTTCCTGCTAGGAAGGCGGAAGACCCGCGGGTCCCCGAGGAATTCTTCCCTTGAGGGGGACCCCCGCTGCCTGCGGAGGTAGGAGGGGCGCTCACCTGGCGAGGGGGCCACCTCCAGTCCCACGGCGATCAGGATCAGCACTGCACACAGACGGAGCCGCGAGGGTGAGGGCGGGAGGAGGGGGCCGGTGCCGGGGCCAGGGCGGGGTCCTCCACCCCCCCCTCCCCCCAGCAGGGCTTAGGCCCTAGCAGTGGTATTCCCCCACCTGAACTGAAGGTTCCCTTGCCACAGACCCTTCCCGGGAAGTTCACCAAGCTCTGTGTTTTCCGAGCAGGGCCCCTGGCAGGCCCTGGGAAATGTCCCCAAAGAGATTTTTCTCTGCTCCCTGGTGTGCTCTTTCAGTCAATCAACAAACATTTATGGGACACCTGCTGTGTGCCTGGTACTGAGAATCCCACAGGGAAAGGCAAATGAGGTCCCTGCTCTCATGGCCCTTCCCGGGGGCGCAACCAACAAGAACCTCCAGGCTACAACCCCGGGGGGCTTGGGATCAGGCTGCGGGAGGCATTGGAGCCTGGGGCATCAGGGAGGGGCTTCTTGGAGGCAGCGGCCACTCAGCTGAGCAGGGGTGGCAGTAGCAACAGCAGGTAACATTTAGTCACCACTTACCAGGTGCCGCCAGGCACTGGGCTAAGCTTGTTACCTGCACAGTTTTATTGTCACTGTGACTGAATGAGAAAGATATGATCATCCCCATTTCACAGAAGATGAAACTGAGGCAGAGAGCTGCATTCAGAAGGAGGAGGTGAGCTGACTCCAGAGGCTTTGCTGTGGGGATCGTGCAGGCAGAAAAGGACAGGAGTGCTCTAGACAGAGGGAACAGGATGGCAAAGTTCCTTCCCATGGAAGGAACTTGGGGCTTTCTAGGAGCTTCCTGATTTTGCAAGAGTGAAGAGGCACCTGCCCAGTCTTGAGGAGTTTGGCAGGGCCTGGAGACCCCGGCAAGGGACGTCGACTTTGGCTGAGGACAGTGGGTGTTGGGGAAGTCATGACTGGATCAACTTTTCAGACCCAGAGAGTCCTGGGTCCCCAGTTAGAAGATGGGATTGGGGGGAGTTAGGGAGCCGGGCTCTGTAGCAAGGGCGGTGATACAGCATGGAGGCCTGAGGACCACCATGGACTGCTACGGGATTTGTGCCCTGCACAGAGCACCTCAAAAAGGGGTACACATGGGGATACACTACTTACCACCTTGGCTTAGGGCTGGGGGCCCTGCCCACTCAGAGGAGGCGTGTCTTTCTAATTCCTGCAAAGGCACTTTACATGTCTAAGGTGGCCTCCAGGTAATGCCCTCGATGTGGGTTTAAATCCCAGCTCATCCACTTCCCAGCTGAGGTCAGAGCAAGTCCCTTCACCTGCCTGAGGCTCTGTCCTTACTTCTGAACTGGGATGGTATTAGTGCTTGCCCTTATGGGTACTGAGAGAATGAAAGGGGGGTAAGGCAGGTGGCCAGTGTGACCAGTGCTCAGCTTTACAGTGGCTGCTGGAAAAGCAGTATCTCCCCCTGCCCTCAAGACGCCCAGAGATGAACCAAGGCTGCTGCTCAGCTCTCTGGCCAGGGGGCTCAGACCACCCTGGAGGAGGAAGAGCAGCTGCCACAGCTGGGCTGTCCTTACGGGCCCCTCTTGACCCCACCCCTGCCCTTTCTGAGGATCCTGAGTCCTGAGCCCCATAGACCGAGTCCGAAAATGTCTGGCTGTGCGATCTGTCTGCTCTGGGCTTCAGTTTCCCCATCTGGGCAATGGATGTGCCCAGCGAGGGGCAGGGATAGGTCCTCATCCGCACTCAGACTTGGGAGAAACGGAAATGACAGGTGCACTGGGGACCGAGTTGGCAGGGATATCCCTGAGCACCTGTCCCTATTCAGGTTCTGGGTCACAGCCCTGCCTCTCACCTGCTGTGTGACTTCCATAAGGGGGGAAATAAGCCTACGCTGCACCTGGCTCCAAGCAGACAAAGAATAAATGGCAGAGCGGGTTACTCTTCTGCTCCCTGATGGATTCGGTGCGGGTAAGTTAGGAAAAAAAGAAAAGAAAGGAAGGAAGGAAAAGAAAAGAAAAGTTAAGTTGAGAGCACCGAACCAAGTTCCATTTCAATTATGTGTAATTTCCTGGTTGTGTGACCAGGAGGCTGGACCTGCTCCTCCCAAGGCCTCAGTTTCTTCACCTGTAAAATGGGAGTGAGGTGATGGTAGCCAGCTTCCTCCTCGGGATGCAGGGAGGCTTGGTGTGCCAAGGGGGATGCAGAGCTGGCACGAAGGGAGGACGGGCCCCTCATGGGGGTAGGCCAGGGACCCTCAGGGCACTCACCCAACCCCAGCAGAAGGAGCAGGAAGGAGGCCAGCACTACCCGGCGGTTCTTCTGGATCAAAGGGTGTTGAGTCCAGCTGGGTGGCAGGAGAGCGGGACAGGCATGAGAGGTGACGCGAGCCCAACTCCCCCCGTTACCCTTCCCCCACCCAGAGGACCGAAGGGGAAAGCCCCGGCCGCCTGTTCTGGGGACACAAAGCACAGGGAGCTTGAGCAGGGTCGGGCCTCACCTGCAGCAGGCGTGGTAGGAGCGCTGGGTAGTGTTGCTGATGGTGCTGAAGGACCACTGGGAGCTGCGGATGGACGTTCGGCTGGAATCCCTGCAGGCCATTTGGGCCCAGTGAGAGGCCGGGGCAGCAAGGAAGGGGTGGTCATGGCATGGTGGGGGATGGTGCAGGGACTACGGCTGGGTTTTCTGCGGGATGGGGGCACTGAGAGGGGACAGGGTGATGAGGAACTCAAGGTCTGGGGTCTCTGCAGGACTCAAGGTGGAGAAAGGCTGGGGAGTCAAGCTAGGGATTCCTGCAGGACAGGTGACCTGTGGGAAGGTAGGGGCCAGACCAGGCTGGGGGGTTTCTTCAGGATACACTGGGGTAGGGTGACCCTGCAGGACAGGGGAACCCGTGAGGGGAGTGGGGATCAGGCTAGGAATCCCTGTAGGACACTGTGAGAGAGCGGGTGATCTGGGTGGAAGACTGGCCAGGGACCTGGGGGACAAGAGTCTGGAGCGGAGGTAGAGGATGGATCCCCACCTGGCCCTGACCTGGTGCTGACTCCCCCATCCGGCTCCGGAGAGGCCTGGGCTCCGTCCTCATCGTTCTCCAGGTTCTATTCCAGAACACAGGGCTCAGAGAGGTTACTGGGCCCAGGCCCTTCCTCCTTCCCCCTCAGGGAGAGGAGGAGCGCAAGCCCACACAGCTGTTTGCCTGGCTGCCTGACAGCTGCTCACCAGCCCTCCACCCTCCCGCAAAACGGGTTTGATGATTCACACATACCGAAACCCAGGTAGGAAGTGGGTGCCGGGAGTTTGGGGGGCTAGGTGGTGGCAGGAGCCACCGGGGCTGGTTGAGGGCTCCTAGCATGGGTCCCAGGGCCAGGAGTTCTCCCAAGTTGGGGAGTCAGGGTGGAGCTTTCAGAATGGTATTTCACAGGCCCAGTATGGAAGCTCTGGATTTGGGGTGCCAAGGAGGGGCAGAAGCCCATGGTTTCCAGGTTTGGGGCACAGGAATCTGGTACAGGTCTCCAAGAAAAGGATCCTGGAGTTGGTGGAAGTCCTCTAGGGCGAATGGAGATTTCCAGAAATCTGCATCAGACGTACAGAGCGCTCTCCAGCCCAGGGGGGATAAGGGGCGGGGGAGGGCGGCTTAGGTCAGTATCCAGGAATGGGTGGGAACACCGGGTGGGATTTCCAGCTGGGGCCAGGAGACTTGCTCCCGGGGTTCCGGTTCTGGGCTCTCCAGTGGTGGCTGGGGACCAAAATCAGAGCTGAGAGGGTCTGGGCTGGGCCCTGGATCAGTGGCCTCGCAGGCTGGGGCCTCTAGACAGATTTTCCCTTGAGTTGGGGCTCTCCAGGGTCCGGCCTGGGGTCCCGCCCGGACCCGGGCTGGGGTTGAGCTGGGCCGGACCATTCACCTGGTAGCGCAGCCGGGACTGCTTGTCCTCGTCGGCCACCTCGAACCGGGCCCGGCGCTCGAAGTGCAGCGGCCCGAAGCGGGCGACCCCGCTGAATTCGGGCCCCGGGCCCGCGTCCTCCAAGGACAGCTCGAAGGCGTCATCGATGCTGAACTGGGGCCGGGCGGCACTCATGGCCCCGGCCCGCTCAGGCGCCCCTCGCCGCCGCCATCCGAGCCCGCCTGCCCCTAGCGCCGCGGTCCCGCCCCCGCACGCAGACCCCGCCCTGGGCCGACAATCTTGGGAGCGCGACTGTCCGGCGCCCCTGGCCGAGGCCCCGCCCTCACGTAACGGCCCCGCCCCTGCTCGCCGACAGCAGGCCCGAGCTGCCGAGCGCCGAGCGGACCAGTGGGCAGGGCCTCCTTTGGGGACCGCACAGGGGCCGTGGCGCCTCCTAGCGGCCGTCTCCGCGAGCCACGGCGGGCGCCGTACTGGAGGCAAACCCTAGGTCTGCGTCCTGGGCTTGGAGAAGCAACCAGACGCCAGCCTCCCCGGCCGAAGATGGGGCCTTCTGCATCCCAGCCCGTGCCTCCAGGGCCAAGGAGACTCCAGGGACCAGACTGTGTCCCCACCCTGACTCACCGCGGATCTGCATGGGATGGGTAGACTTAGCCCCGCAGAAAGGAAACTGAGGCTCAGAAGGCTTATGTGGCTTCTGCTCCTCCAACCCAGTCTCTACTCAGTGGCCAAAGTGATCTTTTAAAATATATCTGATATTTTCCTGTGTGTTATTTTTTAAAAAAGGTTTGTTTATTTGAGAGAGGGCGCCAGGGTGCGAGCAGGGGGAGGGGCAGAGGGAGAGAGAGAGAGAGAGAGAATCCGCAAGCAGACCCCGCTGAGGGAGGAGTCCCTGGTCGCCTGCTCCCAGGACTCGGAGATCATGACCTGAGCAGAAACCAAGAGTTGGCCACTTAAGGACTGAGCCACCCAGGTGCCCCTCTCTGTGTGTTCTTAATTAAAAAAAAAAAAGTATGGGGCTAAGTCGTCTGTATAAAACTGTCCCTTGGTTTTCCATTGTGGCTGAGGTCTTTCTGACTAAGGCCTACAAAGCTGTGAACACTCTGGTCCCTCTATCCAATCTCATCAAGCCTCCTCTGCCCCTCCTTCACCTACCCTCTGCAGCACAGGCCAACCTTAGGGCCTTTGCAAGTGCTCTATACCTGGAAAGCACTTAACCTGGCTCTTTTACAACTGGGTCTTTATCATCATCAGTGTCCCTGTTCAAATGTCACCTCTCATGGGTTCCATCCCTGACTACACCATCTAAAGTCAGCTTCGCATTACACAACACTTGCCTAAAGTTAACTTATTTTACCCGGTTTTATTCACCACTGTGTCCACAGTGTCTGAATGAATGAATGAATGAATGAATGCTTTGAACTGAGTGAGTGAATGCTTTGCCCAAATCCCAAATGCTCACAGGTGGTGGAACTGGGGACCCGGCGTGCTGACCCTTCACCCCACCCCCAACTTCATTCTGCGACCTCACAGACAGAGTCCTATTTCTCAGTTTAGGACACATCACTGCTCTGAAGCGGGGCCCTCTCGCCGTGGGCAGTCAGCCTCCATGCATCCCGCTCGGTTCTCTGCACACGTGGCCCGGCTGCCACGTGAATGTTTGCGATCTACAGGTGCCGTGTATAAAACTCCTTCTGCTGTTTACGTTTTTGCGTTTGTGCACTCCACACTCGTGGTGTCTACACGTCTCTCCTTTGTTGCTTCCGCCAGTCGCATGCGGCGTACCACGTTGGACGTCCAACGCTTTTATTATCCACCACATCCTTCGGCGAGGCCCGCTTGGCTCGGTCTCAGGGCCCCGTCGCATCACTGTCATGAATGCCCCCTTGACTTCACAAGTGTATGAATTGTCACACGCACCGTGAGGGTTCTGGTTTTCCCTTAGCACTTGGTATTCCAGCTTTCGAACGCTTACTAGTCTGGTGAATCTAAAAGGGTTCCTGGTTTCCATCTGGGTCCTCTGACAACTGGGGAATTTGAATAGTTCTTCATGGACTTGGCAGTCACGGGGGTTCCCTCTTCTGTGAACTCTGTTCATATCCTTTGTCCATTTTTCCTATTGGGTTTCTAGCCTTCTTTCTGCCGATCTGCATGTCTATACGTGGGTAAGTATCAATGCCTTGGTGTTGTGCAGATATCTTCCCTGGTTTGTCTCCTTATTTGTCTAAGCGTCCCTTAGTTAACAATGCTTGGGGTCCTGGGATGGAGTGCAGGCTGGGGCCCACGTCACTCATGGGCATCCTCGGGGAGCACAGCCTTGGCTCCTGCTGGGTCTCAACCAATGGATGATGGGGGCTCCAGGTACCAGCACTGCCCAGAAGTGGCTACCGGGATGGGCCTCGATTTCCTCTCCCACGCCTAGCACTCTCCCGCATTGACCTGCAGGGGGTGCCCCAAGAATTCTCCCCGGGGCTCCCTTGAAAAACCTGCTCAAGAAGAATACCTAGGCGTTCAAAGACTGTCTGCCCCAGGACACCCGTCCTGTTTGGCGGCTTTTGTTTCAGCTGACTGTCTGGCCCATTGCCACATAGGCCTTCTCCAAATGAGGCTGCAGGGGGGATCTGCGCCCCGTGCCCTCTTCTGCTCCGTTCACACCATGACAACTCGAATTCTATTCTCTCCACATTCCTCTTGGAGGCCTTCTCTGTAGCCAGTGGTTTTGAAGGACAAGGACCCAAGACTTTCCATGAACATCTAACCCTCCTGTGAGTCTCTGCCTCCTACTTTCTCATTCGTACCTTCTGCTTTTTGCGTTGCAGAGCCCCTCCTACAAGTATGAAGAGAAGGAAGAAAAAGAAGAAAGAGATAACCAATGGTCCAGGTGGGAGATGCCCACGGGGCAGTTTCCTGTTGGACCCAGGATGAGGAAAGCCACCAGAACCCGTGCCTTGGGAGCTTTGGAAACACACCAGCGGCAGCACAGAGGAGAAAGACACTGGCAGGAGCCACAATCAACCCTCACCTCCTAAGGACGCATCACGGGAGGCCGGAGAGAGGGCCGTGGGTGAGGTTATTGGGAAGCCGTGCCCAGTACCCAGTGTGCCGGACTCCCATCACGAATGGTACCAGACCAGAAACTGCAGAGATGTCCAAGAAACACAGTCTGTTTGGTATGTTTGTGAGTCTTTTGATGCACAATATACATGTAACTGAACCGTTGACTTGCGATTTTTTCCAACATATCACTCACCGGCAAAATAAAGAGCAGGATTTTTCAGGCCATTTTTAAGCTTGAAATTATGCCTCTTTAACATTCATTAAAAACTTTATCATAGGGTGCCTGGGTGGCTCAGTGGGTTAAAGCCTCTGCCTTTGGCTCAGGTCATGATCCCAGGGTGCTTGGATCGAGCCCCGCACTGGGCTCTCTGTTCAGCAGGGAGCCTGCTTCCTCCTCTCTCTCTGTCTGCTTCTCTGCCTACTTGTGATCTCTGCCTGTCAAATAAATTAATTAAAAAAAAAAACTTTATCACATTTTCTTGCTCCCACCCCTGGAGGGAAAGTGTTGTGCGAGAGGTTGTTTCTCCCCCCCAATTAATTAATTCATCATTTTTTAAAAGATTTTATTTATTTATTTGACAGAGAGAAATCGCAGCTAGACGGAGAGGCAGGCAGAGAGAGAGGAGGGAGCAAGCTCCCTGCCGAGCAGAGAGCCCGATGCGGGACTCGATCCCAAGACCCTGAGATCATGACCTGAGCCGAAGGCAGCGGATTAACCCACCGAGCCACCCAGACCCTTAATTCATCATTTTTAAAGCTTTTTATTGTTAAGTAATCTCTATACCCAATGTAAGGCTCAAACTTACTACTCTGAGATCAAGGGGTTGGACACCCTACCAACCGAGCCAGCCAGGCTCCCCTGGGAGAGGTTGAAGCTTAACTTTTCCTCAAGGGTCAGCCCTGGTATGACTTTTTGTCAGAAATGGGTTAAACTGGAAGGTGTTTTGTTTCTGTCTTGAACGGGTCAGCCCAGAAGAGGTTTTTGTTTTGTTTTGTTTTGTTTTTCCAGCATTCTTACTTACTCTCTTTCCAAAACTTAAGTCTTCAATATTTATTTTATTTTTATTTATTTGAGAGAGAGAGAGAACACAAGCAGGGAGAGTGGCAGAGGGAGAAGCAGACTCCCCGCTGAGCAGGGACCCTGCTACAGGGCTCGATCCCAGAACCCTGGGGTCATGACCTGAGCGGAAATGCTGACGCTTAACTGACTGAGCCACCCGGGTGCCCAGGCATCTCCTGGGCACCTAACATTAAGTTCTCTTCCCTTGAGGCCTGTGATCTCTAGCTGATCTGGAAGTGTGCTTCCTGAGGGATCATCTCACCCTTCCTAAGAGTTCAATCAGCCCCGGCCTTGTTCTCATCAAAGCCAAGGGGCAGCTGTGCAACACATCTGTTGTGTAAATCCAGGATCTCCTCGAGGTGGTACTTGGGATTCCTTAGCTTCTTCTAAATTCACATTCAAGGTCAACTCAAAAAACAAACAGGAAAAACCTGGGAACACACACGAAAAATAGAAACTGTTCCTGTTTCTTTTCTCTCTGCTTTGCTTACAGGTCACGTTGGGCTGATGGCTGGCTGTATCACCCCAGTCGTGCATCTCGTCCGTAGCTGGGGACCGCTGCCTGGCTTGTTTCGTGGACCAGGGGCTAGAGGGCTCCGGATTCTCTCACAGGGAGTTAGACATACAGTTCAAAGTCACTTCAAAGGCAAAGAGGCAGATCAAGCCATTTGAAAGCAAAAATTTATTGTGTTTCCTTTCAGAGTTCTGTGAATTTGCAAGAAAGAAAGAAAGAAGGAAAGGAAGGAAGGAAGGAAGGAAGGTAGGAAGGAAGGATGGATTTCAAAGCTTACAGACTGCTCAGTTCAAGCTAAGAAGGCAAAAGGGGAGAGCTTGTGGCCACTGATCTTTTGATGGCCCCTTAAGTTTTTCCCCCCAGCAGAGGCACACTAACATCTGAAACTCCCCCAGATTTGTTTCCCGTTTTCAGAGAGGCAGCATTTCTTTACACGCCGTCTCTCACCATATACTTGGGTCACTAGTCAAATGACTGCAATGTGACAGAGGTCTTTTGGGCTTGGTTTTGTTTTGTTTGCCCCCCTGCTGTAAAATGAGATTTTCAGTTCGTTTCTGAAAAATAACTCGGTCAATAAATTCATTTTATTCTGCTTCTATTTTTACACCCAAAGACTCATTAAAAGAAAAAAAAAAGATCCTCAGTGTTATAGGTTCAAGCCCATCAGGTTTGTGCTGTTTGAGTTTTGTTTGAAGTGTTTCCTCATCCCAAGATCACAAAGATATTCTCCAACGTCACAGTGTCCTGGCCTGATAGTTTTATGATCCAGAAAAGTGTTGCAACAAGGTAGTTCACTGACTCTAGAGGCCAACTTCACTGAAATTCATCCTCTCCTTACTAGCGCTGGGATTTTGGAGGGCCAGGACGAGGGTGAAAAATTTAAGCGGTCATCAAAAGACCAAGCAAGATTGGGAATACTTTAATGTACTACTTTTAAAAATAAAATTTAAGGCAAAAATACATGAGCAAAATATCACCATTTAACTTATGATTATTTTAAAAAGCTTTTATGTATTTATTTTAGAGGGGCACCTGGATGGTTCAGCTGGTTAAATGTCTGACTCTTGGATTTGGCTCAGGTTGTGATCTCAGGTCTTTGGACTGAGCCCTCCAGGTCTGCTTGAGATTCTCTTTCTCCCTCTGCCTCTTCTCCTCTCTCAAACAAACAAATAAATAAATAAATCTTTATGTATTTACTTGAGAGAGAGACAGACAGACAGACAGTGCCCGGGGGGCTGGAGCAGAGGGAGAGAGAGAAACTTAAGCAGACTCCATGCTGGGTGTGGAGCCCAATGAGGGGTTCAATCTCACCACCTCGAGACTATGACCCTACCTGAAACCAAGACTCAGAGGCTTAATTGACTGAGCCACCCAGGTGCCCCAAATATTAAAATTTTAAATAAAGACACGATTTGAGTTCGCATGACTCACGTCACTCACCTCACCTTCGTCCAGCCTTGAGCCAGTTATGCAAACTCCCTGTGCCTCAGTTTCCTCATTGTCAGATGGAGGTAATAATAGTATTTCCTTCATTGCATTAGTTTAGGATTAAATGAGTTCATGCATATTAAGGAGCATAGCACGGGGCCTGCCATATATAAACACTCAATCCATTTAGGCATTACAATTTAAATTAAGATCCTTAACCCTACAGACACTGTCTCTGGATGTGGTACAAGAAGGGATCTGTATTTATTTCACGGTAGGGTGAAGCAGTTTTCCCCAAATCACCGACCAGTCAGTTCTTCCTCTTTCTAAATGGTGGTGCCGCTTTCATCATATGTCAAGTATATGGTTGTTAACATATGTATCTATTTTAAGCTCTCTTTTGGGTCCTTTGGTCTGCTTGACTAATTCTCTGTATCACATGCTTTTTATTATTATGGTCTGCAGTGTGGTTTAAAATAGAACAAGCTCCCCTCTGCCTTCCAGTCACTTTTTTCAGACTTGACCTAGGTTTTCATGCACCTTTATTCTTTTGTAGAAATATTACAAAATTTTTTTCTAAATTCTTCAGAAAACATCTTAATTTTCACTGGGATTTCAATTATACTTCTAGATTAATTTCAGGAGAAGTCAGTTTCAAATGTTAAACTTTTCAATTCATTAAAAAGGTATGTCACTCAAGTTATTCATGTCTTCATTTATGTCCTGAAAATATTTTCTCTCCAACAAGTTCCAGGTTGTGTTTTTACTTCCTAAATACTGTCTGAGTTTTATTTCTCTCGTGAACAGTATCTTATTTTCTATTACACTTTTTTATTGGGTTATTGATAGTGTGAAGAGTGTTATTAATTTTTCATAGCTTTATTTTATGTACCTGTAATACTGCAGAATTCTCTAATTTGTTAAAATAGTCTGCCCATAGATTCTATTGCATTTTCTCTGTAGATGTAATTACTCTTACAATTTATTTTTCTTGGTTTATTGCTTTGGCCAGGACTTCTAATGCTACTACTATGCTAAATAGCATTGTTGGTAGAGAGTGCTAGTTGTCTTGTTCCTGATGTTGAAGGGAATCTGAAACTTACTCCATCATACTTAATCACATATGGATTTTTATCAATCTGACAAGGTTCCTTTTTTCCATAACTGTATGTTTTTTTGGCTTGTTTTTAAAGATTTATTTATTTTTAGAGAGAGAGCGAGAGCAGGGGGAGGGGCAGAGGAAGAGAATCACAAGACTCCCCACCACATAGGGAGCTGGACGCAGGGCTCAGTCTCACTAGCCTGAGGTCTTGACCTGAACCGTAATCAAGGGTCAGACGCTCAACCGACTCAGCCACCCCGGCGCCCCACCTACCTGTAGTTTTTATCATAAATACTCATAAAACTTTATCAAATGCTTTTCCTGAACATTTTGAGATAACCACATGAGTCTTCTCCTTTAGTTCATTGATGGGATGAATGATTGATGATGTCATAAATGATTCTTACATTACTGGAATGAACTGTACTTGATCTTGATGGTTTTTTTGTTTTGTTTTGTTTTGTTTAAAGAAAGTTTTAGGGCACCTGGGTGGCTCAGTCAGCATCTGTCTTTGGCTCAGGTCACGATCTCAGGATCCTGTCCTGGGATGGAGTCCTGATGTCAGGCACCCTGCTCCGTACGGAGTCTGATTCTCCCTCTCCCTCTGTTCTTCCCCCCTGCTTGTGCTCTGTCTCTGTCTCTTTCTCAAATAAATAAATATAAAATCTTTTTAAAAAGTTTAATTTTTTAATTGTCAGAAAATACACAAAAAATTTACTATCTTAAACATTTTTAAGTGCACAGTTCAGTAGCGTTAAGTATATTCACATTGTCATACAACCAATCTCTCGGACTTTTTCATATTGTAAAACTGAAATTCTATACTCATTAAACAACAAATCTTCATTTGCCCTCTCCCCCACCAACCACCATTCAACTTTGCCTCTATGAATTTAACTGTTCCTAGGCACCTCATATAAATGGAATCATATAATACTTGTTTTTTTGTAAATGACATTCACTTAGCATATTGACGCATTTTTGTGCACACTAGTGGTTTCAATTAGCTTAATATTTCATTTAATATTTTTTATATCTATGCGAATCAGTAAAACAGGCCTATGCCTTTCTTGTCTTACGGTATACTTACCTAGTTTGGGAATCGAGATTAAGCTAGCCTCAAAATATATTGGTCAGCTTTTCTTCTTTTTCCATTTTCTGGAACAATTCGTATAAGACACAGGCTTCAATATTGTTCAAAATTTGGCAAACCTTAGCCGTAAACTTCCTGTGTTGGTATGAAGCAAAAGCAAAAACCAGACAAACAAAGCACATTAACCTCCCGCCTTGGAGGTCCCACCTCTCTCATGGGACTTCTTGTGGGCAATGAACCAGTGTGAATGTCTGAAGCACTTAGCACCTGGGTCAGAGGGGCGTTAAGAGGGTGGGATGAAGACATGACACAGGCCTCAAGACATTCCCCTTCCTAGAGTGGGGAATCCTTTAAACTGGGGGAAGAGGGGCGCCTGGGAGATTGGTATATTTGGGCATCTGCCTTGGGCTCAGGTCATGATATCCAGGCCCTGGGATGGAAGCCATGCGAAGCCCCATACCAAGCCCCATGTATGGCTCCTGGCTCGCAGCGGCGTCTGCTTCTCCCTCGCCCTCTCTCAAATGAATCAATAAAAAATCTTTAAAAAAAAGTAATAATTGGGAAAAGGCTCCTATCGCTATTGTTCACAGCTAGTTTCCAGAAGCCAAGAAAAACCTTGTTTTAGTCCCCAAAGTACCTCACTTTTATCAGTCATGGAGTTCCTAACATTTATTATGCACCTACTGTGTGCCTGACACTGTGGATTCAGGGGACGACTCGCCCACTCCTGACCCCAAGAAGGGAGCTTGAACTCACAGGAATACGGAAACCCTCCTTCCCCTCTTTCTTACCCCTGGTTTTATTTTTTTATTTGTCACTTATTTATTTATTTATTTTCCAAGAGAAAAACCCAGGACCCAAGAGTCACTATTGTGCCAGATACGCAAAAAGGAAACTAAAGGCCAGAAAGGTTTACACAACAATAGCAGCTTTAGGGAGCAGTGCTAATGAAGGGAGTCCCCGCATTCTCCGAGCCCTGCAATGCCCTTACCGTACTACAGCTTTAAGCGGTTTGGGCGGGGGAACACAAGGACGTGGGAAGGCCAGTCCAAACCCATTCAAGGACGGGACAGCTAGGGACGCCCGGCCCGGCTCCGCCCGGCCCCGCCCGGCCCCGCCCGGCAGACCCTGGCCCCGCCTCTCCGATCGGCCTCCCGGGAACTCCCGGATCAGAACCGCCCCTGCTCACACCCGCGCGCTCCGCCTCTGCGCAGACAACCAATCACAGGCCACCTCTACGTTTAGTCCCTTTTTGGCGTCTGCCCTCAGTCAAAATGGCGCCATCTCGGAAGTTGCCGAAGCGCTAGAAGTTGCCGAAGCAGGTCCGGAAGCTGCCGAAGGAGTCCGGAAGTTACCGAAAGAGAGCAGCGGGGAAGAAGGATGGCGGATATCATCGCAAGACTCCGGGAGGACGGGATCCAAAAGCGTGTGATACAGGAGGGCCGAGGAGAACTCCCCGACTTTCAGGATGGAACCAAGGTTCGTGCGTATCCCCCTCTCCTCAACCCTTCTGCGGCGCGGTGCGCATGCGAGGCGGGAGGAGGCCTTAGGCGAGAGGTTGCGCATGCCCAGATAGCAGCGGCCGGTGACTCTACTGCTCACATGCTGATCTCGACGCTGGTTGGTCTGAATTTAAGTAGGGGGTGAATTTAGCTGTGTCTGCCTCGCTCCGTGGCTGGGCCGTGTGGCCGCATTGGTCCGGGAAGCCGTCAGTCATCCTCGGAAGGTTGAGTGGGTTTGGCTTCCCTGGTCGCACAGACCCGGGCGCTGGAGGAGACCCGGAGCAGGAGACCTGGGACCTGGGAGGTGCTCCGGGACTGGGGAAGAGGCCCCGGGGCCTCTGGGTTGCAAGGTTCAAGTTCTTTTATAGGTGGGAGGGCCTTCTGAAAACACTTAGAGTGACTCCCATCGTTAGATGGGGAAGGTGAGGCCCGGGAGTGCGCGAACCCATTTGCAGAGGTCAGGTCTGCCAGACTGGAACTCGTCGGCAGGGGTTTGGACTGCTCCCGGTGATGTGGCTCAGGACAGATATGGGCTGGGAAATCAAAGAGCCCACCACCTTCCTCCTTTGTCTACCCAGGCCTCTCCAGCCCCCGCCTCCTACGTCTCCAGGCTTCCCTGCTTCTGCTCTTGCAGTTCCGTTCTCCTGGAGGGCCTTACCCAGTTGCCACTTGTCTGTAGAGTCAGGAGCTTCTCAGGGGCAGCCCCTGGGCCCAGCAGAGCAGTCACACAGAACATGCATATTGAACGAATGACCAAAGATCCTGGCCTAGACTGGGACACCAAAAGCCAGAGCGGCTGTGAGTGAGTGCATTGTCCTCGAGCTACCAAGGTCGGGCAGGTAAAGATCCTAGGCTGGCCCAGTGCGAGCGCCGTGAGAGCAGAGGCAAGCTGCATCCTTCTGGCCATCGGGATCTTTTCAGTGTGGAGAGAAGAAGTGTGGGTGTGTGCACGCCCCCAGGGGCCGGGGGTGGGGGTTTGATGGCCTTGAAGAAGGTCCTGGGCAAAGGAGATCCTGGATGGAACAGACCCCATAAGGAGAGACATCATAAAGAGTGAAGATAGGAGAACAGTGGCACCAGAAACGAGGGACAGGTAATACCAAATAACAATCCCCAGCGTAGACCGAGGGCTCACAGTGAGCCCTGTGCTAAATACCACACAGGTTTATTTCCTTTGATCCCCACGATGCAGGATGGGTAGGATGGGGGCCTCCACTGTACTGATTTGGAAACAAGAGTTCAGGGGTGCGGCCTGGTGTGGGCAAGAGCATGGGCTTCTCTACCTATATCCTGCCAAGGGCTCAGTCTTCAGATCTCTTCTCTCTGCACTTGCCCGCAGATGCTCTCCCCAGCCTCATCCCTAAAAAACCCTCCATGCCTGGACTACTCCCCCAGGTGTATTTCCGGCTGCACCTCTTTCTTAAACCTGATATCCAGCTCCCAGCTCACCGTCACCCCTTGGATCTCTGATTCGCTGCTCAGACTTGACTTGCTGTGCCCAGTCCTCCCCCATCTCGGTGACGGTGAAGGGCACCTTCGGCCTCTGGTTGCTCAGGCCAAAACCCTCCCAGTCTCCACGGCCCCTCTGTTCTCTCATGTCTTGGGAATGCACCCAGGATCTGACCATTTCACACGGTTTCTCCCATTGCTGTCCTGGTCCAGGCCTCTGTTGTCCCCCCAGGCCTACAGCTCTCACCTTCCTGCATCTGCGGTCACCCCCCCCGCCCCCCCGAATCCTGTTCTGTCATCTTGGCAGCAGTGGAACCCAGGTCAGATCCTGTCCCTCCTGTGTGTGGAGCCACCCAGAGGAAAAACACGACGTCCTCACCACAGCCTCCAGGCCCTGCGGGATCCATCCCCTGGACTCCGGTGACCCTGCAGTGCCCCCCTCCCCTCGTTCACTCTGCTTCGGCCACACTAGCCTTGATGCCCCTTGAACACACCACACCATCCCCTGCTGTTCTCTTGGCCTAGAAGGCCCACACCAGTTTCCTAGCCCAGCCTCTGTCTGGCGTGCTGCCTCTCCTCCTGTCTTCAGATTGCTGCCTAGATGTTCCCTCCCGAGGGAGGGCCCACCTCCCGTGTATAATGTGGCCTGTCTTACTCGGCTGCATTTTGTTTTCTGATCCATAACCCCTAGCTCCACTGTCCAGTGCACTGTTTTGTTCTGGCTTCATCTCCTTCCTCCAGAAGTTCCACGTGGACTCCGTGGGCGTGGGGACTTTTGTCTTTGTTTACTGCTGTGTCTAGCACAGAGCTCAGGCCCATAGTATGTGCTCAGTAAATATTTGTTGGAAGAACATTCGGTGCCAGAGTGCTTGGGAGCCCAGCCTGTCCGCCCCCTATCCGTGTGACTGGGGCCCCTCACTTCCCTCTCTGTGACTTAGTTTCTGCCCCTGGGCAGTGGGGTAGAGGTCAGGTGGTGACCCTTGGGCGAGTCCTGTGCCCTGTGCTGTCTGCAGGCTCGGAGCCAGGCTTGTCCTTGGGGGCCTGGTGAGAGCTTGTGCCCTTGTCTTATCCCACATGTGGCCTGCAGGCCACGTTCCACTACCGGACTCTGCACAGCGACAAGGAGGGCACTGTGCTGGACGACAGCCGTGTGCGTGGCAAGCCCATGGAGCTCATCATTGGTAAGAAGTTCAAGCTGCCTGTGTGGGAGACCATTGTGTGCACCATGCGTGAGGGGGAGATCGCCCAGTTCTGCTGCGATGTCAAGGTACCCGGCGTCCACTGCCTGTAGTGTCTGTCCTGCCGTTCCCGCTTCTCCATCCCAGGGCCTGTGCCTTAGCTAGGCCGCCACCAACTCCCTCCAGGGCGTCACACCAACAAGACCTTGGGGTCCTGGCCTCTTCTGCCTTCTCCTCGTCATGAGCCAGGTGGCAGCCAGGGGACTGGTTCTCAAATGCAAATGACCCGTGCAACTGCATCTTTAATCCTCTCTGGACCCTAGTCACTGTCAGACTCTCAAGTGGCCCTGCAGGGTCTGACTCATACCAGTTTTCCCCTCCCACTCACCTCCCTGCCTTGCCTTTCCATTCCCTTTTTCTTCTTTTTTTAAAAATTAATTGTATTTATTTATTTGACATAGATCGAGATAGCAGGAGAGGGAACACAAGCAGGGGGAGTGGGAGAGGGAGAAGCGGGCTTCCCGCCGAGCAGAGAGCCCGATGAGGGGCCCGATCCCAGGACCCTGGGATCTTGACCTGAGTCGAAGGGAGACGCTTAACGACTGAACGACCCAAGCGCCCCCTTTCCATCCCCTTCTTGGCCAGTATCCTCCCTCATACTTCAGAGTGAATTCCTAGGGTCACTGCCTCCAGGAAGTCCTCCCTGAATGCTGGTGGTTGGCTTGAAACCCTCCTCTGGTCCTCTAACCCCTCACGCCCTGTATGGCAAGATCTACCTGGGTCTCAGCTACTGCAGAGTAGGGACTGGACCTGTTTACCTTTAGCTCAAAACGCTCAGCACCAAGACTTAGGACATGTTTGTCGGCGAGACCGACGTTACTCTAGCAAATCTGCTGCCATATAGACAGTAGGGGCAGTGAGCAGAGCTGGTTGGACTGGGGTGGGGGCAGTCTGGTTTCCACCATCTGAGCAGTTATTCCTAGTGGAAGGTCAAAGGCTAAGTCCTCTATGCCTGGAGGTCTCTGCCAAGGGCTTTGGGTTGCTACCTTGGGCCCAGACCTGAGATAGGCCCCGAATGGGATGGGCTGGGGCAGGAGAGAAGGAAGAGACGCTGAGAACAGAATGTGGAGCGAGGGACCTCAGTGATGGTGAAATCCAGCTTGTGGGCTACCCCTCGGGGAGGAGGAGGAAGAGTCCACTGAGCTTGCAATGGCGGGAAGCTGGGTTGACTGTGACAGGGTGTGTTCGTGTCGGACATGGCAGGGGTGCTTGCTTGGGTGGCCAGAGAGTGTGGCAGGAGCTGGGGACTTCTCCAGAACAGAAGGCTGGGATGCCAGAGGATTTCCTGAGGGAAAAGCCCTCCTGCGTGTTGACGGGGCGGGGCCTGAGCCAGTTGCTGGCCCTCTCTGGGCTTCAGTGTCCTTTCCCAGATGGTGGTGGGGCCAGGGGCTGGGCCCTCTTGAGCGTGGCAACCAGGCAACCCACTTGCCTTTCCGCAGCACGTGGTCCTGTACCCGCTGGTGGCCAAGAGTTTGCGCAACATCGCGGCGGGCAAGGACCCCCTGGAGGGCCAGCGTCACTGCTGTGGCATCGCCCAGATGCACGAGCACAACTCCCTGGGCCATGCCGACCTGGACGCCCTGCAGCAGAACCCCCAGCCTCTCATCTTCGACATTGAGATGCTCAAGGTGAGGGGCCGCCGAGCCCTGGGGGGGCCTCACGGCAGGAACAGGCCCTGCCTGCCTGCCCGGGGCTGTGGGCTCCGTGCATGGACTGCTGGGCGGGGAGGTCGGGACGGGCAGGTACAAGAAGGCCTGGCGGGACTCCGGCAGTCCCCGAGTGTCCTGCCCCTGAGGCTCCCCTGCCTGCAGAGGTCTCCGTGAGGGCGGGCTTTTCGCCGCCTTGTTTATGGCTCTAGTCTGGGAAGCTGGCGTGCGCTGGGCAGGTAGGAGGTGCTGCGTAAACGTTGGTTGAGTGACCAGGGAACGAACGAGGGGTTCAGCTCCTGAGGCTGAGAAGCCGAGGTGTCCCCCGGGCGCCGCCCCCTGACGAGGGTCTCGCTCTGGCAGGTGGAGAGCCCCGGCATGTACCAGCAGGACCCCTGGGCCATGACGGATGAGGAGAAGGCGAAGGCGGTGCCGGTCATCCACCAGGAGGGCAACAAGCTGTACCGTGAGGGCCACGTGAAGGAGGCCGCTGCCAAGTACTACGACGCCATCGCCTGCCTCAAGAACCTGCAGATGAAGGTGCGGCCCGGAGGCAGGGGTGGGGGCGGGGGCCGGGCCGGGGAGCCTGGGGACCTGGCCCTAAGCGGCTTCTGCCCTCTCCCTGCCCCCGTGTCCCCAGGAGCAGCCCGGATCCCCAGACTGGATCCAGCTGGACCAGCAGATCACCCCGCTGCTCCTCAACTACTGCCAGTGCAAGCTGGTGGCCCAGGAGTACTACGAGGTGCTGGACCACTGCTCGTCCATCCTCAACAAGTACGACGGTGAGCGCCGGCGCGAGCCCGAGCACACGTCCTCCACCCGGCGGGGCCGTGGGCTCTGTGATGCCAGTGACGGAGGGACGGCGCTGTGGGGCTCGGGGTGTGGTTGGCAGCGTCGGGTTGGGAGGGCTCTGACCCGGGAGGGGGCCGCGGTGTCCGTAGTCAGGCCGGGCGGCCGGCTCGTCCCCCCCATCCCCCGCCCTCATGCCTTTGCATGTCCGCTGCCCGCCGGTACCCCTGCAGACAACGTCAAGGCCTACTTCAAGAGGGGCAAGGCGCACGCGGCCGTGTGGAACGCCCAGGAGGCCCAGGCTGACTTTGCCAAGGTGCTGGAGCTGGACCCCGCCCTGGCGCCCATCGTGAGCCGGGAGCTGAGGGCCCTGGAGGCACGGATCCGGCAGAAGGACGAAGAGGACAAGGCTCGCTTCCGGGGCATCTTCTCCCACTGATAGGGCCCGGCTGGCCCTGCCTGGCCTGCCTGCCCCGCTGCTGCCGCCACTGGCCCCCCTGCCCCCGCTGCGTCCCGCTTCCCTGTATATAAAGGCCGTATTTATCTCTCTGGACCTGCCGGGCTGATCACCTTGGATTTCCTGGTACTCGGGTGGTTTGGGGCGGCAGAGGCTTGGGGTTCTGATCCCAGCTTCCCATTTACCAGCTCCAAGATCTCTCTGGGTCTCAGTGTCCCCAACAGAGATGAGGAGAGGATCTCTGTCTCAAAGGAAGTATTTTCTGCTGGCCAGGGCCCAAGTGCCTGGGGGCCTTCAGTCTTCAGGAGGAGACAGAGGCACAGCCGGGAGGGCCCCCCAGCGTAGCTCCCCTCCAGCCTCTGGTCCTCCGGTCTCTGCTTCTGGAGGCAGAGGTCTCAGCCAGAAGCTGTCTGGGCCCCTGCAAACTGAAGAGCTGACCCAGGGCGGGAGGGTGGTATGCATTGGCCTGACTATTCAGGAGGAGGCCTCGGGTAGAAGGGAGGACAGAATCCTCCAGGAGACCTCCAAGGCCCGGGCCCCCATCCTGGCCTTGCCCCTAACCCATGCTATGACCCTGGGCGCATTCTGGGCCCTTCGGTGTCCCCATCAAACTGGAACCTGGGCTCGGCTCTGCTGCAGTGCTGGACAGGTGAGCGGTCAGTGGGTTACAGGTGGTTTATTTCCATAGATTTACACACACTGGAAAAGCCTCCGGGCCCTTGCCGCTCCCTCCTCCCCCACGGAGGCTAGATGCCCCCAACGTGAAATGGAAGTAACACTGAGGGGCAGACAGAGATGCAGTTTGTGGGGTTGGGGGGCCGAGGGCCCCCCAATCCTTGGCATATGCCACCTGGGCCCCTTGCGTCCGTGAAGAAATCACTCAGGGCCATCCGCAGCGGGCCTCACTCTTCACTGTCCAACTTGAGGCTGATGCTCCGGGCCTTGCCTCTGGCCAGGGTGGTGGGCGGTGTCCCCGGGCCCTCGCGCTCCACCTGGCTGGGGCCCCTGGAGCGAAGCAGCTGGCTCTGCTTGCGCAGGAAGTCCACGGGGGCGGCCCCGCCGTAGCTGCTCTTGGCCAGGGCGGCCCTGGAGGGTCCCGTGGGGGCATGAGGGTGGGAACCTGCCTCCAGCTGGCCCAGGTGGGCCACGTAGCCATCTGACAGGAACTGTAGGCAGAGGTGGGCAGGGATGAGGGCATGGCTGGTCTCGGGCTCACATGCACCCCTTGCCTGTGGACCCCGCACCCCCACCCCGCGCAGGCTCCTGGGGCAGAGCTGGCAGCATTCTAGGCCGGGCACCAGTCTGACCCGGAGCCGCCTCTCAGCAGCTGGAACCCCAGATTGGCAGCCAGAGCGCCCTGGCTTTCCTCCTCGCTCTGCGCCTCTCTGGCCTTCAGTTTCCTGAGATCTTGGTGGGAAAGAAGAGCAACTGACGTTCAGTGAGCGCTTGCTTTGTTCCCAGCCCTGTGCATGTTATGTGATGTCCCTGAGAGCTGGGGAGCTTGGTACCAGCCAGCATTTCCGTTCTACAGGCAGGAAATCGGGGCTCACAAAGCTCAAGGTCCATGCCCAGGGCCAAGCCAGAGGGAACCAGCGCTCAAGGTCTTGGGCACACTCCGCCTCTGTCATCCATCCTGGCCTGCCCAGCGGCTCCAGGCTGTTCACAACCCTGTCCTAGGAGGAGCCCAGTCCCCTGAGGCCAGCTGGCTTTTTTAGAGTGGTCCCCTCAGGTGCTTCAGAGCACAGGTGGTCCTCGTGGCCTGGGACCCAGGCTCTGCTGCCCGGCAGCCGCCCAGTCCCCACCTTCCCTCGGCCCTCACCTGGCACTGAGCTTGCAGCTTCCGCACGGCGCGGCCCACGATGTAGGTCTGGCTCGGGGGCAGACCCAGAGCCGCATACACGGCCACATCTTTGGGGGACCCATAGCCAGCTACAATGTTCAGTTCCACCTGTGTCGGGAGAGGCCGGTCAGTCATCCTGGTGCTTCTGCCAGGTGTCCGGAGTTAGAGGGTTTCGAGGGTGGGACTGGTCAGATGCAGGCAGGGGCACAGGGTCCCCCGGAGCTACCCGAGTCGGAGAGGACTAGGGTTCTCAGACCACTAGGAGGCCAGGCCATAGGGTCCTCTCCAACCCGATAGGGTCCTGGGCGTGGGGGTGGGACCAGGTGGGCCTCTGCAAGTCCTATTGCCCAGCGAGGGGGCGGAGCCGGACCCTCCCCTCCCCCTTCCCTTTCCCAGCCTCACCTCCTGCACCAGGCTCTGCAGAAACATCGCCTTTTGGCGCAGCGGGTCGTGGGTGAGGCCATCACAGAAGGAGACGACCCCGTGAGGAAAGTTGTGCTGCGACAGCCAGGCCACCACGCGGTGCTTCTGCATGTCGGGCCGGCCCGTTACGTAGACGATCAGGTAGCCGGCGTCCTGCCAGTGCCTGCAGGATGGGACGGGGGTCAGCTCCACCGACGGGGGGTTGGGCTGGTCACCGCAGCGAGCTGGGGGCGGGGGCGCATCCTGCTCCTACCTGACCACGTCCACGGCGCCGGCGCGCACCTTCGGGTCGCTGCCCATGATGGAGACGCTGGCGGTGAAGGAGCCGTCGATGCTGAAGACCACGGCCTCGGTGCCGCGGGCCACCACGGTCAGGCAGCACTCGGCGTACGTGTGGTCGCCCCTGTGGCCCACGTATGGGGTGAGCGGCACGGGGCGGGCGAGGCCCGGCAGAGCCCCCGCCCGCGAAGCCCGGCCGGCCGGCGCTCACCTGACCACCATGCGCACCGGGTAGACGCCGATGCCCAGCGCGCGCTCGAGGGGCACCGGGAAGGTGAGGCGGCCGGAGCTGTTCGTGACCTCGGTGCCGAAGTGGATCCACTTGCCTGACAGCGGCTGCGTCATGATGTACACGTCCACCTGGTGGGGAGAGCGGCCGAGAGGGCCCGTGGGCCGCAGCCCCACGCACCCCGGGACCCCGAGCGGAGGAGGGTCTGCGCGGGCTGTCGTCGGGGGTGGAGGGACCGAGAGTTCCCTGTGGGCGAGGTCGGCTCGATAGGCGGGGGTGGACCCGGGGCAGGCCGCTGTGTGCTGACCTTCTCTCCCGTGAGCGTCACCACGTCCAGGGGCCCGTACATGAAGCGCCCGTTCAGCACCTGGGGGCGGCCCTCGCACACCACCGTGTCGCTTGCCCGGTGGTTGGAAGTGACGTTCTGGCGGGAGGAGACGGCGTGAGCCCGCAGCCCAGCGGGGACAGGGACGCCGGAGGAGCTGTTGTGGGGGACCCGCGCCCAGGCAGGGGCGAGGCCCAAGTGGTGGGCGCGTTTCCGACCCGACCTGAGGTCGGGGGGTGCGTGTAAACTGCGGCTCCCGGGGGACGGAGCCGTGACAGGACGGGATTCAGAGGGCGAGGTTCGGTAGGAGAGCGGAGATCCGAGGTCCCAATGCCCGCAGAAAGGGGAGGAGATTCCCGGTCTCCAGGGGCGGGGCCGAGGCTCGAGGGGGCGGGGCCGGGACTCCGGGGGCGGGGCGGCACCCGGGAAGGTGCGAGGCGGGGATGCAGGGTCTGGCCCCTCCGGACCCGAGGAGCAGGGCACATACCCGGATCTTGACCTGCGTGCGTTTGCGCTGCCACTTCTCCCTGGGGAAGGCCGGGCTGTAGACGGACGGCTCCTCGCATTCCGTCAGCTGCGGCTGCTCCTTCTCGATCACCTGCGCGCGTGGGGCCACGTGACCAGGGAACCCGGGGCTGCGCCTCCCCTGGCCCGCGGCTCCCCTCGTCCAGTTCTCGTCTCCCACCCCGTATCCCCGAGCCCACCTGGCGCAGGATGAAGGCCACCACATCAGCCGACTCCCAGTAGCTGGCGTGGAAGAGGTGGGGCAGCGTGACGGTGGGGAAGGCCGTGAGCGCCTCGGGGCAGTAGAGTGAGTAGTCAATCCGCTTCGTCCCCCACCAGCGCTCCAGGACTGCACGGCCACGTTGGGCAGTGAGTCAGGGGTGGCCTCCCACCCCGTGCCCACGTGTCTGGCCCCCCGGGTGCTCTTTCCTCCCTCCTTCCTGCCAAGCCTGCTCTTTGCCAAGTCCAAGGTTGGGTGCTGGGGCCCTCTCATCCCAGGGCAAGGGTGTTTCAGCTGGGCTTCCGGAGGTAGAGGTGCCACCCCCGCGGCGGGGTGGCTGGTTGACTTACTCTTAACCACCTCACTGGTGGTGCTGGGGGCAGCTGGCTGGGCCGGTGGGTCGGAGCCTAACTCACTGCCCTTCCAGAAGGCACCGCTGGCAGAGGTGGGTGTTGAGGGCACCAACATCTCCAGCTCTTCCAGAAAGAGGCCTGAGTGTGTCTGCAGAGTGTCAGCTGGGGGAGATGGGCCAACCTGAGCGGCCGTGGGAGCCAGGCTGCCCCCCTGTCCTCCCACCTAGGGCTTCCAAGGCAGCTCGGCCCCCCGGACTCCCCCATCTCCCCTGCCAGCCCTCCCCAGTCAGGTCTTGGCTGAGGCTGAAGTGCCCCACAATCGGGTGGAAAGGAAGAGTAGGGGCCTTGTCTCCTCTTAGCTCCCACTGACGGCCCATTTGTATTCCTTCCAGAACGTCTGTTTCCACTGCTCCAACACAAGCCCATTCGTTCATGGGGCCACATGGGTACCCACTCACAGGCATATGGGTACGTGCCCCACAATGGTACATGAACACGAGTGTATACAGATAAGCTGTGCACCCCTCCATGCACATACGGCAGTCCCCCTCATTGCGGCCGTTCCCCGGCGCTAGCTCCCCAGCGCCACTGGCTCGTCTCTCTGGCCCAGCCGTCACTACTGCCCCCCGCTCCTTGGCAGAGAATGTCAGAGGGTCTTGGGGATCCAGACCTCACAAAGGGCCTCCGTGGTCTGGAGATTGGTGACATGAGAGCTCATCGATGATGGAGGAACCAGCTCATGTCTTCGTGGGGGAGGGGAGCCCATTCCCATCCCTCCCTGTTGCTGCCCCCCTCCTCGTCCCCTTTATCGTGGCTGGGGGCATACCCAACAGCAGGGACGAGCCATCTCCCAGGGGGAACTTCTGGTAGCGGGGCACGGCCAGTGGGGCGATAGCTTGGAACTTGGGGGCCAGCAGGGGCTCAAGGCGGGAGGCGCAGGGGTCGGCCGCGTGGAAGAGGTTGTAGATCTGCTCACAGGCCGGGCGCATCTGGGCCACTGGAACCCAGAAGATGAAGGGAGGAGGAGGTTCAGCGGGGTGTGCCAGGAGGCAGGGGGTGTGGGACGCAGCACCTGATGGGCTGGCTATGTGACCCAGAGCCAGCACCTCCCAAACTGCACTCCCCGGGAGGTTCCCGGGGTTCCCGGGAAAGTGACTCAGGTGTCTCGGCTAAGAAGCGATCAGACCCTTTATCTGCTGACGTGATTCGGGATGACGTGTTTCCCCTGCCTGTCAGAGCCCTTCTCAAGTGGAGCATGGTGTATGGGCTTGAGTTCCTCCTGGTGCACTTTGGGAAACCTGGCCTTGGCAAGTCCCTTCTTTCTGGGCCTCAGGTTCCCCTTCTCTAACCCGCATCTTAGTTGGCGCGGCGGGGTACGGCAGTACTGCCGGCATCTCACGGGGGACAGAAGGGGGGGGGGACAGATGGAGGAGAAGGTGCGGCTCCCACCCCCAGCCCGAGGGCTCACCCTCCAAGGCGGGCATCACGGTTTTGCGCAAAGCCAGCACCAGGCCCAGCGGGGAGCCAAAGAGGAAGAAACCGGAGACCTTGAAGTCAAGGCGGGCAGCGCTGGTGGGGCCATCGGGAGCCTCAGAAGTGGCAGCGGGCGGGCAGGAGGCTGTGCTTGCCCGCCTGGGGTCCCCGGAGGAGGTGGTTGGGGGGGCTGCCTGCAGGCTGGGGCGGGGGGAGGGGTGCTCAGCGCCGCTGCCTCCGCAGCCGAACACGAGCCCAGGGCCTGGGTTATGGCGCAGACGTGTCACCTGTTCTGAGGGCCCTCGGGCTCAGGACTGGTCATGTCACTGGGGGTGCGCTGGGCAGGCAGGACTGAGGGTTCTGGGCTGGCCCGGCCCAGCCCCTCCACCCCATCTGCCAGGGGGTCCCGCACTGGGCCGACCTCCGGGGAGAGCAGCTCATTGGTCTAGACAAAAATAGGGGACAGAAATATCCTTAGGGTTGGAGACGATTCAATTTCTACTGATTTGGAAGTGAGGAGAGAGGGCTTGGGGGTTGGACAGGGCCCCCAGGAAAGAACTCGGGGCAGAGCCCAAGAGGGGACAGCACAAGGCAGCAGGGGAACTGCCTGAAGAGAAGTCACTTGGCGGGGGACAGAGACCTACAGCTGGCGAGACACCCGCCTCCCGAGCAGGCAGGGCTCGGCCCCACTGACCATGCTCCCACGGCGGCTGCTGCCCCGGCTCCCCGTGCCCACGCTGGCACTGTGGCAGAGGGCGTCAAAGCCCAGGATCCCGCCGACACCGTCTCCAATCAGCACCACCTGCGTGGGGAGAGCGGCGCCCTCAGCAGGGGCTGCAGCAGAGGCCGGCAGATGGGGGGGCTCCAGCAGCAAGCTTCCCCGGGCACGTCCCTAAGGCCTGACCTGCCCGCAGAAGCCAGCCCCCTCGGCCGAGCGCAGGAAGGCAGCATAGGCCTGGTTGGTACGGGCGATGACAGTGGCCACAGCGCCCTGGTATCGGGAGGACGAGGTGGCCAGCAGGGGCAGCGCAGCCAGTGGAATGTGGTCCTGGGAGCGGGACAGGCTGTCGCCGTCGTGGCTGTAGGGGCTCAGGCTGTGGGAGGAGGGGTGTTGGGGGGGTGGGAGGGCGTCCAGCTCCCCCACTACTGCCCCCCTCCAGGGCCCCTTGGCCTGGTGACAAGTCCTACAAGTCCTGGTGACTGTGGGGAGCCTTTGTGGGAAGCAACAGTGTCCGAGGGGCCCTTGTGCTGGGAACATTGACTAGAAACTGGAGTTGGGCTGGTTGGGGGACGGGCCCAGGGGTCGGCTTCCTGGCTGCCTCCCCCTTTCCTCGTGGACCCTCTTTCGTCCCAGGAGCCCCATGCGATCTGCACCTTGGAGACCCTGGCTGTCCCCCCCGCCTTCCGCCCCGACCAGTACTTGGAGACGAGGGCATAGGCAGCAGCGCAGATGGGCGGGCAGGGCACCAGGCGCAGCGCCACGTGGCCCAAGGCCTCAGGGAAGTGGACTCGTGTGACAGCCTCAAAGGCCAGGCTCAGGGTCTGCACGTCCGCCTGCTTCGAGTTGGCATCTCCGGGGCCCGAGTCCAGGATGTTGCCGCTGTGCAGGATGAGGAAGAGGGCGTGGACGGCGCATGCCTCGGCCCCCAGCTCCCCGGCTCCGTCTGGGCCCTGTGGGGCACAGTGGGGTGCCGGGGGTGTCAGACCGGTAGCCTGCCTCGCGGGCAGGGAGGGGCCGAACTGCAGATGTGGGGTAGCAGACCAAACTCACCTCTGAGTCCCTGGGTGCTCGGGCCCCATCCCCAGTGTCTTTGGTGGCCTCGGTTCCAGGGTCTGTAGGACATGGGGGAGCGAGTGAAGGAGGCTGAGGAGCCTGTGGGGTTCCCTTCATCTGGCACTCCAGATACCCCTGCTTTGCTGTCTGCCCAAGCAACCCCCCCATCTTCCTCTGTCCTCCCTCATCAGGCTCTCATGGGTCATTTCACACTTCTGGGCCTTTGCACATGCTGGTCCTGCTACTATCAGGGACGCCTCTCCCCGCAATGCTTGTTTGCCTGGAAAATTCCTTCTAATCCTGCCCGGTCCCATACAGTAGCCGGCTGCCACGTGTGTCTATTTAAACTGAAATAAATTAAAATGCAATACAGTACAAAATCCAGCGCCTCGGTCGCACTAGCCACATTTCGAGTACTTAGAAACCACATGTGGCCAGTAGCTAGAACATTTCCATCATTGCAGAAAAGTTCTGTTAGACAGAGCTAGTCCAATCCTTCAAAATCCCGCCTAGACGGGGTGCCTGGGTGGCTCAGTTGTTACGCATCTGCTTTCGGCTTAGGTCATGATCCCAGGGTTCTAAGTTCTAGCCCCGCATCAGGCTCCCTGCTGGGTGGGAAGCCTGCTTCTCCCTCTCCCACTCCCCCTGCTTGTGTTCCCTCTCTTGCTGTCTCTCTCTCTCTGTCAAATAAATAAAATCTTAAAAAAAAAAATTCCCGCTTAGACATCACCTCCCACGTGAAGCCTTCCTGGATTCCAGATTGATTCCTTCACGTTTTGGGCTCTGTCTGAACTTGGAATACAGTCCAACCACCCATCTGTCCGCCCCTCCTCCACTCACTATGAGCACCCTCTCTGGACTGACTTTCGATTCAGGACCCCGTGAAGCTGAAGGCCGCGTGACTCTCTGAGCGTCCAAGGCATACAGGGTGTTGGTGGCCGGCAGTCTTTACCTGGTGTCCCCTCGGCCTCCACGGGGGAGGCGAAGGCATCGATGAAGTCATTGGAGTTCCACTTGGTCATCTCCTTGGGGAAGACCTCGTCACTGTCCGAGAAGCCTTCTGAAAGGACGAGAGGCTGTGTCACGGGGCAGTGGGAGGCGCTCAGGGACACCCCCACCCTGGCAGGGCTGTGGTGCTGACCATGAGCATCAAAGAACTCGTCCTCGGAGCTGTTCTCAGAGTCTCGGGCGATGTTCTGCATGCGCCACTCAGACAGGCTCTGGGGAGACACGCCCCCTGCAGGGCCATATCCCCTCAGCCGGGGGCGGGCGTCCCGCCTGAGGATGGCTCCTTCCCTCCTCTGGGCCCCAGCCTCACCTCCATGCTGGGATGAGTAGGAGGAACGGGAGGAGGAGGACCACTGCTTGCCGAAACTGGCGTCAGGTGAGGCATCGGGGCCGGACGGTGCCTCAGGCCCGTCGGGGGTGCCAGCATGGCTGGCCGCAGCCCGGGCCTCCACACTCGGCTTCCCCGGGGCCTGGGCCTCCGGCCCCTCACTGCTTGAGTTGCACTTGGCCATGCGCTGTGCCAGCATGCGGGCGGTCTCCTCCTCCAGCGCCCGGATGTCAGCCATGCTCAGCTCTGTCCACTCGTCCTGCCAGCACCAGGCCTGGCGGTGGGCCCGTAGCATCACCCGTCGCAGACCTGCAAGTGCCCAGGCATCAGAACCACACCCCTCCCCCCGAGTCTGAGTTTCCCTGCCGCTGCCACTGGGTAGCCACAAGCCCAGTCCTCTACCCTGGTGTTGGCTCCCCGGGGCACACCACCCACCCGGAGCCATAAAGTAGGGCAGGGTGAGGGCCATCCGGGAGATGGGAATAGAAACTGGGGCATTTGTCCTCCGGCTCCACCTCCCTCCCTCCATCCCTGCCTCTTTTCTCCCTCCGGACACCCCAACTCTGAGCACAAACCCGATGCCGACAGCCTGCGAAGCCGGGACCAAGGCTTCTCGCTGCCTTTCTCACTAGCTGCCCTGCTGACTTCTTCAGAGGAGTTGACAATTAGGCATTAAGAGTTAATGAAATTGTTGATAGTTAATGAAGGTGTTAATAGTTAATGGAAGTGTTGGCCCTTAATGAAACTTGTAGCGAAAGATGATGCCCATTCTGGGATGTTTTCATCTGAAGCATAGGAATAAAGTTAGAAACTTCAGTACCTACAGGAGAGAAACTAATAATGGTTGGATTATGACGATAAGCTTCTGGAAGGAAGTCGAGCAGAATCTTAACCAGTGGTTCCATGTGGGTGATTTTCATTTTCTTATTTGTGCTTTCTGGTATTTTTACAAATGCAAGCCACGGAGCCTCTACTATTCTCTAAGCTAAATTTCCTCATCTGGTTTGTAAAATGGGACTAGTGGTTCTTACCCTGCAGGCGAGTCATGGGGGTTAAAGCAGGATTAAGTGATTAGCCAGGCCCCTCCCAGGTCGTGGACACTCAGTCAGTCCTAGCTCTTAATGCCTGGCCCAGCCTCCTGGTCGCTCACAGAAGGGAGAACTAAGGTGCAGAGACCGGAAGCGGCTCACTGGAGGTCCCATGGAGCCCAGACCCCCGGACGCCCCATCTGAGGATCTCCCTACCAGCAGGCGGCCCACTGTCAGAGCTGGGGGACGGGGCGGGGCTGAGCTGCAGGCACTGTGGGGTTAGAAACAGGACTCCTGGATCCGTGGCCAGAGCATGGGGCCATGGGAGCTGGGAGTGGGAGGGACCCCAAGAATGATGGCAGAGCCCCAGGTTTAGGCTGTACTTGTGTGTGTTGCTGGTTAGGGCTGCTGACCCTTTTGACAGTTTCTAAGTCTCCCTTGATCCACAGAACATTGGAGAGCCCTGGAAGCTTAAGGGATGAAAAGCAGCCTCTCTGAATGTCAGAGCCCGCGTGGACCTCAGAGATCATGTCCCCAGCTTCTTGCCCTCCTGACTCTTACCTATGCCTCAAGGCCAGGCCCCCCTGAACCCCAGCCGGGCTGGGCTGCTCCCCTCTGCTTCAGTGCAATATCGGGTGGAAATGATGCCTTTTTGCTTCTGCGTCCCCAGTAGCCTGGGAGCATTCCTGGCTCAAACACGGGGGTGGGGGGGTCTGGTGCACGCTGGGTCAAGGGAGCCTCCTGCGGCGGGGTGCTCACCGACATCGTGGATGAACTGCTCGATCTTGGCCTGCATGCCCCAGTAGCGGAATTCAACCTTGCACAGTTTATAGGCACACATGAGGGGCCCCGTCTGGGCCGCTGTGCGCGCCCAGTCATCAGCCAGCGGTCCTCGGCCGGTCTTGGCCGAGCGATACAGCCGAGGGTCCTCTTCTGCTTTGTACTCTCCTGGGGCCACTGCATCCCGCACGATGTCTATGGTGTCTGCAGGCGGGGGCGGGGGGGGCGGAGTTCCAGCGGCACTGGGTCACACCGGCCCTCTCCCCACCGTCCCTGCCCTGGGATGAGGAGGGCAGCCTTCCATGGCCAGGAAGCCGAGGCCAGGAGAGAGCCTGCGACTTGTCAGGGGCTGCCCACTGAGGTGGCAGGTGGCCTGAGAGGGGCTTCGGCGTCCCCCCACCGGCCCTGGACCTCACCCAGGATGCGCTGTCTCCTCTCAGCTCCACTCAGGTTGAAGACATTGGGCTGCTGCCCACCATCAGGCAGGTAATATGTCTCTATTTCAATGGAGAACTTCTCCACAAAGGGGCAGGTGTACCTGGGCACGGGGCAGGGGTGATGGTCACGACTGTGCCCACCACGGCTGCTTTCCTTGTCACTCCAGGCCTGCCCTCCCCCCCAGCTCACCGTGTTCGGGTGTAAGGATAGGCATTCCAGGATTCCTCTTCCACTTGCAGGGCAGCCTTGGGCAGCAGTGCCCGGAACCAGCCTGGGATGTGGGAGCCCACGTGGTACACCTTGTGTGTGTACTGCCCGCTGCCGCCGGGCCCATCCGTGTAGGGCCGGTTGGCCAGGATCTCCACACCACTGCCCTCACCGCTTGACTCCTCCCGGCTCTTTTTCTGCACCAGGGAGGGGGGGAGCGGGCAGAGCAGAAAGGGCAGCTCAGCCCCTGCTGAACTCCTGGAGGTCCCCAGCTCAGCCTGGCCCCCTGCACAGAGCCAGAGCCCTAGCCCCAGCCTTTCCACCTCCCTGAAACCCGACCCTGGGCCCCTGCAGTTCCCAGGGATCAGGATCACAGCTGCTATCCAGTCCTCCGTAGGGCCTGCAGCCCGGCACTCATCCACGTACTGATGGTCTGCTCTGTTCCAGGCATATTGGGATTACATGAAGTGGGACCTGCTGTTGAGGAACAAAGCAAAGACCCCTGCCTGTCCCGTGGGACTTCAGTCCCAGCGCAGGGAGGGACTTAACAGAAGCGAAGGACATGGTATGTTAGAAGGGGTAAGTGTTGTGGGAAGAAGGAAGTGTCGGTTAGGGTCAGGGATATCGGGTTGGGATTACGATTATGACAGGACGATCACGGAAAGCCTCACGGAGAAAATAACGCGATGACAGTGTGACTATGACTTGAAGTGGGGGAGGCAGATGTGGGGTGCGGATGGGGGCTGGGGGAACTGTTCCAGCAGAGGGGAGGCCAACAGAAGCTTCTGAGGCGGGAGTGTGCCTCCTGTGCTCCAGGGACAGCAAGGAGGCCCGGGAGGATGGCCTGGAAGAATCCAGGACAGTAAAGGGGATCCGCACTTCTCTGAGAACCTGACCCCAGTCCCCTCCCTCTCTGGGACCCCAATACCAGCTCCTGCCACACCCCTTGTAGCTTGAGAGCACTCATATCCTGCCTGCTTATAGCTCCAGAGCCTGAACTCGGCCCACTCAACCCTCTGAGGCCAGATCCTGGCCGTTTTGCCTCTTGAGACCCTAACCCTCATTTCTGGGGAACACAGGCCTCCCTGAGGCCCTGAACCGTTTTCCCTCCCTGAGAGCCTGCCTCGCTGCATTCTTCTTCCCAAGCCTGGACCCCTACCTCACCCTCTGGGGTCTCTGCCTGCCCCTCTCTGTCACAGTTTGGGGTCTGACCCTCATTCCCATCTCCCTGACCATCTGGGGTTGTAAGGGTCGTGCACCCTCTGGGGACCCCCTCCCAGTCTTCTCTACCACCTGGCACCCTTCCTGGCTCCCTGCCTCTCATTCTTGCCTCCTCATGTGCTCCTTTCCCTCCCGCAAGGGGTTACGATTCTAAGGAGGATTAAAGGAGATCAGAAGTGGGCTGAGCATCAACCAGGGGCCAAGCACTTGGGGGATGGGGAGGCACCTTTCTGCCCCTTTCCCCACAGCCACCCCCTCCCCACCCCCTGCACTGGAAGGGGGATTTCTCTGTCCTCCCTGAGGCTCTGAGTCCTGGCAAGCCCCAGAGCGGGGTTGATGGGGGTTGAGCCGGGCCCACCCCTCGTCCCAGGTGCGGCCTGCGCGCTCCTGCCACTACCCCATCATGAAGTGTGGCCCCCTTGGTCTCCAGCTTCCCACCGCCCTCACCTGGATCATGTAGAGCTGGGCCACCTGGTACTCATCCAGGCTCATGGGCAGCAGAATGTGGTACTCCTTGATGAGCATCCTGAAGGTGCTCGGCCGGCCGCGCGCGGCCTCCGCTCCGCCTGGCGCAGGGCACGGCGCGGCAGTCAGAGCGGGGCGGTGGCGCGCGGCCCCGAGCCCTGCGCGCGGGCCGGAGGGCTCGGGCCGCGGGACCCCATGCCTGGGCCCGCTACCGGGGAGGCAGAGGCGAGCCCAGCGCTGCCGCCAGCGCCGCCGGGGACCGCGAGCCGCAGCGAGGCTGAGCGCTGACCTCTTTTCCGCGCAGCCCCCGTCCCCCGCCCGCCCGTCGCCATGGCAACCGCGCGCTGACGCGGGCCCCCCTGAACGGCGGGCGCGGGCCGGCCGGCTAACGGGCCACCTTCGCCTCTCCAGCCGCGGCCGTGGCCCAAGCCCCCTCCAAATCTCTCGGGGACCCACCCCCAGGAGCCACCGTTCCCTCCTTCCTGGCCCGCCTTCCACGACCAGCCCCTGGGGGTCCGCCCCCTGCACCCCGTTTCCCCTACTCGGCGGGGTCGCATGTCCCCCACTCCCGGACATCCATTTAGAACCTTGTCCCCCGGGGTGTCTCTCCGCAGAGCAGTTCCGTGCGCCCCTCCTCCGAGCGTCTGTCAGTGTCCCCCCCCCCCCCCCCCCCGCGTCTGAACCCACCTTCCAGGACCACATAACTAACCCCTCCGACCCTCAGATCTGCCTTCCCTATCCTGGCCCGCAGCCCAGTCCTCCACTTCCCCTCCTCAGCATCCTTCCTGGACCCCTGGCACTCGTCTATGCAGCTACCCCATCATCCTTCCCGGGGTTGACCCCTCTTCGGGCTGAGGCAAGAGTGGCTCCACTGGGTATCCCACGGGCCCCCACCCTGGGAGACCCGCTCCACCCACCTGCGCCCCGGTTCCGCTGCGGGCACCCCTCCCACCTCGCCACCTCGCACCCAGCGAACAGGCGAGAGGCCCCATTGTCCCCACTTCCCTCTGCTCCCCGGCGTCCCCGTCCCCTGCCGTGCTCTTGGCCCGCCCGCCAACGTCCCGGCTCACCTCTAGTTTAGGGCGGGCACCCCTCACCCGGCACGGGCGGGGGCGGACGGGCCGTGGGTCGGAGCCCGGAGCGTCCCCGGCCCCAGCCTCGGGTTCCAGCAGTGGCCGGACCCTCTGGAGGCGCAGCGAGGGCCCATGGCCCCGACCTTCCTCCGGGTCCGCCCGCCGGCGCCCCTGCCGGCCCTCCCCGAGGCCCGCCGCGTCACTGCGGCCGCCCCGCCCCTTTCCTGGGCCCGGCTGGCCCTCCCCACTCCTGCGGGGTCCCGGCGGCCCCGCCCGCGGCGGAGGAGGGCGGCCCCCGCCTTCCTTCCCCAAGCCGGCCGGGGAAGAGGCAGTTCTCCGATCGCTGGCGCTTTTTTACTCCCTCTACTTTCTGGGGTCCCCTAAGCTCTCATAGTGCCTTTCCCCACCCTCGCCCAGCCCTCCCCGGGGCCATGGAAATATGGCAGGACCCCATCCCCATTCTCCCCAGCCCTCGAACCTGAGACCCAGGATAGGGGAAATGCCTCAGCCTGCAAAGTCTGGCAAGAAGCCGCTGGTCTAAGGCTTGCCTCTTCTGAGGGGCCAGGGTTCCAGTGCCCCAGGCTTCTAGGGTCCTTCAGCTACACATTCAGGCAGAGAGTTGCAGTCACTCTGAATCCTCGGTCTGGCTCCGGAATGGGGCCCCATGACTTCCCACTGATGCCTTCCGGGTCCACAAGTCTGGCCAACCAGACCCCGGGCAAAGGCTGAGCACCTGAGGGCTGGGCTCATGGGACCACACCCAGCCAGCTAGAAGGTGCTGGGACGGTGGATGGCAGCACCCAGCAGGGTCTCTCCCCAGCTGGAAGCCAGTCCTCTCCCCTTCGCTCTGCTTCCCACGTGCTGGGGAGAAGGAGGCAGCTGTACCCCCTCTCCTCTGAGGGGTCAGGATGTATTCAGAGGCTCCCAGGGCTGACTCGGAGTTTAAGACGTTAGGGCATTGAGGCATGTGAAGGCCTGCCTTACATGAACTGACATTTCCACCCTGCCAAGCGTGACTGCCGATCCAAAGAACCCTCTAGGCCCAGGCTGGCCACAGTGCCCTCCAGCTGTGGAGGCTGCAAAGGCCTTGCGCTGCCCCCTGGTGGCAGCACGTGTAGGAGGGGCGGGCTCTCAGCTACTGGAGCTCAACCCCTTTCCACTCCTTAAAACTGGGAAGGCTGAGGGCTGGAGCAGGGCAGGGTCCCCTCCCAAGTCAATGGAAAGCGGGGGCCAGGCAAGGCCAGGCTCAGTGACCCTCTCTCTCCCACCACCGCACGGCCCCTTTCCCCTCCCGAGTCTCCCCTTTCCCAATTTCTTCCTGGCTTAGAAGTACCACACTCAGAAAGACTAAGAGGTAGACAGAACAACTCCAAATTATCTTTTATTTATACAAAAAGGGTGTATTTAGCAAAAGACACTGAAAAAAGAGTCGCTATGGCCCAGGAGACAAGGCAGGGAGGTGACAGGCCTTCGGAAGCCCTGCTCGGGGAGAAGTGGTGAAG
The DNA here is from genome assembly GCF_922984935.1 of Meles meles. Classification (NCBI taxonomy): domain Eukaryota; kingdom Metazoa; phylum Chordata; class Mammalia; order Carnivora; family Mustelidae; genus Meles; species Meles meles. The sequence goes on along the minus strand of NC_060073.1, from coordinate 4,994,395 downwards.
TCCTGGGTAAGTGCTGAGTGGTGGGGGCCACAGAAGGAGCAAGCTCCAGCTGGATCAACACTGTTGGCAGGTCATGGGTGGGGCTCACAGTGACCTTGCTGCTGACTCTTGATAGAGTCCCAGTCAGTGCCGTGGACTGGAGTGAGAGCCGCCCCCTCGTTCCTGGAGGGCACCCACCAAGGGACACAGGACAGGAAGCCCAGGTTGGGAAGTGCAACTCGGGGTGAAGGCCAGGGAGAAGCAGGTGCTCTGCAGTGGCCAGGAAAGGTCCAGACGCGGTGGCGGACTTGCGTCCTGTTACGTGCGGGCGTTCCGCTCTGTCTCTGCCAGGCACTCTCTGACTAGGGCCCGGGCATGGATGATGCCTGAGGTGGGGAGGGGCAAGGAACATACAGCGACCCTCCACAGTCCTACCCCCACCCTCCAGAGGAAGACCCCTCCCTCCTCACCCCTTTCCCTTTCAGTGAAAGGGACCAGGACTATACTCTAATGAGGGGCCTAGTGAAATGAGCGGTTTGGCTAATCCTTAAAGACAAATGTCAGGGTCCTTCCCCGAAAACTGGCTCAATTTTAATTCCATTCTAGACACCGCTCTGGATAGTGGACACTGGCCCCTGTCTAGGCTTGGCTCGAGTGGCCTCCAGATGTCCTTCCTTCCCTAAGGAGGGACTGTCCTGCTAGTTTCCCGAACAGGGAGGGTGGAGGCCTCACTCACCTCTCTTCAGGCGCTCCATGGCGCTCTTGCTGCCAGCATAGGTAGGCCGGATCTCTTTGCCCATCTCCTCTATGACTGACAGCAGGTCTGTGTAGGTGCTCTGGGAGCCCTGGGCTCCGGGTGGCTTCATTGCCTATGTCAGAAGAGGACAGGGCGATGAGCTCAGGCCCCGAGGGGACCTCCAGTCCCCGTCCATACGTAATCCTTCGCCCCCACTCACCTGCACATAGCCCATGGAGGGCGGTCCAAAGTCGTTAAACAGGGGTCTGAAAGGGGCAGCGGCTCCCGGCACCGAGCCCGATGGCGATGGGACACTTCCGGCTGCAACATGCGCGAGTAAGAGGTCAGCGCGGGGCTGGGACGCCTCTCCCCGGCGTTCCAAGCCCCCGACCGGATTCGCCCGATTCCCTCCAAAGGGACGCTTCACTCCCGGCGCTCAACTTCAGGGACAAACCCCTCCCCCCGCGCTCCACCAACTAGCCCTTACGTGACCACGCCCACTTCACAGGCCAGCAAACTGAGGCTCCGCGAGGGTAGGCGGCAGGCCCGGGGGTGCTGAACTCGGGCCGTCTTCTCGTCGCGACCTCGACCACCCGGGCGGGCGAGCAGGGGCAGATCTGGATCCTCACCTGTAGGTACCGGGGTGCCGGGCCCAGGGGTGCTGGAGCCGGGGGTGCTGCTGGGGGCGGGGGCGATGGGTTTGTAGGACATCCCCAACTCTTGGGTGCGGCGGACGCCGGCCGGCCGCTCCTCCGGGGTTGGCTGCTTGGCCGCTCAGCCGCGCTCTGATTGGTAAACCGGCCGCACGCCCCTGGTAAATAGAGCCCAGGCCGGAAGGGCGGGCGGGCACGAATCCTCTCTCACTCCCGATTGGTGCGTGAGGATGTCACTCGGGTCTTCTCATTGGCCGAGACCGACCCCAACAGGCCGCAACCGCTGATGATTGGTCTCCGCCTTTCGGACCTCGCACCTGTCTGCTCCGGATTGGGCGGTGGCTGACGCCCTACGCAATTGGAGAGTTCGCGGTCCGGGCCGGCGCGCTCTCAATCCGATTAGTCCCGAGGCCCGAGAGGCGGGGCCTCGGAAGCCGGGACCCGGGTCTGGATCGCCGCGGTTCGCGCGGAAGGCTCTTCCCGACGCAGGCGCCGCCCTCACGTTTCGCTCGCGCTACTTTGCACGTCAGCTTCGCATCTCCTGGTGTCGGTCCAGCTGGGCCTGCTATCGCCGCCGCCGCCACCGCGGAGCGCGCCTTTCCACAGCTCTGAGTACCGGAGGACGCGAGGCTTTGACGTTCCGAGCCCTGCGTCTCACCCCGTGCGCTTTTACGTCACCTTTCACCGGTTCAGCACCCCGATCTCCGGTCTGCGCATGCGCCTCCTGAAGCCTCCGTTTGTTCCTATGGCAACGGGTCCGTCACGGACGCTACAGCCGCGCCTCTTCCCATTTGCCTCCTGCGTCGGTCCAGGCTGGTGTTGGGTCCGAGGGCGACCTCAAAGACCCCTCAAGCTGTCCTCCGAGACTCCGAGCCTGCGCCTCCTACAACGGCAGGAGCAGCTCACCTTCGTCGAATGCTCGCCGCGCGCCGGGCCTGTACCGGACGGTCCTGGGTGAGAGCGCCGGGTGATGGCTGGAATCTCACAGCACCCCACCCGCGGGTAACCCTTGGGCGAGTTACCCACCTCAGTACGCTTGCGCTTCCCCATCTTCGAGATGCGGACGTTAATAATAACTATCTCGCAGGTTTGTTGTGTGGATAAATGAGTATTCCTAAGAAGCTGGTTTCATTGTGCTCTTTTCTGTCCATTTCTCCATCCAGGCCCCTCCCCTCATTTCATTCCTCACGATCCCAGACCTTAGACTCGCTTCCAAACACTAGCCCTTTCTCCCAGGCGACTTCTCGAAACTTCTCCGGCCTCGCGTGCCCTTCATGCCTCAGGTCTGTGCGTTTCCCTCATCTCCAGGACATTCATTCATTCATCCAACGGACATTTTCTTTCTTTCTTTTTTTAAGATTTTATTTGTTTGAGAGAGAGAGCGGGCAAGAGCTCGAGAAGGAGGGAGAAGGAGAGGGAGAAGCAGACTCCCTGCTGAGCAGAGAGCCTGATTCGGGGCTCGATCCCAGGACCCTGAGATCATGACCTGAGCCGAAGGCAGACGCTTCACTGACTGAGCCACCCGGACGCCCCAGCAGATATTTTCTGACTCCATCCTCCATCCCAGGCCTTGTGCCGAGCACTGATGATATGGAAATAACCTGACCACGGATTCTGTCCTCAAGGAGCTCCTAGTCTCAAGAAGAGAAAGACGGGAAAGCAAAGACACACTGTCCAGTAAGACAGTGTGGAGACTGGTACAGGATGCGTTGGAGCTTAGAGGAAGGAGCCCGCTTGGTGACATCACAGGAGCCTTCCCAGGGGAGGTGGCATTCAGCTGGTGAAGGAACAAATAAACTGTGATATATCCGCAAAATGGACCGTTTTCAGCAGTGGAGGGAAATCATCTGTCTAGCCATGAAAAGACACAGGTAGGCGTTTTGCTGAGTGAAAGAAGCCAGTCTGAAAAAGCCACACGCTGTGTGATTCCAACCGTATGACATTCCGGAAAAGACAGACGTATACATAAGGTAAACAAATTACTGGTTGCCAGGGGTGGTGAGGGATAGATTTAAATAGGTGACACAGGATGTTTTTTCTTTTAAGGCAGTGGAACTATTTTGTATGAATCTGTAATGGTGAATACACGATATTAAGCATTAGTCATAAAGGGTAAAATCGGGCGCCTGGGTGGCTCAGTGGGTTAAAGCCTCTGCCTTCAGCTCAGGTCATGATCCCGGGGTCCTGGGATCGAGCCCCGCATCGGGCTCTCTGCTCAGCGGGGAGCCTGCTTCCCCCTCTCTCTGCCTGCCTCTCTGCCTACTTGTGATCTCTGCCTGTCAAATAAATAAAATCTTTAAAAAAAAAAAATAAAGGGTAAACTCTAATGTAGGCAAAAGTAAAGAAGTGATGGAGGAGGTCAGGGGACCCCAGGATGGAACAGAATGTGACCAAAGGACTAGCCGTATCGTAAATGAATGAGACAGCCTCACGACGGGGCGGGGGGAAGAGTGGATTGACTAGGGAGTGAATGCAGAGGAACTGTAAGGGAGCATGTACTCTCGTCGGTGAAGGGGTTTCCTGTGGTGTTTGCTTAGCAGTTCTGAAACCACAGCACACGTCCACCAGAATCAAAAGTTAAGTCAGGTGCTCGCTTCGGCAGCACATATACTAAAAAAGTTAAGTCAGTTAGGAGGAGGAGATCTCATCACCGGAATGAGAAGTGACAGGTAAGCAAGAGGAGGAGGCTAGTGTGATCCGCGTGATGAGGGGTTGGAACTGGAGACATCAGTAGGAACCCTGTTCGACACAGATACAGTCAGTTGCATACAGAAATATTTTATTTTTTTTAAAGATTTTATTTAGTTATTTGACAGAGATCACAAGCAGGCAGAAAGGCAGACAGAGAGGAGGGAAGCAGGCTCCCCACTGAGCAGAGAGCCTGATGCGGGGCTCGATCCCAGGACCCTGGGATCATGACCTGAGCCGAAGGCAGAGGCTTTAACCCACTGAGCCACCCAGGCGCCCCCAGAAATATTTTAAAATTTGTATATACACAGATGAGTGTACATACATCTCTTCTCTGTGCTGAGAGGACCTAGAAGCAACCTAGCACCCAGATCTTGGTTTCTAATGGCATTCTCCAATAAAATGAACCAGAGCTCCTTGGAGAAATGGCTAATTCTAAGACTGGGGCAGGAAATACACAAGATAATTCTGAAGCATCTTAGACTGCCACAACGTAAGAAAATGCTAAAACAACAACAACAACAAAACAAAACCCCGAATCCACCATACTCCAAAGCCCCAAATGCCACCACAGTGGGTATATGGCAAAGGGACACAGGAATCAGCTGAAAGGGGTCCCAGTGGCCACAGCTGGAGTGATTTGGAAATTTAAAGAAAAGTGTTAGATTATAACTTGTGCAAAATAAATACCTGTGAGCCCATACCGATATATATATAGATATATATATAGATATATATATATACATATATTTGAATAAATGAAGGGGGAGAAGAGACAAATCTATATAGAATTCCAAGTAGTTCATGTTCATACTCAGCCCTTAATAAAGTGGATTATAACCCCTCACCCCTTCAGTGTGGGCTGTACATAGTGACTTTCTTCCAGAGAAGGTAGTACCCAATGGAAGAAAGAAAAAGAGGAATTTTATAGTGTAGAAACCTGACCAACCCTGCCTCAAGCCAGATGATCAAAGCCAACATCAATAGTGATGTCATGTTGACGGTAGGCACCCTTGATCTGACGGGATGAGCAGGGCACTCGCCTCTGTGGTCATCCTCCTGCCAGCCCGTAACCCCAGACCAGTCGTGGGAGAAACATCAGACAAATCCCAGTTTAGGGATGTTCTATAAAATACCTGAGCAGTTGTCCTTGAAACTGCCAAGATCATAAGAAAACAAGGGAAGTTTAAGAAGCTATCACAGCCGAGAGGAGTCTGAGGAGACACGATGCCTCGTGCAATGTGGTGTCCTGGATGGTATTCTGGAACAGCAGAAGGATAATCAGGGAAAAAATGATGAAATCTGCATGAAATATGGACTTTAGTTAATAACAGTGTGTCAGTGTTAGTTCGTTAACTGACCAATGCACCATTCTAATGTGAGATATTAGTAGTGTGTGATGGTTCATTTTAAGTGTCAACTTGTCTGGGTCACGAGTGCCCAGATACTTAGGCAAACACAATTTTGGGTGTGTCAGTGAGGGTGACTCCGGGTGCAGTTATCATCCATTAAATTGGCAGACAGAGCAAAGATGACCCTTCCCGTGGTGGGTGGGCCTTATCCAATCAGTTGAAGACCCAAAGGGAACAAAAAGGCCGAGTAAGAGGGAACTTCTGCCTGACTGTTGAGCCAGGACATCAGTCCTCTGCCCTCAGACTAGAACTTACACCATCCATCCTCCTGGTTCTCGGGCTTTTGGGCTCGGACTGGAATGGAACCCCCAGTTCTCCTGGGTCTCCAGCTTGCTCATTGCAAATCTTGGGACAGCTCAGCACCCGTTGTCACCTGAACCAATTCCTTGCTATAAATATCTTTATACCCAGTACACACACACACACACACACACACACACACACACACACACAAGTACCTCCTATTGCTTCTGTTTCTCTGGGGAATCCTTGACTGACACAGGAGAAGCTGGCCGAGGAGGAAGGTGAACAGGACCTCTCTGTACTATCTTCAGGATAATTCTGTAAGCCTACCACTGTTCTAATAAAATAAGTGGATGGCGTATCACGATGTGGGTCGTGGCGACCTGGGCGCACACACGTGTGAAACTCATGTGCACTTGGGTTTATACACCTTATTAAATGCTGTCGGCAGTAGTCAGACTATTTGAAGGGGACTTAACTGTATATCTGACTTTCCAACTTCTCTGGGAAAATCCGAGGGTCTCCGAGCTCCGACCCGCTCCACCCGGCAGGGGTCGCTGGCGTTGGGCGACAGGTGCCCCCTTGAGGTTGGACAAGGGGCTCTTAACTCAGCACAGTCTCCGCCTCCTCACTCTTCCCTCCCAGCCCTGGTCCCGGCTCCAGCAGTTACCTGGTTGGGACCTTCTGGGCCATTTTGGGGTAGGCGGATGCTTTTGGTGCTGGCAGATAATGCGGCGGCCAATGAGGGCCGTCCCACCCTCACCTCCCGCCCCCCACCCCCAACCATAGAGCCTGCCAGCCTAGGAGCCAGGGGGCGGTGGGAGGCAGACCCTGAGAAGGATTCTGGGTTTCCTCCGCCGCACATCCAGTCACTGCCCCCAGGCCCTGCAGAGGGGACAGACATCTTCTCAGGCAGCAATGCTGTCTGGGCGAGCCCGCGAAGGGTGGTGGGAGGGACGGAGGACCACAGCTTCCAGAGACGCCGTGGGGCCCGCGCATGCCCTCCTCATCCTGGGGCCTGCCAGGCCGGCCGGAGAGATCCCATAATTGAGTATTAGGATTAATTGGGATCTGCCGGGCGAGGAAGTGGTGACGAGGCTACCGGAGCCAACCCTCACGCTTCCGGGCCGGGCTCCGGGCTGGGTGGGACTCACCAGCATGTGTCTGCCTCCTCGGTCCCCAGGCCACCTTGCTGGCCGCGGTGGTGATGGTGAAGGCTGGGCAGGGGGGCTGAAGCTCCCACCCCTTCTCGACCAGGTCAGGGATCATCCCTCCTCCCAGCGGGTGGGCACAGCCTTCGGTCAGGCCACGCTCTGCCAAGCGGGTATTTGCTGCAGCTGGGAGAGCGTGAGGCCCAGGGCCTCCCTGACCCGGAGCCACCCTGTCCTTTCGGCCCTGGAGCCAGGGTTTAAGTCCCACCTCTGCTTCGTCCCAATCCGTGTGACTCCATGCCAGCCCTCGTCCTCCCAGAGCCTTCTGGTGCCGGGAGCAGGAGCTGGATTAACCTGGGGACCGTGGGGGTGGTAGGTTGTGGCCAGTTCCGGAGAAGTGTGACACAAGGCAAGTCACATTTTGGGAAGAAGAATCTGGCCGCACGTGCTAGGGCGTGTGTAACCCTGGGCCTTTTTACAGGATGAGGGTCCGAACGCATCCCAGCTCTGGGAGAAGCAGGGGGCACTTCCTCCTCTAGGGACGTCTCCTGACACTTGCTCTCTGATGGGCCCAGGATCCAGAAGGGGCCCCTGCCCATGGGGGAGTTCACAGTCGAGGGGCCTCCCAGCCCAGGACTTAACTTCCCGGGGCCAAAGACCAGGTCCTGCAGGGTATACCAGTGAGAGGTAAAAGCCATCTCCCCAGGCGCCAAAATACTTTATTGTTAGACAGGGACGGGAGTGGGGTCTTGGTGGGGATGAGGACACACAGGCAGGAGGAAGGAGGGGCGGAGGAGGGCCGTTTGGAGGCAGTGGGCTTCCTGGCTGTGGTCCCAAGTTCCTGTCTGCTGCCTCCAGCTTCTCTGCCCCGATGGCTCAGCGAGACATCATTCGCACAAACTCTGCCAGGACAAAGCCAAGGTTGCAGGTCTGTTCTCGGGAGCCCAATCGCTGTGAGACCAATATACTGGCTTTGAGGTGGGAGGGAGTGCGGTGCAGGGCAGGGCCTGCAAGGGAGTTTTCTGCATCTGGTAGGGAGTAGGCCTTGGGGCTAAGAAGAGGGGCTTTGTTTTATGGGGAAAACAAAAAACAGGAGACAAAACCCTTGTAACTAAACCTATTTTCCTCTTCGCTTTGGCTGCTAGGAAGCTCAGGAACAACTTTGGGGCCTGCTATGGAGAACTTCTCCATGCTAATTTTCCTTGGCTTCCTGTTAGTGTTTAACCCTTGTGTTCGCCCTGTGGGAATCCAGCATAGAGGGAGAACTGGGTTCCGGTCAGCCTGCCTGGCTTCACATCTGGGTTCCATCCACGACTTTTGCTAAGCACTCACACTTTCCCAAGAACTGACTTTGTTGTCCTGCTCATGGGCATAGGATGCTCAGCCCAGGGTCTGGCACGCAGTGACAATGCTCCTTTTATCCTTCCCTTGTCTGTTAGGAACCTCCCAGGGTGGGTAGCACTAAGCGCGGAGGGCGGTGGGTGGTACCTTCGAAGTCCACCAGGCCGTCCCCATTGAGGTCAATGTCGTGGAGGATCTCGTCCACCTCCCGCTGGCTGAGGCGCTCCCCCAGCAGGGCCTTGAGGGCTGCCCGCAGCTCCGCCAAGCTGATGCAGCCGTCCCCGTTGGTGTCAAACTGTGATGGTGTTGAGTCCCCGACCGAATCATTCATTCACTTGGCCCTCACTCAGAGCAGACCCGCAGGCCCCCCTCCCACCGCTGCCCACCAGCCCCAGTGGCCGCACCTCCCGAAAAGCGTCCCGGAGCTCCCTGACCCCGATCATGTCGGCTGTCTCTGCCAGCAGCTTGGGGCCCATCAGCTCCACAAAGTCTTCGAAGTCCACCTTTCCGCCACCTGCGGGCCGTGCCCATCGGAGACCCCAGCCATCAGGGACCCCGGCCCAGCCCCTTCCCTGCCCGCCTCTCCTGGCCTCTGTGCCTATCCCCTGCCCCAGTAAGTGGGCTCTTCCCTCTCGCGGTGCAGGGGAGGGCAGGCTGGGTCGTCTGTGGCTTTTCCTAATTTTCCTGAAGACTTTTGATTGGGTTTAAGTCCTCACTCCAATGACCTGGCTCTGGGACCTTAGCTAAGCCACTTAAGCTTCCAAAGCCTCAGTTTCCTCATCTCAAAAATGGGGATAATCCTCCTTGCCCTGCCCATCTTGCCGGGGCGTGGGGAGATTCTTCAGAGGCAGAGAGAGTGCCTTGGGAGCGAGCAGGGGCCCGGGCTCTGGGGGCGACCTGTGTGGGCACCTGCGTTCCCCGGGCTGCCCAGCTGCTCGAGCCATGGCCATGGCCATGGCCTCTGGAGAACTGGGGGGTGGGTGGGGCGCGTCTGAGGCACATACTGATTTGCTGGGAGATCTCGATGAGCTCCATCTCGGTGGGCATGTAGCCCAGCGTCCTCATGCAGGCGCCCAGCTCCCGGCAGCCGATGTAGCCGTCCCGGTCTCGGTCAAACTCCTGGAAGGCGGCCTGCAGCTCTGCCGGGCAGGGCAGGGTCAGCACCCCCGCACGTCCCCCTGGACCCCGGCCTGGACCAGCACACCCTTCTTCCTTTGGTCTAATCACTTCCTCTTTGTAAACGTCACTTCCTCTGCCATTTCAGTGTCCTGGCTCGTGTTATGCCTTTAATTCAAACATTTAAGGAGCGTCTACTATGGGCCACGCTCCGCTCTAGGGACTGGGATGTGGCAGGAAGGCAGGCAGGGAGGGAGGGAGAGAGGGAGGGAAAGAAAAGGAAACAATCCCTGACCTCGCGGAGTTCACGTTCTGGAACCTTCTACCCTCTTCTGGTCCTTACATCACCTACTCAAGGAAGACTTCCTTCTACATTGAGTCCCCTCCGGCCCATTTGTTCATTTTCTTGAGATCACTTAGCACCGTTTGTACTCATAGCTGACTTATCGACATCTGTCCCCGGAGGACATTGTCCCCGGAGGACATGGGCTGCCTCTGTCCAGTTCGCCCCTTCCCCAGTGCTCCCCACACGGGGCTAAACACATGGTTAGGTGCCCAGGAGGTGTTTGCTGAATGAACAAATATAAAAAGGGCCCTTGACCCGCCTGGCAGCTGAGATCTGGGAACGGGTAGCTTTGGGCTCTGTCGGTCCCTCTCCATTCAGCCTGGTCCCCAACTCCTTGATCTCCCGCAGCCTCCTCCTTGCCCCTAGTTCCCCCTGGAGACCAGCCTATGCCCACCCTTCTGGACACTCCAGTCTTTTCCAGAACCCTTTACCTTCGATCTCCTCTGGCCGCAGCTCCCGGTCCTGGGGCGGGGTGGCGGGGGGGGCGGTTTGCACAGAGAGGTTAAGAATTCCCTGGACCACCCAGGCACCCGCACCCCTTCCTCTCGTTCTTTGGGGACCCCCACTCAGCACCCCCAATGGGACAAGCAGGGCCTGTGTCTGTCTGACACTGCTCAGACCTGCTCCTACCCATTTCTTCTGACTGACCTGGGTGTCTTGGGCCCCCCCCTTCGCTGCCCCCTGCCCAGATCTTTCCCGGGGCCCACCTCCTGCCCCCACCATCTTGTAGGGGTGCTCCATGTGCCAGAAGTGGATCCGGAGTCGGCCAGAACCTCTGACTTGACCCCGGGGACCTCAGTGTCACTGTATGTCACTTGTTCTCTCTCTGTTCCTCTCCTGAAGGCCCAGCCGCCTCCCTGCCCACCCCCTTGGTGGCCGTCGCTGGGGCTCTCTGGGTCTCTCTCTGTCCTCGCCTCTCTCTTTCCTGGCATGTCTCCCTGGGTCTTCCCCCTGTCTGATCTTGTTTCTGTGTCTCCACTTTTCTTTGCCCCACCCCTTGGATCTGTGTGTCTTTGCTCCAAAGACCCCGCTCCGTCCTCTCCTTGCTACTCAAGGAGAGGCAGAGAGGAGGCAAAGACAGGGGCGGCCGTACATACGAGCTGGGCGGCGGCGATGCTGGGCCGCAGGAAGACGCAGGCGGGCCCCACCAGGCTGTTGAGAACCGAGTAGCCCTGGATACCCGGCCCGGGGCCCCCCTGCTCCTCAGGGCTGGGGCTGGGGCCGCAGCGGGAGCCCCCTGGCGGGGAGCCGGGCCGCTGCCAGGGGTCCTGCAGCAAAACCAGCTGTGAGCTGGGGTAGAGGCCCCTCCGCTCTCACTGACCACCTCTCCCGTCTCTGGAGCCCAGCACAGGACAGTGAGGGCTCTCACCCATCAACGCTGTACGCTGGAAGGGTCCGTCCCCTTACTGTTCAGTTGGGCTACCCGAGGTCCCCCCGAAAAGGAAGGGACCAGGCCAAGGTCACTTAGAAAGCCAGTGGCAGAATGGGACCTTGAGCTCAAACACTGTGTCTCCCATTTCTGACCAGGGAGAGCAGGGACAGCAGCAGGCACGGGCAGCTGGGTGGGCAGCTGGGGGACCCACATGAGGTTGGTGGGGAAGGCCCAGTGGTCCATGGAATGGGCTAGAGTCTGGGGCCTTCCCAGAGAAAATCTTGATTGGTCCAGGGCGGTGGGAACCAAGCCCTCCATCCCCCTGTCATGGTCCCTCTCTAACCCCAGCCCGGCCCTCACTCTGGGCTCTGCCCACCCCACCTGACCCTCCCAGGCTACAGCCCGGCCTCATAGCCTTGGCTTTTCCCCCTTAGCCATCCTACCTTAGGCCCCCGGTGTCGAGGCCGCTTGGCACAGTTTCCCATGGGCTCCTGAACCATGCCAGGCCTGGAGTCCTGGGGGCAGCCCAGGCCCAGGGCCTCAGCGGGTGCTGTGGGCTCCTGCCAGCCCCCAGCTGCTCCCAGTGAGAGTCTAGGAGCACTGCAGGGGATTTTCCTAGGGTTTTGTGGGGAAGATTGGGAGCGGGTGGGCAGGCGGGGGGCCCTGGGCACGGGGGCTTGGGTCCTAATCCAGGATTATCTCTGAGCATCTCTGCTGGTGAGGGGGGCCACTCAGGACCCAAGGCCCCCTGGAAGGCACGGCTTCTCCGTGCTCACTCCAGAGGGTCTTCCAGAAACCCCCTCTAGCGCTTTTGCCTCCAGACGCTACCCCTGAGCTCCCCCAATCAGGAGAGATTTACTGCCTTCAGAAGCAGCTCCTGGACCTGGGAGGAAGAAACCAGGTGCTTGGTGTGCTGGGGAGGGCTGGGACACCTCTCGCCCCAGAACGGTGCTTTGAACTTAGCAGACGCTCCCCGCTACTCCCCGTGCTGAGAGGAGGCAATCTTGGCCGGGCCCAGGAGGCTCCTGCCCTTCCCTGCCAGGACCGTGGCCTCACCTTGGAGCACCTGTCCAGCCTCCGCCCCTCCTCGCCCCTGCCTGCACCGGTGCCCTGGCCCTTGTACTCAGGGGAAGGGTGGAAAGGGGCCATCCCTGGGGGCCACAGAATGGATGCAGGGCTCAGTGAGGGCAGCGGTGGGAGAGACACCAGCCTCCTGGGCCGCTGACAGACTCACTGAGCCCTCTGGAGTGTGGGGTCCCGCTGTTCCCTCAGGGTACCCCCAGTCGGAGACATGCCCCACAGCCCTGTCCCCTTTACCTGCCCATAGGCTGCCTGCACCTGGGCCTCCAGCTCCCGGAGGAGCGCCCGCCTCCTGGTGGCCGCTGGACTGGCGGGAGCCTGGCTGGGCCCTGGGGTGCCCTCAGAGGGGCTGGGGTCCCCCGCGGGGAGACAGTCATCTGCCTGGCCCTGGGGAAGGGCCATGGAGACGAGCACGTGGCACCTCCTGGTCGCACTCTGGTCGCAGCGTTCCTGTGGGAGGGTGGCTCAGTGGGCAGCTGTGGGTGGGGTCCCCCAGGGTCCCCGCAACTCATTCCCCCGGTTCCTCTCTCCACAGGCCCCGGGCCCCCATCCCACAGCTCTTCTAGCTCCCCAGGCTGCTCACACAGCCCCTCCCCCAGACCCCAGACCCCAGCCTCCCCCAACCCACCAGCCTCCAGCCCCTCGCGGGCCACAGACTGAGCCCTGGGCCCCGCCCCCACGTCACCCTTGCAGACCCCTGGCCACCTGGCCTCTTCGACTCCTGGTCTCTGCACCCCCACACTGCCTTCCCCGCTGTTCTTTCCCGCTCCCCGCCCCTCTCTGCCCCCTCAGCTCTGTGTCTGTCTCTCTGTGTCTATCCCGCTTGCAGCCCCTCGCCTCCTCCTGCTGACGTCTGTCCAGCTGTGCCTCTGTGGGTCTCTCTGACCACTCTTGCCCACCTCTGTCCTTCCCTCCCTCTGTGGCATAAAAATCTCTCTCGCACTGGTCTGTCCGTCTTTCTGTCTGTCCACCCCTGCTCTTTCCATTCTCCCCACCAACCCCCCCCCCAGGATGACTCCCGGATTCTGGAAAGACAGCCCCCCCCAACCTGAGCCTGCCCCCCAGACTTGCCCCCTTCTTCCCACGCAGAGGCCCGGGTAGCTCTGGACTCCCCCACCTCCTCGCCTTCCACCAGCATCTCCCACCTACCTTCTGCTGACCTCCGACCTCCTTCAGGGAGAAATGTGGGCGTGGGCCAGGCAGCCCCCACCGGCCTCTCGTGCCCCCTTGTTGTGTCCCCAGCCCTCAGTGCCCAGCGGCCTGGTCTTCACCTCCCACAATGAGGTCAGTTGTCCTGCCCCCGCCCTGCTCCAGGCCCCTCATGATTTATTCACCTGCCCCCCCCGCACCAGCCTTTGTCCGAGGGAAACAGATCCCGCCAGACACCTGCCACCCGAGCTGGTGGCTCTGGCCTCCCTCAGCCACACGAGCGGCCACCCATCCGTGTGTTCCTTTTGCAAACATCCGAGGCCAGTTGGGACCGAGCCTCAGGGCCTACACAGACCGGGTCTGTCCTGAGGGTCCTGCTTTCAGGCGCGTCGAACTCAGAAAAGGGCCACAGACAGCCTCCAGGTGCTTGGGAGCACTGGCCCAGGCAACAGGGGGGCTTCGTGGAGAAGAGAGGATGGGGCAGCCTTTTAGGGTTTGACCCGTGCTCAGCCCTGGGTGAGCGCCGGGACCCTGGCAGGGATCAACTGTGAACGTGGAATGTTCCAGGTTCCCGCATCCAGCAGAGTATGTTAGGGAGAGGCCCCCCAGGAGGGAGGCAGAGGTCGGTAGCTCCTGGAGAGGGTATGGGTGGCAAGAGGCCAGAGAAAATTTCAGAGGGGCTGTGTCTTCAGCAAGCGTCGAGGAGTACCTACATGGCCTTCCTGGGTGTTGGGAACTGTCCCTGCCTCCTGGAACCTTCCAGCGGGGGCAGATGCACATTCCACAAGCCCAGGATGACGATGGGACAGGCTCTTGAGAGGAGAGTGTGACCTTGCTGTGACCGGGGGCACTGAGGACATGGCGTGGGAGCCAGGACCAGAAAGATGGTGGGAGTGACCACCCATAGGGAAGGGTGGCCGGCGGGCAGAGGGAAGAGTCCCCACACAGCCCCGAGCAGGGCTGAGGATCTGAGGAAAGGTCAGGATTCGGAGGTGAGCGGACGCCGGCCAGCTGGTAAAGGGTGGGAAGGGCTCCTTGTGACGCTCAAGTTGACCCCTCGAAGGTTCAGCCTTCCGCAGCCTGCAACCGTCACCCTCCGCCCTCGGGGTCTTGCCTCCTCCTGGAGTCCAGAAGGCCAGTACATCCCAGGCAGCACTGCAAACATCCTTCAGACACAGGAATTCTAGCATTTTCTGCAAGGTCTTCTAGAAGGCCCATAGGCCGGGATTTCCCTGTGTGCTCACTACGTGGCCCTCAGCAAGGTAGTTCACCTCTCTGAGCCTCAGTTTCCTTATCTGGAAATGGATGTTGACTGAGGCTTCCTGGTACCTTTGTGAAAATTAAGTGAAGGACCTAGCCGTTTCCTGGCACATAAGAAGAGCTCAGAAAAATGGTGGATGCCACGTGTGACGAATGATCCTATGTCCAAAGGACCGTCTAAGAAGGTGGGAAGTGGGAGAAACGTGTGCCCCAAAGTATAAGCCAAAGTAGTGGGGGCATTATGTGGCCAGGGTAGAGTGGATAAAAGTGTTTTCAGTCAAGAAGCAAAGCCTTTGCATCTAGGTGGAGAAAGCCTGGCTTGGAAACCCTTCCTCACTTGCGTTCAGTGAACAGCATTCTGCGGTGTTTGTTTCAATGCCCTTGACTTGCCCAGCCCGCCTTAGCCAAGCCGGAGCTCCCGCTCCGGTGTCTGGGCTGTCCACATAGTTGACAGAGAGATGGATGGATGGATGGATGGATGGATGGATGGATGGATGGATGGACGGACAGACATATAGGTAGCTGCCTGGATGGAAGGATGGGTAGATGATTTGATAGGCTAGTAGTTAAATAGTTGGTAGATGGAGGGTAGATGATTGCACCGATAAATGGTTGGGTGCATGGATGGACGGATGGACAGGCGGAGGACGACTGCGTGGGTACATGGGTAGCTGGACGGGGGGGCAGACAAAGAAGTAGATGTTCTGATGGACTGCCGGCCACATGTTTGGTTGCTGGATGGGTGGACGAGTAGATAGAGGGGTAGACAGATGGACAGGCAGAGATGGATGGAGATGGATAGATGGCTGGGTGGACGGACTGCTGATGAAGACTTTATATTCTTCTCAAAGAGTCAGTTAGCTGAGTGGAAACCGTATCTTACCTATTCTGGTGTTTGCCATGAGGCCTAGCCCACTCATAGCCTGATGGAGACTAATCAGAGTGTGAATGAAGCCTTGTGTCTATCGCCTCCACTCTGAGCGGTGATCCTTCTTCTTTTTAAAAAATTATTATTGGGGCCCCTGAGTGGCTCAGTGGGTTAAAGCCTCTGCCTTTGGCTCAGGTCATGATCTCAGGGTCCTGGGTTTGAGCCCCATGTGGGGCTCTCTGCTCAGCGGGGAGGCTGCTTTCCCCTCTCTCTCTGCCTTCCTCTCTGCCTACTTGTAATCTCTCTCTGTGTGTCAAATAAATAAATAAAATCTTTTAAAAATTCTTATTGATATTAATATTAATATTTAAGCAGGCTCCATGCCCGACTTGGGGCTTGAACTCACAACTCTGAGATTGAGACTCCGGTGCTCCACCGACTGAGCCAGCCAGGCGCCCGTGAGCTGTGATTCTGATGATAAAAGACAATGGCTCCCCCTCCTCCCTGCTCCCCACAAGTCACCCCAGCCTTGGCGCACAGAACCCCGTGGCGATACCACTCCACACGCAGCAGGACAACAGAGTGAAAAGGACAGACGGTAGCAGCGTCGGTGAAGACTTGGAGAAGCGAGGGCCTTCACAGGCTGCTGGTGGGTTTATGAAACCCACTCTGGGAAAGAGTTTGGCATTTCCTCAAAATGAGCTACCATGTGACCCAGCCGGGGATGTACCCAAGGGAGTTGAAAGCGTAAGTTCATGCAAAAATTTGCACACGACTGTTCACAGCAGCCTGATTCACACGAGCCCCAAAGTGAAACAGCGCAGATGTCCGTCGGTGCAGGAACGGGTCGACAAGATGTGTATGCCCGTGTCACGACATATTCCTCCACGGGAGACAGGAACGGTGCACTGTTTTGTTTTAAAGATCTTGTTTATTTATTTGAGAGAATCAGAACAGGGAGAGAGAGAAGCAGCCTCCCCACTGGCTGGGGAAACTGTGCTTCTGGATCCCAGTGGAGGAGGCCCCCGGGGCGGCCATAGAGTCCACAGGGGCTTTGCCTGGGGAGCCAGAGGGCTGTGGGTAAACGCAGCCCCCCGGAACACCGCCGAACAGTGCCCGGCTGAGCAGGAGGACAGCTGGCCCCAGGCCCCTGAGCGCAACTGCTGGAGGGGTGAGCCGGCAGGAGGCTGGCCCTCCAGGAAGGAAGGGGTCTCCCAGGCCTTAGATGCTTGTGCACGAAGGGAGGCAATGAATGTTCCAGGCCTCTGTGAACCTTGGTGTCCTCGTCAGTATAATGGGAACAAGATTCCCTCCCTCTCAGGACATGGTGGAGATGAAATGAGACCATTTATGTGAAAGCTCTTTGTAAGCTGCTAAGTGCCGGGCAGATGTTCCTCCAGCTGTGAGTCAGGGATAGAACCCAGCCCTGGCACCAACTCCCCCACCCCTCCTGGCCCCAGGCAGCTGTGGGCTCAAAGGAGGCTGAGCGATGCTCCTGATGAGGCCTGTTTTGGGTCCTCCCCGCCCCCCCCCCCCAGGCTTTAGAAGGGGAAGATACCTTCCTCGTTCCTGCTGGCTCTGACGGAAAAACCTGGCTGAGAGACGTCTGGTTCAGTCAGGCTCCAGTTCCCGGGGAGGACTGCCACAGCCACTGAGACACCCCCCAGCCCCTGCCCCGACCCCGGAAGGGACAGCCAGAAGAGGGCTGGGGTGCCATTGATGGGCGCGCGGGGAGGTAGGCACCGGGCTCTGCATGGAAGAACACAGCCCCTTCAGGGAGGGTCCTGCCCGTTTCAGTCCATCTTTCCAGCCACCCGTATCCCCGTGTCCAGTCGGTATTCGAAGAACGCGCTGGTACTTAGACTCAGTCCAAACATGGTTTGGAGACGACAAGGCTTTACAGAAGAAAGACTGAGGGTTAACTTGAGGCTTTTTAAAGTGAACAGTAAAAGTACTGTTTCCCAGCTGTGTGCCCTTGAGAGAGTCACTTAACCTCTCTGTGCTTCAGTTCCTCCTCTGTAAAATGGGGACCAGAATAATACATACATACAGTTCTCAGCCCCTAAGGGTTTGTCATAATTATTATAATTATTATTCTGGAGAGAAGAAGTGTAGAATGCATATGCCTATCGAAATTGCATTCATTCGTGCCAGAAGCATTTAATGAGCACCTGCTGTGTGCTGGTGCTGGCGGCCCGGACCTGGCCCTCCGTGGGCCCTGAGCCGGCGGGTTTGGGCGTGGCCCGGATGCTGGTAGTGCCGTGCGATGCTGAAGTCAGTGCCCTTCAGGCAGGGTACACGGCGCGGAGGTGCGGGTGAGCCGGTCCGGCCCTGCCCCCGCCACACCCAGCCTTGCCCAAGGCCAAGCTCCGCTCGGTGACTGGGCGCATTCCTGGGTGGGGCGAGAGGGGAGGGGGGTTGGGGAACAGACCATAAATATAAGGTCACTGGGCTCGTCGCCACTTCCTGCTGCTTGCTTTTCCACTCCCCCGCTAGCTAGTGAGTAGGGTCTGGACCAGGCCAGGGGTGGGGGATGGGGGTGGGGACGGGGATGGGGGTGGGGGGCGGGACCCTGGCTGAGCCACCGCCTTCTCGGTGCCGCTCCGTGAGGGGTCCTCTTTCACGCCCTGTGTGTCTCTCCTAGTGCCGCCCTACACCATCGTCTACTTCCCCACCCGAGGTGCGGCCCTGCTCCTTCAGGAGGGCGAAGGGCACCGGTGGAGCCAGGCCGCCTGCTCTGGCTGCTCCCTGGGGTCCAGCCGAGGCCGAAGACCGCGGGCCGTGGGGCGGGGCCGGTGGGGCGGGGGCGGAGCCTGGACGGCGGGGGCGGGGCCAGGTCCGGCTTTCCCAAGGCGGCGTCCTCTCGGTGCCCGGCCAGCTGCACTGTCCCTCTGCCTCTGTTCCCATCCTGGGGCACCATGGGTTGGGGTCTCCGCCCCTGTCTCCCTCTCCAGGGTGGGGTCGTGGTCGCCACTGTTCCTCCATGGTTTATCTCCTCAGCAGGCTCAGAAGCTAGAGTTTCTGTCCCGTCCCCTCACTCGGGACCCCCCTCCCCAGGGCGCTGTGAGGCTGGGGTCCCTGCACATGTCCCACCACCCCCCTCTCCCCTGGTCCCCAGGCCGCTGCGAGGCCATGCGCATGCTGCTGGCGGACCAGGGCCAGAGCTGGAAGGAGGAGGTGGTGACCAAGGAGACCTGGCTGCAGGGCCCGCTCAAGGCCTCCTGTGTGAGTGACCGCCCGGAGGGGGGCAGGGGCTGGGCGGTTGGGGGCAGCCAAGCTCAGCGTGGCTGACAGCGCGGTGCCCCGCCCCCCAGCTGTACGGGCAGCTCCCTAAGTTCCAGGACGGAGACCTCACCCTGTACCAGTCCAATGCCATCCTGCGACACCTGGGCCGCACCTTGGGTGAGTTCAGAGTCGTGGGCAGTGCAGCCCGGCAGAGTGCCCGATGGGTCCCCCTCGGATGTCCTGAGAACCAGAGTTCGCCCATGGGGAGGACAGGCCTGATGATCCCAAGGGAAGGGCAGGGCCGGGTCGTGAGGGCTCTGCCAGCCAGATGGTGCCAGATGCGTTGCGTGTGCCCATTTCCTGGAAGACAGTTCAGAGGAGGCTGCGGCCCCACAGTGTATGGTGCAGGCTACAGGCCGCTGCGGGCTTCACAGTGGATCTCCTGCCCGTAGTCCCCCGTTTTGGCCTCTCTTGAATCTAGAAAATCCGTGCTCAGCGAGCCAGCCTGTGGCCTTCTTACAAGAGTGGTAGGAACGTGGCTGCAAGAGCTGACTCTTTTTTGGCAACTGGGCCCCAGTGGGATGTGGCACTGGGAATGGGACAGAGGAGTCGTGGTGGCCCCAGGCCGAGCCTGCCCTGACTTCTGTGGGACCCAGGGTGGGAGGACGAAGGCCTGCGGCTGTGGCCTGCCATTTCCTCTTGCCCCTGTACCGCTGCCCAGTGCTGCCCACAGCCCCACCAGTGCTCTCGGCCCAGTTCTGTCCGGGCTCCCCAGCCAGCTGCCCCTCAGGCCCAGGGAAGGGAGGGAGGCTTCGTTCACCCTTGCGGGGGTGGGGGTGGGGGGACAGATCTGGGGGAGAGGCCTTGGGGCCATTTGGTCAAGAAATTCCTGAGTCTCGGGATAAGACTTGGGATGTGACCGAGAAGGGCATGGCCCTCAGCTGGGCATGTCCCCTTGGGCATTTTTTTTTTTAAGCTTTTATTTACTTATTTGAGAAAGTAGTGGGGGGCGGTGTGCAGAGAGGGAGGGGGCGGGGCAAACAGACTCCACACTGATGCAGGGCCGGATCCCAGGACCCCCAGATCACAGCCCAAGCTGAAATCAAGAGTCGGTTGCCCAACGGACTGAGCCCTCGTGGCACCCCTCCCCTTGAGCTTTCGGGGCTGGGAGCAGCAGAGCTGGGCAGAGCGGCCCCTCCCAATCGGGGGACCCAGGTGCCCCAGCCTGAGACCCGTGGGCGTTTGGGGGAGAGGGGAGCAGCGGAGCCCCGGCCTGGATGGAGCCTGACCCGCTGCCTGGCTGCTGGCCCAGGGCTGTACGGCAAAGACCAGCGGTCGGCGGCGCTGGTGGACATGGTGAACGACGGCGTGGAGGACGTCCGCAGGCACTGTGGCCGGCTCATCCACCACAACGACGTAAGCAGGGGCGGGCTGGCGCTCCGGGCCGGGGCCGGGAAGTCACCCTGGCCAGGCACGCTGGGAGCTGCTACCGGATCACTGCCCTTTGCAGGAGGAGGGCAAGGCCAAGTATTTTCAGGAGCTGCCGGAGCGCCTGAAGCCTTTTGAGACCCTGCTGGTCCAGAACCAGGGGGGCCAGGCCTTCCTTGTGGGCGACCAGGTGAGTGCTGGGTCCAGCCCGTGGTAGAGCCCATTTCTCAGAAGGGCACACTGAGGCCCAGGGGAGAGCCATGGCGAACCTCCAGGGTCCTGGCTCCCTGCGGCCCTGCCTCTTCTGACCCTGCTCCAGCCCTCTTCTGATCTTGGCCCTGCAGATCTCCTTTGCCGACTACAATCTGCTGGACCTGTTGCTGAATCACCAGGTCCTGGCCCCCGGCTGCCTGGACTCCCACCCCTTGCTCTTGGCCTATGTGGCGCGCCTCAGTGCCCGGCCCAAACTCAAGGCCTACCTGGCCTCCCCCGAGCATGTGAACCGCCCTGTCCACGGAGCCCAGAAGACATGAGCCTGCTCAGCCTCCCCTGGGAGAGCGGATGCCCTTTAGAACCAATAAACACCGAGAGAGGAGAGCTGTGCTGTGGTCCCTGAGGGGCTGGAGGGCGCAGGGGACCCCGTACGCCTTCCCAGTCTGCCTCAGGAGGATGAGGGCGGGCTGGGCTTCTGGGCCCTGGAACAGAATTAGACAGAGTAGTTCCAGGTCCAAACAGGAAGATGAGACTCTGAGCCTTAGGAGCCACCCCAGAGGTCTGCCTGCAGGAGAGAGGTGCCCTCGCCGGGACCACGCGTGACGGCGGCCACCCAGGGAAGCCTGTCAGTCTGAGAGAAGAGCAGCCGTGAACGTGGCAGTCGCTGACATCCGAGCGTGCCACAGCGTGGTTGCCCACGTGGACCCTGGGAAGTAACACATACCCTTGGAGGGTTTGCAGGAGCATCAGTGTGGCTCGTTTCTTGGATGGTAGCCGGGGTCACCCCCAGGTTGGAGTGGGGTGGCCGGCAGGGCCCAGCGGGCATGTCGCTGAAGGCAAGCCAGACCGGTGGCCTGACTGTTTGGGGACCAGGGGAGGATGGGCGATCCCCCTCAGCTCCGCCGGCGGGAGTCTCCTGCCACCCGCCAGGTCCCAGCCCATCTCTCTGTCCTGAGAAGCTGTGACTGCCTCCTCCTTGGCTCCCTCAGCTGACCTGCACCTCCCGTCCGCTCGTGGAGCAGGGTGGAGTCGGATAGTTCCAGAATGCCTGGTGTTCCCAGCACAAATCCGCCGGTGGCATCTTGCTACCCTGTGGACCAAGTCCACAGTGACCAGCCTGCCAGGCCTTCCCTCACAGGAACTCTCCACTCCCCAGAACATTCCTCACCCTGCCCCACCTCTGCTTACTTCACTGCCCTTCCCTCCGCTCCACTCTGGGGGGTCCTGGCATGCCCAGTCGTCCCTGCTCAGAGCCCCCCACTCCTGGGAGGTCAGAGATCAGATCCCATGCTGGAGGCTTAGTTCTCTCATCTAACCCCGCCAAGGGAGGAAACCAAAACTCAGAGGAGTGAGGCAGTAAGGCGACTTGTCCAAGGCCACACAGTCACATGGGAGAGGCAGCCTTCACACCTGGTCTGAGGGATTCCCAGGCTTCTCAGGGGTGGTCCTTGGGGAGAGAAGTGGGGAGGGGGCCAGAGGCCAGCAGAGGCTCCTGGTGGAGTGGGCAGGGACACGCCTCCGCTGTTGGAGGCCTTGCCCCCCACGGTGAGGCCTGGGGGTTGACTCCAGCGTGCTGGGGAGCCATGGCAGGCTACGGAGCAGGAAAAGTGAAAGAGGACAAGTAGGAAGAGGGGCCTCTGCTCAGGAGGCCATGGGCATCATGGAACTCCACACCCCCACCCTACAGATGGGGAAACTGAGGCCCGGAGAGGGATTCACTGAGTAAGGTGGATGTGACCCTTCCAAGCTGGAGGCCTGGCCCCCCCTTAGAGGACTTGTGCTCGAAGGACTTCAAGCAGCGGCCTCGTGTGGAGGGTCTTTTGTGCATTGGATTTGGGGGGCTGGTTGGCAGTTTGGGTTTCTGGAAGATAGCTGGCCTCTTTAGGCGGAATGCGCCAGGAAGGGCCCATTGGTCCCTGAGAAGACAGGGGGTCACCCGAGGAGGTGGAGAGAAAAAGATCCTGCAGCCAGGAGAAGGGACTGCAGGCAGCGGCAGGGCCCCTGGCACTGGGGACCTCTCCAGCCAGAGAGGTGACAAGGGACTCCCCCCCCCCAAGGGTGAGCTTTCTCCCAGCAAAGTCCCAAGCGCTTCCCACATATTAACTCATTTAGTCTTCAGGGGAACCCGCCTAGTAGATGCTGTGAATATCCCCATTGTACAGATGAGGACACTGAGGCCCAGAGAGGTAAAGTAACCTGCTCAAGGACAGGCAGCTGGTTAAGAGGCCACGGAAGGATTTGAACTCAAGCTCTCTGGCCCCACAGCCTATGCTCACACTGACTGTGCAATAGGAGGGCTTGAGCCACGACGTTTAAATATCCTGGCTCAGGGTGACCGCAGTTATCCAAAGGGGCTTGACAACGCTGGTGACCCCTCTAATTATATGGGGGGACAGGAACCCTAAGAGAAAGGTTGGGCTTCCAACCTGTGGGGGGCGGAAGTGGGGCTAGTTCCCGTCTGAAGGCTGGAACATTTGGGGACGTCTGGCTGGCCTTGCTCCCCAG
The DNA here is from genome assembly GCF_922984935.1 of Meles meles. NCBI lineage: Eukaryota > Metazoa > Chordata > Mammalia > Carnivora > Mustelidae > Meles > Meles meles. The sequence continues at coordinate 4,971,630 of NC_060073.1, read as the reverse complement.
CTGGTCACAGATTAAAAGCTCCCCCGCCCTGGGAGCTCCTGGTCCTCAAGGAGCTGCCATCGAGTCAGGTGGGGAGGCACCGGGGGGGCCGATGTCAGTTCACCCAAAGCAGCGCTGGGAAGGTGGGAATGAGGGGTACAGGGAGGGACCCCAGACCTCAGGGGTGCCTCCCGAGGCCGCTTCAAGGTCTTGAGTTCAAGTCTCAGCTTATGGGTTTCACCCCCCAACCACACCACCTTTGGTTGCCTCCCTCCCTGCATCCCGCCTCTAGCACTTTCCCCCAGCTCTGTTACGATTCCCGATGACTCTGACTTGGGCTCTCTTCCACCGCCCCGCCCCTCCTCCTCCATGTCTCTTCTCTACCCCATGGGCACCCCTCCCCATGCGCAGTCAGGGACAAGCAGCTGATCCTCTCCCGACAGCCCACTGGTCACAAAGTGCCCCACTGTTTCACCAAGCGCCTCCTACAGCCAGACTACTTGGCAAGTCTTAGAGCCTCATTTTACAGATGAGAAAGCAAACAGGTCAGACAGAGCTAAGCGGCGCGCCTACATTCTTTCCCAAACTGCCCCCAGAAAATGCTCTCGGTGGGCTCTGGACGCACTCGGTAGCCAATGAAGTGGTTTTTAAAATGTTCATGTTAGTTAATGTTGAATAGCCTGATTGAAATCACATCAAAGCCACGGGGATTTCAGAAGCAAGACCATGGGTCCTGCCCAAGCCTGGGCCGGCTTTGCTGAAGGCTCCCACAAACGTGCCGGCTTGGAAACGGGGTGTGTGTGCCAGATGGAAGTCTCCTCTCCGAGAACCTACATTTACCCCCCCCCCCGGGAAGTGCCGAGTGCTGGGGATGTGTTTTTGGCAACGAAATTACCCTTGAGCTCGTATCTTCCCGTTGGAGGACTTTGAACTGGGTGATGGGGCTTGTCCACGAGATCAGGAAACCACTCCAGGATCCTGGGGTTAGGAGCTTTGCTTGCTGCCCCTTCGACTTGTTTTCAGGAGCCTTGTTCTTAAGAGCAATGCGCAGGGAAGAAAATTTAATGGAGATGTTTGGCCCACCCACCAGCTCTGTCAGAGAGACTGGATTCTGGGTTGAGCGTGTGTCCACAAGAAGGGGGTTCCTTGAAGATTCAGGCTCAGTATGTTGGTCTTGGAACAGACCTGCTGATGAGGCCATGTCTGTGCAAAGACACCATCCTGAGAGTTTGGAGCGGTCGCATTTTCCCGTTATTCCCAAAATAGGGCAGTTCCGACTTTGGCGTGCACACTGGGCTGGCAGCCCAGCTCCAGGCTGGCCGTGTCCCCGTGCTTCTCCTCCTCCACAACCCCGCAGAACCACCCCCCATCCCAGCTGCTAGCCAGCCTTGTCCTCCGGACCCCTGCGACCCAGGCACAGGGCTTGGGGGAACACAAGAACGGACGGAGCTGGGTCCCTCAGGGTCCTCCCCTGATCCGTCCTAGAGAGGGAGAGAGGGGAAGGGAGTTTTTTTAGGTCTCTGCTTCCAGCTCCCAAAAGGCCAGTCCCACTCTGTCCTGCTCTTTTGGTCTTTTGGGATCTGTGAGTAACCAATTATCTTTTCAATAATTGCTTCCTTATCTGTTAGCTTTGCCGCACCTAAAGAAGAAACATAAAAGCTACATTTAAAACAGAGACGGCAGGCGACAACCACCCAGCCAGACCACTCCTGAGTTTCGACACAGTGAGTTTCGACACAGCTGATAAATGCTAGTGTTCTAAGTGGCTAATTTTTATGAGATTTGTTCGGCCGTAATAGCTAATAAGTATCAAATCGGGACCAAGCCAACACCATAGGGCCGGGGTGTGGGGCAGAGAGCTTTCGGGGTTCCCACTGCAAAACAGGAGCTCTGAGGTCTCCTGGGCTATTTCCTAGAGGCTTTCTGATTCCTTTAGTGGAGGCATGATATCTTCTCTGAGGTCGCTCAGTAAGGGTGACTCAGCACGGGGCCCGGCGCATGACAGGTACAGTAGACAGCTGATGGCAAAATTTCTAAGAACCCAGCTTTGCGGATACCGTCATCACCCTCAAAGTCTTGAGAAAGCCACGCTCCTTCTTTCACCACGTCTTTTGTACAAATAAGCCGTTGGGCAAGAGGAGAAAACTAGCGGGAGACTTGACCTCTAGCAAAACTTGAAGGTTGACATTTTTAGTCAAGTCATCCCTGGGGCTCTGGAGTCTAGGACAAAACAAGTAAATATTACTACGTTACGATTTCCTCTCCAAGGAAAGTTTTTTTTATTTTTATTTTTATTTTTTTAAAGATTTTATTTATTTATTTGACAGACAGAGATCACAAGTAGGCAGAGGGGCAGGCAGAGAGAGAGAGGAGGAAGCAGGCTCCCCGCAGAGCAGAGAGCCCGATGCGGGGCTCGATCCCAGGACCCTGGGATCATGACCTGAGCCGAAGGCAGAGGCTTTAACCCACTGAGCCACCCAATTTTTTTATGATTCAATTTTGAAAATCATGTTATTTTAAAATCAGAACCAGGGGTGCCTGGCAGCCTCAGTCGGTTAAGTGCTAGACTCTCGATTTCAGCTTGGGTCATGATCTCAGGCTCATGAGATCGAGCCCCACTGATTGCAGAGCCTGCTTGGGATTCTCTCTCTCTTTCTTCCTCTGTGCCTCCCCTGCTCACACTCTCTTGCTTTCTCTCTCTTTCTCTCAAAAAAAAAAAAAAAAAAAAAAAAGAAATAAAATGAGTAGTTATTTATCCAAAGGATAAAAACATAGTGATTTAAAGGGGCACGTGAACCCCTGTATTTATAGCAGCAACATCCACAATAGCCAAACTGTGGAAAGGGCTCAGATGTCCATCAACAAATGAATGGAGAAAGATGATGGGGGAGTCTATACACAATGGAATATTACACAGCCATCAAAAACACGAAATCCCTCTATTTACAATGACGAGGATGGCACTCGTGGGTATTATGCTCAGCGAAATAAGTCACTCAGAGAAAGACAAATACCATATGATTTCACTCATATATGTGGAATTTAAGAAACAAAACAGATGGACATAGGAGAAGGGAAGGAAAAATAAAATAAGATGAAAACAGAGAGGGAGGCAAAGCATAAGAGACTCTTAATTCTGAGATTCTGAGACTCTTAAAACTGAGGGTTCCTGGAGGGGAGGGGAGTGGGGGTTGGGGTAACTGGGTGACGGGCATGAAGGAGGGAACGTGATGTCATGAGCACTGGGCATTACACACAACGGATGAATCACTGACCACCACCTCTGACACTAATAACACTATATTAAATTAATTGAATTTAAATTTAAAAAAATAGAATCTTTTTTTTAAAATATTTTATTTATTTGACAGAGAGAAATCACAACTAGGCAGAGAGGCAGGCAGAGAGAGAGGAGGAAGCAGGCTCCCTGCAGAGCAGAGAGCCCGATGCGGGCCTCGATCCCAGGACCCTGAGATCATGACCTGAGCCGAAGGCAGAGGCTTTAACCCACTGAGCCACCCAGGCGCCCCCCCAAAAATAAAATCTTTTAAAAAAGAATCAAGATGATGGGGCGCCTGCATGGCTCAGTGGGTTAAGCCTCTGCCTTTGGCTCAAGTCATGATCTCAGGGTCCTGGGATCGAGCCCTGCATTGGGCTCTCTGCCCAGCAAGAAGCCTGCTTTCCCCCCCACCCGTCTGCCTACTTGTGATCCCTCTCTGTCAAATAAATAAATAAAATCTTTTTTTAAAAGATTATTTATTTATTTATTTGACAGACAGAAATCACAAGTAGGCAGAGAGGTGGGGGGGGTGCGGGGAAGCAGGCTCTCTGCTGAGCAGAGAGCCCGATGTGGAGCCCAATCCCAGGACCCTGGGATTGTGACCTGAGCTGAAAGCAGAGGCTTTAACCCACTGAGCCACCCAGGTGCCCCTAAATAAATAAAATCTTTAAAAAAAAAAAGAATCAAGATGAAAGTGATTGTTTTAATCACATCAAACAGGCTGAAAAGCTATCGTTTCAGACACAGGCCTTGATATATGATTTACTAGGTTCTCCAGAGAAACAAAACCAATATATATATCTTTACCTATAGATTTACATATATGTACCTATTTACGCCTACATCTTGATCTATCTATCTGTAAAGAAGTTTATCATAAGGGATTGGCTCACAGGATTCTGGAGGCTAAGAATTCTGCCGACCTGCTGTCCGCAAGCTGGAGCCCCAGGAGATCCTGGGGTGTGCTCTGAAGGCCTGAGAGCTGCAGAGCTGAGGAAGATTCTGGTCTAGATCTGAAGGCCTGAGAACAGGGGAGGCTGAGAGCAGAAGATTGACGTGCCGGCTCACCAATCAGACAGAGAGTGAACTCAAGCTCCTGCCTTTTCCTTTTATTTAGTCCCTCAACAGATTAGATGAGGCCCACCCACAGCCGGGAGGGCCATCTGCTTTACTCTGTCCATCAATTCAAGTGCTAATCTCTCTGCTAAACACTCTCATCGACACACCCAGAAGTAATGTTTAACCAGTCATCTGGGCATCCCTTGGCCCAGTCATAAAAATAACCGTCACAAATTTCTGTGGTAGTTTTCCCTTTTGTGTGTAAGACACAGTCCATGTATTTTTTTTTTTTAAAGTTTCGCATCCGAGCCGTTGTGGTGGTCCTTCTAGATCTGTAACTTCAGCACACTGCTCGTGCTTCCACTGCGTGGGACAGCTGTCTCCCCACATGCCGTTCCCCTGCCTCTAGATCTTTCCTCACCCAGCGCAGCTCTTCCAGGACTAGCCTGAGGCCCTCCCTCCCTGCCTTGCTGTGAGATCTGACGCCAGCAGCCTGGAGTTTGCCTGAGCTGTTTGAAATGAAATTAGCAGCTGCTCAGCCTTCGCTTGGATCAAGGTGTGAAATGTACTGGTAGGAGGTAGCTTTGCAAACCAATGGTTTGTACCAATTCTGGGGGGGGGGGGGGCGGGTGGCCCTGCGTCTCCCCCTCTATGTGTCCAAAGCACTGTCTGAGCCTCCAGGCTCCAAGGGCACGTTTGGTTTTGCCCTTAACATCTGTTTCCTTATCATTCGACTAGAAATATGTAGAGAGAAGAGACTGCCCTTTTGTTTTCTTTTTCTGTTCCCATTTTTTAATTGAGCGGCTACTTACATACAGTAGGAGCACTTAACTATACAGCGTTGTTGATTTATACGTGTGTGCACAGTTCCAGCCCTGCCTCCCAAAAGAAAGGCTTCCTCTCTGTTTGCTGGTGTCACCGGATGCAATCACATCTCTTATGTGCTACATAAGAAACCATCCCAACATGCGGTGGCTTGAAATAATTCACATGTTTTATTTCTTGGCTTTGCCTGGTGGCTCTTCTGCTGTGGGCCAACTCATGGGGGCTTGATGGTCTAGGTCCCCCTCACTACTACATGTCCTGTGGGTGAAGACAGCAGGGATGGCCTTCTCCGTGATCCCTTGTTTCCTGGGAGGCCAGCCCAAGCTCAATTGTGCCGTGGGGGAAGGGTTTCCAGCAGCAGCAAGGACAAGTCCCCGTGCTCATGTGGCCTCTTCCACTTTCGTTGACATCCTGTTGACTAAGGCAAGCCACATGCCAGACCCAGACTCAAGAGGCAGAGAAATTCTTTACCTCCTGATGGTAGAAGCACCAAATTCCTATTGTAGGGGGCACGCGTAGGAAAAGGAGAAGACTTGGAGTCACTTTGCAATCAACCTCTGATGCTCTTCACGCAGAAGGTGAATGAGCACAGGTGGAAGGAATAGAGGTACGAGAAAGCAAGCAAGCGAGAAGGTGAATATGTCACTAGTTTGTAAGGTAACCCTCACTGCGTAGAAACCGAGTACGCCATACACAGCAGTAGTCAAGAGAAATGGAAAGCTGTCCCCAGTCAATCCAAAAGAAAGGCAAGAAGGAAAAGAAACAGAACAGACAAAGAAAATAGCACAAAAATAAGACAGATTGGAACCCAAATAGATAAGAGCAATTCCATTAAACGTAAATGGACCACTCACACATGATCTGCCCAATTGATTTTTTAATTTTTTATTTTTTAATTATTAATTTATTTATGACCTGATCTGAGATCAAGAGTTGGACACTCAACCAACTGAGCCACCCAGACGCCCCACCAATTGATTTTTTTATAAAGATGCAAAAACAGTTCGATGGAGGAAAGAGCCTTTTCGTCAAATGATGCTGGAACAATTAGACTGCCATTGGCCAACAGATGGGAGAAGATGTTCAGAATCCAGGCCAGGTGAAGATTTCTTAGATTCTAAGATTTTCTTAGGGACTCTAAAAGCATGACCCGTAAAAGGCAAAATTGATAAATCAGACCTCATAAAAATGAAAAAGTTTGCTCTGCACAAAGTCTTATTAAGAGTATGAAAAGATTAACTATGGGCAGAAGGAAATCCTTGTGAACTACCTGCCCACCTGGAACATGCAGCAGACCCTTCAAACTGAACAGTTGAGAAAACCCAAGAAATTCTACTTGAAAATGGGCAAAAGACATGAAGAGACATCTTCGTGAAGATGATGAGCAGAGGAAAATAAGCCCATGAAATGATGTTCAACTTCATTAGCCACTAGGGAGATGCAAATTAAAAAGCACAATGAGATATCACTATGTACTTAACAGAATGGCTTTTTAAAAAAATGTAGTGGGGCACCTGGGTGGCTCAGTGGGTTAAGTCTCTGCCTTCAGCTCAGGTCATGATCTCAGGGTCCTGGGATCAAGCCCCGCATCGGGCTCTCTGCTCAGCAGGGAGCCTGCTTTCCCCTCTCTCTGCCTGCCTCTCTGCCTACTTGTGATCTCTCTCTCTGTCAAATAAACAAAATCTTTAAAAAAAAAATAGTGACACCAAACTCTGTCAAGGATCTGAAGAAACTGGATCACTTGTGTATTGTTGATGGACATGCAAATTGGTACAGTCACTGGAAAATAGTTGGGCAGTTTCTTATGAAACTAAACAGGCAAATGTCCCTATGACCCAGCAATGCACTCTTGGGCATTTATCTCAAAGAAATGGAAATGTATGGTCACATATTAAAAAAAAATACATGGATGTTTATAGCAATTTTATCTAGAGTAGCCCAAAGTGGAAATAACCCAGATAGCCATCCAGACCATGGAATACAACTTGGCAACGAGAAAACAACCTGGATGAATCTAGAACACTGGGCTGAGTGAAAGAAAGAAGGAAAGAAAGAAAGAAAGAAAGAAAGAAAAGTTAATCCCAGAAGGTTACATACAGTTTGATTCCATTTATGTAACATTTCTCAATATGATCAAATTATAGAAATGGAGAACAGATTAAAGGTTGCCAGAGATTAAGGACAGGAGAGGGGAGGTGGTGGAGGGAAGTGCATGTGGTTATAAAAGGGTGACGTAAGTGACTGTGGGTAATGGAACTGCTGAGTGTCTTAACTGTGGTGATGGATCTATGAACTTACAACATTATACAGAACTAGACACACACACACACACACACACACACACACACACACACACACGAGCCCACTGGGGGAATCTGAACAAGATGGGTTGATCGGATCAATGTCAATATTCTGGGTGTGATATTGAGCAACACTTTTGCAAGGTGTTATCTCAAAAGAAAAAATTTTGGTGAAAAAAGTAAATAGTCTTAAATAGTCTAGTTAGAAGACAGAGGATGTCAGAATGACAAAAGAGCATTAAATTATATTCAATTGACAAGAAACACATTTATTTATTTATGTAAATGAATATATTTATTTATTATTTTTTATTTCTTTTAAAGATTTCATTTTATTTCTTTGTCAGGTAGAGAGCAAAAGCAGGGGGAATGGCGGACAGAGGGAGAAGCAGGCTCCCCGCTGAGCAAGAAGCCCAATGTAGGACTTGATCCCAGGATCCTGGGATCAGGGCCCGAGCCAAAGGCACTTGCCCCACCAACTGAGCCACCCAGGCATTCCTACAAGAAATACATTTAAAACTAAGGATAGAGAAAGGTTGCAAGTAGAAAGATGGAAAAGATATGTTGCATAGGCACTAACTAAAAGAAAGCTAGTGCATCTACGTTAATATCAGGTCAACAGCACGTACATGCAAAAAAAAAACCTCATAATAACACTTAAAAAACTTTTTAAAATATGTGGGGCACCTGGGTGGCTCAGTGGGTTAAGCCTCTGCTTTTGGCTCAGGTCATGATCTCAGGGTCCTGGGTTCGAGCCCCACATCGGACTCTGCATAGCAGGGAGCCTGCTCCCCTCCTCTCTCTGCCTGCTTCTCTGCCTACTTGTGATCTCTCTCTGTGTCAAATAAGTAAATAAAATCTTAAAAATTAACTTTTAAAAATTTAGATTGAATTTTATTCATGTGAAAGGTTAAGTATTTATCAAGAAGCTATAAACATTCTAAATCTGTATGCATCTAATAACATGGCCTTAAAATACAGAAAGCAAAATGTGATGGAATTACAATTGAGAAATAGACAAAAGTGCAAGACAAAAGTGCAATTGTGTGTGTGTGTGTGTATTTCTCAATCTTTTTTCATTTATATTTTCTCCCAGTCTATACTGGGATATTTTCACACACTTCTCTTAGTAATTGATAGACTTGGCAGAGAAAACTATCAGAATAACATAAAAGCATCGAACAACTGCAGAACACACTTACTTTTCAACAACACGTGGAACACACACAAAATTGATCCTGTAGAGGGCTAGCAATAACACGTTTCAGGAGACTGAAATCATAAGCACGTTTTCTGTACACAATGCATGTGAGCTAGAAACCAATTCTAGAAAGAGAGTCTTTGTGATTGAGGAATGGTTTCAGGAGACTTCACTGAGCTTTTGTGCTATGTTCCGGAATCATCAAACCGCAAGCACTATGGGGAATCATTGCTTCACAGAAAGCATGGCAATGCACAACACAGCAAACTAGGAAAAGCTTACCTCAACTATTTTTTTTTTTTTTTGGTAATTTTCGGGATTTGGTTTTAAAGTTTTGTTGTTGAGATGTTGTATGGATATTGGAAAGTACACTACTCCTAAGTGGATTGCTCGGTGAAATGTCATATACATTCACACCTGGGCAGCCACCACCAGAGCAAGATACCGCACATTTATAGCACTCCAGAAGCTTCCCTCATGCTCCCTTGTTGTTGATACCCTCCACGGTACCCACTGTTCTGGCTTCTAACAGCCTAGGTTAGATTTGCATGTGTTCAAGGTTCATGTAAATGAAGTTATATACTATGCCTTCTTTTTTAAAAATTTTAAAGATTTTTTATTTATTTATTTGACAGAGAGAGAGATCACAAGTAGGCAGAGAGAGAGGGGGAAGCAGGTTCCCCGCTGAGCAAAGAGCCTGAGGTGGGGCTTGATCCCAGGACCCTGAGATCATGGCCTGAGCCAAAGGCAGAGGCTTAACCCACTGAGCCACCCAGGTGCCTCTATACTATATGCTCTTTCGTATGACTTTTTTTGGTTAGCGTAATGTCTGTGGGATTCATTCGTGGCAGTGTTCCATGGTATGACCATTGGACAATTAATTTTCCATTCCCCTGTTGGTCGATACTTGGGATGTTTCCAGTTTGGGGCTATTTTAAGTAAGGAACTGGCTCACGTGATTGTGAAAGTTTGGTAAATTAGAGCTCCTGGCTGGAGACCCAGGAAAGATTTGATGCTGCAGTTTAATCTGAAGGCAGTTTGTTGGCAGAATTCTCTTTCTCCGGAGAGGTGAGACTTTTTTTTTTTTTAAAGGCCTTCAGCTGATTGGATGAGGCCCACCTATATTACAGAGGGTGACCTCACTACCTGCTGATGATCTGTTAATCTCATCTAATAATACCTTCACAGGGATACCTAGAATAATCTGTGACCTAATACCTATTCAAGGTGACACAGATAAGAGTATATGCAGGAGGAGAGCTTTAGTAAATAACCAGTTTTCCAAAGAGATGGAAACAGTTTAGTTCTCCCGTGAGCGGAGCATGAAACCTGCCGTTGCTCTATGTCCTTGTCAACACTTGGAATTGTCAGTGCTCCACACTTTTCTCCTGGGTGCATGGCAGTGATCTATGGGTGTTGCGGTTTGAATTTGCCTTGCCCCGATTACTAATGATGCCAAACACTTGTCATATACTTGCGTTCTACAATATTGCCACATGAAATACCTTAAAGACAGCAAATGCTTTTTGACATTGAGGGATGGACTGTGACATATGGCCATGGGTCGGCTAGGAATATGTTTGTCTTTCCAACCAAAGTCTTTAAATATTTGCTCAACACGTAGTTTGGCTGCTCAAATACGACTCAAAAAAAAAAAAAAAAGACTGTTTACAGAAACAGATTTTCTTTTAGGGGCAAAAAAAAAAAAAAAAAAAATCGTCCTAACCGTTTCCTAGGTCTCTGCAATTCCTGCCCTTGCTTCGGTTTGAGTAATAATTAGATGCAAGTTCAGCGGAGGTTCCAAAATCTCCAAGGAACAGCAGCTGAGAGTTCAGCATCCTCTGGACAGGGCTGGCGTCTGCTCTCCATGGTGTTGGGGACCTTAGCTCCCTCCGGCTGCCTCTGTCACTCTGAGGGTGCTCCAGAGAACCCGATGTAGGGCTCGATCCCACGACCCTGGAACCATGACCTGAGCCCAAGGCAGAGGCTTTAACCCACTGAGCCACCCAGGAGCCCCACGGAATTCCTGACTTTCAGTTGACAAGGACTTCTCGTGGATATCCCTTGCAAGAGCCCTTGACAAAGAGGCCAGTGCTCTATCAAGAGGTTCTTTTTTCTTCCTCTTGAGTACTGCAAGGGGTGGGGCCGATTCATTTTACCAGTTACTTGAGGAACCGTGGAGCTAGGGAGGGAAACTGGCCGCTCTGTATCCTTTTCTATTCTGGCCCTTTCTATGTCCTTTCTGTACCAGGGAAGCTCGGAGAGGTCCCCGCCTAAGCCCCACTCCCACTCTGTAGCACCATGCTCTGGGGTTGATGGTGCGGATCGCCCCACACTCCAGCGAGCATCACAGAGAAGGTGACACCCAGCCAGGAGCGGCCGCACTCACTCTGTCCTATTGGAGTAAGTTAGGGAGAATTTTGTTGCGAGCCACTGGAAACCCCAAACAAAAGTGACATAATCATTCACTGACTCGGCCCGCTGGGAGCTGGTGGAGGCTTCTGACCCCGGGCTCATCCTCCTGCCTGCCCCACTCTCCGCTGCCCCTGCTCCTGCTCCCGGGACCCCACCCCGAGGAAGCTGCCCCATGCGAACCCTGGTCTCAGGCTCTGCCTTGTGGGGAGACCCCACCTGAGACAGCAGGGGTAGGTATAGTAATCGTTTTGTGAGTTTTTCTGACATGGAGAAGGGAAGTAAGTGATACACTTACTATTATTTTTTTAATTAATTAATTAGTTTTTAAAAGAGCTAGAGCTCCACTGCCCCAGGACCTGCCCCAGGAGACAAGTCCTGGCTGAATTGGGGCTCATCATGTCCCCCGATAGTTGTAGGGACAGCTCCGGAGGCGATCGCTCCCTAGAGCCAGACTCAGGAAGCAGAGATCCTGGGATTAGAAAAAGCCTCTGGGAATATCCCAGGGAACATGAGGAGGGCCAAAGATTGGATCCTAAACTAGCCCAGGGCTCTCGGACCAGGTTCCTTCCGATCTGGTCAGTGTCCTCCGCAGCCCCCAGGACCACGCAGGCAGAGTGTGGACGACCGCTGGCATCTTCAGATCACTCGCAGTGTGCCGAGGAGCATCTCCTGCAGTCCTCACAGCGGTCAGTCCTCCCTTTGAAGAAGGTTCTAAGGAGCAAGACCAAGGTCTCTAAGGGCGTGGAGGAGCGAGGGCCTGAGACCAGGCTCTTGCTGCTAATGCTCCGGGTGGAGACTATAATGCGAGTGCCAGGAAGCACTTTCTCCATTGCTGATTCATCAGAGAAGAAGCTCTTCCGCTAAGGGTCCCAATTTCATCCTCCTAGGTTTTGAGCAGAGCAGGCGGGCACAGTCAGGACCCTGGACAGCCTTGCCGAGGTCCAGCGTATCTGAGGACATGGTTGTTTGCGGCTGCGGTCTGTGGTCTTCATCTTCCCTGGGCCACGGTCAACGCCAGCATTCCGGCACTAAGGGGACCCAGACCTGGAAGCGTCTCACTGTCCCCAGCTGGCCCTGCTCCAGCAAGACCGGCAATGAGAGCCCTCCTGGGGTTTCCAGAGACTCTGGGAGGTTTGGGGAAATTATCTGGAGGCCCAACAGCTTAATGAGCTCATCCAAGTTCTCAGGTTAGGCGGGGATGACACAAGGATGTGTGTGGGGCCAGGCCCGGGGAGCACCAGGAAGGCAGCCCCACCCCCCACCCAGCTGCCCTCTCAAACCCCTGGGAACTGTTGGCTGGGATGAAGCCATCCGCCCTGGTCATGCCCTGGTGAGCTGGGGTCAAGCCCCTGGCTTAGCCTTTGCTGCCCTGACTGAGCCCAAATCCTCGGTCTCGCTGCAGGTGGCAGGCACTGGTGGGCACAGGGTGGCTCTGGATTTAGCTCCGGAAGCCGGGGGGGGGGGGTGTCCGAGGGCTGTTGCCAATGTCAGGCTGCCTGCTGTTGAGAGCTGTCGCACGCCCATGAAGTGGAGCTCCTGGTCCTGCAATGGGCTGTTACCGACACCTCAGTGACATAGGAGCCCTTCTCTGTCACCCACCAGCCGCCCGCGGAAGTCACAGAGATGGGACTGATTCTCAGTGTGGTGACTAGGGCGCCTTTACCTTCCCCCCCCCCCCCCCCCCCCCCCCCCCGGCAGGCGGCTGGACCCACCCTACAGGGGCCCAGAACCGCCTGGGGGCTCTCCAGGGCTTGGACGTGCCGCTGAGCAAACAGTGTTGGCTGGGGGTCTCCCCCTGAGCCCTGCCCCTGAGACCTGCCCATGGGAGGCGTCGGTCTCGGGGGCCGGGTCCTGTTGGGAGAACCAGGATCCCCACTGGGTCCCAGGCCCTCGTCGGAGGACGGGAGCAAAACTTCCCATGAGTTCCTGAGAAAGGCTGGAACGTAACTTTCCGGAACCCTCCCTATCTAAAAAGTCTGCATCTTCCCGCTTGACTCGGTTTGTCCAAGTCTACATTCAAGGGTAAGAAACCTCCCTGATGACCTGGAAATCCGGGCGGCTTCCAACCTTCACCCTCATGGGTAGGAGGCCTAAAGCCAGCCAGAGGCCCTTCTTCTGGACACAGCCCTGTTGTTTCGTTCTGTTCTGTGTTTGGTGGTTTTTTTGTTTGTTTTTTCCCTCTAGAGAAGCCTGGAGGATCGTTTTACTCTTGGTGTTCTAAACCTTCTCCGCTGTGAGTGCAGCTGTGGGGTTTTTCTCTCCTCATGTTCCTGGACCCCTGAGGCCTTTCAGCCTGGAGACGTGTGTCCTTGAGCGGACAGAGGTCTCTCACATTGTTTCTTTGATAATGTCATTTTCTCCATTCTGTTAGCTGGATGTCAAAACTCTCGGTTTCCTTTTCCCTGTCTCTTGTCTTCTTTCCCTTATTTGCACCTCTTTAAAAAATATTATAAAATGTCTCTTTATATTCCAGTCCTTTGATTAGATTTCTTTTAATTGAATAGGCTCCATGCCCAGCGTGGCCTTGAACTCATGACCCTGAGATCAAGACCTGAGCTGAGACCAAGAGTCAGACACTTAACCGACTGCGCCACCCAGGCATCCCTGGTTAGATTTTTATTTTGCCAATCATTTTGGATTTTTGTTTTGTTTTAAGAGGCTTTTTTTAAAAAAGTTTATGTATTTATTTTTAGTAACCTCTATACCCAGTGTGGGGCTCGAATTCATGACCTTGAAATCCAGGGGCGCACGCTCCACCGACCAGCCAGCCAGGCGCTCCTTTTGGCAGTTGTTTTAAATTTCCAAGAATTCCTTCCTGTTCTGTTTTTCACTTCTCCTAGCTGGGGGGGCTGCTGTGCTTTGCTCACTGCCAGGAGCCGTTCCCTCCTGAGCCAAGAGTTAGTTTCTCCTCGGCCCTTGAGCAAGCCGGTGGCAAACAGCCCTGGGCTGTCCGCCCTCTTTGGAACTGCTTTGGAAGACATTCACCTGCCCAAGGTCATGTCTCCTTCTCCAGGCAGCCCATCTGCGATGACTGGTTGACCCAGGAACATCGAGGCCCAACCTTGTCCCAACTCGAGCGAATCCTCCAGAACCATCCAGCTTCTGCCTTTCTTGTGGGGTTGGCTGAGTCTCTGTTGATGCCCCAATGTAGCCCGATTTCTCCCTGCACCCAATCCTGTCTTTCCTCTCTCTGCCAGGTGTAAACCCCAAGAGTGCTTCCTAATTAACTTCCCACGTGCCGAGCTCTGGCATAGACTCCGCTTCCTGGGGCTCCCACGCTCTGATGGCTGGTACCAACAGCGGTCCGAGCAGCAGATGCTCAGTGACAGTGAAGACCTGTCCCAGAGAGCTCCTGCCACCAGGTAGCGGAAGGGTCTCTACCTTCTAACTGGGGGAGGGGGCGAGAGTGACTGGGATGGCAGCGGAAAGAACGGGAAGGTACCAGCTGGCAAGAGGCATCAGGTACATGGGGAAGATGGGGGAAGTTGTCCCTACAAGGACGATGGGGTTCAGGGTCCAATGGCTAAGTCTGACTGACCCGCTGGCATCTTAACACGTGACTAACCTACTACGTGCAAAAACATAATCCGGGGTCAAAAGTCACAAGGGACAAACAAAGATGTTATAAACTCATAAAAGAGACCACCGACCGAGATAAATGCACTTGGCAATGAATTCGGCAAGTCCGCCCGGCTGGAGTGGCGGGGAGACACGGACAGACAAGGGTAACGCCACGCCTCTCTCGCAGACGCAGAGGACAAACCCACGAAGGAAATACACACTAACGTCAACGGGAGGAACGATTATTCACACCTTACAGAAAATCAGCTCTGGTTTCTGGTTGTTTTGTTGTTTTGGAGTATTTATTTACAAAAGCAACATTATAAAAGCCTGAGGTCAGGGCACCTGGGTGGCTCAGTCGGTGAAGTGTCTGCCTTCAGCTCAGGTCACGATCCCAGGGTTATGGGATCAAGCCCTCCCTGCTCAGTGGAGAGCCTGCTTCTCCCTCTGCCACTCCCCCTGCTGTGCTCTCCCTCCTCTCTGTCAAATAAATGAATAAAATCCTAAAAAAAAAAAAAAAAAAAAAGCCTGAGTTCCACAGTCCACCAACTTTGGTCTCGCTGGTGAATGAGCCCACGACCGTGTCCCGCTCGGATATGAACCCCAGGCAAGTGCAGAGAGAAGGGAGGATTTCGGGGGCAGGGGAAATAAAATTAGACCAGAAAGGAAGACACACCCCCTCCTGGAGACCGATGGCGGTTTTGACGCTGTGTGTGTCTGGTAGTGTGTGTAGGCGAACGTGTGCAACCGTGGAGGGGGGGTGTGTGTGTTCGTATGTGCATAGACGTGTTGCATATGACGTGTGTGTGGTATGTGTATGCACACGCGTGTGTTCACGTGTGCGGGCGGCACTGAGTATGGCCAGAGGTGGCAAATGCAAGACGCCAGAGGGAAGCACTTTGCGTGCGGTTTGTGCCCCTCCCTGGCGTGGTGGAAAGGCTGGCTTTGCTCCACGTTCACCGAGGGTAGGTTTCGACAGGGTTATACTGGGGCTGTAAGACCTCTGTGGGCCGAGTCATTGGTGAAGAGAATGGACACCACTGACCTTGGCTTTCCCTTCCATGCCTCCCCACGAGCCCCCGGGGGGGCACGTTACCTGGGGAGTCACCCCCAGATAAAGCTGCAAAAGCAAGTCAGTGAAGCAAGGACAATCAATACATGGGGTAGGAGCCCTTGAACCTCCACATGCAAAAAGATGAACTCCAACTCCTGTTTCACGTCAGACGGAAAATTCAAAACGGTTCTCGGACATAAATGTAAAATCCCAAATTATAAAATTTCCAGAAGAATGCATACAATAATTCTTGTAGTTTTTGCATTGAGCAAAGATTTCTTAGACACAACACCCAAACCAAGACCCATGCATTTTTTTTAAAAGATTTTATTTTCAAGTAATCTCTACACCGAACATGGGGCTTGAACTCAGAACCCCAGGATCAAGTGTCCCATGCCCCACTGACTGAGCTGTCCAGGACCCCCACAATCCACAAAATTTAAAAGCTGATAAATTTTACCTTGTCAAAAAAAATTTTTTTTAAAGATTTTATTTATTTGTCAGAGAGAGAGAGAGCACAAGCAGGGGGAGCAGCAGGAAGAGGGAGACGCAGGCTTCCTGCTGAGCAAGGAGCTCCAGGCGGGACTGGATCCCAGCACCCTGGGATCATGATCTGAGCCAAAGGCAGACGCTTAACCGACTGAGCCCCCCCACACAACTCTTTACTTCATCAAAACTTAAAACTTCAAAACTTGATAAAAAACGAAACTTTGTTAACATAAGCGGAAAGACAAACCACAGAGTGGGAGAAAGTATTTATAAACCCTTATCTAACATGGACTGTACCCAAAGTGTACGAAAACTCTCAAAACTCAGTAATGAAAGGAACAATCCAATTAAAAATGGCCAGAAGTTTTGAACAGTCAACAAAGAAGATACATTCATGGCAAATGAGACTTGAACGTTGAAAGAACATTCAACGTCATTACCCATTAAGGAAATGCACCCTGAAGTCGCAGCAAAACAACGTCGCTAATCTGTTGGAACCACTGGGCCAAAAGCTGACAATCCGGAGAGCGGATGAGGACCCAGAGCACGCGCCGTTCTCATGCCCTCTTGCAGAGTGTGGAATGCAAAACAGTTCAGCGGTACTTCACAAGGTTAAACATGCTTGCAGGATGACGCAGCAGTCCTTCCCCTTGGGTTTTCCCCAAGGCAGATGAAAATTTATATTCATTTAAAAACCTGCAAGCAGGGGTGCCTGGCTGGCTCAGTCTGTGGAAGGTGCAAACTTTGATCTCGGGGTTGTGAGATCGAGCCCCACCTTGCAGGTACCTGCATGCAGATGATTAAGGTAGCTTTATTCATCATTGCCCAAAACCCAAATGCCTTTTGGCTGGTGAATGGATAGACAACCTGTGGTCCGTCCAAACCATGCGATACTATTCAGCATAAAGAGGAAAGAAATATTGATACATACAAGACCATTGATGAATCTCAAATGAATCACGCTGAGTGAAAAAAGTCAGACTCGAAATGCTGTTAGTTCTTCTAAAATGCTTGTAGTTCTTCCACAACTCTGGTAAAGGACAAAACTGTAGGATAAGAAAGCAGGTCAGGGTCTGCATAGGGCAACAGGAAGCGGGAGGGGCTGACTATAAAGGGACACGGGAAGTTTTGGATGATGGAAACTTCTCGGTCTTCACGGTAGTAATGGCTTTTGTCAAACCCATAGAACTGTATACTAAAATGGATAAATTTTACTAAATGTAGTCCAGTTCTCAATAAAAGATCTTTTTATTTATTTATTTTTAAAGATTTTATTTATTTATTTGACAGACAGAGATCACAAGTAGGCAGAGAGGCAGGTAGAGAGAGACGGAGAAGCAGGCTCCCAGCCGAGCAGAGAGCCCGATGCAGGGCTCCATCCTAGGACCCTGAGATCATGACCTGAGCCGAAGGCAGAGGCTTTAACCCACTGAACCACCCAAGTGCCCTAATAAAAGATCTTTAAAAAAAACTATTTATGATTTATTTATTTGAGAGAGAGTACAAGTGCACACGGTAGGGTGGGCAGGGGCAGAGAGGGAGGGAGAGGAAGAGGGAAAGTAGCCCGAGCCCACTGTTAGCTGAGCATAGAGCCCCACGGGGGACTAGGGGGACTCAGGGGACTTGGAGACTCGATCTCACCACCAGGAGATCCTGATCAGAGCCAAAACCAAGAGTCAGACACACTCAACCGACTGAGCCACTCAGTCAACCCTCAATAAGAATTCTTTTGATGTTACCTTGAGTGAAAGAAGCTAGAAACTTACTAATTGATTGTACTTGTATGAAAGTTGAGTAAAACAAAACGAATCTATGGTGGTAGAAATGCAAAGCCGTGGTTATTTACAGAGGGTGGAGATCAATGAGAAAGAGCCCAAGGGGACTTCCAAGGTGAACGATGTGTTGTGACTTGATTGGCCAGCGGTAACAGGAGTACACACATTTATCAATGCTTCCTACTACGGGCTTAAAAATCAATACGTCTTCCTGACTATAAAGCACTTCCATTTTCTTAAAGGTACAGAAGTATTTTTTTCTAAAGGATGAGGAAAGATATTCCAAGTGAACATGGTTAAAAAGAAAGCGAAGGCAGGAATCTTAATATGGGACTAACTTATTATATGAAAAAATACAGTTCAGGGTTAAAAGTCACAAGGAACAAACAAGGATGTTATAAACTCATAAAGCAGACCACAGATCAGGATAGATGCTTTTGACAGTATCGCTTTACACGACGGCAAGTCCGCACGGCTGGAGTGGCGGAAAGACAGCGATAATTCCACGCGTCTCGAAGACAGAGAGAACAAACCCATGAAAGGAATGCACGCTAACGTCAGTGGTATAGACAATTACCTACATGTAACACAAAGTAAACTCTTTTTTTTTTTTTTTGGAGTATCTCTAAACATTGACAAAAATAAGCTACGACCTAGACCGTAAAGAAAATCTCAATAAATGACAATGAACAAATACGAGACTGTGTTCTTTGGCCATAATGTAATAAAACTAGAAAAAAACCAAAAGGATGGAAGCTTCTCCCAATTGATATTGATCACAGTTATCTAAGGATTACAACTCAGACTGGGGTAGCTTAAAACTCTTAAAATTTAGAAACCAAAAAAAAAAAAATCTTAAAAAAAAATTTAGAAACCAAATCAGGGCACCTGGGGGGTTCCTTTGGTGAAGCCTCTGCCTTTGACTCAGGTCATGATCTTGGGGCCCTGGGATCGAGTCCTTCGTTGGGCTCCCTGCTTAGCTGGGAGCCTGCTTTTCTCTCTCCCTCTGCCTGCCTCTCTGCCTGCTTGTGATCTCTGTCTGTCAAATAAATAAAGTATTTCAAAAAAGATCAAATAAGCATGTTTTTTTTTTTCAAATAAGCATGTTTTAATTGAAAAGTTAGGACATTTTGAGAAAGTTGGTTAGTAGACAGCATGAGACAGCATGACTCTGACCAGAGTCATGAAAGTGGTATGGGTGTGAGAAAACCAGCTCGGAGCGTGAGTGTGTGTGTGAGCGCGTGTCTGTGTACAGAGCAGGTGGGTGTGCCCGTCTTTGGGCATGACTACTATGTCTTCTGTTTGTGGGAGCAAGTGTCTACATGCAAGGTGTGGAACTACATAAAGAACACCTCATTGGGGCACCTGGGTGGCTCAGTGGGTTAAAGCCTCTGCTTTCGGCTCAGGTCATGGTCCCAGGGTCCTGGGATCGAGCCCCACATCGGGCTCTCTGCTCAGCCGGAGACCCGCTTCTCTTCCTCTCTCTCTCTGCCTGCCTCTCTGCCTACTTGTGATCTCTGTCTGTCAAATAAATAAAATCTTTAAAAAAAAAAAAAAGAACACCTCATTTATTTTTTTAAGATTTTATTTATTAAAGAGAGAGAGCATGAGTCGGGGAGGGGCAGAGGGAGAGAGAGAATCTCAAGCAGATTCCCCAGTGAGGCTGAGCCGGACCCAGGGCTCCATGTAATGACCCAGGGGGATCATGACCTGCGCCAAGAGTCAGAGGCCCAACTGACTAAACCGTTCAGTCTTCTCAAGGACACCTCATTTTTTTTTTTTTTTTAAGGACACCTCATTTAAAGCGGAGTTGGTAGGTACCTGGCTGGCTCATTCATAAAGTACACAACTCTTGATCTTAGGGTATGAGTTCAAGCCCCACGTTGGGTGTAGAGATTACTTAAATAAAAAAAAAAAGTTTAAAAAAATTAAGGGGTGCCAGGTGGCTCGGTCAGTTGAACATCGACTTTTGATCTCAGCTCAGGTCTTGGTCTCAGGGTGGTGAGTTCCAGCCCCATGACAGGCTCCATGCTGGGTGAGGAATTTATTATTTATTATAATAAATTTGTAACTTATTATAAATTAAAATAAATTAATTAATTTAAAAAATGGAGCTGGGAGGCCGGGGGGGGGGGGGGCTCTCATACCCAGCCCCAGGTCATCAACTATAGGTGGGGCAGAGAGAAGGACCTTTCATCTTGGTGGGGGGTCCGGGGGGCGGGGAGGGAGCTAGTACATGACTAAGCCAGCAGGAGGAAGGGAGATTTTCTCCTCAACCAGCAACAGCCCAGTCAATGAGACACTGCCACCACGCTGAGCTCTCCTTTCTTCCAGCAGACCTTGCCTTCAAAGCAACGCCTCCCCGACTCGCTCCTTCTGCTTTGTTCCCTGGCCTTGCCTGTGTTTTTCCACCACAGCTTGCTTGTCCCTGAGTACAATTCTTCACTATTCCTGAATAAATCCATTTCGATGGTAAAATAATGGTCTGTCTTCTATGTATGTATGTATGTATTTTTTTTTAAAAAGACTTTATTTATTTATTTGACAGAGAGAGAGATTGCAAGTGGGCAGAGAGGCAGGCAGAGAGAGAGGGGGAAGTAGGTTCCCTGCTGAGCAGAGAGCCCCATGCAGGGCTTGATCCCAGGATCCTGAGACCATGATCTGAGCCAAAGGCAGAGGCTTAACCCACTGAGCCACCCAGGCGCCCCTGTATGTATTCATTTTTAAGTAGGCTCCACACACAGTGTGGAGCCCAACATGGGACTCAAACTCAGAACCCTGCGATCAGGATCCGAGTGGAGATGAAGGGTCAGGTGCTTAATCCACTGAGCCACCCAGGCGCCCCAGGGCTGTCTTATTTTTATGGTTGACGTTACTTGGTGAACAGAGGTGGGATCCAGAAAATATGCCCAACAGCTCTAAGGCTGGTGAGCAAACCGGTGTCCATGCTCATCGAGCCCACAGACCTCACCACTCTGTTGCGGGCCCTGGAGACTGAGGGCAAGTCTCGCCGGAATCCAGGCATCGAGCCCTGTGCACTGAGCCCTCCAGCTCGATCTGTGATCTGTTTATTTATTTTTATTCTTTTACTTTGCAAAGATTTTATTTATTTATTTGAGAGATAGAGCAAAAGAGCACGGGGCAGAGGGAGAGGGAGAAGCAGGCTCCCCACTGTGCAGGGAGTCCTATGCGGGACTCAGTCCCAGGACCCTGAGATCATGACCTGAACCAAAGGCCAGTGTTTCACTGACTGAGCCACCCAGGCGCCCTGCAGGATTTGTTTAAAGGCTTTGTCCTTTCTGGTGAGTACTCATTTTTCTGAACCTCTAGTTTTGAATTACAGGATGCCTGCCCTCTAAACTCTTTCAAGAGAGCCCTCCTGCTAGACCCTGGCCAGCTTTATGTTTAAAAACCACGGTCCCTCTTCCTGTGCACGTTCGACTAAATGGACTAACTGAGCTAAAGATCATTTAGCTCCTCAATGGCCAGTAGGGAAGCTTTCAATCTCCTGAACTTGTTTTTCTCAAAACGAAATTAGAAAGCCACAGCTCCAAAATTAAACAAACTGAATGGGATGCCTTTTTTAATTGGTACCTTGAGGCTTCCAAATATTTGCAGGATTCTAAAACTGCCTCTTCACAAAATACTATTTCTAAATTACTGAGATAAACAACCAACTGAAAGAAGTCAAATGACCTGTGAAGCCTCTTTTTCCTCTCCCCCATCTCCTTGGTCTCTGGAGGTGTGACAGCCGTCTTGTGCTCAGGGCCCACCTCTGGGGCCATTTTCTTCCATCTCGTCTTCACCCGGCCTCCCTTCCTCCCCAACCCGGATTCTAATCCTTTCACTGAATTTCCTTTTTTGTCCAAACCTTTCCCCACTCCCTTTTCTTCGGAACCTATTGAAACATGTCCCTCTGAAGTAAAATCTTCCAAGGATCCAAATAAACCCCAAATTTCTTATGTTCTCTGGATTGAAGCTGAATCACAAGCCATAATTAAAGAGTTTCCCAAAGTAAAAAGGAAGATGAGGGACAACTTCCAAATTCATTCTGCAAGACCAGCATTACCCAGATACCAAAACCAGATAAAGACGTTACCAAAAAAAAAAAAAAAAGAAAAAGATAGGCTAGGATCTCTGATGAACATAGATGCAAAAATCCTCAACAAAATATTAGGAAATCGAATCCAGTGACATATTTTTTAAAAAATCATTCACCACAATCAAGTGGGATTTATTCCAGGGATGCAAGGGTTCAATATTCATAGATCAATCAACATGATACATCACATCGACAAGAAAGGATAAAAACCATGTGATCATTTCAATAGATGCAAAAAAGCATTTGACAAAGTAAAACACCCACTTATGATAAAAACCCTCAACAAAGTAGGTTTAGAGAGAACATACCTCAACATGATAAAAGACATATCTGAGAAACCCACAGCTATCATTAGTCAATGGTGAAAAACTGAGAGATTTTCCCCTCATATCAGGAATAAGACAAAGATGTCCATTCTTACCACTTTTATTCAACATAATAGTGGAAGTCTGAGACACAGCAATTAGACAAGAAAAAGAAATTAAAGGCATCCGAATTGGTAAGGAAGAATAAAACTTCCCTTATTTGTAGATGATATGATACTATATATAGAAAACCCTAAAGACTCCACCAAAAATTTGTAGAACTGATAAATGAATTCAGTAAAGTTGCAGGATTCAAAATCGACATACAGAAATGTATTGTACGTCTATACACCAATAATGAAGTGACAGAAAGAGCAATTAAGAAAACAGTCCAAAAAAAAAAAAAAAGAGGAAAGAAAACAATCCCATTTACAACTGCACCAAAAATAATAAAATACCCAGGAATAAACATTATCAAGGAAGTGAAGATTTACACACCGAAAACTATAAAACATTGATGAAAGAAACTGAAGACGACACAAACAAATGGAGAGATTCTATGTTTGAGGACTGGAAAAATGAAATATTGTTAAAATGACCATACTACCCAAAGCAATCTACAGATTTAATGTGATCCCCTGTCCAAACACCACCACAGAAGTGGGATAATATTAAAATGTGTATGGAATCACAGAAGACCCTTTGTCATCAAAGCAGTCTGGAAAAACAAGACCCAAAGTGGAGGAATCACAATTCCAGATTTCAAGATATACTATGAAGCTGTAGTGATCAAAAGAGTGTGGTACTGGCTTAGAACAGACACAGAGATCAATGGAACAGAATAGAGAGCCCAGAAATAAACCAATTATTCATATAATTAATCTCTGGCAAAGGAGGCAATACCATGCAATGGGAAGAAGTCTCTTCAAAAAATGGTGTTGGGGGGGCACCTGGGTGGCTCAGTGGGTTGAGCCTCTGCCTTCGGCTCAGGTCATGATCTCAGGGTCCTGGGATCCAGCCCTGCATCGGGCTCTCTGCTCAGCATGAAGCCTGCTTCCTCCTCTCTCTCTGCTGGCCTCTCTGCCTACTTGTGATCTCTCTCTCTCTGTCAAATAAATAAATAAGATATTTTTTTAAAAATGGTGTTGGGAAAACTGAACAGCAACAAGCCAAAGGATGAAACTGTACCACTTTTTTATACCATACACACAAAAATAAACTCAAAATGGATTAAAGACCTAAATAAGAGACCTAAATCCACAAAACCTCTGGAAGAAAACATAGCTAATAATCTCTTTAACATCAGCCATAGGAACATTTTTCTAAATGTGTCCTTTGGCAAGGGAAATAAAAGCAAAACTAAACTATTGGGACTACACCAAAATAAAAAAGTTTTTTTGCACAACAAAAGGAAACCATCAACAAAACAAAAAGATAACCCACTGAATGGTAGAAGACATTAGCAAATTGTACACCTGAGAAAGGGTTGATATCCAAAATACATAAAGAACTTATAAAACTCAATGTCCCAAAGACAGACAATCCAATTAAAGATGGGCAGAAGACATGAGTCTTCTTTTTTCCAAAGAAGACATAAAAATGGGCAAGAAACACAAGAATAGAAGAGAAGATGCTCAACATCACTCATCTTCAGGGAAATGCAAATGAAAACCCAAGGATATATCACCTTGCACCTTATCAGAATGGCTAAACTCAAAAACACAAGAAACAACAAATGTCGGTGAGGATGTGGAGAAAAAGAAGCCCTCATATACTGTCGGTGGGAACACAAGTTGGTGTAGCAACTGTGGAAAAGAGTGTATGGAGGTTTCTCAACAAAGGAAGAATAGAATTACCCTATGATCCAGTAATTCCACTACTATGTACTTACCGAAAGAAAATGGAAACACTACTTTGAAAAGATATATGCATCCCTGTGTTTACTGCAACGTTGTTTACAATAGTCAAGATATGGAAACAACCCAAGTGTCCATCCATGGGTGAATGAATAAAGAAAATGTGTTATATGCACACGATGGAATATTACTTGACCATAAAAAAAGAGTGAAATCAGGGCACCTGGGTGGCTCAGTCAGTTCAGTGTCTGCCTTCGGGTCAGGTCATGATCCTGGGGTCATGGGATTGAGCCCCAAATTGGCTCCCTGCTCAGGGGGGAGCTCTGCCTGCTGCTACCCCTGCTTGTGCTCTCTTTCTCAAATAAATAAATAAAATCTTTTAAAAAGAGAGAGACAAAAAATAGACTCATTTTTTGTTTTTGTTTTTTTTTTAAATAGAGAATTAAACATGGTCTGCATTATTAGATGCCTTCC
The DNA here is from genome assembly GCF_922984935.1 of Meles meles. NCBI lineage: Eukaryota > Metazoa > Chordata > Mammalia > Carnivora > Mustelidae > Meles > Meles meles. The sequence goes on along the minus strand of NC_060073.1, from coordinate 4,946,955 downwards.
ATCAAAATGATTTCAATTCTTTTTTTTTTTTTTAACATAGAGTCACCAACTGCTCTAGTTTGCCTGGGACTGAAGGAAATATCCCAGGATGCTGGATTAAAAAAAAAAATTTTTTTTATTAACGTATAATGTAATATTAGCCCAGGGGTACAGGTTTGTGAATCGCCAGGTTTACACTTCACAGCACTCACCATAGCACATACCTTCCCCAATGTTCATAACCCCACCCCCCTGCCCACTCCCCCTCCCCCTGGCAACCCTCAGTTTGTTTTATGAGATTAAGAGTCTCTTATGGTTTGTCTCCCTCCCAATCCCATCTTGTTTAATTTATTCCTTTCCTACCCCACCAAACCCCCCACGTTGCCTCTCAAATTCCTCATATCAGAGAGGTCCTATGATAATTGTCTTTCTCTGACTTATTTCGCTCAGCATAATACCCTCTTGTTCCATCCACGTCATTACAAATGGCAAGATTTTGTGGTTTTCATGGCTGCATAGTATTCCATTGTATATATACCACATCTTCTTTATGCATTCATCTGTTGATGGACATCTAAGTTCTTTCCATAGTTTGGCTATTATGGACCTTGCTGCTATAAACATTTTGGTGCATGTGCCCCTTCAGATCACTACATTTGTATCTTTAGGGCAAGTACCCAGTAGTGTGATTGCTGGGTCAAGGGGTAGCTCTATTTTCAACTTTTTGAGGAGCCTCCATGCTGTTTTCCAGAGTGGTTGCACCAGCTTGCAGTCCAACAGTGTAGGAGGATTCCCCTTTCTCCGCATCCTCGCCAGCATCTGTCATTCTCTGACTTGTTCATTTTAGCCATTCTGAATGGTGTGAGATGGCATCTCCTTGTGGTTTTGATTTGTATTTCCCTGATGCCGAGTGATGTGGAGCACTTTTTCATGTGTCTGGTAGCCATCTGGACGTCTTCTTTGCAGAAATGTCTGTTCATGTCCTCTGCCCATTTCTTGATTGGATTATTTGTTCTTTGGGTGTTGAGTGTGATAAGTTCTTTATAGATCTTGGATACTAGCTCTTTATCTGCTATGTTGTTTTCAAATATCTTCTCCCATTCTGTCAGTTGTCTTTTGGTTTTGTTAACTGTTTCCTTTGCTGTGCAAAAGTTTTTGATCCTGATGAAGTCCCAATAGTTCATTTTTGCCCTTGCTTTCCTTGCCTTTGCCGATGTTCCTAGGAAGAAGTTGCTGTGGCTGAGGTCGAAGAGGTTGCTGCCTGTGTTCTCCTCAAGGCTTTTGATGGATTTCTTTCTCACATTGAGGTCCTTCATCCATTTTGAGTCTATTTTCGTGTGTGGTGTAAGAAAATGGTCCAGTTTCCTTTTTCTGCATGTGACTGTCCAATTTCCCAACACCATTTTTTGAAGAGACTGTCTTTTTTCCATTGGACATTCTTTCCTGCTTTGTCAAAGATTAGTGGACCATAGACTTGAGGGTCTGTTTCTGGGCTCTCTATTCTGTTCCATTGATCTGTGTGTCTGTTTTTGTGCCAGTACCATATTGTCTTGATGATAACAGCTTTGTAATAGAGCTTAAAGTCCGGAATTGCGATGCCACCAACTTTTTCTTTTTCAATATTCCTCTGGCTATTCGAGGACTTTTCTGGTTCCATATAAATTTTAGAATTATTTGTTCCATTTCTTTGAAAAAAATGGATGGTATTTTGATAGGGATTGCACTAAACATGTAGAGTGCTTTAGATAGCATAGATATTTTCACAATATTTGTTCTTCTAATCCATGAGCATGGAACACTTTTTCATTTCTTTGTGTCTTCCTCAATTTCTTTCATGAGTACTTTGTAGTTTTCTGAGTACAGATTCTTTGCCTCTTTGGTTAGGTTTATTCCTTAGGTATCTTATGGTTTTGGGTGCAATTGTAAATGGGATTGACTCCTTAATTTTCTTTCCTCTGTCTTGTTTTTGGTGTATAGAAATGCAACTGACTTCTGTGCATTGATTTTATATCCTGACACTTTACTGAATTCCTGTGCAAGTTCTAGCAGATTTGGAGTGGAGTCTTTTGGGTTTTCGACATAAAGTATCATATCATCTGCAAAGAGTGATAGAAAAAACCAGACTCTTAAATATGGAGAACAAACTGGTGGTTGTCAGAGGGAGGTGGGTGGGGGGATGGGTGAAATAGGTGAAGGGGATTAAGAGCACATCTCTTGACGAGCACTGTGTAATGCACCAAATTGTTGAATCATTATATTGTACACCTGAAACTAATATAACAATGTATGTTAATTATACTTGAAAAAATAAATAAATAAATACAGTTTAAAAAATATTTCCTCCGGGGCATCTGGGTAGCTCAGTCAGTAGAACATAATCTTGGGGTCATGGGTTCAAGCCCCATTGAGTATAGAGTTTACTAAAAAAAAAAAAAAAAAAAAAAAAAAAAAAAAAATTCCCAAAGCAACTAAGGACCCCCATAGGTTTGCTGAAGAATTTAACAGTTACTCAAACTTACCAACCTAACTTTCCAGATTCGTATCAATTAGTCCACATGTTTGTAGGTGAGGGTCAGGTCCACCATTGGATGAATCTTACCCAATGGGAAATCCCAAAAGGAATTTAGAGAAACAGACCCCTAACTGTTGGCAAGATGCTAAATTACTCGCCAGAAATTTCTGCCAAGCAACGGCAGTAGCTTTTCCTAAAACTGTGTATTGTAACAAAATTCAGACTTGTACCCAAAAGCCCGATGGACCTCTTCATAACTATTGCGGTTGGCAATTGTTTCTTGTTTTTTTGTTTTTTAAAGATTTTATTTATTTATTTGACAGACAGATCACAAGTAGTCAGAGAGACAGGCAGAGAGAGAGGAGGAAGAAGGCTCCCCGCTGAGCAGAGAGCCCGATGTGGGGCTCGATCCCAGGACCCTGGGATCATGACCTGAGCCGAAGGCAGAGGCTTTAACCCACTGAGCCACCCAGGCGCCCGTTGGCAATTGTTTTTAAGGAAAATTCTGGTCTTCCTTTGGCTGTCGAGTCCACTTGGGTAGCTTTTAATTCTGTTAAATTAAAAGTATTAATGGGCTGAATTGGGATCAGTCTCTTCTCTTTAAAGGGACCAGGATGGAAAGGGAAAGCATGTCCAGTCCAGATCAACTTGAGGGCAGTATGAGTGATTCGACCAAAATGAAGACCATGAAAATCCTTAATTTTCAGCTTCAACAAATGGAGAGGCCTCTAAACAACACCCAAATGCTTGTGGTGGTGTGCCACTCCTCTCTCTGTAGATGCCTCGACCCTATGGCCAGCCTTTCAGGATCCTAATCCCCAGGGATGGGCTCTGAGAACAGTAGGGGCCCTTCCCCATTCTCCCTCCTAATCCGCTCAGAGAAATAACTCTTCAGATTGGAAATGGCTGTCTCTGTTCTTATTGACCCTAGAACTAGCTCTTGGTCCTCAATCCCACTGCTACAAAGTGGCCACTGGCTTGGAGTATGAAAATGACCCAAATAGTGGGGTCCCTGACTAACCTCAACAGGTTTCTGTCTCTGAACCTATTCCCTTCTGTTTAGATCCTCTAAGAGTTACCCACCCTCCCTCCTTAGTTCCTCCATCTTGATTCACTTATTGGGCCAAGATGTCTTAGAAAAGTATCATGCAGGACTATCCTTCTCCCAAAAGGGGAAACCATTCTAGAATTTGACAGTAGCAATCAAGGTAGCCAAACAGGTGAATCAAATGGCACTTCAGCATCATTCATTTGTTCCATCTCTTGATGGCCCTGGCCTTAACTCCAAGGACACTGGTCACTCACCATCCTCCTTATGGGCCAAGCCTTCCACCGATATTGGCAGAATTCACAGTACTCCATTAAGATTCAAATAAATCCAAATCAAAACCTCTCCCCAGAATGAATCAATCCTATGCATAAAAAAAATCCCTTCAAGGCATCAGGCCCATACTAAAATATTAGAAGGCTCAGGGCCTCACAATCCCCTGTACTAGTCCCTATAGTACTCCTGTTTCACCTGAGAAAAAAACCCAGTGGCCAGGAATGGAGGTTTGTCCAAGGATGGAGGTCTGAGCCATAAATGATAATGTTATCCCTCACCACCCTGTTGTTCCTAATCCCCATACTTCAGTGGCTTCCATCCCCCACCCCCGAAAGCAAATTTATCACTGTGACCAATTTCTGTGGCACTTGCGTTAGCATTCCTGCGGATGAAGCCAGCCAATATTTTTTTGCTTTCACTTGGGAGGGAGAACAATACACCTGGACAGTCATGCTCCAGGGTTTCACAGAACATCTTTACTTTTCACAGAGCTTAAGGGCTGATTTGGATGATAAAGTTTTCTGTACACTCTACTTTGTTACAACACGTACAGGATTTGCTTCTCTTCTCTCCTTCTCAGACCTCTTGAGAGGAAGACAGCATCCACCCGTTAAGACTTAAAGCCAAAACCCGATGTAAATTCTCCAGCGAAAAATTGTAGTTTGCTCCAAGCCAAGTTCAATATTAATACGGAACCTAATCTTGGGGCAGGGGCTACATTAAATCCAGATAGGCTTCCTGGCATCATGAACTCCCCCACATCAAAAACTAAGCACCAGTTGCAAGGTTTTCCCAGGCTAGCTGACCGTTGTTGTAATTGTACTCCAAACTTTTTACTGCTCGGCCCCTATGTGTTTTACTATAAAACAAAACAAAACAAAACAAAACAATCTGATTGTATTGTTTGAAAAGATCAGGATGACACAGCTTTTGAGACTTTAAAGGGAAGGGTTTTGTCTTGTTTTGTTTTTTTAAGTTTATTTATTTTTTAGTAATCTCTACACCCACTGTGGGGTTCAAACTCACAATCTCGAGATCAAGAGTCACACGCTCTTCTGACTGAGTCAGCCAGGTGCCCCCAAAGAAAAGCTTAATAAAGCCCCCCTTCCCTTGGCCATCTTGATGATCAGCTTCCTGTTTTCCTTTTTGTATTCAAGAAGGAAAGGAATGCTCACCCAAAACATGGGACAACTGTTCGCCCACTGGCTCATAGGGTATAGTAGCCAAGAGCTGGATCCATAGCTCGAGAACATGCCCTTGCTTCAGAGCCATTCCCACCGCTGCCCCTTTAGTTAAGGCCACTGCAGAAATGGCCCGGGGGGTCTTCTCTAGTCACCCTGTGCCCCCTGCAGCAGAAGTCCTCCGATTCTCTTCACGCTCAGCACCTTCTGAGTTGCCTCACTTGCTGTGAAACTGTCTAGCTAACGGCTCCTCATATAACTCTTTCTTGCTGCAATGACCTTCACCCAGCTACTCTCCCCTTTTTGCTGATGAAACCCCCTCACCCCTGCTTGACGTTGACAGATCACCCTTTTGACTCCCCACGACAACTGACAGGGAACTGCTCAAACCAGCGTGGAGTCGTTCGTGGTTTAGGGACGGTTCTTATTTAAAGGATGAAAACAGTAAACGCTGTTCTGTTGCAACTCTTTCTGAAGTCCTGGGGCAGCACCGATATCTTTGGCCACTTGGGACCCACAGGCAGGGATTCATCCCCTTCCTCCGGCTTGCACCTTAGCCAAGGGTAAAACCACAAGCATTTATACCAACAGCTGGGGTGTTTGGGGGTCGCTCATGAATTCGGAACGTTATGGAAACAATGAGGTATCCTTCCTTCCAGTGGGGATAAAATGTTAAATGGTTCCCATGTCCGAAATGCAGTAGACATCGCATGCTTGCCGCTGGGCTCTGGCTGTTAGGTTCCTGGGCATGCAAGACCCAAAGTCCTGGAGGTCAACGGAAACCACTTTGCTGATGTTTCCACCGAAGGTGCTCAAGGGAGGGGTGCCTGGGTGGCTCAGTTGGTTAGGCGTCTGCCTTCCACTCAGGTCATGATCCCAGCCCAGGGTCCTTGAATTGAGCCCCACACTGGGCTTCTCCCTCTGCCTCTGCACCTCCTCTGCCTCTTGCTTTCTTTCTCTGTCTCTCTCTCTCTCAAATAAACAAATAAGATCTTTAAAAAAATGCTCAAGGAAACCAAGAGCTCAACCTCCGTCATGGGCCCAGCAGGTGTTCTTCCAGATGAAGACCTAGAAAACATTGACAAGAGATGCCCAGCAATCAGCCCCAGAGAGGGGAAAACAGCATTGGAAATGTAATTGTTGTTTTGTTGTTTTTTTTTTAAGATTTTATTTATTTATTTGACAGAGAGAACACAAGTAGGCAGAGAGGCAGGCAGAGAGTTGGGGAAGCAGGCTACCTGCTGAGCAGAGAGCCTGATGCGGGGCTCGATCCCAGGACCCTGAGATCATGACCTGAGCCGAAGGCAGAGGCTTAACCCACTGAGCCACCAGGCACCCCTCATTGCTGGTTTGATAAGAGGAGAGGACTTTGTCTTGAGCCAGATATAGTCCTGGCAGAGACTCTAAAATTTCAGTGGCTAACCTTTGTACGTGCGTTAAATTGTTGGGCTATTGATAAAATGATAGACTGTAGGAGCCAACAGTGGCAGGGAAATATTAATAATGCCACACACCAAAAAAATGCCCACCTCGCTTGTCCCGCTTGTCCAAAATGCCACGCTGTAATGTCCATCCATACCACCCGCGGGCATTTAAAATTGCCCAAGCTTTGGCAAATGGATTTCATTCGGTTTGTCCCATCTCATGGATATAAATGTTTTAGTCAGGGGTTGACTGTTTTCTCACTGGACTGAAGCTATGGCCTCTTTTGTGGCTAAAATCTTATTTTTAAAAAAGTCATTTCATGGGGCGCCTGGGTGGCTCAGTGGGTTAAAGCCTCTGCCTTCGGCTCGGGTCATGATCTCAGGGTCCTGGGATCGAGCCCCAAATCGAGCTCTCTGCTCAGCGAGGGGCCTGCTTCCTCCTCCCTCTCTCTGCCTGCCTCTCTGCTTACTTGTGATCTCTGTCTGTCAAATAAATAAATAAAATCTTTTAAAAAAAAAGAAGTCATTCCCACCTGGGGAGCCCCTCCAGTGCTTCCTCGTGGTCGGAGGCACTGACTTCCTTAGCTTTCACTGTGCTCTGTGCTTGCCGTCCTTAGTCCTTGGGGCTAGCCAACCCACTAAGGCATCGTTCACACTCAACTGGCAAATTTTGTGAAGATCTTTCCTATACTTTAGCCCAAAGCATTGCCCTTTGTCCTTCTAAATCTCAGATCTGTCCCCATTGGAACTCATAGACTTTCACTCTTTGAGATGGTCCCAGGATATCCAATGCTCTTGACTCCTGCCTCCTTTGACCCACAGCTAGTAAAAGGACATCACTTCAATACTATAAAGACCTAATGTCTTCTATTGACAACAATCATGCTTTGGTTGGAGCAACCTCTTTCCAGCACGTTCCTGGGAAACGAAGATGTTAAGCCTCACACTTTGCAACACAGAGATTTTTTTCCTCTATTGGAAAAGGCACCTCCACGATTCTCTTCAAGCTCACTGTGGGGTTGGGGTGGGGCTGGGGCACCCTAGCAGGTGCCGAAGCCAGCCCGGGTGTCGCCAAACTTTAAGGAATCCACTCTGGGTTCACATGTCCCATCTAAAGAAACACCAAGCCCGTTTGGACCTGCACATGAATGGGTGACCTGAAAGTAAAGGTTCCCAATATTTGGAGCAGAATCGCCTGGTGGAGACAGCTTTCCCAAGGTGAGTGGGCCGGGCCTGTGTGTCCTTGTCTCACTGCTCTTTCTTACTCTGTTTTCTCCCTTTCTTCCTCAGACAGGTAAGGCTCTCATCTGCATTTCTCAGTTATTGCAGAAAAGGTGAAATTGTCAGATTTGTCCCCGGAAACCTCAGTCTGTGTATGACAACAGTGGTCCTGTACTCACTCTTTTTTTTAAATATATATATTTTATTTATTTATTTGACACAGAGAGAGAGATCACAAGCAGGCAGAGAGGCAGGCAGAGAGATGGGAGGAAGCAGGTTCTCTGCTGAGCAGAGAGGCGATTCAGGGCTTGATCTCAGGACCCCGGGATCATAACCTGAGCCGAAGGCAGAGAATTAACTCACTGAGCCACCCAGGCACCCCTGTAGCTCATTCTTTGAGTCATTTCACTACTGTGGGCCTAGATTGTTCCTCGGGTTCCTTTTGTAAGGTTAGAGCGCTGAACCGCCCTAACCCTATTCCTTGCTTCTATTTAACCTAGCCCCGGAATAGGAAAAAAGATGTCTCCAATTTATATTATATTATATTGTATTATATTATACACAGACACATATATAGGACACGGCAGGGTGACCAATACAAACAGGGCCATCTGTAAGTTTCCTGACATACCCATAAATCCAGGAAGTCTTTCACTGTGTAATAACATAGTGTCTAAGTCTTGACTGAATGGTGCTAAGCCCTCTATACTGGCCGATGGGTCCGCATCTTACGAGGGAGCCCTCTGCACGTCCCCTGGCTACTCCGTTAAATGTGGAGGTTTTGCCAATGATGCCTATGCTAGGGCAACTCGGTGTCTCGACGGCTGGAGGCTAAGAGGGCCACGTGCTCTTGCCTTGCCCCCTGTTCTCGTTTCTTCCCATGACAAATCAGAAGCCTTGCATTGGTCTGCCCCATCGGTTCTCCACAGCTGCCTTAAACAGGAGCTCCCAGGGGATGGACGTGATTCTGACTTTGCCTCGGCAGGAAGAACTTTTCTCCCCAGGGTCAGAATAAGTGCCAATGAAAACATGATTAGGCATCTCTCCAGAAAGAAAGAAAAAAAAATGAAAGAAAGAAGGAAGGAGGGAGGGAGGGAGGGAGGGAGGAAGGAAAAAAGAAAAAGAAATAAGAAAATTTTCCGGAAGAGCAAGAGGTCAGATCAATTCCACAGCCAGCAGAACATCCGTCAGGTAACTCAACTTGTTGCCTAAGGTAGTTTGCGACAATTACACAGCCCTTGATTATTTACTTGCTGAATCTGGAAGCATCTGTACCAGAGCAAACACCTCATCCCGCTGCAGGTGGATAAACTCTTCAGGGCAAGTAGAAACCCAAATGCACAAAATGAGGGAACAAGTACATTGGCTCTAGTAAATTTCACCTCAATCTCCAGGGTCCTTTCATGTGTTCACTGGTTACCTTCAGGCTTAGGGTCATGGCTCAGAACCCATCCTACAATTTAGAATTGTCATGTTGCCCTGAATTACACTTTGTATCATTTAATGATACATTGTGTAATTTAATTATACTTTATATAATTATCTTTACGTTTCATAGCCATTGCCTGTCAAATCATTGTAGAAACGATGTACCCAGTATAATAGTGTTATTCAATGCTTTGAAATGATTTCCAAAGTGCATGACCTTGAAAAGACACAGACATTAGATGGGAAATGCCTGAGTCCTTCCTCCTACTCCTTACTTGAATGGGGCTTCGGTGGCTTGGAATCTGCGTACTTTCCCTCTACACGTGGGACAAGACACCCAGGAAAGGCCCTTCCTCTCACCGAGGGACAAAAGTCACTCGCTTTGGAAAACCTGCCTCTTGATCAGGGATGCTTGGGGAGGGGGGAGATCTTGATCAGAAGGGGGTAAATGTGAAACTGAAAAAAGAAAACTTCATCTAAAATGGGGTCGGGGCTGGAGAGGAGGCTCTCACCTAGGACCAGTCTTCCTCGGCCACCAACAGCAATGGGAAGACTCCCATTTTACTACCCCAGAAGGGGGGGAAATAGAGATTTTCTCCTCTCTTGCCAACAGCCCAGCCAACGACGGGCAAGAGCAAACCATCACCACCTCCTCCTTCCTTCAATAGACCTTTCAAAGCAGCCCCTCCTGACTTCCCCCTTTTTCTCTATAAATTAGTGATCCTCTCAAGCCCCCGGCTTTGTCTGGGGCCTTACCGCCTCTTGCTTATCTCAGATAACACTGCTTTGCTGTTCGTGAATAAACCCATTTTCCTGGTGAAGTAACTGCCCGTTTTACTTCGAAGGTGGACAAAGGCTTTGTGCCTCTGAGGTCTGACGAGCAAGCAGGGAAAGCAGCAGGACTGGTCAAACCCTAAGCTCTCTGGAAAATGGGGCAACTGGTCCCCGAGCCCCCGCCAGGGAGCCCAGCACCTCCTTCAGGCGGGCTGCAGGGGGCTGCAGGGGCCGGAGGCTGGAAGGGCCGCCCGCGGGGTTCGGGCCGGGTAGGGGCGCGGGGAGCCAGGCTTCCGGAGCGCGGTGAGTCAGCACAAGGGCGGAGCTGGGCGGAGCGGGCCGGGGGTGGGCGGGACGACCCTTAATAAGGCTGGAGGCCTGGGCCGCCCGTGAGCTGTGCCGCCGCCCCCGTTGCTGCTGCTGCTGTCGCCGCCACCGCATCCCCCGCCACCCCCGCCACCCGCGCTGCAACCAGTGAGTCCCCGCCGCCCGGGCCTCCGGGGGCGGGGGGTGGCTCCCAGGGGCCTCGGGGCGCTCCCGGCTGGAGGCCGGACCGCGGGCTCCGGGCCAGAGTTCGTGGAAGGCCCTGCAGGCCCCCGGTTCCTCCACCCCAGCGCGGGGATGGGGATCCAGGGGACTCACGAGGCCAGCGGCGTGCGGTTGGGGCCCGCGCGCGGCGGGGGCGGGGTGGTGGGTGCGGCTCGGGCTCCTGCAGCGCACAGAGGGTCGAGCGGGAAATGGGACCCCAGGGAGGCCAGATGGGGGCTGTCTCCCTTCCGTGACACCCTGCTGTCTGACAAACTCGTCTCCCTCCGCTGCAGTGCCGCCCTACACCATTGTCTACTTTCCTGTCCGAGGTAGGCGCCCCGGGAGCGGGAGCTGGAGCGGGAGCGGGGCGGGGGAGGCGGAGGTTGGGGCTGCAGCCGAGGACCCCGACCCCACCCCTCCACCATGTGGGTACCAGCCGGGGGCCTCCTTCCCTGTGCCCCTGAGCTCCCGAGGCTGGAGTAGCCAACCTCCTCTCCGTGGCCGGTCCCCAGGGCGCTGTGAGGCTGGGGTCCCTGCACACGTCCCACCACCCCCCTCTCCCCTGGTCCCCAGGCCGCTGCGAGGCCATGCGCATGCTGCTGGCGGACCAGGGCCAGAGCTGGAAGGAGGAGGTGGTGACCAAGGAGACCTGGCTGCAGGGCCCGCTCAAGGCCTCCTGTGTGAGTGACCGCCCGGAGGGGGGCAGGGGCTGGGCGGTTGGGGGCAGCCAAGCTCAGCGTGGCTGACAGCGCGGTGCCCCGCCCCCCAGCTGTACGGGCAGCTCCCTAAGTTCCAGGACGGAGACCTCACCCTGTACCAGTCCAATGCCATCCTGCGACACCTGGGCCGCTCCTTGGGTGAGTCTTGAGGCTGCAGGTGGCCCGGGCACATATGGGCCAGCATCAGCCCGCACTCCCGCTGCTCTGCTCTGTGCCTGCTCTGACCCTCTTGTGCTTGAGTCAGGCTGCCTGGTGACACCGTGGAACAACCACGGGGAGGCATGAGGAGGTTCTAGAAACCGCCCTCAGCCACCCCCAGGTCAGCCCACAGCTCTTGCGCTCTGCCACACTGCCTCTTGCTGAATTCTGCGCCCTTAACTGTGCATCAGGACTGTCCCTTCTGTCCCTGTCCTCCATCCCCCTCCCTGGCTGTGCCCACAGGCGGCCGCATAGGCCCGTCGGTAGTGTGTCGGGGGTCCAGTCCTGCATTTCGCTTTCCTGCTGCCCAGGGCTGTACGGGAAGGACCAGCGGGAGGCGGCCCTGCTGGACGTGGTGAACGATGGCGTGGAGGACCTCCGCTGCAAATACGTCATGCTCATCTACACCAACTACGTGAGCCTGGGCATTGGGGGCGGGGCACCGGGAGAACAAACAGAAGCTCATGTATTCTCACCCGCGAGCAGCCCTGGCCCACACCTCCCTCCAAGTCGGGGTGCCCCGGGCTAAGTCAGGCTCCGTGCTGAGGACCAGGAGCTGCCCTAGCCCCCCACTCTCACCGCCATGCGATGGACCCAGTCAAGTAGCAGTCAAGTAGCAGGAGTCCTCCAGCCCGGAGTGGTTCCTGACGGCCTGGGTTGCGGAGGGCGGGCCTTCCTGGAGCAGGTGGAGGAGGGGAAGGATCTGTAGCCAGCCTGGGGGCGGGGCGTGCTGGCACCTCCGGGGGCACAAAGTATGAAGACACAGAGTACATTTGGGGACCCGGGACCAAGTCAGCAGAAGCAAGGCATGTGTGTGCCCGTCGAGAGGGAGAGGGAGGGTGTCGGGCTTTGGCACTGGAGGGACGGCAGGCCCCGGCGGCAGGAGAACCTTGAACCGTCTGGCTGGTTGCACCGGGGGCCACTGAGAGGTCTAAGCAAGGGCCGTGTCCGCCTGTGAGCTCTAGAAGGATCTTCCGAGGCTTTTGGAGCAGTCCCGGGAGGTCACGGTGGAGGCGGAAAGGTGGGACTCGGGTAGAGAAGATTCAGCCGCTGACCTGGACAGGGTGTGGCAGCAGCCCCAGGGGCCGGGAGTGAGCAGAGGATCGTGGGGGGCTCCGAACTCGGTGGGTGGCGATTCCCTGAAACGGGGCAGACGGCGGGGGCGGGGGGGGGGGGGGGGAGGGCGGTGCATCACAGGGCTGGGCCAGGGGCTGAGGTGTGCAGGTCAGGAGCACAACAGCCGTGGTGTCTTTCTGGCAGGAGGCAGGGAAGGAGGAGTACTTGAAGGCACTGCCGGAGTGCCTGAAGCCGTTTGAGATGCTGCTGTCCCAGAACGAGGGGGGCCAGGCCTTCATCGTGGGCAGCCAGGTGAGCATCTGGCCCTGTCCTGCCCCTTCTGCACCACCCTCTGCTTCCAGGTGGAGAACAGGTGCAGAGGGAACATGTAAACCCATTACTCAGCAAAACTAGGCAGGCTCAGGGAGCGGCTCGGACTCCCTGTCCCCGATGTCCCCACCTGCTGAGTCCCTGGTCCTCTGCCCTGCAGATCTCCTTCGCCGACTACAATCTGCTGGACCTGTTGCTGATTCACCAGGTCCTGTCCCCCAGCTGCCTGGACTCCCACCCCCTGCTCTTGGCCTATGTGAAGCGCCTCAGCGCCCGGCCCAAGCTCAAGGCCTTCCTGGCCTCCCCCGAGCACGTGAACCGCCCCATCAACGGCAATGGGAAGCAGTGAGAGCTTGTGTGCCCCCGTGGGTAGCCAGGGCTGCCTGCCTGCCTTTCTCCAGGACTAATAAAATTTCTAAGCAGGAAGCAGTGCTGTGAGCATCAAATGTCTTGGGGGAGGGGGCTCTTGAGACCTTCAGCAGTCAGGTTGCCGGGAGAGACAGGGCGGCCTGGATGCTGGAATTCGAAAACACATCGGGATTTCTTCTTAGAGCCTTCAACCTGGACTGTGTTTAATGAACTCCAGGAGTAGGAATAAAAAGATCCAAAAAAAAAAAAACATAGGAAAACTGATTTCTGCCCTTGGAGGTGCCCACGGTCTGGAGGGAGGAAAGGCTCCCTTACAGAAACATGCTTTGTAGTTGGAGCAGTACTCTCCCCGCCCCGAGACCAGACCCGAGAGTGGTCAGTGATGGGCAGCCGGGACAACTCCCTCATTTGGGAGCGCAGGAAGCCCCCCCCCACCCCCGCTGAGGGAGGTGACTGGACATTTGGCTCCGGGCCAGGAGAAGGTGGAACAGAAGGATGAGCCCTTTCCCAGGACTCTAGGCACAAGGAGGGCTGCTCCTGGGGGCAGCGCTTGGCCTGAAGCCCCTGGCCTGGTGATTTGGCCACTGGTCGGGGCCAGAGCGGGGGGTTGGGGGGGTGGAGGGCACAGGAGGGTTTCAGAGCGAGACCGGGCCTGCTCCCTCTGCCCTTCCTAGGGCAGTAAATTCCTTTTGGACATCTCGTCTACCGCATCCCAAAGGTCCTGTCCCCATGGATCGATGGGGACCAGTCTGTGCTCCATCTTCTTCTGTACCAGCCCCTCCCTCCTCTCTCCTGGGAGCCACTGCCCTCATAGCTGGTCCTAGCTGTCCTCCATGAAAGTGAAGACCAGCAGATGGGAATCAGCAGCCCTGTTGACCCAGACTTGTCAGCAAGGGAGCCGGGCCACTTGAGTTCGCCAGAGACTGGGCAGGCAGAGAAGTGGAGGGTTTCTTGGTGGCAGGGTTGGGGGGTGTACAGAGGAGAGTCCAGATGTGCCCTGACTGGAGATCAGCAGCCTGGGGAAGCAGTGGGTGGGTTCAGGAGAAGTGGGGTGTTCATGTCACTGCTCTTGGCTCTTTCTGGTTGGTCCTAAGTAGGAAAAGGGAATACAAACCAGGGAAGCTCTCACTTATTAATCAAGTCCTGGACATTCCAGGCGCTTGTTGCAAGGCTTACTGTCTGGCTGCCTGCCTTGTTCCTAGAGAGAGCAGTCCGACTTCCCACCAGCGTGACCCACGACTGCTGGTGTCCTCGCTGGCCAGTGCAGAGAAGAAGTTCATTTTCTGGGCAGATGGCTGCAGGTTGAGAGTTCTGTCTTCAGACATGGTCTGGCCGTGGTCTGCTGTGTTCTCAGTGTCTCATATTTCTGGAGACGTGTGACCCCAGCCACACCAACGGGAAGCCTCTTCCTCAGGCATTTGATTGAAACTCAAGTGGGAAGACATCCTGCAGGGAGAGAACAGAAGCCCATACATCCTCCTTTCTGCGAGCAGCTCCTGACGCATTTCTGAGCCCTGGGGGAGGCTGGACGCTTGATCATGGGGGCACCAGAGGGCCCTTCTGAGTCACCAATTGGAAAACAAGACAGATGGTGTGCCACAAAGCACCCCCCCCCCACCGGACCCCAGGCACGAGGTTACCATAGGACCTGCTGAATAGGTCCTGAGCCCTCAGGAGATCACAGGAACTTGGAAGACTGGGAGATTGGTGCCGGGGTTCTTTGGCAAAAGAGGTTTAAGAGTCAGCCTTGGGGGTGGCCTGGAATGCCTTGGCCAGAGGAGTCAGCTGCAGAAAAGTCCAGACAGCCGGTGCTGACGGCCTCCAGCAGTCAAGCACTGCCCTTCTCCAGAAGACCCAGTACCAACTGGGCAGGTTTCCAGGCACCCGTTGTGGCATAATGAACTTGGTGGGTCTTCGCTGAGCCATATTCAGTGGGTGGGACTGGGTACTGGGTACTCTGCGGGCCAGGGGAGGGTCCCCACACTCAACCTTGAGATTCCGTGCCTAGCCCTCCCCAGCATTTGGAGCGTGGGCAGAGAGGCCCACACCCTGGGCGGGAGACGGGGGTGGGGTGGGGTGGGGAGGAGGAGTTCTCTGGAAGAAGTGGAGATTGACACTGAGGGCCCCCAATGACAGGGTCTGTCCATCAACTTTCTGGCTCACTCCTGACAGGACAAATAACAAGGGACAATAGATAATTTCCAGCTAGTTCAGAGAAATCTCTAACATAAAGGAAAGACAATAATAAACTGGGGGCGGGGGGAGGGGAAGGAACTCAGAAAAGATAGAGACCACGCGGGCTGCTTAAGGAGCCTTCAAATAAGCTTTAATCATTATGTTGAGGGAGATAACAAAAGATATGACATCCAGGAGATGAGAAAGGGAGGCTCTTAACAAAGAGCGTTCAGAGAAGAAGAAGGAGCTCTTGGAAATTAAAAATGTGATAGAAATGAAAAATCTCAAGATAAAGTTGGAAAATGCATATGAAACTGCAACAATGGGATAAAAGCGTGGAGAGGTAAGAAAACTGGGATCATTCCAGGGGGTCCAGAGGAGGGAGAGAGGAGCGGGTAGACCAAAAAAAAAAAAAAAAAAAAAATTAAAATTAAAATAAAAAAGGAGTAGGGAGCAGATTATCACATGAATAATGTGATAAATTTTCCCAGGACCAGAGAAGACGAGTTTTTGCGTTGAAAGGCACTATGAGTGCCGGACACCGTGAATGAAAAAGGAAGCAGAATATGGAGACCCTGCAACCTTCCGGACGGGGAGACAAACTCACTCGCGAGGGATAAGGAAACTGGAGCGCAGATATCTCGTGATTTTGAAACTTGTCCAGAAATACCTTGACATTCGGCCATGTCTCTGCCCTCCTTGCCGCTGCCGGGGTAAAGAGAACATCGTGGAAGGGACCTCCTGGGGCTTCCCAGCTCACTTAGAAAAGGTCACAGATAAATAAAATGGAAAAAAAAAAAAAAAAAAGAAAAGGTCACAGAGCTTGGCAGTTTCTCTTGAGACAACTCCCTTCCGTCATTGTGCAAAAACTGCAGCTACCCCACGGCTGCCACAGGGAGAGCCCGCACGGACAGACCAGAGCGGGTAGAAGGCGGGTGGTGAGGGAGAGAGACGGCCACGCAGCCGGCCAGCCAGGTGGTTGCGGACTCCAGCTCCTCTCACAGCCCTGTCCTGCCAAGTGAGGGAAGACGCTCTCAAAATGGCATCAACCACAACTGTCATCTGACTGTGATCACGTGAGCCCCTGAGAAAGACCTGGGTGAGCCCCTTCAACCCCCAGATTCATAGTCTGACAAGATGTCCTATGCAAGGGGGAGGGAGAGAGAAGAGAAGGTCACCTGCTTTCTTCTGTTCAGATCTGGAAGTGACAATCTTCACGTCTGCCCCTTGCGGATGCGAGGGGGCTCTGTGCCCAGGAAGAGGAAGCAAGTTCAGTATGCAGTTGGTGTCTACTGTATGCAATCGCAGATGCGCGCACATATAGGAGGCTGTTATGTCATAGCGGGGACATGGTGGATACGTTTGAGAAGAAGAATGATTCAGTATTGGTAAATTGAGAAAATCCGATACTGGATCCTTACCTCACGCTGTATAAAACAATATCATCCAAATAGATCAACGGTTCTCAGCCGGGGGTGATTTTGTACCCCAGGTTACAGTTGGCAATGCCTGGAGATATTTCTATCATCACAGTCATAGGGTGCTTCTGACACTTTAGGGAAGGTGCCAAACATCCTACAATGGGCAGACAGGACAACTGTCCACAACAAAGAATTATCCAGCGCTGGGTGTCCAGGGTCAAGATCAAGAACCCTGCGGTAGGGTTCACCTACCTGCGATGAGAAAATAAAATATTAACAGAAAAGGGGACTTGGTCGAGAAGAGCATGTGACTCCTGATCTTGGAGTTGTGAGCTTGAGCCCCACTTTTGGGTATAGAAATTACTTAAAAAAGATAAATAAACTTTAAAAATATTAACAGAAGAAGAAGTCAGAGACTTCTTCATGACCTTAGGCTGGGGATGAATTTCTTAAACCAGATCCCCAGATGAATGAACTTTACTACATCAAAACTGAGGGTTTCGCTTGTCCAATGATGGTTATTGTTCATCAGGTTATTGCCTGACATACTCAAAGGAAATATTTGGAACATCTGATGGGCTGGGGGAGGACTTGTGGTTTATAATGTGGGCCTCTGAGTCCCCACTAATCTTTCAGAATGCCCCCAAACCTCAAAGACCATGAAAAACCAACACAGATGCACACGCCCACCCACACACCATCTGGCATGAAAGTTGGAAATGTCTGAAGTGAGTACCAATAAGAGCTTCTGTGTACCAAGTAATAGACCCCAACATCCATGAGTGAAAGCTGACGGAAGGACAAGGACTTTGGGAGCTGGAAACAACTAATTTCAAATTCTGCAAGGAAGACAGGGAAGGGGCCGCCCTTTTCACTGCTCTCGGGACATTTACTATAAGAGCCGTATATCATGGCTTACAGAACATTTTAGAACATTCCAGAAGAAAAGAGAGAAATAAGACAGACACCAGTCTCCCCTTATAAAGCAATACAATGAAAAATAACAAAGCCAGGAGACAAGAAGACCCTAATGCTTATAGTTAACAATATTAATTTATAATAAATATTATATTTATAAATATCTCTTAAAATGTCACATGTCAAAGAAGAAATCAAAGCCAACATTGCAAAACTTCTAGCAAACTATGATAAAGAAGCACTGTATTTCATTTTGTATCCATTATGATTTATTTTCTACAATATTTCATTAAAGAGATCAATGATTTACATTCAGAATTTATATAGCCAAGAGGTAACCAAGTGTAATGCAAAGAATTGGTCTGAAGGCTTTGCACTGAAGTCCATACAAAGTCTCTTGCTTCAGGGAAGTAAGAATGAAAATGAACAAAATGAACACATAGCTCCTAGGCTGCAGAATCTCAATAGAAAATAGCATCGACAGTTAGTGAAAATGTAGGTATTCACATATCATGGAAAGCAGGTCTTGGGCAAATACTAAAATTAACACCCAGGACTTCTGTATAGGTAATTTTTATTATGAACAATGAAATATATATAATGTCTCAACTATAAACCTTTCCTGTTGAAAGGGTCTCTAACATGAGTTGTTTCAATATCATGAAGCAAAAACGTTTAAGAACCTCACAGTGGAAACAATCCAACACTGACAAATCCTAGTGATCAAAGACATTCTCTTTAGTTCACCTAAAACAAGGACAATTCATAATTACAGAGAGAAGGTCCTAGCCGTGGGTATGATAAGACAAGCCAACTTTCCAGACCAAAGGCACTCGCAGCTAGGGATGAAATGAACTCGGAACTGAACCAGCCAGTGGGGTCTGGCTCCTTACCAGCAAGTTACCTCCTGTTCATCTTGATCAGCCCAAGGAAAAGCAGAAAACATTCCCTTCTTTTTAGACCTGCCACTCACACCACCCATACTGGCCACTGTCATCACTGCTTTGGTCAAGCACGGAAACACCTGCTCATCTTGGTTGCATTAACCTTACAATTAGTCTTGCTGTCTGGCAGGGCAGGTCCGCCACATCGTGTTCTTCTTCAACACTGGCTTGGCCATTCTTGGCCCTTTGTTCTTCTCTATAGATCTGAGCATTCGTTTTCCTGGTTTCATGAAAAGCTTTGATGGGATTCTGATTGGTACTCCAGTGTATTTGTAGATTAACTCGGTGAGATGACACGACTTTATGTCATTAAGTCACCCCACCTAGTAGAGCCCCCTGGGCAGCTGACATGCTCACTGGAGGTAAAGGGAGCATGGGATTCACGGAGAAGGACGGAAACCATAAACATGGGCTATGGTGTCATGACCTGTTGCAGCAAGAGAGGCCCCTCCATATGTCCTCTGTGGCTCTGAGTTTCGTATATTGGGAGGAAATTGTCTTTGTGAGGGGCGAAGTGGTCATGGGAGGAAGAACAGACAGCTCAGTCTGTTTCCAATAATACACACTCAACAGGTTTTCCTTTTCTCTGTTTGCCGATCAGTAAGATAGGACCTGGCATTTCTAAAAACTGAAAGCTTGAGGGATGGGGAAGATGAGTCTAGCGTTTCTAACAGCTTGGGATTAGTTGAGGAGTGGGTAAGCTCTTCTGGTGTCTGTCATCCCAAATAACCAGCAAGGGCTATACTGGGCGAAGCAGAGACAAGAGCTTTTGTGTGGAGGGACAAAGGGGCTGTAGGCAGGACTCCAGGGAATGATGTGGAGATGGGCAGAGGACCAACATGGAGATGCTCCAGATCCTAGAGCTGACCCACTGGGTATCTGGGTGTGGGTCTGCTGCTAGGGAGGTGCCAGGAAGGGTGGGCTGAAAGGACTGTGCTGGTGTTTGGGACTTGTGTCCAACTGAGACCTCACAGATCCTCCCTAGTGGAGACTGCAGACAGTGTCCAGTGCTTCAGAACCAGTAAGAGCCATCGAGGGACCCTGACACACTGGCAGGCTGACAGTGAGTGGTTCTCACGTAAGGACTCAAGTCTATAGAGCACGCAAGGCTCCCCATGCTGAGATGCATAGTTAATTGTGTTGCTTGCCCCAAATGCACTCACCTTGTCTTATGTGTAACCCACCAACCGTGACTGATTGACTCTATCTTCTAACATTTAAATTAATGGGGAAAAAATGAGATTTCCAGCTCAAGATAGGTGAGAACCTGAAATCAAGCCTGTCCTTCTCAAAAACATTATCATAGAAGAAAAAATATTAATATTAAATGCCACAAAACTATGTGAGAATTTTCTGTATAGGCTTGAAATAAACCTCTCTCTGAAGGGGGTAAAAAACAACCAGGGAGAAACCCATAGTCTGAGATGGGAGCTGAAGGCTTATGTCTTAGACAGGAAGAGGGAAGACAGCCAGACTGAATGCACAGGGCTTGGGGCCAGGTCCTTGGTCTGTACTCAGCTCTGGAGAGCAAAGCTGAGAGTTGCCCATGACTGAGGCCAGGTCTCCACCAGCAGCACATAGCAGGGGGCCAGAAATGCCTTCCCTGCCAGGTCACAGTTGGGGCCAACCCAGAAAACAGGAGTACAGAGTTTGGGAGGGAAGGAAGTACAGAGGGGAGCAGTATACTCTGTGTTTTTATTTCATATTCAGCAGGAGGATAGACATATTAATTAGCTTTTTACTGGGAAAAGAAATTTATGTAGGACTGTTAAAAATGTAAGGGGAACTACTAAGAATAGAAACAAAGTGTGTAACTTGTAAAGCAATCATGGGGGAGAAGGGAATAGCATAAAACTCAGTTAATTCAACAGAAGATAGGAGAAGAGAGAGAACAAGAAATAGAAAGAATGCTAAATAGAGCACATACTATAATTGGCAAGTATAGGTCTTGTGGCAATACCAATAAATATAAAGGGGTCAATTTTTTTTAAAAAGACAGACACCAATTGGATTAAAATAAAGCAAAATGAAATTTAATTAGATGTTGTATTTAAGAGACATTCCTAAAATAAGAGAAAGACTAGAAATAAAAAGAGAGAGAGAAACATGAAATGCTAATAGAAAGAAAGCCTGTGTAGCAATAGTACTTGTAGCAATAGTACTATCAGAGAACCTAGGCCTCAAGGCAAAATTGTTTCAATAATCTCAGAAATAGTTCACATTAGAAAAAGGAGCAATCCGTAAAGAAAATATCCTGTAAAATATGGCTCAAAAAACATGGTTCAAAATTGGCTCAAGGAAAGAAACAACCATAAAAGACATGGACACTGTGATCAGATCACCCCAAAACAGAAGCCCCAGGTCCAGATGGCCCTATCATGAATTCTAGTGATGCTTCAGGAAGGGAGCATTTTAACCCTCAGCAAACTCCTGCCACGAATAGGAAATGGTAGAAAGTGACCATGTCATTTTAGTAGAAGTGGACAAGATCCCTGGAGAAAATGTAACCATAAGCCATCCTCCCTTATGAGCATTGAAGTAAAAACCAATCAGCATTACAGTGAAAGACTAATACAGCATGACCAAAAGATTTGTGCCCGGGGCACCTGGGTGGCTCAGTGGGTTAAAGCTTCTGCCTTCGGCTCAGGTCATGATCCCAGAGTCTTGGGATCGAGCCCCACATCAGGCTTTCTGCTTAGCAGGGAGCCTGCTTCTCCCCGACCCTCTGCCTACCTCTCTGCCTATTTGTGATTTCTGTCTGTCAAATGAATAAATAAAATCTTTAAAAAAAAAGAAAAAGAAAGAAAAGAAAAGAAAGAAAGATTTGCTCCTGGAATAATAAAAAATGAGAACAGCAAACACTCATATAGCACTTACTATGTGCCAGGCTCTGTTGTAAGGCTTTACAGAGATTGAAACTTTTATTTATTTATTCTTAAAGATTTTATTTATTTGACAGAGAGAGACACAGCAAGAGAGGGAACACAAGAAAGGGGAGTGGGAGAGGGAGAAACAGGCCTCCTGCCGGGCAGGGAGCCCAACGTGGGGCTCCATCCCAGGACCCTGGGACCATGACCCAAGTCGAAGGCAGACACCTAGTGATTGAGCCACTCAGGTGCCCCGAGACTGAAACATTTAATCGTCACAATGATACTCTGAGGTACAGAGAAGTCAAGGAACTTGCCAAGTGCCATGTAACTGGTAGGCGGTAGAGCCCACGGTAGTCCCGACTGGCTACAATCTGTTCTCTTCCCTGCCTCACTCTGCCGCTGCCCCTTTAGGTCACCCATAGTCTAATGGATTAGAAAAAAAAGATTGATATAATTAAGAAGAAGGAAGGAAAAAAATATGACCATCTGAGATGTAGAAGAAGCATTCAATGCAGCTGAGCACCCCTTTCATGAAAAACACTGCCTTGGAAGGGAGTTTCCTTGGTATGATCAAGGTCTCCACCAGAAGCCTCAGCAAACCTCATACTTACAGCGTGCCAAGACAGTTATCACACTTACGCTCCATCTTGAGACAAGAAATGGGTCAGAATCCTCTGCAAGTTTTCCCTTCCTGCTGACGGGAGGGGAAGCCCATTTCCAAGGAGCCTCTGGGCACCCAACCAAGTCATATCTGGATCTGGGAGGGCAATTCAAATTTTATCGCCAGGACCCTCCGTAAGCGAGTTTGTTAGCGAGCTATTTGGAGGTTCTTTCCTCAGGCTGCAGCAGGTGTCATGAAATATCCTCTGACTGATGGGGCAGAAGATGTTCTATGGTAGAGGAAGGCGATGGTGTGGAGAGGAGCCTAGACAGATGCTCTTGGGAAGGTTTCCAGGCTCCAGCTTTATCTGAGAAGGTTTCAAGGTATTGCTGTTTACAATTCCATTTCCTTCGGCGTCTGCATCACTGGTATTTTTCTGCGGCCCCTCTGCCCTTCTGTTCAGAAGCAGCTGCCACTCATAGGGGGAGAACAATCAGACACCCGCCACCGCAATTCCGCATCTGAGCAGCCGGTGGAAAGTGAGTGCCCTAAGGAAATAGAAAGCGTGGGCAACAAAACAACAATTCTAACAAATGGAATTGGAGACTTGAATATTAAGTTGCTACCTACTTGCATTCAAGTCATGCCCCGTATAAGGAAGCCTGCTACTATTTAATCTTATTCTGAAGCTCTAAGTTGGCACAATAAGAAACCAGAGTATGTCCACTGTAATTCAATAATAGAGAGAGAGAGAGAAACTAGACACTTAATATTAGAAAACAGGATAGTAGACTCTCATTATTTCTCAACATGATGACCATCATCATAGAAAACAGAAAAGCTTTGACGGACAAGCTTTCGTACAGTAAGGGAGTCCATTAAGGGATTCAGATCAAAACTAATACAGGCAAATCAATAGTGCTCTATTCACAAAAAGCAACCAGTTAGAAAATGTTATTAAAACAGAGATCACTGGGCACCTGGGTGGTACAGTCGGTTAAGTCTCTGACTCTTGGTTTTGGTTTGGGTCATGACCTTAGGGTCCTGGGATCGGGCCCTGCGTCGGGATCCACACTCAATGTGGAGTCCACTTGAAATTCACTCTCTCTGCCCTTTCCACTCATGCTGTCTCTCTCTCTCTCTAAAATAAATAAATAAAACCTTTAAGAAATTAAATAAAACAGATCACAATACATAAAACACAAGGCATTACATAAAATTCCTATATGAAAAAATGTGCACAACTTTTTAAGAAAAAGTTCTAAATGTTTAGTGAGGAACCTAAAAGATCTGGAAAACTGGGGCACCTGGTTGGCTCAGTCGTTAGGCGTCTGCCTTCAGCTCGTGTTGTGATCCCAGGGTCCTGGGATCGAGCCCTGCATTGGGTTCCCTGCTTCTCCCTCTCCCGCTCCCCCTGCTTGTGTTCCCTCTCTCGACGTCTTTCTCTCTCTCTGTCAAATAAATAAATAAAATCTTTAAAAAAAAATAAAAGATCTGGAAGACTGAAGCATGACACCCCATTTCCTGGGTGGGGAAACTCCATACCGCAAAGATGTCTATCTTCTCCAAATCAATCTGTAATCCAGGGCATTTGGCTCAACATTCCTAGCTCATTTACTGTGTGTCAGGCACTGCTCATAGACTGTTCTCCACCCGAACACAGGCTCCTTTAGGGCATATGTTATCCTAACTTCCCCCTAGAGGGAAATGAGGCACCAGACATAGAATCACACAGGTCATGAGTAGTGAAAGTAGGATTTCTGAGGCCAGGTCCTTAGCCTTGAGGCTCTGGTGTTAGCTGTAGATAATCATGTCTCTAAATCTATTTCTAGCATCATGGACTCTTCTCAAAAACACAGTGTTGAACGAAAAAAAAGCAAGGTGAAAAATTGTAGCATAGAAAGAACTCATTACTACAAGTAAAAAGCACCAAATGCTCATATTTTTTCTGCTGAAACTGCACGTACAAGTAAAGGCTTTTTTTTTTCTTTAAAGGATCGGAAGAGAATATTGGATTCAATAGCATTTGGCTCTGGGGTGGACAGATTTTCATTTCCTTCTTGTTGTTGTTAATGTCTAAATTTTTAAGGATCAGTATATGCATATATTACTGTGAAGGGTTTATAAATTACTTAGAAAACAGAGTGGAAACAAATGATAATGGGGATTAAGTCAGGGCAGTGAAAACACGTTACTACTTTCTTTTTGCTTTTCTGTCTATCTTATTAAAGTCCTCCAAAAGCAGAAACATTGATTTTTTTTTTCATTTTCCAAATATAAAATTGGATTAAAATATTGAGTAACCACCTCCGTTGAGAAGCTCTGTGCTGGGGGTTGGAGAAAAGAGACGATGCCATCACGCCAGTGTCGCACTGGTCTCGTGGCTATCTTTGCTTGAGATGGGTGTAAGGAGTGGTGGAATAAAACTTCCCAGGAAGGTGACATTCAAAGGGCTCCTTGGGAGGAGGAGAAGGAACGGGAGGAAGATGGATCCTCTCATAAGAATCCTGCTGGACAGAGCTGGAACGGCAGAGGTCAGCATCTGATCTTGAATCCAGGCCAGGGGCCTTGGGCTTTGTCCTGAGGACCCTGGGGAACCACCAAGGGTCCCAGGCAAAGGAGAGACAAAATGGATCTGACATTTAATCCCACTCATTTCATGGTGCAGAGAAGGATTCGGAAGGGCTTGAGATTCGAGGTGAGGCTGGGAGACCTCAAGGACACTTTGGAAAATTCCAGGTGAAATGCGGGACGGACAGGGGGACCCAGGAACAAGAAGCATTTGGAAGGCAGAATTGGCTGAACAGAGTGGCTTCTGGTCTGGAGGTGGGTGGGCCAGTGGGTGCTCTGGATGGGTGGGGACTGAGTGAGGGTCTAAGGTCAGGAACCCCCAGGCTGACTTCGGCAGCTGTGCTGTCTTGGGCAAGCCACTCAGTGTTGCTAGAGCATTCTGTTCCCTTTTGGAAACGGGGGCTCATCATTCCTCCACCCTGGGTTGTGGGAGGATTAAGGAGATGACACGTGGAAAGTATTTGGCACAGAGCCTGGTACGAAACGAACAGGAGATCTGCCCCTCGCTCTCAGTTTCCCATCCCCCCATGCCCAGCCACATACCAACCCCCCCCAATCCACAACATTCCCAGCCTGCCTTCTCCCCATGGCCTCATGTTCCCTTGACCCATTTAGACAGGGATGGGGAAGGGAATCCACCCTCTGGCTCCATTCTGCCCCCCCTTCTCCTGGCCCAGAGAGAGGGATCCACGGACTCAGGTCGGAGCTCTGGTTTAGCTGTGTAATCCCCAGCTCTGTCTGGGCAATCTCTTTCCCTGCCCAGGAGTGGGGGCCTGCTGGCTGGGGGCCAGAACAGCTGGGCCCTGGGCCTGGTACTCTTGAGACCTCAGCCAACATGCTGATGTTTTGGTGCCTTTAATGGGACTACCACTGACGTCCGCAATGATTGTCGTATGTGTGTTAGTTGCTCTGTGTGTTTGGGGCGGGGTGGCGGGGGCGCATCGGGGGGACTCCAAAAAGGAAGAAAGGCCTCGATTTGATTCCATCTCTACCACTTGGCAGCCTCATGCCCACGGATGAGAGCTGAAACCCCTGTGGGCCTCTATTTCTTCTCACATATAAGTTAACTCTATTCTAGGGTGCTGTGGGGAGTGTTGGAGAAATCAGAGCAAATGAGTTTGTAACTAGCAGGAGTGACAAGAAAGAACGGCAATGAGACAAGAGAATAGAGGAGCTGGAAAGCAGAGACCAAAAAGGGCACTCTTGTCACGGGACCAGGGCGACGTCTCACAGCCAGAGGGTGCCAGCGAACTGACAAAGACAAGAGCTAGGGGTGCCTGGTGGCTCAGTTCTTAAGAATCTGCCTTTGACTCAGGTCCTGTTGGGTCCCCCAAAACTGGGTACCCCAATAATGGGTCCGTGATTAAAGGAGCGAAACTGATACAAAGCGAAGGTCCAGCAAAGCTTTATTTCACGCCAAGCATCAGGAATCAAACTGGCCGGCCAGGGCCACACCTCTTACAGAGAGGGTGACCCCTCCCTGCTTTCCAGACTAACTTTTCTAGAGCAAGGCCTTGTGGTTGGGCCTGGCCACACACAGGTGGCTAATTGAATTACAATGGACCCCACAGTAGCCATAGAAACTAGCCCATCACTTGGTAGCTGGGAGACAGTATGCATCCCCACTGACTGAATACCGCCACCTGGCCTGACCCACCCCTGTACTTGGACTTTGTTACAGGGAACTGGTTTCCGGGACTTGTTTTTAAGTAAGTTCCCCCAGGGTGGGCAAAGTCAATTTAAGGTTTGCAACAAAATGACAGTTCAACCGGGGTGGGGCTGCTCTGGCTGAATAGACCCTTACAATCCTAGGGTCTTGGGATGGAGTCTCACATTGAGCTCCCTGCTCCGTGGGAAGCCTGCTTCTCCCTCTCCCCCTGCTTGTGTTCCCTCTCTCACTGTGTCTCTCTCTGTCAAGTAAATAAATAATACCAAGGAGTGTGAGCCCTGCCTTTAGGGAGCCAATTCTCACCAACGTGATAGGCTAGTGCAAGTGTCTACTATGGGGTGAGTTATAGTTCAATTGCCCACCCGTGTGTGACCTAGCATGACTGTGCAGCTTTCTCTGTGTGTTACAATCTCATTGGCCACCTGTGTGTGGCCAGGCCCAACCACATGGCCTTTGCTCTATAAAAGTTAGTCTGTAAGCCAGGGAGGGGTGGCGCTCCCTGTAAGAGGCATGGCCCTGGCCGGTGGGTTTGATTCTCGATGCTTGGCGCGAAATAAAGCTTTGCTTGACCTTTCACTTTGATGAAGTTCTAGAACCTAGGTGAGGTTCGGTGGGATGAGGTCTGGAACCGATGACCAAGAAAGAATTCTTGAGATATCTTTGGTGCAAAATGGTGGTTTATTAAAGCACGGGGACAGGACCCGTGGGCAGAAAGAGCTGCTGCCCCGTTATCCTGAGGAGTGGCTGATTATATACACAGGAGTTGGGTAGGTGAGAACAAAGGGGTGATGTTAGTCTCTAAGGAATTTTGGAAGCAAGGTCTCCAGGACCTTGAGGGGCTAGCTATTGTTGGGAGAATGGTTATTTATTACTAGTAGTAAAAATCTTCTTGTGAGACCCTTTAGATGTATATCAGTGGGCCATATGCTTGGGAATGATTCTCAACACTATCTTGGAGATCTGGAGATAAAGTTTCACATTTGTCCTATCAAGTGACCTTGTTAGTGAGATTTGGGTTTAGAAGAAATTTAACTTTATTCAGGGCTTGAGGAACTGAGTTATTTGCCTCTGGAAATTGTGCTGTTGTTAAGATAGCCTCCTTGCTGTAGATCTCTAGGACATTGGTAAACCAAGGGAGACTCCTGTCTTGCAGGATTGTGGTCTCTGCAAGTTCATTATTTGTTTCTCCTTTAGGGCAGTCAGGGGTGCCTGAGGACTGTCACACATATTGCGGAGGGGAGCGGGTGGAGAGGGGGTGCACAGTGCCAGATTGTGCTTGTCCTCAGCCGGCCTCCTGCTTCCTCATCAGCTTTGTATCAGTCTCGCTCCTTTAATCACGGACCCATTATTGGGGGACCCAACATTGGGGACCCAACAGGCAGTACTTCCCTAAGCCCAGGGGTGTCCAGAGCGGGGCTAGAGAGAGGTCAGTCTACAGGTTTGGACTAAGGCACAATAATCACAACCCGGTCATGATGGTCGTCAGCCCTAACCAGCCTGATTTCTCCCTGGGCTGTACACTTGTGCATACAACAGGTGCACACTAAATGCAGAACCTCTAGAAGATGGAAAACACCAGGACCCAGCAGAAGGCGATGTTTGTTAACTTGGGGTTTAAAATAGAACGGACATTAAAAAAAAAAAAAAATGAATGAAAAAGAAGGAAAGTCTGGGGTCCGGAAGCGCACGTGAACAGGCGGAGCAAAGGAGCTGGAGGTTAAGAGGTTAAGCGTCAACTTGCACAGGGAGAAGGCGGGCCCCAAGGCCAACGGGACTACACTTCCCAGCAGCCGCTGCGCCAGACAGGCCACTACTGGTCGCTCCGCCCACCTCTGAGGAAGCGGGGGCGGGGCGAGGGAGGCGCAGGGCAGCTTGGGCAGGCAGCTGGAGCCAGGGCGCGTGACGTTTTTCCTGTGCGCCGCCTAGCGTCCCCGGCGCGCTGGTTCTTCGGGTTCGGGGCCGTGAAGGTGACAGCGGGAGGTGACTGAACTGTCTCCCGCGATGCTGGCGGCGCGGCGGCTGCTCAGCGGGTCGCTTCCCGCTCGGGTGTCTGTGCGTTTCAGCGGCGACACGGTGAGGCCCGGCCTGGCTGCGGCCGGGGTGTCCAAGGGCCGGGTCTCGCTGCGGTGCTTGTGCGCGCGCCGCCCCTTGGGTCTGTAGTGCCTTCTAGAGCATCCTGCACATTTCCCCGGTCCGGCAGGAAGGCTGCCGCCCCGGCCTGGGTGCAGAGCGGCATGGGTCCCGCTGGAAGGCTGACTTCCCCAGCCCTCGGTTCCTTGGCTTCCCTGTTTAACAGCCGGGCGACATAGCGGAAAATTGTGCAGGCGGGGAAGCGCCCGTGTCTCGTTCCTTCTTGGTACAGCCTTGTACAGTGTAATTTTGCACTGCCCCATTTTACAGGTGCAGAACACAAGCTTTGGGGAGGGGAGTCTCCTGACGCCCTGTCCAGCGCTCTGCTGCTCCCTGTAATGACTTTTAAGGGGATGGCAGTCTGGAAGCCAGGTACCCTTAGCTCTCGCCTGGGGTGCTCGCCACTGGGTCAGACGGAATCACAGACCCCACTTCTCATCAGTTTTATCCCGCGTGGGTCTCCCTCCATCACCGTGTATCCCAGCCCCAGTGAAGCGTTCCTTTTGCGTCAGTAAACACATTTTCTCTCCAGGAGAGTTAGTAATGTAAGGCCCTGGTTTGACCAAGTTTTGGCCCAGCGGGACAGCCAGGCAAGTGAATGGAAGTGTCCACTGGGCTCAGGAAGGTAGTACGGTGCTGTGGTTCAGGTGTGGGCTTTGAGCACGGCAGACCTGGACCTGAGGTCCAGTTCCATCGACTGCTTTTGGTTGTGTGTCCTCCTGTAAGTTCTGTTTGTTCTTGGCCTCGGTTTCCTCCTCTATAAAGCAGTGGAAGTCGTTCGTGTCTCGGGGTTATGTGGATGAAATGGCGTTTTGGATGTCAGACGCTTAGCCTAATGCCTGCTAAGGAGCAAGTGCTTACTAGCGGTAGTGATGTGACACCAGGAAGAGTGCTGAGGCTTGGGCCGCCAACCTCGCCTCAGCGCAGCCCCAGCTAATCAGGGGAACCCAAGAATCTGTAACTTTTGGCCAGGCCCTTCCTGACCCCAGAACTGTGCCAGGGCACCTGACCCTTTGTGTCTTCAGACAGCAGCAAAGAAAACCTCATTTGGCTCACTGAAGGATGAAGACCGGATCTTCACCAACCTCTATGGTCGCCATGACTGGAGGTGAGATGGTGCCCTTAGCTCGGTGGGTGGTCCTGGAGCAGGGCCTTTCTTCAATGCCTTTCCCACTCTGTCCAGGCTGAAAGGTGCCCAGAGTCGAGGGGACTGGTACAAGACAAAGGAGATCTTGCTGAAGGGGCCTGACTGGATCCTGGGTGAGGTCAAGACATCCGGCTTGCGAGGCCGTGGAGGTGCCGGGTTCCCCACCGGCCTCAAATGGAGCTTCATGAATAAGCCCTCAGATGGCAGGTGTGTGTAGGGAGGCAGCGTTGGGGTTGCAGGAGAAGCCTCGGGGGTGGCGGGGCTTCCCTGGGCCTTGGGGCTGTTTCCTTGGAAACAGAGAGTGAGCGAATGGGAAAATGTCACCAGAGCTTAGGTAGATGGGACTCAGTTCTATCCAGTCTTCCTCAGTGGTAGCAGAATCAACACGAGATTTTGACTGAGGCAGACTTACTGGCCAATTCTGCCTTCTAATTTTATAGGTTTGTGCAGTCTCCTGGTCTTTTTGAGCTCAGTTTTCTTTTTTGCAAGTGGATATTGTGCAGTGATTAGAAAGTTTTCATACAGCTTTTGCCCCTCACATTGGCACATAGAAAGCAAATGGTACGTGTCAACAACTTAACCTCCTTTTAACCCTATGGCAGAGGTTCAGGAAGGTTCTGTGTGACCAAGAGCAAGTTTTGGTCTCTCAGGAAGGCACAAGGGGACATTTGCACTGAGCAGAACAACGATCTTGCCTGTGGTCAGAGGCACGCAAAGGTGTAATAGGCAGTGAGCTTGCTGTCGTTGACGGAGAGCAAACAGAGCCCCTGGGGACATGTTGGGGGGACGGGGAGGGATTGGCTCTCAGGGGAGACACCTTTGAGGCTTCCTTGGATGGAGGGGGGTAGCGTGTAGTTGACGGCCCAGCCCCGGCGGCCGTGTAGCCTCACCAATGTGCTTGCACCCACAGGCCCAAGTATCTGGTTGTGAACGCAGACGAGGGGGAGCCGGGCACCTGCAAGGACCGGGAGATCATGCGCCACGATCCCCACAAGCTGGTGGAAGGCTGCCTCGTTGGGGGCCGGGCCATGGGCGCCCGTGCTGCCTACATCTACATCCGAGGGGAATTCTACAATGAGGCTTCCAATCTGCAGGTGGGAAAGGGGAGGGGCCTCCCCAGAGGGGAGAGTGCTGGGTGTGCATGGCCCCCAGAGCCACCTCTGGGCACTTTTTGTATATCCTGAGCCTCAGCTTGGGAGGCCTTTAGGGCTGCATGCCTCCTGGGGCAGGGGCAGGCTCCTAGGCATTTTTTCTGCAAAAGGGCCAAGGGGTCATTTCAGCCGTTCTGAGCTCGGTGGCCCCTGTAGTGATGGGTCCAAGGCCAGAGTCTCACATCATTCTATTAGGCTCTTGTACAACAGTGACAAGGGAAAGGGGACAGCACCTGGGACAACGTCTGGCACAGAGTAGCATTATGTTTCAGTGTTATTGCTACAGATTTTAAACCCAACCTGGAGGTCTTTCCTCTGTCGCAGAAGTAGAACTCACTCACTGTACAGACAGGAAACTGTACACACACAGATCTCCTGCAGGTCCGCTGCTGGTAGGAAACTGCTTATTGACATTTCCATTATCTTCTCAGCCTTTCTTTTGAGAATACATGTAGGTGGAGACATTGTGAAGTTGTCGTTACAGAAGGAGCACACTTTGTAAAACCCCCACCCCTCTCCCTGAGCTGCTTCTGCTCGCGTCCAAGAGGAGCTTTTTCCTAGACTCTCATGAACACGGGCTTCCAGGGCCTGTGTCCCTCCCCACCACGCAGTGTTCCCGGGCTGGTGGGAGTGCTGCCCTCACACTCCTTTCCCACAGGTGGCCATCCGAGAGGCCTACGAGGCTGGTCTGATCGGCAAGAACGCCTGCGGCTCTGGCTATGATTTTGATGTGTTTGTTGTGCGTGGGGCTGGGGCCTACATCTGTGGGGAGGAGACGGCGCTCATCGAGTCCATTGAGGGCAAGCAGGGCAAGCCCCGCCTGAAGCCGCCATTCCCTGCGGACGTGGGTAAGAGCCGGCCGGGTCCTGGGCCGTGTGCTGTGTCATGTGGAACCCCATCCAGTTTCAGGTCCCCGCTGGTCATTCTCAGGATTTCTGAGTTCTTCCGCGCTGGGGACCAGACACCGAGTAGGGCGGTGACAACGCAGAGGCCCTGCCTGCAGTCCCTCATGCCCCCATGGCAGACACCCGGTCCTCTCCAGCCCTCCAGGGACCAGGGGCATTGGGGGTGAGGAGGCAGTGCGGTGCCTGCCAGAGTTCGGGGTCCCATCGGGGATGGGAATGACAAAGGGGTGACGGGGAGCTGGGTCACAGAGCAGGATCCAGGACAGACCCCACTGCTGGGAACCTGATCCCACCTGCCGCCACCCTCTGGTAGCCACAAGTCCCTCATCCCATTCCTCCACAGGAGTGTTCGGCTGCCCCACAACCGTGGCCAACGTGGAGACCGTGGCTGTGTCCCCCACCATCTGCCGCCGCGGGGGTGCATGGTTTGCCAGCTTTGGTCGTGAGCGCAACTCAGGCACCAAACTGTTTAATATCTCTGGCCACGTCAACCATCCTTGCACCGTGGAGGAGGAGATGTCTGTACCGCTGAAGGAACTGATTGAAAAGCACGCTGGTGAGGCCTGGGGCCACCCAGGGTGGGAGCAGGGCAGGGTGGTGGTGAAGAGAGCCAGGGTGGGAGGGCCTAGGGAGGCGGCGCCACACGGGGGCTGACAGAGGTCCTGGGCTCAGGATTAGGTAGGTGTGCTGGTCCCAGCCCTGACCATCCATCCTTTTGGGGACTGACTGTGGTCCCAGGAGGTGTCATAGGTGGCTGGGACAACCTCCTTGCCGTGATCCCCGGTGGCTCATCCACACCACTGATCCCCAAGTCGGTGTGTGAGACGGTGCTCATGGACTTCGATGCGCTGGTGCAGGCGCAGACGGGCTTGGGCACAGCCGCTGTGATTGTCATGGACCGCTCGGTAAGGGCCACCGCTGCTCCCCACCCATCGGTACCCCTCCCCGGGCTTCCTGAGAACTGCCGGCTCTCGGATCCCGGTTCCTGTGACCTGAGATACAGTCACTGGGAGAGGGGAGAATCCTCCCCAGACAGAATGTTCGTTGGGGTCTCGGCCATGCTGGATGTGCAGGGCTGGGGAGAAGGTGGCCAGAATGCTGCCTGCATTGGGGTGCTGCTGGGGGGCTGAGGCTTCAGCCCGGGGGTCTGCTCACTGTCTCTGGTCACCCCAGACAGATGTTGTGAAAGCCATCGCCCGCCTCATTGAGTTCTACAAGCACGAGAGCTGCGGCCAGTGCACCCCATGCCGTGAGGGTGAGCACCTGGGGTGGCGTGCGGGCTTTCTTTGCGGCTCACCCTAGGCCTGGCTTAGGCACACGGGCAAAGGTTGGATGGGCTGTGGTCACTGAGCGGTCAGCGGCTGCTTCCCAGCCGGCTGTACCTTCTCTGGGCCCCACCCTCCCCGTGGCCCCTCCCCACGCCCTGGCTGGGGCTCATGGGGCCCTCTTTTTCCGCTGTGGCCGCAGGCGTGGACTGGATGAACAAGGTGATGGCCCGCTTCGTGAAGGGGGACGCCCGGCCGGCCGAGATCGACTCCCTCTGGGAGATCAGCAAACAGATAGAGGGCCACACCATTTGTGCCCTGGGTGATGGAGCCGCCTGGCCTGTGCAGGTACTCACTGCCCTGCTTGTGGGCACTGGGGTGGGGCTGCTGCCGGCTCAGGGTGCTGGGATTTTCTCCGCTCTCTTTCACCGCGGTTCCTTCCCGCCTCCAGGGTCTGATCCGCCACTTCCGGCCGGAGCTTGAGGAGCGGATGCAGAGGTTTGCCCTGCAGCACCAGGCCAGGCAGGCTGCGTCCTAAGCCCGCCGCCCTGCGCTGCCAGCCATGTGTCTGGACAATAAAGCCCGTGCTGCCCGCTCTTCTGATGCGGCTTTTCTGTGGCCTTGCTCTTTGCTCTGCCCCGGTAGCCCGTTACTCATGGAGTGTGTTTCCCAGGCAGAGAGAGAGGCTTCCTGTACCTGCTTGGAGCCCACTTCAGGGTGGGGATAGGTCAGCTCAAGGACATGTTAGGAACCCCCCCCCCCTTGGCTTCCTATGGGTCCGTCTGTCCTCGGCCATCCTGAGTGCCCATCCCTCAGTGCGGATGGCAGGGGTGGGGACAGGGGGCTCTCCCAGTGTGACGAGGGGAAAACAGTGGCCTGGGGTCCAGACCTGGGACTGGCCCAGTGTGGGCTTCTGGAGGGTGGGAGCAAGGAGAACGGGGCCCCGTCTGCCCTGTGAGGGGACGGGCAGGGAAGAGAACAGGCTCTGGTCTGCAGGTTTATTCTTGCGCTGTGATGGGCAGCGGGATGAACTGGGAAGGGTGGACAGGAAAACAAACAATTGGACGTGGGGCTCGGTACAGCGGGTGAGGCAGCTCAGGGTCCTCCCAGCTCTACGGGTCCGTTTTAGGGAGGGTGGTGAGCAGGGCCCGGCCGGGTACCCCTTCTAGTCGCTGAGCTGGAGGGACGCGCCGTCCAGCGGGTGCCACAGCTCCAGTCGGTGGTCACTGCGGCCCAGGCATTCACACCAGTGCCGCTGGCGTTCCCCGCCAGCCTGGCTACTCAGCTGGACCCCACCTGGGTTGGGGGACAGGGGTCAGGAGCCACATGGGAGCCCATTGGGCCCCTCACCCCGCTCCCCTGCTTTCTCACCAATGAAGTCGTCAGCTGTGCCCAGGTCATAGTCCCATACGGACACCAGCAGTGTGTTCTGGGCCAGCTCCTCCCTTGGGCCTGCATAGAAGAACTCCTGCAGGGAAAGGGGCAGAAAGGCAGGAAGGAGGGGGCCTTGAGGCCTTTACGGGTTCAGAAACAGGCTTAGGCAGTGGGTTGCTTAGGTTAGGGGGCGGGACTTGTGCTCTCCCAGTGAGACAGAATGCCGACCTCCCCCACCCCAGAGTCGCTGGGACTTCCCCCCGCCCCGGCCCTGGCCTACCTCATTGAACTCGGGGTTCAGGGTCTTCTTCCGAACACTGGTCTTGTACTTAGATCTCTTCCCCACATTTGGATGCAGGAAACTGGTTGGGAACGATGGGGTCCGTTTAGGTGCGGCCCCCAGAGAGGGGTTCTGGGGAGCCCCCGCTGCCCACCTGCCTGTCCACCCGTCTGCACTCACAGGCGGACAAAGGGGTCCGAGTAGCCGTTGGCATCCATGGGGGCGAGGTGGGCGCAGCGCAGCACCCCCACCAGCAGGCCGCGCCGCCGGGAGCTGTAGCACAGGGATAGCAGGATACGGCCCCGCTCCTCCCCGGCTGCCTCCACCTCCTCCTGCAGGGGCAGGCGGTGGTCAGCCCGCTGCAGCCGGAGCCCGCCCACCCACCGGTGTGCGCCCCCACGGGACAACTCAGGCTGGCAGCAAAGAAATTCAGGGCCAACAATTGAATGTTAGGGTCCTGTTTCCCAAAACAGTCTCTGGCCTGGCGCTCTGGGAGGGAATTTCCAGATATGCCGTACTGTCCGGGGCCTGCGAAGGGGAAGGGCTTGCTCAGGCCATGGTACTGGGCAGTCCAGTGCACCTCTGTCCCGGAGAGGAAGGGCGCTGGTGTGGCACAAACCTGCTAGGAGCTTCCTAAATGGCCTCTCATTAAGCGTCCATCACCACCCTCCCGTGTCACAGAAGCAGCTCCGAGGCTGTTCTCTACCCGATGATATAGAGGTCACTGAATGTACAAAACTCACCCCCTTCACCCCCCACTGCCCAGGGGACCAGGTTCTGAATGGCCTTTGCCGCCCTCAGTGCCTGGTGCTTGAGAAGGACTTGGGGAGGACACCCACGAAGAATGTTTCTCCCCTAGTTCACACCGGATTCTGTCACAGAAAGCCCAGCCACCCTGCTCACATTCGCTTCTCGGTAAAGGAGTGTGCCGTAGGCACCCGCCTTGCGCAGTCGTGCTTCTGTGCGTGGGGCCAGGACGGAAGTGCGCGGCTCGGGGTCTGCCCCACCTGGGTGGGACTTGCCAGCTTGGTCTCGGCTAGTTGGCAGGTGCAGCAACTTGCGGCTCCACCAGGGGGCAGACAGCAGTGCCTGGCCCTTCCGTCCTCGAGGAGCTGGGGAGGGCCAGCCGGCGCCGCCGTGCAGGTGCCTTCCCTGGCTGAGTCACGGGGTGGGGTTCTGGCCATGCCTTTGGTCTTTGGCACCGGGCCTCCTGCAGCCATCAGCTTCCTGACAAAAGCCTGTCTAGGGCTACAAGCCCCAGAAGTGGTCCCCACAATGCCCTAGGAGTTGATGTAGAAGCCTGGGAGCCCCATGTGCTGTTCCTTCTCTCCTGGACCTTGACCTGCCCTCCCGACTTGGGAGGGTCATGGACCTGGACAGACCCCACCAGTTTCAGCTTCTGTTTCTACACGGTCTGTGTGTCTGCGCCCTGAGAGCTTTGCTTATCGCAGTGCCCAAGAGTTGCTCTGGGCTGCTCTAGCCAGAGTCACCCTCCCTGCCTACACCCGGGGGTCTGGCTGTTCCCTGGGACTATGAATGCTAGGGCCTTTGAGAGAGACGGCTTCAGTTTCCCCAGACCCACCCGGGCCGGGACGCACCCCCTCAACCCGCCTCAGGTCCTGCCTGATACACCTCAGCCTGGGCCCCCCGGCCTGCCCCCCGCATCCCTGCTTGGTCCCATCGTCCTACCCACCTCCTCATACAGGGACATGCCTCGGGCTGTGTCCAGGCTCTTGGGCCTCTTGGTCTGAAAGAGCAAAGAGCTTGGTCACCTTGGGCAGACACTGCTCTGGGCCCCCTCCTTGCTCCTCCTCTTTCCAGCGTCCCCACCACAAGGATCCTGGTCCCCACGCTCCTACCTGTGCCAGCCTCACTCACCAGCTTCCGCTTCTCCAGACACACATCGAAGCTCCTGGCTTGGTTCGGCACCAGCTTCCTCAGGGGCACCCGCAGTTCCCCCAGGGGAGGCGCCTGCCGCCGTCGCCGCAGCCGTGGGTCCTCACACACACACAGCCTGGTGGCCGCCCGGGTCAGACCTGGCCAGGCAAGGCCTCCCCACCTCAGCACCCCCCACCCTGGACTTGCCCCCTCGTGGCCCAGGCCAGATCCTCACCGCAGAGTCTTCCGCCCAGCATCCTGGCGGGTGAAGCCGTGGTAGGTGAGTGTCTCCTCCCAGACAGGCCCCCTTGTGCCCCGAACCGTACGGGTCCTCAGCTGGCTGGCCTGGGGGCCAGGTAGGGTGGATCAGGGCCTCCTCAGGCTCCAGGGCCCCATTCTGGCCCACCTCCCTGGTAGACCCCCCATTGTACTCCCCAGCAACAGGGAGCTCCATGCCTGATGTCCAGGCATTGGCGGGGAGGGGCACGGCAGGACCAGGTGGGGGTTCCAGGCTGGGGTGTGGCCAAGGGGCATCAGTAGGGGCCTGGGTGTCAACCTCACCTTGCTGGCCCCTGGCAGCAGATTGGCTTTGACATAGGTGTCCACAGAGCCTGAGGCTGGTGGCTTGAGACCCTGAAAAGAGACACCGAATGTGGGACAGGCCTGTGGCCCAGGCTCTCGGCCCACAGACCCCCGCCCCCATCCTCACCTTGGCACGGTGAGCCGTGCAGTGCAGGGCGCTGTTGTCCGCGTCAAAAAGAAGTGTGAACTCGAGGGTGCCCAGGGCAGCTAACGGCAGGTGGCAAGCAGGGTCAGCGCCTACCTCGACCCCCGCCCCGCCGCCCAAATGGCACCGTGCCTCCTGCCCTCCCCTTCCCCAGTCAGATGTCTGGGGTACCCCAAACTCTGCCCTGGCCAGATTGGGCCAGGAGTGTCCCCCCTCCCCGGTCCCCTGTCCCCACTCACTGCTGTCGTCTGAATCTCCCTCTGGCTCCGGGTCGGGCTGCGGCTGGGGTGCGGGGGTCACCGCAGGGTGTGGCTCTGGGGTGCGCAGGGTGTGCTCAGTGAAGGGGTAGAAACGCGGGAAGTAGTGGGAAATGAGGCGGATGGGCCGGATGGGGCCGGGGCTCACGTCGATGGCCATGTGCTCCCGCATGCTCACCCGCCGTGGCCGCCCCCGGCTCGCCGCTGCGATGCCTGCCATGGGGGGCTTGGACACGGGGCCCGGGACTCAGAGAAGCCCCCACAGACCGGGGACGGGGGGAACGCGGCGGGCCAAGGAGCCAGGGTGACGAGGCATCCCTGAGGGCGCTGACGGGGGTCTTGGGTGGCAGCCAGGACCTGAGGACAGAGTGCGGAGTCACAGCGGGCGGGGGGGGGGGGCAGGTAGCGGGGGCTCCAGCCCGAAGGAGGCCCGCGGCTACTCACCGCTCTGTGAGCTGCTCTCCTGCTTTGGTTCGCTGAGTATAAGCCAGACTGAGGTGGCCCTCGAGAGCAAGAACCTGAGCAAGGGGCCTCCCAGACCCGGTGACAGCGACCGCCACTGAGGGGGAAGGGGCGGGGCTCCCGAGGCTGGCACCTTCTCTAGCGCAGGGGCTCAGCCGTCCACCTCCCTCCCCCCCACTTCACACACTGTCATACCTATTTTTGCCACCATCACGCGCCCTGCTCCCGGGTGAGGAGTCTGGAGGGCCAGAGATGACACAAGGGGTGTGAAGTGTGAGGGGCGACGGGAGGGGCCTGTGAAGGAAGGGGAGGGTGAGGCGGGAGGGAGCACGTGGGGAGGTGTGTGGGGGCAGATAGCGGTGTGGGGGACACTTCGGGAGGTGTGGAGGGCGCACATGGGAGGTGGGGTGACGGCTCCTGTGGCGGGGAGATGGGCGCCCGGGGAGGAGACTCGAGTCTGGGCCTCTCGGCAGCTCAAGCTTTTTCAACCACAAATCACGTCACTTCAGCATCTATCTGCCCCTCTCCCAGCCTGGCCTGAGATCCTAACCCATCACCGAAGCCACCTGTGGCCCCGGAGTGGGGGGGCCCCTCCCCACCCCCACATTGCCAATCTTATTTCCTCAAACACCTTAAACTTCGTGCATATGCTCCCTCCTTCTACCCCAGCTTCCCTCCTCCGCCCTTTGCTCTGGCCTGCTCTTGCCCACCTTTGGTTTCAAGGTCACTCTGCAGGGGAACTTGGCTGATTTTTACCTGCTCAACCTTCCCTTCTCTCTTCCCATTGGTCCTTTGGGGACGGCCCCCTTCCCTAGGCTCAGTCTAGAAGGTTCATCCTCCCTCCCAGTTCTCTCCCCGCTGACCCTGCCAACCAATAAATTCCAGCTACAGCAGGCCACGTGACAGGCTCAGGGAGGGCCAACGAAGTACAACTCTGGGTTTAACGCCAGAGAAGCTCTGTTTTCTGTTGATGGGATACTGTGCCGTGCCATCCCAGAACTGTTGCCCTCTCCTTACTTCTCACCTGCAGAGTAGAGATTCTCCAAGTGTAAGGCGAACATAGTGAAAAGCACAGTAAGGGAAAGAGAGCCCCTGAACTCCTGGATCCAGCAATGCCTGAAGCTAGTGTTGAGTTTATCACCATTCCTCTTCTGCCACAGTCAGCTAGTAGGTGGAGTTTCCTATCACCTGTCCAGGCTAATATTGCCCAGTCTACTGTGACAAGGTCAGACTGCTCACCACCTCTCTCTCTTCTATATAATTGATGTATAATTTCATTACTGTCTATGCTTAATTAATGTACAATCACATGATTATTTGTGGGACCGACTCTGAGGTCCTCCCCAGACTGAGTCACCCCAGAGGTCAGGGCAGCCTCTGGCTGGTCTGAAGAAAAGGCCGCAGCACAGAATCGGCTGCGCGGTAAGAGCCGGTCACGTTGGAACCTTGCAGTAACAAGCAGGGCTCCTCTTTGGATTCCTTTCGCCTGGCATGGGGTCAGCTAAACACAGAGGGGAGCAGGAACTACAGTGTAGTGGCTGAGTATGGGCTCTGGAGTCAGCGAGGGCTTGGCTCAAGTCCTAGCTTGGGGTGAACTTGGGCAAGGTGTCTCTTCTCCCTGAGCCCTGGTCTCACCAGCCAGGGCCAGCGTTGGCCCCACCTCAGGGCTATGGTGACAGCCAAGTACCAGTACATAGTAAGCACCCACTGTTCAGTGGGTAACAGCGTGATGCGGCAGAGGCACCCCAGCCAGGAGGCCAGTTGTCCCATGGGGTCTGCCCAAGGTCAAGACCCCAGTGCAGGAGATGCGGCTGCCACAGAATTGGTAAAAGCTCTTTATTCAGTCCGGGACTGGAGCTGGCCCGGCAGACTGAAGGAGGGGGCTGCCCGGGGCCAGGCCTCCAGCCTGTGGGCCGCTCCGAGCTGGCCAGGGGGGCTGGTAGGCGCCAGGAGCCAGCAGCTGCAGGGTGAACTCAGTGATGATGGCCGTGAGCCCCCAGACACGGTGGGGCCCGTGCAGGAAGACAGGCAGTGTGTAGCTGAAGCGGCCACGCCGGCAGAAGTGGGTGTACCCTTGGTTCTGCGCCTGCAGCAGGTGGGCCAGGGGCAGGGCAAACACCTCATCCACCTGCGGGAAAGAGGCGGTCAGAGGGCGGGCGGAGGACTGCTGCGGACAGAGCCTCCCCAGCTGGCCGGCCCCCACCATCGCCCCCACTCACCTCTTCCGGGTTGGGCCTGAGACTCCGGGGATCCAGGGGGCCCACGCCGGCAAGCACGGGCACCACTTTGACCTTTTGCTGGGGCAGGAGGGTGACAGGCAGTCAGGGCAGGCATGGTCTTGGGGAGGGGAGCCTGAGAGGGACACCACGCCCTTGCCATCCAGAGCCCTTCGGCACTGGAGGCCCCTGTCCTTGAGCCCACCAGCCTGGGTGACTAACTGAGGGCCCTGAAACTCGCCAGAGCCATGCAGCCCTCTGGGCCTTTGCAGACTGTTCCCACCGCTTAGAATAACCTTTCCTGACTTTTACTCCCCTAAAATCTCCCACTCATCATCCAATTCCTGTCTACCCTGTGAAGCCTTCCCCAACCCTCTTTGGCCAAGCTGGGCAGAGCTGGCTTACCCTGGGGCCACCTCCAGCCCCAGACCTGAGCCTCAGGATCCCCCATGAAAAGGAGTGAAGATACCCCAGCCCCTCTCTGTTGGGTGGTGTGGGGATGGAACGTGACCCCCCGGCAGATGCATGGCGCTCCACCATGCTGTCAGCCTGCCAGAGACCGTGGCCACCCTCCTCGTCCCTGGTGGTGGCCTTACCCTGTCGTGCACAGGCTGCAGGATGCCCCACACATGCTCCTTGGGCACAGAAAGGCCCAGCTCCTCGTGGGTCTCCCTTAGGGCTGTGTGCACCACATCCTGGTCAGTGGGGTCACATCTGCCACCTGGGAAACTGACAAGCACAGGGAGCCCGGTCCTTGGTCTGCTGGGGCCATGGCGAGTGGCGGTGACAGCGGTGGCGGAGGGCTAGTCACCCACCTAAGCATCTTCAGTCTCTGCCTCTAGTTTGTGGTGAGGCCTCAGGCAAGCCCCCCGAGCTCTCCACGCTCAGTCTACCTCCCTGAACGACAGAGGT
Source organism: Meles meles (assembly GCF_922984935.1). Taxonomy (NCBI): domain Eukaryota; kingdom Metazoa; phylum Chordata; class Mammalia; order Carnivora; family Mustelidae; genus Meles; species Meles meles. The sequence goes on along the minus strand of NC_060073.1, from coordinate 4,906,039 downwards.
AAAGGAGAGGCCCTGGAGCTCATGTTTTGCCTATGGTGGCCCCAGTGGCGCTCTGACCCCCGGGGACGGGGTCGCGGACGGGACCGGGGCCGGAAACCCGGCAGCCCCATCCGGCCAGCTTCTTCGGCTCCAGGACCCGAGTCTCCCTTGAGTCTCCGGCAGGGGGCGGGGTCCTGCCTTTTTGGAGAGGCGGACACAGCTCCGAGAGGTGTCCCCAGCCCGAGGCGGTGCGGGACGCGCTTCGAGGGGGTCCGGCGTGGGGACCGGACGGGAGCACCCGCGGCGTCAGGCTCGGTCGGAGGGCCGCTGCGCCGCGGCTCTCCCCAGACCCGTTCCCCAGAGGCGGAAACCCAGGCTCGGAGAGGCGAAGCGCCTTGCTCAGGTGCCTGCGGTCCTCCCAGAAGGGACAGGAGCTCCCAGCCGGTGTACCTGACGTCGCCCTTGTGGCTCCCGGACAGGCGGCTGGACCGCAGCGTGTAGAGCAGCGCCGGGACCCCGCGCACCGAGCACAGCGGCACCAGCACCGCGGCCGCCGCGGGGCGAGCGCGGAGCCGGGCCGTGGCCCCCGCCAGCAGCCGCCTGCAGCGCCGCTCGCCCTCCGCCGACAGGCAGTCGGGCTGCATGTCCCGCCCGGTGCAGCCGGGACAAGGAGGGCGCCGGGCCTTGGGAGGGAAGGGGAAGGACAGCACTCGTCCTCCGCCTCCGAGGGGAAGCTGGGCCGGGCCGCGGGAGCAGTCCCGGAGCCTCTCCTGCCGTGCCCTTGGGGGCGGGGCCTACGTGAGAGGCGGGGCCTACGTGAGAGGCGGGGCCTCGGCGGAACGGGGCGGGGCCTGAAATGCCCCCCCCTTGGAGGGCGGGGCCGGAAGGGGCGAGTCCCGAGGATACTGCATCCGGCAGAGGCGCCAGCCCGGGTCGGGGGCGGAGCCGGCGGTGGTGCCGGGGGAGTGTCTCAGAGCCGCTGGGGCGTCCCGCGGCGCGCGTCCGGCTTCGCGACCCGGCCCTTCCGACCGCGGGCTTCGGGAGTGGGGGTGTCGGGCTTCGAGGCTTTGCCGGGCCCCGCGTCCCTCCTGTGCCCGTCCCTTTCCTGAGGTCCTAACGCGAAGTGTTCCAGGATGTTGGGAGTCAGCGTTTCGGGGGTCCACGGGGCGCTCCTCCTGGAGGCCGGGGACGTCAGGGGCTGCGGCGGGAGCGCCCGGCCGGGTTCCCCTCGGGGCTCCTCTCCAGGCGACCCGCTGCAGCCCCAGGCCTTTGCCCCGCTTTTCCCGTCGCTGGGAGCTTGTCTCCCCTCCTCCCCGCCCCTTTCCCTCGCAGTTGCTACCCCTTTAGGTGTTGGCTGAAATGGCACCTTTCCGCGAAGCTGTCCTGCCTCAAGTCCTGCCTGGATTCTCAAGCCCCTCTCCCTCCGCCCCCGTCTTGGCCTGGCCCGTGTGGTCACTGCCTGTCATGTTTCTGCATCCCTCCGGACGCCCGCTTCTCAGGGCCAGACCACCCTAGTCTTGGGCACAGCCCCGGTACGTGGAATGGCCCGTGTCACCGTGCCTTGCGTTGATTTTGAGCAGGTGCCTCTTTGAGCTGCAGTTTCCGTCCTCACCTCGACACACAAGTTAAGGACCAGAAAGTGCAGCCTCCGCCAGAGCCCTGGTGTCAGTGGGTATCAGCACCTTGGCCATCACTGTGCTCCCAGAGACACCACCCGCACTGGGCAGAGCTTTGGGGTGTCTGCAGCCCATTGTCTGGGGTCCGGGTGTTCCTGAGTGCCTCCACCCCGAGCCCCGAGGACAGAAGTGCTCTGACTACTCGTGCCAAATAGTTTAATGTTGGGGGAAAGGGAGAGGTGAAGCAGGGCTTGGCCGAGTCACCCCTCAGGCAGAAGGGGACAGGTTGAGGGGAGGAGGCGGCTGGTCCCAAGCCTGGCACCTTCTCAGCCTCCCTGTGGTTCTGGGCAGGTCGCCTTCCTCTCTGGGCTCCCACCTGCCCTGCTCTCCTTGCAAGGGGCCAGGGCCTCTGTAGAGGCAAGGCTGGAGGGGGTAACATTCGGGGCAAGACGGGTCCATCCACAGGGCCCTCATCATCACTGAGGGTCCAGGACGGGCCCCAAGCACATGGCAGTGGGGGACAGGAGCCCCAACCCAGCTGGGAGGGGCAGGCCTTCCTGATCTCTGCCGGCCTGAATACTCGGGAGGGGATATGGTGTGGGTCGGGCCCTTGGGATTCTGAGGGGACTTGAGGCTCCAGGGTACAGGCCCTGGTAGTTGAGGGGCTGGTAGGTGCCTGGGGCCAGCAGAGTATCAGTGGGGGACAGCAGCTGATGGTGCACCTGGGCAGATGTTCTGGAGGCTGGAGCTTTGTTGGGGTCTGAGGGAGGATGTGGTCTGAGTGGACCCCAGACCTCCCCTTACATCCTTAGCCTCCCTTGTTCCTTCCCACTCCTCCCCTTCTCAGCCTTTGCTCTTCCCTTTCCCTTCCCTCGTCCCTCTTCTCCACCCTCTCTAATTATCCAAATCCTTCCCAGTTCTTCAAGGCTCCTGCTCAGGAGCCACCTCCTCCAGGAAGCCCACCCGAACCTCCCACCCCTGCTCTTAGCACCTTGTCCCTGTCCTGTTCTCTCTGCCGCTGGTCCTAACTTGTTCCAGAAATCTCTGCCTCCCACTCTTTCTCCACACAGGTGCCCAGCAGGCTTGCTGAACCTGCCAGAGCCCCCTGTTGGAGGCCCTGTGGCCCTGTCCCCTCACTTCCTGCCCACCATGCAGGCTCTGGTCCTCCTGGGGGCGAACCTTTTTCCTGCTCTGCGGGGCCCTTCAGCAGGCAGGGGCTGAGGCTGCTGTGACTCCGGGCCGGGATGCTGAGCAGGGCTCGTGGCGATACGGTCCTGAAGATGCAACAAGCAGGAATGGAGGCAGGAGGTCAAGGGGAGAGCCCAGGCCGAGGGTTGTGATCAATAAGACAGTAGGACCCCAGGATGAGTCAGTGGGCACGACCCTCAGAGAAGGTCTGAGGAGAGGCCTTAGGAGAGGCCCGGGGGATGAGGATGGGGATGAGGGGCTGGGTTCGGGCAGGCGGGTGGAGCTCCAGGGCCCAGACAGTACCAGGAGTCCGAGTCAGTCTCCCTAAAGCCCTTGGCAAAAGGGTTGCTGGCAATTTTCAGCTGGGTGATCTGCAGAGGAGAAATGTGGTTAGGGGCCAGCCCTGAGCCAGGGAAAGGCTGCGGGGCCCCACGTTCAGCCGCCCCATCTACCCTGGATGCCCCAATCACGAGGCCCTGGGACCTGGGCCCCTCAGCCCGGGAGCCATAGAGCCAGTGGGCATGACAGCAGGGGAATGACCGAGGGCAGAGGTCTGCTGAGGCCTAGAGAAGGAGAGAAGGGCCGGGCCCTGTGAGCAAGTGGGAGCTCAGAGCCTTGAGCCTAGGTCTCCCTCCCTGTGAAATGGGCTGGTGGCTGCCCTGTGAGCTGTGGCCCAACCCACCCGGTGGTTCTGATAGGCTGTCACGGCTGTGAACTGGGTCTCCGTGAAGATGAAGGACTTGAAGTTCTCCTGGGCGTAGCGCTCGCTGTCCTTGCGCGGGTCCACGAAGACCACGTGGAATCGTGGCTGGTAGCGGTGCATGGAGTTGAGAATGATCTGGGGAGGGGTGCGGAAGGCCGTGTGCAGGGGAGAAGCCGCAAACCCTCCCTGAGGCTGAATCCTCTCCAGGGCGTGAAGACTGCCTTTCTTGTCATGGGGCACAGAATCTGGCCTCCAGAGCCTACAGCTCTGTGGCAAAGGCCCCGCTGTGTCAGCATTTTTGCCACTTTGCCTTTTGTCACAACCACATCCCGCTGTCAGCTGTCAGAAATATCCAGAATCTGACCACCTCTCCCAACCCACCGCCTCCACTCCGCCTGGCCACCTAGATTTCCGCCATGTCTGCCTAGATTTCCTCCGCTGCCTCCTGGCCCGTCTCCCTGCCTCCACCCAGCTTCTCTGTCCACTCCGAGCACAGCCACCCCGGTGAGGGGCCCCACGTCACCCCTGATCAAAAGCCTCCTGTGCGGAGCAATGGTCAGAACACTCTCCACAGCCAATGGGCTCCGTAGATCAGGACTGGCAGCCTCGGGGTCCCTCTCTTCCCATCTCTACTCACCCCACTTCAGACACATGGGAGCCTCCTTGCACTCCCCTCCCACCCACCGACTGGCCCAAAATTCTTCAGCCTCAGGGCCTTTGCACTCGCTGCTCGTCCCCTGCAACAGCTTCCACTTCTGTGTGCACAGGCTGCCGTCCCCATTTCCTTTAGACCTCTCTTCAAATATTGCCTCAGCAGCTTCTAGAACCCCCCTGAATGGACAATTCACCTCTGTCTCAGCCCCTCTCCCTGGTTCCTTTTTCTCCTGGCATTCATCACCATCTGAGACACTGCACACAAGGCCTTCTGGATTCTTTGCTTACCATCTGTCCCCTACCCCGGGAGGTGAGCCCCGTGGAGGCAGGGATCTTTGTCTGTTTGACACATTAGTAACAGTGCTGGGCTCCTGCACCTACCCGGGGCCTGGCCTGTGGTGGGAAGTCTGGAAACACTGTCTACAAGGAGGACGGTGTTTGCTGGAACATGCCCACACCTCCTGCCCACTCACCCGCCTGCTTGAACAGTCCCCTCTGCTGTCCAGCCCCTGGCCGGGTGAACTTGGCCCCCAGCATTGGCCGTCAGTAGCGGGTGGGGGTGCTGGGCACCAAGGCCACCGGGCAGGGCCGGCACGGCTAGCCCTGGTCCCAGACTTCATTACGATCAGACCCCAGCGTCCCCCAGCCCTGGCCTGACCCCTCCCCACTGCCTGGGGCCTCACGTGGCCGTTGTCGTCCAGCAGGTTGTTGGTCAGCTTGAGCTTGTCGAAGGACACAATCTGGCGCATCCACTGCGCGCCCTTGGCCGGCGAGTCCGGGTGGAAGTGCACACGACCGGGTGTGGCCGGGTCTGCTTTGCCTGCCACCAGCCAGGCTGAGCTGTGAAAGGCATACCTGGGGAGCAGAGCAGGTGGCGGGGGTGCCCCATCGGGACCCCCACCTGGAACCGGGGCCGGCGGGGCATAGGGGCCATCCCTCGGCATTCCCGCCCGCGCACCAGCCCCATCTCGCACGCGAGGAGCGTGAGGCCTCGAGTCAGGCCTTGAGTTCCCCGTGGTTGCACTGGGCTAGCCCACTCTGCCTGCCCGGGCTGGCCCGCTGTCCCACTTGAGAATCTCGGCTGCCCTGAGCCAGGCTCCCCTGCCGCCATCAGGCTTCCGCTGTTGCCCCAGGATGGACCTGCCTGACGCTGCTCCGACGGACCCCTGGCTCACCCCAGAGTGCGGGGAGGGGTCTGCTTCCTGGCTCAGCCCCTGCTATCTGAGCTCCCTCCCTGGGCAGCCCCCAGACCTGTATCTTTTGTCATCCAGAGGCACGAAGTCCATGAGCAAGGCATAGTCAGCCAACGTGTCCATGCCCAGGATCTTCACCTGGAAGGTGGGAAACATCCGCCTGCAGGGGAGAGGGGCTCAGGAGCCCAAATGTGGCGCCAGCATGACCCCCGTCCCCACCACACACACACACACACACACACACACACACGTCCGCTGCTCACACCTGCCTGCCTTGGTGACAATCATCTCTGTGCCCAGCTGGTTGAATTCCTCCCACAGAGCCTTCATCTCCAGCTGAACTGTCACGCTGGACACACGTGGGTTCTTGGGGCCCTGTTTGCTGGGCTCGGCCACGACTTGGGTCCCTGCGGAGCCGGTGGAAGGGCCCGACGGGAATGGGGAGTCCAGCCGGGGCTCCCAGCCGGAGCTGGTCATGGGCAGGGTGTAGGGCTCTGAGGACGCAAGTACCCCGAGGCCAGCAGAAAGGAAGGCTGGGGAGAGAGGATGAGAGTGTGGGTCCCTGTTTGCCTCCCCCCGTTGCCACCAAGCCAGCTCTCATCCTTCAGGCTGCACGTAGGTGCCTTTTCCTCCAGGAAGCCCTCCCTGACTGCCAGGCCTGTGTTCCCCTAGTACCCCTAACTGAGCATCCCTTCATGAGGTAAATGCACACTTAAAGCTCCTGGAGGCCAGAGACGGGGCCTGTCTGGTTCCCCAGGGAATCCTTGAGCCATCAAGTGGCCTCATGGCTATGAGCAAATTGTTTCACGCCCCCCCCCCCCCCCCCGCCCGAGACCCTCAGTTTCCAGATCTGTCGCAAGGGGTTCTTAATATCTGCCTCATAGGATCCATGGATTACAGAGCCTGGCACACAGCAGACCTGCACCCTGGCCTCCTCACTTTTTCCTTAAAGTTCCGGTTTTTGGTGCACAATCCTGGACACAAGTTTTGTCATCTTTTATTCTAAAAAAAAAAAAAAAATCCCAACGACCGTGAGATACGACTTTACAGCCACGCGGAGGGCTCTTCCCAAACACAAAACAAAAGCCAAGAACAAAGCGGAAACAAGCTGCTGGGATCGGAGAGGATGTGAGAAACGGGAGCCCCGGGTGCGGGTGCGCGGCCAGCGGGATGGGAAAGGACGCGGCTGCTGGAGAGCGGACCGACCACACCATCCAGCAACTCCACGTCTAGGCATTTGCCGAGACATGGGGAATTGCACAAAAGGAACTGGGGGGAGGGGACTTGATAGATTCGTGCACATCCGTGTCCACAGCAGCCTCGTCCCCAACAGCCTGAAGGCGAGAGCACCCCGAATGGCCACTGACGGACCCGTGAGCGAGTAAACTGTGGTCTGGCCAGACGATGGACCATGATTCCCCCTTAAAGAGGAAAGACGTCCTGCCGTGTGCTGTGACACGGAGGGACCTTGAGGACGTTATGCTATAAGAGAAACAAGCCAGACGCAAAAGGACAAATCCTGTGTGATTCCATGAATGGTCCGATTCACAGGGAGGAGAATGGTGGTTGCGGAGGGCGGAGGGAGTGGGAGGGGGAGTGGGGGTTTAATGCGGACACAGAGTTTCAGTTGCGCAAGATACCAGACTTCTAGAGACTGGAGGGTGGGGATATGCAAGCGCAGCAGTGTGGGCGTCCCTCGTGCCCCTGAGCTGTGCACTTAAGAATGGCTAAGATGGAAATTTTTATGTTGTGTATATTTTACCACCATTTAAAAGTTAAAACTAGGGAGAAAAAAAAAATCCTGGAACACAGACTATTCGGTTCTAAGCTTCCCCCTGAAGGACCAAGAGCCTAGTAAAACTGAGATTGCCCCGGGACAGAGGTGGATTTTGGTGTCGGAGGGATGGACAGACAGACAGATGGGTGGAGGGAGATTCCGGCGCGGGGGCAGTATATGAGTGATGAGCCAGCAGGTGGGCAGCGCGTGGTCGGAGCTGGCTTACAACAGGTACCTCATCTCGGTGAGCTCTGTGGCCCCATATTTAGCAGCCCTGAGGGGTCGCATAGGAAAAGTGGCCCCTCATGAAAGCCCCTGGGAGTTCTGCAGCCTGGGAGCGAGGGGGGGGGGTTTCTCTCTGAGAGGGAGGGGGCACATCAGCTCTGCGTCCCCCAGAGGGGCAGGACAGCTACACGGGCTGATGTCCCCCCGCACTGGGACCGGGCCATCAGATGGGCAATGGTCCACTGCTCAGAGCCCCTGCGGGGGCAGGTCCTTCATCCAGGTAACCGGTACCCCCAGGATCCATGGTACTGGGTCCCCGAGGGAGACGCTCAGGGTTTCCCTGGGCCTGGGAATTTTGCGGGCTGGTTGCTGGCTCCCAAGTCTTCAACGAGCCCTTCAGCGGGCCAGCCCCAAGGGCTCTCAGGAACTCGGGAGGGGCCTGTTTTCTGCCTGGTTCCTCTAGAAGTAGGCATCCCTTGGGGTCAAGATTTGACAGTTTCCCAGAAGCACAGAGTCAAGTCTGGAGGGGAAGGAAGTTAAAGCCTTCTTGCCCCATTCCTCCCAACGCCCCAACGTTGATACTCAATGAGTGTGGCCCAGAGAAGAGAGCAGACAGGTCCAAGGTCACCTATGCCTGAAAAGGCTTTCCGTTCCCAGAAATGACTCATTACCCCTTCCCAGCAACACCCCCATATTTGTACCTACAAATATGAGCCCATCAGCCCTGCCCTGGTGGGATCTGAGGCCTCAGCATGAGGTGCCCCGCCCCACCGTCTGGCCCAGGACCTGGGTCCAGCAGGGGTTTCCTTGGTCCCCACACCCAGTCCCTGCCCTGCCCCATTCACCCCGGAGCCTGAGCCCAGCCATGGGGCCATCTCGGCTGCCTACACCATACCTGCCATGGGGACGGCCTGGACGTTGGCTCCTGGAGGAGCCCTGTTCAGTGGGGGGTCGGCTGCAGCTGCCACCCGGGGGGCCCCCTGCCTGCTGGGAGTGTGGTCAGCCTCTCAGGGTCTCCTGGCCCACTCAGCGGCACGGCTCCGGCTCCGTTCTGCAGGACTGCCCTTCCGTCCGAGCAATCACTCACGTCTTACTTCTCTACCGGCGCCAGGCACCTGGTCTCTGCAGGTGGGACCCTGGTTCTGGGGGGAGGCAGGGCCCCTTCTCCAAGCCACGCTCAGGCTGGACTGCACAAGGCTGCTGGCTGGGTTTGTCCAGCTCCGGGCGTGGCGCTGTGTGGGAGGAGGGCAGGTGGGAAGGCTCTGACGTTGCAAAGCCTCCTCTCCCCCTCCCAGTCCCCTCTCCCAGCTCCCTCCCTTCCCCAGCTAGGAGACCCCCAGCCGTTCCTGATCAATGGACCCAGATGCCAGGTGGGGGCCCCATCTTGAGGACCTGTTGGGTGGTCTGCAGGGGCCCAGGCCCAGTGACTGGAGGGGCTCAGAGCCCACAGGGCCTGGGGGAGGCCAGGGAGGCCGCAGGAGCCGCAGGAATATGAGGGCTGGATGGCAGAAGTGTTGCCCTCTCGCCGGGACCCCGACCCCTGACCTGGGGCTGCTGGTGCGGCATGGCCTGGACAACAGGGGCAGGAGACACAAGGGGTCAGCGTCAGCCAGGGACAGCAGAGCCCCTGGCCTGGGTGGCAGGAAGCTGGGTCTTGCTGATGAGCTGTGCAATGCTGGTGGCACAGGTCCCTGTGCCTCAGTTTCCCCAACTGTAGTAAGCGCGTAATCTTGTCTCTGGGATAGACAGCGGTAAGCCGTTCCTGTCCTGATTGACGGGGCCTCCGGCATCCCCACAGGGCGGGAGCCTGGCCCGGAGCAGTGGTCTCTGCTCTGTCTGTTCTCTCCAGCCTGACTAGTGATCCTCTCCAGGCTGCCCCTGCCTGTCCTGGCCAGCCATTCGGGGACGCATAGATCACAGTCAGGAGGGCACAGCGGGGTGGGGCACCCCAAAACTGGTTGCTGTCAATGGAGAGTGTGGTTTGGCCATTTCGTCCCTACCGCATGGCCCAGGGAGGATTGATTACTGGGCTGCACCCCAAGCTAGCCCGCCCTGGGAGGGGGTATTCGAGCCCCCAGGCCAGTGGCCCACAGGCTGTGCTGGGCATACTGGACTGGGGTCCCGAAGGCAGGCGAGACCACCCTTCCCCAACATACCACCTCTTCTGGGGACATGGGGTACGCAGAAGCCCATACCTGAGAGTGGCCGTGGAGGGACCGAGGGCCGGAGGGGCCACTTCTCTTCAAGGGGGACATCCCGGCTCCTCCCAGAGCCCCACGCCGGGGGGCCACCTCCCCTCCCTTCAGCTGAGGGATGCGGCCTGCTGTGGTCTCCTATGCCCCCGGTCCCTACCGGCCGAGCTGGGAGAGGCTGGCGGACCCCTGGCACAGACCCATGCCAGGCTTTGCAATTTGCTGTGGGGCAAGATAGGGGCTTCTCTGTGCTTGTGACGGTCTCAATGGCTCTCAGGGGCCACCAGTGGGGTGTGGCCAGCAGGGTCACTCTGTCCCGGGATCCATGGTGGGCCTGGGAGATTCCCACCAGTCCTGGTGGCTCCCCCTCTGCCTGGAGTCCCAGGAGCGGGCCAGCCCGGGCTTCTGCGGGGTACTGATGTGTGTGTGTGTGTGTGTGTGTGTGTGTGTGCCCTCAGCTTTGGTCTGTGTGATGGGAAACACCCCCCACACGTCTGTGCGCACACTGACACGCCAACCCACACGCACACAGATGAACTCAAGCCCAACACCCCATAACCGCTCTTGAGCACACGTGCACACGCTCCCGCGTGCGTGCACACACGTCTCTCTGACACGCGTGGCGTGCACACAGGCGTGCACACTCCGCATAACCGCCCCCCCGGCTGGCCTGCCCTTCCTGCCTGAGGCGCCTGCTGGCCTCCCTGCCCCTCTCATCCATCTTGCCTGCCAGCCCGTCCCTCGTGCCCCCATATCCCTCACACCTTCTCATCTCGCGGCTCGATAGCAGGAGGCCGCGTGGCAGCTGTGGCCGCGGGCAGATGGATGGGCCAGGCAGGGGGTGCCAGGGGAGGTCCCCTGGGGGGGGCCGGGGAGTGACGCCGCCCGTGGTCAGAGAGTCACTGTCGGGCCTGGGTGGGCGTGGAAGCCGTCAGGCTGTATCCAGTTTGGCCTGCACGGATGCCCCAGAGTGCCCAGCTCAGGACCGAGGGGACCCCAGCAGCGGACCCGGTGTCCCCTCCCTCCTGGGGTGCTCAGGACTTCCATCCAGCCTCCCTGGTAGGATTTCCCCTACCCCAAGCCAAGGTACCTCACCCCCTCCCCAGCCCAACTCCTCCTGAACCCCTACGGGCACTGGGCTCATTACACATTGGAAACGCATATTAGGGCTCTGTGCCCAGCCATATACAGAACCCCCCAAAGGACGCCCTAGGGACTTTGGTCTTGGAAACACATGTGTGTGCAGTCACAGACACACACCCAACACCTGGGCAGGCTCATGTGGTCACCCACACACGTGTGCACATACATGGGCACGAGCTTCTGCTCTCTCAGACTGACTCCCTGGCCCACGGAGTACAGGCAGGTTGGGGGGGACCCGTCTGTTGTCTCCAGGGCAGTTTTTCTCCAAGTGGGAGAATCAGTCCTCCTGGGCACTGATAAGCCATCATGGGTACAGAGACGGCCACCACTGGCCCCAGGACACACAGCGTGTGTAAGACCACGCTGGGCCAGACTTGCCCCAGATCGTGAGGTCACAGAGGGACCATGCAGGATAGAGGACATGAACCATTAATCCATGGACATCTTCCATTTTATAGATGAGAAACTGAGGCATGGAGGTATGAGGCATGGCAATAAACAGGGTATACAGCAGATGGCAAAGGGGGGTCCTGGGCTCAGGACTGTGGCTCAGGACCCACTCTTCGGATGGGAGGACTGAGGCTGGGCAGATCAGGCATGGGTTAGGGACCTGGGGTGGGGTGGCAGGGCAAGGACAGAGAATGTGAGCTTGGCAGTCTGGAGGGAGGCAATGCCCTTCTCATAGTACGCGGCCTCCTGATGAACACGGGGTACATAGTGGACTCCCCCTCACAGAGCACAACCTCATCACTGAACATCTGGAAGATGGCCATACCGAGCTGCAGTGGCCAACCTCTGCCCTGGCTTCTGTGTTTAGAAATGGAGACAAAAGTCACCTTAGAAAGACAGTTGTCATTGTGGAAGTGCAGCCTAGTGGTTAAGGGCATCGATAGTAAAGCCTGGGTTCGAATCCTTGTGAGCTGTGTGACCTCAAGCAAGTCACTTAACCCCTCTGGTCCTAAGCTTCCGTGACTGTAAAATAGGAACTATAATATCTTCTCCTATCATCCTGAGGTTTATTTTTTTAAAAGATTTTATTTATTTATTTGTGTGACAGAGATCACAAGTAGGCAGAGAGGCAGGCAGAGAGAGAGGAGGAAGCAGGCTCCCCGCTGAGCAGAGAGCCCGATGCGGGGCTCGACCCCAGGACCCTGGGATCATGACTTGAGCCGAAGGCAGAGGATTTAACCCACTGAGCCACCCAGGCGCCCCTCATCCTGAGGTTTAAATTAAACAGTTAATAGTCCTTAAAACAGTGTCTGACACACAGTAAATATAATACAAAAGTTTATCAAAATTTTTAATTGTGAGAGAAATCAGGGGTGCCTGGGCGGGGCAGTCGGTTGAGCGACCAACTCTTGGTTTTCTGCTCAGGTCACGGTCGAAGAGTTGAGATTGAGCCCGTTTGGGGCTCCTCATTCAGCATGGGATCTGCTTGAGTTTCTCTCTCTCTCCTGCTCCCTCTGCCCCTCCCACTCATGCCGTCTCCCGCTCTTTCTCTCAAATAAATAAATAGATAATAAAAATAAAGAAAAAATTGTGGAGGAAATCACAAGCTGTAAGAAGAGCAAAAAAAGAAAAAAAATCCAGCCAAGTTCTTTGGTTACTTTGGTTCTTTAAACAATTTTTGAAATGTCAAAGTCTTTCCAATGTATCTTTGCCTTTTGCTGAGTCACTCCCAGGCTGGGCCACTCCCATGGGAGGGAGCCCACTTGGGGGTGGGGAGCCGGACCCCGCCTGGCTGTCCCTTCTGCAGGGATGGACAGGGCTGATGGAGGAAGGAGGTCGTTTGGTCATCGCTCATCCTGAGGGGGTTCCCACCCGAGTTCCACCGGCAGGAGAGGACCCCGTGGGCCACAAGGACTCGTCTTAGAAGGAGGGGCTGTGGCAGCTCCTTGGGCTCAGGGACAGATCTCGGCCATGGGTGGGGGAGGGCAGAGCCGCCAGAGCGTGTGGCCCCCTCTGAGGCCTCTCCCATCTCTGAAGGTCGGTTGGGAGGCATGGGGATCCGTCACTAAGGAGGCTAGGACTGGGCACCCGGTGTGGGCAGCCCTGTGGCATGGACACTGGAGGACACAAGGGCCGCGGAGGACGTGCACCTTGTTCGACAGCGACACCACGTGGCAGCAGGCAGAGCGGCAGCGGGTGGGCTGCCCATCCTTCCAGAGGTCCCTGCCGGATGTAGAAGCAGGATTCCTGCACCATTCGGGAAGGGGAGGCCTGCAGACGGCCTCGCTGGATTCCCTAACGTGCAGAGGGGCGCTCTAGGAATTAACTGGAGAACAGAGAGAAGGTTCCATGTTTGCGCCTCCAAGCAGGTGAACTGGGGGGTGGCCGCTCCACGTCCAGGAAGCCGTCCTTGGCTACCTGTGGCCACATTAGATGCCTCACGTTGCCCGCACCCCTACATTTAGCCTCCCGGGTTGTGGGTGCCGGGTTCTTCCTCTGTCTCCCCCAGGAGGTTAGGGACAGCACCTCGGTCTTATTCCCCATTTTTTCACCGGAGCGGGACAAAGCCGGCTCGGAGGTGGGGCTCAGCGAGTACCTGCCCGAGGAAGGTGTGAACATTGGTTAGGGAGCGAGACAGGCAAACACAACCTGCGGGGCTGATCCGAGGTGAACCTTGGGTCTGGGGAACTCAGGAGGCCCCGACCAGCCTGAGGTCGGAACCAGCTTCCTGGAAAGGGGACATTAGTCTGGATTTTTCTGAACTGGCGAGGGAAGAATGAGTATCTCGGGCAGAGGGTGTGACCTGCTGGTGGCTGAAAGGGACGGTCTGAGGCGGGGACTTCAGTCCCAGGCCGGGCTGCCCCGCGGCAAGGACACTCCAGGTGAGGAAGGTGCTGGTTTCTGTCACCTGGTAAAGAAAAGGCGCCTGTGGGACTGGGGATTGGAGCGGCGAGCCCACCTTGAGAAGGCAAAACTACTGGGAAAGCACATGATGACAGCGCTAGGCATCTCGCAAGCAGGGCTTGGTTTGAGCCTGACGTGTCTGTGCATCTGGAAGGTGAGAGCCAACAGAAAGGGACAATGCCCCGAGGGTTTTGGTCCCAGCTTGGAAGAGGGCAGAAACGCAGAGCCCCGAGAGAGCACCTGGTTCCTCCAGGTAGAGGCTCCCGCGCAGCCCAGCCAGCAGCCAGCAGGCGGAGCTCAAAGCAGTCAGGCCGGTGATGACTCAGGAGCGGTGGCGTTTAACCCTTGGCACCGACAGTGGCTTTTTCAAAAGGGATTAACCTCAAGGCTCTGACCGTGGGAAGGGGAGGGGAGGAAGAACAGGAACAAGGCTTTTCGGGGGCAGGACATGTGGAAAGCACCTGCAGGAGCCTGAGGCCGCCCTCTCCGGTTTTCTAACTTGGTGCATAGGGCACAAGCGCTTGCAATCAGGAAGCCGATGCCCCGGCTCGCAGACGAGCCCTAGCAGCCGACTCGGGGGCCGGCGGGGCAGATCGGGTGCACAGGGAGAGTGGGCGCCACAGTGCCCCCGCAGCACGGCATGCTGTCCAGGGTGCCTGACTGCCCTTGACCCACAGTGCCCTAGTGCTCTAAACGCCCAAGACAGTTGCCAGAAATCCGGGGCCGTCCACCAGAGCTCCCCACCACGGAGCGGCTGGCTGCTTGAGCCCGGCAGATCCCAACCTCTACATACGCCACCATGTGCGGCCTAACCCAAGCCACCCCTCGTCACCGTGCAGACCAGGGAACTAGGTAACGTGATCACCATGTACAGATGGCCTCGTCGACTAGCCGGTCAGTGGGGGCCACATGTCAGAGGTCATGGTTTGCCACAGACCATAAAGCATGACACCAGAGGGAGGTGTTGTCCCCCCTCACCCGCAAGCAGCTTGGTTGAGTATTAAAGCAGCAAATTCAATTTAAAAAAACTTTTTTTTTAAAGATTTTATTTATTTATTTGACAGACAGAGATCACAAGCAGGCAGAGAGGCAGAGGGAGAGAGGAGGAAGCAGGCTCCCCGCTGAGCAGAGAGCCCGATGCGGGGCTCGATCCCAGGACCCTGGGATCATGACTTGAGCCGAAAGCAGAGGCTTTAACCCACTGAGCCACCCAGGCGCCCCTAAAAAAAATTTTTTTTTTAAAAGCTTAGCAGCTTCTTAAGATTCATGTATTTATTTCACAGACAGAGAGAGAAAGAGAGCACAAGTAGGGGAGCAGCCGAGGGAGAGGGAGAAGCAGGCTCCCCGCTGAGCAGGGAGCCCAACGAGGGACTCAATCCCAGGACCCTGGGATCATGACCTGAGCGGAAGGCAGAAGCTCAACAGACTGAGCCACCGAGGCACGCCTCAATTTTTTTTTAAAGATTTATGCACTTTACTGCGTGTTCTATCTCAATAAAAGTTAACAGTGATGCCTAATAATAAGGATGACAATGAGTGCTTGGGTTCTGGGCAGGATCTCCTTAGACCCTGACCCCGTCGCCTCATCATGGCTCGTTCACAGGACCCCTAAGGCACAGGGGGAGCTTTTCTGCAAAGGACTGGAAATAGGAACACAAGGCTTGCAGAGAAAGGGTCCAGGACTGGCACTCAGCACTGGCCTTAATCAGCCCACGTGCAAACACTGTGTCCCCAGGGTGTCTGGGGGGCAGAGGGCACTGCCCAGTGCCGCCTGGACAAAGGTGTGGACAGACGTACCTCTGGCCC
Organism: Meles meles; assembly: GCF_922984935.1. Taxonomy (NCBI): domain Eukaryota; kingdom Metazoa; phylum Chordata; class Mammalia; order Carnivora; family Mustelidae; genus Meles; species Meles meles. The sequence continues at coordinate 4,890,710 of NC_060073.1, read as the reverse complement.
AAAGTGGGGGGCAATGGCTCCCCTTAAAGCAGCAAATTAAATTATTAACAGGTGAAACCTCCTCGGCTGGGTGAACCAAAGTACCTTCTCAGGTTCTGATGCCCTTAAATAATCAACGAGCAGGGCCTGTCACCCCATACGCCAGACTGGGGACCCCGATGAGGCACCCAATATCGCGAAGGTATAGAAATGAGGCACCCAATGTCCCGACTCTCACCGAACATCTACATGCCCTGCTGCTGAGAACAGCGCGCCCCATGGTGCGTGGAAGAGGCATCATCTAGAGGAATTTACAGTGGGACGCCCCCTGTCGGAATGGGCGAGTTAGTTCACACCCTGGGGGAGAGGGAACACTCAGTCTCCATCGGACCCCATTGTCCTGCTGCAAGCCGGACCTGAGGAATGCACGCCACTGAGAAAGGGGAGAAGTACCTTCTTTGAGTAAGAGTAGGGGAGGTTGGACGTGAGCTCTCCGGGCGAGGACTAGGGAAAGAGCAGTGACTAGATCTGTTCTGCTAACTGATACCCCCCACCTCCCTATTTCTCAGAAAACCCCCTCATCATTCAGCTTTGCTCTGCTTTCCTGTACAAACTCAGTTCAACCCTGTCTTGTCTCTAGACCTCAGTTTCCCCATGTGTCAGAGAAAGTGGCTAGGATTTAAACTCTGCCCACCACGGCCTCCTTCTGGGAGTGCACGGCAGGATGACAGACGCGTCCAAAAGGGGCACGACCCCATCCTGTGCCCCTAGCAGGCATGACTAATCAAACTTTGTACTCTCTCCTATTGATTCCGAGCACCCAGAGCGTCGGAGTCCTTGCCAGGGACACACACACGTCAGAGTGACATCAGCCGTTAGTCAGATCTGGACTCAAGATCGGATCACTTCAGGTCACACAAACCAGCTCCCCAAACCAGGTGTGAATGGGGCTGTTAGAAATCGCTCTGTATTTGGGGGGGGGGGTCCTCCTGGCAACAGCCCAGGTTGGGGAGTTGGAGGTGGCCGTGGCGGTAGGCAGCGCTGCAGTTTTGGCCCAAGGCTGACCTTAGGACCCCTCCCCAGCAGCCCCAACCCATGGGCTTCCCCCCCACCATGGCTCCCCATCCCCTCCCTTGCTATTAAAAAAAGAAAAAATATGGCTCTGTATTCTGGGAACCTAATTATAGATCTGATACAAGGGAGTCCTTTGTAAACACCAGCATAGCCATATTACAGATATCCATGTATCTGTAAATACGCAGACATATCCCAGCAGAGGGTCAGGCCAGTGAGTCTGTGAAGGGGTTTCAGACGGGGCTTGGCCCTGAAAATGGCGGGTCCTGTGGCCCCGAGGTCCTGCCCAGAGGGGTCTGTTGAGACAAAACCCTAAGAACAGGATCCCTGCACTCTGGGACAGGACCCCCACCTTCCAGGGACCACTGAACACCTGGGCAGTCGCAGGACAGAGGCGTGGCCCACGGGGAGCTCACAGAAGGGTGCAGCTGTGGGAGCCCAAGGCCCAGCCTAACAGCTGCTGCCTGAGATTGCTGTAGGGCGGGTAGAGGAATTCATTGAGCTTCTTCAGGCCCGAGGGGGAGAGCAGGCAGGAGCGGTGGTGGGAGAAGGTGTCGAAGGTGAACTTGCCGTGGTACCTTCCCATGCCACTGTTCCCTGCATGGGCACAGAGGTGAGGGCCTGAGGTGGGCAGCCCAGCCAGCCTTAGCAGCAGCCCCCTCCCCACGCGGGAGCCCACGGCTGGCACGGCGCTCAGGGAAAGTCAAGCCACTCCAAGAGCCCAGATAGGGAAACTGAGGCCTTGAGAGGCCCAGGGCCTGGATCAAGGCAGAACAGAGAGTGAAGGCAAAAGTGGGCCCTCCCAGGTTGGGAGTACCAACCCGGTCTTCCCTGGGGGTGGGGGCTGGGAGCGGACGAGGGCTGGGCTCACCGACGGCCCCCAGCGGCAGGGACGGCAGAGACAGGTGAGCGAAACCTTGGTTGCCTCCGAAAATGCCGCTGCTGGTCCGATCCAGCATCTGGGTCACTACCTGGGGGGAGATGGGAGAGGCCCAGTGGTGGGCTCGTCATCAGGAAAGAGGACTTGGGTCCCCCACCATTCCACGGGGAGCAGAGAGTCTCCCTGTTCCCATCTTCTACTGAGATGTCTCCCCCCAGAGCTTTGCTCTGCCCCCTCTCCTCTGCAGGGACTCTGCCGGCCCATTCAGAGCCTTTGCATGGTTTAGGAAGACGGGGCTCTCTGGGTAGAAAAAGGCACCTCTTCTCTTAGTGGAAGCTGCCCCAGCCAGGGCAGACAGCTGGCCAGCCACACATCTGACAGTCTGTGGCCTTGCCCAAGCCCCCTCTGCCAGGAGTCCTTGTGCAGGCAACCTCTGTCCGGGAGATGTTGCTCCTAACCCTCCCACCATGGGCTATCAAGGGGAAGGTCACCTGTCTGCACCTTTTTCAGCCCCTCCCTTGTCCCAACCCTGCCCCAGCCCCCCACCTGGTTGCTGTTGGAGAAGGCGTACAGGGCCAGGGGCTTCTCCCGACGGTTGATGAAGTCGATGGCCTCGTCCAGGCTCCTCACGTTCACGATGGGCAGGATGGGGCCGAAGATCTCCTCCTGCATCACCGGCTCCGTCTCCTGCACGTCCACCAGCACCGTGGGGGCTGCGGGCACAAGGGACCCCTCAGCGCTGGGGCGGGACGGGGGTGGGTGTGGGCCACGGGCAGGGCTCAGGGGCCTTCCAGGGAAGAGAGCGTCCCCGCAGCCCCCAGGGAGGACGGCGAGGGGGTGTCCAGCCCCGGCGGGGGCCGAGGTGGAGCAGAGGTCGGGGAGGCAGGAGTCCAGGCTGGGCGAGATCGCGTGGCCCTGGGAGCCTCGAGGCGGGGCGGGGCGACGAGGGGTCGGGGCGGGGCGACTGGGTGTCGAGGGTGGGGCCCAGGCTCGCGGCCCAGGCTCGCGGCCCAGGCTCGCGGCCCAGGCTCGCGGCCCACGCGGGACCCGCGTCCTGGAAGGGCCTCGGCCCTGCGACGGCTCACCGATGTAGCGCTCGCTCTCGTCGCTCTGGCCGCCGATGGCCACGCGGCCGCAGCCCAGCAGGCCCCGGAGCCGCTGGAAGTGCTTGTCGCTGATGATGCGGCCCAGGCTCGGGGAGCTCTGGGGGTCGTCGCCGTAGAAGCGGGTGATGGCGCTCTGCAGGGCGGGCAGCAGCCGCTCCTGCGTGTCGGGGCTGCACAGGACGTAGTCGGGGGCCACGCAGGTCTGGCCGCTGTTGAAGTAGCGGAAAAAGGCCACGCGGTTGGCCACGCTCTGGGGGTCGCAGTCTTCGTCCACGTAGCAGGGGTTCTTGCCCCCCAGCTCCAGCGTGACGGGCGTCAGGTGCTTGGCGGCTGCAGCCATGACGATCCTGCCCACTTGGGTGCTTCCTGGGGATATAAGAGTTGACCGCCGGCCATGCTCAACCAGCCTTGGTTAGATGGTCCAGGCACCACTTCTTCGGGTCCATTGTACCTTGTCTGCTGGGATCTGCCCCAGGCCCTGCTGCCCCAGCGGTCCACCCTGTAAGGCCCAGGGGCTGATTGCCATCTGGGATGCTCGCCACTGCTGGCCACCACCTCTCCTTCGGCAGCCTTCTCTCCCCACCCCAACCAGGACTCTGGTTGAGGCCACTCTCACCAGTGAAGAAGATGTGGTCGAACTTGTGCTCCAGCAGCTGCCGGGTCTCCTGGGGCCCTCCCAGCACCACGGCAAAGCAGCTCTGCGAGGCAGGGCAGATGGTTCAAGGTCCTGGGGCCAGCTGGCCCTCCGGAGCAGACAGGGATAGGGGTGTGCGACCCCGGGGGCTGATGGGGTGGGGCCATCCTCACCTGGTCCAGGTATCGAGGCAGGACCTCAGCCAGGACCTTCCCTGTGCCCTTACTTAATTCTGATGGCTTCAGCACCACGCAGTTCCCTTCAGGGACAGATGGGGACATCGTGGGGGAAAGGCCAGTGCCCCACACCCACCCAGGGCAGAGATGCAAGGAACATGCCAGAGGCCAGGGGTACCACATAAATGGAATTCTGGGGGCCTCCTTTGGGAAGGGCTCCTGGGCGGGCTCCCCACCTGCCGCGAGGGCGCCCACTAGCGGCATCAGGGTCAGGTGCACCGGGTAGTTCCAAGGGGCGATGATGAGCACCAGGCCCAAGGGCTCCTTCCGGATGAAGGCTGAGTCCAGGGAGAAGACCTTTGGTTCAGGACACGTGGTAAGGCGCGACCCTGGATCACCCCAAAGCTGCCCCCCAGGGTCTTTGAGGGGCATGTGGAGTGGAGCCTTCGTGAGGAGACCGAGGAAGTTAGAGACTGGGGGCGGGGGTGTTGGGAGGTGAAAAGGCCTAGGCTGGAGCCCCCCCACCCCCACCCCGCTGCGGGCAGCGGCTCACCAGGTTCTTGGCCACGTATTCATCCTTCATCCAGGTGTGTAGCTTCTGGAGTACCAGGTCGACCTCGTTCTGGCATATGAGGAGCTCGGATACGTCTGCGTCAAAGGCTGACTGCAGCGGAGAGAGAATTCAGGGGTCGGGTCTGGGGCTGGGCAGGGAGGTGACCTAGTGCTTGGGATCCCCAAGAGTTCCAACCCTGGGGTCATGGAGAGAGGCCCCCAGAGGCCACACAGTGAGCACAGTGAGCGGTGAGGAGCACGGGGCCCCTGGGCAGGTGGCCCGAGCTCCAACACTGGGACTTCGGGCAAGAGCCTTAACCCCCATGCACCTCAGTTTCCCCCTCAGTAACATGGGAGTCGTGGCTCACGGGTTTGGATGACTTAATGCTGCCGCACCTTGTGTGCCAGAAAAACGTCTGTGAAATAAACGGGAATGAACCGGGGGCACAACCAGTCCTCCACCCCACCCCCCGCCCGCCGCCCCGGCCCACCTTGTGCAGGTCCTGCGCCAACGCCTCCCGCAGAAGCTGCTTGTTTTCCTGCAGGAAGCGGCCGAGGCCCTTGAGCTGCGCCGCCCTGAACTCTGCCGGCCTCGTCCGCCCTGTGCTGAAGGCCTCCCGCAGCCGCCGCAGGGTGTCCGCGTAGGGGTCCATGCTGCAGGGAGGGGGCAGCGTGGGCCGGGGCTCCCCACCTTCTCGGGCATCCTCCCTGCGCTCCTGGCTGCACCTCTGTGGGCTCACGGACACTCCTACAAGGACTCCCGCGTGACCCCAGAGGGCCGGAGCTGCCCCCGCACCCCTCCAACACGTGTCCCACCATTTCCTCCTGAGAACTTGCTGGAGGAGCGAGGCCTGAGTGGGCCGCTGGCAGGGTTGACCCGGAGCCCCCGGAGCTCTGCCTGGATTACCAGCATCGCCCTCCCTCATCCCGCTCTCTGCCTGGGCTTCACACCATCAGCCCGGCTCTAACTTTGTCAGCGGCCCCCCAGTACCTCTCCAGGGCCAAAGGCCTCGGCCCTGAATCACGGCCCAGAGTGGAAGAGTCTGGGCTGAGTCATGGCCCCCAGGTGTCCCGATGTCCATCCCCGGTCCCTGACGGCAGCTCAGTCTTACCTTTCCCAGGTGAGGTGTGTCCTCACTGTGTACACTTGGAGTGTCTGGTGACAACCTCAGACTCGGCTTGTCCAGGACCAGATCCCCAGGCCCAGCCCCACTCTTGCCCAATAAATGGGGAAGCCAGGATGGGTGTGGACGTGCCCGGAGGGGTTGGAGCTGGCCTGCTGGTTCCTGCTTCGCATCCAAGGCACCTCCTTGCCTGCCCCCTGCAGGGGAGCAAGGACTGGGGGCTTACTGACCTGGCTGTTTACCAGGGCAGGCTTTGGCTGGGTCTGGGCTGTGTAGGAGACACAGCCGACTTGGCCAGTCCTCCCGGACCTCACAGTCTCAACGTGGAGGAACAATGATACTGAAAACAGTTCACAAACAGGTTTCGTGGGCCACAGGCCTACAGGCTGAGGCCAGCGAGAGGCCCCACCGGCGGGTTCCAGCTGCAGCGGGAAGGAGAGGGGCAGGGGCAGGCTCCGGGAGGGCTGGGGTTCTGGGCAGAGGGACTGGCATGTGGTCAGGTTCTGGGAAACGAGACACAGCTAGGCAGGGCCTTCACACAGGGAGCTGGGGCTTGGAGTGGGCGGGGGGCCCACTCCGGAGCACAGACAACACAGGAAAGACAGCTGGTCTGATTATGACCCCTCCGAGGTACTGGGGGGCAGGGGGGACCTGATTTACCCTCCTCACACCTGCTGTGTGGTGGCTTCGGTCCCAGTCTGCATGGCCCTTGGCCCCTAGCCCCACCAGCGCTGAGCCCTCGCCCTTCTGAGATTGACTCCGAGCATCTTTCTGTGGCTTCCAGAGGTTCCGCAGTGAGAAGGCAGTACTTTCAGGGGCAGAAATAGACAGTAAGCGTCGCTTGTACAGCCATAAACCAAAGACTCAGCTCCAGCTTCGCCTCCCAAGCAGCTTTCCCTTTCCTCTCCCAACACCCCAGCCGTCCCCGTCACAGGCTTGGTGACACCTGGCTGGTCCCAGTCTGCCCATGTGCTGCCTCGTCCCCCAGTCTAGGAGCTCCTTGAGGAGGAGGGGGTTTGTCCCTGCCCACCCACCCCCACCAGGCCCAGAGGGAGGGCTCCTCGGAGGGTGCTGGAGCCCGGGAATCTGAAATCCAGGCACAGCCAGAGTAGGACAGTGCCTGCCTCCCTGAGCAGAGTCAGCTCCCGGCCCCGGCCCCTGCCCTGTGGCTCCATGTTTCACATTGGAGACTCCCGGGCCCCACACACCCCAGTGTGGGCTCAGACCCTGGGTTCCTCCCCGCACCTTTGCCTTCTTTGCCTGACATTCCGCTTCCGGAAGCACTGACTCCGCTCCTATCCCTGGTCTCACCCCTGGCCCTGCTGACTGCCAGTGTCCCCCACACCGCAGCCCAGCTCCTAGCAGACCCCCATGCCCATGCCTGGCAGGGGAGTGGCCCTGGGGAAGCAGAAGCTGCCTCCTACTTCACGGCTCTAAAACCTTCCCCAGGCGGGGTCAGGGGTTGGCTGCGGCTGGACAGAGGACAGGTCTGGCAATTCCAGGCTGTTCTGGGGGTGCTGACAGGGGCTGGCAGGAAGTTATCCGAGGAGAAAAATCCCCCAGGGGATTACAGGATAAAGTATCGGTGGGACCTGGCAGCAAGTGCCAAGCAGCGTTTTATGGCCCACCCAGGTCCCGGCACCGACTCCTCACGTCCACCATCCCCTCCGTCCCCACGCCACAGGGGCCCTTTATCTCCCCTCTCCTGACAAGCCCAGCGGGAGTCCTTGGGGCGGAGGAAGGGGCCGGGGCAGCTGCAGGAAGCCTGGCTGGGCGAGGCACCTGGCTGCACCCTGGGCAAGTCACTTAACCTCCCCGAGCCTCTCTCGGTGAGAACAGTGAGTGACCGGGTCCCTGAGAGGATCACCCAGGAAGATGACCAGAATAGATAAGACAGGTCACAGCCGCTGACGCAGTCAGCGCTCCTAAAGGATGGCTACTGACACAGCCTCAGCGCCCGCCTGAGCGCACAGTGAGTTCTGGGAAGCAGGAACACGGGCTCGGGTTCTGTCCCCTCCCTCACCGGTTGTCCGACCCCGTCCTTCCACCAGCCCTGACTGTGGTCCAATCCGACCGAGACCACCGGCTGCGGAGGGCTGTGAGGAGTGGCTCCGGGCAGAGCATGGGAGAACCCACCAGAACCCCCCCGGGCACCCCGACATCACCCTTGCCCCAGACCCGCAGAGTCAGCTTAGCAGGAACCGCAGCTTATCACAGCCCCCAGGTCTGAGTCTGGGCCCGGGCCGGAGACGGCAGTGGGGTTAGGACACCGGGAAGGGAGCCTCAGGGCTGGCGGGGCCCATCTAAGAGCAGAGCGTGAGGGTAACAGCTGAGAGGGCCTCCTGCCTCCCACCAATGGGTGATACGCACTTCGGATGGCTGACGCGTACCTTAATGAGGCTGTTAAAACAAAACGAAATGAAACGGAACAGAAGTGAGCTGCCCAAATAGCTCAACAGCCACAGGGCTTGGGGAAGCAGAGAATAAGACCATTGTAAGATGTCTCTGCAGCCCCATTTGACCAGTTTCCTGTGGCTGCTGTAACAAATGGTCACAAACGTCGTTGCTGAGAACAAAAGAAATGTATGGTCTCTCGGCTCTGGAGGCCAGAAGTCCCAGATCAGGGCCCTGCTTCCTCCCATGGTTCCCGGGCAGAGTCCTTCCCTGCCAACCACCTGCAGTGGCTGGGAGGGAAGAGCCGCCTCTCCGGGCAGACGGGATACAAGCGAAAACATCTGAGGACAAGAGGAAGCCCAGTGCGCTGCGTGTCAGTGAGACAGAGCAGGGGGAAGGCCGGGGACAGACCAGGAGCACCTTGGAGTGGGTACAGCCACTGGAAGGCAGACGCTTAACTGCTCGAGCCACCCAGGAGCCCCTTGAGGATTCTTTTCCAGGAGTTCTGTTGCTACCGGGGAGCCAAGGATGGGTGGTGGCTGGGGCTGGGATGGGTTCAGAGTGGGGAGATCTGGGAGCACATACCAGTGTTTATGGGGTTGAACCAGGTGGGGAGCCCTTGTCGGGGGAAGGTAGAGGGGCAGGGCATGTGGGGTGAGGGCCGGCAGAGTTGGGGGCAGAGAACGAGGGACGAGGGACGGATTTCCTCTGGGGATTTCTGTGTTTTCCATGATGTAACACCAGCCAGGGAAAGGAGGGAGTAGGGGAAGGAGGAAGACGGATGTGACAAGGCTGAGGACAGAACAGTGGCTCTGGTTGAAGCCTGGGAGGTTTGGCCCTGACTTCCCATTGCGATCTGACAGGCTCCTATGGACTGAGTGGGGCCCCTCTAAAATCACATGGTGGAATTTACAGAGTGTTCCCTTTGTGCCGATTACACACATTGGTGTAACATCAGATATGCGTCTCTCGGTGTTTCTCTTGGGTGCGTATCTGGGATCACGATGTGTAGGTGGTATTTTCATCTTCAACTTCCCCAGGTATTGCACACATGACCTTTGGAGGATATTTGCCTCCAAAGAGAATAACTAATGGAAATTTCCCCTACCGTTGTACGAAAGCTCCCCTTGCCCCATATCCTCTCCAACACTTGGTATTGTCAGATTTTTGCTTTTGGCCCATAAGTGTAGTCAGTTGAACAGTGCCCTTCCCTCACCCCGCCCCCCTCAAAGGTATGTCTATGCTCTAACACTGGGCATCCCTGAATGTGACCTTCTATGGGAAAAGAGTCTTTACAGATGTAATGAAATTGAGGATCTTGAGATAAGATCATCCTGGGTTAGCCCCAGGATCCCTCAATCCTATGATGAGTGTCCTCACCAGAGAAAGAGATTTGAGATAGAAGAGGCGGCGGCCACGGGAAGATGAGACAGAGATGGCTGTGAGCGAAGGAAGCCCTCCGCCCCAGCCCCCAGAAGTGGGAAGAGGTAAGGCAGGACTGTCCCCTAGAGACGCTGGACAGAGTGTGGTCTTGTTGTACCTGGATTTCAGGTTTCTGATCTCCAGAACTGTGAGAGAATTAAATATCTGGTTTCTAAGCCACCAAGTTTGTGTAATTTGTTACCTGGGTCCTAGGAAACAGACACAATGGGTACTTAACAGTATCTTACAATTGTTGTAATTCATATTTTACGAGTTACTGCTGAAATTGAGCATAGTCTCATTTGCTTATGGGCTCTTTGGGCTTCTTATCAGTTTTTTGTTTGTTTGTTTGTTTGCATGGTTTTCTACTGTGTTATTTTTCTTTTGTCTTATTGGTTTGTAGGAATTTTTAAAAATATTTTTAAAGAGATTTTATTTATTTATTTGACAGAGAAAGAGAGAGCACAAGTAGGCAGAGAGGCAGGCAGAGAGAGAGGAGGAAGCAGACTCCTTGCTGAGCAGAAAGCCCGGTTCGGGGCTCGATCCCAGGACTCTGGGATCATGACCTGAGCCGAAGGCAGAGGCTTAACCCACTGAGCCACCTGGGTGCCCCTAGTTTGTAGGAATTCTGTATATTCACAACAGTAACCTTTTGCTGTATATCTATTTTTTTGGTAATGAATAAACTTTATTTTCTAGAACAGTTTAGGTTCACAGCAAAATTGAATGAAAAATACACATACTTCCGATCTACTGCTTTAACCCCCACACGCACCCTCCACATCCCTCACCAGAGCGGCACAGGTGTTAAAATCGGCGAATCCACCCTGACCTGTCATCATTTCCAGACTCCACAGTTACACTGGGGTTCCCACTTGGTGTTAGACATTCTCTGGGTTCCGACAAATGCATAATAACATGCATCCACCATTGTAATATCATAAGGGATAACTTCACTGCCCTCAACTCCTCAGTGCTCCATGCCTTCACTCCGAACCCCTGACAACCACTATATATTTTTTTTTAACTGTTTCTATAGTTTTTCCTTTTCTGGAATTCCACGTAGCTGGAGCCACACAGCATGCAGACTTTCAGATTGCAATCTTTCACTTAATCATATGCGTTTAAGTTTCCTTCATGTCTTTTCATAGTTCAATAACTCATTTCTTTTTAGCCCTGAATAATATTGCATTGTCTGGATGGACCACAGTTTAGTTTATTTATCCATTCACCTTTGGAAGGACATCTTGGATGCTTTCAAGTTGTGGAAAGTATGAATAAAGCTGTTGTATACATCCATGTGCAGGTTTTTGTGTGGACACACGTTTTCAAGTCCTTTGGGTAAATACCAACTATTTCATTTGAAATTTTTCCTGCTCAAATGGTTTCTGAGAGTTCAGATATAATTCTTACTTTTGTTCCTCTATAGATCAGGTATAGATAACATACCCACCCCCGTTCCTTCCAAGATTTTTTCTTTCTCTTTGATTTTCTAAAGTTTGAATGTGATATGCCTAGATGTAGCTTTTTGTGTGTTTATGTTACTTGGTGTGCTCTGAGATGCCCAGATCTGTGGTTTGGTGTCTGATGTTAATTTGGGGAAATTCTCAGTCATCGTTTCTTCAAATATCACTTCTGTTCCTTTTCTCTTTTCCTTCCGGTTTCCCTGTTACACGTGTGTTATGCTTTTTGTTATTGTCCCACAGTTCTTGGATATTCTGTTCTATTTTTCCCCCAATCTTTTTTCTCTGTGCTTTTCTATTTTTTTTTTTAAGATTTTATTTATTTATTTGACAGAGAGAGAGATCACAAGTAGACAGAGAGGCAGGCAGAGAGAGAGGAGGAAGCAGGCTCCCCGCGGAGCAGAGAGCCCGATACGGGGCTCGATCCCAGGACCCTGAGATCATGACCCGAGCCGAAGGCAGCGGCTCAATCCACTGAGCCACCCAGGCGCCCCTGTGCTTTTTTATTTTGGGGTTTTTTTGTGTCATATCTTCAAGCTCAGAGATTTTTTCCTCATCCGTGTCTAGGCTGCTAATGAACCCCTAGAAGGCACTTTGTTACAGAATTTTTGATCTCTTGCATTTCATTTTGATTTTTTGTTAAAGTTTCTGTTTCTGCTTACATCATCTACTTGTTATAGCATGATGTCTGCCTTTCCATAAAGCTCAGCATGTCAGTCCTAGCTTTATAAAATTCCTGTCTGATAATTCCAAGATCTGTGTCATTTCTGACTCTGGTTCTGATGCTCGTTTGGTCTCTTCAGACTGTTTTTGGCCTTTCACAATGCTTTGTAATCTTTTTTTTTTTGAAAGGGGGACGTGATGCACTGGGTAGAAGGAACTGCGTTGAAGGTGGGGAAGCATCAGGGAGGGGAGGCCGTGGTGCAGTCCCGTGGTTATGTCTCCACTCACCATTTTGGTGAGCCCGTGCCCCTTGACTGAACTTGAGTGTATCTCCATTTTTTCTTTCCCTAGATGGAATGGGATGGTTAGAAGGGCCTGGACTTGCACATTTCCCTTTCTCCAGGTGGGGTAGGCTCTCATAAAACCCGAGAGGTTAGGCTCTGGTAAAATGGTTTCTGCTGAGGGCAGGCCTTGGGAACAGAAAGCTCTGGCATGTTTCAAAATAGTTCCTTTTCCCTCCCCCTGCTGGAAGCATGAAGGGATTTTCCCCCAATACTCACTGTAAGGATCAGGTAGAACTCCTGGAGGTAAAACTCATGAAATTTGCATGGAGGGGTCCCCCATGACTGGGGCCCCCTGCATTTTTTAACTCTCAGATTTATCCACACTGAGCTCCAGAAATTCCCTGTTCACAGTTCAGGATTTCCTGTGCTGGCGCTGGGTCCTGTAGAAGTTTCTTTTCGTGGGTGTGTTTCTGCTCTCCAAACTTGCATTTCTCTATATCCACTTGCTTGTCTCTCCAATTCTGGGGAGAGCAGTTTGCCCTGGGATTTCACTTCTCTGACCGCGTTGATGCCTCAGTTGGTTCAGTTTTGTACTTGTGGTTAAGAGGAACTGATGACTTCTCAGCACCTTGCTGGGCTGGAAGCCAAGGAGATATCTTGAGAGTTTCTTCTCGCAGCTGACAGCTTGTAATCCCACTCTGTTTATGGTACCTTTTGTGGAATGGATTTTAATTTAGTCTTGAAGAAGACAGGACCAAGCCCTGACATCTGGGAGCTGGGACAGCACGACCAGCCAGGACTTGCTCTCTCCTGTTGAATAGGAACAAGTCCACAGAGTAACAGAATCAAAGACATGCAGCTTTGATGGATGGAGACAAAAACAAGACCATTCCCTAAACTGACTGAATGCTAACAGGCATGAACACAGTCCAAACCACAACAGCAGCCACACATTCCTCCATCCTGGTCGTGATATGCATGACGGTGCCTGTGGGTCAATTGTAGCTTTACCTTCCTGCTCATCTGCACTCTGTATAGATAAAATATGTTCAGATACTCAGTCACAGAGAGATCCCTGCTCTAACAGCCTCCGATCCAGAGCAAAGCCCAGCTTCCTCAAACCTCCCTCCAGTTACTCGATGCAAACACAAACCCTCTAAGTCTTTTCCAACACCCTCTTATTGAGACACCTTACAGTTCTCCATGGTCTCAAAAGCAATAAATCCAATTTGTTCAAAGATGAATGTGTTCTTACTGAGCATTGTCTAGAGGACATTGACAGTATAGTCCAATTTGTTTTGACTTTAAGATTTGTGCTTTTTATATCTTTTTAAGAAAATTTTCTCTACCCTAAGCTCATTTTTAAAAGTTGGGTTTGTGTGTGTGTGTGCAGTGTGTGTGTGTGTGTGTGTGTGTGTGTGTGTGTGTGTGTTTCTCCCCAAAGTCAGGTTTCCACATTAAGTTCTGCTAGAATTTATTTATTTTCATGAATTGTGTGAAGCAGAGATCTAATTTAACTTTTTTCCCCCATACATATAACACATTGTTCTAGCAACTGGTTGGATGACAAATCATTTGTAGTAAGTCCGTTTCTGGGTTGTGTAATCTATTTCATTGCCTTGTTTATTTCTCTATCCCAATACCAATACTATACTGTCTTAAAGACTGTTGTTTAATAAAAATCTTGAAATCTAGTAGGGCAAGTTTCCCTACCTTGTTTTTCTCCCGAATTATCTTGGCTTATTCTTGGCCTATTTGTTTCCTATAAACATGTTAATATCAGCACACCAAATTCCATGAAAACTGCTGTTGGGGTCTTGATTGGAAGTGTTTAAATTTATAGATCACTTTTGGTGAATGTGACATCTTCCCATCCATTAACATGGTATATCTTTCCACTGATTTAGCTCTTTATTACTGTCTTTCAATACAATATTATAAATTTTTCCATTAGCACATTTTTAGCTAGATGAATACCAAGGTAGCTTGTTTTTACTCTAAAAATCATACTTTCTAAAAAGGTATAGGAGTATGGGAATGCAATTTATGTCTTTGTATTAATCTTATTTTCATTACTGGTTCTAATGATAGTGAGGTTTGCATGTACATGAAGATAAAATCTATAGAAATTGACAGGTTTTTTTCTTTCTTTTCAATTCTTACATTGCATTGGTTTTTCTCATTCTAATGTGTGCACTAGGACCTCTGGTACAATGTTGAATAAAAGCAAATGAGAGAGGGAATTAGGGTCAAGTTCTTGTCCTTAATGGACTGTGAGTAATTCACCTTTAAGTATAATGTTTGCTGCACACTTCTGGCAGATTTCTTTGCCTTTCTTTGGAGAATTTTCTATACCTAGCTTGATGAGAAATCTTGTTTATTTTGTTTATTTAAATCATAAATGGATATTGAATTTCATCAAGTGTTTTCTCGTCATCTGTTGAAATGGTCATATGCCTTTTCTCCTTTAATCAGTAAATATGATGAGTTGTATTAGAAGAAATTTGCTTTTGGTGGGGCCTGGGGGGCTCAGTCATTTAAGCATCTGACTCTTGATTTTGGCTTAGGTTATGATCTCAAGGTCATGAGATTGAGCCCCTCATCAGGATCCAAGCTGAGTGTGGAGCCTGCTTAGGATTCTCTCTCTCCCTCTCCCTCTGCCTCTCCCCCCACTTCCCCCCCAACCCCCCAGCTCATGTGCACATGTACGAGGGGCTCTCTCTAAAAAAAAAAAAAAAAGGAAGAGAAAAAAGAAATTTGCTTTTTCTATATTGCAGGATTAGGTTTGTTAATAAAATATTAAGCATTTTTGCATCTCTGTTCATGCACGTAATTAGCCTTACTTTCTTTTTCTGTTTTTAATGCCCAGGATGGTCTAGCTTTATCAAGTAAGTTGAAGAGCATCCTCTCTTTTTTGTCCTCTGGAAAATGCATGTAAGTTTGGAGTTACCTCTTCCTTGAATAGTTAGTAAAACTCTACCTATAAACCCAACAGGTTTAAAGATTTCTTTGTTGTTGCTGTGTCATATGTATGTGTAGAAAATCTGAGAGATTGTACAAGTCTGAAGGTAATTGTGATAGACAGCTTATCAGATGGCTCTTATGGGTCCTGCCTCCAGGCACTTATGCCCTTGTGTAATCCTCTCTCCTCGGGTATGGAATGGACCTAGTAACTTGCTCCTAAAGAATGAAATAGAGCAAAGGTTATATCATTTTAAAGACTCGATTATAAAGGATTATGAGTCATGGAATATTAAAAGCATTGTGCACCATGACTTAATGGAGTTTATCCCAGGAAGGCAAGGGTGATTCAACATCAGGAACCAATCAATATAATATGCCACATTAATAAAATAAAAGAGAAAAAGCATTATCATATCCATAGATATTTTTAAAATTGACAAATTCAACACACTTTCATAATCAAAACCACTCAGCAAACTAGGAATTGAAAGGAACTTTCTGAACATGATAAGAAGCATCTATGAAAAACCCATAGCTAATGTCATACTTGGTGGTGAAAGACTGAGAACTTTCCCTTCCCAATCAGGAACAAGACAAGGATGACTGCTTTCACCATGGCTGTTCAATAATTTCCTGAAAGTCTAGCTGGAGTATTTAGGCAAGAGAAAAGTAAATAAAAGGCATTCTAATAAGAAAGTAAGAAGTGAGAAGTTGGGGCACCTGGGTGGCTCCGTGGGTTAAGCAGCTGATTTCTGTCAGGTCATGATCTGGGGGTCTTGGGGTCAAGCCTTGCGTGGGGCTCTGCTTAGCAGGGAGTCTGCTTCTCCCTCTCCCTCGGTGCTCTCCCTCCCTCTCTTGCTCTCTCTCAAATAAATAAACAAAATATTAAAAAAAACACAACAAAGTGAGAGTTCATACAGGTGATATTACTCTATATATAAGAATCCTGAAAACATACGCTCCCACTACTAGAGCTAATAAACCAATAAAGCAAAATCGTAGAATACAAAGCCCACACTCAAAAACCAGCTGTCTTTCTATATACCAGCAACGAGCAATCCAAAAAGGAAATTAAGAAAACAATTCCATTTACAATATCATCCAAAGCAATAAAATACTGAAGAATATATTTAACCAACCCATAACAGTTTTCTTACTTCCTTTTCCAGCCTTCACTGACTCTGTTCTGAAGCCCCAGATTTCAGCTAACAGCCTGTTCAAGGCAATTTAGACCTTTCTCTGACATGATCCAAAAGCCTTTCCAACCCCCACAACACCCTCACACTGGCCCATTCCAAAGCCGCCCCCTTGCTTTTAGCCGTTTGCTATGTTAGCTCCCCACTTCCGGGTATCAAAATCTGTCTGCTGCTTAACAAATCCCCCCTCCCAAACTCAGTGCCTTAAAATAACCATCATTTAGGACCGAAGTTTCTCTGGGTCGGGAATCTGGCTGCAGCCCAGCTGGGCCCTCCAGCTCAGGGTCTCTGGTGGGCTGGATGTTGTCACCCTGGATTTTGGAATGGCTATGAATCAGCAGCCCCCGGCGCCTCCCGTCCCCTTCCTGCAACAGAATGCCTACAGCAGCTATCCTGTGTGTGACCGGGGGACAGAGACTCCATGCTTTTTGTTTTGACCACGGATGGTTTTCAAGCCCCCATCCTCCCCTTGCCCCCCCCACCCCCAATCTGGGCAGCCTGATAAGAAGACCCATGTGCAGCCCTCATTCCTTGGCACTTTCCAAGTTTCAAACCAAATTTCAAATGCCAACCATGGAAACCCAAGCCTGCATACTGGCATCCCCCCACCCCCTGCCCCGGGTGTCCCCTGAAGTACAATGAAAGCCTGAAGCCACATGCTCTTAATTAGTCAGTCTGAGCCTTCTCCTTGGGGAATCCTTTTGCTGTTTATTAGGTGAGTAATAGACATTATTTCGTGTCCATCGCTGCCTATGTGTCATTTATCCCAAGATCCGTAAGTCCCTGGGCAGGGGGGGTGGCCTGGCATACAGCAGGGGGTGCCAGGCACCCAAGTGAAACCCTTGGTTCTGTGAACAGGGTGGCTGGACCATGACCACAGGCAATGGATCTTCTCTCTGCTCACTGACTGGGTTCACGCCACAGGTGGAGGGCTTGGGCAGCCTCCGTAGATGGGGGCATGTCTATGCTCCAGGCGGTGCCGTTTCTGTTAGTTCCTCTGGATTTTCCCAAGCCTCTGCCCTACATCCTGCTGCCTGAGGATCCTGACCCCGGACTGCCCCCCAGCAGGGCCAGGCCCTTCTTCTGAGAGAAGAAGGCTAACAGTCCTGTGTCTCAGCCAGCCGCTGACCCCCACCTTTCCCAAGAGTTCCCCAGAAAGGGTGGTTGATCTCTGGGGGGTGGCCACTGTGTGTGAGCACCACGTGCTGATGTTTGGAGCCTGGCGTTTGCACAGCAGATGGCCCACCTGTGTTCCACAAGTTCAAGGTGCTTCTTTGGGGTTGCCGTTCTCACTTTGCTGCTATATGCTGACCCACTTTGGAATGTGCTGCAGGAAAAAGGAAAAAATGTAAATAGAATGTTCCCTAAAATATCCTGAATTGCAGAGAGTTTAGATAACTTTACTGCAGGTCACGGGAAAAATAATAGCCCTTCTGACCGTGGTCCTCGGGGGAGAGCTGCAGGAAAGAAAAGGGCTCGGCTGCGGGCCATGCTTCCACTCACATTGCAGCCCCCTGGCCCCTTTGGTTTCAAGGTCGTCCTTTGTGGTGTGTAGGACAAGGACCTCAGGGAGCTGGCCCCTTTGGCTTACCACTCAGGATGGCTGCCCCTGGGTTTCTTGGGTGAAAAGCTGCCTGCTTCAGCCCGCACACACACGTATTGCCTCGGAACAGCCAATATACAATACAAAATGATTCAACCTGTCCCAAGTTTTCAACAAGTATCCTAAGATCTTACCTTCTTACAAAATACAAAAGGCTTAGCTCTCTCTGGGTCCCCCCCCCTTTTTTTTTTAAAGTTTATTTATCTGGGTAACCTCTACACCCAACATGGGGCTCGAACTGACAACCCCAAGACCAAGAGTCGCACGTTCTCCCAACTGAGCCAGCCAGGCGCCCCCCAAAGGCTTTTGAATCCCACCAGACTCAGCTACTAACAGTCTACTCTTGACAGGAAGCCTTACGGATAACGGAAACAGTTAATTAACACGTATTTTGTATGCTATATGTATTGGGTACCATGTTCTTACAATAAAGTAAGCTTGTGAAGTTTCCATCCTGTGAAATTCCAAGCATAAGTGGATTTGGGCAGTTCAAACCGGTGGTGTTCAATGGTCAACTATATGTCTCCTCCTTTATCTTTTTAAAGTTTATTTATTTATTTTTTTAATAATCTCCACACTTAATGTGGGGCTCGAACTCACAACCCTGAGACCAAGAGTTGCACGCCTTGCGGACTGAGCCAGCCAGGCGCCCCCGTATGTCTCCAACTAGAATTTCCACCCATAGCCTTAATCAAACAGCGCCGGGTTTACCAGGAGCCAAATCGGCCCTTTCTTCTCTGATCAATGCCGGCTGCGCGCATCTTGTAGGGACTTTAATTAAAGCTATTTTCCCTCACTCCACAGACCTACAATTATCCCGAAATTTTCAACCATCATTACGCCAGTTGTACGCCAGATTCCTTTCCTTTCAATGCGAGCTTTACTAAAATATACTTCGCGTACCCTGACATTCACCCCAGTAGCAGACAATCCGTAGAGGCTTTCAGTATATTCATAGAATTGGGCCACCATCACCACCGTCTACGTCTAGAACGTTGCCATCACTCCAACGGAGAGACCCAGACGGATCAGCAGTCACTCGCTCTCCCCATTCCCTCGGTCCCTGACCCCCATAAGTCTGCTTTCTGTCTCCAGGGACTTGTGTCTTCTGGACCTTTCACAGAGATGGGATCCTGCACCATGTGGCCTTTTGGGACCAGCTCCGCTCACGGAGCTGAATGTCTTTGCAGGTCCCTTCCACACCACCAAAGCTCCTGCCTGCCCGCAGGACTCCCAGCTCGGGCCTCCCCTTAACCAAAACAAAGATCCAAAGCCGCCCTGGCCCCTCATTCTTGTTTCATTCCAGACCCACGGAGCCTCCTCTTGGGGGCTCCTTTTGCTGTTGACTGTGTGATGAATACGTTTAATGCCGTGTCCATGGGGGCCTATGTGCGCGCGTGCAGGAGTTGGGGGAGGGATAGAGGGAGAGAGAGACTCTCAGGCAGACTCCCCGCAGGGCTCGATCTCATGACCCTGCGATTGTGACCTGAGCGGAAATTAAGAGGCGGACGCTTAACCGACTGAGCCACCCAGGTACCTCAAGCCATAACTACTTTTTAATGTTAATTTCTCGACTTTAGGGTGCTCCTAGACCATACAGACAGGGAGCCTCCTTTGTAGGCACTCCAAACTTTTCTAAGGCATGCCTGAAAACACAAAACTCTTAAGAGAAACTTTTTTTCCCACTCAGAGCCCCAAGTTCCTTACATCTTTCTGTATCTGTGGGTGGAATTTCTTCTATTCCTTTCCCTAAAAGTGTTGCTTTTCCATGGTCCCAGCTTTCTGCGTGGACTTAATACCAGTCCCCTGCCCGGTAAGTGTTGCAGCCCTCAGTGTGTGGTCCGCGGTGTCAGAGCCCGGCCCTTCCCACCCAGAGAGCCGCAGCTCTGGCATCCCTGCTCCCTGACCTGGGTTCCAATCCCTCTTCAGTTTGGGGCCTGGAGAACTTTCCTTACTTTCTCAAGAGCTCAGCGACATATTTAAAAAACAAGCTTATTTCTTATCCAGCCTCCACAGGTGTTTCCGAAAAGAATTTCAGGCTATCTGACCTGCTGCTGAGAAGTTAAAAGTCATTCAGGTCTCAGACTGTACCTTCTTGCAGTCATTTAATTTGAGAATCTTCCTGGGGCACCTAGGTGGCTCAGCCGGTTAAGCCTCTGGCTCTTGATTTCGGCTCAGGTCATGGTCTCAGGGTCCTGGGATCAAGCCCCGCATCCAGCCTCTGTGCTCAGTGGGGAGTCTCTTTGAGATTCTCTCTCTTTCTCTGCCCCCGCAACTCATGCACACACACACACACAATCTCTCTCTCTCTCAAATAAACAAATCTTTTTTAAACATAAAAAAAATTAATTTTTTTGGTGCAGAGTGACCAAATCACAGAGCCACTCTTGGAGCAACAATGGCGGTCAGAGTCAGAGCAAGGACAGCCCCAACACGGAGTCTGACCTTCCTTCCACTCAGAGGTCCAGCAACTGCGCCCGGCCACTTTATCCAGAGGTGACGGAGACGAAGCGGCGTGATACCGATGTCATACCTTACAACCAGACCTGGAGCTGCCAAGGGGCTGGGTGTTCACATGTCGCAGCTGGATGAGCCCAGCCTCAAAAGGGCCAGCCTGCCGTGGGCACTTACACCACCCGACCTGCACGGTGCGTGGCTGCTCATGCGTGTGGCCCGTTATGTGTGTGAACACACGCGCAGTGCCTGTAATGTGGATCTGTGTGCAGCCTTCAGGTGTTGCCTGACACTCGCTGCCTGACACGTTTGCGTGTGTGTTGACTGTCATGGGTCCGTGTGCGGGTCTCGCCCGCCAGCCAGGAGGAGCGATGCGGCGTGTGACATCTTCTCATGGGGAGCTCACCTGGCACGAGGAGCGTGATCAGAAACCAAAGTCCCCTCCCAAGTGGCTGCTCCCCGTTCCTGGGCCACCTTCCCATCTGTTCAACATCAGAGTCTTTGGTATCTGGAGAGACGCTAGACATGACTCTGGACTGTGGCAAATTGTAGACCTATGCCCGCCCCCACTCCACCTTGCCCGACACACCCAGGGGTCCGGGCTCTTCTGAAGAGCACCCGGTCCTGCATTCAGAGGCTTATTATCCAAGCGTCTGCTCAGCTCGGACCGGAGTTCAGCTGGAATCCTGCGAGAAGGATGTTGTCACATCTGTTGCCGGAGAACTTTCCTTTCCACGCGGATGCAGCTGCAGAACTGGAAGGGCAGGGCGGGCGCTCCCCCGGACTACAGGTCCCATGATGTGACCCTCTCTGGGTCTGCTGGTCAGGGAAATTCTGAGTGTACGGGAGGAAGCTTGGGGTTCTTCACCTGCCTGAGCATGCAGGCCGCCTGGTAGGGAGGCTGGGGGAGGTGACCTGTGACCCTGGCTATAGCTGTCGCCTTCCCTGTCCTCCATGACTACAGGACCCCAGAATCTGCCCAACAACCTGGTAAGTGGGGTGCGCTGGTTTGCAGAAGACCCAGGGCCGGGGGGCTCCCTTCCCAGGAGACACAGACTACAGACTTCACTTCCCTAGTACTGGCCCCGGAAGAATGCAGGCAGTCCTCTGGGCAAGGGGTACCCCAGAGTCCAGGGAGGGACTCGGTATAGGTATACCATGGCTCACGTTGGTTGAGAGCTTTCTCTGCGCCAGCCCTGTGCTCACCTGGGGGTCCCCAACATTCTCGGTTTCTGGCCCCCCCATGCCTCCGTTATGTTCCATGGTGGTCCCAGGCCCAGACCCCCTCGCACTCTCTGCTCTGGCCCCTGCAGGCCAACGCAGGGGCTTCTGTGTCCTGGCAAAACAAGCAGAGGTGGGGAGGGGCGGGGCTACAGCATGATGGGCGTGGCTTAGGGGATCCTCCACCTAAGCTGGGGGTCCACCGGGGTCCAAAGTCAGCCGCCCAGCAGGGTCCACCGACACACATCCGGGATGCTCTGCTTACCCCACAGACTGACACTTCCCCATCGGGACAATACAAAACCTCTTTAATTCTCATTTTCTATAAAAAGTCGTGCCTCTTGACGGACCACGGGGATAGATGTGCAAAGCGTGAGCCACACCCTGCCGAGGCCTTCGCTGCCGGCTGCGCTGGGGCGGGGGCGGGCTGCGGCAGGAGGACCCTGTCTGTCCTCAGGCCTGGGGAGGGGTCGTGGAGCGGGGTTGAGTTGGCTGCGCTGTCTCTCCAACCCTAGGCCCGGCCCAGGGCTCTTAAAGCTCCACGAGCGTCGCGTCGGAGGGGCCGCAGGGTGGGTCCCCCGCCTGGCAGGTGGCCCGGGGCTCTGGGACGTTCTGGAACCTGCGGTCCCGGAGGTCCATCCTGAAGATGCTCCCCGACCCCGACCTGAGCCTCCGGAAACAGAGGCCGGCGAGCTGGCTGGGCCCCTCACTACTCCTCCGGCCCGTCGCCTCCCAGGGCCTGTTCGTAGGGGCAGGGCCGGCGGCAGAGGCCGGCTGGCTCGGGGCCAGGCCGGGGCCCCGCGGGCGGCGCCTCCTCCTCCACGCCGTCCCCCAGGCCGCCGCTGCTGCAGCCTCCGGGCAGGCCCTCCGCGTCGCTCTCATCCGAGTTCTCCTCCTCCAGGTAGCGGTAGCCTCGCACCTTGTGCTGCGGCCGCGGGATGCGGGGCTGGCGCGGGACCACGCCCCGCCGCAGCTTCTGCTCCATCCACAGGTACGAGGCGGTGGCCGCCACCAGCGTCAGCAGCAGCACCGCCAGCTTGGCCTGTGGGCACAGACACCTCGCGGGATAGGTCCACAAGTCCCGGCGCAGCTCCTTCTCTGTCCCGACAGCTCAGCTTCCTCAGCACCTCCCCGAGGATAAGGGCTCAAAGCCCAGCTGTGCCCTTCGCTGGGCCTAAGACCACTGCGTCCCTGACACGCAGGGACCATAAGAAATGGACGCCCCTCCCCCCCGGAAGATTTTGACGGTGACCCACAGCCAAACAGAATTCCCCATCCTAACAGTACACACACACACATACACACACACACACACACACAAGCACCACATTCTCTTCTGTTTCATTTTTCCAAATGTTGGTGGGGACCTGCGAAACAGACCCACAGGTCGGTGGGAGCAGAGAACGAGGAATCCTGCTCCCTGCAGGCTGGGAAGGGACAGCTCAGAGGTGACATCTGGGAACAGGTCATCAAAGGACCCGCAAGGTGGCTGGGAGGCACCCACAAGGAGAAGACTTGAACCCCTTCAGAGATGGGTAAACTGAGGACCGTGGGAAGTGAGGCAGTAAGAGGGTCTTGGCTTGGGGGCCACTCAGTGGGCCTGACCTAGGACCCAGCCCTCGGGGAGTGGTGGCCTTCGGGCACTGCGAGGCCACAGTGGGCATTCAGGAAGTATCTGTGGCCCGGGGGCTGGCCAGTGGGGTGCCTAACAGCCCAGAGATCCTCCTCCCACCACGTTCAGGCTCACCTTCATGGGCAGGCTGGAGCCCAGGTACACCACGAAGATGGCCACCGCCTGCCACCAGTGGTAGATGGTGAAGATGAAGTCTTGCCTTTCTTTGTCCTCATACAGGATCCCCAAGAGCGCTGCAGGCCGGCAGGACAGGGCAGGAAGCGGAGAGACGTCATCAGGGGCCCAGAGTGGCTGATCTCCCGGCTGCCCCCCCCCCCATTAGGCTGGTCTCAGCCCTTAGCCTTGGAGCGCCCAGAAAGCCCTTGTGAACAGGTCCTGGCCTGCCCCCTGGTGGACGCCCGGTTCTTAGTCCGCCTGGGGAGCCCAGGAGAGGCAGGAACAGACAAGGCACCTTGCTGGGGGGGGGGACAGTTAGGCACATGTGTGGCCTCCCAAGTGGAGTGCTCCATGTACTGTCATCTCCTGTCCTCTGTTAGACCGCAGGTGCGTAACGCCAGGCCTTCGGAGGCTGTTTCTCCTCGCCCAGGACTCAGGCAGGGCAAACTGCTCGCAGCAACGAGCTTTCTGCAAATCAGACCCGAAGTTGGGAGGTTCAAATGATTTCTCAAGGAGTCCTCCCTGGGGCGGGAAGAAAGAGCCCACCGGAGTCAGGAGACGCAGCCTGTACTCTCAGGACGGTAAAGTGCAGAGAATTAGTACAGAGAGGAGGATTCAAACTCTGGCTCTGGGGATGACTCAGGGTGAGTTAAGTCCGCGGCCAGGTATCCGGCCTGTAAAATCACACCACACGTATTGTGTGTTGTGTTCGGAGAAAGTCTGCACGGCGCCTGGCAAACTGCACTGTCCCCTGCCACTCGGGACATTAACATCCCTGCCCTGAGGCCCTGTGGTGTGACTGTACCCCTTGGGGCTGCTGGGAGAGGACACGGAGCCCCCAGGGTTCACAAGGAGGAGGCAGGAGGCACAGCTGGGTGGGCAGAAGGGAATGCCGGGTCCAGGCCCAGGCTTGTTGTGGACCCGAGTTACCCAGGTTGGCCGCCTCTGAGCAGCAGCCAAGAAAGTATGGCCCCGAGTGTGGAGCTCCAGGCCGGGTGACAAGCACAGATGGCTGACTCTCTGGAGGGGGAGGGTACAGCAGTCTCCCGAGCCAGCCCCTGCCCTCGGCAGGGATGTCCTCCACCACACCACACCTCTAGGGGTGACGTTCTGGCCCATCAGGACAGAAGCTGGTGTGGAAGACACAGAGCTGCGCCTGCGTGGACCAGCTGGGGGTCACCAGGCTATGCCCGCCGGTGGGCAGAGAGCATCACACCGCCGAACTCCGCCCCACCCCCCGCCTTTCCGCAAACAGGGGTCTACTTCCTGGTGGCCCTGCCCCAGCACCCCGGACCCAGGGCGTGCACCCCGCCACTCTGCAGACTGCGGCTGGGGCTTCATGCCTGCTCCCAGCTCTTTCCCATACAGCAGCGCTCCCTCGGGGCACCTGGGGGGGTCAGTCATTGGAGGTCCACCTGCTCCATAACAGATCCCCAGGGTACCCGCGGGAGCCTGTGTCTGTCCCTGGCCCGCAGCTCGTCCCCAACCACCCCCAGGGTGCCACAGGGTCCTCTGACATCCCAGCACCCACGGCTGTACTCACTGCTGAGCCCGGTCTTGTTGAGGGCACTGCCCACACCCCAGAGGACAGCTGCCACGTAGAGGATCCAAATGTGTTTCAGGACCCGAGGTGCGGGGGCCCAGAAAAAGAGGCCGAGCGTGAGTAGCAGGTGCACTCCGGCCCCAGCCACGAGGGGCACCTGGCGTGGCAGCCACAGCCCCAGCAGGCCTAGGACCGAGGAGGCCGAGGCGCCCAGGCTGTAAGCCACGAGGAGGTAAGCCAGGCGCTCCAGCCCCACGGAGCACACGCCATAGCCCTGCAGGGGGGACAAGGGTATTAGAGGTCCGGGCTAACTCCCTCCGAGGGTCGTGGGAAGGTTGTGAGGGCACAGCCAGGAGATGACTGTCTGGACAGTGTCCCCAGATGCAGGGGCGGGATCCCATCTGAACCGTGAAACCCCTCTGGAAGCAAGCATCCTTGTTGGAATCACTTCACGCGGAAGAAACTGAGGCCCAGAACCGTAAAATAATTTGCCTAAGGCAGAGAGGAAGTGGTGGGGGGGGGGGAGCGGGGGAAGCCAGGGAAGAGAAGAATGAGGGAGGGGAGCATCCGGGACACCCTTGTACACACACATACATGTATTCAAAACCCATCCGTCTTTTATCCGAAATACAAATTTACCCGGAAGTCCCGCATTTTATCTGGCAACGCCTCGCAGGCTGAACTTACCAGGCCGAGACCCGTGCAGGCAAAGAGCACCTCGAAGCCGCTGTAGATAAAGAAGGGCACCAGGTGCCGCAGGCGGAAGTCGCGCACGTGCTTGAAGGGCAGCTGGAAGATGTTGCCCCAGCCCACGCTGCGCAGGTCGATCTCCTCCGTGGGCCGGTAGGCGGCACCGCACAGGCCCAGCACCTGCGGACCCGCGGGCTGAGCTGGTGGACAGGGCCGCCTGGCCCGCGGCTCCCAGGCCCCGCCCCCAGACACACCCACAGAGCCGGGCCCCACCTCCAGACGCACTGGTAGATCTCGGCCAGGCTTCCCAGCTCCGCCTCCAGGAAGAGACCACGCCCAGACCACGCCCCCAGCACCTTAATTCCGCTTCTGGGGTTCCGCCCCCAGCCGAGTCCTCTCAGACCCCGTCTCCCACTCCACCCCGGACCAGCCTTAGTTCCCTTCCCCTTGGTCTCTAGGATTCCAACTCCAGGTTCAGTCCCGAGCCTCCAGCCTGGCCACTAGGTTCAGGCCCCCTCCCATAGGACTCAGCCAGGACTCCAAGCCATAACCCTACCCAGGCTGCCAGCAATGCGCCCAGATCGCACCCCTTCCTCCCGGCCTCAGTCCCCAGACTTCACTGACTCCGCCCCACCCCATCCTGGGCCGCACCAGCAGCATGGCCAGGAAGGCCACCGCCATGAGCACACTCTCCACCACAATGAGGTTTCCGCTGCGTGGTAAGGTCCGCAGAACCGTCTTGTTGAAGCCCATGAGGATGCCCTGGCTGTCAGTACCTGCAGAGAGGCGGTTGGCGGTTGGGGAGTAGAACACACTGTAAACTCAACCACAAAGAAATGGAGCAAGGCGGGCGGGTGGAGGGGAGGGTTAGAGGTGGTGGGTGAGGGCGGCGCTTGCAAAGGCAGGGTTCGTTTGGGGAGCAGTCTGGATGTGAGGGCCACTGGGGCTGGACAAGCTGCAAAGGAAAGAGTGTCCCCCCCACCCCCCAACTGCTTTAATTCCAGGAGGCTGGACAAGAGGTACCAGTCCACCCCCCAAGTCCATACATTCACCCTGCAGGGACTGAGCTCTCAGGGTATGTACACATGGCCCTGAGAGATATCCCCCAGAAGCCTCAGCCCAGATGGCATCTCTTCTAGGCAGCCTTCCTGGATGTACCCTGTCCCCCATGAGGCTAGGTCCAATGTCCTAGTGCATACTCCCACAGGGCTACATGCCTTGCCCACTAGGCTCTCAGCCCTGAATCTGTGGGCAAGGGCATCCTCTCTGGGCGTTCTCAAGAGCCCAGTGTCTGCTATATGACTCACTGGGGGAGACAAGCAGGCCTCGACGACCCCACCCCGCGAGGACTAACCGCAGCTCTGCACGTTGTAGAGTGTGTGGTTCAGGTCATACAGGTAGTGGTTCAGGAAGTAGATCATGGGCAGCTGGGCACAGGCGAAGCTCAGCTGTGGGCAGGAGGGCAGCTTGGGCCAGGCTCAGAACCAAGAAGGGGGCACAGGCATGATCTGGAAGGGGTCTGGGCACAGGCTTGGCAGAACAGGAGCCCTCCCACCTCTGGGGGCAGTCTCATGGCAGGAGGGAGTGCCCAGTGCAGGAGGACTTTCTCCTGCACAGGGAGGGGGTGAGGTCTCAGTCATGAGAGGCAAGTAAGCAGAGGTTGGGCTCAAGAAACGGCAGTGGGACTAGAGAGATGAAAAGACTGTGGGGTGGGCTCCAATGCGTGGGTTCTGGGCCTGGAATCCCCTCCCCCAATGGCCCCACAGGTGGTACTCACATGGAAAAAGCTATAGAAGATGGTCTGGAAGACCAGGAGATATGGTGCATGGGAGCCCCGTGGCGGGCGTTGCTGGGGTCCCTGCTCATCCCGCTCCTTATAGTGGGAGTACTCATAGTACTTCTGAGCCATCCTGGACCACAAAGGAGAGAAAGCTTCCCCCAGTCTGACCTCCAGCAGATGTCTCTGCTTCCTGCATCCCGGGCTATGGGCTACATCTCATGGATGGGGAAACCAAGGCCCGAAAGGCAGAAAGCGGCGTCCAAGGTCCCCCAGCCACTGGCAATGCAGCAGAGACTCAGCCAGGTCTCCAGACTCCCACCCTGATGCCCACCAGGCTCACCTGGTGATGTAGTTGCCCATGGAGGCCCAAAGAGGCACAATGGCCATGCCCAGGGCCACAGCGGAGGGCACAAGCGTGTAGTAGCGCTCCCAGTAGTTGGTGGAGACAAAGAGGGCGTAGATGCCCACAGCCAGGAACATCATCCACTTGGTGCCGAAAAACCTGTGGGCAGTGGGAGGGACAATGGCACCACGAGCCTACCCAGACTACTGTAGCCTCAGACCGGGGTGGCCACAAGCCACCATGAGCTCCAAGTCCCAGCTTGTGAGTTGGTGTGAGGTAGGGAGCGAATCCCTGGGCTTGGAGTCAGGGGCTCTAAGATGGACGAGCAGAGATATGGACTTGTTTGTGGTCTCGGGGGAGCCCTGTGTCCACACGCTTCAGTTTTCACAGCTTCATGCAGGCACAGAGCCCAAGCCACAAGCCTGATGGTGGCTGCAAGGATGGAGGGAGATAAGGTGGGGTCGAGGGATGAGTCAGTGGTCTACAGGCACATCCAGCCCTCGTTTGTGTTCTGGGCTGACTGGCCAAGCCCCCTTCTCTGTCCGATCTCATGTGCTAGGACTTCAGGGCCCCCAAGAGCACAACCCAAATTGGGACAAGGAAACAAGGACCAAGAGGGGCCAGAGTCAGGGCCAGGGCCAGTATCTCTTCCTCCCTGCCCGTTGCTCTGGCAGCCCCACTGTGCTCATTTGGGAAGTTTCTTCCCCACTGGCTCAAATGACCCTCATTTTCCGGTACAATTACTTTCTCTTCTACTACAGGAGACCCTGGTTCTTTTATGAACCGTATTTTGCCATGTAATGGGACACGGGATCTTATCTATTTGGGGGATGCAAGTCACCAAAAAAAAATACTGTACGTTTTGATGGAGTAAATGGGCGAAAAAGTAAAAATATTAACACTCATTGCTGGTGACGCTGTGGTTTAAAAAATGAGGCACGTGGCCAGGGTCATGTGGATTGGCATAGCCCTTTAGAAAATGAGCCCAGTAGTTTGGGCAAGGGCAAGCTGGGGGTGGGGGACTCAAACTTTCTGACTGCCAGGTGCTGCCTGTGGGATCCGGGCAAGCTGCCGAATGTCACACATGGGAAACAAAGAAAGAATGAGCTGTTGTTATCCATAGCGGTCTGTTTTAAGAGCCATAAAGCCTTTCGCATACCTCTACTCTGCTAAGGCCACTGTTAGAAATTTATCATAGCAATTTTTTTTTTCTAAGAAGGAAAGAGCTAGGGGTACCTGGGTGGCTCAGTCAGTTAGGAGTCTGCCTTTGGCTCAGGTCTTGATCTCAGGGTCCTGGGATAGAGCCCCACATCCCACTGGGCACTTAAAGGGATGTCTGCTTCTGCTTCTCCCTCTACCTCTTCCCCTGCTCATGCTTTTTCTCTCTCTCTCAAATAAATAAATAAAATCTTAAAAAAAAAAAAGGAGAAGAAGAAGAAGAGAAAAGCTACAAGTACAAAGTAAATGTGCAAAAAGGGGAGGGAGGTGAATGTCCAACTCGGAGCCACGACTGGGTGCCCCCACCTCTGCAGAGAACCTACCCTCCTAAAATGCCCAGAGTGAAGACTGAGGAGCGGGCCAAAATGTGCGCAGCGAAAGGAAAGAAAGTAAAGTGAACATCACACGCGCTCTGGTGACAAGGACATCAACGTTACGCATCTGTGCTGGGGGGACAACAAACAGCGGATTTGCTGGCGGGCCTGGGAAGGATTTTCTTTTTTCTGATTTCAGTTATGATTCTAATGCTATTTGTACAATTATGTTAAAGGAGCTTTGAGTTTTTGGGGTTTGGAAGGTTTCTTTGTTTCTTGTTTGTTTGGCTTTTGGTTTAAGATAGAGGAATTAAGACCCATCGAACCTGTCTGCTAGTCTCTGGGTCTCATCTGAGCAGAGACCCACCTCGTGGAGGGGGGGCGAGGGTGCTTGTGGAGGGCAGTTCACACCCGCCATAAGCCAGACCAGATGCCTCCAAGGCTCGGGTCCAGGGTAAACTCTCTGGGGCACCTGCCCAGGCATGCCTTTTCAGTGACAAATGTCCCTCAACACTGACCACGGCTGATCAGGCCAGGCTTGGTGCCTGGGTCTTGGGGACTTATCAAAGTCTCTCCAGAGAGTCCCCAGCTCTGATCCCAAAGGTCGCTCACTGTAGCTCCAAGCCACAAAGGAGGGCACAGGGCGAAGCTGAGCGAAGGAGCAGGAGTGACTTTCCGCTGGGTCAAATGTGCCCTCGGGTGAATCTCCAGCTTCCTTCCCCAAACCCAGGTTCTCCCCTTCTCTCTCACCCCTCCAGGTAGGCAAGGTCTGTCCCCAGGTCCCGGCCCCCCAGAACACCATCGGCCAACAGCCCTCGCATCCCTTCCGCACGGCAGCAGCGCCGCACCTGATGAGCACGGGCGTGTAGAGCAGAGCGGCGATGGGCGTCACGTTGATGCCCATCAGCATCTTGCTGTCGATGTCGGGCAGCCCCATGTTGCCGTACTTCACCTCGCGGTAGGTCTCATCGTAGTGCAGGACCAGCTGCATTTGCAGGAGGCCTGGGGACGGGGGGGGGGGCGGGCACGACGGCGACCGCTGAACTCTGGCGGCGACACACCGGCCCGAAGGGAGCTCCGGTCGCCAAAAGAGTCCCCGATGCCAGTGCCCATGAAGGAGGCCAGAAAGGGCTGCCCGGACGGGGCCCAGCGTCCTGACAGTCAGCGGCAGCGCCGGCCACGCGAACCCAGACCCCACTCGCGGGGCGCTCCGCATCTGGAAGGCCGCACACCGGCCCGGGGCGCCCAGTCCAGCCCGCACGCCCACCCACGAGGGTCCACGAGGGAACGCTGCCCGGGGACCGCACCTCCGTGCGGTGGGGTCGCAGCTGCAGCCGCGGGGCGGCATTTGGGGAAGTGAAAGAGGAAGGGAGGCCAGCTGGCCCCTTGGGTTTCTCCTTCCCTGACCCAGGCTGGGAAGGGAGGCCGGGGGGGCGGGGGCGGGAAGCGGGGGTTCTGCGCGGGACCCGCGGGGCCGCCTACCCAGGTAGACGCCGTAGGTGAGCATGCCGCCCGCGCTGGCCGCCAGCACGTTCTTGAGCACGCCCAGCCGCTTGCGGCGGTAGTAGCGGCGCTCCTCCTCCTCCTCGTTGTAGTTGGGGTACGCGCCCACCAGCTCGTCCAGCTGTGGGGCACGCACGGCGCTCGCACCCCGCAGCGCCACTCCTGCGCGGGAGGCCCCGGGCCCCCGCCCCCCGCCCCCACCCCCACCCCACGGCCCAGGAGGCCCCCAGCACTCCGGGTCCCCGCACTCCGGGTCCTCGCACAACACCCCCCCCGACCCGTCCCCGCTCACCGGAGCCCCGGGCCCGTCGGCGACCCCGAGCCGGTCTTCATCTCCCTGCGGCCCCGCGGTCCCCGCCACCCGGTAGAGCGGCGGCTCCGCCTCCATGGCCCGACCCCGCCGGAGCAGTGGCGGCGGCCGCCGCGAGCACGAGCTGCCCGCCGGGCACTTCCTCCCCGCGACCCGGCCCCGCCCCGCGGTCCGCCCCCTCGCGAGGGGCGTGTCTAGGGCGTCCGGGCGCGCGTGGGGGTGCGGGGCCGCCCGGACCCGGCCCCGGGGACCAGCGGGGTGAGTTCAAATCTGCGCGCGGCCGCTGGGCGGCTTTGCGACCTGGGGGATTCCCTCCACTTGGGTTTGCCTCAGTTTTGTCACTGGGCGCGGCTTCCCAGGGTGTTACCGGGTGAGTGCAGAGCCTTAGACAGGTGCCACGCGCGAGTTAGGGTCTGCACTGCCATCCCGAGGCCGCCTCCTGCCCCCACGCGGCGTGTTTGCAGCCCGCGTGGCAGCCCCAGCCAGGGCTCCCCCAGCAGGGACTCGACAGCCGGTGCCCGCCTCCCGCGCGCCCTCCGCTTTCAGCTTGGCGTCTGCCGGTGGGAACTCTGGCCCGGGGGGTGGCCGACCGAGCCGGGGCGGCGCTGGACTGCGCTGGGCTGGCCCTGCAGGGTCTGGGCTGCAGCGAGTCCCCGAAGGTCTTCCCTTGCAGGAGCTGAGGCTCCCCAGCCCTGCCTATCACCCTGGCTGGAAACACTTCGAAGCTTTTTTTTTTTTTTTTTTTTAAGATTTTATTTTTATTTATCGGACACTTTGAAGCTTTTTAAAAATACACAGTTCCCAGGCACCTGGGTGACTCAGTGGGTTAAGCCTCTGCTTTCGGCTCAGGTCATGATCTCAGGGTCTTGGGATCGAGCCCCGCCTTGGGCTCTCTGCTCAGCAGGGAGCCTGCTTCCCCCTCTCTCTCTCTCTGCCTTTCTGCCTACTTGTGATCTGTATCTGTCAAATATATAAATAAAATCTTTAAAAAAAAAAAAAAACGCACCTGGGGCGCCTGGGTGGCTCAGTGGGTTAAGCCTCTGCCTTCCGCTCAGGTCATGATCTCAGGGTCCTGGGATCGAGCCCCGCCTTGGGCTCTCTGCTCAGCAGCAAGCCTGCTTCCTCCTCTCTCTCTCTCTGCCTGCCTCTCTGTCTACTTGTGATCTCTCTCTGTCAAATAAATAAAATCTTTAGAAAAAAAACGCACCTGTAAAAATGGCTATCAATCAAGAAGACAAGCGATAACAACCGTTGGTGAGGATGTAGAGAAAAGGGGATTCTTATGCACTGTTGGTGGGCTGGTAAACTGGTCCAGCCGTTTTGGAGAATAGCCTGGAGTTTGGTCAGAAAGCTCATGGTAGAACTACCATATGATCTAGCAATCCCACTCCTGGATGAATATCCAAAGGAAATGAAAACGGGTTATCAAAAATATATCTATATTCCCATGTTACTGCAGCATTTTTTTAAGGTGTTTTTTTTTTAAAGACTGAATTTATTTATTTGAAAGAGAAAGAGTGCACGGGGGGGGGGGATGGCAGGTAGGGGAGAAGCAGGCTCTCTGTTGAGCAAGGAACCCAATGTGGGGCTCGATCCCAGGACCCTGGGATCATAACCCAAGCCAAAGGCAGCCGCTTAGCCGACTGAGCCACCCAGGAGCCCCTAAGATTTTATACTTATTTATTAGAGAGAGAGCGTGTAAGAGAGTGGGGCCGAGGGGCAGAGGGAGAGAGAAAATCCCGAGCAGACTCATTGAGCAAGGAGCCTACATGGCTCCATCCTAGACCCTGAGATCATGACCTGAGCCAAAACCAAGAAACAGATGCTTAATGACCTGAGCCACCCAGGAGCCCCACTGCAGTATAATTTACGATCGTTAAGATATGTAAACAACCTAAGTGTCTGTCAATGGGTGGATGGATAATGGAGATATTGTATACACATATACAATGACCTACTTTTTAAACAAGATTTTATTTGGGGCACCTGGGTGGCTCAGTGGGTTAAAGCCTCTGCCTTCGGCTCAGGTCATGATCTCAGGGTCCTGGGATTGAGCCCCGCATCGGGCTCTCTGCTCAGCAGGGAGCCTGCTTCCCCTTCTCTCTCTGCCTGCCTCTCTGCCTACTTGTGATCTCTGTCAAATAAATAAATAAGAATTTTTTAAAAAGATTTTATTTATTGACAGAGAGAGAGAGATCACAAGTAGGCAGAGAGGTAAGCAGAGAGACGGGTGGGGCGGCGGGAAAGCAGGCTCCTCGCTGAGCAGAGAGCCCAATGTAGGGCTCAATTCCAGGACCCTGAGATCATGACCTGAGCCGAAGGCAGAGGCTTAACCCACTGAGCCACCCAGGCGCCCCTACAATGACCTACCTTTAAGCCATGAGGAGAAAAAGGAAATTCTGCCATTTGCAACAGCAGGGACGGACTGCAAAGATATTAGGCTAAAGGAAATACATCAGATGGAGAAACACAGTGTGGTATCTTCTAGGTGGGATCTAGAGACCGCAACAAAACTGTCTCCAAAAACCAGAGTGAAATGCTGGCTGCCAGGGCCAGGAGTGGGGGCACGGGAGAGGCGTTGTTCAAGGATACATACCAACGACTGGAAGATAAATGAGTCCCAGAGCTGGGTGCAGGGATTACAAACAACCAAACTGTACGATAAACAGTAAGTCTGCTGAGAATCCAGGTCTCCGTTATTCCCACCTCTAGAGGAAATGGTAAGTCGGGGATGTGACGGAGGTGTTAGCTAGCATTACTAGCAATCACATTGCAACATAAATGTATCCAACAGTATGTTGTAAACCTGAAACTGACACCATATCCTATGTCAATTACATCTCAATTCAAAAAAATGTCCCGTTTCCCTCCCTGGCCCCACTTTGCCCTTGTTGCTCCTTCTGGCTGGAGGACCCTTTCTCCTTCCTTCCCACCCTCAGCCCTCAGGATAAGAAGCCACCCCGATGATGGATACAGCCCCCACCTCTGACTTTCCCTCCTGGCTTCCTGTGATTTAATAATCTATTCCCCCACCCTCCCTCCCCCCATCCCTGGCAAATGCTCACCACGTTCCCCTAATGCAGAGGACTGTGCCAGCACCAGTAGGTGGTCCATAAACCTGCGTGGGTGGCCGGGCGAGTGAACCGGTGAAGCATATGCAACTCAGAAGGGTTGCTGGGAAGGCGGGCGGTGGGGGTGTGGAGGGCACGAATCTGCAGAGACTTCCGGCGGCAGCTTTCTCCAGACCACATCCAGGTGCAGATGTGGGGTGAGCAGACAGGTGGAGTCATGCCCGAGGTGCCCAGAAGTTCGAAGTCAGGGGCAGGAAGAGACGGACAGCAGGGATGCACCGGGGGCTGGGAGGCTGGGCAGCCAGGAGGCTGCGGTCGGACAACTGAGGTTCATTGCTCTGGGGGATGACTGAGTCCCGGGTGTGGCGGTGGTACAGGGTGGGAAGGGATGAAGAGGTCCAGGAGGTCATGAGGCGGGTCACACAGGCCCTGTGACGCCCCCAGGAGGATGCAGTCCTGTAGAATTCAATGGGTGACCCGGAGACTTGGCTGGGAGGAGGGAAGTTGGCTGCCTGAAGTGCGCGGTGTGGCCTCAGAGATTGAGCTCAGTGGAACAGGGAGTAGGAGGCAGGGGGGTCTGGAGCCTCCGCAGGGGAGTGAGGAGGTCGCCAAGAATGAGCCCTTGCCCCTTCTAAAACCCGGGGCCTGGGTGGACACTAGGATCTGTGACCCATAAAACCCTTTTCCCTTGAGGCTGCTAAGGAAAGAAATGACTCAGCCAAGTGCACTGGGCTGGCCGGCAGCCACGTCTCCTCCAGCCCTGATGGCCAAGAACCCAGGACAAGCCAGGGAGGAAGAAGCTGGGGAAGGGCCCTCTCTCCCTGGAGCAGCACCCCAGGGTGTCCCCCCAGCTGGGTACCTGGTCTTCTCTGGCATTAGTGTGGGAAACCCCAGCACGACACCATCACGGAGCGTACTACTAGAGAGTAAGCGGACAAGGACGGGCACTGGCTAAAAACGGGGTGGCGGGGGACCAGAGGGACAGAGCACCTGGGACACCAGAGCCCACCTTTAGGGGCAAGAGAGAGGAGGTGCCCCAGGCCGGATGGCTCTTACGGAGAGAGACAGGGCAGGAAGGGGTTAGTTGTCCCGACATCGGGAAGAGGGCAGGCCCACAAAAGTCTGAAGAATGGAGAGAGGGAAGATGGGTGACCTCTGAAGGCACCAGGAGGCTCTGAGATGCAGCCTCTCGACGCTGTGGCCAGAGAGCCCGCCGTCTGCTGGGGCCCCGCGTGGCCGGGGGAGAAGCGCACAGGCAGTGGGAGGCATTCCCATGCCCTGAGTGGGTGTGTTTGGTCCAGGGGTAAAGGTCCCTAAGGTGGGCTTCTCTGCTCCGGCAGGGGGCGGGGGGTGTGGGGAGGGGACAAGGCTTTACTGAACAGCCACCGTCTCAGGCCAACTCAGGGTTTGGTTTGGTTTGGTTTTGTTTAAATCTTCCACCCGAAGGTCCCCAAGAGGAAATCAAGCAGCATGTTTGAAGAAGCAACCAGAAAGCAAAGAGAAGGTGGCCAGGGGGCAGACACGCTATTCCAGGGAGCCCGTGGTCTGCCCTCCGTAAGGGAAATGCCAGCACCCGTGTGTCCCAGAACCTCCCACAGGGTGACTCGAGTTCTTGCCCAGCAGCTTTCTAGACGCTGGCTTCCCCTGAGAGTGCAGCCTTTCTCTGGGTCCCAGTTCAGGCCCATAAACGAGGTTACTGTACAGCTTAGGGTCCCAGAATTATTTAGTTAAAGTCCTCGTGAACCAAGTGGTTCAGTCGGTTGGGCGTCTGCCTTCAGCTCGGTCATGATCCCGGCGTCCTGGGATTGAGCCCCATGTTGGGCTCCCTGCTCAGTGGGGAGTCTGCTTCTCCCTCTCCCTCTGCCCCTCCCCCCTACCTCCCCACCCTCTACACCTCCCCCCACTGACACTGGCACACGCACTCTCTCTCTCTTGCTCTTAAAAAAAAAAAATCCGGGGCGCCTGGGTGGCTCAGTGGGTTAAGCCGCTGCCTTCGGCTCAGGTCATGATCTCAGGGTCCTGGGATCGAGCCCCGCGTCGGGCTCTCTGCTCAGCGGGGAGCCTGCTTCCCTCTCTCTCTCTGCCTGCCTCTCTATCTACTTGTGATCTCTGTCTGTCAGATAAATAAATAAAATCTTTAAAAAAAAAAATCCTCGTTACACATGGACTCCTTCTGTGCACTGTTGGTGACTTTTAATTTTATTTTATTATTTTTTAAAGATTTATTTATTTGAGAGAGAGAGAAAGAGAATGAGCAGAAGGGGCAGAGGGGAGGGAGAGAGACTCCCAAGCAGACTCCGCACGGAGCGGGGAGCCCAACGGGCTCCATCCCGTGACCTCGAGACCGAGACCTGAGCCGAAAGCCGAGAGTCGAATGCTCGACTGACTTTGAGCCACCCGGGCGCCCCGGTAACTTTAAATTTTAAGCTGCTTTATTTAAAATGAATTCATTTCAGAACATTTTTGTGGGGAGGTCCTGGTTAGCTTAGTCCAAAACCTGACGTTATGGCGTCCCGTGTTTAACATACTATTCTAACCTTATTAAGAGCAAAAAGGGGGCGCCTGGGTGGCTCAGTGGGTTAAGCCACTGCCTTCGGCTCAGGTCATGATCTCAGGGTCCTGGGATCGAGCCCCGCATCGGGCTCTCTGCTCGGCAGGGAGCCTGCTTCCCTCTCTCTCTGCCTGCCTCTCTGCCTACTTGTGATCTCTCTCTGTCAAATAAATAAATAAAATCTTTAAAAAAAAAAAAGAGCAAAAAGGGGGCGCCTGGGTGGCTCAGTGGGTTAAGCCACTGCTTTCGGCTCAGGTCATGGTCTCAGGATCCTGGGATCGAGCCCCGCGTCGGGCTCTCTGCTCAGCGGGGAGCCTGCTTCCCTCTCTCTCTCTGCCTGCCTCTCTGCCTACTTGTGATCTCGCTCTGTCAAATAAATAAATAAAATCTTAAAAAAAAAAGAGCAAAAAGGAAACATATATACCTTTAAATGCGAAAATAATACCATTTCCTTTTTTTTTTCAAAAGTGAAGACACAGAGGATACGCATACGAGTGTCCCAAGCTGAGTAATGCGCAGTGCGGGTCTTCTTAGCGTTCCCACACAGGGAGGCCAGAGGAAGCGGCGGCAGCACGCCAGGGCTCCCCAGGTCTGCGGATATGCCCAGACACCCGCAGGAAAACCACCTCCGGCTCAGTCCAGATGGGGGGCTGGGATGTGTCGGGAAGTTGCTCCTGGACACAAGAGCTCCAGGTACTTAAGCCGGAGGCTCCCTGATTGGATTCAGGTGCTGGCAGAGGACGGGGGCAGGGAGAGGGAGGCCCTTGGGCGGTGGCGTGGCCCTGCCAGGATCCCAGAGCCCAGACCGTGGGCCAGCCTTTCCTGGATCACTCTGACCCTCTGGGGGGGGTCCAATGACCCCACTTCCTCCCTTGAGCCCTGAGACTGGGACTGCCTCTAAGGCGGGCATGGGGGGACCCGGGTAAAGGCCGCCAGCACGGCCTCCCCGGACAGGGACCTGAGCGAGGCCGGCACACCCCTCTCACCCCCATCCAGGCCTCACGCTCCCACTCGCTGCCGAGCCCCCAGGAACGAGCCACCATATTCCACACCACCCCCCCACGCCACAGTTTTCAAATTCTCTTCTCTCTAATAGGTTTGATTATTTTGTTCTCATGATGACATTCTAGAATGTTCCGTAGAGAAAACAGGAGACAGAAATTCGGATGCCCCAAAACATCTCCTGGGGTGCTGTGGGACAAATCGCGTGACCCCACTGTGTCCCAAAGAGGGCCGTGCTGGGTCACTCCTTGTTCACCTGATGCCACTTGCCTGGCATGGAGTTGACTCTTTGCCATTTTTTTTAACTAAAAGCCTTGGGGATGAGAGTCACCACCGGCTATTGGGAGGTCCCCAAGAACCCGGCCAGTGCCTAGCAGAGCAAATGCCCAAGAAACGGAGTGACAGGCTCTGCTGAGGACCCAGGTCGGCCATGTGGGGTGTGCAGACGTCGGGAGAGGGGACACAGAGGCGGTCCCCCCCGGGAGTGACGGTGACCCCGTGGGCTCCTAAAGCAAGGGCTCAGGTCTCCCTGGAAACGCCATGGGCCCGCCTGGGCTAGACTCCCCCTCCGTCCCTCTTCCTGTGTGTGCCTGCCCCGGTCACTGCACATCTCTGAGCCTGTTGTCTCTCCCGCAAGCTAGGACGGCAACGTCCCAGACCTCCGTGAGGATTTTCATGGAGCGCCGGGCGGGGACTTGGAGCACCGTGGGCGCTTCGTCAAGGTGTGCCGAGTGCTCCCGGGCTTCTAACTCTGCACCTGGAATGGGTCCCGCTGGTCTCTGAGGGGAGGCTGGGGGGTGGGGGAGGAACAGGAATGGGGGGGGCTCGCCATTAAGGCAAGAGACGAAGGAAGGTGGGGGGTCAGGGTCTTGGGGACAAGGCCAGAGTGGCTACTCCCTCAGGAGGGTGGGAAAGGAACAGGGAGGCATCCACGCTTACTGAGCACCTACTGTATACCAGATGTTTCCAAACACAGCCCCGTTCTCCTCTGCGGGAGCCCGTGAGGCAGCCAGAGTCAGTCCCGTTCCGCAAGGGGGGAGGCGAAGAAGACCGGGGGCGAGGCCACGGCCCGCTCAAGGCCACTTAGCACGTGGGCGGAGGAGACTGGTTTGAGTGTCCGTCAGCAGGCAAGGAGGCGCGATGCTCCTGGGCAGGTCACCGAGTATGTGAGGGAGCGAACCGATGGGCGCGTTAAGGAGTCCGTGGATGCCGTGACCCATGCCCAGGGTCGCCTCTCCACCCCCAGGAGGCCGAAGGTGGCGATAATGAAGGTCATTCCGTCCCAGCCTCCACGCGAAAACCCAGAG
Source organism: Meles meles (assembly GCF_922984935.1). Lineage (NCBI taxonomy): Eukaryota > Metazoa > Chordata > Mammalia > Carnivora > Mustelidae > Meles > Meles meles. The sequence continues at coordinate 4,852,100 of NC_060073.1, read as the reverse complement.
GACTCGCCGAAGCACAGGGCTGAGGCAAACGTGAGGGCGTGAGGTCTCTGTGTCCCCTCTCCCGACGTCTGCACACCCCACATGGCCGACCTGGGTCCTCAGCAGAGCCTGTCACCCGTCAGAGCTGGCTCGAAGGGTGCCTCCTGGCGGGGTCTCACACGGACCTCCCCCCATGTAACTTCGGCTCTCCACAACAGAGACAAAACCTCCAGACTGCACTGAGCCCCAGAACCTTCGAGGATCAATGGAGGCCTCCAACCCAGAGAGGGGGGAGGGTACCTACTCCTCCCCAAAGAGCTATGCCCCCGCAGACTGGGGGAGCTTCACTGCCAGGCCAGGGGAGCACCCCTGTACCAGGAGGCCAGGCCTCTTCGGAGAAGTCACAGGCTGTTCGGGAATTCATGACAAGTTCGCAGGGCAGGGGGCAGGGGGCTGGGGGTCCCTGCAAGGAGATCCTTGGCCCGGAAGGGTCCCTTCAGGATCCTCCAACACCCGTCTCCCCACCAGTGCCTCCCTGGGTGGGCCCCTGATTGGCTGTGCAGCCTTCGACCAGTGGCTGCCCCTCTCTGGGCCTGCGTCCCGGCTGAGCGCGGTCAGGCTCGGCCCCCGCCCAGCCCTGCCTGGTGCCCGCGCTGTCACTGCCTCCGCCTGGCTCAGCTCCAGACAGCACGGCACGGCTGTCACATGCTGAGCCACGTGACAGGCAGCGGTTGGGGGCTCCATCCCACGCGGAGGACGGGGGCCTCTGCAGCCCCTTCCCCTGTCCCGGCGGGCTGAAGCCTCCAGGGGAGCCCGAGCAGGTATGAGCCAGGAGACCTCTCCTGCCCCTCAGGTAGGCAGGGGCAGCGGGAGGGCCGGGGCGGTGAGAAGCATCTCCCAGGTGCCGGGTTGGCCCAGAGGCCCCAGGCCAGGATACCAGGCAGACACCCAGGGCACCAAGACAGGGGGGCAGTGGCGGGCCCGGGGTGGCGGGCACAGGGCGAGGGCACAAAGGATGCTTCTTCCCCCACACCTGTAACCTGATCACCTGCCTGTCTGACACCAGCAGCTGCTCGGGACCCATCCCCCTCTGTGCCGCAGGTGTGCGTGGGGCGGGGGCCTCGGTAAGACCGAGGACAGGCCCCCTTGGCACAGCTCGGACCCCAGAGGAGCAAGCCCACAGGAACCACCGCGGGGACACTTACCACGACAGCTGTCCTAGAGGGCAGAGGGTGGAACACTACCCTTGGAGATGGGAGGGGACCTCTGGGGACGGACGCGGCCCCTCCGCTCCAGAGCGACCAGCTTCCCGTGTGGGTCCCAGTCCCGCCGTCCATGCCCTGTGGGGTCAAGTCTGGTCACCTCTCCGGGGTCCCTGTTTTCTCATGGTGAGATGGCAGGGCGCAGGGTGACCTGTTCTGAGAGGGGGCGCTGGGTGGGGGGGACATCGATGGACACAGTTGCGGGGAGAGCTAGGGAACGGAGGGGTCCACGGGCTGGGCCCTGCCCCTGTCTTTCTGGGCTTCAGCCATCTCTAGATCCCTTCTCTTCATTTTGCACCTGGAAAACCAAGGCTCACAGGGGTGTGGGGGGGTGGGAGGGCGGTGGTGTCGGGCGGGGCAGAGCTTCCCTGCTACTCCCGGCAGTCGGACCCCACCCCACGCCATAATTCCCAGGCCCACTGCCCCGGGTTGTCCTCCTCCTCCAAGCTGGACCTGGGTCTGGTGAGACCTTGGGCTGGACCCCTGAGCTCAGAGCTCCCTGAACGCCTGCTGTGTGGCCCGGAATCGTGCTGGCCCTCTCTGGGCCCTGGCTCCTTCTCTGTGGTCGGGGAGAGGATCCAGAGGTCCCCAAGAGAGAGGTAATGAAATCTCCGCCGGCAGCTTCCAACCGGCCCAGAGCCAAGGTCAGGCACGAGGCCAGGGCAGCCCCGCCCTAGGGGCCCGCCCAGCCTCGGACATTTCATAACGACAGGGCAGCGGGGCAGAGCAGGGACGGCCAGGAGGAAGGGCAGCTTGGCAGGGCCTCAGGTACGCTATCCCAGGGAGGCGGGGATGAGTCCCCAGCAGCCAGGGCCCGGGACCCGGCTGGTGGGCTTGCTCGGGGACACCAGGCTGGGGGCTGCCTGGGCAGGCCTGGCCACTCGAGGCCACACACACAGGCTGGCTTTGTCTTCCAGGAGCTCCTCTGCCTGCCCGAGGAGAAAGGGGAAGGGGGAAGGAACTTCCCTCTGCCCAGACCTAAGAGCTGGAGAGGGAGGGGCTGGGGAGAGGCTCTGGGGCTTTGAAGCTGGTGGCTGGCAGCCATCCTTGTTTTGTCTAAGCTGGGCCTCTGTCTTCCTCTCACTGAGGTCACAGCACATCTTTTCTGGGGCTGAGGGCCCCAGCTCTGGACCTGGTTGCCCCAGGAGGGAATACACCCCCATGCCTGGTGGGGGAAAGGGGGAGGAGATGGGGGGGCAGGGCAAGCATCCATCTGGCAACACAGAGTTTCAGGGCATTGCTAGGCGAGTTGGTGCTGGGGCCGGGGTACCCACTAACTATGGGACATCCGGTTCTTGGGAGCGGCTCTGCCAGGATCCAGGAAAGAGGCATGAGCCAGACTCTGCCGTGCCTGGAGGAGGGGTTGATCATCAGAAAGACTTGGAGGCAACAGGGAAACTCTCTGGGGAACTCTCTGGGGTGGGGTTGGCTCCGCCCACAGGCCAAGGGTTGATCCCCAGGTCCCCCAGCCTTGTTGTAGGGAGGGGACTCTGCCAGAGCTGCTGGAGAGCCCGTGAAAAGCCAGGTTCAGGCTCCAGGGGGAGATCAGATTGGAGACCCTGGGGTAGCGGGACTGTGGGGTCATCAAGGCCGGCACTGTGACTTCCACTCTGGCAGCCCGATCGAGGCCCCCCCAGACCCTCCGAGCACCAAGTTGTTTATCTCTCTCACCCCCACATGGCTCTCAGGTTGATGTCCTCGCCTCCCTGGTGCCCACACTGGGCCAAGGTCTCTCCTTGGGCCCTTCCCTAGGGTCTCCTCCCTGGAACCCCCTTGGCACAGCTGTCCTTCACAGTCTGTCTGAGTCACGCTCGAGCACTCGCAGGGCTCGGCCTCGCACACAACACCGCATGCCTGAATTCTCCCAACAGAGCCCTGGGGCAGCTAGGTACCATCCGCATTTCTGGATGGGGCAGGCCAGCCGCAGAGGAGCCGAGCAACCTGCCCAGGGGCTCCTAGCTCACAACCAGGCTGCCGGGATTCGAGACCAGACCTCCGGGCCCGACACCATACGGAAGGGGTGTTCTTAGGGAGGCTCCTGGGGTCTCAGCCGGTTGAGCATCTGACTCTTGATCTCAGCTCCCGTCCTGATCTCAGGGCTGTGAGTTCAAGCCCCGTGTTGGGCTCCACACTGGGTATGGAGCCTACTTTAAAGAAAAGGGGGGGTTCCCTTAGGAGGCTTCCAGGACAGCTCAGGAAGCCGAGGAATTGAGATGAGAGGAAGGAGAATGACAGAGGCTGGGTCGGGGGCAGGGAGGGCCGCTCCATGGAGAGCTCGTCACAGGACGGGCCACCGCGTAGGGTGGAGGTTGGGGCAATCGAGTCCCAGTGATGCTTTGGAGCCAGCAGACCGGCGCGCCCAGCTGACTCACCCCCTCCCTGACGCCATGCGCTCTGTCTGGGCCTCAGCTTCCCCCAGGGGCGCCGTGCGGACACCCACGTCAGGCTGACCCAGGCCGGCGCATGCGGTCAGTGCCTGCTCATCGTGATAACTAGAGGAGTCCCTGGGCCAAGGCCTTGAGGGGACGTGGCTCGTCCTCCCCCAGCCTCCAAGCCGAGGGAAACAGGCCTGTCCTTTGTCATCATCTGCCGTCTTGGCCCCTCCTACCCTACCCACTGCCCCCAGGAGCTGCAGGTCAAGAGCAGGTGGCTGAAGCCAGGGCCCCTTAGTGGGCGGCGGACCCTCGGGCCCACCAGCCGCTGGGACCTCGGCACTCAGCCAGAGGAGGTCACAAGGGGAAGCAAGGCGGGGACTAGTGGGAATAGTGGGGAGTCAGAGGCAGAGAGCGGGGTACAACCAGTGTGTCTTCTCACCCTCAGGGGCAGTGCCCGAGTCCAGCCACGTGCCCCTGCTCCCTGTCCCTGCGTCTGCAGTTCAGGCCAGCCCCCTGAGGCGTCCCCTCTCCCCAGGGGTCAGGATGCCATGTAGAGGGATGGAGCGTGGGGGTGGGGAGCCCTCTGTTCCTCCTCATTCCTCCGCATCCTGGTTTCCAGGGTAGAAAACTGGGTGGTCTTGGGTCACCTCCTTGCCCTCTCTGTGCCGAGACGTCCCTCTCCTTGCGAGGGAGAAGACGGTGCCCTCAGCAGGCTGTTGTAGGGGTCAAATGTGTCACGCAGGCACAGGAAATGTCATTCAACATCCTTACGAACTTCCACAATATCACGTGTACCCCAGGGGTGGGGGTCGGGGGGTGGAGGTGGACTCCAGGACCCCAGCCCAGACCGATCCAGGAAGCCCCACATCTGTGTGTCCTTTGTGAGGTCACAGACTGAGGCTCCCCCAGGAGGTGGCCTGGGCTCCTGGGCACACCTGGGCGGTACCCAGCTTCCCCTCCCCTAACCGGCATCCCTTGATCCCTCGGTCCAGATCGACCAACGTTGGGGTGGGGGGGACAATATTGGGTGAGTCGGCCTCAGTGTTGCTGGGAGAGGCTGCTGGAATGTTCCGTCCAGCACAGCCACAGAGCTCCCCTCCCCTCCCTCGCCCAGAGGTGTGCTGTTCCAGTTACGCGCCTGACATTTTTGTGGTTTCTGCAGACGTAGCTTATGAAAAGGCACAGAACCCTGGGGGGGTGGGGTCAGATGAGGTGGGCGCACTCTGTACTCCACACCCATCCGCAGGGGTCCGGAAGCCCACGAGACAAAACAAGGAGGGGCAGCGGGTGGAGGGAAAGAAACACTGGCTGGAAATTTAGTGATCCCAACCGCTGCTGACCTCCAGCCCGTGCACCGCCGCCACGGCTTTAGGGGGCCTGATGTCATTTGCTTGTCGGGACCATGGCAAGTGCTATTATTATTCCCACTTTACAGACAAGGAAATTGAGGCAGAGAGATGAGTGGCCTGCCCAAGGACTATAAGGCCAGAAGGAGGCCGAGCCAGAGGTGACAAGCCCAGATGGCAGCTCTGGAGGCCGGGAGGGCCTTGGCACCGGCCGGCGTCCCTTCCTCCAAGAAGGCGCGTGGGGTCTGGAGGCAAGGCCGGGGCCAAGAGGGGCTCTGAGAATGTCCCCTCTCTGCTACGCTGGCACCGCCTCTGGGTCCCACGGGGTCTGTCTTGTGCCCCCAGGCAACTGCTTAGCTCTCCAGACTAGAGCAGGAGGCCTGTGGGGTTAGCCCGCACCCCCCATCATGCCCAGGGCTCCAGCCAGACTCTCGGCACTGAGTGCCCTTCCGGCCGGGCCATCCTATTTGGCTGGAGCAGGCTCAGCTCTAAGGCCATGGATCACTCCAGAAATCTGAGGGCCGTGGGGCAGCCACTTAACAATAGCAGGCAGCACCCGGCCCTGGGCTCCGAACTGGACAGCGTGGTCTCCTCTTTGAAAAACAGCCTGTCAGCTGGCGGCCGCTAGCGTTACCCTCCCCCAACAGATAAGAAGGTGCTAAGACCTAACTCAGGTAGGGAGGCAAAGAGGGGCCATCGGGAGAGAGGATGAAACCCCTTCCCCATGCGAGGGAGTAATCAGGGTGAGCTGCCTAGAGGAGGCGTTCACCAAGCTGAGACCTGAAGGGAAGGGAGTCAGAAAGGGCAGGAGGAAAGGGTCCCCACGGGTCCTTGGCTCCAGGCCAAGAAGCAAGTACGTCACCCTGCTCCTCTGATGAGTTTCGAGTAAACAGGCGGGGGCCCGGGGGACTGTGGGGGCCCCACCCGGATCTCCCGCCCGGGCTGCTGACAGCATGGAGGCATCGCCCCCCCCCCAGCCCCTGCCCCCCACTGTTCCCAGCTCCTCCAACACTGGGGCTGGCGAGAGGCGCAGAGACAGCGGAGGCCACCGCCAGGTCCCGCAGCCCCCCGTGCTGCCACAGCCCGCCTGGCTTCCCCAGGCGGTGCCCCCAGGAGAGGGGCAGGAGGCGCGTGTAGTCTGTGTCTGGATCGTCCCCAGCGGCGGCCACAGTGGCTGTTGGTGGACTGTCCTCTACTTACCCAACTCTTCCTGGTTACTCCACGCAGGCCTGGCGGGGATGAGGGCCGCCCCTTCTCCATGAGGGGCACCAGGGTGGGAGGGGGGCCATGGCTTGGGGCTCATTTCCGTGTGGCAGGGAGAAATGAGGTTCCGCGGCTGCCTGTCTACCCTTTGGGGCTTTGGGGTACCTGCTCCCAAGCGCCCCCACCCCTGTGCAGTCCTGCCCCCAGCCCAAGGTCCAGGGCTCTCCTGCCCACTGGCCAAGAGGAAGGGATTGGGGGTCCATCAGAGTGTGTGCGTGTGTACACGTGTGGGGGGCAGCCCCGGCCCTCTGGGGTCACGCGGGAGTCCTTGTAGGAGTGTCCGTGAGCCCAGAGGTGCAGCCAGGAGCGCAGGGAGGATGCCCGAGAAGGTGGGGAGCCCCGGCCCACGCTGCCCCCTCCCTACAGGATGGACCCCTACGCGGACACCCTGCGGCGGCTGCGGGAGGCCTTCAGCACAGGGCGGACGAGGCCGGCCGAGTTCAGGGCAGCGCAGCTCAAGGGCCTCCGCCGCTTCCTGCAGGAAAACAAGCAGCTTCTGCAGGAGGCGTTGGCGCAGGACCTGCACAAGGTGGGCCGGGCCAGGGGTGGGTTGGGGGTTGGGCGGGGGGGGGGGGCTGGGGGACGGGGACACTGGGGATGGGGGCCGCAGCTTCCTCCCTGAGCGGGGACTAAGGGCCCGGCAAACCCCGCCCCCTTCCCTGTGCCCGCACCGCCTCTTCCCCTCTTCTGCAGCGTGGGTCCGCGCACATCCCTTCTGCTCCACCGCGTCGTGCTGAGCACCTCCCAAGTTCTGGTTCTCCTGTTCTAGGCCCTGGGGATACAACAGAAAGTGAACCAAAATCCTTGTGCCCAGGGAGCTGGCCTTCCGGAGAGAGGCACAAAACGACAGTGAAGAACGAATTGTGTAGCACGTTGGATGGTTTCAAGTGTGGAGAGGGGCAAGAGGGCGAACCAGGAGCAGGGTGGTGTGTTACACGTGGGAGTCAGGGGCCGTTTCTCTGAGGAGACCTGCCGGAGGGAGAACTTTGGAGGAAATGGCAGCAGGCACAGCATGTGCAAAGGCCCTGAGGCAGGAGACCTCTGTGCTTGAGGAGCAGCAAAGAGGCCCCATACCTGGAGGGGAGTGAGAGATGCAGAGATACACAAAAGATAAGGTCCAGGGAGGCAGGTCACACCGTGTGGTGCCTCGTACACCACCGATGAGTTCAGTTTCACTTAGAAAGGTGGGCGTCGTTGGCCGCTCTCCAAACCCGCAGGCCTGAGGGCTCGGCTCCTCCCAATTTCAGTAGCAGCCCAGCAATGCATTTCCTTCCGGGCAACCTCCCACCCCCTCAGCTGACAGGGCCCAACCGCTTGGCTGCTTGTGCCCCAGGACAGCTGCCCAGGGGGTCCTTCTCTGGACAGAATGTCCTCTGCATCTGCCACCAAGGCCACGGTGACCAGACCCACCCCCAGGCTCCCCCGGCCCCTCAACGCCTGGAACGCCTCAGGGCCAGGCCTGTGCCTCTTTGCCGCCTGGGGAGGTGCCACCCTTGCAGTGGGCCTGCAGGTTCCCCTAAGTCACGATAGAGACCCCGGGGCCAGCGGAGCCGGGGTCCTTCAGCAGCTTCTGTGGGTAGCTCCCGACTCCCAGGCACACCACCAAGTGTCCGCCCTGTCCCCAGAGCAGTCGTGGACTTTGAGACTAGTGCCTCATGGCATCCAGGGTCATCCCTTGGGGACAGCAAAGTGTGTCCGCAAGGACTTACCTTGAGGATGTGGCTTCCTGGTGATGCCTGCTCCCTTTCTCAGTGTCCCCAAACCTGTCCTTAACCGTGATGCCCCGGGACTGTAGCCGGGTGAGGCCCAGGCTTCCTTGTCAGCAGTTTCCGGAATCATCCATTTTCCCATGAACACATAAAACCAGGGTTCTCTCCTCGACAGTCCTCACCCCTGCTGCCTGCTGGCATCGCCTCAAGCAGTCTGCTCCTCGCTAACTAGGAACACAGCAAGCCGGCGCCCACCTCAGGGCCTTTGCACGCGCTATGCGCTTTGCCTGGAATTTTCTGCCTCCACGTATCCACGGGCTCCCTCCCTCCCAGTCCTCACCGCTCAGAGGTCACCGCGTCCCAGAGGCTGGCACTGATAATCTTGTATAAGGCAGAGCACACAGGCACACACATACACATGAGCACACACAGGTGAGCACACACGCATGCACGGACGCCCATGCACTCCCATGCACATGCCCGTGCACAGCCCCCCAACACACACACACACACACACGCAATGCGTGCACACCACACCCTCCAGCAGTCTCTGTCCCCTGTCCCCTGTTTCACTCCCACGGCTCTGGTCACATCGGGGTTCTCAGTACCACTGCGGCTGTCCCCCTCCGACGTCCGCTCCGTGGGGCAGGCTCTCTGGGCCCAGTGCTCTCACTCCCTGCTGCATTCCTGGCACAGGAAAGACTCCCGAGGGCTGGAAGCCCTCATTGGACACGGAGTGCGTGAATGAAGGAGCCGACTGGGGTCCCCCAGCCCGAACCCCGTCCCTGTCTCTCCTGTGCAGTCAACCTTCGAGGCAGAGGTGTCTGAGATCAGAATCAGCGAGAGCGAGATAGACTTGGCCCTCAGGAATCTGAGGGCCTGGATGAAGGACGAGAAAGTGCCTAAGAATCTGGTGAGCTGGCCCCAGGGGGGAGAGGGCACACGGGCAGCCTCGCCCACTGGAGGGTGGCACAGAGGGCCTGGGAGTCTCAAGGCCCCACCGCTCACCGCCACGCTGGCCCTGGGGCCCAGGCCACGCAGCTGGACTCGGCCTTCATCCGGAAGGAGCCCTTCGGCCTGGTGCTCATCATCGCGCCCTGGAACTACCCCGTGAACCTGACCCTGGTGCCCCTGGTGGGTGCCCTCGCTGCAGGTGAGAGCAGTTTGGCCCTTCCCGCTGCCCGCTGTCCCTGCTGTCCCCACCCCCAGGCCTCCTGGTTGCCCACGGAGCCTGTGAGCAGGGAGCTGGCAACGAGTGGCTAAGAAAAGCCGGTTCCCACCTGGCCCAACATCCCTGGGCGGTGGGGCCTTGGTCCCGTCAGTCACCTCTCATCCAGATGCTCCTCCTGAGAGCAGAGCGAGGCCGGGCACCAGGGGTGAGGGCTGAACGGAGGCGGGAGAGGCCGGCCCTCTCCAGCGCTCCCCCTGCCCCGCCCCGCAGGGAACTGCGTGGTGCTGAAGCCATCGGAGTTCAGCAGGAGCACAGAGAAGGTCCTGGCTGAGGTCCTGCCCCGATACCTGGACCAGGTGAGCCGGGCACAGAGCGGGCCCAGCAGCTCCACTCGGGTTCCACAGGACCTGACTTCCAGCCTCAGTCCTGCCTCCTTCGGGGTGTGCGGCCGAGGCCGGGTCGCTGCCCCCTTTGCCTCTTTCCCATCGAGGGAAACAGCCCGTGCATCCAGCTGTGCTCCCAGGACCGTGGCCCCGGAGCCTGGCGTCTGTCTGTCTTCCGGGCAGCCCTGACCACACCCCCACCCCGCCTGCTGCCTGCGCACCCATCAACCCCAGCCAGGCCCTAACCTCACACCTTCCGGGCTGGGACTGCGGGGGACACCGGGCAGCTCCCTGCTCCCATCCCTAGGAATGGTCCCTAGGTCCCTGGAAACTGTGGGTCAGGCCCAGCTGACCGGGGGGGGGGGCCACGCAGGGAGGCAGCCCCCTGCGTTCCCCAGGCTGGGGTCCCAGAAGGAGCCGTCTGCCACCCTGCCTTGCAGAGCTGCTTTGCCATGGTGCTGGGAGGGCCCCAGGAGACCGGGCAGCTGCTGGAGCACAAGTTCGACTACATCTTCTTCACAGGTGAGGCCAGGGTGCCCGTGGCGTGCAGGGCTTGGGGCGCTATGCGTGGGGGCTTGTCCCCAACCCTGGGAGAGGCCGAGGGACCTCAGAGCACAGACAGCCAGGAAGGAAGCAGGCTGGCTCCAGGACAAGCTTGCTCTGTGCTCCTTGAGCAGGCTGGGGAGCAGCCCTGACCCCTGGGACCCTCCAGAGGCCCCTTCCCTGGTCACAGTCTCATGGATGACAGCCTCTGCCCGTGCCCAGCCCCCACTGTGCCAGGTTCCCCCCCGGAGACCTTATATACCACCCACTGGTCTCAGGACCTTATACATGACCCCACTGACCCAGGGCCCTTGTGGCGGGCTGGACAGATGAGGGCTCGGAGGACAAGATAATGAAGAGCCACGGCACCCAGCTGGGGTCACTCCAAGGACCAGGATTGGGGAGGCTGGATTTTCCTCCCAGGCCCTCCGTGGTCATCTGCCATCTCCCTGGCACGTGCCCATGAGGCCCAGACACCACCTGGCTTCAGGTGACAGGATCGGGGTGGGGGGATGTTCTGTAAGGGTCAAAGAGCCGGGGAGGCAGGGAGCCGTGTTCCCTGGCCAAGGTTCTGGAGGAGAGAGAAAGCAGACAGGGCAAACAGCCGCTTCGGAGGCCTCCTGCTCACTGGCCTCGTGCCTGGTACACCTTGTCCACACCAAGGCAGGGGGAGTGTGGCCTCTGCCTTTCTCCCCACAAACCCTGCCACAAGCCCAGGACAGGGCCCATGGTCCCCCACCTTGGCGGCCAGGGAGCCTGCTACAGAAGCAGGGGGCGGAGTCCTCAGCTGGTCCTGCAGATTCCCGGGGGGCTGGAGGAGGAGGAGGGGACACGTGGAGGGGGCGGCCCACCTTCCACCATCACACTTGACAGCTCGGTGGGCTTTGGGCCTTTGACTCGGGCCAGGAACCGGGCAGCCTGCGCAGAGCTGGGAGACCGACAGTACCTAGTCTGACATGAGCCCCTGACTCCTGCAGGACTGTCCGTGCCTGACGACAGTCACAGGTCTGTCTTGAGGATATGTGAACTTGTGGAAGGCTTTGTCACAGCCCGTGGCCGGGGGAAGCATCCATTCACTTGCTCGCTGTTTTCTGAGGGAACATGCCCTGTCCAGACGCCGTCCTAGCCTTGCGATAAAGCAAGGGCTGAGGAGCCAGAGCGTCCCTGCGGGGGGAGCTCACGTTATAACAAGGGGACAGGGGACAGAGAATCGAACAGCATGGGAATGATGGGGCCCTTGGAAGGGACTCTGGCAGGGAAGCATGACAGGATTCAACAGACAAGGGGAGCCTCATAGACAAGGAGATGTTTCTGAGAGGCAGGAGGACCTGAGGGAGGCGTGGACAGGGGAGGGGAGGTGGGGGGGGCTGGAGCAGGGTGGGGCGGGGGGAAAGGGCAGGGAAGCTGGACCAGGCTAGAGCAGGGACATGAGACTCCCAGGTGGTAGTGGCCAGAGAGGGCCATCCCAGCAAGAATGGCAGCACAGGACCCTGGGCCAGGCATGGGCAGGAACATCTTGAGATACAGGGAACTTTCGGTGAGGTGGAGGTGGGATGGAGGGGACCGTGAGACCCTGGAGATGGGCGGGTGGCCTCTTCAGCCAAAGGTCGGGAGCAGAGGGAAGGGTGGGGGGTTGGGGCGGCGTAGCCGCCAGGTTACGTCAGAGAGAGAGACCCAAACGGCAGCCCTTGGAGCTGGACTCTGGCCTTGGACCAGAGCAGTCTCTGCCAGTTCTGGAGAAGCCTGGAGAGGTAGGGAGGGGTGGAGAGTGGCATGCCAGCAAGAGTCACTGGCAGGGGGGACAGGGGGGCTCAGTCGTTAAGCATCTGCCTTCCACTGAGGTCATGATCCGAGAGTCCTGGGATCAAGCCCCACATCAGGCTCCCTGCTCAGGGGGGGCCTGCTTCTCCCTCTGCCCCCCCCCCACTTGTGTTCCCTCTTTTGCTGTGTCTCTCTCTGTCAAGTAAATAAATAAATCTTTAAAAAGAAAATCACTGGCAGGGGGAGCCTGGGATCAGAAGCAGGGCAAGGGGCTCCTGGATTTCTAACAAGGCAGGTCAGGAGAGGGAGCCAGGGACCTGGCTTGCTGCTCTGTGCAGGCCCCTCCATGGACCCAGCGTGGCTGGGCTGGCCTGGCCGAGGCTGCGAGCAAGGTCCTGGTGCAGAGTGTGGCAGGGGACGGCCAGGGGAGGGCCGGCATCCCCCAACCCACCACCTCTCCAGGGAGGTCAGGCCGGGGAGTGAACGCCCCCGCCAGGGGTCCCAGCCCACAAGCTGAGGCCATCCCACCTGGCTGAGATGACTGAGGGTCACCCTGGTTTCTTGCCACCGCCCAGGGAGCCCCCGAGTGGGCAGGATCGTCATGGCTGCAGCCGCCAAGCACCTGACGCCCGTCACGCTGGAGCTGGGGGGCAAGAACCCCTGCTACGTGGACGAAGACTGCGACCCCCAGACCGTGGCCAACCGCGTGGCCTTTTTCCGCTACTTCAACAGCGGCCAGACCTGCGTGGCCCCCGACTACGTCCTGTGCAGCCCCGACACGCAGGAGCGGCTGCTGCCCGCCCTGCAGAGCGCCATCACCCGCTTCTACGGCAACGACCCCCAGAGCTCCCCGAGCCTGGGCCGCATCATCAGCGACAAGCACTTCCAGCGGCTCCGGGGCCTGCTGGGCTGCGGCCGCGTGGCCATCGGCGGCCAGAGCGACGAGAGCGAGCGCTACATCGGTGAGCCGTCGCAGGGCCGAGGCCCTTCCAGGACGCGGGTCCCGCGTGGGCCGCGAGCCTGGGCCGCGAGCCTGGGCCGCGAGCCTGGGCCGCGAGCCTGGGCCCCGCCCTCGACACCCAGTCGCCCCGCCCCGACCCCTCGTCGCCCCGCCCCGCCTCGAGGCTCCCAGGGCCACGCGATCTCGCCCAGCCTGGACTCCTGCCTCCCCGACCTCTGCTCCACCTCGGCCCCCGCCGGGGCTGGACACCCCCTCGCCGTCCTCCCTGGGGGCTGCGGGGACGCTCTCTTCCCTGGAAGGCCCCTGAGCCCTGCCCGTGGCCCACACCCACCCCCGTCCCGCCCCAGCGCTGAGGGGTCCCTTGTGCCCGCAGCCCCCACGGTGCTGGTGGACGTGCAGGAGACGGAGCCGGTGATGCAGGAGGAGATCTTCGGCCCCATCCTGCCCATCGTGAACGTGAGGAGCCTGGACGAGGCCATCGACTTCATCAACCGTCGGGAGAAGCCCCTGGCCCTGTACGCCTTCTCCAACAGGAACCAGGTGAGGGGCTCGGGCAGGGCTGAGTGGGGGCTGGACAGAGATGGGGTCAGGGGCCAGCAGTGGATGGCGGGGTGGTGACAGCAGGAGGGGAGATGGCTCCAGGATTGGAGTGGACCAAGGGGCCTGGGGGGGGTGTCCTGCTTCTCTGGAACAGTTGCAGAAATTCTGGGATGGGGCACCCTTGGTTCTGTCACTGTCCTTTCTACCTGGGGCAGCCAGGCCTCCTCTGTCCTCCAACCTAAGCCACAGTCCCCGGCTCCATCAGCACCCCGCTCTGTCTCCCTCATCCTCTCTGCTGGCTGTCAAGTGTCCCCTTCCAGTGCCGGGCTCATAGAAGGCACACGCGAAATGGAGTGGAATGACTAGGGGAGAATGAAGGACCAGAACACGCAGGAGGGACAGTGAACCCCAGCCCCCTGCCCTGCTCAGCCCCTGGGGGCATCCTGGGAGCCTCAAGGGCAAAGGGCAGGCGTCTACAGTCAGAGCACACCTTCCTCTCAAACGCAGCTCTGATGAGATCCCTCGCAGATTGGACAGTGTGTGTGTGTGTGTGTGTGTGTGTGTGTGTTTTAAGATCTTATTTATTTATTTGAAGAGAGAGAGAGCATGAGCAAGGGGGAGGGGCAGAGGGAGAGGAGGAAGCAGGCTCCCTGCTCAGCAGGAGCCCCGATGCAGGGCTTGATCCCAGGACCCTGGGATCATGACCTGAACCGAAGGCAAAGGCTTAACCGACTGAGCCACGCAGTTACCCACGCAGTATATTTTTAATAAACTCTTTATTTTGGAATAATTTTTGCTTTACAGAAGACAAAGATAGTCCGGGGAGTCCCAATATACCCCGCTACCAATTTCCCCCATTTAAGGGCCCTTATGTTCAACAAAACTAAGAGATGGTGCTTGGTCCATTACTGTTAACAACACTCCAAATTTGATTTGGGTTTCACATTTTTCTTTCAGCCCTAATAGCCCAGCTAGAGCCCTGCATTGCCTTAGTTGCGGATCCTCTTGTCTGTGACCGCCTCTCAGCTTGAGAGGCGCTGACCAGGTCCCTTGCAGCATGTCCCCAACCTCGGTGGTCTGGTGTTTGTCTCATGAAAGATTACCACGGAGGCGAGGGCTGGCCTCCGACCTCCTATCAGGGATAGAGATCCACACATCACTGGTGAGGCCGAGGTCTCGGCTGCCAGGGGTCTCCACCAAGAGACGGATCTCTTCTTTGAGAGCAAGTCAGGAAGTCGAGCCCCCTCTCCATGGGATTGAGCGCCACCTGCTGAAGGCGGACACCTACTTCCATCCCTGGAATCTGTGAGAACGATTTGGCTCTTGAATCACTTCTATGGCAGAGACTGGTGTGCACCTGCTTTATCCTCCGGGTTGCAGTGCAACACGGCCTTGTGTCCTTGCTCAGGCTGTCTCTCTTCAGGCACTGGGAGCTGCTGTGTCCCTCAGCGCCCCCCTCCCCATCCTCTTATTTTCCAACCACTTCCTTCCTTTCAGGGTCCACGAGCTGCTTGGGCTCATCCCGTGATTCCCTTGCCCAGCCCGAGTCAGCCATTCGTCCAAGGAGCCTTGCTCTATCTGGATAATAGTAACTTCAGAAAATTTACAACCTGGGTTTTTAGGAAAGGGGTCAATTTTCTCAATGCCCAGCACTGACTGGCCCCGGGGACCCATGGCCGCCCCCAAGAAACAGACAATCCTGCTCCCTCTTGTCACTATCATTACCCACCACCGCGTGACTTCTGAGCCCTGTGATGGGGCGGTTCCCTCTCACCGCACAGACAAGCCGTTAGCTCAGGATCACATGTCATAACTAAATATAGCCGAGTTTTCCGGCAATGACTATAGTGTTTACTAACCATTTCCCCCTCATTCTTCCAATAAACCTATAGGTTAAAGAGAAAAGGGCTGTCTTGGGGGCACCTGCGTGGCTCAGTCCTTAAGCGTCTGCCTTTAGCTCGGGTCATGATCCCAGGGTCCTGGGATCGAGCCCCGCATCAGGCTCCCTGCTCCTCCCTCTCCCACTCCCCCTGCTTGTGTTCTCTCTCTCATGGTGTCTCTCTCTCTCAAATAAATAAAATCTTCAAAAAAAAAAAAAAAAGAGAGAAAGGGGCTTCTTTAAGTAAAGCAAGGGCCACATTCATGTTCCTAAAATGCACACCTGGCTCCATCTCCCCATCTCAAGGCCCTCCCTGTGCCGCACGCTGCACAGCCCAGCCCCTGGGTCTCTGCACCTGCCCTTCACTCTGCCTGGGGGACCTTCCCCTGAGACGCAGCGGTGGCATCAGGTCCCTCCCTTGGGACGCTTCCCTGACTACCTGGCATTTCACCTTGAACTCTCCAGGTCCCCAGGGGACCGCAGAGCTTCCTGCCTCCCTCTCCGCCCTGCGTCTCTGTCTCCAACCCCCCCTTGCAGGGGCCACACTCGAGCAGCTGTGCAGGAAACACGTCCAGACCTGAGGGCTCGGGGGCAGGCTTCGACACAACCACACCCCCCACCTGTGACACTCCCAGGGTGGCCAGACTCTTCCACCCTGCGGGGCCCTGCGAGCTGCCCGGCCACAGGGCCTCATGGCTGCCCCCCTCCCCACCAGGTGGTCAAGCGAGTACTAGCCCAGACCAGCAGCGGGGGCTTCTGCGGGAACGACGGCTTCATGCACATGACCCTCGCCAGCTTGCCTTTCGGAGGAGTGGGTAAGTGCCCGCAGAGCCCCGCCTTCTCTCGCTGTCACTGGACTGAGGGCACCCCTGCACCTCCATCCTGCAGAAACCTTCCAGACCTGTCCCTGCATGTACATACGGATGGGGACCCACAAGGACACCATTTGGGGTTCTCAGCACCACTGTGGTCCTGTCCCTGGGCGGTCACTGATTTTCTCACCAACAGGCATGGCTTTGAGTCTGCCCATCAGCTCACACGGGGTGGCCTCACGTGCTCCCTTTACTCCACGGGGAGGCTGTGAACTGCCCCTTGAACCTGTCCTGTGTCCTCTCAGCCCAGTACTTGGTGTCACCCCCCTCTCCCCCGCCTGAAGGAAGCTGGGGAAGTGGAGATGCCTGGCCCCAGCAACCCCCATGACAGCTGCCAAGTCCTGGCCTCCGAGGCAGGAAACCTCAGGGCTAGTTCCAGCGAGCCTAATAGCTGTGTGGTCTGGGGTAGCCACGACCCTCTCTGATCCCGCCGCTTCTTCAGTGGCATGGGAGAGCCAGAGACTGGCGCCTGTCCACACTAGGCACCCAAGCCACTGTCCGGAGGGCCTGGCAAATTGTCCAGGGGGGTGTGGACTGAGTGCAGACACCGGGGCTGTGTGGGGCTCCAGGACCAGGCCCCACTACTGGGCCCCGTACCAGAGCCCCGACCTAGCCCAGCAGACTGCCGATCTCCAGCCCCGGCCCCTCCTCTCCAGGGAAGTGTGGGGGTCTGTCTGGGGGGCAAATCTGATCCTGCTACTCCCCACAGGATTGGGCCCGGCCCTTCCTGGTCTGGCCATGGTGTCCTGCTCCCGCCTCCTCTCCCTGCTTCCCTGCCTGCTGCCCCAGCCATGCTGGCACCTGCCGGGTCCCCGCCTACCACAGGTCACCCACCTCCAAGGCTTCTGAGTTGTCCCCAAGTCTGGGTCCCTCTTGCCCCCAGCCACCCTCTTCTGGTCAGCTCTACATCCCTCAGGCCTCATTCCCTCCAGGAAGCCCTCCCTCATTACCCTCCAATTCCACCCATCGTGGGTCCCCTGGATTTGCAGTGTGAAGCCTGGTCCTCGACAGCCTCTCCACCTAGACACTTTGAACTCAACACAGCCCAGGACTTACTCTGTCCATGGGTCTGAACACCCACCCAGAGCCCACAGCTCTAGAAGGTGGGTACCACTGTCATCCGATGTCACAGAGAAGACCAAGGTGAAGTCAGCTGCCCAAGGTGTCGGATCTAATTCAGGGCTGGGATTCAACTCTGAGCAGTCATTCCAGAATCCACACTCCTGACCTTTTGTGCCCCAGCACCTGGTGTCTCTGACATTTACCAAGTGATTGCTGGTGCCAGGCTTGAGGCTAAGCCCTCTACCCACAGTGCCTCGCATTAGCCCACTTCACAGATGGGGAAACCGAGGTCCTACTGCGTGTGACCGGCAGAGCCCAGGTGTGTCCGACAGCCTCCCACTGGCCGCTGCGGGGCTGACTGGCATTTCCCATGTCGCCCTACAGGCGCCAGTGGGATGGGCAGCTACCACGGCAAGTTCTCCTTCGACACCTTCTCCCACCACCGCGCCTGCCTGCTGCGCCACCCCGGGCTGGAGAAGATCTACTCCATCCGCTACCCGCCCTACTCGCCTCGCAACTTGAGGATGCTGCTGGTGGCCATGGAGGGTCACAGCTGCAGCTGTACCCTGCTCTGAGCCCGGCTCACACCTGTGAGTCTGCGGCCCCTGCCCCTGCAGCTAGGGCAGATGTGGCCTGGGCCTCACACCCAGTGGGGAAAAGACCACAGCCCAGACCAGGGCATGCCCTCCTCCCTCCTTGGGGCTTCTCTGTGAGCCCTCAGCCTGCTGCCTTCCAGCTTCCCTCAGCTGACCCCAATTAGGACGGACCAAGGCGAGGGAGCCTGGGAGACTATGCAGTAACCTGCCCCCAGTACCCACACTAGCCACCCGAGTCCTGGGGGAGGCCGGCAGGTGTGGACACTTCTGAGCCACCCCCATTCCCCTGGAGGATGCAGAAGGGGCCCTGGCGTCTGGTCCAGGTCCCACTGTGGACCTGCAGCGGCCTAGGCCCTGGGCCGAAATCCCTGCCTGAGCTGATTTCTCTCTCTGTACAGGGAAGTGCTCAGAACCAGCACCTCCAGACATCACGGTGGGGATTAAATTTTGGAGTTTAATAATAAATACTAGTTGAATAAAAATAAATAATACATTTTGGAGTTCATCCCAAGCTGCAGGCATCCTGTCTCCTCCTCTGGGTGGTGACAGTCTGTCCCCCCTCGGGCCTTCTTGGGAGTTCCGAACACATTCCGGTCCCCCCAGTGGCTGGCCCTGGGTGCCCTCCCCTTACCATGTCCCACACCAGAGTCACCCTCTTCCCTGTCCTGCTCATCCTCCTGAGCCCTGATGCCATGGAATCGCCCCTTACCCACTCAGCCACCAAACCAAAGCCCTGGGTCCCCGGCCCAAGACCCCCTTCTCACCTCCCAAGTCCCATCTTTGAGCAAGTCCCCATGGTGCTATAAAGCTGCAGAACTTGCCAATCCACACACTTGGCCACCATGACCAGGACCATCTGTCACCTCCCCTTTCCCCACAGGCCTGACCTCTGACCTCAGTGCACTCACTGATCTTCCCAAAGCTCACCCCGACCATGCCACCCCGCCGCCCAGCCTGAGCCCCTCAGTGGCTCCCTGTAGCCTGGAAGTCGGGACCCACATGAGTCCCTGTCGTCCTTCTCAAGAGGACCTCTGCACGCACGCCCCGCATGCGGGCCCTGCCCTGGGCCGGCCCTACTCCACCTCGGAGTCAGCTGGGACATCGTATCATCCGAGAGCCTTGCGAGAACACCTCCCGCCCACCGCCAACACACAGGAGGCCCCAAGGGCCTTCTCCGTGCCTGCCGCCCACGGGGTCCCTCTGCCCCACGATCGACAGTTGGGTGGCTGCTGAGGGACAGGGATTCCGAGTCACACACACCCAGGTAGGACGCAGGGGGCCGCACCGTGCAGCTCTAACGCTTGGGCCAAGTTCCTAAACAAGTCCGTGCCTCAGTTTCCCCATCAGTAAAGCGAGAATAATCCTCCACACGCGGCCCCTGGGTCAAGGTTTAGCAACGACCAGGTACGGCTCGCGCGGAATCATGCCGGCCGCAATTCTCTGCACCGTTACCACAAATACCCCGCAGCAACCCAGCAACCCTCCTGCTACCCACGGCGCCAGGTCTGACCCGGGGCCGCTTCCTAAGCCACGCCCCGGACGTCCCGCCTCCAGTGGCGCAGGAGTCCTTGCTTATTGGCCTCTCCAATCCAACATGGCAGCGCCCTGCGCAACTTCAAGAGTTGGCTATCCCCTAGCCAATCAAAGGAAAGATGCTTCTGGATCCCGCCTCTTTTAGCGGAGCAACTGGCCAATCAGATCACACCGTAAAAGCTGAGGGCGGAAAAGGGGAAACCAGCCGGCCCAATGGTAGCGTCTCAGAGTGTAGGCTCCGCCTCTCGGCGGACAGGCCGCTCGGCAAGGGTAGGAGCGACAGCGCTTCATGGTAGGTGTTCGGGCTCAACTGTTAAAAGCCGGGCCTGGGCGGTGCGGCGTCGGGGGCGAGTGTGGTGCTCTCGTGAGCCCCGCCGGCTCTGCGGACGGGCTTCATCTCGGCCTGCTCAGGGCCGGCGGCGCAGGTGTCCTTCAGCGCGCCGCGGGCGGACCCGGGGGCCGGGCACCGCCGAGGCGCATGCCCCGCCCGCGTCCGTGGGGTCGGAGGTCATGGGGAAGGTCGGGGAAGGTGTCAGGCTCCTGGCGCTGGAGTCAGCGGTCGGAGATGGGCACGCGCGAAGGCACAGGTCACAGGAGGGCCACTTTTGAGCTTCGGCCAAGTGCCAGGCCCAGGACATGTACAACCCCCTTCGTTCTCATGACCCCCATTTCGCGGAGGAGAAAACGTGCAAGATGACCTCACCCGCCCAAGGTCACTTGGCAGGCGGGAGACCGTTCCGGAAGGACCTTGATGGTGGGGCAAGGAATTTGATCCCGAGGGTTATTTAAGCCTTTAAGGGTTTCCAGCATGGGGGAGGGGGACCTGTGGGTGTAAAGGGCGGAGCCTGGGTTCACGGACTGGTCCCATTACCTCCCGCATCCAGTGTGTGACTTTGGGCAAGTCACTTAACATGGCCAAGCTTCAGCTTCGCATCTGTGCCTCTCGTGCGGTCCTTGTGAGCACCGAATGACGGTGTGCGTGACCCCCCCCCCCCCCAGGACAGTGAGCTTGCAGTCCTGGTGGCTGCTACCGGAGTCGTCAGACCCCACGAGGATGAGCAGGGGAGGGCAGTGATAGGCGACAGCGCACTAGTCAGGGCAGAGAGGAGGGATGGATTTTAAAGATTTCTTAGCAGGTGAGATCGATAGGACATGGGTTCACAGGCGCCCCTCACTCTTAGCCCGGCCGAGCTGGGTCAGGTTTGAAGGGCTGGGAGGTGGCACACCTGTGCCTCTGCTAGGAATGGGGGTAGATCGGAGACCAGGTGACACGGCGGCACTGAGGTCCGGGCTCCTGCAGTAGCAGAGTTCCTGGGGACAGGTCTGGGACCCACGCGTGCCTCTCCCTTTGCATCCCCGCAGATGCGCTGCCTGAGTACACCCACGCTGCTTCGGGCTCTGGCCCAGGCTGCACGAGCAGGTAGGACCAAGGGAGCCTTTCCCGGGGCGTTGGGGAGCCCAGTCTCCTGACGTGAGGCTGCAGCTGCCTGACGTGATCCCTCTCCTTGCAGGGCAGCCCACTGGCCGGAGCCTCCACGGCAGCACCGTGGCAGCGACCTACAGTGAGTCTGGGGCACCTTGAGCCTTGGGCTTTCCAGATCCTGAGTCTGCCAGCGGCAGGGGTGGAGGCCTAGGTTCTAGTCCTGGCTTTGCCTGAGGCTCCCCCTCTCTGAGCCTGTTTCTACTTTGTAACAGTGATCTAGACTGAATCTGATTCGTGGGGGCAGGCTCTGTCTGCGAGGGGGTGGGGAGCCCACTCTGTGGCCGCACATTGAGCTCAGAACTCCGCTGCGTGGGACAGGGAGGGAGGGGCTGCCAGGTGGGAGGCTCCGGTGTTCGTCCTCTTCTGCCAGGACCTCACTGCCCAAGCCCCTTCCCAATCACGCCCCCCCCCAACCTCTGGGCTTGGACAGCTGCCCACACACACCGAGAAGTAGGCAAGGACTGCCCAGAGCCACAGACAGGCCTTGCAAGGCCCTTGCTGAGGCCGGAAGGTTTGATGAACGAACCAGCCCTTGGGGGGCGGGGGGGCAGCTGGAAGAAAGATGACGCCTTACCTTCCTGAGTTGGATTCCTAGGGGAGGGACATGAGACCGTGAGGCCCTGCCACGGCCCTCTCTGCCCACCTCCCCTGCAGAGTTCGTGAACATGCGGGAACCCTCAATGGACATGAAGGCGGTGACCGACAGGGCGGCTCAGACCCTGCTGTGGACTGAGCTCATCCGAGGTGGGCCCTGGGGGAAGGGGATGGGGGCGGGCACAGAGTGTTAGGGAGGAGGGGCCCCCACTCACCATGTCCCTGCTGCCCGCAGGCCTGGGCATGACCCTGAGCTACCTGTTCCGGGAGCCTGCCACCATCAACTACCCGTTCGAGAAGGGTCCACTGAGCCCTCGCTTTCGGGGAGAGCATGCGCTGCGCCGCTATCCGTCGGGAGAGGAGCGCTGCATTGCCTGTAAGCTTTGTGAGGCTGTCTGCCCCGCCCAGGTGAGCCCCTGACCCCTGCTGCCTGCCCCCCAGCGCCTGCCACTCAGAGAGAAGCAGGGCAGTTTGGGACCCCCCCCCCCCCAGTGCAGAGTCCCTGAGTCCTCAGAGGAAGGCTTGCAGCCCTGAGCAGGCCACATGACACCTGTGGGTCCTGCCGTCGGGGACCTGGTCAGTGAGCCACAGGGTGGCACCTGAAAGTCCGCTTTTGCCCTGAACACGGCAGTGGTTTTAGGGATCTGCGAATGTGCTGTCACCAGCCCCGAGGATACGTGCCGCCCCTGAGGCCCTCACTGCCCCTGTCTCCCGCTCCTTTGAGCCTCCAGCATTAGTTCTGTTGGAGGGCCCTGCACGGCGCCCCCAACCCCGAGTCAGGGCCCCTTAGTGGAGAGACAGATCCGGTTGGGGCGCAGTTGGTTTAAGCGGTCAATTCTTGGTTTCAGCTCTCAGGGTCGTGAGATCAAATCCCACGTCGGGCTCTGCTTTCAGTGGGGGGCCTGCTTGAATTATCCCCCTTCCTCTGCCTCTCCCCCTTATGCGCTTCGTCTCTTTCTCTCAAATAAATAAATCTTTACAAAAAAGAGATAGACAGGCAGACAGGTGCAGTTGAGGCTCTTGGGCGGACCCATGGGTGTGCCCAGCAGTCAGTCATCCTCCGCACGGAGATCGCCCCCTCCCAGCAGCCTCCCAGGCCGTGACCCTGGTGTCTCTGATCCCAGAGCGCATAGGAGAGCCCAGACACCTGTAGCCGTGACAGCCTTCCAGGTCGTGAGCCCCGTGGACAGATCAGCCACTGTTCCTGCTCATGACTGAGTTTTACAGCAACCCTAGGAGATAGAGATTATTACCTCCATTTTTATAAATAAGGAAACTGAGGCCAAAGAAACAAGGCCACCAGCCTACGGTCCCACTGAATGATGAACGTTACACTCCTGGGGACGCACAAAGACCTTTGGCAAACCCTCTTTGAACATCCTTCTGGCCGTGGGAGGCCCCAGAGCGTCTCACTGCTGGCACCAGGCTGTACCCAGAAACTGAGGGTTAGGGACCTAACTTTGAGTCTGGGCTTTGTGTGGCTTGGGGAAGCCCCTCAACATCTCTGAGGCTCCCATTTTCTTATCCCCCCCCCTCCCCCCCCCCGCCTGCCGGACCACCGGCGCTGCAGCGAACCCAGCAGCCTACGGGCCTCCCCGCGGGAGACCTAGTTTCTCAGGCAGGAGATGCCGGCAGTGGACAGAAACGTCTGCTAGGACAGAGTGACGGGACTTTGGGAAGAGGTGTCGGGAGGGGTGCCTCAGGCCAAGAGTGGGCGGCCCCGGGGTGAGTCCCCAGGAGAGAGCAGACAGGAGCAGTTGGGGCGCCCGGTACCCCTCCCGCAGGCCATCACCATCGAGGCTGAGCCGCGGGCCGATGGCAGCCGCCGGACCACGCGCTATGACATCGACATGACCAAGTGT
Source organism: Meles meles (assembly GCF_922984935.1). Classification (NCBI taxonomy): domain Eukaryota; kingdom Metazoa; phylum Chordata; class Mammalia; order Carnivora; family Mustelidae; genus Meles; species Meles meles. Next base: position 4,828,926 of record NC_060073.1, on the reverse strand, counting down.
ATCTATTGCGGCTTCTGCCAGGAGGCCTGCCCTGTGGACGCCATCGTGGAGGTGAGCAGGCCTGCGGGGGGTGCGGGGCCGGGGGCAGAGGTGCTTGGGGGGGTTGTGGGGAGCTTGATGCCGTTGCACCCGCCCCCGTCCACAGGGCCCCAACTTCGAGTTCTCCACTGAGACGCACGAGGAGCTCCTGTACAACAAGGAGAAGCTGCTGAGCAACGGGGACAAGTGGGAGGCCGAGATTGCCGCCAACATCCAGGCCGACTACCTCTACCGCTGATGCCCCCCACCGTCCAGCTGGCCTGCAGCCCCCGCCACCCAATAAAAGAGCTCTGCCCTCCTGCCCCGCCTCCGTCGTGAATCCAGCTGTCCCGGCCACAAAGGTTCAGCCTGTGGGTCCCTCCCCTGGGCAGGTCCTTCAGGGAAGCTGGCAGAGGTGACCTGGCCTTCCATGGGACTCTGGGGGCCGGGGCTGGGCCCCGGCACACTCAGTTGTCCTGCATACCCATCTTCCTGGGCATAGTCCCCAATGCCTAGTCTCAGGTCGCTGTCCTGTAATCCTGGGTGTCCGGAGGATCGGGCCATGCACAGCTACGGCCTTGAGGATATTGAGTCTCCCCAGGCCTCAGGCAGAAGCCCTTTGAGTGGCAGGACCTCAGAAAGGCCAGGGTGTCCTTGCTGGGGGCAGGGAGAGGTATGCCTGGGGTGGCAGTCACAAGGAGATGACACGGCCCTGCTGTCCCTGAGCTGGCCTTGCCTCATCTCTCCCCACATCCCCTTTCTGCCCCAAGTTCCCCAGACCAGGCTGCGGGCTTGGCCGCTGGTGCTCGGAACTTCCCCTTCCCAGTCCCCACAGTGTGTGGTTCCCCAAGGGGCCACGTGCTAGCCCGGTGGGGATGGGGCAGCCAGAACCGGCTCCCTGGGACCCGGTGCCTCGCAAAAAGACTTCGACTTGTTTGTATCTGTGAGCACGCCAGCACAGAGAGGTGGGGGACTTGCTTGGGGTCACACAGCATGTGTCCAATGAAAACAGTAGCTCAGGTCAGAGATCTGGGCCCCTCCTCTTTCATCGTTGCCAAAAGTGCTCTTTACAAAACACTAACCTCCCGTGATGTCCTGTCAAAAGAAGAGGGAGGAAGGTGTTCTGCGGACCAGTCAATGTGGGAAATGCTCCAAGTGCCCTCTTTCCTCTGGGATAGACACCGCCTGTGAGCACATTCAAGGCTCTGAGAAGGCCTGCTGCAAAGCGTCCTAGCCTTTCCCCCCAGCTCGTTCACTTTGTTGGCTGCTGACACCTGGGCCATCTCCTGGTGCTGAAGTGGTCCAGGCCCTGCTTGGGCCTCCACAGCCTAAGGAAATAGGCGCAGGGGTGAGGACCTGAAGAGAAGACGAGAGCCTAGGAAGTGTATGTGTGCCCAGGCCCCTCCAGGCCGTAGTGGCTGTGGGAGGCAGGACCCCTGCAATCATCAGGCTTGAAAATGCTACGTCACCTTTGATTGCACTTTTCCCAGACACAACCAGCATTAGGGGATTGTCACGGAGCCTGTGTCTGTACACCGGTAAACAGAACACACATTTGTTAAAAATGGGTCAGGTGGTTCCACTCCTGACTTGATCCTTTCCCTCTCTGACCCCAAACTGTGTTTCAGGAGCGCACCTCCAATGCCATTTTGTAACAGTGGGGTTTCGGTTTCCCCTGCCCCAGAAAGTATTGACCTCAGTTTGGTTGAAGCCTCCCCAGGAAACAGACCTACGACGCCCCAGAACTGGGTCACCCCCTTTTCTTTTTTTCCCAAAAGGGTCACCCCCTTTTCTGATGATACTGACCTTGGCTGTAACTTTCCACCCCCAGCTCTGGGGCTTGCTTCATTTGCCCACAGCTCCCCTATCCCTCAGAGGACCTTGCTGTGTGAAGTTCAAGGATCACCAGAGCTGAGAGGCCACTTGTCCTTCCTGTCCCCAGTGGGTATGGTCCTGGTCTGTCCAAAGTGCAGGCAGCTGGACATGCGTGAGTCTCCGTTCAGGGGTGCTGGGACATGACCAACCCCGGGGAGCTAATCAGCAAAGTCACAGGGACGCCCCTGGCTGTAGGAGAAGCAACAACTACCATTGGGTGCGCGGAACATCACAAGCCTGGCCCGGCCCTCAGTATCCTCCTGCTGCTGAGGAAAAAGGCCCGCGGAGAGCTGCACCCACCCAGGACCCCTGGGCCTGGAGCCTAGGCTCTTCTCCTGGGTGGTCAAGAGGCAGGAAGGTGTAAGGACCGGGTGCAAACGCGGCCTCAGGAAAGGGGTCCTAGAGGTGGGGAAGCGGGCTGGGGACGCGAGGCCCTTAGACCCCCAAGCCTCAGTGCTTTGGGCTCCCATCTGTCGCAGGCCCAGCGAGCCCTCTGGGTGTGTGGGAGGTTCCCATCCCCGAGTCCCGGCCGCCTCCCCGCAGCCGCATCCCGGCCACGCAGGCGTGCGCGGTCGGCGCGGCTCAGGGTCTCGGCTCGGGTCCCCCGGCCTCCCCGCCCCACGTCCCGTCCCCCAGCCTCCCGCGAGGGAGCGAGGGCGGGCGGGGCCGCAGCCCAGGCCCTGCCTCCCCGCCTGCAGCTCGCGGAACTCCCGCGCCCCTCCCCGCCGGGCCCGGAGGGGACGGGGCGGGGCTTTCCGTGGCCCCGCCCCTCGCGGCCCGCCCGCCGGGGAAAGTGAGTTGCGTGGGCGCCGCGGCCGGGAACGCGGAGCCGGGAGCTCAGAGCTGAGCCGCGCCGCGTGCGGCGGACGCGGGGGTGAGTGTGCCCCAGCCGGGATCCGCAGGGCCCCCCAGCTCCGTCTGCCACCCTTGCTTCGCCCTGCCCGGAGAAAGGGGTCCTGGAACCCCCATCCCAGCTGGGCCAGTGCATGCGACTCAGTCTGCCGGCCCGCCGGGTGTCGGGCCTTGGTGGGGGCCGCGGTGGCGCCGAGGAGGAGGAGGAGTGGGAGGGGGGAAGGGAAGAGGAGGACGAGGAGTTAACAGTCGCTAACTACTGGGCCCGACTCTGCCCGTCCTGGTGCTGCTCTGGTGGCGCTCAGGGCTTTCTCGGGGGCATCTTCCTCGGAGGGGGGAACCCATTCTACAGATGAGGAAATTGAGTCCCATCCAACTAGGAAGAGGCAGAGCTGGAGGCAAGAGCTGGAGGCAAGTTACTCTAACTCCAGAGCCTACCAGTCTGGAATGGGTGAGGCAGCAGGATCTCTCTCCTCTAGCTCAGTTCTCATCATCATGGGTCAGGGGCTTAGAGGAGAGATCTGGTGGGTTCCTGAAGGAGTGGGCCTTAGCCTCAGCCCCTGAGGGACCAGGAGGAGGGGGGAGTAGAGGGTGGAGGGGGCTGCAGTCTGGATCCTGAAGGCCAAAGGACTGAGGAATCTTCATTTGCTCCATTAAAAGGAGTAGGGTACCGGCCCCCCGCTTGGGTAGGGTCCAGAGAGGATGGGGGGTAAGGGGTGAGCCAGGGGCATCCTCACCTGTGGGGGAGGGGGTCTGACCAGGTCCCTGCACACCCCGCCCACCCCATCCAAGGGAATTCCCACCCAAGGGGCTCGCCCAGGCCGAGGCCCTGTGAGTGACGGTTACCAGGCTAAACTGGCCACAGCCTGGGGCTGCTGTATCCCTTGGGTCCCCAGACCTGGTTCCCTACAGTCCCCTCATCTGTCCAGCCCAGCCTTTCAGGGGGCCCTGGGCAGAGAACAGCCCCCGCCCCCGAGCGCATACTGTGCCCTGGGAGGACAGACCTACAGCTCCAAGGCCAGCTCTGGCCTGACTTAGCCACCTGCTGACCATCTGATCCCAGACTCCACCTCTCCAGGTGCACTGAGCTGTCCGTGAGTCTGTAAACCAAGGCCACAAGGTCCTCTTTCCCCAGGATTCCGTTAGGTCACGGTGAGGTAGAATGGGTGAGGGGTTACGTGGAGCCTGTTTTTGTCATCTCCCCACCCAGGTCCTGTCTCTGCTGGGGGTGGCCAAGTCCCATTTACCCAAGAGGAAGTGGAGGCCCAGAGAAGGTGAGAGGCTCCCCCAAGGACACACAGCCAGTCACAGCCTGAGCCACACTCTGGAGCCTGGGCCCTGGCCCTCTGGGGGTGGAGCCTCGCCCCTCCTGCCCACCTTTCCCTGCCCAGGCCCCCGGGGCTGCTACGGTCCTGGGCTGCCTCTCCGCCTTCTTTCCTCTTTCAGGTGGGGGCAGGGGCTGCATTGCCTGTGTAGACTGAAGGAAACGCTGTGTAGACTGAAGGAAACCAGGCCCGGGGGAGGAAGTGACCAGCTGGGCAGGCCCCCACCCTCCCACAGCAGGCGGTGCTTTGGCGCCAAATGGTCACCCTCAGCTGGGGACCTCACCCACGCCTGTCCCCTTCCCTGACACTTTGAGAGCTAAGGAAACTGAGTCCCACAAAGGGGAAGTGGCTGGCCCTGGGCCCTGAGGGCGATGGCCTTGGAGCCCCGGCTCACGGCTGGGGCATCTGCAGGGCCTCCCCCCGCGGCGTCTGGGCAGGGCCCCGCCAGGCCGTCCTGCCCCTGTCAGCTTCCACAGTTTCACTTTCCCGGGTTTCGACACCTGGAAGGCTGTTTCCGCCCCTGTTTGGACATCGGGCCGCCAAGCGGTCCCAGCCTCGGGGGAAGGTCCCGCCCCAACCTGGCCTCGGGCCTCTCTGCCCTCAGCGAGGGCACCAGGGGACCCGCTGGAGGCTCCCACCCCCCGGCACACACAGACACTTCCGGGGGGGCTCCAGCTGCCAGGGGGACTCGGGGGCTGGGGGACAGCCCCAACCTTCAGCCCCCGGCTGTCTGTCGACATGGACGGACGCTCCTTGGTGTAGAAGGACGAGGGTTCGTGGCCAGCCGAGGGCTGTGGCAGTGAGGAGGCCAGCCGCTGGAGGCGACCCTCGGCCTGGGGCCCCCAAGGACGAGCAGGGCCTGGGGTGAGGGCAGGTCACAGAGGAGGGACAGCAGGGAGCAGAGGGCACGTGTGAGAAGAGCCAGTGCGGGGCCGGGGGCCGTGGGTCAGGCCGCGAGGCCAGCCAGGCCGGGCTGCACTCCCGGTTGCTCCGCTTGCTTCCCGTGGGACCTCAGCGCCCCTTTGAAGCTGCCCGGGCCTCAGTTTCCCCGCATGTCAGGCGGGGTCGGTAGCAGACCTCCCATGGGTGACGCGAGCTGAGGCGGAGGGCGTCGCTCGTCGGTGGGGAGCTGTCCGGCCGCCCCGACTGAGCCTTCACCCCCGGCGCAGGCCGCAGGACCATGGGCTCCATGTTCCGGAGCGAGGAGGTGGCGCTCGTCCAGCTCTTCCTGCCCACCTCGGCCGCTTACGCCTGCGTGAGCCAGCTCGGCGAGCGGGGGCTCGTGGAGTTCCGAGACGTGAGTGGGGCCGGACAGGCGCGGCAGGGGGCCTCGTCCCCACGCGTCCCAGACGGCGGGCCGCCTCCCCCCGCAAGGGCCCCTGCTTGAATCCGGGCGCCCTCTGTCGCGGCTGCTCCCCTCTCGGAAAGGCCAGCCTTGCCGCTGCGGCCCCCTTGCCTCCGGGGACCCCGTCACACCCTCCCCAGAGCACGCAAAGCCCGGTCTGTCTCCCGCTGGGCCGCTGGAGGCTCGGGGTGCGTTCAGCACCTTTCTGGGGGGGAGTAGCTATGGCCTGCCGAGAGCCAAGCCTGGGCCCCCGGGGTGGGGGGGACCTCCCTGACCCCCTCCCTAGAAGTCTGACCCATCTGTGCGGCAACCCCAGCTCAACGCCTCGGTGAGCGCCTTCCAGAGACGCTTCGTGGGGGACGTTCGGCGCTGCGAAGAGCTGGAGAAAACCTTCAGTGAGTTGGCCTCAGGCCCACATCCCAGGCAGGCTTCCTGGAGAGGGTGCCAGTTGAGCTCCGCCTGAAAGGAAGAGTCCTGGTGCCCCAGGTGGAAGGCAGAAGGGAGGTCCAGGCCAGGCCCTGCTGAGCCAGGGACGGGGCAGCTGGGGTCCGTGGGGTGCCCTTGAGAATGAGGCTGCCTTGGAGAAGGCCTCGAGTAGTGCATGAGAGCCTAGGAGTTCATCCAGGGCGCACTCGGAGCCACTGCGGTTTCCCAGCAGGGGAGAGACGTGGACAGAACTCTGTCTCTCATACGGACTGGGGTGGGCAGAGGCCAGTATCCAGGGTCAGGTGCCCCAAGGAGCCGCTTCTCTGACCCAGGCCAGGGTCCCCCTCCCTCTGGCAGCTCCTCCCAGGAGGAGCTGACGAGAGGGGAGGTCAGAGCACATTCATTTCAATGGTCTGTTAGCCTCCAGGCAGCTCCGTGGGCTCCGTGCACGCTCTCGTCCCGGGCCCCCCAGTGCTCGGGCCAACCTGCCTGGACCCCACTGTGGGACCCAGGCGCAGTGGGACAGTGGCCAAGGGAGAGAGCTCAGGATAGGGAGAGTGGCCCTGTGGGGATAGAGTTTGGCCTGGGGTTTTTCTGGGGGTTGTGGACTCCGTGAATCAATTAGCTGGGGGCCAGTTGAGTTTGGGGGGGCGTTTGAGACCCGTAGACATTAGATGGCTCTTGGCTAACTGGCCGTGAGCTGGTGTGGGCCCTCGACGGCCTCCCCTGACCCCTCTCACTCCGCACCCAGCCTTCCTGCAGGAGGAGGTGCGGCGGGCTGGCCTGGTGCTGCCCCCCCCCGAGGGGAGGCTGCTGGCGCCCCCGCCCCGTGACCTGCTGCGCATCCAGGAGGAGACGGACCGTCTGGCCCAGGAGCTCCGGGATGTGCGGGGCAACCAGCAGTCCCTGCGGGTTCAGCTGCACCAGCTGCGGCTGCACTCGGCCGTGCTGGGCCAGGGCCATCGCCTCCAGGTCAGCGTCAGCCCCCGCGGGGTAGGGGAGAGGCGGGGGGGCCAGGCCCCTACATGGGCGCGGGGCTCAGTGGTGCCTCTTGGCCCCTAGTCGGCAGCCGCCCCTGCAGATGGGCTCTTGGAAAGAACCCCCCTGCTCCAGCCCCCCGGGGGGCCCCACCAGGACCTGAGAGTCAAGTAAGTAAGGGGCACTTCCAGATCTTTCCTGGCCGACTCCTTGTCCAGTGCTCTCCTCCTCCACCCTCTGACTGCCTCCAGCCTCCTCCTTCGGGCCCACAACTTCCGTTGCTCTCGAGGGTGTCTCCTCTTCTGGCCCGGCCTCGGGCTCCCGCCTCCTTCCAGGGAGCAGGGCCGCTGTCCTACTGGGCCGTCCTGAGCACAGTGGCCTGGCCTGGCAGCTTTGTGGCAGGTGCCGTGGAGCCGGCCAAGGCCGCCGCCCTGGAACGCCTGCTCTGGAGGGCCTGCCGGGGCTTCCTTATCGCCAGCTTCTGGGAGACGGAGCAGCCGCTGGAGGACCCGGTGACGGTACAGGCTGGAGGCCCGGCAGGTGGGGGAGAGCATCCTGGGGTGGGAGGCCGGAGCCCAGGTCAAGCAGCCCCGTCCTGCAGGGGGAGCCGGCTACGTGGATGACCTTCCTCATCTCCTACTGGGGCGAGCAGATAGGGCAGAAGATCCGCAAGATCACGGACTGGTGAGCTCCGTGGGGGGCCTTTTGCCCCGGGGGGCGGGGCGTGTCAGCACCCCGTCCCCCGCCCCAGACGCACCCTTCAGATTCAGCCTCCGCACAACCGGAGCTCCCCCCAGCCGCTCGCATCACCCCTCCTCCCCGCCAGCTTCCACTGCTGCGTGTTCCCGTTCGTGGAGCAGGAGGAGGGCCGCCTGGGGGTCCTGCAGCAGCTGCAGCAGCAGAGCCAGGAGCTGCAAGAGGTGGGCGCTCGCTCATGGCCGTGGCCGTGGCCGGCTGCCCCGCCCCGCCCCCCTGGCCCGGCCCGGCCGCCCTGACCGCCCGCTCTGGCCTCAGGTCCTGGGGGAGACGGAGCGCTTCCTGAGCCAGGTGCTGGGCCGCGTGCAGCGGCTGCTGCCGCCCTGGCAGGTGCAGACCCGCAAGATGAAGGCGGTGTACCTGGTGCTCAACCAGTGCAGCCTGAGCGCCACGCACAAGTGCCTCATTGCCGAGGGCTGGTGTGCCGCGAGCGACCTGCCCGCCCTGCAGCAGGTGCTGCGGGATGGCTCGGTGAGTGGGGGAGGGGCGTCTCCCGCTCTTCCCTGCTCCCACCTCCCAACACACTTCCTGTCGCCTGCGCCGGGCCTTGGCCCCGGGCTGCCCCTCCTTCCGGGAGTCTGTCCTGACGCCCCTGGCCTAAGGCCTCCCCGCTCCTGACGTCCGAAGTCCCCGGAGGGGCCGGAGCACCCAGGAGGCCGGCTCCACCGGCACTGCCGGTGATCTGGCGCTACTGGAGGGAGCCTCAGGCTACTCACCTGTGAAATGGGTGTGATGACCCTCCAGGGGTCCCTGTAGCTGCTGCTGCCTCGTAGGTGCTCACACTGGGACGCAGCGCCCTCTCCGGGGCCGCCTGGATAAGCGCCGTATTCCTATTTCCCAAGTGATTTCTGGTCCGGCTGATCGCGGGCTCTCCCTAAATCGCCCTGAACTGGGGCAGGTGGGACTAATAGGTAGTCCTGTTCCACGGAGAGGGGAGGGGCTGACCCAGCTCTCCCGGGCGCCTGCCCGGCGAGCCCCCGCATCTCCAGCTGCGTCTGGCTGGGGGGTGGGTGGCAAGCAGTCCCCGAAGGCCCCCGCCGTCCATCTCATCTGTCCCTCTACCCCTTGGGTGCCCCAGAGCGAGGCGGGTGTGAGCGCCGTGGTTCACCGCATCCCCTGCCGGGACATGCCCCCCACGCTCATCCGCACCAACCGCTTCACGGCCAGCTTCCAAGGCATCGTGGACGCCTACGGTGTGGGCCGCTACCAGGAGGTCAACCCCGGTGAGAGCCCCAGCCGTGGAGCCCCAGCCCGGAGGGCGGCATCTCCGCACGGGCCCATCCTTCCACCACACGGGCGGGGGCAGGGGGAGCAGCGTCCGAGCTTGGTGTTCACCCCAGCAACCCCCCTCGCACCCCTAGTTCGGTTTACCCGGGATCCAGCACGGGAAAGAACGGACTTTGCAAGAGGAATGGCTCAGGTTTGAGGTCTGAGCCGCGTACTCCGGCTCGTTTCTCAGTTTCTCGGAGGCTGGACTCAGCCTGTGGAGCTGCTTGTCCAGCCCCACTGCTGTCGGGTTCGCCCAGAAGCGGACCCTTTGGGGGGGCGGGGGCCGGGGGGACTCTGGCACAGGTGGCCTGTGAATAGCGGTGCTGCTGGGAGAAACCAGTCAGGGAAGCGGCTGAGAGGAGGGGGGTTGGGGGCAGGGGGGCGGCTGTGGCGCCTGCCGGTCACCTGCCCGGTTTGCTCCCTCCAGATGTGGCTTCTCGTGTGGCCGGCTGGCTCCGGTGTGGTCAGGGGGCCCAGCGCCCCCCACCCCTTGTCACTGGGTGGGGGCCACAGTGGGTTTCTGAGTCCAAAGAATGGGTGTGGGAGGTGAGCCGTGGGCGCGTTTTTGGAAGGGACTCGGCCATAGGCCAGGGAGGGGTCCGGCCTGAGCTGGTGGGCTACAGACGGGTGCTCGGTTCCCCCCAGCATGGTAGAGGCAGGACACGAGGACAGAATGTGAGGCCAAGTGGACGATGACCAGGGTCACGGGCAGTCCTCTGGGACCTGCCATCCCTGCAGGGGCCTCATCGCAGAGCTTGTCCTGGGGCCCCCGGCCCGTTTCACGTGCTCGCGGTTCCTCCGTGTTAGCAGAGGTCGGTCCACTTAGAGCAAGCCTGATCAGCAGACGGCCAGGGTCGATGACCGGCTCCGGGCCCTATGACCGGCTCCCGGCCCTCAGAGCCTCCCCCGGGAGAGGCAGGCGGCAGCTCAGGCTGCTGTAAAAAAGAAGCCCAGGTGGGGGCGCTCCAGGCAGCCTTCCTGTTGCAGTGGCGGCCTCCCAGGGAGCCACCAGGGACCTTTCCAACTACAAAGATCGCTTTCTGAGGGGCTCGGACTCTATCAAGCGAGGGACACGACTCCGCTCAGAGCAGGGACACGCACCGAGGTCCTGTAACTCCCATGAGGGATTCGTCCCATTTTACTGAAGGGAAAGCGAGGCCTCAGAGGGGACGGGAGCAACTCGGTCTTCTGCAGCTTGCCCCGCGCCGGTCTGGAGGGCCTCTCCGAGCCTCTGCCCACGGGAACTGTTCTCGCTGAGTGCTGCGGCTGCCCGTACTGCCCCTGGATAGACTCGTTGACCGGAGCCCCACGAAGCAGGAGCATTGCTGTCCCCAGCTTACAGATGGGGAAACAGAGGTTCCGAGAGGTTGAGTCACTAGTCCCTGGACTAGCCCGGAAGGGGCGGGCTCGGGGATGCAGACACGCAGTCCCTGCCTCGCCAACAGCCCCTCCGCGTCTCCCCGGGTCCCAGAGCCTGGCCTCGGGCTCCTGTGGCAGCAGGTGCGGCGACGCGCACGTCTCCCTGACCGCCCGGCCCCTCTGCCCGCAGCGCCCTACACCATCATCACCTTCCCCTTCCTCTTCGCCGTGATGTTCGGCGACGTGGGCCACGGGCTGCTCATGTTCCTCTTCGCCCTGGCCATGGTGCTCGCGGAGGACCGGCCGGCTGTGAAGGCGGCGCGGAACGAGGTGGGGGTGGCCGAGGGCGCGGGTGGAGGGGAGCGGGGGGGGGGGGGGGGCGGGCGGGCCGCCCCTCACGGCTCCCCCACGCCCAGATCTGGCGCACCTTCTTCACGGGCCGCTACCTGCTGCTGCTCATGGGGCTCTTCTCCGTCTACACCGGCTTCATCTACAACGAGTGCTTCAGCCGCGCCACGACCATCTTCCCCTCGGGCTGGAGCGTGGCGGCCATGGCCACCCAGTCCGACTGGAGGTGAGGCCCGGCGGCGGCCCCGCAGTCCCTGCAGCCCCCGGCAGCCCCTGACGCCTCGCCCTTGTTGTCACAGCGACGCGTTCCTGGCCGAACACCCACTGCTCACCCTGGACCCCGCGGTCAGCGGTGTCTTCCTGGGACCCTACCCCTTCGGCATTGACCCCGTGAGTCCGGGCCACTTGCTGTGGGGGGCGTGGGCAGGTGGGAGGGCCGGGCCGGGCCGGGTGCAGGGGTGCGGGGCTCTGGAAGGACAAGGGGCCCACCTTGCTGGGCCCACACAGTAGCCACTCGGAAGGAGAGAGAAGCATGTGGCAGCGAGGGCGGCGCGGGCTTCCTGGGAGCCCACCGTCCGGGCACTGTTCTGTGCTCGCCGCATGACAGGGCGCGGTCTACAGTCCTGGTGATGGTCCCACGAGGCCCATGCTGGCACTGCTCCCATTTCACAGATGAGGACGCAGAGGCACAGGAGAGCTGTGGGCAGGGTCACGTGGCGGGGAAGAGCGGGGTCGGGGACCCAGTTGCCCGGCCTGTCTGTGCGCGTCACCGCTCCCTTCTGCTGGCCCGCGATGGGCCAACGGGTTGCAAGCAGTGGTACGGCCCCCCCAGGGGCAGAGGGGCTACCGAGAGGAACGCGGGCAGAGAGGCCCCTGTGTGCCACCTGTCCCTCCTGCCACCCCAGGTCTGGAGCCTGGCCGTCAACCACCTGAGCTTCCTGAACTCTTTCAAGATGAAGATGTCCGTCATCCTTGGGGTCACCCACATGACCTTCGGGGTGGTCCTGGGAGTCTTCAACCACGTGTGAGGGCCTGGGTTCTTCAGATGGGTGGGGGAGGGGGGACCCCTGCACAGGCAGGGCCAGGGTAGCCCGGTGGGTGACCTGGGGACCCCATTCTTCCCGTCCCTCAGGCACTTTGGCCAGTGGCACCGGCTGCTCCTGGAGACCCTGCCGGAGCTGATCTTCCTGCTGGGGCTTTTTGGCTACCTCGTCTTCCTGGTCATCTACAAGTGGCTGTGCATCTCTGTCACCAGCGCGGCGACCGCCCCCAGCATCCTCATCCACTTCATCAACATGTTCCTCTTCTCCCGCAGCCCCACCAACAAAGCCCTCTTCCCTGCCCAGGTGTGCTGGGGCTGGGGGGCCACTCTGAGCGGCGGGCTCCTCCTCTGAGAAGCGGGGATGCGGGCGCGGGGCCGTGGGTGCCCTTCTCCCCTGGAAGGATTCCTCACAGCGCGGTGTCCCGGCTCCGTGAGGGGCCTGGGGGTGAGGAGGAGGAGTGGGCTGCAGGCTCTCTGCCCAGCCGCCCCAGCTGGGTGCGCGGCTTTCAGAGGGCCTGACTCAAGCTCTGCCCCTCCCCCACAGGAGGCGGTGCAGTCAGCACTAGTGGCCCTGGCCCTGGCCGCCGTGCCCGTCCTGCTGCTCGGCACACCCTTGTTCCTGTACTGGCAGCACCGCCGCCGCTCGCCCCGGCCCGCTGGCCGCCAGCCGGTAGGGGTGCGGGGTGGGGGCAGGGCATGAAGGCTGATGGGAGGCTTGGCCCTGCCCTCGCTGCCTCTCAGCCTCCGGGGGCGGGGGGGGGGACCTGCTGATGCTGCCTGCGCCCACCCCCAGGACGACGACAAGGCGGGGATTCTGGACTCCTCCGACGCCTCTGTGGCCGGCTGGGGCTCTGATGAGGAGAAAGCGGGGTGCCCCGGGGACGGAGAGCAGGCCGAGGTGGGTGTGGTCTTCCTGAGTGTGGGGCGGGGGTGGCTGCCAGCCCGGCTCACTGTCCCCCGCCCCCCAGTTCGTCCTGTCTGAGGTGCTCATGCACCAGGCCATCCACACCATCGAGTTCTGCCTGGGCTGCATCTCCAATACGGCGTCCTACCTGCGCCTCTGGGCCCTGAGTCTGGCCCATGCCCGTGAGCGAGAGGGCCCCAGCGGGCGGACTGGCTGTGGGTCGGGTCCCAGCTGCACCGGACACTCATAGCTACTGGCGGGGTGGCCTGGCGGGTCACTTTTCTGGACCTCGGCATCCCCTCTGTAAAGGGAGGATGTCGGTGGTGGTCCCGGGAACGGGAACGGGGCCAGGGGCGTGGGGAGGGTGGGCACCCCCTGGGCCCTGGCCTCCACAGCTACCTCCCTGCCCCCCCCCCAGAGCTGTCGGAGGTCCTGTGGGCCATGGTGATGCGTGTGGGCCTGCGCATGGGCCGGGAGTTGGGCGTGGCGGCTGTGGTGCTGGTCCCCGTCTTCGCCGCCTTCGCCGTGTTGACTGTGGCCATCCTGCTGGTGATGGAGGGGCTCTCGGCCTTCCTGCACGCACTGCGGCTGCACTGGTGAGCGGCCCGCCTGGCTGGCCCCGGGCAGCACGAGGGCTGGGGGGCCTGCCCCTCACCAGCTGTCCCCTTGTCACCCGCAGGGTGGAGTTCCAGAACAAGTTCTACTTAGGCAGTGGCTACAAGTTGAGCCCCTTCACCTTCGCCGGGGAGGAAGACTAGGGCCCTCCCGTGGCCACGCCCAGGCCCCTCCCCTTGCCCGCAGAGACCAGAAATAAAGATGGACAACGAACTGTGTCTTGGTCTTGTCCGCAGTGCCAGGGCCTGGGCTCTGGGCACAGACTGGTCACAGCTCATAGACTCTTGGTGTTCTGGACTCCGTGCCTAGCTATATTATGCCCTTCTTCCTTATGCTCCCCCGGGCTGAGCTTGGTGTAGGGTGCAGTGGGGTGGGAGGCCCTGGTCTAGGACTTGGGCCCTTGAGAAGTTGGGGAGAGGCAGGCCCCATGAGCTCGTCTGCAGAAGTCCCAGAGCCTTGGGCTGAAGTGGGGGCAGATCTAGGACCAAGGAGGGCTGTTTCCAGCACATTCTAGTGGGATGAGTGTCTTCCCAGGCTGAGCCAGAGCGGGTGAGCTCCCCATCCCTGGGGAAGTGCAAACTGACTGTGAGAGAATGTTCGGGATACTCTGGGCATGAAGGGTGGTGCCTGGCATGATGGGCTGCCCTGGTGCCAGCCCCACCCAGGGAGGCAGGGAGCAGCCTGGGACTCCAGAGCCTGACCCAGCAGTGGGGAGAGAAACACACACCCCATCCTGCAGAAAACGGCAGAGGCTGTGCAGGCAGCCCCCCTGTCCAGGGCTCCGAGGGTCAGGAGAGGGCTCAGCTGGGCTCTGGGTCCTGCCACCCCTTTAGTGAAGGCCGCGGTCTCTCCCATCTCTCCCTGGGGGGCTGGAGTGTGGCACTGTGCATGTCTTTCTGGCCTGGGTCCCACAGCTGGCTGGGAGGTGGAGCCTGTGCTTCCCAGAGGCCTTCTGTCCTTGGGCTGAGGAGCCGCAAAGTGGCTTTTCCGGCAGGAGGCCTCAGGAACAAAGGCTGCTTTGAGGCCAGAGCTGCCCGGGCAGGGCAAGCCGGGCATCGCCATTGCAGTGGCTCTCATCTGGCCAGCTGCTGGGGGGAGCCCGTCCCCCAGGGCCAGGGCCGCCCTTGCTCAGGGCCTCGGGATGCCGCAGGGAGGAGTGGGGGGGAAGCCTCGCCCTTACACGGGAGCGTGGTATCGTTTACTGCTCAGTGTCATTGCTTGGGGACCAAAACACAGTGACCTGGCTAAACTTCTGAATGTCTGGAAGGGAAGTCTCCCTCCTGCCTTGACCAAGCCAGCCGTCCAGTTTCCACCAGCAAATCCCACAGCTCCCAGCTGCTTCTACGTGTTTCCAGAGGTCTCTGTGGGAGGGTGGGAGGGAGGGAGGGTGGAGAGTTGAGAGGACCGGCCAGGAGCCCTCCACCGACATGACCAGGTAACAGGAGCCCTGCCTGGGCTTTAGGACACACCCAAGGAGGACACTGAGGACGGGGTTTGTACGGTTTTATTGTTTGCACGCTACAATCTCTGGTAGCAGAAACGGCAATTCCAGTACGAGCTCGGAGTAGAAACACCTGTCCCCAAGGACACTGAATATGTGCGGTTTCACAGCTCCAGGGAACCCCCCACCTTCCCACACAGCTGCTCGTCCCCATCAGGAAGACCCCGTCAGGGACAGCGGAGCAGGGAGGGCAGGGGGAGCTGGCCAAGAGCCCAGGTCAGGCCGTCCTCTCCCCGCCGGGTGCACCAGCCCTGGCAGAGAGTCCAGTCCGCAGGCCGGGCTGGGCAGAGGCGAAAGAGGAAAGGCCACGGAGAGCAGGGCGCAGGCTGCTTTTTGGGGGGAGGCCAGGCGGGAGGCGAGTGTGCCCGTGGGTGCCCGCACCGCCCCTTGGCCAACGGCCGGGCCTCCGTGGCCACAGCTCCGGCCGGCCCGAGACTGGAGTTAGTAAAGCACATTCGGTTGAGGAGGGCGGGGCAGAGGCTGCGGGGCGAAGTGTGTACAACAGCCCGAAGGAGCTACATTCATCGGACGGAGCCAACGGCCACCCCCCACCCCCGCATGGGGTCTGCGGCCTCGAGCGCCCGCCGTGGGGACCAGAAGGGTGAGGGAGCAGCTTCGGGGGACTCGCGGTGGGCCAGGCCACAAAGCAATGTCACAGTCTGCTCCCGCTTGCTCGCTGCCCTCGGGAGCCCGCGGCGTCCACACACGCTGTCACCTACCGCGGGCCTGGTCACAGCGCGCCCCAGCATGTGAACTCAAACCCTGAAAAACTGACATTACCAAAAAAGTACCCGCAGAAACACCGCTGGCTCGTGCTGTCTGCCGCAGCTGGCCGCGGGCCCCGCCAGAAGCTGCCTTCTCTGGACTCGGAGGACTCGGAGGCATCGCACTACTGTACTATGTTCCTGCCTCCCGATCTCACTGCAGGGGCCGAGTGAAATCGTGAACGAGATAGGATATAAATGTTACTCAATTTAATACAGTCTTTCGTATCATACACATCTGCGTCCGGCAGCGAGCCATCCAAGCTTGCCGCGGCGACAGCCGTCGGGAGCGCGGAGGGCCCCGCTGGCTCGGCCGCCCCCACGCAGTCCAGGGATGAAGTGGATGGCGCCTCCACGCTCACACCCCGAGCTTCCTCTTCTGGTCGAAATAGGCATCGAATCTTGCTTGGGCATAGTCCTAGGAGACACAACGAAGAGCAGCCTCACCAAGGACTCCCACCCAAGGCCGCCCAGGTCCCACCCAGGCCCGTGCGCCCGCCACCACCAAGGGCACAGAACAGAGGGGCTCCGGCTGCCGCAGGCCGTGCAGGAGCCCGGACACCTATAGCTCAGACACCCCGGCCACCCCGGTGTGGCAACCAGGGCGGGCCTTCTGTCTACACGGCTGGCACTGCCGGGCTTCACCCTCTCGTTTACACTGAAGGCTGCGGGCACAGACTCCAATGCAGGCTCCTCTCTCAAAGCCGCAGGTCCCCAGGGCTGAGCCAGCAAGTACACAGAAGGTACCCCAACTTTCTGGGGTCACCCGCAGGATTACAGCACAGGGCCGGAGAGGGACGGCAGAAACACTGGTCCCGAGTCCTGTCTGCGCAAGAATCGTCCAGCCCCCGAGCATCTTCCGGTCCGCTCCCGCCCCCATCCCTCAGGGTAGACAGCGCAGCCTCTGAAGCCGCCCACTCAGGATGGAAAGGACTGCCAAGAAGCTTACAGCATCGCTGCCGCAGACCCTGCGTCGGGGTGTAACTTGTTGACCACAAAAACGATCCCCTTCGCGGAGCCGGGCGTTTTCCACAAATGCGTCCACGGAGCTCAGCTCCAGCATCCTGCCAGAAGCCCCCCAGCACGCTCGGCTTCCGCGGGCCCTGGCGCGCGGCCTCAGGCAGTCTCTGACCCGGTTTCCATCCCCGATCGCCGCAGACAGCTTTCCCCTGAATGGACTCACCGGCGTGGGCCCTTCCGTGTCTGGCTTGTTTCACTCGGTCCGTTTCCGGGATTCCTCCACGCTGCTGTGGAGTCCCGTTTCCCGCGGAGGACTTGTCTGATGGCTCATCACAGCACAAATACCCACTCACCTGACCGGCAGGCAGGCGCTTTCCAGGTCGGGGCAACTGAACAGAAAGCTGCTATGTGCACCCGAGTGCCGCTCACGGCGTGGGAACGGGCTTTCGCTTCTTTTGGGTCAGTACCAAAGCAGGCGGCTGCCGGGCTGCCCGCCACGTGTATGGTCAGGCCGTCTCCAGGCGGGTCAGACCTTCTACCTCCCCCTCAGCAACTATGCACGTGCCCGCTGCTCGGGTCCTTGGTCTGAGCCGTCATCACAGGCGTGCTGCGTAGCTCACTGGGGATTTAATTTGCATTTCGTGCACGACCAATGACATTAGTCAGACCGGAGACGTTCACTGGCCATTTCTTTATCTCCTGTGACGCGTCCGAATCTTCTGCGGTTCATACAGTAGCTTGTCTGGTTTCCTGCTAAGCTGTGAGTTCTTTATGCATTCTAGATCGAGTCCTCGTTAGACACTGGCAACGTTTTCTCCAAGTCTGTGCTTGCCTCTCTATTTTCTTAATGGTGCCATTCAAAAAGCACGAGTTTTTCACTCTGATTGAGCCCAACTTACCGGATCTTTTTTCATCTATGGTCAGTGCTTCACGCAACCCAAGAAATCTCCGTCGTGGTCACAAAGCTTTTCTTCTTTGCTTTCCAGATGCTCTTACACTTAGGTCTGTTACCGTTTCAAGTTCATTTGTGTGTGTACGGCAGAGGATCAAGGTTCGTTACTTTGCCCAGGGGGCTGTTTAGCTGTTCCCGCATCAGTTTTGAAAATCGAACCCCTTCCCCAGTGAATTACCGTGGCCCTTCTGTGGCGTTTCAGTTGACTGTATGTGTTAGTGTGTTTCTGGGCATCAGGTGTCTGTCTTTACACCAATACCTCACTGTCTCGATACATCTTGAAATCGGGCACAATCAGTCCTCTGACACTGTTTCAGTCACATGTATTTTAGAACTTACCAGTTTCTGCCAAAAAGCCTGTGGGATCATGGAGACTGTGGAAATCAGTTTGGGGAGAACAGACTCTTAATACGGAGTCTTCTGAAGCCATAAATGTGGTCTTGCTGTCTGTTTATTGAGGTTCTTGTAGCTGGGTCTTACCCTTCTCAGTGTGAAGATCAGGCACGTGTATTAAAAATCTCATCCCTAAGTATTTCATGTTTTTGTACCATTGTAAACACAACGACATTCCATTTGTGACGGTTTCTTCTGCAGCACAGAACAAAGCTGGTTATCATCGAGCACTGCCCTTGTACCCTGTGACCCCCGTAAACTCACCCCACAGCTTAAATGGCGTTTCTGTTGATTCTTTCCTATTTTCTCATGTACTTGATCATGTCATCAACAATATAAAGGCACTTTTTCTTCTTCCTTTCCTGTATTTTTGCATTTCATCTCTTTCCTTAGCCTTAGTATGCTGGTTAGGTGCTCCGGGGCCCGGGGGCGCAGGGGCTGCGGGTCATGGGAGGGGCGCGCCTGCCTTGCTCTCGGTCTAGGGCTCTGGTGGCCGGGAGTGCGCCAGCTCTCCCGATACCGGCTGTAGGTTTTCATATGTGCCCTGGGCCTGGCGGAGAAAGGACCCTTGCATTCCTACTTTATGGAGGCTTTTTTTTTTTTTTTGGGGGGTACTGGATTTTGTCAAATGCTTTTCCTGCATTCACTGAGAAGATAATATGGTTTTTCTCCTTCATTCTGTTAATACGCTGGATTACACTAATTGGTTTTTAAAATGTTAAATTAAGTGTTAACCCTTGCATTCCGGAGATAAATGCCACTTGATCACATTATCTTCTTGTAAATGTCACCTCTAATTCCTGCTAATATTTTCATAATGCTTCTTCTGTCCTGCTCGTGAAGGGCACTGATCTGCCATTTTCTGGAAATGTCTTTGTCTCCTTTCAGCATCAGGGCAATACTTATCGAATGAGTCTTTAGTTTCTAAAACTGTGTGCAGAACCAGTATGATTTCTTCCTTAAGTGTTTGACGATATTCACCAGGACCAGCGGTTTATTCTACAGGGAGTTTTTTGGAGTATGAATTCAATCTATTCAATAACTATGTGACCATGTGTTAGGTTAGTTTTTGTCATTTGTATCTTCCAAGAAATGTGCACATTTCATGCACGCTGTCAAATCCGTTGGCATAAAATTATTCATAATATTCTCTTACCCTTTTACCGTCCATAGGATCCAGAGCGAGGTCTTCTCCTTGTACTGAGCCCGGTCATGTGTGTCTTTTCTTTCTTGGTGGCTCAGTATAGCCAAAGTTTATAAATTGTATTGAGCTTTTTGAAGAACCAACTTTTGGTTTCACTGATTCTCTTTTTTTTTTTGCCCATGCATTTTCTATTTCAAGGATTTCTGCTTTTAGCTTTATTTAGTTCTTTTTTTTTTTAAGATTTTATTTATTTATTTGACAGAGAGAGATCACAAGTAGATAGAGAGGCAGGCAGAGAGAGAGAGGGAAGCAGGCTCCCTGCTGAGCAGAGAGCCCGATGCGGGACTCGATCCCAGGACCCCGAGATCATGACCTGAGCCGAAGGCAGCGGCTTAACCCACTGAGCCACCCAGGCGCCCCTCTTTTTTTTTTTTTTAAAAAGCAGTCTCCACTCCTAATGTGGGGCTTGAACTCACAACCCTGAGATCAAGAGTCACATGTTCCACCGAATGAGCCCGCGAAGCGCCCCTCCTGTATCTAGTTGTACTAACTTTGGGCTTAGGCGGGCTCTTCTCTTTCTGGCTTAAGGTAGAAGCTTCTGTCACCGATTTGAGAACTTCCTTATCTAATACAAATGTATAACCTTCAAAGCCGCAAGTTTTTGAAACCTGCTTTAACCGTATCCCACAAATTCTGATATATTGTGTTTTCATTATAATTTGTTCAAAATAGCTTCTAATTGTCTATTTCATTTCTTCTTTGATCCAGGGTTTATGTAGGTGTACTACTTAATTTCCAAATAATTAGGAATTTTCGAGATTTTGTTGTTGCTTTCCTAATTCCCCCGTGGTCAGAGAATATCCTCTGTGCTTCAGTTCTTTACAACTTGAGACCTGTTTCCCAATGCCCAGCAGACGGTCTATCTTGATGAATGTCCATATTCATGGGCAAGGACATACACCCAGCAGCTAGGCGCCTGATAGCGTCAGCCTGGGCGAGAGTGCGGTCCCCTCCTCCGTCCCTCCCGCTGCTGTTTCTGGCTCTGCTCCTCTGCTCTGCGGGTCTGCCTCTCTCTCTGCTCAGTTTTCTCAGGTTTTGCTTTAGGTCTTTTGAGGCAAGACAGGTATGTACACCTTTAGAATTTTTTTTTAGTATCTTCTGGATTCATTGATCCCTTTATTATTATGAAATTATTCCTTGCTTTGGTAATATTTTTGATGTGTACTTTGTCTTTTTTTAAAATATTTTTAAAAGATTTTATTTATTTATTTGACAGATCACAAGTAGGCAGAGAAGCAGGCGGCGGGGGTGGGGGGGCATGCTCCTCGCTGAGCAGAGAGCCCGATGCGGGTGGGATCACGACCTGAGCCAAAGGCAGAGGCTTAACCCACTGAGCCACCCAGGCGCCCATGTACTTTATCTTAACAACATCATTTAGCCATGGCTCTACATCTGCTTTAAAATTCCTTATTCCCCCTTCTTTGGCCAAACAGCATCTGTGTGTTACCAAACCATCCACCTGGAAGCAGAAATCAGCTTAACACAGGACTGGGAGGATGAAACGAGCTCGTCGTCCCCTCCACCTTCCTAAAGCTGGGTGCTAACCACGGACGGTGCCCCCACCCCAGGACACGCCACCAACACTCCTTAACGGGGCAGCAGAAGGCTGGACTCGCGGCTCAAACTGTCTACGTCGAGGACAGTTTCTAAGGCTGGAAGAAGAAGACAGCCTGTCTTGTCACATCTGCCTGCCGCAAACAGGACGGCTCCGCAGGTCAGCACCGGCCGCCGGCTCGGGACGGGGCACCACAGGCCGAGGATGGAGCCGTGGAACGCGTCAGGGCGCTCCCACACCTGCAGCCCCGTGCACCAGAAGGGACTGAGGTCAAGGGCTGCGTGCTAGGGTCTGATTTCTACATCCCCCAGCGGAGCCACAAGGCCGCACAGCAGCTCTCTGAAGCAGGGGAGATGGCCCGCTGCCCTGCGAGTGAGGCCACCTCCAGCGGCACACACGGAGCCAAGGTGGGTTCTCTGTGCAGTGACACGGGTCGTCTGTGAAGACGACCACGCGTTCCCCCGCCAGCGCTCACAAACACGCGGAATGATTTTGTTTCCGGGAATCGAAGAGAAAACTACCCCCAGAACATACCATGTATCCAAATTCAATGGATGAAATCTTGGCCTGCACGATGGACCAAAGTCCCCAGAAGAAATGGGACGCGAGGGCAAACCTGTAATTACAAAAGCAGGAGACGCACGTGAGATGTGTGGCACCGGCCACAGGCCCAGGGATGGGATTTCCTACTAGCGGGCCCCGCAACTCACTGGGGCGCAGACCTCGTCAGCCCTGGCCCACTCGACAGGATTCTAGTTCCCTGGGACGGAGAACAGGCTGGGGACACCACAGCTGGCCTCTCCCTCCTCCGGCTGGGGACAGGTGGACTTGCAGTGTGGACACGCCCAGCAGCCGTCCCTGGCGCACGGCTACCGTCCCGGGACTCACACGGAGGCCGGGGAGCCATGCAGGCGGCGCGTGCGCTATGCTGGGAAAGAAACTCTGCTTCAGGTGTGAGCGCGGGGCATCGGCAACCCTGCAGGCGTCGTGCAGCAAGAGGAGGAACGTGCAGGCCTCTGGTGACTCGCTGGCTTTCCCAGGTGGTAGGATGCCGCCTCGCCCTCACCCCTGCCCTTGCACAGCAGTGAAACAGAGCAGAGGAGAGCCTGGCGGTCCCCATCTCTATGCTGTGCCACGGCCCCTGTCGCCGCGAACCCAAGTTCCCCTCACGACGGTGCCTGGGGCCTTCCCTGAACGCTTCAGTGTCCTCCTCAAACCCGACTGTTTCTCTTGTGGTCTCTGATCCCCTACACGTGCCTTGGCGTAACCCTGTCCGTCGGGCTCTCCTCCATTTTTCTATTTCCATCCACGCTAGAACTAGAGAGGGAAGATCTAGGCAGCAGGGGGAGCCCCGGGACAGTGAGGGTGGCCACATGCCCAGCAACGGGGTTGTGGACACTTCAGGGAGAGGTGATCTGTGGCAAGTGGGCTGGACAGGACAAGGGGGGCCAAAGTCACTTAAACATTTTTATCAAAGACTTTCACAAAAGCTAGAAGTTTCTCAGCCCTGCTTTGAGAGCTACTGACAGAACAGTTTAAAAGCAAGACTCGAAACCAACACTCACAATTTGTAATTAGTTTTTAAAGGAAACACATTTCCGGATGGCACCCACCACCTGACAAGCGCCAAGCGACAAGAGGGCCCAGGCCCCGGGCGGCGCCACCTTGTACAGTCCTGTGTGTGGCTGAGAGCGCGGACTGCCACCCACGTGCCCAACCCTGTACCCTGACCCCGCTCCCCGCACCTGCTGTGTGCGGGCATCTGGAGAGGTGCCAGATGAGCCGTTTCTGACCGAGCACGAGTCCCAGAAACGGATGGGCATAAAGAAGCTCCGAAAATACTCATGACTGCAGGCTGGCACCCCGACTATCGTCTGTAAACACACAGCTATTTTATAAAGCAACCAAAAAAAAAAAGAAGAAGAAAGAAAAGAAATTACCTATTGACTTCAAGCAACATTTCTTCTTCTATAATGGACTTTTCTTCATTACTGAGGTTTTCAAATTCACTATGGAATGCAGCCAAGTAATTGGAAATAAAATGGAGCTTTAAAAAAAAGAAAATCACATCAGAGTCAGTGACGGCGAGACAGACGGTGTCAGCAGCTGTCAGGAAGTAATGCAGGAAGCACGACGCACCGGGGGACCCCCGCACGGCCGGCGAAGCCCAGAGGAGCTGGGTGCCCGGTGGGAGCACGGAAGCTCGCTTGCGGCGGGGGTGGGGTGGGGGGGTGGGCAGCGATCTCCAGCTTCCCGACAGAGCCCTACCAGACTCGCTGCACTGTCGGCAAGACAAGCAGAAGAAACCACAACTACTTCTGGACAAAATCACCCAGGCGGAATCGACTCCACACCCGTTTCCCACGGCCTGGTCGCTAAGCAGGGTAAGCCTGCATCACCCATCTCCGAGGACGGGCTGGCCTGGTGCGCAGACACTCCCTCGGAGCCCGAGGTCCCCCGCAGATGCGCCGGCAGAGCAGGAGCCGACCGGACCACGCCGAGGGCCCTTCCACCTCCGAGATGCCGGGGTGACGCGTAAACTGGGAAAGTCTAACTCTGGTTTGAAGAAAAGGTGCTACCAGGTCCCACGTGTAGCCGGCCCATGAATCCGGATTTAGGAGACACGCCCCACCCCCCCAATTCTGCAGACCTCCCACTATACCTAACGGCACCAGAACAGAGCAAACCACCACTCGCTTTCTTTTATAAAGAAGGAAACAGCAGGCAGTCGCTCTACCCAGAAAAACGCATTAACTGATCGCCTAGTTGGAAGGGCAGCACTGCCTCCCCACCAGCTCGCCCCTCTGCCCTCTCCGAGGCGGCTCTCACGCTCGGCACCCCCTCCCACCAGAAAGCAGTGTTCCAGTCTGAGCGCCGTCCTCGCAGGGTGTTCTGGAAAGAGTAACCCCAGCCCAGGCCAGGCCTGTTCAAGTCTAGGTAGCAGCCACCGTCCTGAGCGTTTGTGTCCGCACACGAGGAAACGGAAGCACACGGCGTCAGCAGGGGACAGTGAACGTTGGCAGATCTGGGTTCAAATCCAAGCACCATTTTTAAAACCCACGCCTGAACCGCCACACGAGCTGGGTTAATTTCTGGGAGATACTGAATGCTCAAATTGGCCAATGAAGACAGAAAATCTGAAAAGGTCGATGCCCTAAGAAACAGTAACTAGTAGCTTTCCCTCACCGGAAGTTCTAGGCCGCACTACGAGAGCCCTGCTTTGAGAGCTACTGACAAAACAGGCCCGCGCTTTCTCACAAAGTCTACCAATTTTTCAAAGAACATCATCTCATCTAAGTTTGGTCCGGAAAATTACAAAGGGCACCAAACTCATGTTATTAGACCAGCATAATTTTTACTCCAAACCAGACATGAGCAATAATTTTTTAAAATGGCCCCTAAAGCCTGTTTCACGTATGTGCGTGGATCTGAAACTCCCAAGCGAGAGACTAACGGGGCCCAGCAGAGCTTTCCGAAATGACACACCTCATTTGCATGATTTTAGGAATTCCAGGACAAAGGTTTAACATTTTACAACTTCTCTTTAGTGGACTAAAGAGAGAAAAGCATGAGATTACCTACTGGGCGCAGAAAGGGTAGGAAATGAAGAGCAGCACCTCTCCGTGACTTGTAAAGCTCCTCAGAAAACCGAAATGGAACAGGATTTCCGTGGCTGTGTGATGCGGCGCCCACACGGCCCTGGCCGCCCTTCGCCGCGGAACCTGCCTTCTCACCGGCAGAACCGCCCCCCACTCCCGGCTGGAGAGTGGCACCTCTGGGGCTGCCCAGCGTTCACAAAGGCTTTTACAAAGACTGCTGCTGGGTCTCCTCCTCCCCCCATGCGTGACCTGGAGGCCTGGGACATACTCAAGCTGGTCACGGTCGGCCCCAGCGTGCGGCAGGAGGAGGGTGACCTGCTGAAGACGGGATCCCCCGTGCCTGGCACAGGCCTGTGCTCAAGAGACCTCTCCCGAGTGAAGGCAGCGGCAACCCATCACACCTCTGTCCCCATGCCTCTCTGACCTCTCGGAAAGGCGGCCGGGCTGGCAGGGGCTGCCCGGGAGGGGCTGTCCTGTAGCTGGCACTGCAAAGGGGGTGGGCGGGTGCCCTGCACAGGCTCGGGATACCCTCTCCCCAGCCCAGCTTGCTTCCACATCGCTGCCCACTCTCTCAATCCACGGCTCCAATGGCGGGCTGAGGAATGGAGTAGGGGCTCCCAAGAAGGAACTTCCCACAGGGTGATTTCTTTCTTTTTCTTTTTTTTTTAAAGACTTTATATATTTCACAGAGAGAACAAGCAGGGTGAGGAGAAGTAGAGGGAGAAGCAGACCTCCCGCTGAGCAGGGAGTCCGACATGGGGCTCAATCCCAGGACCCTGGGGCACCCAGGCGTGCCCCCCACGGGGTGATTCTTCACACAACCCCTGCCCCCCATACACAGGACAGGAAAGGGAACTGTAACGGCACAGCAGCTCCTAAGTCCCGGTGCCCAAAAGACCACCTCTGTCTGCACAGAGTGAAACACACACAGGAAACACCGGAAGCACTGAGATCCCCACGGAGGAGGCCAGGAGGCAGGCCAGAGGTTGGGCTTCGTAGAAAAAACCGGGAGGAGCTACAGACCGTGCCCTCCCACGGACTGCATACAGGTCCTCTCCGGCACAGGGATGAAAATGTCAAGTCTGCATCCTGACACAAAGTAACATTTTAGAGCCACAGGGTTCGCGTAACCATTCTTCAATTTAAAAGGGGCGCCATGAGGGGCACCTGGGTGGCTCAGTCACTAAGCGTCTGCCTTAGGCTCAGGTCGTGATCCCAGGGTCCTGAGATCCAGACCCACATCGGGCTCCCTGCTCGGTGGGGAGCCGGCTTCACCCTCTCCCCGCTGCTTGTGCGCACTCTCGCGCGCTCTCTCTCAAATAAACAAAATCTTAAAAACAAAAAGGGGGGGTGTCATTAAAAACAGAAATGCAGGGATGCCTGGGTGGCTCAGCGGGTTGGGCAGCTGCCTTCGGCTCGGGTCATGATCCCAGTGTCCTGGGATCGAGTCCCGCAACGGGATCCTTGCTCGGCGGGGAGCCTGCTTCTCCCTCTGCCTCTGCCTGCCGTTCTGTCTGCCTGTGCTTGCGCGCTCTCTCTCTGACAAATAAATAAAATCTTTAAAAAAAAGCAAAAAACAAAGATGCAACCCATTCTAACTGCAGAAAACGGACTCCTGCAGTTCAGCTAGCGCCGAGCCCGCACACAGCCGTCCCCCACCTGTTGTTTCTGGGTGGGGTACTTCAGGATGTTCGCTCTGAAGAACGGGTACTTTTCGTAGTTATAGTCGTACATCCATTCGCAGAAATGATTCCCGATGTCGAATCCCCTGAAAAAGAGGTAAGAGCAGCTGCAGAGAGGGGGGCAAACTGCCAGCCACCAGGCTCCCTGGTCTGAGAAGGGGAAAGGCCGAGTCGTGAGCATCCCCCCCAGCAACAAGCGGTCCTTCCTGAGGACCCCCCCCCAGGGATGACTGCCTCGGGAACAGGGGAGAGGCAACGGGGCAGTCGCAGAACCAGCGCCGGCAGAGGCTGCAGCAGATCAGTACTCTGGTCTCTGGCCGACAAACGC
Source organism: Meles meles (assembly GCF_922984935.1). Taxonomy (NCBI): domain Eukaryota; kingdom Metazoa; phylum Chordata; class Mammalia; order Carnivora; family Mustelidae; genus Meles; species Meles meles. Next base: position 4,802,876 of record NC_060073.1, on the reverse strand, counting down.
CAGATTCTGCATTCTGGTCAGTCACCGCTGCCCGCCCCCCACCAGCCTGGAACAGGCCCGGGCTGCTCCCTGCGCCGCCGCGGGCTTCCGGGACAGTGCGCAAGCTCCCGGGGCCGGGGGCCTGGCTGCCGACCTCCTCCCGGGGCGGCCGCACACCTGTAATTGTAACTGCTGTACTCGAAGTCGATGAGCATCAGTCTCTGCTTCTCGGAATTCTCTCTGCCCTCCAGCATTAAGATATTACCTGCAAAAGGATTTGGATGACATGCCATTTACTGTGGGCGTGGTGGACAGTGGAAGGCGCAAGTCCTTGAGCAGAAAGGCCAAGCCTGGTTGTGATCCGGTCAGGGAACCCTGGCCACGCGGTGAGGGGGTGCAGGCCGCAGAGCGCCGGGAGCAGCACCGCCTCCCAAGGCCAGGCCCTCGGCAGGAGGCCCAGGGTGACGCAGACACAAGGGCCCCTGTTCACAGGGGCCTGACGGCAACGTGGCCCCGCGCTCGCCCGGGAACAAGAACGGCTGTCCCGCGGCTTGTTGGGGCAACACCCCAGACTTTCCACACAGAGGCAGGAAGGAAAATGCCTGTGGCATGCTGGGGTTCCAGCCAACCCAACCCCCCAGCAGCTAGGAAGCTGCGTCCCCTTGTCCTCCCTCATGAGGATGCCACGGCGCTGAGCCACCACAGGGCTCTGTGGGCCCGACTTGGTCCCGCCGCTTTGCCGCACTTGGTTCTCCGAGGAGCAGGCCACGGGCAGCGCTCCTGCCGCCATATCCCCTGTAAGGCTTGATTCTGGGCCCCAGGTGAACGGGCAGCCAGACCCCCCACACTCGCCGCAGCGTCCGGCATCTGTCACTACCGGCTGGCGTGTAGGCACCAGTGAGCCAGGTTTTGCTAGTGTTTTGGCTGCGCCCTGTCCGGGTTTCTGCAGAAGGCGCTCTTTCCAGGCTTTTCAGCACACAGCACCGTGTCCAGGGGCCATTAAAGGGAGCCGCCCAGAGGAGCAGAACAAAGTAAATGTAAAAGCCCCCCTCGTCTAGCCTCTCCCTGGCCAGCAGACCTCCCTTAGACGCCTCTGGTGACGTCTGTGCAGCCGGCTGTCACCTGCTGACGCACATTTACGCCCCCTCGACTTGGTCAACAGTGATCAGCTGATCAATAAACTAACCTATCGCACTAACGTCTGAGTGATGACTGGTCTTTAACAGGGACTGTCGTCAAAACTAAAAACAAACTGCTGAGCCCGGCAAAGGGCCGATGGGGGACGTGAGCCGGCCGCGACAGAGAGCACAGCGAGAGCAAGGCAGAGCCTCCCCACCGGCGGGAGCTAGCCCAGCTAGGTGGGGCCTCCGTCTGACGTCACACCGAGAGGTACCTGGCCTCGTACCTTAGGGGAGGCACAGACACCCAAGGTCACGGGAGTGACCTGATCCCAGGAGAGCAGGTGGCCTCAGGCACCTGCGAGGTGCGGCCAGCGCAAGGCCCCCAGCACTGAGCGGGGCAGTCACCTCTTACCGCGTTCTCTGACCACAAAGTCACGTGTTCACCGGACTCACACACTGAACACACGTGACTCAGGAGGCTTCGGTCCTTTGCCCAAGCTCCCAGTTTAGTGAATGTTCTCATTTTCTCTTCTCTTCTATGTTTTTTACAAAAATGGGAGAACACCCCATGTGTTTTTCTAAAACATGCTTTTTTTCTCTTCATATATCCTGGTGGTTTTTCTGTTGGTCCGCATAAAAACTCCTTTTTCGTAGTTCTACAACACTCCGCCGCGCGGCTGTCCCATTACTTCCCGCACGTACGCCCCTCCGCACGGACACCCGGCATCCGTCACACACGCTGGAGGCCGCTTTCCAAGGAGACACACACAGCCAGCCTCACGGAACAGGCAGCGGTTCTTACCTTCCTGACAGTCGTTATGACAAAACACAACTGGAGAAGGGGTGGACTCGAGTAGCGACCTGGAGAGGGAATCACAGCTCGGGTCAGACGCCGCCGGGACTGCCTCGCTGCTCAGCACCACCGTGCAGCCTCCCTGGTGTGGCCTCCCCGCGGCACCGTCACCGTGAGCTCTGAGAGCGCCGCCGTCCCCTGGCCGCAGCTCAGCCTGGGGCACCACAGCAGCCCCCCACTGTGCACCCCCAGCTCTTCCCGCTCCGCGGGCCCTCCCCACCCAGAGCACGACCCTCCTGATCGGTGGGCTCCGGGCCCTGCTTCCGTCACACCTCTGATCACAACCGGACGCTATGGGGCACGTTAGCTCGTCTCTGTCTCTCCTGATAAGACACATGCGCCTCAAAGGCCGTCCTGGTCTCCATGTCCCCAGCGCCGCTCACACCCAGGAGGGAGGGGAGCGATGCGGTCGGGCTCTCGGAGAGACCGCGCAGCGCCCCGACCCCTGGCCCCATGGCTCCCCCGACCCACCCCGGGGCTCGGCCGTGACCGTGACTGGGCCTCACCTCAGGTGCTCCAGCTCCAGGGGCAGGTTGTATCGCAGGAGGCGGTGCAGCTGCCGCCGCCGGGGCTCCCCCGAGAACGTAATCCTCAGCACCTGGTTCAGGTACCTGGCAGGGGAAAGGAGAACAAAAATCACTGCCTGGCTCACGGCGGCTCACCGCGGGGCTCCTGCCAAGTCCAACCCCGCTGCAGCAGTGGGACAGAGCCCAGGGCTGCAGGCTTTCCAGAAAGCTCATCTCCCGCCCGGCTGCCCACGCGGGGACCAGAGGGCTGCCGGGGCGAACCCGTACTCACTCTGGTACCTCCAGCAGCCGCTAACAGAAAACTGAGTTAGAGCCAAGCGGTTTGACCACTTACTTTTCCATTGTTCCAAAAAGCCATTTTGGTTCCTTATTGAATGGCATTTTCATACCATGAAACGTGGCCATTTTCTCGGCTATTTCTGCAGAAATATCTGGCACACTCAATTCTTCAGTGTCTAAGCGCCGGCTCTGCAAGGAACAAGGGAGTCAGACAACAGCACTTCGGGGAGCCTGGAGGGGTGCGATCCCCCCCCCTCCCGCTAAGACCCAGCAGCCGGTCTGGCTGGCGCACGGGCCTCCCTGAGGACGCACCCTCGGGCAGTGACCCAGTGACCGCCACAGCGTGTCTCAGCATTTCTCAACGCCCCCACAGGCTAATTCTGTTTTGAACCCTTTGAACCATGAGAGGGTCCTTCTCACATAAAAGCATTTCAGCGGACCCCGCCCCCCCTCCCCTCTCACCAGGGCTTGCCCTGCACCCCATGGAAGGCTCTGGGTCTCACGGCGGCTGCCATGAGCCCATGTCCAACTCCCTCAGTGGCACAGACACCCTGGCCTGACCCCGCACAGCCGAGAGGTGGTGCTCAGCACAGGTCCTCCTCTGGAGCACGGCCAGGAGCTCAGGGTGAGCCGTGCCCCCTCCTCCACGGTGGCGGCCGCAGCACCCCGCCCGGCCCGGAGCAGGCTCTCAGGGCGCCCGGGTGAACGAAGCCATGAGGGGCCCAGCTCCTCCCGAGGAAATCACCATCAGCCAAGATCTGTCTTTCCCACATGCACTCACCCCCCTACAGAAGCCCAAAGAGGCGCCACAGCCGCAGGGGTGAGGGCGCAGCATCTCCGAGCTGGAGAGAACCCAGCTCCAATTCTGGCTGTGATCCTCACTTCACAGTCACATGACCGAAGGCTCGCTACTCAGATCTCTGCGTCTGACCTTCAGACTTCTATAAAATGAGAAGCACGGCATGGGAGTCCCTGGCGGGGCTGCTCTGACCTAGAGCAGACAAGGCAGGCAAGGGCCCTGGGCCAGCAACCAGCCAGGGAGGTCTCGATAAAGGGCAGGAGCCTGGTGATGAGCGCGCAGAGCTGACTGGCAGCAGCGGGCTCAGCCGCAGCCGCCTCCACTCGGGAAACCTCCGAGGACAGGGGACGTGGCTCCAGCGGCAGCTTGCTCAGCTTTCACGTGGCTTTTAAAAATGCCAGGACTTCGTGTGGCATCATGGGAAGTCTAGGGCCAACCGTGCTCGAAGATGAACTTATTTCAGAGTTCCAAGCTCCTTTCCCAGCACAGGGAAGGAGCGATAGGAGACTGACCAGGGTCCCGGAGGTCACTACTCTCCGTACCCTCTGCAAAACGGCTGTGGGGACCAGACGAGGTGGAACGCATCCCACCCCATGCAGTGCTCAAGAGTAAACCTGGAAATAACACACGGAGCAGGCTGAGCCAAAGGAAATCACCCTTTCTGGGGTCATAGTTGATGACTGGTAGTTTCATGTGGTTCAACCTAGTACTTCAACAGAACTTCAAAAATCTTCACTATACAAAACATCATACACAGAAGAGGCTAGAATTTCAGAGCTAGCATAGTACCAATCCCACAGATGCTACAACCCACGGATCCTGAACCAGGACAGGACGGTCGCATTATTCTGGGCTGTGCTCACTGGTCCTTTACCTTCCCTAAAAAGAGAAGGCTTAACCACGCATGTATATTTTAAACAGAGTTTAGCTTGCTTTCAGTAGGCTTTACTGAACTGCTATCCTATTTGTGGTCTTCCACGATCTGGTTTTTTCACTCAATACTGTGTCCTTAACACGTCGCCACTTCTAACCACAGAAAATATTTCCGATTTCCCATGCTTTCGGATACTTTATTATCTCCTTTGATCCTCATGCCAGTCGGATGCTATGGTCTTCGCTGGGACAGTAAGAAATGAGAACACTGCCAGGTGGCGAGCCAGGTGCCGGGGAGGGGCGGAAGGTCTGGCTGGAGGGTCCAGCTGCAGCCGGGTTTCCACCCAGCTCCGGCTGGCAGGTGCACACACAGTGCCGCCATCAGCCAGCAGGGGGCACCCCTCCCGGGACCCAGGTCCCAAGAAGGCGACTACCCCTGGGCAGTGGGGATTAGACAATTAGGACCCCTTCCTCCAGCCTCCCGCTGAACACAGGTTGAAACCTGGCAAGTCGAGCATCCCCTCAGCCAGGTGTCCTGTGTTTAACCACCTGCCCGACTGTCCCGGGCAACCCTGCACACACAGGCGGCCACGCAACGCAGTGCGGGAGCCCATTTGTGACCCCAGTCCTTGAGGCGCTCTCACAGCTGAAGATGTTACAGCAGCGTTAGAAATGCCTCGGACAGCAAGAGAAGGCACACGGTCCCGACTTGGATTTGAGCTGAGCCCTGAAACGTCAGAGGAAGCTGACAGGCACCTGGGAGCTGGGGAGACTCGAGCAGAGGGAGCGAGCTGGGAGACAAGGCAAAGAGTAGTGGCGGCCCCACAGGGCAAAGACCCACGTGTGGCCAGGGCCATGGGGCTCAGCAGGGAGTTCTAAAGGCGGTACAGAAATTGAGAGGAACAGGGGAAAGGGGAAAGGCTCAGGGCAAGCAGCTTTAGGGGACAAGAGGGAATGTTAGGTTTCATATATATTTTCATTTGGGTGAACACCTTTGCAGGAAAGACAGAGGTTCTAATGTAAATTCAACGGAAATCTATTTTTTCTTTATTTCTGAGACCATTTCATAATGCTAAGGCCCATTTACTATGTTAGCCCACAACATCTCAGGCTCCTGCAGCACCAAGACAAAGAATCCGTCTTTTATCCGCAGCACCTGTCAACCGACCAGTCGAGAACCCCCCTTACCGGGATGAACTGCTCCAGGCGGCCTTGCGGGAAGATGCCGTAGAGCTTGGGCCCGAGCGACCTCTCTGCGAGAATGGCAAACATGACGCTCTCCAGGACCATGGCCTCGGCCCCCTGAAACAGACAGCAACACACCGGAAGTTTACTGAGGGCTGACCACGAGCAGGCTCACAAGTACTCCCACACGAGCGGGCTATCTGACCCCCAGCAGCCCTGCCCCCCCCCCATTGTAAGTACGAAGAAACCGAGGTCAATGTCTTGTAATCCGCGGGCTCCGCACTTGCAGCCGTCCCACTATACTGATGAGCATGAAAATTCAAGTTTGACGGAGTCACTGACTCCAAAAACAGAACAGTATCTATTGGTATTTTCTTGCTTGTATTTATTTCAAAATTTCTCGAGTTCCACCCATGGCATCTTCCCAAAGGCCACCACAATGCCACCCGCTCTGGTCGGGGGCTGGCCTGCTTTCTGGCCCGGAGCACGGAGCAGGAGTGCACCAGCCACAGGGGCCTTCTGTCCCCAAACCAACCCTTCAAGACGAATGACGGGTCTGGGCCTGTTTTGGGGTCCAAGGAGCACCCTGGCATGGCACATTCACGGGGCCTGTGCTCTGCTCTTCTCCCGGCCTTCTGAACGTTTGTCTCTTGCCAAAACCCAATGATGCTCATACACTACCTTCAGTCCTAATAATCCATGTGGGATCTAGAATGATCCTGTCTTCGAAAACTATCTTTTGGTCTCAGTTCAAATTCACTCTTTAGTCCTTTGCCATTAAACAGCAAATGAGGGCGCCTGGGTGGCTCAGCGGGTTAAGCTTCTGCCTTCGGCTCGGGTCATGATCTCAGGGTCCTGGGATCGAGCCCCGCATTGGGCTCTCTGCTCAGCGGGGAGCCTGCTTCCCCCCCCTCTCTCGGCCTGCCTCTCTGCCTACTTGTGATCTCTGTCTGTCAAATAAATAAATAAAATCTTTAAAACAAAGAAAAACAACAAATGAGCCTCTAGGCAGGCCACTGTGTCTGAGAAGGGGCTGACAAGTATGGCTAGAAAATGCGTTCAGGTGATCCTTACTCACCCCTTGTTAGGAAACGCACCCTGGGACTAGGGTGCCCACACTGCCCGCAGTGAAACAGCTCTTCAAACTCAAGTTATAGAAACACACACGTGGGGGCACCTGTGTGGCTCAGTCGTTAGGCATCTGCCTTCAGCTCAGGTCATGATCCCAGGGTCCTGGGAACGAGCCCCACATCGGGCTCCCTGCTCAGCAGGGAGCTTGCTTCTCCCTCTCCCTCTGCTGCTCCCCCTGCTTGTGCTCTCTTAAAATCTAAAAAAACAAAAAACAAAACAACCCACATACCAACAGGACCTACTTGGCAACGACAGAACACTAAGTTACAGAAAAGATAAAAGAAAACATGTCCAAAGGACATGGAACCACATGAGAGAAAAAAAGTTATTTGGTCATTTGGTAATTGGGTCACATTTGGGGGAGCAAACAGATTTGCCGGTCAATAACCTCCCAAAATTACAGTTTGGCCACCATCTTGTGTCACCCACAATTACGGTCTGACCACCAGGTGAGGCCTGATTTTTATTCACTCATTTGCAGTTCTGTATCTAGGGCTACTATAAGCTAAACTGTGTCTTCCCCAGATTCACGCATGAAGCCCTAACCCAGTGTGATGGTGCAGATGAGGTCACGAGTGTAGGGCGGCCACGTGATCAGTGTCCTATACGAAGCGTCCCAGAGCCTGCTGTCCCTCCCTGCGTCCCTCCACCACGTGAGGACACAGGGAGAAGGCAGCACCCACAGGCCCAGAACCCACCCGAGCCAGCACCCTGACCTCCAGCCTAGTGAGCAATGAAGGCCTGCTGCTGGCGGCCCTGGGGAGTCGGTTACAGCAGCCCGAGACTACACCAACGCAGCACTGATCTGTCCGGTCCACGAAGCTGTGAGCAGGTTTGAGAGGGGAACCCCCCGGAGGAGGTAAGGTCACTGCTGACCCCCACGTCCAGCACCAGAGACGCCTGCAGGAGAGTGCGCACAGGTCTGCAAGGCGTCTCTCCAACTCTCCACCTGGAACCCGCACGGAGTGACATGCTGCGGAGAAGACGGGCCTGGCACGGCAGGACCCGGTGGCTCCAGCGGGTGGCAGCAGGCAGGCTGCCTCTGGGGGCCCTGCGCAGCCCTCAGCCAGCTGGACCCCCTCCCACCAGTTGCAGAATCTCAGAGTCCCGTCAGGATTTCTTCCGTCTAGGTATCCAAGTTTCATGAGAGTTAAAATTTTGTTTTTCAGCTTTCCTCCGTGTACAGTGACTGAGCCCAAGGGCATCAGGGCAGGCACCGTATAAAACACATACTAGGGCGCCTGGGTGGCTCAGTGGGTTAAGCCTCTGCCTTCGGCTCAGGTCATGATCTCAGGGTCCTGGGATCGAGCCCCGCATCGGGCTCTCTGCTCAGCAGGGAGCCTGCTTCCTCTTCTCTCTCTGCCTGCCTCTCTGCCTACTTGTGATCTCTGTCTGTCAAATAAATAAATAAAATCTTTAAAAAAAAAAAACCACACACACTAAACCGGCCCTCGAATTTGAAGTTGCAGACTTCACAGAGGTGAAGCCCCACTGCGCTCCTTCAGGAGGCTTAGCGTGCTGGGCGCCACATCTGCTCGGGACAAAGGCCACCGGGAACGGACTTCACAGGCTGTGCTGTCACTGGACTGGACACACACTGCCCAGAGCCCTCCACAGCCAAGTCAGCCTGTCGCCGGGATGGTGGCGAGAAGCTGGGCCGAGACTTGGGAAGTTTGCAATTCTCTCTGGCATTGCTCTGAACACGGTAAACAAGAAATCTCTTTGTTCACTGTAATACCGCAGTTCGGTATTTATTCCCAGTACGGACAAGGGGGAGCTGCGTGTGGAGGGAAGAACGTGGAGGGAGAAACGAAGGAAAACACTTAAGAAAGACGGTAGGTTAAGAAGCAAAACCAAGGGATAGGTTAAGGAGGAGAGCAGGTAATCTTAGAATGAGTGCATCAACCACAGGAAGCCTTCTTGGAACTACTGGGTCTGCGCACACCTTCCTGCCTGCTCCAAGGAAGTGAGCACTGGACAGGAGAGTGCACAGCAGGGAACAGGGTGGGACCCGCGTGACCCAGTCCCCCACTCGCGCGCGCCCAGGCCCAGCCACCCAGCCAACCACAGTGCGTCCCAACTCTCAGGACAGAAGGTCCTACCCTCCACTTGAAACGATTTACTTTGGCTTCAGAAACATTCATATATATACTCGGCCCCAACATATTTACGGGATGTCCACTACGTGCCTGGCACTGTGGTGAGCCCTGGGTAAACAAGAACAAGGCACGACCGCTGCCTGTGGGGACCCCCTTCCAGAGCCGGAAGCAGACAAGAGTGCGCGAGGGCGGTACAGGCTGGGGACTCTGTGGGGACAGGATGGGGCGGGGTGGCTGCTTCTAAGGAGACAGTGACGCGGACTCCTAAGGGGTGAGAAGCAAAAGCACATTCCGGGAACTGGGAGTCCCTCTCCCCCAGCCCCCGCAGTGGAGCAGAGCAACCCAGGAGGAAGAGGACAAAACGAGCTCGGAGAGGCCGGAGGTCCAGGCCATGAAGCCTTCAGCGTCCGAGGCCGCGTATACAGCTGGTATGTGCGCCGCGGCGCGTATACGACGAGGAGGAACCGCACAGAGCCCGAGCACCCCAGTGGCTGTCCTCACACAGCAAGCCATCCAACACACCCGACCCCTAAAACAACCTTGCTCCCCACTGTGCGAGACATTCTAGCATTTTCTAGCCTACTTCATTCTAAAAAGCAGCAAAAATGCTGACATTTCACGCACTCGTCGAGGTTTTACAGTCCACCCAGTAAAGCCCGCACTCAGATGGGGGCCGGAGAGGCGGTGGCGAGCGTGAAGGTGTGAGCGGTGTCCGGTGACCGCTGCTGGGGGGACACGGGGAAGGGCAAGGAGGTCGCTGGATTTGGCAACGTGGAAGTCCTTGGTGACCAGACAGGGCAGCGGAAAGGTGGGCGGGGGATCGGCGAATGGAAGAGGGAGGGGGACTGCTGGGGGGGGGGGGGCAGAGGTGTGCAGACTGATGATTCACAAACACAGTTGTTTGTTTCTTTAGAAAAATTAAAATCCTGTAATAATATCGAAGTTATGAACTTTTGTGGGTTTGGTTTTGTTTTCAAATATAGTGTCTCTCTTTTTTAAGATTTTATTTGTCTGGGGCACTTGGGTGGCTCAGTGGGTTGGGACTCTGCCTTTGGCTCAGGTCATGATCTCAGGGTTCTGGGATCAAGTCCCACATTGGGCTTTCTGCTCAGCAGGGAGCCTGCTTCCCCCTCTCTCTCTGCCTACTTGTGTTCTCTGTCAAATAAATAAATAAAGTCTATTTTTTAAAAAAAAGATTTTGTCAGAGAGAGAGAGAATGCACAGCGGGGGAGCAGCAGGCAGAGGGAAAAGCGGGCTCCCCACGGAGCAAGGACCCCAATGCGAGACTTGAACCCAGGATGCCAAGACCATGACCCGAGCCAAAGGCAGATGCTTAACCTACTGAGCCAGTCAGGTGTCCCGAGATTATGAACTTTCGGAGAAGGCAGAATAGCATTTCTGTGGTATTCTTGCTGAAACTGCATAACCTCATTCCAGTCACGAGAGAAGGTGACACAAACCTGTGCCAAGGGAACATTCTATGAAATTACTGATCCGTGTGCTTAGCAAGCCTCGGGACTGCGAGTAACACAGGGGCAGACGGGACAGATGAGGGAAGAACCCGCAAAGGCAGTGTGGGGTCCAGGCTGCATGCTGGAACGGGACAGAGAAAGCATCCGTGGAGAAACCCGGGAAATTCAGGTAAGGCCTGCAGCTCAGTGGCTATTATCCCGCAGGTGCTGGTCTCCAGGGCTGTGTGAGGTGTTCACCCCAGGGAAGCCGGGGAAGGGGCAGAGGGGAGCTCTCTGTACTAGTTCTGCCAACTTCCTGTATGTCTACAATTAATTTGAAATAAAAAGTTAAAAATAAATAAAATGTGTACAAAAAAGACTGAAATCAAGCAATATAACAAAACCAATTCCTAATTCTGTTCAGTGGGGTGAGTCCCAAACAGTCACTTTTTTTCCGAGAAAAAAAGAAATCCTGCTAGAGAGAGGGAGCAGACACGGGGTGAGGGCAGCAAGCTCTGCCCCCTGGAAGGGACAGCAGCCACATGCCCGTGGCTGGAGTCGGGAGCACGAGGGAAGGACCGGCCCGTGGGAAGGGCCAGTACAGACGCAGACAGCCTGGGCTGGAAGTGGGAAGATGAGGGCTGAGAACACAGCAGCCGGGGCAGGGAGGGGCCAGGTCAGAAGGGCAAGCCTCCCAGAGAGGCTGGTGGTCCTCCTGATCATGGAGTTTCCCTCTAATGATGTCCAGGGGCTTGGGTATCGGCCCCGAGAGGGCGAGGTGGCCGGGGCCAAAGACCAAGCAGACACGGAACTCTGCACCAAACCATGGCGGCTCTCAGGAGGGTGAGGGTGTTCAACAGAAGGGAAATGGTCTGAAAGCAGGAACAAGGAGAAAGCAAGAAGGAACCCCTCACCCTAGTACCAGGACATGATGGGAAAGCACCTCCCCGCAGGGAGCTGCAGGGGAGGGGTCTCTGGGACAGCAAGGCTGTAGCGAGGCCAGTGAGCGCAGGAAACGTTCCGAAGGGAGAGGACAAAGACTGCAGACAAAGGCCAGCCATCCAAACGGGCTCACAGAACAGCTTGGACTGAGGAGAGGAAGGGACCAGGAATGTGTGCACGAGCAAGCAAGGGGCAGAAGGTTCCAGAGTTGTGCGCGGGCTCTGGCTACAGCCATCATTCGACAATTCTATCTGCGCGCCACTGGATAGCAGGCCTGAGAGCCGCGGCGAGGCAGCAAGAGTTGGCGAGGTCCTGCCCTGAGCCTAGACCCTCGCGAGAACAGGAGGCAGACATGAATCACATCCTGCTGCAAACTCATAGCCAGAGGAAGTGCAGAGGCCAGGGAGACGGTGCTCTCGGCAAGGGCACGAGACAGACACGCACCTCGTCTCGGGAGCACGGGGGCTCCGTGGGGAAGCAACCCTTGGGCGAGGTCCTCACTACAAACAGAAGGGGGCTGGGAAATGGCTGAAGCTGGGAGCATTCCAACTGGGAGGAACAGCATCTGCGAAGAAAACCCCCCAGTTTAGGACAACGTGGCTGGAGAGCAAGAATGGGGATGGACACGGAAGAGAATGGAAAGCTTGGCAGGGGCAGACCACAGGGAAGCTGGCCTGGGGCACAGGGAGCGCTGAGGGATGTCAGGCCAGCGGCTGGCCCAATCAGAGCAGCAGCTGGAGCAGGAGGGGAGGCAGGAGGAGAGCCCCCCGGAGCCCCCAGAGGAGACGGCGGCGGCCTGGACTAGGGAGGTGGGTGGCACGGAAGGAGATGAGCCCAGGACCCAGGGCAGAGTCCACAGGAAAACAACAGACCCATGGTTGAGACATGGGGTGAGGGAGAGAAGGGGGTCCGAGGGGCCTCCTGGCTGTCTGTCGGCAGAGAAAGGAGAAACTGAGGTTCCTCGGAGGGTGTGGGGTGGAGACCAGGTGTTCAGCCTTGGACCTGGCGAGATGCCCCAGGGAAAGTGGGCAGCGGATGGCGCTGAGGGGCAGCACGGGAAGGGGGCCTCGGGCCACGCTGTGGGGCACGTCAGACAACAGGAGATCAGACCCAGAAAGGAGCCGAGGAGGGAAAAGAAAACATATTGGACCGGGCAGGGTGCTGCTAGGTGCCACAAAGAAGCCACGTTAACTAGAACTGAGAACATGCCATGGGTCTGGCATCGAGGCCGCCCGTGGCCCAGACTGGTCGACCATCAGGACACACACAGGCCTATACCCCAAGGACTCGGGCTGGCGGAAAACTCCATGTCCAGCACTTCCCGCCTGGTGGCGCTTGTCAGCGTTACCCAGAGCACATGTTCTGGATCAGCTAGACGGGTGGGGGGGGGGTGGGGGGGGTTGTCTCCGGGGTAGGGTGTCCCTGGAACCACCCACTGACACATGAGGGGGGACACATCAGTACTTTTATTCTTTCCCGATCTCACCTCTTGTTAATTCCCATTTCTTGACAGTTTCAGTAACAGTCTACAGTGAGTGAAACCAGCGTACTTCTGTCTGTGTTGTGGGCGGTGTGTACGTCCATACAAACCTGCACGCGCTGGGCCAGTGCGCTCGAAGGTGAGGCATGAGGACATCACTGCTCTAGACGCCCCACATCTGAGCCTCGAAGAGGGACCAGGCTGACACATCTGTGCTCTCGACCTCAAGCTCTTCTGAACGTCAGCATTCAGAGGGGAGTCATTTTGATTGGGAAGAGGCCCCGCTGACTAGGGCACCGCGCGCGCGCGGGGAAAGGCACTCCTGGTCACCCCGGGCACGGCCTGCTTCAGTGTCGCGTGGGATGGAAGAAGGGGGTCAGAGGCCCAGCGCCCGGCCAGCCTGCCTCCGCGTCCCGTCACGCTCAAGCGTCTCCCCAAACCACCTTCCCTTGGCACCCCATGTGGTGTTCCGACTGCCGTGAGGACACCAAATGTCCGCTGCCAAGACTGAGCAGGAACTACAAGAGCCGGGCCGCACTCGCTCTCACATGGGCACCCCCCACCACGGCTGGAGCCCAGCCTCTGAGAGACAGCCCGGTCCCCGGGCGGGCAGTGAGCGGACGCGCACCACAGACACCGCGTGCACCTCAGACAGAGGCAGAATGCACTTAATTACTTACTTGAAATTCATTTTCTTTCTGAGCTTGGTCGGATCCCTCTTTATTACAGGACCTCTACGAATGAGAAAAAGCAAACACTTCTGGTAAGATGGGGAGCACCAGACAGACACTAGCTTTGCAACCACCAGAACAGTCAGGCTTTACAGAACATCACAGGTCTTTAACGAATGCTTCTCCACCCACGGATGTCACCAGCGGCAGGCTAAAAGGTACCACCACTGTCCAGCACTAGGACTAACACCCGAGGAATTGCTTCGTTTCTTTACAAGAAAAGGAATGTGCTGTTGACCCCAAACAGCCGTGTACCTTTTCACGATTTCACTGTCCGAGGAGAGGGAAGTCAATAGGGGGCGCTCTTCCAATCAGGCCTCCCCAAGATAAAGGGCCACATGGTCTCCCCAATTTAGCTAGGTGGTTCCTTCAAGTCAACACTGTCCTGAGGAAGCTTCCTTCCTGCAAGAACAGGGAGTGTACACACACCCGCGGCAGGTCGCCATGGTCAGCACAGAACGGGGACAGAGAAGAAAGCCCAGTGCAGGCAGGAGCCTTGGCACAGAACCCGTGCGACGAGCCTGCCAACTTGCTGCTTCCACGGCCTCGCCCTGCTCGCTCGGGCTGTCGCTGGCTCCATCTGAATTCTGCCTCCACCAAAGAGAGGGTCATGCGAATTTAACCAAGTCCTACACTTACTTCGTATGTTGATATTTTAAGGGACATTTTTATAGCACTTTCCTCACTGAAATGGCCAATTACTGGAAACCAGGGATCTAGCAGTAACGACTGGACCCTTAGTGACCGTCAGCAGCTCTCTGGCCGCGCTCTGTCTCCACGTCACAGATCGTGTCTTTTAAAAGCCACCCCCCAGCCCGAGTGCTTGTGCGTTAGAAATCTTCACACGATCTTGTATAAGGAGAGGGAGAAAAGCAAGTCAGAAACTTAAGCATCGTGTCAAAATTTAACACTCAAATATTGCCTCTCAAAATGGTATCTGTGATAATTAAACTGAGCCGGCCTAAGCCAGACACAGAAGGAAGCCCATAAAGGGAACTTTTAAAAAACGTTAAGGTAAAAAGATCCTCAAACATCCCGTGAAAAACATACCTTTCCATGCCACAGCTTTATCAAAAATACCTGTACCGAGGGTGGAAAGTGTGGACGGGGGGGGAAAAAAATGCCACGTTAGGCAACACCAGCTATGCTAGCACCGAAGAGCCCAGCGCGCTAGAGCCGCGCTCCCGTCCCTGCTGCACGGACACACTCCGCAGACGCTCTGGTGCGCGCTCTGCACAACTGTGCCTGTGCTACAGCTTCCTCAGCACAGAGGCAAACAAACGTCCGTGTTCGTGACGCTCTCTGCAAAAGACTTGCACTTAACACATATTCAGTAACATCTTTAACATCCTGTGGAGATCATTTTGTACAAAAATACAGAAACTACAAATGGGGGGATATATACTTTCACTCCTGTGATCTGCGTTTCTCTGATGAAACGATGTTACAGGTTAAATCCCGTTACAGTGAAAGCTACAAAAATGAAAATCCTCCAAAATACTTGCAGATGTTTGCTGACGGCTTGGCGGTGTGACGTGGTGACCTCTCAGGGGGAGTGGTAACTGGGTTCCGAGACAGCTTCGCTCCTCTCCTGACTCCGAACCGCTGCTATGGCCACGCTGCTACCTCAGGCTCAGACTTCCCCATCTTCCCCCAAAGCACCAAGCAATCCTGCTGCCCCCTAGGCTTTTTGCCGGCTGAACTAAAGGACCGACCATGCTGTGAAGCTCCAGGCACAGCCTCCGCCATGGGGCCAGCCGGCTTCCAGCGAACTCGCATCCATGGTCCCAGTCATGGGGAAACTGGCTGCGGTGTTCATGTGGATGCTGAATGGAGCCAAAATGCCCCCAAAACATTAAACCCTGTGCTTGTCCTCCCTAAGGAAAGTTAAGACCAAAAAAAGTTCTATGATATGATACACGGAATTTGGATATTCTACTGAAATTTGTTGTAACGGGATTTGACCTGTGCCAAATTCTAAATGACTATGGTTATTCCTATGCTGTTATATTCGAACTGTATCTTCTTAGGGAGATACAGTTAATGGGTTATTCAGTCAACAGAAGTCCCTTTCCCTCGTCCAATGGTGCTCTCAACAGCAAGTCACCTCATCCAAAGTTACAAATTGCCTGAGCTCCCAAGGCCATTCCTTTTTAATACTCACACCAGCGGCAATAAATTCTGTTAAGAATTTCCCCACCGCTGCCCACTCCATCCCGCCCCCACCTGAAGGCAGTACGTGCCATAAGAGCACCACCATGAAGGCAAGATGGACTTCTGCCACGGCCAACCCTCTGTTCTGTTTCCTCAGTACAGAATGTTCAGCCTCCCTCAATCCTGCAAACAGGAAGAGTTAAGCCGGGAAATCTCAAACCAATCAGACATTCATGGAGTGTGAGAGAAGAGGCCTCATCCTGACAAGCCAATGACAGACAGACTCACGCTGCCAAAAAAGAGGTCAGAGAACTTTTTTGTGCAGGAAGATGGGAAGTAACGTGTATCTTGGAATCTGTAGGATTTTCCTTCAGAGGCAGAAGTTTACCTGAAGCAGATATTAAAATATATGGTATAAATATGTAACAGGACTCTAAATTTTTTGCCAGCTTTTCATGTTAATAAAAACTAGCTGTCATATATAAAATAAAACTAAAATGTTTTACATTAGGAATTTGAATACTAGTTAATATCAAATAATTACTAAAATCTTTTGATGTAGGGGGCGCCTGGGTGGCTCAGTGGGTTAAAGCCTCTGCCTTCAGCTCGGGTCATGATCCCAGGGTCCTGGGATCGAGCCCCGCATCGGGCTCTCTGCTCAGCAGGGAGCCTGCTTCCTCCTCTTTCTGCCTGCCTCTCTGCCTACTTGTGATCTCTGTCAAATAAATAAAATCTTTCAAGTAAATAAATAAATAAAATCTCTTGCTGTAAACATTATTATGGTCGTTTTTTTTCTTAAATCCTCTTCTATAGACAGAGATGGAAATGCTAATGTGGTGTCTGGAATGTGCTTCAGAACCCCGGAGAATGAACAAGAGCGAGGATGAAGGCTGGTCAGTGGGAAAGGTGGATCGTGGGGTACTTGGGGCTCATTACTCTCCTGCTCCCCTTTTGTCTGCATCTGAAATTCCCCATAATAAAAAGTCTTTTTAAAAAATAAACACAGACAGGGCGCCTGGGTGGCTCAGTGGGTTAAGCCGCTGTCTTCGGCTCAGGTCATGATCTCAGGGTCTTGGGATCGAGTCCCACATTGGGCTCTCTGCTCTCTGCTCGGCGGGAAGCCTGCTTCCCTCTCTCTTTCTCTCTGCCTGCTTGTGATCTCTCTCTCTCTCGCTGTCAAATAAATAAATAAAATCTTTTAAAATAAATAAATAAATAAACATAATAAACACAGACAGGGCGCCTGGGTGGCTCAGTGGGTTAAGCACCTGACTTCAGCTCGGGTCAGGATCCTGGGGTCCTGGGATCGAGTTCCACGTTGGGCTCTCAGCTCCATGAGAAGCCTGCCTCTCCCTCTGTTTCTGCCACTTCCTCTACTTGTGTTCTCTCTCGCTCACTCTCTAATAAAATAAATGAAATCTTAAAAAAAAAAAAAAGTTGTGTTTTTTTTTTTTTTTTAAAAAAAAGGGTTGCTCAGTCATTAAGCGTCTGCCTCCGGCTCAGGTCATGACCCCAGGGTTTTAGGATAGAGCCCTGCATCAGGCTCCCTGCTCAGCAGGAAGCCTGTTTCTCCCTCTCCCACTCCCCCTGCTTGTATTTCCTCTCTCACTATCTGTCAAATAAATATAATCTTAAAATAAAATAAAGACTATGGAAAAAAGTACTTTTCATATTCTAGATTATTAGTTTGTTAAATGTTTTATTTCATGCTCCAAAAAAAAAAATGAAAATCAGGAAATAGTAAGACAACTTTAGGGGCTAAGATGAGGAAATACCATTTGACTGAATTTTGTCTCATGTAATTTTAGGATTCAAAAATGTTCTAGTTAAAGTTACTCAATACTCCAAAATATAACAGATTTATTTATTTAAATCTGCCTAAACTACTGGGCAGAAAAAACTCTTATCATCTGGCCAGTTCTTACTGACAGATTCCTCTAATGATGAAGGAGCTAGTTTGACGACTGAACGACTTTAATAAAGCCACGTTTGTGCGCGGAAACAAAGCACACCTCGCTTTCCCTAGAGTCTGGGTACGTTGGCCGCGCATACAAATCCACCCGGGAAAGCGGCACAGAGAAAACAGCATGAAGTGGCACCCAGCTACTTAGATGTCGTTTGTAACGCGGAAACATCTGTCTCCAAAGTACCTTTAAAAGCGCACCGCACCAAGAGCTAGCCGCTGGAGGGACAGGCTGGGAAAAGCGTCCAGTCGGCTACAGTGACATGTCATCAGCAGTACACTACATTGGAAATGCTATTTAAGAAATTGAACTATCAGGGCGCCTGGGTGGCTCAGTGGGTTAAAGCCTCTGCCTTCAGCTCAGGTCATGATCCCAGGGTCCTGGGATCGAGCCCCACATCGGGCTCTCTGCTCAGCAGGGAGCCTGCTTCCTCCTCTCTCACTACTGGTGATCTCTGTCTGTCAAATAAATAAATAAAATCTTTAAAAAAAAAAAAAAAGAAATCGAACTATCGTCAGTTACAGACGCTGTTACAAGGAAGGAGCAGTCACTGTGCTGAACGCAATGGCTGCCACAGAAATAAAAAGATACAAACAAGAGCGCTGGGTGGAAACATGGAGGGCCTCTCTTCCCACCAGCCCTTCCTTGCCCCCAGGAACGGAAGCACGAAGAACCGCACAGAGCACCCACACAGCAGCCTTTTTTACTTCGCTATTTTAAGGGGACTCCATGCCCATCGCAGGGCTTTAACTCATGGCTCTGAGATCAAGAGTCGAGAGCTCTACCGACTGAACCAGCCAGGCGCCCCTCACCTGGCTCTTTTAAAGGTTCTGAGCAAAAGAGCAAGTTGGCTGTGGCCTTTCAAATAAGACCCTCTGGCACCCATTAGTGAGAGATGAAGAAAGAACAATCCAGTGTTAGCTAGACTCAACTTCCAGGGCACCTAACAATCTGCTCTAGGAAAATCCGGGATTATCCTTGTGAGCTGAGTCCCAAGCAACACCCAGACTGTCCGTGTTTACCCCCAAAACAGGAGGTGCTGCCCAATTCGGATCGCTTCGTCACTGCCATGCCCGTCTGGTCCCGGAGCGGCACGGGCTCTTCACCACGCCGCCCATGGCTCAGGGGCTCCACCCGAAGGTCTGCCCACACTCGACTCTCTCGGGGTCGACACAGGGACAGCCGCTGCCGCCCTCCCTGCTCCTGGCAGGGCCTTGTGCCTCAGGTGAGCTGGGGCAGGACCAGCACGAGAACCCTGGCTCCAAAGAACACACAGCAGTCACGCAGCTCCTTCCATAACCTCCTGCCGTACGTCTCCTCTCAATGTTCCCGGGGACCCTAACCTTCCTTCTCCCTGCTCCTGTGAAAACATTCTGTATTTATTGCTTCTATGGTCTCCCACAGCATGTTCTGAGAAAATATTTTACACATCACACTGTACCGATTTAAAGCACAGCGGGGGCACTGAGCGGGCGGTTGGGGAAACGTGCCCCTTAGGGGAGATGTGCGACCTTGGGGTCGCGAATTCGAGCTCCACGGTGGGCACAAACATTACTTCAAAATAAAATCTTTAAAAAAAATAATAAAGTAGGGCGCCTGGTTGGCTCAGTCGTTAAGCATCTGCCTTCGGCTCAGGTCATGATCCCAAGGTCCTGAGATCAAGCCCCACATCGGGCTCCCTGCTTGGCGGGGAGCCTGCTTCTCCCTCTCCTGCTCCCCCTACTTGTGTTCCCGCTCTCGCTGTGTCTCTCTCTTCAAATAAATAAATAAAATCTTTTTTAAAAAGTAAAAAAATAAGAAAATAAAAGTATAGCTTACATGATTCTCTAATGAGCACCTATGACTTATGAGAACTTAAGCAGACCAATGATTTTTAACATTTAATGGTCTGCTCTAGAGCATCTTCAATGACGTCGAGGAACATTCTAAAACAATTTGATCCTCTGAAATTGGCAAAATGCAATGACTTGGTTCATCAACGGGAGACTAGAAGTTCTATGAGGCTTTAGAAAGATAGGAACCAGAAGAAAGGCTCCTTTCCAGGACCTTCTCAAAATGTATGTCTGATCCAGGGTAACCCGGGGCCCCAAGACCCCCAAGGCTTCGGACACATTAGTCAGAAGCAACCCACGGGGAGACCTGCAAGCAACACGTTTCCAGGAAGAGTGGCCTGGCTGCCCTGGCCTGTGCGCCTCCCCGCCGAACCAGCACCGCTGACCCTCGTAAAGCTACCGGCTACGGGGAGGATACCGACCGCTGAACACAAAGAAGAGAGTCTGTTTCTAACTCTGACCAAAATACCAACACAGTGTGGCGCTTCCTTGAAGCTCAAAGTAGTATGAAGGAGGAAGGAGCGAAATACCCCAAATGAATTTTGAGGCCCGTAAATTTCTAAAGTTACCAAATCATTTTCTACTGAGGAAACAGAAGAAAGGGATTGGATTTGCCCTGGACCGAAAAAAGGGGGGCGGGGGGGAGGAAACCCCCCAACCAAAAAGTGGCATGTTCGTTACATCGTTCCACAACATTCTGAAATGTTCATGGCTGTACTCTGGGGACACAGCACAGACTGTAGCTGGTGCTCCTTAACAAAAGCATTGCAATTGTCTTTTTATCCAAAGCATTTTTTGAAACCAAGAACTGAAAGAAAGAAAAGAAAGCTGTAGAGAATGCTGCAGCTTCAGAGGGCTCATACTATACCGTGAATCGTGTCTGTCACCTGGAAACCAGAGTGCTCCAGGCACGATCGCATGGACAGCCTGCGGCAGAGAACACATGCAAGACAGCTAAAGTGGTACGTTACCCCCACGTGCCCTTCACGCCACCCAACACAAGGACATTCCTTCCCCAGACGGGTGGGCTGCAGTCACACCGTCGCTCCAGGGGCCAGAAATCTGTATCAGCTTCATGCTATAAATCCCAAACATTTAAGACCAGCAAGACAAAGACACTCGGCATATGTCAAAATTAGACACGGTAGTCTGCGATTGACTTAGTTATCAGAAGAAGGCACCAAAGCAGGTATGGAAGGGCCGCCGACAGCGACTGGGCCACTCTGTCTCGAGTATTAACTGAAGAAATACTAGGTTAGACCAAATGGGAACAGCAACACCAGAACGATGTGTCACTTCTGGGAGGGAAGCTGGACTACCTTAGGAATGGACAAAGTTACGCCACACTCAAAGTCCAAGGGGATTTTTTTTTTTTTTTAAACACAGAGTAAACAAAACAACTGAAACTCATGATGATCCTAGTAACGATGAGGGATGAGGACGTGTGCTCTCCCAGGTCTCCTGGGACAGAGCAGGGCTCTTCGCCAGGGAGTCCGCGTCCGGCGCTCTCTGCAATGCCCCTGAGCAGTCCGTTTCTCCGTCTCCGATCCTCCAGTATGAACTACCTACGGGCTCTTCCCATATTGTCTGTTTCCATGTTTGGGGGGGGTGGTAGTTAATTTCTATTTCAATGGGGATTAAGGGAAAACAGGGAAGATGACATTCTGTTTTCTGGATTTAAAAAAGACCATGTCCCAGACTGATTGCACTCTTTTGAGTCACGAATACATATCTGCGTTGTGCCTTGATGCCTTTAGTTTTATTATGGTTAGTACTCAATAAGCACTAATATTAGCCTTCTATTGCTCAAAGAACACACAAAAACGTTTTCCCAGACGACACTCAAGAGATCTTTGAGTAGATTATAGACATTCATGCCCGTGAGACCGTTCAAACGGTGAGGCCAAATCTCTCCATTCATGCACAGAAGGAACCAGCTCAACACAGAGTCACTGTTCGGACAGAGGAAGGGACAAAGCAGTCCTCTGAGACTTCCGCCAACTGGCACAGGTTACACTGAATGAACAATACCTACTGACATTTGTGTCTTCCACAGTTCATGGTAAATAAGCAAACGGGTTATTTGTAATCAGCCAAACTTGCTGCTTTGAAAAGGCTGCTACTGGACGCTGCGGAGCTCATGTGCCTTCCCAGCATCAGAAAGGAAAAAAACCAAGTTACGTTTACAGCTTGCATTATCGTTTCAAGCTCGCTTCTAGCAATTACGTCTCTTTCCACGGGCAAAGGCTGAACCAGGACTCCTCAACTTCTACTACACTATCCTACTTTCCTCAGGGTGATCCTGCAGGGGAATTCTGGGTCCGACATTTGTGCGACTTCGAAACTGACCCTCCTCATTAAAATGAGAGCTAGGCCGTGTGAACGGACCCTGAACTGTCTTGGCAGGCGCTGCTTTAGGATCAGACGGATGTTTTGATGTTTATAGTGTGTGCGTTACAGAAACGGGCTGGGAGAGAACAAAGTCTGGCGACAGAAACTGTCGGCTTTCTGCCCCTCAGCCCACGGTGACCAGCACTGAGGAGCCACAGTCTCGGCCACGTCACGACACCGCGGTGAAGAAAAAGGAAAAAGCAGAGCAGCATCTAATCAGCTTCAATAAACTCACTCGGAAAGGACTAGAAACATAAATCAAAGAAACAGTTAACCTTCAGATTTGATTCTCAGAGCAAAAAACTCAGAAGTGTTGAAGGAGAAAGGGAAGGAAGGGACGTAACTGCTCTAGCGTGTCATTAGGCAAGACAGCAAGACTGTCTGAGCAAACACACAGCTCTACCCTACCTGCAGCTGTCAGTTAACACTGTTAGGGAAGGAGCTAACGCCCCCTAAAACCACGCTACGCTGCATTCCTACAGCTGCTCTCGGGGACCCCAGTCTATCCCGGCAGTGCACACACCTGCATCGGGACCGGGGTGCTTTCCCCACAGGGAGCGCGCAGACAGGGAAAGCACGGCATTTGAGTTGCATTCCGTTTCCGTCGTTAATCCCTTCATTTCTGGAAGTAACGGGATTATTCGGGTGGGCTCTAGATTTGCTCAGCCAACTCTCTTAATGAATGCAAATCCCAACAAATCACCATCAAATCTGGGGACAATTTTTTGTTGTGGTGGGAACAGAGGCCTCATGGCAGACTCTGTCTGTCTGTCCCTCCAGCGGAGGCTAGATTCGTTCCGAAGAGCTGGTCGGCAATATGAGTGAACTCAGACCCCAGCAACAAAAATTACAGATCCTTTAAACTGGAGTTGGAAACATCTGAAAAGGCACTGACGTCTGCGGCGAGATCCCTGGCTAGGCGCTGGGAGAGCCTGTCTCTGCCTGGCACCTGCTGCCAGCGGTCACCTGGCTCGCCTCACGGGCTCAGGGTCTGCCTCTCCCACCGCCATTTCTCAGAGTCCCCCAGAGCCTGGTTCCTCTCCTCGGGTCAAGGTATTCAAATGACCCACAGTTTACAATGGCCATTCAGGTCTAAAATTCCACCTGGCAACCAGTGTCCCCGCCGAACCCTGAAGGACAAAAACCTCAGCCAAAAACCGCTTCAAAACATTTCCAACTGAGGCTGTAGGCTTCATATTTTTACTCAGCTGGAACTGCACAGAAAAAGTGTCCTTGAACTAAGGACTCGACCCATCAAGTATTTATACTGAAAACAGATTCCCTCCTCTAAAGCGAAGGAGCAGCTTTTTTCCAGCAAAACTGAGACTGCCGTCTGGGAATTTAACCGCAAGCCTGGGGTCACCCGCGGACTGTCCAGTTAGCGAGGAGCTGCTCATCTCCCAGCATAGCAGGGCGAGCCTGGGGTCACCCGTGGACTGTCCAGTTAGCGAGGAGCTGCTCATCTCCCAGCATAGCAGGGCGAGCCTGGGGGCACCCGCGGACTGTCCAGTTAGCGAGCTGCTCGACTCCCGGCATAGCTCCCGCCCTGCACGGAGGAGGCACCTTCGGGAATGGCAACTGAGATTTGCCTAATAAAAACATAATTAAGAAGCTAAATGTAGAGTGCCCCCTACAAATTAGAACTATATGTAAAACATACTCGTCTATTAGTTTGTCAAGAATCAATTGCACTTGAAGTGTCTTTATTCTGTTTATTTCTGAGTTACCTAAGAATAGAGACATGGAAATGCTAAAATTAACTCTATTTCCAGACATTTCCATTGTGTGTATTATTAAGGCAGTAATGGTGGACAGCTAAAATTTTTCAAAAAGGACAGACTATACTGATAGTGAGTCTTTACTAGGGAAGCGTTAACGGCTCAGGGCCAGGCCGTGCTGTCGATGGCTTTGCTAAGTGACCCATCCAGTAACACAGCACATTCTAGAGCTGTGCTGTCCGATGCAGCAGCCGTCCGTTACACACGAGCATTGCAGTTGAAGCTAATTAAGAGTAATTAAAATTCAAAATTCCCATCTTTGGTCACGCTCGCCGTATTTCAAACGTTCGCTAGCCCCCCGTGGTTGGCGACCAGCATCCCAAACAGCACAGGTCCAGAGCAGGGCCGGCCGCCGAGCTTAGCCTGCACCTGGAGGGGACCATAGTGCACATTTAAAACACCCCCAGTTCAAGTTATAAGTACAAATGAAAGCCTCAAAAATCAGATTTAAACAATAGTCTGTATCACATGCCAATTCCGGATGCTCGTTATTCAAGTATTTTAAAAGTGCTGCCCACAAGAAAGCACACAAATGAAAAGAAAGGGGACTAATGGTTAGAGGACGGCAAAGATAAAATGGCTCAAGACTGATTTCACTGAAAGTACCAAAAGGGCATTAACTGGGTTCTTCAAAAACCATGCTTTTGGAAGTGCAACCTGATTGAGTGAAAAACCCAACAGTCGCTTGTGTACCATCTACCGAACGGTCAGGGGTAAGGGTCAGCGGTGTGCTCCTCATCACAAAGCGGCCTCAGGTTTCCTGGGTGAAGGGCGCGTGGCTTCCAACGCTCAGATCCTGAGCACTGCACAGCCTGACAAGGCCAAGGAAAACTATTCAATGAAAAGGCTCAGTCACATTATGACACAGAGGCCAGCTGCAGGTTTGATATTTCTGAACACTAAAGTCGAGCTGTTGTAGACATGGGCATAATCTGGCCTTCAGGTTGAGCCGAGACTGGTCTCTTACAACATTAAGTAGGAAAACTACTCTCCATCTCATGAAGATCAAAATGTGCCCTTCCGAAGAAGATCTAAATGGACATTAAAATTCTACCATAGAGATATAATGAACATCTGTATGTGTGGTCAGTAAAATGGTAAATTCATGGTATAAATCGAAAAAAAAAAAAATCCAGACATTTGGGATCTCCTACAATTGGTTAAGACAATTCAATAAATAGGGCACTTTAACTGAAAGTTAGATTCAATTAAGTAATATCAATTTTTAGAAAGATTATGAGTCTAACAAATTCAATGTTTTAAAGAAATCTCAAAGGAAGGGACGGGGCGCCTGGGTGGCTCAATGGGTTAAGCCTCTGCCTTTGGCTCAGGTCATGATCCCAGGGTCCTGGGATCGAGCCCCGCATCGGGCTCTCTGCTCAGCAGCGAGCCTGTTTCCTCCTCTCTCTCTCTTCCTGCCTCTCTGCCTACCTGTGATCTGTCTGTCAAAGAAAAAAAAAAGGAAGGGAGGTAGTAAATTCAGCTCCACTGAGATCATACTTTGCCCACGGGTTTCTCCTGTGCCCTGTAAAAACCTTTATGATCATGTTATTAAAAACAATACCTTTTCTACATTAGAATTTTACAACTTAGGTCTGAGCTAAAAATTTCAAAGTGTGGAAAATCCAAGCATCATAACCACTACTAAAGATTTTGCCAACATCATACTTTTCTTTGGATATAAAGCTGGAGAATACTTGTACTGGCTTACTAATAAATTATAAGCAAAAACAGGAATTCAGAACATAACAGATATAAGCAAAAAGCCCAGCTGTGCAGCCCAATTAAAATAAAAGCAATATGTAAAAATACCTTCTCTAACACCACTAAAGTATTTAACATCTCTACCCAGGTAATTCAGGAGAGAGGATGAAAATTGTTCCCAGGTCCCTCCCGTCCCCACGCAGCCTACGAACTCACCATCTTTAAAATCGCCCCGTAGAGCCGCAGGAGCACTTTCCGAGGCTCGTCACCAATGGTGGCCACGGAGTCAGGAAAGGAGCACTGGAACAGCATGTTACTGAGGCCACCTCTGTGGGAAGGAAAAGGACAGTCCGCATCAGGAGTTTGAAGGGCAGCTCACCCGCCCTTCTCAGACGACCACAGATGAGACATCAGGGCCCCATGGCCACTGCTCCCATCGAAGACCCGATCCGCTCTCGGGATACCTGCAGGACACGCGATGAGCTCCCCGAGTTTGGCTCAACCTCAGAGTCACATGACAAACAGCAAATTCCCTATCTGTTCTTAGCTTGATGCCGGAGGGGAGCTCCGTGTGGACTGCAGCCGAGCGCCTCTAGAGAACGAGCAGGAGGAAGGGGGCCTCGCACCACACTGGGGGTGGGGCATCCCAGATGTGTTCCTGCAGGCTCCTGCTCTGCTGATCCCAGGCCTCCACTCTATTCCCATAACGACCGGGCTAAAATCTTGGGGCAGTACTTAGCCCACCTCCCTGAGGCCCGTCCACTTGAAGCGTATATAGTTCCATGTTCTTAAAAACATCGCAACCGATTTCGACCAACGGTCTTTTCAAAGAACTTGCAACCTTAACCGGCTCTTGGGGCGCTCAGAGGAAATGACCGGAGATCTCAGCGCCCTGAACCTTCCACTCTGACAAGAGACAGGAAACAAGTTACAGTGGTCATTTAAACAGCAGAAGAACCGCTCTGGGGACAAAGCACCTGCGTGGGTCGAGAGCAAGGGCAGTTAATGGAGGGATGGGAGCCGAATGAAGGAATACGAGAAGCCGCACAGTCGGGAGCCCCAGGGACAAAGCACCTCGCCTGCACTGTGGCCCCGCCTCAAGAAACAGCCCTCTGATGCAAACAAACCAGACACAGCCGTCAGAGTTCCAAATCCGGGCAGCGTCGGGGCCGCACGCTCCTGCGAATCGAGTCCACCCCTGCCTGCAGAGGTGCGGGTCAGAGCGCCAGAGCCGCGCCACTCCAAAGAGAAGGTGACCGGGAGAGCGAACCGCAGCTCTCCGGAAGGACACCCCGTTACAGGCGCCGCCAGCTCCACCGTAACCAGTGCCGTCCCGTCAAGCTGTGCTCCCCGAGGGGAGACTGAACTACGCACCTAACTCGCAGCATCAGCTACAGAACCACAGGGAGTACGAGGACACACGGCCAAGCACCGCCGAGAGCTACGAAATGCAGACCTAGAGACTGTGTGGGGAGAAAGGAGAGCAGAGAGAAATTCCCGTCTGGAGGGTTGTTGATGCCGGTATAGTCACATGAGCTAACGGCTCTGAAAAGTCTGCTTCTGCGGCAGACGCTCTCCTCCCCTTGCAGGTCTCATTCGGGCAGCAACGCGCCTGGCACGAAGACTGTCCCGCAGCTGCCTTGACGGGCAGATGTGCCCGTGTGACCTGATGCTGACAAACAAATGACTTTTGGAAGTCAACAGCAGACGTCCTCATGGGCTTTGTCCCTTTCTCCCTGTCCTCCATCCTGCTGTCTGAAACCAGGAGAGGACAGTGTTCGAAGCTCTTGTCTCTGAGCCCCACATCTACACTGCTGTTCCCCGTGGGGATGCTGGGCCGGGGGGGGGGGGGGGCCCGCCCGTTACAAATCTCCTTTGCCAGCTGCTCCCAGTTGGGGGGTCTGCCAGTGCGGGGCCTGGAGGGAGGCCGGAAGGCAAGAGGAAGGAGACGGGTTGGCTTGCTGTTCTTGATCAAGCACTGGCGTACCAACGGGGGAACCCCCCTTCTCCGGGATACCAGATCAGAGTGTGGGCCCCAGCTCCCGGGGTGCTCCTCAAGTCCTCAAGATGTCAGCAACAGCCACGTGGTGCCCTCCTCACAGGGACGGGGGGCCCAGCTCCAGGGTCCGATAACCCCCACCTTCCCTTAGTCCCCCAGCCCTGGGAAGGGGCTGCTTCCTGCAGTTCTCTGCACCACGGGGTCCCATTTCTGCTTCCTTGGTCCTCTAACGCCTGTTCACCCAATTCCCTCTATTAAATTCTCTGTGTTGAAAAGTCTAGTGCTGTTTCCACTTTCATGCCAGTGTCTGCATGGGCACAGATGGCCAGAGCTTTTAGCTTCTTAGATTGTGGGAATGAGCCACAGCCTAGGAATGGCTGAGCGTTAGCTGAAAGGAGCCCACATCTTCATCCAGCCCAGGGAGCTGCCACCCCGTCCAGCCTGTTTACTTCCCGACACCTTCACACAAGAGGGAAATGAATTTCTATGTTTAAGCCACGGTTACTCTAGGGCTTTCGCTATAAGCAGCTCAATCTAGTACTAACGGATACAGCTTATCACAATCCCCTTACTGGAGCTCTCCCGATCTGCAAACCCCTCCTTACCCTTCTTGGCTACCTAAAAACTCCCTATAGTTTACGACCAAGCTCAAAGTCCAGTGTTTGCAAGAAGCTTTCGCCCTCTCCCTTGCTAACTCCTTGAAGACAGGGGTAAGGTCTCAATACAATTCTCAAGGCCCAGTAACGCCAAGTGGTGGGTGCGCAGTAAATAAAGCTTTTCTGAAGACGACTATAACCAGCGGCACTGTTGGCTCTTTTCTCCAAACTCCCACCTGTTCTGTCCGTCTTACTAGGTATGGTGGACTAGGCGTGGCTCCCTGATTAATTAGACCGTATGTTCCCTAAGAGACAGTCCTGGGGGAAGGCACTATGCTACAAGAAAGACCACTGGCTTCAGGCTAGGGATTCAAATCCCAGTACTGCCACTTACTAGCTGTGTGACCTTGGGCATATCACTAAACCTCTCTGGGCCTCAAATTCACCCCTCTGTAAAAGAGCTGCACTTTCTTTAGCCATTTTCTTTTTCTTGAGTGGGTGGAAGGGGCAGAGGGAGAGGGAATCTTTCTTTTTTTTCTTTTTTTCTTGAGAGAAGGAGGGAGAGAGAGAACCTGTGTGGGGCCCGATGCAGGGCTCCATCCCACAACCCTAAGATTGTGACCTGAGCCAAAATCGAGGATCAGACTGATATTCGACAGAGCCATCGAAGGGCCCCCTCTTTAGTCATTTTAAGAGCTCTCTGAAGGGCACCTGGGTGGCTCAGTCGTTAAGCATCTGCCTTCTGCTCAGGTCACGAACCCAACATCCTGGGATAGAGCCCCGCATCAGGCCCCCTGCTTCTCCCTTTCCCACTCACCCTGCTTGTGTTCCTTCTCTCATTGTGTCTCTGTCAAATAAATAAATAAAATCTTTTAAATAAATAGATAAATAAATATGAGTTCCCTAGGCTGCAGTGTTCAACACTGCAGTGTTAGCTCAGGTCCCCCCTTCACAGTCCAACAGGCTGGATGCTGATACGCCCATGTACAGATGAGGACGCGAGACAGGGCAGGACAATGCCATGCCGGGCTAAGCATATAGTAGGTGCTGTGGGAGCCAGACAGTAACAGGATGAATGTGTACGAATGTGCTCACAACAGAGCTCTTGGCCTCCTGGGACTGCTGTAACACAGGACCACAAATTTCACAGCTTAAAACAACACGAATTTGGGGTGCCTGGCTGCCTCAGCTGACAGAACATGCAGCTCTTGATTTCAGGGTCATGAGTTCAAGCCCCATGTTGGGTGTAGAGATGACTTAAATAAACTTAAAAAAAAAAACAAACCCACGTGACTTTATCTAACGGTTCTGGAGCTCAGATTCCAGGAAACAGGTCTTCCGCGGCTAAAATTAAGATGTCAGCAGGGCTGCACACCCAAAGGATATAGCATGTTCCAGTAAACTAAAAACACAGTCTCAACTCATGAATGTCAAAGGACAGTGCTCCCGGGGGGAGGGGGGGAAGCGGGCTGGTTGGGGGTGGGGGGACTTGGTATTTCACCAGGACAGTTTCAGACCAGGAAGATGGAAGCGTTCCTGAGATGGTGGGGAGGGTTGCACAACAGAGTGAACGTCCTTAATCCACTGGACGATACTTTAAAAATGGTTAAAAATCGCAAATGTCAGGCTATGTACATTTTACTACAATGATTTTTAAAAAGGAATGAAGTCCTAACACGTGCTACAACATTATGCTCCGTGAAAGAAACCCAGTCACATATTCTGCGACCCCAGTCATTGAAATGTCCAGAACAAGGAAATAACATGGACAGAAAGCAGGTCAGTGAGTGCCCAAGACTGGGCCCAACAAGGCTGGGGACCAGGGTTCCCTTCTGAGGTAAGAAAAATCTTCTAAAATTCATTGTGAGATGACAGCCGCCCATACCTGTGAATATACTAAACCCACCAGATACACACACTTTATTTAAATGGATGAGTTATATGGTATGTGAACCATATCTCAATAAGCACTTTTTTTTTTTTTTTTAAGATTTTTATTTATCCACTTGACAGATAGAGATCACAAGTAGGGAGAGAGGCAGGCAGAGAGAGAGAGAGAGGAGGAAGCAGGCTCCCCGCCAAGCAGAGAGCCCGATGCGGGACTCGATCCCAGGACCCTGAGACCATGACCTGAGCCGAAGGCAGCAGCCCAAACCACTGAGCCACCCAGGCGCCCCTCAATAAGCACTTTTTAAAAAAGAAAAATGGGGGCGCCTGGGTGGCTCAGTGGGTTGGTTAAGCCTCTGCCTTCGGCTCGGGTCATGATCTCAGGGTCCTGGGATCGAGCCCCGCATTGGGCTCTCTGCTCAGCGGGGAGCCTGCTTCCCAAGACCCCACCTGCCTCTCTGCCTACCTGTGATCTCTGCCTGCCAAATAAATAAATAAATAATCTTTTTTAAAAAATGAAAGAAAAAAGAAAAATGACTTTTTTCCATATGTAACGATTTTTCTTAGCCAATGAAAAACTTGAATGTGCTTCTACAAAGACTGTGTTTCCCAGATGTGAACAAAAGTCATATTTAAGAACTTCATCAACAGCTTACTTAAAGGCAATCATGAGCACCTGGGAATCTTCACAAGAGTAACAACCTCTTTTCCCAAAATGCAAATCAGCTATCTACCCCAGCGAGGGAGGAACAGAGAGACCAGGGAACCCCAGGCTCTGGTTTTCCCCCAAGCGAGCCTTGAAGCACAGGGACAGTGTGGAGGGAAAAGGATGAGAGCAGCCTTGACCTTTCTTCTCAACTCAGGGCAACATCTCTGGTGCGTGGCTTATCAGACGCGCCCTGCCATACGGGCTCCCAGCTACCAGGCGACAGGACAGGCATCTCATCAGTTAAAAGCCCTCGTTTTCCTTCCTGTCACACACTCTTGAGGGTTCGGTCAGCCGCGAGAGCAAACAGATGAGCTACTGTTCTAAGTTGTGTAACTCCATTCAAAGTTTAATCCCGTGCTCCTAGAGAAGGCAGGCCCGCCAGCTCCGCCAGAAACCAGCTCACAACCTGGAAACCCTTCATCTCTTGAATTTTCTGCAGCCCCTGTTGCTCAACAGGCCGAAGCGGGAGGAAGCAAACTGCCGGTTATTTCCTAGTGACAAACAAGATAAATGAAACAAGGTCGTTATCCCACATGACCCAAGCTGTGAGAAACCACCTAGAAAAACGCCAGTTACCAATGAGCCAAACGACACCACTGGGAATGAGATATGTTGGGAAGACAGGCCCCAGACAGGGAAGCAAAACTGCAAGGCCCCACTGACCACAATCTGTCGCGATCTTCTCCCAAGTAAAACCCCAGGAACGCTCAAGGATTTCAAATAAGCGCCGCAACAG
The DNA here is from genome assembly GCF_922984935.1 of Meles meles. NCBI lineage: Eukaryota > Metazoa > Chordata > Mammalia > Carnivora > Mustelidae > Meles > Meles meles. The sequence goes on along the minus strand of NC_060073.1, from coordinate 4,771,676 downwards.
CTTTGTAAGAAACACACATGTCCTAGTTGAACGCAGGAGACACGAGACACTCCAGGAAGCAGAAGAGCAAATGTGATGAAACAAACGTGTGTATTTCCCACTTAGCACATGGCAGCCGCCGGCACAGGACCCAGCACCCAGCCAGGGGAGCCACGAGCACCACAAAGAGCTTGCTGCCCCCCAGTCATGAATCAGATATCAAAATAATCCTTCCGGTTTCTCTGCGTGTCCAAAGAAAAAACACCCAATAACACAGCACAGAAGCACCCCCAAGCTGAAGAACTAGGGCTACCGGGTTTCCGCCCTGGAGCAAGTCGTTTCAGGGAGAAAGAAGCCACACAGTAGCCGAGGAGGAGTGCACTGCTGCTTCTGTCCCTTTCATGTTCGTATCCACCACGAGCCACAAAGGACTCAGGGGACCTGGGTGTGCTGTTAGGGACTCAGCTAAGTTTCATCAGTTCTACTGGAGCAACGAAAGTAGACTGCTTGTAACGTGTAGTAAATGGTTTTGCCTTTCAGATCTCGGAATTCATGTTCCAAAAAATCATGTTATTATGGATCTTAAAGACCCCCAAAATAAAAAATAAAAAACAAGTTACCCAAATTCTGTCATTTGAACATAATCACTTTTGTTCATTCTGGGTGGTTTTGTTTCTTTTTTTTTTTTTTAAGCAGGCTCCACGCCCAAGCTGGGGCTTGAACTCTTGACCCGGAGATCAAGAGCTGCATGTTCTACCGACCGAGCCAGCCAGGGGCCCCTCCTAGCATTCTGGGCTTTTTGGTTGTCATTTTCCTAAGCACCTCTTTTCCTACTTCTTTCTTGTTATCAAAATCGGGATCTTATTGAGTGTATTAATTACTCCATAACTTCCTTTTCCTTTTCCATTTATAGTACAAGCATTTTCCATCGATTTGGCGTTAAAAACTCAATTTTTAAAAAAGATTTATTTATTTATTTGACAGAGATCACAAGTAGGCAGAGAGGCAGGCAGAGGGAGAGGGGGAAGCAGGCTCCCTGCTGAGCAGAGAGCCCGATGTGGGGCTCGATCCCAGGATCCTGGGATCATGACCTGAGCTGAAGGCAGAGGCTTTAACCCACGGAGCCACCCGGGTGCCCTTAAATACTCAACTTTTAATCACACACACAATTTCATCTTAGAGACGAAGCATGGCGGAGCCAATGGCCCACTATGGCTCTTCCGTGACTTTTTACTTCCATCCGTAACTCTACAGTACGTACACCTGTACGTCAATCTTTACGCACAGTCTGATGAGACCCTCCAGTTACAGTTAGTTTTTCTGGGTCAAAGGGCACTAACATTTTAAAATTCTTGCTACCCATTGCCAACGTGTCCTACAAACAAGCCACACCACTCACTCTTTGCCTACCGGCACATCAGAACCCCCCTCTCATATTTTTTTCTTATTTTTAAGACTTACGTATTTAAGAGAGAGAATGCAAGTGGGGGGACAGAGGAAGAGGGACTCTCAAGCGGACTCCTCACTGAGTGAGGAGCCCAACGTGGGGATTCACCTCCCAACCATGGGATCATGATCTGGGCTAAAACCAAGAGTCAGACCTTTAACCAACTCAACAGTCCAGGCACTCTCTATGTCATATTCTTGTCTCACTTATTTAACAATGAAAACTTGATAGATCAAAATATAATTTTTCAAAATACCAAACTGCAGGGCACCCCAGTGGGTCAGTCAGTTGAGCATCTGACTCTTGGTTTCAGCTTGGGTCCGTGGTCTTGGGGATGTGGGATTGAGCCCATTGGGCTCCCCGCTCAGTAGGGAGTCTGCTTTCCCTCTCCCATTTGTGCATATACATTCTCTCTCTCTAAAATAAATCTTTAAAAATTAATAAATAAAAAAAAATCAAATTGCTAGTTGAGATAACTAAAAATTTTTTTAAGTCTAAAGGCCATGAAATATTTTAAGTTAAAAAACTGATGCACTGGAAATATTTCTAGGTACATCAATACAGAAAAAAACGCATGTATTAAAATAAATTACAAAACATGTTGAGAGTTAGCTTTATTCAAATGATTTCTTGGGGGCTGCACCTTGGGTGGCTCAGCTGGCTTCGGCTTAGGTCATGATCCCGGGATCCTGGGATCCAACCCCACATCAGTCTCCCTGCTCAGCAGAGTCTGCTTCTCCCTCTGCCCCTCCCCCTGCTCATGCACACTTCTTTGTCTCAAATAAATAAAATCTTTAAAAAAAAGAAAAGATGGGGTGCCTGGGTGGCTCGGTGGGTTAAGCCTCTGCCTTCAGCTCAGGTCATGATCTCAGGGTCCTGGGATGGAGCCCCGCATCGGGCTCTCTGCTCAGTGGGGAGCCTGCACCCCCCACCCCACCCCCCGGCCTGGCTCTCTGCCTACTTGTGATCTGTCTGTCAAATAAGTAAATAAAATCGTAAAAAAAAAAAAAAAGACTTCTTGGCGACATGCATCAGAGGCTCCATGCTGTGTAACTCCAAAACTGGTAAAGCGTCAATCTATCACCCTCTTCACAAAGCCAAACAATTAACTGCACTAACACTGAGAAGAAAAGATCAAACTGGAAAATGTAAAATAGCAGATAATCTAAAATTTCAGTTGGCCCAGAAATGGGCCAAAGATGCTGTGTCATAGTAGGCAACATATTGATCGACATGATTAAAGAGGACCTTGGGAAACTCCACAAAATCATTTCAAAACAAAAACCATTCCATAGGACACTAAAATCTGGTATTTGACGCTACGTCCTCTTCAAAGTTCCTTATGGCAAGACATATCAATTATGCCTTCTTACCATGCAAGGTCTTCCTCAAATAGAAGCCTAACTGACAACAGGTTCCACAAGGTCAAATACGAACCAGAATGTTCCAGAACATACAGGATCATTAATCCTCTTATATGTCAGCTATTCCATTACAAACACACCTACCACAAAAAACACTCTAATGCTTCAACACATAACCCAAATACACGGATCATAGAAGGTACCAAAATTCTGATCTAAAGATAGGAATCTGGGGCACCTGGGTGGCTTAGTTGGTTAAGCATCTGCCTTTGGCTCAGGTCATGATCCCAAGGTCCTTGGATTGAGCCCCATGGGAGCTCAATGAGAGAGCCAGCTCAGGGACCCTGCTTTTCCCTTTCCCCTCTGCCCCCTCCTACCCCCGCTGTGCTCTCTCTCACTCTGCACACTTTCTCTCAAATAAATAAATAAATCTTAAAGGTTTTTTAAAAAGATTTTATTTATTTATTTGACAGACAGAGATCACAAGTACGTGGAGAGGCAGGCAGATACAGAGAGGGGGAAGCAGGCTCCCTGCCAAGCAGAGAGCCTGATTCGGGGCTCGATCCCAGGACCCCGAGATCATGACCCGAGCCGAAGGCAGAGGCTTAACCCACTGAGCCACCCAGGCGCCCCTTAAAAGTTTTTTTAAAGATGGGGCGCCTGGGTGGCTCAGTGGGTTAAAGCCTCTGCCTTCGGCTCAGGTCATGATCTCAGAGTCCTGGAATCAAGCCCTGCATCAGGCTCTCTGTTCAGCAGGGAGCCTGCTTCCTCCTCTCTCCCACTGCCTGCCTCTCCACCTACTTGTAATTTCTGTCTGTCAAATAAATAAATAAAATCTTAAAAAAACAAATCAGCTGGCAATGTACCAAGATGATTGGTAGCAAAGGAAATCACGGTGCTGATAAAGACCACAGTGGGTCAAAGCAGTGACAACCTTGCCCAGTACCTCCTCAATCATAATGGAGGAAATTTGCCAGGGTCCACAGAGATTCTCTGTGACAGAGGCTTCAAAAGATCAGTGACAGCTTCAAAAGGAGAAACATCAAGTGACCACGTGACCCACCAGTTCCACTCCGAGACAGAGAGAACTGGACGATGTCCTCACAAACACTCTACACAAACGTCCGTAACAGCCACAACACAGAAAAGCTCCAATGTCCATCAACTGTGGTGTATCACAGAATGGAATATTACTCAACCATAAAGAGGAACAAAGTACCGTATGTGCTACGACACAAATAAACCTTGAAAACACTAAGTTAAAGGAAGTGGTCACCAAAGTCCACATGTATTGTGTGATTCTTTCTACAAGAAATGTCCAGAAGATATCAGCTGGATTACCAGTTGTGGGGAGCACGGGGAGAGACTGCTAATGGTAAAGGGTTTATTTCTGAGGTGATGAAAATGTTCTGAAAAGATGGCGGTGATTATTGTAGAACCCTATAAAAAAGACTAAAAATCACTGAACTGAATTTAGAAGGGTGAACTTCATGGTTTCTCAATAGGGCTGTTAATTTCTTTTGGAACCTGATAACCACTCTGCCTTAAGTAGTTAACTGCAGATCGAACATTCATTGATTTATCTGAACCAACCTCTTAATATTAAACCTCTGTCTTATTCATGGTGATCGTCATTTGATTAAAATCTGCTCCTAACCATCAAATACTTCTAGGGAAACTGCTAGATCCTAAGAGCAATCAAGCCCACACAAAAAGACTCCTCTGATTTTAGGATCTGGAGAAAGAAACGTCACTAAGGGCTTTGGAATGAGAAAAGTCACCCAGTTTCAGGAAACTTCTGCAGGGCCGCACCGCGTTCCCAGCTCCGCACACCCTTTCTTATTACTCCATTTGGACACAGAGCGTCTCCCCCCCACCACTGCTACCAGGGGTCCTTTCCTCTGGTCCTGACCAGGTTCTTCTTTTTTTTCCTTCCCACATATCTTTTTGCCACTTTTCCTTCCTGCCTTCAACTTCAAGGCCAGTAAGAGGAGGTTCTCACACACAAAACCCACCACCCTCTCTTTTCGTCCTACCCGCTTGTCGCCAGGATCCCACAGTCCTGGCACCCAAGGCAAGACAAAAACTGTCAAGAGAAACATTTTAGAGTAAAGTCCAGAGACGGGAGCTCGGCTAACATGCGTCTCTCTTGCCCTTTGCCCTCCTCCTATAGACTCATTTCCATTCTGCTCATTCTCTCTTGGCTTTTCAAAGTTTTTATTTAATGCTTTAACAGCGATGGCCATCTCCACACAGAACGGTTTCCACAATGTTGTTGTTGTTTTTCTTAAGATTTTATTTATGTATTTGAGAGAGCGCAAGCAAGAGAGAGCATTAGCAGGGGCATAGGGAGAGGGAGAAGTAGACTTCCCACTGAGCAGGCAGCCGGACAGGAGGCTCGATCCCAGGGTCCTGGAATCATGACCTAAGCCAAAGGCAGATGCTTAACCGAATGAGCCCCGCCGGTGCCCCTGCACAGTACTCTTTAATGCAGCACCCTAAATTCCACCACTGAGCTGAAAGGCCAAATGCAAAGGCAGGAAAATGAAGGGAATCAGACAGGAAAACTCAGAAGAGATGGCATTTTCGACAGCGCACGCGGGCAGGAGAAAGTAGTCAAAGTACGAGCATGACTTTAGGCACGAATTGCCTCCTCCCTGATAATACACACCTTACCGAAACCGAAGCTTCTTCCCTCACAATCCACAAATGGGCAAGGGGCAACTCATACACCGTATCTGTCTGGAGTTCTCGTTAGTCACATGGGGTCCCTGAAAAGGTCAGAGACACCTGGAGGATCCTCAGCCCCTCCATGTGACCCTATCCTTCAGGCACACAAATGTCACCTGGTCCTGGACGATGACAGGATGTATGTCTGCCTGGGTTCCTTCCTTCCTTATTTCTTCCTTTTTAAAGATTTGTTTTAGAGGGAGAGCACAAGTGGGAGCAGCGGAAGGAGAGGGAGAATGTCAAACCGACTGCATGCCCAGCACGGAGCCTGAGTGCAGGGCTTAATCTCACCACCTGAGATCACGACCTGTGCCAAAACCAAGAGTCACTCAACCAACTGAGCCAGGCAGGTGCCCCTCAAAAAAATTTTAAACAAAATGAACAAAAATAACCTTTGTTTTTGCCAAATGTCTTCTGTAATCACTTCACAAATAAAAGCAGTGCTCAGGAAGAGAGGGAGCTCACTTGAGGGAACTTCCCGGTTAATCATCAAGTAGCTATGACGTAACATCCTATTACAAGACAATAAGAGATTAACAAATAAAATATTCTTGTTGAAAATTCTAAACTCGAGATTTCATGTATCTGTCCAGGTGGTGTCTTCTCTTCTATTCCATAATATACCAGTTTTCTGTTTTAATAAACAAACTGGCAAATAAGAACTATTCTCTGAAGCCACTAACACAATTAGCTCTCTGGGCGGATCTGTAAGACCACACTGTGACTTGAGTACGGGCATGCCAGTTTGGTAAGCACAAATCTCACTCTTTACTTGATTCTACAGACACAGGAGTGGTTTAAAAAAAAAAAAAGAATAAGGAAAATTTTCAGGAAGTTGGGACCCCGTTAATTGAGCCTTTACTGTAAATTTCCTGCCTCAAGTCACAAACAGATAATACTCCAGGACTTTTCTTATCCATTATCAGTCTATAATAAATAAGAGCTAATTTACTTCTTGGTGAATTTTCCAACTGAACTTCAGCTGCAGAGAAAGTGCCGGATTTTTTTCTCCTCCAACTTGCCTTTCTCTGCATGAGCTCCACCGTCCCAGACCCTGCAGCATCGTCCCCTCCCACAGGACTCTACTGTGTTAGACAGTAAAGCAGCTCAGGGAAATTTACATGTCACTGACATCCAGGGTAAATCCACAAAAAACTCAAAACCCGCAAAGTGCAAGATAAATCAAGTTCCTCTCCATCTGCTACTGGGTCATCATAATCCAAACGGATGACTCTGACATGTAGCCATTAAGTACAATTTCCAGACTTCACAACAGTGGAGATTTTCAAGGAGGAAGAAGGAAAAAGGGCATTTCCCTACTACGAGGCATACGAGACACCGCCCCTGACTTCAGCGACGGGTCCTCACCATTTAGGACACAGCTGTACTTTGCCTGGGCGGCCAGAGGAGGCAGAAGTGCTCCCCACTGAAACACCGGTAACAAGTCATTTGAAGTGATCCGACCAGGAAGAGAGAAAGCCACGTTGGAAAAGCTCCCCCACCACCCCTCGGCTTCCTACCGCCCAACTGTCCAGCCTGGCAGGTGGGACAGCACAAACGCCCACACACTCCTCGATCCTTCTCCAGCCATAAAGCCGCAGGAGCGAGCTGTCCTCTGGGTTCCAGAGCACATACAGAGGAAACAACCAACACTTCAGAAAACCTTCCAGACTTTCCACCCACCTTACCAAAAACATCGAATACCACCATCAGCTGTTGGCCATGAAAACTGTCGGTCAATTCTGGTTGCTCTGAAAAGTTCACATAGCTTGTAAATACACTCCGTGTGCAAAAGGCAGCCAAACGGAGGTGATGAGTCCATCAAAACCTTCTCAGCCCCAGGAAGAAAGCTGAGTAGTCCAGGAGATGTGACCCACCTGCACACATCGGCATCGGGAAGCTGGCACACACAGGTAGATCTTGGGCACTAGTGCACGTCACACCGACATTCAAGTACGCGGTTTGCCGTGTAGTAGTGGGTGATTTGGCTGAACAAGTCTGAACTACGAGTTAAAGGCAAACATACAGGAGAGAGCTTCCGAGCTAGTCTCTGCGTTTGCACCTACAAGTGGCTTCAATGTTTTCAAGCATTTTTCCTACAGAAAATACCTGACAGAGAGAGAGCACAAGCAGGAGGCGCAGCAGGCAGAGGGAGAGGGCGAAGCAAGCTGCCCGCTAAGCAGGGAGCCCGATTTGGGGCTCGATCCCAGAACCCTAGGATCAAGGATCATGACCCGAGCCAAAGGCAGACACCCAACCAACTGAGCCAGCCAGGCCCCCCTGAAAAATACTTTTTTTTTTTTTTAAGATTTTATTTATTTATTTGACAGACAGAGATCACAAGCAGGCAGGCAGAGAGAGAGAGGGAAGCAGGCTCCCTGCCGAGCAGAGAGCCCGATGCGGGGCTCGATCCCAGGACCCCGAGATCAGGATCTGAGCCGAAGGCAGAGGCTTAGCCCACTGAGCCACCCAGGCGCCCCTCCAGAACTCTTTTTATCTTGCAAAACTGAAACTGTGCCCCCATTAAGCACTAACTCTCCACTCTCCCCTCCCCCAGCCCTTGGCCACCCTAGTCTACTCTGTCTCTATGAAGCTGCCGGCACTGCAGATCTCACGGAAGTCGAATCATACAGTTACGGCTTTTTGTGACGTGCAATTATTTCACTTAGCATTAGTCCTCGAGGTTCACCCGTGCTGTAGAAGGTATCAGAATCTCCTTTTTTAAGATCACCTAACGGTCCATGTGAGTGATACTTTGCTGATCCACTCATCTCCTACAATATCTACGTATTTTTCATCATTTAGAAAGACCCACATGTAGGTGCTTCCGCTCAATGCTCAGAGAATGATAAACCCGAGAATCCACCTGCTCCAGAAACATCTTTAACGAACATTTTCGTCTGCTAAATCAAGCTGGGAGGTTATCTGGGCTGCAACCAGCCAGCCGTACTCTGCTGAAGACTAAAGGAGCCCCTGACGGCTCTGCAGACTGTCTGCCAGTTACACGGTAAGGACGCGGCACGCAGGACTCGAGCTCCCTGAGGCTTACAGCACCCACCGCTCCCTCCAAATTTCACTTTCTCTAAAAGTCAGATAATACAGGGCGGGGGGCGGGGATCAAACATAACCACTATTGCAACAGGAAAAGGATCCACAAGTCCAAGGACTGGATACACAGAAAACAGAAAGAACAGGGACATACCAAAACAGCCAATGAATTTGGAGCACAAATGAAGTAGGGGCGGGGGGTGCGGGGGACAGATATTTGCAAAAAATCTCTTTTAGCCATCTAAAACTCAACTTGAAACAACCGTGGTTCAGGTTGAGGGCAGGGAGCCAACTCGGTGAAATGACACCATCAGCGTGTGGTAATCAGGAACAGGTGTCTTAACCCCAAGCCCGGAGGCAGAGTTAAGGGAAGAGCCTTTGACCTTGGTGAACTGGCAGGCTCCTGCAGACACCTGTGTGGCCCTGGGCAGTTGACTCGATGCCGTCTAAGCCTGCCTTCTCACCATCCAATAACGCAGCAGCATCTAATGCGGGGGTTCTGTGATGATCACACGAGGTCATGTCAGCGGCTCAGCAGCAGCAACTGGAAGCAAAAGCGCACGCGCGGGACTGCGCCAGACGGAGAGGAAGCTGGTCTCTAGTCCTCCATTCCCAGGGTTGCTCCAGCTCGGCAGCGCCCACACGCGGGGCCGGAGGACTCTTTGTTGGAGTTAGAGCAGGAGCTGTCCTCGGAACGGTAGGATGGAGAGCAGTACCCTTCCCTCCACCCACCGGAGGCCAGCAGTGCCACACCCAATCGTGACAATCAAAACTGTGTCCGGGCGCTACCGAGTGTTCCTCAGAACAGGTTCCTACAATTCTGCTCCCAAGTCACTACCCTGAGCACCCCTGGAAGGGAGCATGCCTCTGGCCGCTCTGTCACGTGGGAGGGTCTTCCGTCTGTCACAGCACCGGGGCTGCAGCCACTTCCTCCACAAAGTGCCCCCGGCAAGGCCCCGCTCACACGGACCTCCCAGGCCTCACCTTTTTTTTTTAAAACTGTTTCATTGTAAGTCCCTGGGCTACTGGGACACTCAGCAGAACACAGTACTGACCACAGTGAGATGTGTAAATATGTAATAAAGGGCATGAGGGGGGAGACCTGGCAGGCTCGCTTGGTAGAGAATGCAACTCTTTTTTTTTTTCCTCAAGATTTTATTTATTCATTTTCCTTTACAAAGAGAGTGCATGGGGCGCCTGGGTGGCTCAGTGGGTTAGGCCTCTGCCTTCGGCTCAGGTCATGATCCCAGGGTTCTGGAATCGAGCCCTGCATCAGGATCTCTGCTCCGCAGGGAGCCTGCTTCCTCCTCTCTCGCTGCCTGCCTCTCTGCCTACTTGTGTTCTCTGTCTGTCAGATAAATAAATAAAATCTTTTAAAAAAAACAAAAAACAAATAGTGTGCACGTGCATGAGGGGAGGGCCAGAGCGAGAGAATCCCAAGCAGACCCCACACTGAGCGCAGAGCCCAATGCGGGACTTGATCCCATGACCCCAAGATCATGACCTGAGCAGAAAGCAAGAGTTAAGACATTTAACAAACTGAGCCACCCAGGCACCCCGAGAATGCAATGCTTGATCACAGGGTTGTGAGTTCAAGCCCCACACGGGGTATAGAGCCTGCTTATATACATACAGGTATAAAAGACATGGAGAGTACAACTTCATTGTAGATGCAAAACAGACTAATGAAAAGCTAAAGACAAGGGCTGTCCAAGGGCAGGACAAGATTCTCCACTGGGTGATAGAGGACGGTGAGACAGTGGCGGGGTGTGGGCGTGTGCTGCAGGGAAAAACCCAGAAGGAGAGCATGGGCATCAGTAGCTGGACAAGCCAAGAGACCAGACTGAGAATAAAATCCAGGAACTAATTAAGAATTATGGCAAGGTTACAGGATATAAAAGTTATATAAAAGTTAACATATAGGGACACCTGGGTGGCTCAGTTGGTTAAATGACTGCCTTTAGCTCAGGTCATGATCCTGGAATCCTGGGATCGAGTCCCACATCAGGCTCCCTGCTTGACAGGGAGTCTGCTTCTCCCTCTGTTCTTCTCCCTTCTCATGCTCTCTCTCATTCTCTCTCTCAAATAAATGAAATCTTAAAAAAAAAAAAAAAGTTAACATATAAAAGTCAATCATGGGGGGGCACCTGGTTGGCTCAGTGGGTTAAAGCCTCTGCCTTCGGCTCAGGTCATGGGATCGAGCCCCGCATCCGGCTGCTCTCTGCTCAGCAGGAAGCCTGCTTCCTCCTTTCTCTCTGCCTGCTTCTCTGCCTACTTGTGATCTCTGTCAGATGAATAAATAAAATCTTTAAAAAAAAAAAAAAGTCAATCATGGGGCACCTGGGTAGCTCAGTTGGTTAAGAGTCTCCAACTCTTGGTTTCGGCTCAGGTCATGATCTCTGGGTTGTGAAATTAAGTCCTGTATTGCGCTCCATGCTGGGCACCAAGTCTGCTTAAGATTTCTCTCTCCCGGGGAACCTGGGTGGCTCAGAGGGTTAAGCCTCTGCCTTCGGCTCAGGTCATGATCTCAGGGTCCTGGGATTGAGCCCCGCATCGGGCTCTCTGCTCAGCGGGGAGCCTGCTTCCCTCTCTCTCTGCCTGTCTCTCTGCCTACTTGTGATCTCTGTCTGTCAAATAAATAAAATCTTTAAAAAAAAAAAAAAAGATTTCTCTCTCCCTCTCCCTCTGTCCCTCCCCCCTCTCTTAAAAGAAAAAAAAAAGTCAATCACTTTCACTTTCCCATATGCCAGCAATAATTAAAATAAAAACACATTACCATGTACATCGGCAACCAAAAAATGAAACATTTAGGTATAAATGTAACAAAATATGTACAAGATCTATAAGAGAAAAATATAAAACTCCTATGAAGGATATCAAAGAATAACTAAATAAAATGGAGAGACAGTCCATGTCCATGGATAGGAAGACTCAGCATATCGACAAGATGCTAGTTTTTCCCTATTTGATGTATAGATCCAACACAATCCTAATCAAAATCCTAGCACGTTGTTTTCAGTATTGACAGACTGACTCTGGAGTTTATACGGAGAGGCAAAACACCCAGAATAACCAACTCAGTAATAAAGGAGAACAAAGTCGGACTGACACTACATGACTTCAAGACTTACTACAACGCTACAGTGTGGCATTGGCAAAAAAAATGGGCAAACGGGGGCACCAGGTCACTCAGTTAGTTAAGCTACTGCCTTCGGCTCAGGTCAGGATCCCAGGGTCCTGGGATCCAGTCCCATGTCGGGTTTCCCCTGCTCAGCAGCGAGCCTGCTTCTCCCTCCCCCTCTGCCTGCCACACCAACCCCCCCACCCCCCGCTTGTGCTCTGTCTCTCTCTTGAATAAATAAATGAAATCTTTGGGGGATTAAAAAAAGAATGGGCAAACAGATCGATTGAACAGAGGGCAGAGCCCAGAAATAGATCCACATACAGTCCACTGATCTTGACAAAGAGCAAAGGCAAGTCAATAGGCAAAGGCAAGTCAATAGAGAAAGGACAGTCTTAACAAATGATGCTGGAATGGCTAGACATTCACAGTTAAAAAATGAAATCTGGGCATGTCTGGGTGGCTCAGTTGCGTAAGTGTCCGACTTTGGATTGCAGCTCAGATCTTGATCTCTAGGTTTTGAGTTCAAGCCCTGCACTGGCCTTCATGCTGGGCATGGAGCCTACTTTAAAAAGAGAAAGAAATCTAGACATAGACCTTACATCCTTCACAAAAGTTAACACAAAATGGATCATAGACCTAAATGACTACAAACCAGACTTGTACACAACTACAAACCAGACTGTAACAGGAAGTCATCTAAACAACCTTGCTTGTCGCCGTCAGAGTTTAGATACAACACCAAAGGTACAATCCATGAAAGAAATGATTGATAAGCTGGAATTCACTAAAATTTAAAACTTCTGCACAAAGACACTATTCAAGAAAACAAGGCAACGACCACAAACTGGAAGAAAATATCTGCAAGGACGCCTGGGTGGCTCAGTCAGCTGAGCATCTGCCTTCAGCTCAGATCATGATCCCGGGGTCCTGGGGTCCAGCCAGCATCAGTCCGCCCTCTGCCTGCCTCTCCCTGCTTGTGTTCTTACGCTCTTACACTGTCTTCTCTCTCTGGCAAATAAAATCTTAAAACAAGGGGCGCCTGCGTGGCTCAGTGGGTTAAAGCCTCTGCCTTCGGCTCAGGTCATGATCTCAGGGTCCTGGGATCAAGCCCCACATCGGGCTCTCTGCTCAGTGGGGAGCCTGCTTCCTCCTCTCTCTCTACCTGCCTCTCTTCCTACTTGTGATCTCTGTCAAATAAATAAATAAAATCTTTTAAAAATCAATAAATAAAAATAAAAGAAAAACAATATCTGCAAAAGACACACTGGGTAAAAGACTATTAGCCCGAAGACATGATCTTAAAACTCAACAATAACAAAATAAACAACATCGGTGCACCTGGGTGGCTCAGTCGTTACACATCCGCCTTCCACTCAGGGTCGTGGAATCGAGTCCTGCATTGGGCTCCCCCCTCAGTGGGAAGCCTGATTCTTCCTCTCCCACTCCCCCTGCTAGTATTCCCTCTCTCACTGTCAAATAAATTAAAAAAAAAAAAAACCTGAAAAAACAAAAAAGAAAATAGACAACTTGACTTAAAAAATGAGCAAAAGACCTAAACACCCTCGTCACCAAAGAAGATGTACAGAAGGCACGTAAGCATATAAGATGATTCTCCACATCGTATGTCATTAGGGAACCGCAAATTAAAATGAGATACCAGTGCACATCTATCAGAGTGGCCCAGATCCAGAATGCTGGCACCAAATGCAGGCGAGGATGCGGAGCACCGTGAACTCCCACTCACTGCTGGTGGGAAGGCGGCCCGGCGCACCCGCTCTGGAAGACAGACTGGCCGTGTCTTACAGAACAAAACATGTTTTACCATACAAGCCAGCTACTGTACACTTTCATATTTACCCAAAGAGTTAAAAACTTACATCCACACAAAAGGCTGCACATGGATGTTTATAGCAGCTTTAGTCACATCTGCTTGGAAGCAACCAAGACGTCCTTCGGTAGGTAAATGGATAAACCATGGTCCATCTGAATGATGACACATTTTTCAGCAATAAAATGAAATCCACGATCATGATACAGTAAGCCATGAAAAGACACAAAGGAGACTTTTAAATGAACACTATTAAGGAAAGAAGCCAATCTGAAAAGACTACACGCTTTATGCTTCCAATCACAGGACATCTGAGAAAAGGGGTTGGGTGGAGAGAAGGACAGACAGAGGACAGAGGACCTTTAGGGCAGTGAGGCTACTCTGCAGGGAGCTGTAATAGTACATTCATGCCATATGTTTTTCCAAGGCCACTCAATGCATAACATTGACAGTGAACCTTAGTGCAAATTAGGGACTTTTGAGTGATAATGATGTCAGTGTAGGTCATCAACCGTAACCAATGTACAACTCTGGGGTGTGTGTGTGTGTGTGTGTGTGTGTGTGTGTGTGTGTTGGGGGGTTATATGGGAACTCTCTGTACCTTTCTGGTCGATTTGGCTATGAACCTAAAACTGCTCTAAAAAAATTAAGTTTATAAATTTTTTCTAAGTAAGCTCTATGACCAATGTGGGATGAGAACTCATGACCCTGAAACCCTGAGCTCGAGTCACACGCTCCACCAACTGAGAGAGCCAGGGGCCCCAAGTTTATTAATTTTTTTTTTTTTTAAAGTAAGGCCATGGGGCACCCGGGTGGCTCAGTGGGTCAAGCCTCTGCCTTCAGCTCAGGTCATGGTCCCAGGGTCCCAGGGTCCCAGGATCAAGCCCCGCATCGGGCTCTCTGCTCAGCAGGGAGCCTGCTTCCCTACCTCTCTGCCTACCTCTCTGTCTACTTGTGATCTCCCTCTCTATCAAAAAAATAAATAAAATCTTTAAAAAAAAAAAAAGTAAGGCCACTTGGGGCACCCAGGTGGCTTAGTCAGTTAAGCCTCTGCTTTCTGCTCAGGTCATGATCCCAGGGTCCTGGGATCGAGCCGGGTGCTCATCGGGCTCCCTGCTCGGCAGACAGTCTGGTTCTCCCTCTCCCTCTGTGCCTCCCCACCATATAGTGCTCTCACTCCTTCTCTCAAATAAATAAATAAATGAAATATTTTTAAAAGTTAGCAGGGCACCTGGATTGAGAAGGCTCAATCGGTTAAGCAGTTAAGCGCCTGCCTTCAGCTGAGGTCATGATCCCAGGGTCCTGGGACTAAGCCCACATCAGGCTCCTGGCTCAGCAGAGAGACTGCTTCTCCCTCTCGGTGCTCCTTGTGCTCTCTCTCGTTATCTCTTTCTCTCAAATAAATAAATAAAATCTTAAAGAGAAAAAGTAAAGCTACTTAAAGGACTTAAAGGATTTCCACAGTAAATAGTAAAAACAAAATGTAAATGAAACTTTATTTTGAAAAATGAAACTGGAAGTTATATACAACAGAATTTAGGTTAAAATTCAACTGTGTACATAAAAGGGAAATTAAGTAGGGAATTTTGGCATAATTTTATCAAAAAACTTAGTGATTACACCATAAACCACAACTTACTCCCTATTTGACTTTTACTGCATCACTGTGCAAATACACCTGAGGACTTGGCCATTCTTTTCAATGACTTCTCTTGGTTTTTTGATGTCTAAATGATTCTACTTGGGAGAGCTCAGGGTATCCCCTTCCCCATGAATTTTCAACTATTAGTGGGTCTGTGGGATATAACGTTGTCAACAGATTTGTGTGAAACTTACCAGCTCTCAAACATTTCTTCCATCAAACTTCATGAAATCTTGCAAAGATCGGCAATTTCACGTAACAACTGATTGTGACTTACCAACCAGCAACGGAGAGTGATAATAACAAGCCCTTGATTTATGGGCCTGCACATCAGCTGTGACGGCTGGGTGTGGGCAGTAATTTTTCTTTCTTTCTTTTTTTTTTTTTTTGAGAGAGAGAGAGAGAGTAAGCTTGGGAGGAGGGGGGACTCTTGGGCAGAGTCCACACCCAGTGCAGAGCCCTAAGCAGGGCTCAATCTCAAGACCTGAGCCAAAATCAAGGGTTAGGCACTTAACCTAACTGAGGAACCACCTAGGCGTCACCACCCCTGATTAGACAGACTCAAGCAAACAATAGTCTGATTAGAAAAACCTGTCATGGGGCACCTGGGTGGCTCCGTGGGTTAAAGCCTCTGCCTTCCGCTCAGGTCGTGATCCTAGAGTCCTGGGATCGAGCCCACATCGGGCTCTCTGCTCCGCAGGGAGCCTGCCTCCTCCTCTCTCTCTGCCTGCCTCTCTGCTAGTTGTGATTTCTCTCTGTCAAATAAATAAAATATTTAAAAAAAAAAAAAAAAGAAAAAGAAAAACCTGTCATGGGGCGCCTGGGTGGCTCCGTGGGTTAAAGCCTCTGCCTTCCGCTCAGGTCATGATCTCAGGGTGTTGGGATCGAGCCCTGAATCGGGTTCTCTGCTCAGCCGGGAGCCTGCTTCCTCCTCTCTCTCTGCCTGCCTATCTCTGTCAAATAATAAATAAATAAAATCTTTAAAAGACCTGTCATCATAGTGAGAGAATAGTGAAGAGGTCAATTTTTTTTTTAAGATTTTATTTATTTGACAGAGAGAGATCACAAGTAGGCAGAGAGGCAGGCAGAGAGAGCCACCAGGCACCCCTGAAGAGGTCCATTGAAGCTAAAATCCAATGCCTACCACAAGTCAGGCACCATTCCACTGCAGGAGATACGAGATGAACAGGAAATGCCCTCTAGGAATTCAATTACGGAAGAAGCAAAGAAAAAAACACACAAATGTGGTAGGTGCTGTCGCTGTCAAGGTGTGTACGTCTATGAACGGCTATGGAAAAGACATAAACAAATAAGAAATTAATTGTTTCCCTCTAAGCTGGGCCTTGAAGGAGGAAGTTTATTTTTTTATAATTTTTTTAAAAGATTTTTATTTATTTATTTAGCAGACAGAGATCACAAGTAGTCCAAGGCAGGCAGAGAGAGGGAGGAGGAAGCAGGCTCCCTGCGGAGCAGAGACCCCGATGCAGGGCTCGATCCCAGGACCCTGAGATAAGGGCCTGAGCGGAAGGCAGAGGCTTTAACCCACTGAGCCAGCCAGGCCCTCCAGAAGGAGGAAGTCTAAAAGCAGACCCCAGGCTGCCAAGCAGAGCCTAAGAGCACAGACAGGCCTAGAGGCTGAAAGCACAAAGCTCACTCAGGAAATACAGGATCTAGTATCCAGTGCTCCTCACTCCTGGGGGGGGGGGGGGCGGGGGAGGCATTTTTAAACAACGGCAACAAAAAGGAACCACTCTAGAAAGGGAGGTGGGGCCCGAGTGTGAAGCAGGCCAACAAGTCTGGATTTTATTCTCCAGTTACAGGAAGCCACGTGAACTTTAAAACAAAGAGTAACGACATCTGAGGATACCTGACAACAGGACAAGGAACAATTCAGAGCAGGGAACCCAGAGCGCAAGGACATCCACAGCTCCCCTGACAGGGTCTAAGCAAGGACTCGGACCTGGGCTCCGGCCTCAGAAACAGCACAGGGAACAGACAGCAGGTGTGGGGGCAAAAGCCGCTCACCAGGCCTCAACGGCCTCTGCAGACCGAGGAGAGGTGTTGGGGGGCGGGGTGTGTGCCTGTGGTCCTGGGGCTCTGGCCAGCTGCTGTCACCAACTCAAAGACGGAAAGCAGCAAAAGCATATTCCAGGGTGGGAAGGAGCAAAAGGGTGAAACGTGAGACAGACTCGATGGACTGAGTTGAGGCGGTGAGCTGAGGTCTGACAAACCGCCGGGGACGGACCAGCACCCTGCCGAACACTGAGAGATCGTGAACGTCCGTAACACCTAATAGCCGGAGTCGCATAAAGGCAACTGCCTGTGGAGGGTCACTAGATTTCAGCCAAGGGGAGTCCTTTTCCCCCTTCTGAACTGCCTCTTTTGCTTTTTAAAAGCTAGGTGTCACCCCCTTCCCGTGACCTAAATCACCTCCTTTCTCCCTATTAAATGGATCCCATAACCACACTTCATTCCAGAGAACAGAACTAAGAGGCAGTGTTCACCATGCGTCATTTTAAAGGGTCCTCCAAGCCAAAAAGGAAAGCTTCCAAGACCATTCCTAAGACTACTAATTCTTAGAGAAAAGAAACAAAACACATCTTCAACGCTCTTACAATGACAGGTTTGGGCAAAACACAATGTTTAACTGGCGAGTGACACTCCCCCCAAAGGGACCACAGAAAAATGTCTGAAGGCCAGATCCCAGGGCGTCCAAACGTCTTCACAGGCAACAGGCAAGAGCACTGGGGGGGAGGGGGGGGTACCAGAGACCTCCTAGGTCAGCAAACAGCCACTGACCTCCAGCCCCTCCAGGTTTTTCATTTTACAGACCCATGGTACTGCCTAGGATGCGCTCCATCGCTCTGTTCACTGAGAATCTTCAGGCCTAACTAAAAGTGATCGTTTTGGAGTTTCATGAAAAAAAAAAAAAAATTCATCAGGCAGTTGCGAGATTACCCGAACACCTGTTTCTGA
This sequence comes from Meles meles, assembly GCF_922984935.1. Lineage (NCBI taxonomy): Eukaryota > Metazoa > Chordata > Mammalia > Carnivora > Mustelidae > Meles > Meles meles. The sequence continues at coordinate 4,753,538 of NC_060073.1, read as the reverse complement.
TCCCTACCCTGTGACTCTCACTGCTCGAAGCAAATGTGCCCGAGGGGCCGGAGGCTCCGTTATTCTGCCGCATCAGCAGCTCTGCTGGGAGACTGGGCGCGGAAGAGGAAAAGAGGAATCGAATGACCCCGGCTGGATTGGGGGATTATCGGTGGCAGCCAGCCAGTGTCTAGACACGACGCTCAACCGGGCCAACCAGTTAAAAGAAAAGCAGCAGAGAAAGAACCGCATTTCTAAAGGTCTAAATGGAAGGACACACACACTGTGAAAGGGTCGTCTCGGGGCGCAGAGCGGCAACAGAAACCACGGAGTCTTTTCCTGCTCCGTCTGAAGACGCGCACGCATCCATTTCTCGTCTTTCAAATTTGACTAAATATTTTTAGCTTAAAAAAAAAAAAAAAGGAAAGAAAGAAACAAAAAAGAGGGGGAAAATCTTTCTCCCCCGGTGCTAACTTTTGGGGCCACGCCTCCTCACGCACCCCTAGGGCCGGACAGAGCTGGCCGGGATGAGCAAATGTCACCCCCGGCCGCGAACAAACGACTCTTTCAGAGCCGGGAGAAGAGCAAACCACGGACTCGAGGAGCGAGAAGCAAAGTTACGAGGTGACTCTTCGGGAAGCCAATCGCGACAGCCCTCCGCACCGAAGGCCCTCAAACCGCGAAGGGACTTCCCAAATTTTGAAGGCTCTGGACAAAACGCTCGGGGAGTCCACGGCATTGTTCTGCCCGCAGGAGACCCGTTCTCCCCCGCAGCCGCTCTTCTGTCCCGCAGCGCCTTCTGGAAGGTCCTGGGAGGCCGCGGGCCCCCGTCGCGGAATCCGCGGGGACCTCACGCGGTGCGGGAGGGGGTCTCCAGCCCCCCAGCACGGTCCGCAGGCCCCGCCCCCGGCCCCGCCCCCGCCCGCCGGCGTCACCTGACCGGGTAGCGGCTCCCCGCGCCCACCCCGCCGCGGCGCCGCCACCGACCTGATGACACTGATGTGGAACTGGTCCTCGCGAAGGCCGCGCCAGGCCCCGGGCAGGAACTCCTTGCACCACAGATAGGCCCGGCGCCGCGTCCGAGGTTCGGGCTGCTCGTCGGCCGGCGGCGGCGGCGGCGGGGGCAGCGGCAGCGGCGGGGGCGGCGGCGGCGGCAGCGCGAGCGGCGGCTGCGGGCCGCCCAGCTGCTTGGGCTCGCGGTCGCTGGCGGCGTCGCGCTGCTGCCCCACGCCGGACGCCGGGGCCGTGCTGCCGCCGCCGCAGCTCAGCAGCAGCCCGAGCGGCGAGGGCTCCGCCTCGCCCCCGTTGCAGAACTTGGTCTTCATGCCGGGCAGGCGGCCGAGGAGGCGCGGGCGGCCGCAGCGCGAGAGAGCGAGGCTCAGGGTCCGGCCGGGCGCCCCCCTCACGGAGGCCGGGCGCGGAGGCGGCTCGGCGGCTCGCGGACGGGCCGGCCGGGCGCGGGCGCGGCGGTTTGGGGGCGCGCCGGGCGGACGCGGGGCGGCGGCGCGGAGGGAGCGGGCAGCGGCGGCGGCGGCGGCGGCGGCGCTCGGCTGGTCCTGCTCGCCGCGGCGCTCGCTCCTATACCGCCGCCGCACGAGGAGCGCCGCTCGCGTCACAGCCCGCCCTCGAGCTCGCCGCGGATTGGCTGCCGCCCGCCGGCCCAGCGCATCACAACCGCCGCCGCCCTCGCCACGCCACGTTCCTATTGGCTGCGGCGCCGCCCCCCGCCCGGGGCGCTGCCGGCGCGGGGGGGGGGGGCGGAGACGGAGGGGCGGGGCCGGTGCTGGGGGCGGGGCGTCGGGCCGGAGCCTGGGTCGCTGGGTTGGGAGGCAGCGAGGCAGGCGCGGGCCCTTCTAGAGCGTTGCGCGGGCCGAGCGGGGGCGGCCCCGAGCCTCGAGCATCGAGGGCTTGGCTTTGCCAGCCGAAAGCTTGCTTGGACCCCCGGGGGCCCCAGGACATCAGAGACCGGGGCCTGGCACGGGACAGGCAGGAAGCTGGTGCCTGGAAGCTGGCTTCTCTTTCCGCACGACCTTGGGGGCGAGGCACCTCCTTCTGCAGCTCCGGGGCTGTATTTTTATCACATTTCCCCGCGGCGGCTGAGCTGCTCGGGAGGCGCGACCACGCTCCGTCCATCCCAGAGCCGGAGGAGTTAACGATCCCGGAGTCGGAAAGCGGGGCCCGAGAGAGGGCGGAGGCGACTGGTTCGAGGCTTCCCCGCCCTCTGAAGCCTCCGGCGGCCTCAGTTTCCCTGTCCTTGGTGCTGAGGACGCAGGGGCCCAGAGGCTCCCGGCCGGCGGGACCGCATCCCGCCACGGGGCCGCCACCGCCACGCGGAACCCTGACCAAAGGTGAATGACATGCGACCGCTGGCTCTGTGGGCGCGCCCCACCCGCCCCCGCGCAGGAGGCAGCCCCGTGACCGTGACTAACACACCTTTGCCCACCGAGGGGGACGACCGCCCGGCTCCCATTGGCCACACAGTCCGGTGTCCCTCACTCCTCTTTGACCCCGCCTTCCCGATCCTTTCTGGAAGTGGGTTACAGATTAGTATAAAAATCACAGATCCTATTTTATGGGACATGAGCTGGGACAAGAGGTTTCCCGGACTGCTTAGGAAATTAAGCGCCTGGATTACAGAAAATGGCTTCTGTGCGGGATTTCCGTCTGCCCACAGCAAAAATCTCTTTTTTAGACAGTGTGTACTTGGCTGAACTTGCTCCGGGGGGGGGGGGGGGAAATGGGCTTATTGGACAAAAGCGTTATAATGAAAGGGGGCTTTCGACAAGACAGCTGTTGGGGGGAGGGGGAGGCCTTACTGGAGTAGCGCAGGCTTTAGGAGGAAGGCAGGGTGGGAGTGCCATTGGATGTTTGAAGAGCTAAAAAGTCAAGGTCTCCAGTCATGCCATTTAGATAAGGTAGTCAAGGCCTTTGTCTAAAAATAACCCTGGTAAGGAGGTGGAGCCACGTCCATGGGCTGCCCAGGTGACAGATCTTTTGTCCCACTATCCCCTGGCAGCCACCTAGTCATCTCAGGAATGCCAGAAACCTGGCGAGGAGAAAAGGTGCTAGAAGGAAGAGTTGGGTCTCTGGCCTTTGAAATAACTCTGGCATCCGCTGGTTTGGGCTGTTAGAACCCACAGACGCCTTTATGGGATGGCAGTTCCCTGCGGGAGGAAAAGGGTGCTTTATTAAAGGTGTTGGAGAAGTTTTATATATTATCGTTTCCATTTATAGATGTGAAGACTGAGTCCTGCAGAGACTGCCTGCCGCAGCTGAGGTCCCATGGCTCAGATGAGAGACAAGGACAGGCATCCTGGCTCCTTTGTGTGAAGGGATGGCTTCCCAGAGGACAGAACACTTCCCTCCCCAGCAACCAAACTAAGTCCTGAATGTAGCTCTAATTAGCTCATCCTTGGCTTGGCCACTCAGAGCCCACCCTTAGTGCTCTAGCAAGGCCACCAGGCAGAGACTGAAGAAGCTTGGCAGGTCATGATGCTAACATAAGTTTTACATAAAAAAGGACCAATTCTGCCATAGAAGTAGGGAAGCCTCGCCAGGGGCTGTTTGAGCAAGGCTTAGAAAGGTTGAGAAGGCATTTACTGCGCAGTCCACTTTCCAGAGTGATCTGTGAGAATGTGTAATGAAAATGGGGCCCGGCATGCGGTAGGTGCTTAGGAAAAGTACAGGACCTATCACTGTCCACAGGGAGAACCCCAGAGTGGTAAATACGCCCATGACCCTTGAGCTGGCAACCCCAGTCCCAAGACCTTCTCCCAAGAAGTCATCAAAGCAAAAAGCCCCATGCGTCATACTGAGCACTGCCTCGCCGTCTGTGGCTGGAGAAAGCTGGAATGTTCGTCTAGCACCCAGACCAGGCTATAAAAGATGCTGGGTCCCATGTTGGTGTGTCAGACAAGAGTTAAACATGACCAGCTTGAAGGCAGTAGGAAGGGTTCATTTTCCACATATTTATCGAGTAACTTCAATGTGTCAATCATTGGCAGCTCCAGACAGCGAGGAGAACAGCTCTGCCTGGCTCTGATTCCAATCCAGAGTAGCAACACTGCCCACCCCACTGCCACCCGGTCCCTCTCCCCTCATCCCTGTTTGTTTATTGTGTATTGTCCTTCTGCTCACCCCATGGAAATTCCAGGAGAGCTGGGGCTCGAATATCGCTCTCTACCCGGTGACCAGCAGGCCCTGATGTCTGTGGACACTCAGATGCTTGCCGACTGCACCCAAGTCCTAGCTCAGCACTTACTGACCATATGTCTTTGGACTGAGCCTCAGTTTCTTCAGCTGTAAAATGGGGATGACAGGCAAACCTCCAAAATATCATAGGTCCAATGCCAGACCACCACAATAAGGCAAAGATCACCATAAAGTCAGGCAAATAAATGTTTCGGTTTCCCAGTGCAGAGAAAGTTATGTTTCCACGACACCATAGTTCATTAAGTGCACAATAGCAGGTCTTAAAAAAGAAACAAGGGGCGCCTGGGTGGCCCAGTTGGTTAAGCATCTGCCTTCAGCTCAGGGCATGATCCCAGGGTCCTGGGATCAAGCCCCAAATCAGGCTCCTTGCTTGGCGAGGAGCCTGCTTCTCTCTCTCCCTCTGCTGCTGCTCTGCCTGCTTGTGCTCTCTCTTTCTGTAAAATAAATCTTTAAAAAAAAAAACACACAGGTTTTATATATAGATATATATATCTTAATTTAAAAATACTTTATTGCAGGATAGCTGGTAGAGCATGCAATTCATGATCTTGGAATTAGTTCCAGCCCCACATGGGGTATAGAGATTACCTAAAAATTTAAAAAAAAATTCTTTAGAAAAAAAATACTTTATTGGGGCACCTGGGTGGCTCAGTCGGTTAAGCCTCTGCCTTCAGTGTGGGTCATGATCCCAGGGTCTTGGGATGGAGCCCCACATTGGGCTCCCTGCTCAACGGGGAGCCTGCTTCTCCCTCTCTCTCTGCAGTAACTTCTGTTATTTTCTTTCTCTCTGTCAAACAAGTAAAATCTTTTTAAAAATGCTGTATTGCTAATAAATGCTAAACATCACCTGGGCTTTCAATGAGTTGTCATCATAGATCACCATAACAAGTACAATAGTTATTAAAAAAAAAAGTTTGAGCTATTGCAAGAATTACTAAATGTGCCCCAGAGACAAGAAGGGAGCAAATGCTGTTGGAAAAAATGTCTCCAACGGACTTGCTCGGCGCAGGGTCGCCACAAAGCTTCCACCTGCTACACAACGCAGTCTCTGCAAAGCGCAGTGAAGTGGGGCACGGGAAAAGGAAGGGTGCTGTGTGACCCCCCGAGGCACAGAGGTGCTGTGAGCGCTGAAGGAGAGGGTGCGCGGGGAGCCCACAGCAAGCCGGAGGGCCCACGTGATTATTCCGTGGCCCAGCGTCTCCGCCTGCGGCCAGCGTTCCATAGTGTATAATGTACACACTTGTCCACTCAGCCCAGGAAGACAATGCCGTGTCCGCACATGATTTGTTTGTGGATGGAAGGTACATTCTCTGATCAAAATGTCCACATTTGGGCGCTAGTGGCCAGGGTTTAAAGGGCGAGTGCTGGGGCTGGGGAGAGGGGGTTCCAATTACAAAGACTTCCTTCTGGGACTTAAGAAAATACTTTCCAAAAGCACTAGTTGATGCTGAATTCTGAGAGCAGACACAGAGGGTGTGGGGGATGGGCCTTAGGAGCAATGGGTGGGGGGGAGGGCAGGGGGAGTAGGGGATTAGGGGTTGGGAGGTCTCTGTCCAGTCCTGCCATTCCTGCTGACTCATTCCTGGTCTTTCTGGTCTGGCCTGAGGGACGAGGTAGGTGACCCTTCAGGGCCACTGGGCAGACCAGGGTCCCATGGGCCACAGCCCTGCCACCAACTCCAACGACAAAGCCTATTCAAAGGAAGGCTTACTGAGTCTGTCTTCCCGAGATGGAAGAGACCAACCCAGGTCTTCCTGAAATACAGGGGAGACTTTCATCCAAAGCACCTTCAGTCCAGAAATCTCCAGGAGGCTTGGTGCAGCGGGGGGTTCCTAGAGGCCTAGAGGAGTAGAGTCTGGGCTGGGCTGGGCTTGCCCCCACCACAGGCTGCACCCAAGACCAGGCTCCCTACTTCATTTCGGAGCCTTCAAATATTGATGTGAGGGCTCAGAGCCAACAGGCTGAAATCCTACACGCTCGCGATTGGGTTTCAGCACCCCCCCAGGACTGTAACGAGGAGCTGGGCGAACTAGAGCCTGAGCAGGCCTAGCAGCTTCCTGGAGGCCGCTGAGCCCAAGTGTGGTCTTACTTCGTGGCCTCCTACCATGTCCCGAGCCTCAGCGAATTCAGGCCACAGGCAGGGTGTAGAGCCCAGCAGGTTTAAAGAAGCAGGTGACTTGAATGCCTATGCGTCTGGTGGATGGGACAGGCCCTCCCGCCATCCCTCATTTTGCAGGGATCCTGAGGATAGCGTCAAGGGTAGAAACCTGTCTTTGGATCTTGTACCTCTACCGATGGTGTGGCCTTGGATAAGTCACCTGCCTCTCTAAACCAGATGAAGATAACTGTTCCTACCCTGCAGCATTGCTGTGGCCAGTCTCTGACGTGAGCTGAGAAAGGGCGGGCCAGAGTCAGGGCCCCACAAAGGGTAGCTGTGCCTTTCTACGGATTGCCCCCTGGATTCCCAGAGGCTGGAAGACAGGAACCATGACCTGTTGTCAGGAAGGGCACACTTGCAAGCCATGCATCCCAGGTGCCACCGGGAGAGCAAAGCCTACAGGGACTCTGGCAATGTGGGGCCTCCCAGAGGTCTAAGAGGGTAGGGGCGGGAGGGCCTTTTCTTTTCTTTCTTTCTTTTTTTTTTTTTTTTTTAAAGATTTTACTTATTTATTTGACAGAGAGAGAGAGTGGCATCACAAGTAGGCAGAGCATCAGGCAGAGAGAGAGGGGGAAGCAGGCTCCCTGCTGAGCAGAGAGCCCAATGTGGGACTCGATCCCAGGACCCTGAGATCATGACTTGAGCCGAAGGCAGAGGCTTAACCCACTAAGCCACTCAGGCGCCCTGGGAGGGCCTTTTCTAATGAGGGAGCAGAAGGCCCGGGAGTTGGGGGGGAAGACCTCAAGTGACATCCTGCAACCTTCCCGCCCCCCACTCCTGGGTGGGACACCTGTGAGATTCTTCCAGGAATCTCCTAACTATCTTAATGTTAACACCTTGCTAGAGGGGGAGGAAAAAGCCTTAACTTGACAATGGCAAGGGTATCTTGGACGTGCTTTTTAGCAAACGAAAGTTTTAAAACCTCCCTTTTCCTTACATTCCCCCAACCCCACCGCGTACAATCGGCCACTTCTCACAACCCTGGGGCAGCAGCTCTTTCTACCCACGGGTCCTGTTCTCGTGCTTTAATAAGCCACCATTTTGCAACAAAAACATCTCAAGAATTCTTTCTTGGCCGTCGACTTCAAACCCTAACGTCATCTTCCCTATATCATTTTCCATTTTTTTGAGGAAAAAGGCCTTTTTCCACTTTCAAAAAACAAAGAAATACTTCAATATGATTATTAAAACCGGGTCGTATTTTAAATACTCATACGAACAAATTGGTTTTTTTATCACACATGCGAAAGGTCCCAGACAAGTTAATTTTACTGTACACAAGCTGAGAGCGGGAAGGGGTACAGTATGAAGGATAGCTTTCAAGCCTGATCACGTTATCTCTGTGACAATCTGATTGTCCTTACATAGAGATTACAACCAAAATCTACGTCCGTGGCCCAGCTGCGTTCCCGGTGGTAGACCCCGGGGCAGAGGCCATCCATCTACTGGAAGTGATCCCCAGGGCCCCCCAAAGGGCATCCTGTCTCCCCCGGATCTGTGTTTTAAAGCACAGCTTTCAAACTCCCTTTCTAAATTGGGTGAACACTTGTCCTGTGGTTCCGGCCTTACATGCATTATTTGTGGAACACAATAAGTGGATTTCTAAAAAAGATTTTATTTATTTACCTGAGAGATAGAGAGGGAGTGTGAAGAACGCAAGGAGAGGGCCAAGCAGACTCCACGCTGAGCACAGGCCCTGACACGGGGCTGGATCCCACCACCCAAGATCACGGCCTGAGCCAAAATCCAGAGTGGGACGCCAAACCGCCTGAGTCCCCCAGGAGCCCCCCAATAAATGCATTTTTAAAAGATCCTGGATGTGCGGAAAGCCATACCGAGGGGATGAGACTTCCCAGTTAGAAGTCCCCAAGCCGTGAGCCAGGCGCTGCAGCCCGAGTGGCCTCAGTCAGGCCGGGCTCCGCAGCCTGGACTTGGGCCAGATGGCCTTGGCGCAGAGCTCCTTACTGTGGGAAACAACCAGCAGGGAACCAGAGACGCCCTGTGCAGATGGGTGAGCTGAGATCCAAGGGCACAGGCAGGAGGCCATGGGCACCGCGGGGCCAAGCCCACTTCCTCTCTCCCAGCCCAGGGTCTGGCTTCTGCCGGCTGGGAGGGTCTCTCCTCTTAGGGATACTTGCCATCCCTAGCCTGGACGGCGCTAGCCCTGTCCCCACGCCCTTTTACTAACTGACTTGGAACGCTCCGACCCCTGGGTGCGGGAAGAAGCTACTCAGAGGTCGACGGAACCCCGCTGGCGACCCTCCCCGAGATCCTGGCGGGTCCCAGAGCCTCCGGGACGCCCTGTAACGGCGCAGAGCGAGAGCAGGACGGCGAGCGCGGAGGGCGACCTTGGAAGATCTTCTGGGGCCGGGGAGGCTGCGGCTGGACCCTCCTACCAGCCCCGCTGTCTGGGCCGAATTCCAGGCCCAGCTGCTGTCCTTGGGGTGAGGAATCCGGCCCGACGGGATTCCTGCGGCACTTCCCTCTCGGGGAGCGAGGGTGCTGGGCCCCCGGCAGGTGCGGGGGCCGGAGGCGGAGGGGGCGGGGCCTGCGCGGAGACGTGCCCCTCCCCCCGCGCCCCAGGCGAACCTCTGCCGCCCCGCCCCCCCCAAGTCCCCCAGCCCCGCCGGGACCCGCCCGAGTCGCACCCCGAGTTCAGCCCGCCCACCGCCGTCCCCCTCGCTCCGACTGGCTTCACGAAGCTGCCGGTGCCGCGACAGCGACAGCGACAGGGACAGGGACACGGCACGGCCCGGGGCCGCGGCGCCAGCGTGTGACCCCGCGAAGGGTCCGGCCCCGGAGCCGGTTCTAATCCGGGCGGCGACCAAGGCCGGGGGCCCGCGCAGCCCTCCGCCGAGCCGCGCGCGCCCTGGGGGCTCGGGCCTGGGACCCCCGCCCTCTCCCGGCCCCCCCACCACTGCCGGGCGCGCGCGGGTCAGGTGCTCGGGACGGTTCCCTGAAAGGTGCGGAGCCCCGCGCGCCACGGGGCCCGAGTTCCCATCCCGGGTCCACCCGAGTCGCAGTCTGGCGCCTCTGTTCCTTGCCTGTGAAATGGGGGCAACGGGGAGCCCTGCCTCCTAGGGCTGTTAAAAGGATGAAATGAGGGAATCGTTAAAAGAGCAGAGGACAGAACCTGGCTCGTGGCCAGGGCGTGAACCTGGAAAGAACACGGTGTTCACTTCTACCTGCCTGACCCCGGCAACCCCGGCCTCTGGGCTCTTGAACCCTGGCCTACACCCTCTTTTATTATTTTATTTTTTTAAGGTTTTTTATTTATTTGACAGAGACACGGAGGGAACACAAGCAGGGGGAGTGGAAGAGGGAGAAGCAGGCTCCCCACTGAGCAGGGAGCCGGGTGCCCAGCTCAATCTCAGGACCCTGGGATCATGACCTGAGCCGAAGGCAGATGCTCAACCGACTGAGCCACCCAGGGTGCCCCCCCCCTTTAAAACATGTCTTTAAAACTGAAGCGAAGTTAAGCACAGTCATGTGAGTTTCAGGTGTCCAACATAGTGATTCAACAGTTCTGCACCCTGAGCGGCGGTCACCACGGGCCGTGTAGTCACCATCTGTCACCATGCAATGTTGTTGCAATATCATTGACTATTCGCTGTGCTGTACTTTTCCTCCCCGTGACTTATTTGTTTTATAACTGGAAGTCTGCCTTCTGTTCTGTTCTTACACAGGTGCCAGCCTCCAGGCCCTGCCCTCGCACCACCAGAGACGCATCCAGAAATTTGCTCTGGAGCAGCCCGCTTTGGGTCCACCAGCTCCAGCTTTGCGCCCAGAGCTCTCCACGAGGACCCTCCCTGGCCACAATTTTCGGACCCTTTTCAACCCTCCCTTCATGGCCTTACCACGATCTGCCCTCCAGCCAGCCTCACGCTGGATTCCATCCCTCAGGACACACACTCCGATCTTTTTTTTTTTTTTTAAAGATTTTATTTATTCATTTGGCAGAGAGAGAGATCACAAGTAGGCAGAGAGGCAGGCAGAGAGAGGAGGAAGCAGGCTCCCTGCGGAGCAGAGAGCCGGATGCGGGCTGGGCTTGATCCCAGGACCCTGAGATCATGACCTGAGCCGAAGGCAGCGGCTTAATCCACTGAGCCACCCAGGCGCCCCACACTCCGATCTTTTGACAGAGACAGTACTCAGTGTTCCGTAGCGTTAAATAAATTCACAATGGGGCAGCCTGCGTGGCTCAGTGGGTTAAGTGTCCTTTTTCAGCTCAGGTCATGACCCCAGGGTCTTGGGTTCGAGCCCCACCTGCTTCTCCATCTCCCTCTGCTGGAGGCTCCCCCTGCGTGTGCTCTCTCTCTCTGTGTCTGTCAAATAAATAAATAAATAAAATCTTTAAAAAAAAAGAAAAGAGGGGTACCTGGGTGTCTCAGTGGGTTAAAGCCTCTGCTTTCGGCTCAGGTCGTGATCCCAGGGTCCTGGGATCAAGCCCTGCATCGGGCTCTCTGCTCAGCAGGAGGCCTGCTTCTCTTCCTCTCTCTCTCTCTGCCTGCCTCTCTGCCTACTTGTGATCTCTGTCTGTCAAATAAATAAGTAAAATCTTAAAAAGAAAAGAAAAAGAAATAAACACTGATACAGAATACACCATCCTGGTCTCTTCCTCTAGAACCTTCTGCTAGGGCACCTGGATGGCTCAGTGGGTTAAAGCCTCTGCCTTTGGCTCGGGTCATGAACCTAGGCTCCTGGGACTGAGCTCTGCATCGGGCTCTCAACTCAGCGTGGGGCCCTCTGAGCCCTTTGCTCACACCTCTCAGGATCGGTGGGGGGGGGTTGCTTCTGTTCTTCTTCCTTGGTCCCTCCCACCTTTGCTTCCTCCAGGAGACCTTAAGCCCCAACCTACCAGACAGAGATCACTGTGGCCACTGGGGGGTTGCTGAATGTCTTCCCAATCTCTCAGAGTCTATGGCTTTGGGATAATTTTGTGTCCTGCCCTTTTTTTCCCCCCTTAAAATTGTATTGCTGCCTCAGGAACAATAGATAGATCCATGGATGGACAGAGGAATGGGCAGACGGATAGAGATACGACACGACCCCTGCGGTAGACCGTTAGTTACTGCGTCTAGGTGAAGAGTGTGTTGAGTTCACCGAACAAGTCTTTCACATTTTCTGTAGGTTTGACATTTTTCATAACGAAGTGAGAACCGGTAAGGGCACTCCCGGATATAGGTCCGTACCTGATAGAAATGACTGCTTATGTCCAGCAACAGGCGTGTGTGGACGATGCCCACCATCGATGCCACAGCACCGCTCATAATAGCCCCGAATAGCCCCACGTGAATGCCCAGCAGGGGTAGAATATATAAACAAATCGTGGTATATTCCCGCAGCTGAGGACCACAGTGATGAAGAGCACAGGCCAGGGGGCGCCTGGGTGGCTCAGTGGGTTAAGCGTCTGCCTTTGGCTCAGGTCGTGATCTCAAGGTCCTGGGATCGAGCCCCGCATCGGGCTCCCTGCTCCGCGGGGAGTCTGCCTCTCCCTCTGCCGCCGACCCCGCTCTTGTGCTCTCTCTCAAATAAATAAGCTCTTTAAAAAAAGAAAAAGAAAAAAAGAGCACATGCCACACCGTGAAGGAATCTCATGGACATGACGGCGAGCACAGATAGACAAAAGCGGACCCACGGGTCCCATTTATATGAAGTTCTAGAGCAGCAGACGCAGTCCATGGAGTTAGAAGTCAGGGGAATGGTCTCCTTTTAGGCAGTGTTGCTTGAGAAGGGGCACCTGGAGCCTTTGGGAGCCTTCCGAGGGCTGGAAATGTCCTGTATCTTGAGCTGAGTGCTGGTTACACAGGTGTGTGTATCATGTCCAAAATGATGGAGTTGTATATTAGAACCTGTGGACTTAGGGCACCTGGGTGTCTCAGTGCCTCTGTCTTTGGTTCGGGTCATTATTCCAGGGTCCTGGGATCGAGTCCCGTGTCGGGCTCCCCGCTCAGAGAGGAGTCTGCGTCTCCCTCTCCCTCTGCACCTCTCCCTGCGTGTGCTCACTCTCTCTTTGGCTCTTTCTCTCTCAAATAAGTAACTAAAATCTTAAAAACAAACAAAGCAACGTGTGGACTTTGTGTAAATTGTTCTTCAACTGCAGCATCTGTCAGGAGCATTTTCCCAAGTCCTTAGAGGAAAATAATTCGGGCAGCCTGGCTGGCTCAGTCTGCAGAGCGCGCGACTCTAGATCTCGAGGTCGTGAGTTCGAGCCACACATCGGATGTAGAGAGTACTTACCAAACAAAAAGAAGAAGAAGAAGAAGAAGAAGAAGGAAAATAATTTATTGGGAGGCTCTCGAGGAAAGCCCTTCCCCGATCCCCCTGGGAAGGGGAGGAAACCTGCTTTGGAAAGAAAGAGAAGCTTCCAGGAACAGGCTGGTCTAGGAGCCACTGAGGCCACCACTGATGACACCAGGGACGGAGTCACTGTGGGATCCTGCAGCCACAGCTGCCAGAAAGATCTCCCGGGGAAGCAATGGTGGTGGTAGCGGTTTTGCCAGCTGTGACCCTTGGCCAGTGATCTCTGGGGGGGTCTTCCCACGCCTCACCCCCTCAGGCACAGGGTCAGGCGATTCCAGCATGTCCTGATTTCCAAACAGCCTGGGTCAGGCGGACGGCCCGCCCGTGGCTCTCCCGGCTCCTGCAGAGGAAGCCCCCCCATGCCCGCCTTCCGTGTCTCTCTGCAGGCCTCTGGCTTGAGACAGGACCTGGTAAGAACAATGTTCAAGGAAGGGGTTGGGGTCTCTCGATTTTGAACCGAAAAAAAGGGTCCTAAGCCAGTTTTGCGGGTCTGTGGGGTTTGTGGCTTTTTAAAGACTTAATTTATTTATTTGACAGACAGAGATCACAAGTAGGCAGAGAGACAGGCAGAGAGAGAGGAGGAAGCAGGCTCCCTGCTGAGCAGAGAGCCCGATGTGGGGCTCGATCCCACCTGGGATCATGACCTGAGCCGAAGGCAGAGGCTTTAACCCACTGAGCCACCCAGGCACCCCAGGTTTGTGGCTTTTTAAAGATTTTTTTTGTTTGAGAGAGAGCGAGCACAAGCAGGGGGAGGGGCAGTGTGGGAAGAAGGAAGCAGGCTCCCCACTGAGCAGAGAGCCTGGCACGGGGCTCAATCCCAGGACCCTGAGGTCATGACCTGAGCCAAGGGCAGACGCTTAACTGCCTGAGCCACTCAGGCACCCCAGGTTGTGGTTTTGAGACGAGTCTTAGTCTCATCTTCCTCTGGGTCCTTATTTAGAACACAGAGTGGTGAGGTCTGCCTCACAGCCTTGCCGGGAGAAATCAAGATAACGCGTGGAAAATCCAAGCCCGCCCTGTGCCTACACTTAGGGGACAGCTGACAGTTGTTGTAACGGTCATCCTCCCCACTTGGCAGGTGAGAAAGGTGAGCTCAAGGTGCTGGCGGCGTTTGCCGTGGATGACCCAGCCGGGCGGTGGCAGGGCGTGGGTCCAAACGCAGGAGGGAGAGGGCCCCGCAGCTCACCCAGCTCTCGCTGAGCCTCAGGCCCTGAAACAAGCCTGCTGTGGCCCCGGTCCCGAGGACAGGGCAGCAGGATGAAGAGAGGGGGGCCGCCAACGTGTCTTCACTTTCCTGAGGCTGCCACGTGGAACAGTGAGTGGCCGTGGCCCAGGCCTGTCGCCTTGTCTCACCGGGGACCCTGCCAGTCTGGGCACATTACAAGGCAGGAGCCAAAGCCTATTGTTGACAGAAACTCCGAGAAGGGCAGGGCCCAAAACCAAGTTCCACAACACCTCCTCCAGGAAGCCTTCCCTGCTGTGCTGGCCAGCCTTCCAGGAGGCCTCCCCCGGGTCCCCTCCTCTGTGTTCCCCAACTGAAGTGCGTCTCCCTGTCAGACTATGGACCCCCCCACACACACACACAAGGGTGGGCAGCGGGGATTCCCTGGTGGCCAGTGTGTGCCCGGTATAGATCATGGCGCAGAGTGGGTGCTCAGCAAACAGCCATGGAATGAATGAGTGAGGAAATGAGCGAATGCGTGGAGGCCCCGACCGCACTGGGAGGCGAGGGGGCGCAGCTTCAGAACGGGGGAGCACTGGGCTCAAGCCTTCCTTGGGCAGCTAGGCCGGCCGGTGGGGGCAGGGCTGCCCCCAGGGTCCCTTGTCTCCAGCTGGGCACCCCGCAACCTCCCCTCCACCCCATCTCTGCCTCGTTCGTTCTCGCCGTGGCCCGTTAACGCTCGGGCCTCCAGCTTTGGTCCCTGTCAGAACATGCCTTCCCTCCTTGCCCGCAGGGAAAGCGGTCTGGCTCGAGGAGACATTTAGGGCTGTGCCTGCTCTGCGCCTGCCCAGCACACACCCTGGCTGGACCAGTGGGACCCCCTGGAAGCAGCGGGGTCTGTCCCGCCAGGTGGGCTGGAGATGCCAGCCTGGGGACAGTGCGTTCCTTCCTGGCTGGTCCACCCCCCTCCCCTGGCACGAAGGCTGTGACGGAGGCAGCTGCCTGCACCCATGGGTCCCTTGGCCACCAGCCCGCCCCATCTCAGACCTTGGGCCATGTCCCCGGACCCAACGTGGAGCAAGAGTTCTGCTTCCCCCTCCGGGCCCTTCCTCCGCTGGGAGTCCTGGGATAGGATGAAGGCTCCTGGGGCTCAGGTCAGGCACAGCCGTTTTGCCTAGTGTGGCTTCCTGGGCTCCCCAAGTCACTGCGGGGGAGGAGAGGGTGGCCCAGGGTGGCCTAAGGCTCTGGCTTTTTGGGATGACCTGAACCCTGCCCAGCTGACCAAAGGGGACGAGAACCTGGAGCGCATTTGGGTTTCTTTCTCCAGGGAGGAAGCCCCTTCCCCATCAGCCTGTGGCTTGCCCGGGCCTTCCTGGGCTGACACTGTCAGGCCCCAAGGACTCCATGGGGCTAGAGGAATCAGAACTGAGCCGAGAGGAGATCGGGGGGCAGTGGGGCCTCCGGGAGGCTTCAGGAGCTGACGTCTGCCAGAGGTCCTGGGGCTCAGAAGTTGCCGCTCAGGTGAAGGTGGGACCAAGCGAGGGTCCAGACGGAGGGAACAGCAAAGACTTCCTAACCCAGGTGAGCCATAACCCACCAGACCTTCCCAGGGGTCCCTAGGAACTAGCCCAGTGTGGCAGAGTCCTGGGGACTGACTCTGTGACGTTGGTGACACTGTCCTGCTCAGGGCCTCGGGCTCCTCCTCCCTCCCAGGAACAGCAGTGAGGATCCCAGCCTGCCAACCCCCGGTGCTCCCAAAGATGCAAAAGACACACTCGCCGCCTTCCCCTGGCGCTGTCCAGGGCAAGGATGGACTCATGTCCCTCTCTGCGGGGAGGAAGGGCAGACAGGTGGCGGTCCCGTCCTGGCCAGGGTCTTTCTTATTGCTGGCTCCCTGCCGGCAGCTCCGGGGGCTGGAGGGAGTTGAACATGAACCTCTTTGGTGAGAGCCTCCAGCGGTCAGACGGCAGCAACCTCCTGGGCCTGGCTGCCAGGCTATTAATTTATTAATTTATATTTTTGGAAATCATAAGCAAGTCAAAGTAACTATCACTGAAGCCTCTGTACAGAGGTGCTCCAGCAGAACTGCCCCAGTTTTCAGATGAAACAGTGTTGCACTTTAAGACGAACTAACTTGCAGGATCCTCTCCAAAGACAAAAAAATATATATGTATATTTACATATTGCTTCCATCTGCCTTTTCGGGGGCTAAAAGCATATGTAGCAAAGCTGTGTTTTATTTATTGATTTTTTAAGATTTTATTGATTTGACACAGAGAGAGAGATCACAAGTAGACAGAGAGGCAGGCAGAGAGAGAGGAGGAAGCAGGTTCCCCGCGGAGCAGAGAGCACGATGCGGGGCTCGATCCCAGGACCCTGAGATCATGACCTGAGCCGAAGGCAGAGGCTTAACCCACTGGGCCACCCAGGCGCCCCACAAAGCTCTACTTTAGAAATGAACCGTGCAGGGCACAGTATCATGGTCAAGTACCTGTGTTTGTTTTTATTTTGTCCTTCGGCCAGACTGTCGAGAAGGTCTTGGGTGTGGGCGACCTCCAGCCGCACCTGAGAACGGGACTCGTCCCTGTCTCGGGTCCAGGGCAAAGGACCAAAGGTGACAGTTCTGGGATGAGCAGGGCGGGTCTCTCGGAGGCGGTGGCTGTGATCCGATGGTGATGGGTGTTCGAGATCCAGTGGGTGAAGTCCAGACAGGAGGCATGTCATCCGATGGCTTGTCCCTGTGTCCCCCGCCCCTGGCCTCCCTTGCCTCCGCTCTGCAGCTTCCATGGGTGCGGCCGCGAGCAGCCTTCTTGCTCCCCCTGCGTTCTTCTCTCCTGCTTCGACCTGTTGTGCATTGGTTCCGTCCTCCCCCGGCCTGGCTCTCCTGGGGCGGAGGTTGCTAAGAAGAGGCCTGAGCGGCACCTGCCTGTGCTGGAATCCAGGCAGGATGCCTGCCACCGCCCACAGGGGGGCTCAGGCTGTCCCTGCTGCCCGGGGTTCCGTCCCCCTCTCTGTCCCTCTGGCTTCTGGACTGGGATGACTGAGTCACTGCTGGGGCGGGAGGACGATTGGGGAGCCCGGTTGGGGGGGGCTCACTGGGCGAAGCCAGAGGAATAGCACGGCCTCTGGAATTAGATCCCAGAAACTGAAAGTGACCCATGGTGGCTGACCACCCTCCGTGGGCCACACCGGTGCCCAGACAGCCTTTTGCTGTTTCATCTACTCCTCAGTGCGGTGGGCACGTACCATTGTTTCCATTTCACAGAACAGGGAGCCAAGGCGGCCCAGTTAGGAAGTGGTGTGGACTGAGCTTCCCCTGAGGGTGCCTGACCCTTCCTCCTAACCCAGTGAGTCCCCGTCTCCCTCCCATCCTCACCCAAGGGCCTCAGGGCCACCTGGGCCCCTCCAGCCCCTTTAAACCTTCTGGACTGGCCACTCTAAACTTCTCGGCATCCTTCCAGGGTACATCCTGTCCTTCCTTGTCTCCAGGACTCCTACGGTCTGCTGCCTTCCGCCCCCTGGGCTTATAAACTCCTATTCATACCAGTGTCTCTGGACCCTTCTTCGTCTCTCCTCCTCTCCCCCTCCACACTGGACCCTGCCTGCCTCGACTCCCCAGCAGCCATGGCACCTCCTGGGCACTCCCTTAGGACTTCTCACTTCCTCCCATCCAGGCCCGTGTCCCGCTTCCTGCCAATCTATGTACCTGCCACTCGTGGCTCCGGGAGAGGCAGTCCCGGGACCCCGTGCCTTTTGAGTGCCCTGGGGGAGAAGGTCGGCAAGGGAGCAGACACATCCAGAAAGGCCCCTGTGGAGGGAGGGGAGGCATGGGGACGGAGGAGCGCGCTCCGGGAGCGGAGGAGGCCCAGCGTGGCGGACAGAGGCATTGGCCAGAGGAAGAAAGAACTGGAAACCTTGATGTTCATCCACCATGTCCCAGTGGAGACTGGTTCCAGGGGCCCAGCGGTTTGACGCTGGAATGGAAAAGGCTGTGATGGAAGGCTGTTGGAGCAGGTGTTAACCGGAGAGGGTAAAGGTCAGAGGCCTGGAGGAAGCCCGCAAGGGCACAGATGGCATTCAGCCCTGGCGACACGGGGACGGGGCCCAGGCAGGGGCTCACGGCTCCTGTCACTCCTGAACAACTCTGTGGTCAGTGCTAGGGTAAGCCCTGCTGGGCAGGTGAGACCAGAGAGGAACCGCAGGGGAGGGCAGCAGGACCCACAGCCCTGGGCCCCCAGGGACTGGGGCTGAGAGCTTCCCGGAGCAGCTCTGGGCCACTTGGAGGCTGCTCAGGCCTTCCGTCCGTCACTCCCCCTTCCTACCCCAAGAAAAATGTGGTTTCACTGGCAGGAGGAGGAAATAAATGTCTTTGTGTTTGGTCTGTGGGAGTGTGACCTTCTCCAACCTGCCAGGGGCTGGGGCAGAGATTAACAGGCACTTCCCATCAGCGTCTGCCTCCCCGCCCACCCCCACCGGGAGGTGTAAGAAATCACAACACCCAGCCAGTGGGGCTGGGCGGTTATCGGGTGCAGGAGTGTTCTCGCTCCCCGGACTTGTCACTCTAGCTTCCAAAGTGTGTCCCCGCCTCCGGTCGTGGCGTGAGGTCATTGTCGAGAAGGAGTCAGCATCTCACCAGGCTGGAAGAAACCTTGGACTTTTTCCTGGCGGTCTCCGGGCCTCCTCTGGCTCGACTCACTCCGCTAAAGGCCAGTCCACGAGGCACCTTATTTACACACTTCTCAAGCCCCGGAGTCTGTTTGACTAATGGGGTTAGGTCACCGTGCTTATCTGCGTGATAACCTTCGGACAAAGTTCTCCTGGCCCCATATAACTGCATGGAAAGGAGGGTAAAAGGCAGTGATTGCCATTTGTCATCCACGCAACTTTCCAGAATTAACCTGGGAAGGTGGTTCCTTGCAAGACGGGCTGGCCCCAGTGACCCTTGGCTCTGGAACTCTTGCTAGTGCTCTCGAGGCTCCAAAAGCACCCAGGACCTTGGAGCTGGGGATGGTCCTGCGACTTGCCACGACCTGTGTGGCCTCAGGCAGGCTGATTCATTCATTGAAACAAAATTTCTGAGCATTTGCTCACCTCTCCTTCAGCAAGGTGCCCCCACCCCCCCCAGTAGGGTACCTCCCCGTGTTTATCCCCTACAGGCTGTTTCCGGCTAGTGTTGGCGTGGTTCCCAGGACTCACAGGAAAGTGTGTCAGCTGTCATCTGGAGTGACCTTGGTTCTGCCCAATGTCTTGGTCTCCCAGAACCAGGACATTCTCTCCCAGGTCCCATCAGTGTCTTTGCCATCATTTAAAGGCGGTCCTTCCAAAGCTCCAGGGCCCGCTCTGGCCACAATCTCCTGTCCTCCCACTTGCTTGTCCGTTCTCTGACCACAGGTGCATCTCCAGGCCTCGGGTGACGGTACTGTCCCCGGCTAGGGGCCCACTCAGGCTGTGGACTCTTCTTCTCTTAACTGGAACACTGTCCGGGACTCTTCATTCAAGCCCTCTCCTGCCCCCTGCCCCAGCCCTCCATCCTGCCGTCTTCTACCCGACCCCCCCCACACCTGGGTGAGAGTCTCACACCGGGGCTGCGAAGTGCCGTGCCCCTGTGCCTTGGCTCCAGGGGTGTCTAGAACACAGTCCAGTACCTAGAAGGTAATTGGTAAAGGTTTCCGTAATGAATTATGCTGCGTTTGAAGAGTTGGTTTGCTTTTCCTTTCTCGACTTTGGATCTCCTTCTTGCTCCTGAAGCTCTGGGGGACCTGGCCTCCTGTTTACAGACAAAACAGAAACTTTCATTGCTCCAACTGCCCACCCCCCCCCCACGGCTCTGCCTCTTTCCTCTTGTCACCAAGGAAGACCGACCCAGACTAAGGCCAGCCCGCCTCCCCCAGACTCTATTCAGAGTCCCCCACCTTCCCTATTGGGAACTCATCCCCTGTGGAAGTTTCTCATCTCACCATGCTTGTCCCTCATTAGCCACACAAACGCCCGCCTTAAGGCCACCTCCCCTCCCAGCTGCTTCCGCTCTCCCCACCGGCCTGGCTCCTCCTGGAAGCCCCTGCTGCCCTCTTCCAGGTCCTGGTCGGGGGGAGGGGCTGGGTGCTCTGTCTGGCCCCCTCCCCTAGGTCACCTCTCCTGCTCCCAGGGCTTTAATTACACCTCTTGCCTCCCCCGCCCCCCGCACTAATACAGACCAGGTATTCAACGAGGATTAAAGAAATGCAGCCTTGCTAGAGGTCACTTGGGATCGCGCCGTTCAGGGTCTCAGACTGGCTAGCCACGTGCACTCGCCCTGCCGGCCTTCTGGTGTGTGAGCGGCCCCACGGTGGAGCAGACTCAGTTGGGGGGGGAAGAGTACCCCCAAAAGAGGGAAGTCTTGATCGATTGAACTTAGTAGAAAAACACACATCCGACACGAGAAACCGGGATCTGGGCACAGACAGTCTTTCAAAGACCACGACCCAAGTCATCACAGGAGGCTGCAGGCGGTCCTCGGTGCCCCAGATCGGAAGCTTTGCAACAATTTCCATGAACACAAATCTGATGCCCTGGGAGGTGCAGTAACGGGGCGGGGGGAGGGGGGCGGCCCTGGCGGGAGGCCCCCTTCCCAACCCTGCCCGTCCACACACCCTGCCCCTTCCGAAGCACTCAAAATCGCTTTTCCTCCGGGCCTCCCCACTAGTGAACGCAAGCAATGCCCACGCTCTTGACCTCGGGGAGGGAGACTCTGGAGACTGCGTCACCCTCGCAGGCCAGGGCCTTGCTTACTGGAACCCTGGGGTGACCAAAGTGCCTCTGGGCTTGGAAGCAAGCGTGACTGGGTGCACGCCAGCGTCAGAGCGGGCACTCGAGGGACGGAATCACACAGGGCTCCGGCAGCATGCTGCAAGCTAGCTGCCACCGGGTTGTGGGCGGGAATGAAGCCGGCGGAGGCGGCAGTTTCAAGGGGGGACATCAGCGCTCTCCGTCCTAAGCTGCGTCACCCACCCTACCTGCCTCGGGCATCCACGCGGACTTCAGGGTGCTGCGGAGAGGCGATTGGGGGGTGGCTGGCAGCTCGCCCAGGGCCCCTCAGATGCAGAGGGCTGGGCAAACTCCTGCCCCTTGAAGCCAGGCCCATGTCTCCCCTCAGTCGGGTTTTGCTACAGTAACTAGGAGGACAGAGGACCCACGCCAGCCCGATAGGCCGATTTTGTCCATTCAGAGAGGTCAGAAACCCAGCCCTTGGGAGTTGCGCAGTGTGGGGTCGGAGGGCCGGGGGCTTGGAGAGGAGCCTCCCCAGGAGACAAGGACTGCTTTCCCGTGTTTTCAACAAAAGGAGCGGCAGCGGAAGCAAATGGGAGGCCGGGCACAGGCTACGGCTAAGTTCGGCTAATTCGCAGATGCTGGAAAGCTTGCGAACCTTCGATTTTACAAATCCTACTTGAAATGGAAGCCTTGTGCTGAAAGGCACCCCTTTGATCCTTTCTTCTCAGATACAGCGAACACTGGCCAGATTGTTTCAATTTCCGAATTTATTAAAATGATTAACCTCAATACTGCAAGTGCATGTACAAAATATTTGTAAAAAATGTTTTTAATGAAACGTTAAAGAACTTACCTCAAATGCTGAAAAAGTCCTTTTTTTTTTTTCATTCTTTCAGTACAAGGAATACATTGTATCTCAAAGGTATTACAACTCAGCAAAACAATTTAAAACAGTAATTTGAAAAATGATTGAAAATCGAACACTTTACATGTATTTTTATGATCACCTCCTAATTCTTACAATGCCAAAATCTTTACGAATCATTGCGCAAGCTCAAGCTCGAAGTTGTATGGAACGCAGCCTCTTCCAAGTGGTCGCCGTGTCACCGTGTGTGGCTCTCGCCATCCCACACGGGGAAGTTCCACGGGGGAGCCCAAGCAGCTCCGAGGCCCCCACCTGGAAAAACGGAAATCAGGTTTCCCTGAAAGGTCTGTGCACCCCGCCCCCCGGGGCACCGCTGCTGGGGCCCATGGGGAAGGTCAGCCTCGAAAAGCCGAGGCCACAATCAAGTTAAACAAACGTAAATAAGTTACTAAAATTAAGCTTCAAAACGGAGAAATGTGGGAAATGTGGTATTTTGTGACTTTTTCCTTTAGGGGGCAATTCCTGAAATGGCTGTCGTTGGTATTCCGGGAGACAGGCTGAGACTTAAGTCTCTGAACCTCTTTGACACGCTCCACACTAAGGCAGGAGTGAAAGGGGTGGCCCACGGCTTTCTGGTACTTTCCAGACACAGAGTCTAAGCTCGACCTTCCTCAGTGGCTGGAGTCTCACGCTTCTACCCCGAGGGACAACGTGAGGACCGGATGTGGTTCACAACCGCTCTGAGGGCCTCGGGACAGAACCCCAGGGGCACTGTTCTGCTTCGCAGGGGGGGACGGAGCACACGCAGAGCAGGGGCGGTGGGGGGGAGTGCAGCAGGGAAGCGGGTCTGCACCTGCCCTCCACGCTACTACCTGAGGGGTGACCTGCATGGGACAGACGGGAATGAGGCGACGTTAAGACCACACGAGTAACTCTTTAAAGAACATGAGGAGAAACAAAAACTCTATATTGCAAACACTTTTATGAATATTATTAATTTCTACACGGAACCCCTATTGGCAATCGTTTTATGGGACTCAGTTTAAAGGGTGTTCCCCAGAACCTGGCAACTAGCAGGAATCACCTAGAAGTAAGAGTAAGCATTGAGGTTTTCTCCACTGGACTTTTCGTTATGGGCAGATTCCTTTTAATATCTTAAGACATGGGCTACTTTTCTACAGACACTACACGAATCCCCTAAATCGGTCTTACTCAGGAACACTGTATATCTGAAAGTACACGTACACATTTCCCAGAAATAAGGAGACCCACTGGCGTCAAACACCTGCTACAGCTTTATATTCCCAAATTCTTTGTCCAATGATTTGTAAAATAACCCAGAGAAATGAAAGGTTGGTATTGAACATAAAGTAGTAATCAAAAATCTGCTCATTAAGTTACTTAAAATTAATTTCTCTTCTCAAAGTGCTTAAAAAAAAAACAAATTAAATCTGACTCCTCTTTTCGTTTAACTGATAATATAGTCAAAAAATCTTTGATATTTTCATACATAAACTAACAGAAGCCGAGAACTCCCACTGATGCAGTGCTTAAAACTATATATTTTATACTCTCCTATTTTATTGGCATGAATATTTCTAAACTTAAAAACCTTCCTGGTAAGTTCTTTTAATTTCTTATGACAAAAATTTCTCACAACACACAAATATTTACAACATATACATTGTTCTCAGTTCTTTACATTGAATTTCAAAGACAAACATCTTTATAGGTTACCACAGAACAAAAGCTGTGACTCATGTCTTTATTTCATAAACTATTATAAGTTAAAGTGAATAGAGTTTTTAATATTCCTTGTAGCATTTTACAAGTGCAACAGAAACCTTGAAGACCAAACGAAGAGAGCTGTAGTTCATCAGGTCAATGTCGCCTGTTGTCCTCACATTGTTCACAGCAAAGTTTTGAAAAAATAAGCACCAATCATTCTTGCAAAGAACAATTTTATCTAAAAGGATCGAAAAGTGTTAAATACAAGGTCTTTAATTTACATGACAAGCAATAAATACAGACTCGGAACTCGTCCCCCACACTGCCACTCTCCTACAGAAAATGTACTGGCGAGTAAGCGGTCACGCGTGTCACTGTACTTTTTTTTTTTTTTTAAAGAAACCAATTCGACTCCTGACCGATGGCTTGCTCTTTTGAGCAAGGCCCCGCACAGTACACCTGGGCCAGCGAACAGTGTGAAACTGACAAACTCCGAGGGGGTGGGGGGAGAACATCTAGCAGATAAATCAAAAAGCCGAAGATCATTGCTGGTGATATTAGCATATACTAGAAAACCTTAATATGCTGCTACTATGATTTGTTTTAAATTATTGTTTAGTCATATATTAAAGAGCCAGTTGATGCTCTTGGTTAAAAAAAAAAGAAGAAGAAAAAAAAGAAGAGGGAAAAAAAAAGGAAAAAGAAAATTGTGTAACCACATTATTGTTTTCAACGTCCCGTATGGAAAGTCGCTATCACTGTACAATTTCGCTTGAGCCTTTATTTTACAACTGGGCTTTCCCTCTACCTCAGAATTGCACGTAGGAAGGCTATTTAAAAAGTACAATAAAAATTTGCACAAATCAGACTTAGGGAGGGTCAGCGGGCTGTACACTTTCTACAGTATGACGCTGCTACGTGGAGAGAGGAGGGAAGCGCGGCCGCTAGAACGGTCTCGGGTGAGGGATCACTGGCGGGAAGTTGTTTTTATTTCTTTAAAGTAGGTCTCCCAGGCCAAACCGAGGCCGCGAGCTCACGCGTTGAGCCGCAAAGACTGGTCTTCTCTCCTCCGCGAGGAGATGTCAATGTCGATGGAGTCCTTGCCCACGATCAGCCGCAGGCGCTTGGCCGGAGGGAGGGGAATGAAGTCATCCTCGAAGTCCTCCTCGTAGTCCTCGTCCTCCTCGTCGCCGTCCGAGGAGGAGGGCTCGTCTGTGCTCTCCTCCCCGTACCGGCCGTAGTCGTCCACTTCCATGCGGGACTCCAGCAGCGAGAGAGGGTCGCCGCAGCACACCCCGTTCTCGTGAAGGCCCTCGGGGTGCGGCCCCCGACCCTCCTCGTCGCGCTTCAGCTGGATCTTCAGTTTCGTGGCGCTGCTGCCCGACCCTGAGTTAAACCCGTTGTTGAGCTTGGCTACATACAGGTTGTTATCGTTCTCGTGGTCTTTGCTTAGCTTGATGCTTATTTTTGAGGAATTCATGCCGTCGCTCTCCGGGTCGCTGGTCTTGCTGCTGCTGTCGTGGCGCCTCCGAAGAGTCAATTTGGGGATCCCAGAGTTATTCTCCAGGATCAGCTGTGCGTCATACCTGGTGATTCGCCTCTTCTTTTTACTTTTTGCAGTTCTGAAGCCGTCCTTCGTCTTGAAGCTGTCGGACGTGACGACTGGCCCGCCGCCGGGTGAAGGCGCCCAGTCCGGGTAGGCCCCGGGCGCAGGTTCCGGGGTGCCGCGCTCGGCCGGCTCGCAGGGGGCCCCCAGCACCTCGGGCGCCACGCCGGCTTCTCCGGGGGAGTCCGGCCCGTCGGCAGGCTCCTCGGCTTTCGCCAACGGTTTCCCGAGTTTCCCTTGCCGTGATTTCTTCTTCGACAGGCCGCTGTCACTCCTCGGACACTTGGCTTCCCCGCTGGGCGCCGCCCCAGGGGTCAGGTCCCCGTCCTGTGCCCGGGCAGCCGGCTGCTCGCCGCCACCGCCGTCCGGGCCTGCTGCTGGCGAGCCGCTCTTATAGCCGTCCGACGGGCTGGGATCCAGCGGGAGGTCAGAGGGCTCCTTCGGGGTCGTCCTCGTCCGTGCAGACCGCCTGGTGGTGTAGGCGCAGGGGGCGCCATGCCCCAGCGGCGGGGCACCTCGCCCGGAGCCCGCCCGGTGCTCCCGCGCCGCGTGTCTAGTTAAGCACCCACCGGCCGCCGCGGCCGGAGCCGGTCCTTCGGGCTCCTTCTCTTTCTTAATGGGTAAGTTTTTATACAGAACTACTTTGGGCTCTTTGAGTACTAAGTTTCCCATCTCGAGTTTTCTTGAAGCGTTCTTTTGCTCCAGCCGTTTGCAATGATTTCTTAATTTTATCTTTGAAAGTAAAGGCTTTGCAGGCTTTTTCAGTTTCTTTGGTTCCCTGGAATTGTTTCCATGAGTTAGCTTAGATGAGGTAGAGTCGGAAGAAGCTGGAATTCTTGACATAGACTGCCTTGTTAACGTTCTGTTCTTGCTGTTCTTTTTCACACCGACGGAAGATTTTCGGTTAGGAGCTGCAAGTTAAGAAGAAGAAAAAGGATGAAAACCAGCCCGGGGAACACAGGTGCACTCAACACGACGCCCAAACCTGCGGGCTACGAGAGGGTCGGATCACAGCAGCGCGTGAGGGGACCCCGCTGGTCTCGGCCGACACACGGGCAACCCCAGCCGCCTTCCTGTAATTTCCCAACCGCTGCCTCCGGTTTACGGAGCACCTCGGTGTCTCCCGCAGCGAGGACCTGCGCTCCACCCGAAGCTCGTCCATAACCCACTGTGATACTTGTCCGAAGTAAGTATTTCTTTTCCTGGGCTATTTCCTTGAGTCTTTGTAAACTTGAGGAAAAATCAGATTTTCTTTCACAAATTCTCAACATCATTTAAGATAGGTTTCTAAGACCCGTGACTCATCGACTCCAAGGAAGGATATTACTTGACCGGTGATACAGAACAGAAATACGTCATCACTGAGCTCTAACAGACACTCTACCACAGTGGTTTCAAACAAGCAAGACAGACCCTAAGAATTATACACCGTTAATCCCACAACGAGCCGCACCTCACAAAGTTCTTGCTCCAACCCCGTGAGGGCCACAGCAGACTTCCAGGGGCGGCAGAACGTTCTTGGCCGCGTCCCTCCAGGGACCGCCTGCTGCCAACCACCGAACTGAGGCGGGAAGAAGCCTGCGACTAGAATTACACTCTTGGGACAAAGGGGGATCCAACTTCCTCTGAACAAGCACACGGAAAGGCTGCGAGGACCCTACTGGGAATCCCCAACCCGAGGACCCCGATCGGATTTGCAAAATGCTTATAGGTGACTCAAGTTTAAGCTGCTTCCGCAGTGAGCTTGACCTTACCAGGGACTTTCTGCTGTCTTTTTCTCTCCGTTGACAGTATGGACCTGTGTGCACAGCATTTTACAGGAGTCCATTTCTCATTTCCTTATGGTCCCCGCCGGCCCCCACCCGAAACCCCTTCCTCATCAAGCTACTCCTTTGGGTCATCCACTAAGGAAGCTGAGATGACGGAAGTAAGAATCCCCACTTCTCACCAGAAAACAGGGAGAGAAAAAGTGGCTATGGGTAAACCAAACACACTGCCCAGCAGAGACTTGTCGCCGTGGACTTGGCCAAACGTTGCCAGGGCGACGGCTGTTCCCTCTGCATGGCTCAGCAAGTAAGTGACCACTAGTTAGCTTCTACTGAGAGAGAGAACAAGAATGCGCTACAAGCACTCCCAACATATCAAACCACCGAGAGAAGGCTCTGGACTCAAGGGGGTCTTGTAAGAGGCTCTGGGGTACCCAAACCAGCACAGCTCCCAGGAGCGAGCGCCCGGACTGGACCCAGAAGGCGCTTCTCCGTATGGGCTCCCCACCCCAAGGCAGCCACTCATTCTTAAAACAGCCGGAGTTGTGGTTTGGGCGCCATTCGACCGGAGAACCGATGTTGCATGAACCAGAATCCTACAAACTTGCCGGAAATGATTTTTGAAAACACGAGCCTATACAGGGCCTTCTTTTGTTACGGGATTTCTTTATGCTCACGAGGCTTCCTCCGAGGTCCACTGGACAGGTGCTTGCTGGCGTAGGTGCAGGCCGGCGTCCGGCGTCCGGCACTTGGCCTTCTCAACCGTGGCTGTGAAGTCCCCCGGCTCAGCCCAGACTCCTCGAGGACCACTCCAGGACCAAACTTGGTGGCTGCCGGCCTCCCTGTTCCTTTTGCCGCCCGTTCCCGCGCCGCACCCACCACCCCTTCAGCACACACACACCCCATGTGCTGGACCGCAAGCCCGCTGCAACCTGGATCCAGCTCATCCCTCTAATGAGACAGCCTTTGGCAACCCTGGAAAACCTCATCACGCCATCCGGCGGCCACTCTCCAGCCCTGCCTTCCTCTTCCTTTCTCTGCAGAATGGGACACTACTCACCGGTTTTCTTCCTGAAAACTCCCATCCCACTGGCTGCCCACAGGGGCATACTCTCGCGTGCCCTGCCCTCTGCCCCCCGCAACTGCGCTCCTCAGGCCTCTGCTGTCCTAGACCCTCTGGAAACCACATGCCTTCTCTGTGTGACAGGCACCCACCCCCGCCCCCTGCACGGCTCTTACCACTGGTGCACTGGTACTTTCCCTAGCCTCCCTCCTAGATTACAGATCGGGAACGCCAAACACCCGCCGGCATCTAGACGGTCCCGAGGATGGACCCCTTATCACAGTCAACATACCCCCGAACTGAACTCAGCGTCAAGCTTCATGGCTGCTCTCCCTCTAAATTCTCCATCCTGCTCAGGAGCACCACCATCCACACAGACAGCTGCCCAAGCGGGCGGCGGGAGGTCACCCCGCCCTCCTGCTTTCCCTAACTGCCTTCCCCAGTCAGCCACCATGTCCCGTGGAGCCCCCTCCTGCGGTGTCCCTGCGGCCATCTACTTCTCTCGCCTCATAGTCCCCCGCCTGAACCGCCGCGACTCCCTCCCCTACTTTTTCTCATCTCTCCCATTGCTTCCCAGCAGCCTGTTCTCTACCCTGTGGCCGGAGTGACTTTCCTAGTACGTGTCACTGCCGGGCTTTAAGACTTTCAGTAACCGAATGCACTCAGAATCAATCCAAAAATGCCAACAATGGTCATATCCCTCCTTCCTACCCCCTACTCCAGCCATGATCTACTTTCCTTATTCGGGTCCTACACTCATCCCCGTGTCTCCATTTATGAATTCCCTCCGCCCTGAAGACACTTTACTTGGCCAGTCCCCTCCCCCCTTTAAGACTTCAATTAAGAAATGCTTCGCTCGGGGAGACCTTCAGGACTTTCTACAAATGACCCTTTCTGTTTTCAGAGCACCTGAGATCCTCCTTAGTCCGGCTCCTTTCTTATCCCATTAGGTGAGTCTCATTTTCTGGTGATTCTGCATTCGCCCTTGCTTCCAAAGGACTCCCTGCCAGCCGACCGCGGGACCCACCGACAAGGCGCTCGTGTTTGTGTTCTACACCACACAGAACGGACTGCGCCAGATGCTGTGGATTTGTTGATACGGAGATCTCACGCGTGTTCGTGTACTGGTCAGTCTAGCCTTTCGTTTTAAAAAGTTTCTCAACAAAACCCAGCAGAGGTATGATCATCAAGTCCAAGGTCAGAAGAGACCCAGAGAAGCTGGGCAAGGCCGACGTGAGCAATGTGACGAAGATGGGAGCCCCGTGGGCGCCAAGGGCTCCTCCTCCCGGACGGGTCTACGCCGCCCTGGTTCGGGAGGACAGGGATGGTAGGCTAGAGGAGGACAGCATCAATGCTGCCGAGTGGGAGTCGGTCCAGGGACTGACGACTCTGACTCGGGGGAGATCGGGCACCCCTGCGGCTGCTCTGGCCTTGGCGCAGCCACACCACGGGGCGACTCTGCGGCCTGGCGGCGGGGACAGATCCCCAGTGCACAAACCTAAGACAGTCATTCTAGGTGCGGAGACACGTTCTTAGCAATTATTATATGCCGATGCTGTGCGAAATGGCCCAATCAGTATGATCTCAATCCTAACACGCCTTCTTCGTAGTGCTAAGTCCACGGGGCAACCGAGCGCGTCCGGCTGAGCGTGCCTCAGATGGCCCACCTGCCGGGGGAGAGCCGGCATCTGGACAGAGTGGCGTGTGTGACTCAAGAGCTACCGTACTAAGTATGCCGCAGAGTTACAGTGGCGGTCCCTGCTCCTGGGGACAGGACCCGCACGGCACGGCCCTCACTGCCACCTCACGGTGCCCTCCAAATCACAAGGCAGCCCCGTGTGCGCATCGAGAATGACAGCCAGACACGAGCAGCGAAATGACATCAAAGCTCCCCGCGCGCCCGGACTGGCTTCGGTACTGGCAAGGCCCCAGAAATGCACACTGTCCCCGTGAACCAAGGGAACACGAGGGCCGGCCACAGCCTGCCATCTTCAGAACTTGAAGATCCAGAAAACCCTGAGCGAGACTGTAGAGCTCAGTTCGAGTCTATCAGGCACAACAAGCATCTTCCATCAGACACGACCAGCGGAGACCGGCAGGAGCAGCCTGCAAGTGGCTGTCGGAAAGGACCGAGCAGTAGCCTACCGGCTCAGCATCAAGGAGGGTTCAGATCGGCAGTGAGGTCTGTGGCAGCTGACAGTGAGCAGCGGGTGGCCCAGTCCACTATCTCTAGGACGGGCGCTCCGGAGTTAAGACCAACTCCTTCCACCGGCCGTGTCTTCCAGGCCTCACAGCAACCCGTGGCCCTGGCACGACTCAGCCGGTTCGCGGCACTACGGGGGGGGCCTAGCCGTCGAGCCACGAGAGGCCTGAGACAGCACGCTCTTCTAACAATGGCCTTAAAATTCAGGCTTGTGGACTGAATTTGTGAAAATGGATTTCTCGTCATCTCCTCTTTCCAGACGCTAAAGCCAACAGTCTACGTGTGGCTCTCGAGACACCTTTCAAAAAAGAGATCTGTGCAGAAGAAAGAATTTTTCTCCCGACTAGGCAGAGGTGTCTCTCTAAAAAAGAACACACAAGCTGTTCACCGCCTCCTCTGGGAGACGCTCGGGCGGCCCTGGCTTTGCTCCCAGCTGCGATCTCAAAAAGTCTTTCTTTCGAACAGGTAGGAGGTTACGGTCGAGACGCAGACACCAAAAGCAATCCCTTCTGAAAGAAAACCCGTGGGGACCTGACGGGACACTGCCGTGACGGTGGCCCAGTGGAGGGCGGGCTGCGAGGGCTGCTGCGAAGTCTCTCGCTCCCCCGGAGTGCGGGACCGCGGACCGCGCCCGTCAACTCCCAGCGCCCGGCCCTCCACGTCGGCTCCGTCCACCCTCCCAGTCCCGACAACCGTAATCCTGCAGAAAGGTGATCTGAACCTTCAGCCCCCCCCTCCATCGGCAATCACTAGGGAGCGCTGCATCGCCCTTCGGTGAGGCTGAGACCCCGGGTCAGAGGGACCCCGGCTCACTCTGTGCTTGCGCCCTGGCGCTCGCAGCCTGCTGGGCTTGACGACCTGGGTGCTTGCCGCGCCCTGAGGGATGGGCCTGAGTCTCAGACATTTCCGCAGCTCTTCAGCAACTAGGAGGCTTCTGAGGATTTGGCTTACTAAGAAATACTCCCCAGACGGCCACACTTTCAGAGGCTGCCTACGTTAGGCTCTTTTCGACTCCGTGGTGACCCGAGTTCAGTATGTATACAGTAGGAATAGAGCTAATGCCCCCCGTGTCACAGAGCCGTCCGGCGTGCGCAGCGTGGTGGCCGTGTCCGCGCTCTGTAGTGTTTCATGCATATATTTCTAAACCGGGCTTCACAAGTCTCCAGTTTCGCCAAGGAACCAGACTCCGAAAACAAACGTTGCTTATGTTCCATTTATTGTGAGAACCAACAGTCAACAGCGAATGGCAGGCTAACTGCGCTTTCTGCTCACTCGGGGCATGGACACTGGGCTAGGAACACGGTACCGCTCTTCCGCTACGGGGTGACACCTGGCCCCTGACCTCCAGCGGCAGGTGGACGCAGGAACTCACGGCATGACATTCCCCATCGCGGGAGAGGCCTCCCCTTCTGGCCAGGGTTTTCTGCAGGGGAGGGGTGCACCGCGCTGGGCTGCAAACAGCTGAAGGTGGGGGAGGCCCTCAAGCAGCGCGACTTCCAGAGGCGTCAAGGCGCTACCAAGGACCTATGGCCCCCTGGCGTGGCAAAACAGGTGTCCCTAGAGATCACTGAGTCAAAACTCTGAAACTTTATTCCTGTCGGAAACAAGTCAGACTAGCGAGCCTACAGCTTTAGTGGCAATGAGAGGAAACTGGTGTTACCCAGAGGAAACCGGCAGCCATGAGCATGGTCCCAGGACTTCAAAGTTCCACCAACAGGACGCTCTTCCCTTTGCCCGGCTACGCTGGCTCCACTTTCTTTCCTCTTTATGCTCCGTTCTCTCTGTTTCCAGTTTCCATTCGGTCTTGCCCCCACGCACAACCGGTATCTTAATGCTGGCTTCTTCGTGGCACCTCTCTTGCTGCTTTCCGTGGTGGCTAAGGCACCACGTGCGAGTACCAGCGACCTTCCGAACGTTCCGCTATCGCAACTCTGGCCTGGGAGCTGGTGGTCTGGTGGACGGGCTCAGTTCAGTTGGAAAAGGGCAAGCAAGCGACAAAAAGGTGGAAGCCTTGAGGCCAGAGCTAGGAGCCGCCCAGGCTGGCATCGCGCGTGCTAAGGGACTGGCTCGGCGCGGGGACACGGATGTGCCTCCACACCTCTACCCAGTCCTCCGTCTTCCTGCAGGACCTACCACCATCGCCACAGTCAAACTAACACCTTGAAAATGTTTCTCTCAAACACAGGACGACCCTGGAACACATGATGAAGAATGGAGTATCCAGTTACCAGGAATTCAAGAAAAGCAGACAGTTCAGTCTAGAGGACAGGACTGAATCTGGAGGCGGGAGACAGACGCTTTTGTGCTCGGACCGTTTCTAGAACCTTGCGGTGCTGCTGAAGCATGTGAGTCCCAGAGCTTCTCTCAATATTTAAAAGATCGAAACTACTGAAGTGAAGCATACTTTAGAAAGACAACTGTGTGAAAATACTTTAAAAAATAGTAATAAAAAAAGAAGATAGATGCTCATCAATCTCCCTTACTTACTTGCATTGTTTTTTTCCTGAGTGGTGTCTGCATCAGTGTTAGAGCTGACAGACTGACTGTCTGAGTTTTTGCTGCTGTCACCTAACTTTTTAAGCCTATTTAAGCGTTTATCTGTCTCTCTGAGTCCGTATTTGCTATTGATAACAGGAGCAGGTGCCGGCAGTCCCACTCTGGATTTAAAAGCACCGGTTCCCCGTCTGAAAGAGAAAACAGCACAGGTTAAACAGTGTTCCCACTCTAAGGTCACGTGCTGAGGGCTCACGGCCACATCAGGTCAACAGATGTGGCGCGCTGATGAGGCCTCAATAACCACTGGAAATCTGCCAAGTCTAGGACTCGCCAAAGAATTAAAAATGTACAGAAAACTAATGCAAAAAACCCTCTAGATTTTAAACAACAAATTATTGTGACTATTATCAACTGATTATTCACTGCCCATGAGAAACTCCTAGACCCTGAAGTCCAGGTGTAGATGGAAATAACTAATCCTTCCATTTCAAAGCTGGTGAGTCCAATCAGGTCTACATTGTGGCTGAATTAACCCACCTGTTAATTGTATTTCAGCTCTGCTCTACGCAATTTACCTCTACAACACTGCATATTAAGAATTAATGAATTAAAAAGAAACCAGAGAATTTCCACAAATTAATTCATTACTTAGAGCTCGATGTTACATACAAATATTAACTAAAAAATCTATGCAAGATGGCTACACTGTATCAGTGAAAATCTGACTTCCAGAACAATAAAAACTGTTTAATTTCTTTCAAGTTATTAAGATAAACATGAACGACCATAATTAACACAATGTTACTTAATAAAGGGCATTAAAAGACTTGCTTTTATCACAGGACAAGAATCGTTTGTAGCTTACTCTAATAATTTCTATTTTTTAAAATAATTTCTATTTTTATATAAATTCTTCCGAAGTGAAAGTGCTCAGGAAAGGCTCTCGTCGACCTTACTGAACCTCGCTTTGCAGACATTAACTTTATTCAGTGAGTACTGGTGATTTTCTACTCAGCTCAACTTGAGAGTGTAACTTAGGTTAAAAAAAAGGTGTTACATATTACAATTAAAAAAATGAAAAAATCCCTTTGGTCAAAATTGCCTTCACTGACTTGCTTCTGTCTTCAGCTAGTCAACGAAAAGCTGTACAATAGCCTTTGAACACATAGTAAGGCTGAGGGCGCCCTCCAGTCTGGGGGCAGGACTGGCCTCCGCAGGGGCCCACACAGTTCCCTCTTTTCAGGATGTGGTTGAAGACACAGTGACTTCCCCAAGTGACCACAGTGCTCCAGTTTCAGCGAAGGGACAACAAAACTTTCGATTCCCCTTCCTACAATCTGACCTCTTAGAGCTTAGGGGCCACACACCTAAACCCATCACCAAAACCATTTCTGGTAAGTAGGGTGAGCATTCTTGCTTTCTATACTTTTCCAGAACAGATCTGGTATTCCACTTTTACCACCATTTCTGCAAAAAAATCACAACAAACTGGGAGCCTGAGTAGCTCAGCTGGCTAAGCATTTGCTTTCTGCCCAGGTCATGATCTCAGGGTCCTAGGATGGGAGTCCCGCATGGGGTGGGGGGGGGGGCGGGGGGGGGGGGTCCCTGCTCAGCGGGGAGCCTGCTTCCCCCTTGGCCTCTGCCCCTCCCCTGCTTGCATGTGCGCTTCTCTCTCAAATAAAGAAAATCTTAAAAAAAAAAAAATCACAACAAACTTATTGTGTGGCTGCCTCAGTTCTGGTCTTGGCAAGTGTGTTAGAAGTCATGGGGGGGGCGCACCTGGGTGGCTCAGTGGGTTAAAGCCTCTGCCTTTGCCTCAGGTCATGATCCCAGGGTTCTGGGATAGAGTCCAATCGGGCTCTCCGCTCAGCAGGGAGCCTGCTTCCTCCTCTCTCTCTCTGCCTGACTCTCTGCCTACTTGTGATCTCTGCCTGTCAAATAAATAAATAAAATCTTTAAAAAAAAAAAAAAAGTCACAGTAAAACGTCCAAGTAATCGTTACCCAGACGGGCAAGCAGTTCCCACTCCACACGAAAACATGTGCAGACAGAGAATGCAGAAATGTCAAAGGCAATTTTATCTGACAGGGCTCAAGAGAGTAATATAGTATTTTGAGATATTCCAGGTCTTTCCCCCTTAACCTACAACATTTCTGGTTCATTTCTTGAAAAATTGGCCACACTTAAATTACGCTTAAATACAAATAATCATGGTGGAATTATTTTTTCTGGAACTTAGAGGGTGTTTTGGTTTTAGGTAAAACTCTACTATTCCTCCGCTTCTCTACTCCCTGCTTTTCTCTTTCTAACGTATGCAAGGGAGGCGCGCTCCAGCTTGCGCAAGGAGCACAACAATCCCAGATCTAAGCCAGGAAGCACCAGAGGCCCGTCAGCCGCCTGCACGCCCTGAGCCCCGGGTACCAGCGTTAACCGCCTGCCCGGGTACCATCCCCTGCTCCTCTGCCACGGACCACGCACCCGTCTATGCTGGTAGTTCTTTTTAAGCAAACAAAACCAAAAACACAACCAAAACGTATGGTAACACTCAGCAATCAGCTTTATCGTCATGCGATGGACGAACACATCTAAACTGAACACAGGTTTTGGAAACTGTATTTTTTACCCTGCATGAACAAACACGCCATGATGCAGTCAATCATTCCACATTGGTGGTCAGTGAAACTTGCAGGGGTTTGTTTTTGTCCGCCACCGTGAACACTGCCCTTGCAAACCGACTCCTGACTAGCGAGGGCTTTTTCCACAGGAGAGACTGTTCCATGGGGGACTGACCCCCGGCAGAAGCACACTTACTCTGAACGACGCTGTCACACGACGCACGGCCCTACTAACAGGTGAGTGCCCGCTTCTCCATACCCTCACCACCGCTACAGACTGTCTCTCTCACATTTTGCCAATCGGACAGTGATAACGAACACCTGATTACTGTCCTAACTGCCTCGTTTATGGCCATGGTTTTCTGTGCGGTATCCTCCTTACCCTTCTCTTCCAGAGTCTGTCTTTTGAGCTTCTAGGACTTTCTGTTGTTCGGATTATTAACTTTGCCATCTGCGTACTGTTTTCCCTTTGGTTCATCAGTCGTCTTTGATTTTACTTTTGACATTTCAAACATTTTTGTATTCACTGTTTTTTATCTTCCTTCTTTCAAAACATCTCTACTACGCCTTTTTCTAACAATTTTGCATTGTATTTTTAAATTTTCATCTTTAACCCATCTTGAACTCAGCTTGGTCTTCTTCCGGATGCAGAGCGAATGATACTAACATCATTCATTAGACAAATCCTCATCTCCCCGTGTGGGCTATCAGATCTCACACACATTCGCCTCTCTTTCAGGCCTCTCTGTTCGTGTCCTTTTATCCGTTTGTTCACTTCTGGGCCAAAGGCATCCAGTGTTGATCACAACAGGTTCCTGGCTACTTCTGATACCAATGCAAATCTCCTCTAACTCTACTTTAATAAGAGTAAGAAAGTAACTTTACTTTCTTGGCTATCATCATATTTCCACATAAACTTAAAAATAATCTAATCCTTCATATTTTTTGGTACCTCATTAGAGTTTATTTCTCACATTTTCTGCAGTAAAACCCACAGCACTTACCCAGGAGCCCATCAGATCCCAAAAGCGATCGTCAGGATGGTGGCAGCCACAAAGGAGCTTCAAACGCTCCTGGACGCACCCTGGACGCTCACCGATGGTCTCAGAGCCTTTGTAAGCCTCGGCTCGCCCGCCTCTCCCATCCTGCAGCCCCTGGCAGAGCGCATGTGTGCATGTCCCTGTCACTGCTGCCCTCACAGCGGGCATCGCACTAGGTCTGTCCACCTGGCACGTACCAGACCTTACCCAAGTCAACTGCTCAGTTAACCGCTGACCAGTAACTGGGTGAGTCCGACTCGTCTCTCTTGGGTGTTCCTAAGACTTTCAAGAATATTTACGATCAATTTAAATCGATGTGCTCAAACAGTGTGAAAAGAGCCTTGGCTACTGCCGGGAGTGAGCCTTTCCACCACAAACAGATCTGCTCGTGTGTCTACTTACTCCTCACACTAACCCTGTGGGGAGCTGGGCTCACCCCCACCTGGCCAGTGAGAAACCGAGGCTCACAGCGCCCAGAAGTGCCTGAGGAGCAGGACACACGCGATTCCAGGAAAAGAGCAGCTTCAGGCCGGGTTCGGAATCCCGAGTACGCGGTTACGTTTCTCCGAGCCGCCTCCAAAAGCTGATTCGGCACACCGTTTGCTGTGTTCGTTCATTCGGTGACCGAATATTTATCAAGAACCCACTAGTTAGTGCCAGGCACTGTTCCGGAGGCTGGGGATACAGCAGCAAGCGAAAAGGCTGAGAAATCTCTGCCTCCAGAGAGCTTCCATTCCAGGGGGCAAATGACCAGAAGCCACAGAGTAATCTGACAGCTAACATCTGAGAACTGACTGTGCTGTTCTGTGACCTTCGCGGGAAGTAACAAACTTAACCCTCACAGTGACCCCGCGAGCTCGCTTCTAGTGTTATCCCCACTTTACAGATGGGGTAAGTGAGGCACAGAAAGCACCTAAGCTGCTCAAGCTCTCGCAGCTGACGAAGTGCGGCCACAGTGTCTCAGCTCCGGCAGTCGGCACTCGGCTCAGGCACATCGGTGAGGCATTACTCAAGTATAATTAAACCACTTCGTGGACTAGAGCTCTTTTTGTGAGCTGCTCTAAGATTTAACCAACATTCAAACCACTTTTTATGTAGAAAATAAATTTTTTACACCCATTCCCCCCGCCCCCCCAAAAAAGGGAGGGGGCAAAAACTCAGCGGCACCACGAACAGGTTTTCTGCCATTCCTTGTGGCAAGGACTACGGTGACGGGAGAGAAATGGCTGGGACAGCACCAGGACTCCAGGTTTCTGCTCTCTTGGGACACAGGGCGATACTTCAAGCTACCTGGAAGGAGGGGAAGTGAGGCCTCTGGGGCATTCCCTCTCTCCGCAGGCTGGCTGGCTGCCGGCTGGGTGTTTCTAGAGGGAGGAGCAGCAAAAGCAGTATGAAGTGGACAGGACGAGGGCTCTGAAGTTTGGCTGCCCGGGGTTCAGACACTCCCGTTTTTGTCCTTGCCATGTGGACCTGTCACTGGTACTCTCTCTCAGGATGGCCGTGAAGGCCGAACGAGTCAGGGTTCGTAAAGCGCCTAGCACAGCACAAGGTAAGAAAAACGGACCCACGAAATCCAGGTTTGCTCTGCTGAGTGGCCTGTGCCAACATGGACTGCCTCGTGACAGAGTACTTCCCGCAGCACTAAGCCGGACAAGCCCGTGAGGCCACCTCTGGGAGCTCTTCTATGCAGAAGCCGGTGCAACGAGTGAGTGGGAACCAGCAGTCCCACCACGTCCGATCTGGGGGATTTCTACACGCACTCCAGAATCCTGATGGGTCGCAAGAGATTCCTTATTAAAGAAGAGACAGAACTCGGGAATTACGAAAAGCATGGGCATCATGCTTTTGGTGAGCACAGCAGAACGTGAACACAGGCCGAATCGCTATGCCGCACACCTGAAACTGACGTGCTGTGGTGTGTCAACTACACTCGGATAAAAAAATTAAAACCAACCAACCATAAAAATTCCAGAAGCCACAGTTTGGTAATACCCAAGACAACTTCAGGCTTTTTAACCAAATTATCAGTGGTGGATGTCACGTGCCATTTTTTGGGCAACCCCACTCTGCACTCTGTGTGTGTGTGTGTGTGTGTGTGTGTGTGTGTGTTATTTCCCATTCTCTCCTTAGGCACACTGGCACCCTGAGCTCCTCAGCAGCAGCAGCAGCAGAAGAAGAACATTTCACAGGCCGAAGTGCCAACTCCCTGAGGAGCTCTGCATCTTCGGCTGCTCACGCGCGCTGTGCCAGGTGCAAGGCTACGGAACACAGACGACCGCCCTGCGTGGAGGAAGTGACATCAGCCGTGCCCACCACCGCCTTACTTGATACGCTACCTTTCGCAAGTGTAACACTCGCAGAACTCATTATTTTCTCCAAAAAACCCGTCTCCGTAATAACAAGAAATCTCTTCTCCAGGCTCAATGTCTCTCAGGGCCTTCACACACGCCGTATCTCGACCGGTTGACACAAACTGAAATACAAAGGGCTCATTAAGAAACTCACACGTGAGGCAGGAACAAAACACAGGAAATAAAGAAAGGTCTCCGCTTACCTTGCAGTTAGGTCTGCAATCTGAAAAATGTCCAAAAGATAAAGTCAATTAACTGTAGATAAGATCTGAAACACGAACAATTACAGAAATCTGAAATAAGCTTTCCACATAATTTTACAACTTTCGACAGAAGTTTACGTCTCAAGCTCAACCACATCATTATTTATTTACTAAGCTGGTGGGGGAAGATAGAGATGACCCATCGCCCACCTCCTCTGCAGGGAGACGAGGTTTTAGGCGGTCTGACGCGGCCACTCCAAGTCTTAGCAGTCTGCCCGCCACTCGCGCCCGCCCGACAAGCGCAGCTTACCATGGTTTATAAAGGCGGCGGGGCCAAGCCAGAGCTGAGCACAGTTTTTCCTCGTGGAATACATGACACTGAAGTCGTTCTCTCCGTGTCTAAGTAGCATGTTCTCCTCAATTTCTGAAAGTTCGGCAATACAACCCACCAGTAATTCTATTTTGTCATTTCGTTTCCTATTTAAAATATGTCATGTTAAAAATTACTAGTAATTATAAATAACAAGGCTTCTTGTTAATAAAATAAGCCTGTCCAATCAACAGCAGGAATTGAGAATGCCTAGTTGTGTGTCTATCAGCGGAGCCCCTGGGACCTCCACCGGGCTCCGCCCTCGCCCACCCCGGCAGCCCCCTCCCGCCTTGCCCCCCGGCTGCCTGCGCAGCTGCCTGGTTGCTCTGGGAGCCCGGGAGGCACTGCAGGCCGGAAGCCAGGCCAGCCCCCTGTCTGCGTCCCCTGCAGCACGCACTGTCGTGTTCTGTAGGCGGGAAGGACTCCAAGGCCCGCGGCCCTGAACACAACCTGCTGACAGCGGATGAGGGAGACAGAGACCAGCAGGAGGAAAGGCCTTGGGGACCCAGCTCTGGGATGCCACCCTCCAGAGCAGCACCATCCAAGAGAAACGTGATGGAAGCTGAACACGGAATCCTCCGCGTTCTAGCAGCCACATTAAGAAAGGAAAGACCAGGGCGCCTGGGTGGCTCAGTGGGTTAAGTCTCTGCCTTCGGCTCAGGTCATGATCCCAGGGTCCTGGGACTGAATCCCACATGGGGCTCTCTGCTCAGTAGGGAGCCTGCTTCTCCAACACCACCACCCCCATCTGTCTTTCTGCCTGCTTGTGATCTCTCTGTCAAATAAATAGTCTTAAAAAAAAAGAAGAAAAGAAAGACCAGGTGGAATTACTTTTAGTTGTGTATTTTAACCCAATATACCCCAATCCTATTCCAGCAGGTCATCAATGGAAGAAGTATTAATGAGAACTACAGTTTATTAATGTACCGTCTGGCACAGAGAGCACACGGACAGCTCACACTGAGCCACAAGTGGCTGGTGCCCACCGCACTGAACAGCGCGGTTCTAGAAGACAAGACCTCAAAGCTCGACATCCG
Source organism: Meles meles (assembly GCF_922984935.1). NCBI lineage: Eukaryota > Metazoa > Chordata > Mammalia > Carnivora > Mustelidae > Meles > Meles meles. The sequence goes on along the minus strand of NC_060073.1, from coordinate 4,713,635 downwards.
CCGACAACACAGGGAGCCTGCGGAGCAGGGGACCGGGCTCCATATGCTCCCACGTCCGCTCACGTGCACACGCCTATCCCAGAGGCCTGGGCGCGCTGCTCTCTGGCCATCCTATTCTCAGGTACCCGGCTCTAACGTTTTTGATATAAAAAACACTGAGGGGATTGACGGCAGCTTATGAGAGGGGCCACACGTTCCTTCTCCTGGGAGAGTACTTAAGAACAGGCATCAGAGGAAACACGTAATCCCATATTCTCTCTTTTCTGAATGGCTTTCCTCCCTACTGGGCTCAACTTCACCACCCGACTTGCACGGGCACAAATGTCTATGTGGATATTTAGGCAGGCAATGCAGTAGAACATTCCCACCCGTGAAACTCCTAGGATCATTAAGACTTCACACCCCACCTTACTCTAGGCCAGCAGGAGATGGACTCTTGAAGCCAGGGGCTCCAGCCCTGGTGCCCACAGGCTTTCAGTAGTCTCGTCGCCAAGCCGCGCTCAGGCTCAGTAAAAGGAAGACAAGCCGTACGGTGGCTTAGGGACAGGGTCTGGTTCAACTGAGATTTCTAATTTTGCTGTCCTGACCCAGGTCACTGGGCCAAGGCATTGGCACTACCCTGACTTCTCTCCGGTGAGCTCTGGCTTCACTCCTCCCCACAAGCTTCTCGGCACTCTGCAGTTACTGCCGAGAGCCCTCTCACTGAAATGGCGCTATGGGCTTATACTAGTGTAATAGTTACCACTCTTTAGTTGCAACTATTTTGGCTCCATTTTGTTCGGACGAGTATCTATTACAAGGCAGTATTTCAAATCCACTGTCAGTTGCAAACATTCGCAAGTAAATAAACACCTAAAACAGAAAAAAGAGGTATTAACTCTGTATCAAATTGTTTGTCCTATTAGACTTGCTCAGTTATAAAAGCAAACCATCACCAAGAATGTAAAACATTTAAGACAATTAAGTAACAAACTCTGTTGTTTCAGCGTTCACTAAAATTTAAGCTTTCGTTTCCTCTTATCCAAACAGAAAAACAGTATTAATCTTATCAATAAACCTACATGTTCCTTGAATAATTTCTCCTGCATTTTGTTCTTGTTGAGAAAATAATGCCGTGCCCATTCGCCTGAAGTCAAACATTTGAAGGCTTTCTCCAAGTGTTCATCTTTCTTAAAACGTTCAATGACTTCCTTTAGTTCCTCTTGCCTTCCCTTAATAGGCCGAAATCTGAACAAAATCAAAACATTCACTTTAGTTATCTGTCATCATCCCTGGGACACTGCTGTGAGCTCCTAAGAGATAATGACCTAAAAACGCCAGACTTGAAAAAGACAGTCATCAATAATCCTGATTATTATTGGAACTAGAACTTCTCTTTCTTCAGCTGTATGTCAGTATTTTTATTTACTGCTACATTTAACTGAGAAATGACGAGAGGACTCAGATGAAAGCTGTCTGATTCAGGCTCACGCTAGCCACCTACTCTGGATGGTACAAAGAATCTAGAACAAAACGTGTCTACCTGAGAGAATGACAAGATTTTTTTTAAAACATGCAGAACCAAACCAGAAGAGTGCAAGGCAATGAGCTTCAGAGGAATGAAGCAAACAACGTCAGGCCATAAGCAACATTCTCCACGTGCACAGTTAGAAAAATCCCAAACCAACTAGTATCCCAGAAGGTCCCGAAACACATCTTAATGGTCTAACACCCACGTGAAATCAATCTTTGATAAATGCATTCAGACAGCGAAGGAGAATTTTGCAAAAAGCACAACTCCAGCGGGGATACTGCCGAACTGGTGATCTCAAAGGGAAAAACCGCTGGGGTAGACTCCTGAAGGGCTTCTACGTAAAACCAGCCATGCCTTCAGAATACTGCACCATCGTGGCCCAAGAAAGACTCTGTAAAGCTCCGTATTCTAAAGCTGTGTTCTCTCAGCAATACGTGTACTTGCATCTTAATTTCAAAATTTCTTCTCATGTCAATTTCCTTTGGTTTATTTTCCCGAATAAAGTTCTTTTGTTTTGTTTTTGGAATGTCCAACAATAGAACAGGAGCTGGACCGCAATTCAAATAAACTGTGAAGAAGAAACCATTAGTGGTGGAGAAGACAACGTATCTGAACTACACGACTTACTCCAACCATTAAAACTGCGCGTCTCGTGAACCCTGCGCGCACGAACGCGGAAGGAAGACTCCGGCACGGGGAACCCAAGCAGAACTTCTTTCCAGGTAAGCCCACACGGGTCCTCCTCACATGTCAGCGAGATTTCAAGCCACAGCACCTCACCAAGCATTCTTTACTAGGAGCTGCGTACACAGCTGGTGTGGAAAAAAATATGAGAGAAGACACGATCGCTGCTCTTGAATGGAAAAACCCTCTGGGACTGAGAGACACACACGTGCACCCAGCCGCTAAGCAGGGCACGGCTCCGCTACTGCAAGGGAACAGGGTACAAACCACCCCCGACAGCGCTTCCAAGCGTGGCGACTGTAACTGAGGGTAAGGTCTGTTTGGGAAGGGGTTCTGGCGCTGAGTGACGTGAGCGGCGAGGAAAGAAGCGGCAGGCAGAGTGAGGGGAAGTCGAAGCAGAAGATCTTAACGCGGGTGGATTCAAAGAGTTGGACGGGGCTGAGGGATTCTGCTTGGCCAGCAACACTGAGGGAAAGTGCTAGAACAAGGAAGAGGGTAGACGTGAGCCCCTGAGTGGGGGGAGTGCTGTTTACCGGACGGGACCCCTAGAGGACCTCCACTCTAGAAATGCAAGCTGACCTCCGCCGGGAACCAACAAGCCACAGCTCAGGTGTCAGCGAGCCTCCCACAGCCGGTGAGCAGAACTATGAGAGAGACTCCAGGCGCATCCCAGAGAGATCATACGACCAAGGGGACAATGCCCTATATTATTTTCCATTTCAATCAGCACACCAGCCCTCACAGGCAAGCGAGTGCAAGTCCTTTAAACAATTCAGAAGGTCTCTAACTAGGCTGTCGGGACAGGGTTTCGGGGAACCACTGCTAAAACGATCTACAAAATCCCCTGCAGAGTTATGGGAACATCCACACTTCCACACCGACAGAATATTAAACCACTCACTCGCAGCCACCACAAGAGATCTCGTCCAGATTGGCTTTCTTAGAAAACCGGAACCCTCCTCGCCCCAGCGCTGCACTGGGAAGCTCCCTGCAGAGAAAGGACACACAAAACGCCCTGGCAGCTGTCGGCTCCACACAGCTCCTCGAGCACGACAAACTATGAAATGGCGGGAAAGAGAGGACCCACGTTTTGAGAAGGAGGCAGAAAAGCAAGCGTTCACTAAGAGCGGATGGGAGCAGTCACCTGCGATGTCGGCGGCAGGGAGCTGAGCCGTCTTCCTGCGTTTCACGCTTTAAACTGACCCGACGATGAGAGACGCCTTAGAAAGCAAGCCCAAGTCAGGGCTAAATCCACCTAAAGAACCATCAGAAGTAAGCTACAGACCTGAAACGGAGAAACGGAGGCTGGCTCCTCCCGATAGGCTTTCTGTGCGCTCCCCGCTGCGGGACACCCGCCCTTCCTCTCTGAAAACGCCTGCCAGCTCTCCTTGGTTCTGCTTCCTCTTTGTCCACGATGCCAAGTAACTCACACGCTGAAACTGACCCGAGACTACCGGCCGTCGGTCCGGGGGCAATCTGTCTTGGGTCTCCCGCGCCCACTTCGTTTCTGCGTTCCCGACTTCTACTGCTTCCAGCACAAACAAAACCCCCACACCTGTCCCCTGCTGCTAGATGAGGACCTGGCAAGGACTTCCATTTCACTTTAGATGGAATTTCCTGTCCAAACCCACTGTCTCAGCTGGCTGCCACAGGCGTGAAAGGACAGTGGGGCAGAGGAGGAAGAGACGGTTCTGGGTGCAGACAGAAGGGGACGGAACAGGTTTTCGATGACCCTATGGGGTACATCAAAACCACCTGGCTCACGGCTCAAGTCAAAGCTCATTACAACAGATACTGCGGGGAGATAAATTACTGAATGACATAATTGTTACAACTAATAGGGCCAGAGCAAAAGGCACTGAAAACCCTAGAAAAAAGTGAACTATTTTTTCTGTGACTGAGGAGAAAAATACCCTTTGTCCTCTCCCTAACCCCAATCGTTCTAAACCTACCACGCAAACTGTACAAAACTACCCTCACACCACGGTTCTTAGAGCTGGAAGAATATTTAGGTAATGTGAAACAGAGCTCTTGTTCCATCAATGAGGAAAACAAGGCCTAGTGAGGGCTGTTAGTGGAGGGACTGTTACTCCCAAGGCCTTGTGCCGAGTCCCACTCTCTGACGCAGACTCTGAGGGCCTCTGCTGTTTCATGATCAGAGGAGGATTTGACCTGCGTTCGCCACTGAGCACAGCAGAGCCCAGCCAGAGACTGGGGGTGGACTCAAACCTCTGCTTTTGAATTCGGTATCTGAGGAGCTGGCAAATGGCAGGGCAGGGCAGACGAGAGACAGGTCTTGGCGTTTCCAAACCAGTATGTCCCTCTTCCCTCTCTTAATACACACTTTACAACCTCAGATGAACCCTTTTCCTCTCCCCACACGTCTGATCAATGGCTGGTATAAGAAATACAAAAATATGTCATTGAAATCATTTATTATTAAAAAGGGCAGAAAGAAACATGAATTCACACTCCCACACACCTGTTCCCCACTCTCTCCAGAGACTGACTTCCCAGGTTTTCTTGCTATTTGGTTTTCCTGTTTCCAAACCCAAGGGACCACTGTGGCAATGCAGGGAAGCGGCAGGTGTGTGTTAGCTGTGCTACTGTGCCCTTCCATTAGCATGTACACCCAAGAGCGTACTGGAGGGAGGGGGAAGAGGAGGGGGACAGAAAAAAGGGGGCAAGGGAAGGAGGGAGGAAGAGAGAGAAAATGCTCAAATATTTAAGGTATAAAATAAGAAGACCGTGAGGCAACACTGCGAACACATTTCCCCCTCTGAAGAACACTCGACTGCACACGGACAGTTGGCAGACGCTGAGGAATCATGCTAGAACCACAGCTCCTCATTCCTTCTGGACCTGAAAGGAAACGACCACCAGAGACATACCTGGCTGAGTCCTGTAATCAGTGCTCAGCTAGTCCCAGGGGGTGACTCCTGATCTTTTGATGAATGCTTTCTCTTAAAATTACCCTGTTGTGGAGTACAAGTGGTTTTTAAATGCAGCTACTACTAACATCAGACTACTTTCAACGGTTTGCAAAATGCTCTAAAAATCGTGTTTATGCTGACCCCTCCAACTAACACAAAGGAACACGTCACGGACTGACACAGGTTAGCTGGTATCTTCTTACTGTTCGCAATGCGCTCTACCTACCTCACAGGGTTGTTGTGAGGAAAACTGTCAGATTTTGAAAAATGCCTTGAGCTCCTCGAAGGAAAGGCGCTATATAAATGCAAAAACAAACAACAATGATAAAAACTATTTGTATAAGTTGTATTATAACTTCTAAACAGACTTACAATAGTTGTCGTCCCACAAGTCCTTACCACACTGTGACACCCAGGAGCTCTGGGAAGCCGTGGGCAGACTCAGCACAGTAACAAAGGCCGAGATGCCCAAATTCTCCTTCCCACACGACATCCTCTCCCCTTCGATCACATGAAGTTAGAATGCCTAAAAATGTTTTCTAATCAAGCACTTGATTTTAAAGTCACATTTAAAGTGATTTATAAATTCTCACCCCACAATAGATATTAAAATCAAATACATAAACAAAATCAGATGGTCACAGCAGTCAAAGGGTAAGACAAGCCCAAGTATAAATTGGGTTAGAAAAACAGAGGAAAGTTCCAAAATTCCTGGGAAGATTCTCCCCATTTCCTCATTGTGTTGTTTCCTGCCCAGCGTGCCCCACTCCCCAGAAATGGAAACCTCCAGGTCATACCACCTACGACAAGGGCTATTAGGAAGGTGTCTACCCCTGCTGTAAACTATCACCTCTCCATGGGTCTTTTTTTTTTTTTTTAAGATTTATTAATTTGTCAGAGAGAGAGAGACTGACACAGAGCATAAGCAGAGGAGCCTGATGTGGGGACTTGATCCCAGGACCCCGGGATTGGGACCTGAGCCAAAGGCAGATGCTTAACCAACTGAGCCACTCAGGTGTCCCTCTCCATGCGCTTTTTAAAAAATTAGAGACAATTAAAAAAAAAAAAAAAATCAGAGGCATGACTAGCAACTCTGCTCTCTGGTTAAAAGGAAGAATTTCATATTCATAATTAACAGAAGTCAACTAAATCTAAATATTTCCTAATAAATTGAAATTACCACTTTGTTTACACCATTTCTAGATAATCATGGTATAACCATGACTTACTTGTCCATAAATGTAGGGATCTATCAAGATTAAAACATAAACATTCATAAGAGAGCCAGCTAGGGAATTATTTTTTTTAAAGATTTTATTTATTTATTTGACAGACAGAGAGAGATCACAAGTAGGCAGAGAGGCCGGCGGAGAGAGAGAGAGAAGCAGGGGGAGAGGGAGAGAGTCTCAAGCTGACTCCTGGCTGAGTGAGGAGACCGAAGTGGGGCTCAATCCCACGACTCTGAGATCACACCCTGAGCTGAAACCAAGAGCTGGACACTCAACTCACTATGCCACCCGGGTGCCCCAGATCGCATGTTTTTACATGAGCCTAGGAAATTCCCGATAAGGAACTTTTTATCCACTGATGACATCACGACAAACCTCAGTAGGTCAGATGGCCTAGAACCTTGCTATTCCAAGCACAGGCGGAAGCTTGTTACAAGTGGAGCGTCTCAGGCCCCAGCCCACAGCTCCTGAATCAGAAACTGCGCCTTCACAAGACTCCCCAAGTGACTCACGTGTAAACTAAGTGTGGGAAGCAGTCGTCAAGGAGGACTTTTATTTAAAAGTCGGAGTCATCTCCTACCGCAGAAGCTCGTCGTTGGAACAAAGGGCTGGGGAGAGGGAACTGAATGCGCAGGAATTCTTTCCTAAACCACTGAGAATGATTTAATTTTGATGCAATGCTTTCTAAGACAGCTTACGTTTCCGTGTTCCAGTATACAAGGCATGATGAATGTCATGTTCATTCTTTCTTCCCGTTCTTGACGACTCTGGGCCCAAATTATGGGCCTTTGCAGTAATACCCAGAGTATCTCTCAGACTGTTATGTGAAACGAGTCACGTTTCTGAAATATTATCAGGACCTTCTAGGAGAATGGGCGCTGGCCCCACTGGGAAAGAAGGGAAATGGACTCAAAACAATCCAAATCAGATTCTAACTGGATCTAGGGCATCCAGTCCTGTTGACTTTCTAGACAACAGCCATCCACCTGCCTACTTAGAAAATCTAGGTCTCTGCCCCTCTGATGGCCAGGGCTGTTCTAGTAAGTCCTCAAATCCATGGCAACTCGTCACTTCATTTTAGCAAGGAAAGGAAAGATCTATGATGACAGGAAATCACAAGAAAATACCAAAGGACTGGGGCCTCTGGGTGCCTCAGTCGGTTAAGCATCTGCCTTCAGCTCAGGTCATGATCCTGGGGTTGAGCCCCACGTCAGGCTCTCTGCTCAGCAGAGAGTCTGCCTCTCCCTCTCCCCCATTCACTCCCTCTCTCTCTCAAATAAAATCTTAAGGAAAAAAAAAGAAAATACCAAAGGCTCATTTTTATCTGAATTACTTCTTTCTCGATTTAGAATATAATTGATAAATGAATCTTATGGTCTCTTGTTTTAAATTCTAGCAAGGGACAGAATTAAAACAGGAAAAATGGCACAAGATTTCCTCTAATCACCTTTACACACCAGTTCCTCCCTCACCCCACTAATAGCGACTAGTCACCTGGTGACCAGGTCCCTCCAGGGCTGTCACTGGCCCTTGAGCTACAAAAATCAGCGCAAGCGCTAGCGCAAGCGTAAGGAGGATGGGAGGGGTCAAGGCCTAGAACTGCCTTGACATTCTCAGTCCCTGCTGTTAACACTCTTCCACCAGCCTTGAAAACCCTTTGCCAACTCAAGTCAAGAGGTAAAGGAAAGTCGTGAAGTTCAAACTTACTGTCTGGTGGCAATTATGAAATTTTCTAATGGTCTTTTCTGGGGGAAAGACGATGTTTAAGAGAATGTAACAGATTTCACAAGCAATGTAATATTACCTCGTACAGAGGGCGTTTGTACAGAGTGCTACTGAGCACTTGCGCATCTCTCATCCTCATGCTGCACAGAAGCATGTCTTTAAAAATAGTCACTCCTACGGTGATTAGCTGAACCTCAAAGATTAAGCATGATGGCAAAATTTTCTACATACGGTTGCAATTACTTAAAAGAAGAAAAGTCTATGATAAAATCATGGGAAAAAACCCCCTGATGTAACCTACTTTGAGCAGAAAAAAATCACATACATTTTCAAGGTTTCAGAAGATTTTTCTTTCAGCTGAGATAATTATCATGAACATGTAAAACAGAACATGAGATGCTCCTCCAGCTTTGTATTTTAATAGAAACAGCCTGAGATAAAATAAGAACTCGGAATTCAAACTGACAAGACCCTTAGAAGCTTTTTTGTTGCTTTTCTTGGCTCACACATAGAAAATCGCCTTTAATGTCATTTTAAATTCTGACTAGAAGTAAAATTAGCATCTCTTTTCTTAAATTCAACATCATCACCTGCCCCACGTCAGGATAAAGACTCACAATTACCTAGTATTCATTTTGTGTGTCTGAAAACCTAAATAAGGGTCAAGAACCAAACTGGTGGCCAGGTCGTCGTTCTCACAGAGCTCCTTGGCAGACATCCCTGAAGACGGTACATACCGGCTCTGCCCTTCAAAGCCCGAATTACCATTACCTGTGAAGAGGAAAGAAAGAAAAGTTAACTCAAGTTGACGACGACTTCTATTTACCCGTAAAACCTCTAGCTTCACTGCCCTCTCAAGCTAGTAATTAAGAACTGAAAGCTCTTGTTTCAATTTGTTTAAGTAAGAACTGAGTACCTTTTGCATAAACAGGGAACCAAATACGGTAAATTACAGAGTCCTGGGGCTAGATGACAGGATCAGGTTTCCCAAGAACAGGGTCTGACCAGGTGAAGAATCTTGGGCTCACAGGCTACGTCGGCCCTTCCCGGAAGACAGGAACAGGGATGAGCGGATGCTCGTCACCACAGCAAGACAGCGTCAAGGGCCAGTGCGGCTGCGGGGAGGGGCGAGGACCCAGGAAGAGCACAGGGCGGGCTCCGCAGCAAGTGCCAGCAGGGTGGCTCTCCAGGAGCAAAAGGAGTCCGGAGGACATTCCTTCACCTTCCCGCTTCGGGGCAGGTAGAGGAGAACGATCCCCGCTTGGCCGACGGCGGAGGCCCACCGGTTAGGAAGCGCGCCTGCGACTTAAGGAGTTAAGTGGCCGGAGCGGGGGAAACAGTACAGAGATGCAGGCCGTTTTCCGCCCTATTTGAAACAGACTTTGAACGGACGGATACCAGCAGGGAAGTGCCCGAGATACCTAACGGAGCTAACTGGGTCTGGTGGCGGAAGAAACACAGCGCCGACAGGGAACGGGAAGGCCACCCTTGTCTGGGTGAAGTTTCATCCGTGCTGACTGGCGTTGGCTCCGTAGGTCAGGGACAGTCTTTTCGGCCACATAGTCATGCCCGCAGCGTGACTTTAAACCTCTCACAAGCAAGGCATGGAAGAATGAAGGACCCAGTGAGAGGAAACCTTTTCTACACTCTCTCAAAAATCCAAATTCAACACTAAACATACAGAAGCCCCTATGGAAAGGCAGGTGTATATTTTGGAATCAAACCACTTGCACGTAGGTATGTAAAAGGTATCCAAGTTGTTGCATTTTCTACTTTACTGAAATGTAACTCACATACCATAGGATTCACCCATTTAAAGCACACAGTTTAATGGTTTTTAATGTATTCACAGAACTGCGAACAATCAATTCCACATGTTCGTTATTCCCAAAACAAACCCCATACCCATGAGCAGCAGTCACTTGACTTTCCCTTCCCTCAGCCACGGCAACCACTGATCTACTCTGTCTCTACAGATTTGCCTGCTCTGCAAATTGCCTATCGATGAAATCATCCAATATGAGGTCTTCTGTGATTGGCTTCTTTCAATCAGCATAATGTTTTCAGGGTTCATCCGTGTGGTACCACACAGCAGTACTTCGCTCCTTATTATAGGCCAAATAATATTCCATTGTGTGGACAGATTGTCTTTTGTTAGTTCATTCATCAGCTGATGGACACTGGGCTGTTTCCACTTTCGGGCTGTTATGAATAATGTTTCTATGAACCTTCACGTAAAAGTCTCTGTGTAGACCTCTATTTTCCATTCTCTTAGGCACACACCCAGGAGTGAAAGTGCTAGGTCATATGGTAACCCTGTGTTTAACCTTCTGAGAAACTGCCAGACTTTTCCAAAGTGGCTGCACCATTTTACATTCCACCAGCCGTGTATGACGGTTCCTAAATTCTCCACATCATCACCAACATCCGTTACTATCTGTCCTTTTAGTGTGACACATTCTGGCGGCTGTGAAGTGGTATCTTGTGGTTTTGATTTGCATTTCTCGGATGACTAATGATTTCAAGCATCTTTTCAGTACTGGCCATTTGTGTATCTTTGGAGAAATATCTATGCAGATTCCCTTGCTCATTCTGAATTGGAGTTTGTCTTTTCCTGCTGACTTGTAAGAGTTCTTTGTATATTCTAAATGCCAGTCCTTTATCAGATACATGATATGAAAAGAAAATTTCTTTCCCTCCCATCCTGTGAGTTGTCTTTTCATGGTCTTGAGCTTATCCCTTAGAGCACAAAAGTCTGTAACGTTAATGCATTTCCATTTATCTTTATTTTTCCTTTTGTTCCCTGTGCTTTTAGTGTCCTAAGAAACCCCTGCCTAGTCCAAAGTCATGAAAATATGTGCTTATGTTCTCTAGGAATTTTATACTTGGGTCTTCGATCCATTTGGATTAATTTCTCACACACAGTGTGAATTCGGGTCCAGCTTCATCATTTTGCATGTAGACACCCAGTTTTTCAGCATCATTTATTGAAAGACTATTCTTTCTTCAATTAATTTTCTTGGTATGCTTGTTGAAAATCAATGGATTGCTAACGTGAGGGTTTATTTCCAGATTCTGGATTCTACTCCATGGATATATGTCTAGCCCCATACCAATACGACACTGCAGTTCTGCAGGAAGTTCTGAAAATGAGAAGCACAGGTGTGTTCTTTTTCAAGAAGTTCTGGCTACTCTGGGTTCCCGAACTTCCACGAAGATTTCAGGATTGGCTTGCCGATTTCTCGCAAAGGAGCCAACCGAGATTTTGGCAGGGACTGTGTTCAATCCGTAGATCACTTGGGGAGTACTGCCATCGTAACAATATCAAGTTCTCTAATCAATGAACATGGGATGTCTTTCCATTTAGTTAGGTCTTTATAAACTTCTCTCAACAATGACTAGTAGTTTTCAGAATATAAATTTTATACTTTTATAAAAGTATATGTCTGCATCCTGATCTATCCTGCTAAACTCATTTATCAGTTCCAATAGTTTTTAAGTGGATTCCTTAGAATTTTTTATACACACAATCATGTCATCTGCAAACAGATTATTTTACTTCTTCCTTTCCAATCTGGATGCCTTTTAATTTTCTTGCCTAAGTGCTGTGGTTAGAACCTCTAGCACAATGCTGAGCAGAAGTGGCGAGAACAGATATTCTTGTCTTAGCCCCGATCTTAAGGGAAAAGCATTTAATCCTTCACCATTAAACAGGACATCAGCTGTGGGGTTTTGTAGACATTCTTTATCGGGTTGAATTATTCTATCCCTGGTTTGTCGAGTGTTTTTACCCTGGAAGGGTGTGGCTGAATTCTGTCAAATGCTTTTTCTGTATCTACTGGAATGATCATACGGTTTTTGTCCTTCACATTACTGATATGGTCGTATTACATTAATTTTCAGATATTAAGTCAACTTTGCATTCCTGGGATAATTCCCACTCGCTGTGCTATAGAATGCTTCCCACTTCTTGCTGGATTTGGTTTGTTACTATTTTAGTGAGGATTTTGTATCCACATTTATTAGAGATCAGTCGGTCTGCAGTTTTCCTGGTATTTTCTCTTGTGATATCTTTGGTCTTGGCGGCAGAATAATAGTGATCTCATTGAATGAGGAAGTGCTCCCTTCCCTTCTATATTTCGGAACAGTGTGTGAAGAACTGGGGTTAATTCTTCTTTAAATATCTGCCAGTATTCACCAACAGAGCCATCCAGGCCTGCAATTTTCTTAGTAGTGTTTTTTACAAATTATGGATTCAACCTCTTTACTTGCTACAGGTTTATTCAGATTTTGTATTTCTTCTTCAATCAGTTTGGTAGTTTGTTACTTTCTATGTTCATTTCCTCTGAGTCATCTCCTGTGTTGGTATCCAGGTGTTCAGAATACCGAGTTGTGACCTTTTTTATTCCTGTGAGTTGGTGGTAATGCCACCACGGTCTTTCTCCAGTCTTCTCTTTTTCTTGGTTAGTCTTGGGTAAGGGTTTGCTAATTTTGGTGATCCTCTTCTCTTTTCAAAGACTCAACTTTTAGCTTTGCTGATTTTCTGCTATTTCCCTACTTTGTAAATTTCTACTCTATTATAATCTCCTTCCTCCTGCTTGCTTTGGGTTTAGTTTTCTCTGCTTTTTCTGCTGTTTTAAGTAAGAAGTTAGGTGACCGACGAAGAGTTATCTTTCTTCTTTTTTAATACAGGTGTTCACAACTACAAATACCCCTCTAGACACTGCCTTAGCTGCATCCTGTAAGTTTTAGTATGTTGTATCCTCATTTTCAATCATCTTGAAGTACTTTCTCACTTCTCTTAGGATTTCCTCTTTAATTCATTGTTTATTTAGGAGTGTGTTGTTTAACTTCTCAAACTGTGGTGATTTTCTCAAATTTCTGCTATTCATTTCTAACTTTACTCCACTGTAATCAGAGAACATACACTGTATGATTCCAACCCTCCAACATTTATTGAGGCTTGTTGCACGGCCCAACCTGTGGCCGACTCTGAAGAACGTCCCATGTGCACCGAAGAAGGACGTGTGTCCTGCTGTCCCCGGGTGGTGCGTGATACAGCTGTCTGCCGGGAAGAACTAGTTTAGGGACTGTTTCCGTCTTCCTTCCCCGCTGGCCGTCGGCCTGGCTGTTCAACTCACTGCTGACAGCTGAAGTCAGACTCCTGCTGAATTCTCTACTTCTCCCTCAGTTCTGGCTGCGGCTGCGTCATGTACCTTGCGGCCCCGCTGTCCGGTGAAGTCGCTGTAGTTACTGAGGACGGCGCGGCTCCGTTTTTCTTCACTCTAGGCTCTCGCTTTGTACCACTCTGTGCAGTCACGTTCAGCGTGACGCTGTCCATTTCCACACTCGCTGGGGTTTCCCAGTCTGTCCTCAGAACCGGCCTGCACTTGGCAGAGTGTAGCGTATGTAACGATCGTTTTCTGTGTCGTTATGTGCCTCCAACAATGAAACTAATGAGGCCAACAGCCATTTGAAAAAGCAAAACAAAGAAAAGTAACCAAACAAAAGCTGCCTCATCGACTGACCAGAGGCAGTACCACGAGCTAGGGCCACGACATCTCTCACTTTCTCCAGGTTCCCGTCACGTGCTCCAGGGTGAGCAGGTGTCCACGAGGAGAATCTATCCAGTTTTGGGCTCTCCCTCTAACTCCTATCCCAAGCGGGGCTCTCTGCCTCGTTTTCACAGCAGCAGTGACCTGCGCTGCTACGGAAGCACTGGGGGCAGCCCGGGCCCAGTGCAGCGCGTGAGCGTCTGGACGGCAGGGAGGGCACCATCAGAACGGGTGCAATGTGTCCGAAACTGCTCCAGGTCCCAGGCAAACCCAGCGCGCCTCCGGGCAGGCCAGCGGCAACGCAAACTAGGCTCTCCTAGAGGGCGGCTAACGTAACCTCGGGAGAAGCCGGCACAGAGAAAGCTGTCCTCCTTAGCATGGCTGTACCCCCTCGGATACCTTCATCCAGCTGCCTACTGAGATGCACACTTATGCTGGGGCACTTTCCTGCTCTCAGAACTCTCGGCAGTAAGCCAGGAGGGAGCGAGGTACGTAAGTCGCTCGTCATCACCAGCGCTCCCACGTCAGGATAAACGACTGTTCACCCCATATAAATGGAAGCAACGGCGACAGTTTGGGACGGTGCCCTGAAGTCCACCTGCCCTGCACAGAGGACTTGATAACATACTGCTACGCTTTCAAAGAAAGACATACTTACCCTTACATCAGATGTAAAAAACACAGTTAGAGCTTGCAGGAAACCCACTGGCAGCACTTGAGTATTTTTTACAGAACCGACTGAGCACTCAGGTATACACTCTACAGAACGTAACTTGGGTCATGGATCTAGGAGCGTAACTACAGCGATCATATTAAGCGCTACACGAGAGGTGCGCACATCAGACGCTAGTAAGAACAGTTTTAACTTTGAAAGGGTAAAAACACGCCACTTTAACTGTGCGAACACGAACAAGGGTTCGGGAAAGTCAGAATACGCGTTGCAAGCTGCAAGGAATGGCTGCCCAGACGACCGCGGAAAGAAGGACAGCTGTGCTGTGTACATACATCTGCTTGACCTCCTCTCAACCGCGTGTCTGCCGGCCTTCGTGGCCTCCTTGCCCGCGTGCTGCAATTTTGCCGGACTCTGCTGATGGTCATTAGACAACTTGCCTCCACTCCTCCTGCCATTCACCACCATGTTCTTGGATTCTCCCAACCACTTCATGCCCACAGACCGCCTGACCCAGGTGCATTGAGTCGCTCTCTTCGGATAGCTCAGAGAATAATTCCAACGTTCTCTCCTGACAGAGACAAAAGATGGAAAACAGAACCAGGAGGTAAATACACAGATGACCACACTACCCGGACCCTCGAGAAAGCGACGAGGCATGACGGCTTCGGTGCCGGGAGCCGCCGAGGAGCAGCAGCCAACCCTGCCCGCCCGTGGCCTTGAGGGTGGGGGGTGCTCCGCTGGGGCTGCGAGGAGGGAAGGACGGGAGCAGCCAGTCTCAGCCACCGCGGGCGCCCCACCGGGCACGGCGAGTCCACGCGGACGTGATCCAAGGCGTGCCACGGGACCGCTCGCGTCTCCGAGAACAAGCGCCCCCTCGAGTTCATCGAGGAACGGGTGGGGACACACATCCGTGCCAAGAGGAAGAGAGAGGAGCCCTCAGACGCGGGGGCAGCCACGAGGAAGGCGGCAGCCAAGGGCTGAACTGCACACCTCTCTGCGTAGAATAAAGCCTTTTTTTCGGGGGGAGGTAATTTAGTAACTAAAGTTTCCACTCTTTAAAGACCACTTGGCGCCCCAAGCCGTCCACTGCCGGGCTGAGGACTGCAGCACCCTGACTCCGCGGGCGGGAAGCTCACTGCCCTGCACATCGCCTGCGCTGTGCTCGGAGACCAGTGAACGGTAAACGCTCCGAGTACTCCCCTCTCAGCCACCAGGAAGGTTCGTTTTGCACCTTGTTATGCTGGGACTTAGGTACAGCTCAGCAATCTGCCCTTTGGTAATACGCTTTGGTAAGAGTATATTAACTGTGCGAGAACTACAGAAAGTTCTCTCTTCTGTTCTGAGAGCTTAAGAAAAAGTATCTAAGTTCAGTTTTGTCCACAACAGCTTTGTCTTTTGTTGTTAATTTGAAGCTGACCATCAAGGTGTTTCAGGGACTGATACTCAAATAGCAAAGCACTGCCCGTCATGAAATGTCTGCCTTTACAACAGCAACAGAAATTGAGAAACGATATTTGCTAAAATAGAGGTATCCTTCACCATCTGAATTTTAATTAGCTCAAATTGGGAACTGAATGATTTCGATAGTGAGGGATGCTTGTAACTTATAAGGACCGTTGGAAGTAAGGGTGTAACAGATTACATTTTGTTGGTTAATGGAATGAGAACAGGGATGTCCATGGCATGGCCTCATTATGGAATTACGTTTTATTGTAAATCAGACTAAAAGAGCTCCAGGATAAGAAAGCGCAAACACACAGAACTTCAGAGCTAAAAGGGCTTTAAGATCCCAGTACAACTCCTTCGATTTGCAGGCAGAACGGACACCGCAGAGGTGGAGAGGTCCCACGTCCCGGCCACACCATCCGCCGCGGCAGAATGAGGAGAGCCCAGCACTGCTGCCTGAGGGTCTCTTCCTACCCCAAAGGCCAATTTCCCTTATTTTTTTCAAACACAAAAAACACAAATGATACATTATCTTGAAGTGCTTCTAGAAATGTACACCTGGTCATACCTTTAATGACACCAAACAAAAATACAAAATATTCATTTTTTTAAAATCTTCATTTATTTTAGAAAGCATGTGCACGTGTACAAGTGGGGGGAGGGATGGGGAGGGGATCCAAAGCAGACTCCCTGCTGAGCACAGGGCTCAACTCGGGGCTCATTCCCATGACCCTGAGCTCATGACCTGAGCTGAAACCAAGAACAGAAACTTAACCGACTGAGCCACACAGGCCCCCGGAACTCATTTCTGCATTGTTTTAAACTGTAAAACACTAAAGTTAAAACCTGACCTCTTCAGTCCTCTTCTTTCTCAAGACGCCTCTCTCTTAAAGGCAGCAAGCAACCCCCCCCCCACACACACACCAGGCATAGACACGGCAGGAATGGCAGCCGCTGTGGACAACAACCTCCCCACGACCTGCCCCTTCCACCTGCTGCTTCACCCCGCAGTTCCACACCTTCAGAGGAAAAGAACAAGAAGGAGAAGGTAAAGCGCTTTCGGTCCTGGAAGAAGACCATCTCAGGAACGCCCTCCTAGGACACAGAGTTTATGGGGCATGACGGAAGAGCGTGTTTTCAGGACTCAGGAGTCCTAGCACCCTTCAGCGGTGAGACATAAAATGGAACCACGTGGGAGAGAAAGGAGCAATGTGGCTTCAGAGAGAATTACGAGAGAAAAGAAAGAGCAAGTCATCATCTCTCCTCGGAGAATCTTGAATCCCAACCACGATCCTCACTCAGAGATCAAAAGCAGAAAACCGGGACGAAACCCAGCAGCTTGTCCTTAAGGCAGCGCCGCTCGCGGTCCTGATGTGAGCTCCCGCGGGAGAGCTGCTGGTCTCTGTTGCTCACTCGTTCACTCCATCATCTGTCAGGGTAAAGGGCTGATGCCAAAATTTTAAGCTGAGGAAATTATACCTATTGACCTATTTTTTTCCCCGAGAATTAGGAAAAGTTTGCCAATTGCAGCACACTTCAGCCCAGTTCATGCAACAGAGCCTGAGATCCACTCTAATTTACACACAGTGTCAACTAAACTGAGGATTAACGATCTACCCAAACTGGAGCAAATTCATTACCTTTCGTGGCATCTGTACTGCAGTCAACTGATACTGTTTTGTTGGAACTTAAATTCTAAGGTGTCAGCCCGTCAATCAGAGAAGGCGGCTGAATGTCACTGGAGGAGCGCGCCGTGTTCATCTTAGGGGAGGCTCCCACACCCTCCGCTTGCTCAGTGACAGCGGCTGTCATTAAGGCAAAAAACTTGACTTACGTTCACAAATGAATTTTCCTGTAAAACCAGTTCTAGTGAACTATCGGAAATCTGGGAGCGGCTCATACATTTCTAGCTCAAGGGGCACCCAGGTGGCTCAGTCGGTTAAGTGTCTGCCTTCGGCTCAGGTCATGATCGCAGAGCCCTGGGATCAAGCCCCTTCTTGGGTTCAGTGGGGAGGCTGCTTCTATCTCTCTCTGCCCCTCTTCCTGCTTGTGTTCTCTCAAATAAATAAAATCTTAAAAAACAATTTCGAGCTCAAAATGAACATATATCCTACTAACTGGGCACCGATCGCTCTGCCCGCCCGAGTGCGGCAGCTGCTGGTCGGCATGGCTCTCCGGAAAGCGCGCACACCAAAAAGGACGCGTCCGCACTGAAGTTGGAGACAGAGTTTCAAATGCTGCCACAGCCCATGCTGGAACAGATCGCAGCGAAGCAGAAACTGAGGACACTTGGTGGCTAGCAAGACCGAAAGGCTTCCCGATGCCCATGGAGGTCCCGCTCCCGACAGAAGCCAGGGCGCAGTCTCTTTGGCCGGGACCAGACGGCTTGCAGAGAAACACCACCATGGTCTTGACTTGGCTGACAGTGTCTGAGCTAAGCGGCCACTAACTATGTTTATGAGCAAAAATTACCTGGAATTTATCCCAAAATTGGCAGAAAAAAATTTCAAGAAAGGAGTACTGGCCACTCTTTAAATGGCATCAACTACAAATCTCTCTCTGTTCTGATTTCCCAGTACAACTGACCCTTAACAACATG
This sequence comes from Meles meles, assembly GCF_922984935.1. Lineage (NCBI taxonomy): Eukaryota > Metazoa > Chordata > Mammalia > Carnivora > Mustelidae > Meles > Meles meles. Next base: position 4,695,278 of record NC_060073.1, on the reverse strand, counting down.
GGTTTGAACTCTGTGGGTTCACTTCTTTATGAAATTTTTTTAAATAAACACAGTACAGCACTATATGTGTATTTTCTCTTCCTTATGATTTTTTTTTAAAAAGATTTTATTTATTTATTTGACACATCGCAAGCAGACAGAGAGGCAGGACCCTGGGATCATGACCTGAGCTGAAGGCAGATGTTTAACCAACTGAGCCACCCAGGTGTCCCTATAAGGATCTTTCTTAAGAAAAAAAGTTTTCTCAAATAAAATAAAATCTTAAAAAAAAAAAAAAGCGTTTTTTAAAAGAATCGTTTTCTACCAGAGTGGTAAGACCATCTACGTGTAACAGGGTGGAGATCCTGAGGGCGCCGCCAAGGCTCTGCTCCCTTTCCTTCAGAGCGGCCACAAGAATGATGCAAGCGGGCTCTGAGGACACCCGGCCGCGCCAGCGCCCTGGGACAGGCTGCGCCAGTCCCCTGAGGCTCCCCCACTCTGAAGTCAGCAGGAAAGGAGGATTCACCTCACGTGGGGAAGGAAGCACCTACTTCAGATTCTACTTTCAAATATAAATTTTAAAAAGGCAGGCAATTTGTGATAACACAAAACGTACTTGAAAACCACTAAACTGGGGCGCCTGGTGGTTCAGTTGTTGAGCGTCTGCCTTCAGCTCAGGTCATGCTCCCAGAGTCCTGGGATCGAGCCCCGAATCGGGCTGCCTGCTGGGCGGGAAGCCTGCTTCTCCCTCTCTCACTCCCCTTGTGTGTTCCCTCTCTTGCTGTTGTTGTGTCTCCCTCTGTCAAATAAAATCTTAAAAGAAAAGAAAACCTCTAAACTAAGAGTTGCACTTAAAGAAAGTATTTAAATAGGAAACTTCTGGGGGCACCTGGCTGGCTCAATCAGTGGAGCATGAGTTCGAACCCCACATCAGGTGCAGAGATTACGTAAAAATAAAAAAATCTTTAAAAAAGAGGAAACTTTTTCTATAATAATAGCACTAAGGTAGGAGATGCGCGTGCGCACCCCCCTCCCATTCCAAATCAGCAACAGCATTCCTTGTCTTTGGGGGAACAGGATTAATTCAAAAATTCCCACCCCTAAAATTTACTCTTTGTAAATTAGGGGAAAAAAACCACCAAAGAAAAACCTGCTGACACTTTCTCAAAGGAAAGCACAGAGTTGTTTCAGAGAAACTGTGCTTGGTTCCTGTCAAGTGCCTGCACGTCTCCAGCAGTGACAGATCCTCGACAAATGTCAACGAACTTCTCTCCTTTCACCGCCCCTTTGTGACACATGGGGGATTAGAAACTGTTCAGTTACCTTCGACTTAACTGCTCATGCCCAATTCGAAAACTCTGGTTCCAGTCCTTTCCTAGTTGTAGCTTTTGGACATTTCTTGCTGAATGTCTTAAACACAAACCAGGCTTTTAAAACTGTATCCAAAAAATGAAAACATGGATTCTGAAAGAATCAAGAATTTTAATAATTCCTGTGATATAACCAAGAATTCTCTAACGGCTTACATCTTGAACTTGTCTCAGTTTATCTTAGAGAGGTTATCCAGTGGCAAAGAAATAAGTCCCAAGGGGTTGAGAAGGTAACACACACTGTTCACTAAAGCAGGCTTTAGCTTGCTGGAGGACTTGGAAAAACTTTACTGAGAAAAAGCAGAGCAAACACTTTGCAAGTGATTCGGCTACAATATGCTGAGAAAATGATTCGAAACACCAAATGGTTAACAGTATTATCTCTAAAGAATGAAATCATGAGTAATTTTTTTTACAAGGTTCAACTTTCCAAAATGAACCTGTATTACTTTTATAAGAAAAATTTAAAAGAAAAATAAAACAGCACAAAAATCCTTCCACATCATTCTTATGTATATCAGTTAAAGCTAATTTCTACAAACCTTAAATACAGTAATTCAAACATCAGGGAAGTCACATGTCACTGAAATAGGTCCCCACATCTCCGATGCTCGTGGATGGATGCTGATGCTCAAGGGCCGCGGTCCCAGACCCCCCGGAGCGTTGTATTTAAACGCAAGGAAGGCGAACACGAAGAGCATATCATGAAAGCCAGCACTACCCAAAGAGGAGACAAAAGACAAACACAGACGCCGCAAAGGAGCAGAAACACCCACACTGGTCCAGCAGTGAGCGCGCAGGCTAGGGTCGGTGCCAACGGTGTCCCACCGGCCAAGTGAAAATCTAGTTTCCATTCTAGGCTCACACTCCTGGCCTACATGCGATAGTGCAAACAGAAGTATTTGGAAATTGTTACAAACTACCATTAACAGAACTTACCTTGCCGGTGCCTAGAAGGAGCCTGCAGGACGCAGCCCCGGCCCCCCCACCCCCGGCTCCCGGCCTGCGAGTGTGCCAGGCGTGTTCCCTCCAGGGCCTTTGTGCTGGGATGCCGGCAAGCTGCCCTCGCGCGCGCCCCCCAACCCCAGTCCCTCATCCTGCAGACTGCCTTGTACGCTCTTTCACGGCACTTATCACAACTGGACTTCTTCGTGCGATTACGTGGTAACGTTTGGCTTCCACACTGCTGCGAGTGCTGGCTAAGGCACACTTCCGCATCCCTGGAACCCAGCACGAGGCCCAACACAGCGCAGGTCCATTCGTATCACATCCCCCTTCGGGTCGCAAACCGAGCCGCTACATGTACGCGCAACTGGTGACTAGCTCTTTCTCGTAAATCCGAAGTTACAAATGGCTCTACAATAACGTATCAGGGAATTACAAATCAGTCTTTACCAATGGTCATTCCAAACTCATCTGTAGTCAACACATATCCAAGGCTCCATGGGACCCTCAAACAGGAATTCACGCTATCAGGCCAAGACGAGCAGCCCGTGAAGCTACCAGAAACACCTGTGGTCAACATCCCGCGTCACAACACAGTAGGGCTGTGACGCCCTCCGACAAGGCAGCTCCGCGCTCACCATCTGTCAGAGACGACCATGAGTCCACGGTCACACCTACGACCTGACACCCAGCTCCTACAATTACTGTCAGAAAGAAGTGTTACTCAAGAAGTTAGACGACTATATTTCTGCTTTCTTTTCCAGCTTTGATAGAGTCAAACTCAGCAAGCGCTTTGCTTCCGCCAGTCCGACAGCCTCCCCAGGCGGCCGCAGGTGGTAAGGCCCCACCCGACCCGACCCCACACAAGCGGCCATCTGGCTCAGAGCAGCTTCCCCCAGCGCGGAGGAACGTTTGGCGGGATAAAAATCCAAGCTGACAGGACGGCGAGAGCCCGCGCCGCTAGTCATGCTGGGCTGGGTGTGCTCACGGCTCCCCAGGAGAACGCAGTCGCTGAACATCGGTCCTCAAGGATATCAGGTGCTAATCTGGAACCTGCGACTATCAGCTTGTAAGGAAAAGGGTCTTTGGGGCGGTGATTTAAATTACGGATTTTGAGACGACGCAGGTTATCTGAGTGGGCTCTAAATGCTATCACAAGCGGCCTTACGAGAGCCGCAGAGGGAGCTTTGACACCACTACCCCAGAGGAGAGGGAGGACTGCAGTGACACCGCAAAAGACCGCCGCAGCAGAGGCTGGCAGAGGCAAGGAACGGATTCTCTCCTATGGCCTCCAGGGGGAGCCCTACCACACCTTGACTTTAGCCAAGCGCAACAGGCGGTGACCCCGGAGCCTGCCCAACCGAGAATCCATCTCTGCCGTGTGAGGCCGCCGACTTCACGGTAGCTTGTGAGAGCAGCCACAGGCAACTAATACAGAGACCATGACAGAGTACACCAAAGTGAAAATGCTCTACAGTCCCCAGACCCCCCCAAACACATTAAACTCCAACATAGCACAGGAAAAACTCTTAAACACCTCTGAAAAGTTGTTTTAAATATACTTTTTAAAAACATTTTTCCCCTTCACCCGCACGTGTGAACCACAGCCACAGAGAGAGCTATATGGATTCTGAGGGAAAAGCCAGCACCTCAATCACCCATTTACCTGCTTTAACCCCACATAACCAAGACCTTCTGTAGAAGTGTTATGACTGTATGTTTTCATATTAACGTAAAAATTTTACAGTAGCAATGAAAACTAAAACTCTCAGCTAGGATTTTTCACTTAGCACAACATCTGAAACAGCAAAACGTGCACTACGGGTTAAGTCCACGATCAGACAGTACAACACACAGGCCTGCTCATCCACAACGGGGCATGTAATCGACTCCCCCCTCCAAATGCCTCAGGACAGAAACTTCTGATTCACCGAATTCCTTATTTATCCAGTAATATCCAATTTTCATCCAATACGTCTCACGACGAAGGATTTGATATACGAAAGATTTGTTTTCAATTGTCTTGGTAGGCATTTCCAAACTAAAGTTTCTAGCTGATGTGGTTTTGGGGACAAATTCTGCAAAAACAAAACAAAACAACCTGCTTCCCATCTCACCACATCGGATCCACGCGCTCAGCTAGTAGCGCCAGTAAACAAAGTCAAGCACGCTTCTTTTGTTACTCCTCCCCCAGACCCACACAGCATTTCACTTTTCTTTTTATTTATTTATTTATTTATTTATTTATTTATTTGATAGACAGAGATTGTAACTAGTCAGAGAGGCAGGCAGGGAGAGAGAGGAGGAAGCAGGCTCCCCGCTGAGCAGAGAGCCCGATGCGGGGCTCGATCCCAGGACCCTGGGATCGTGACCTGAGCCGAAGGCAGAGGCTTTAACCCACTGAGCCACCCAGGCACCCCAGCATTTCACTTTTCTATAAACAGACGCCACCTAGTGTCCAAAGTCTGTAAGGACAGCCTACAGTTCCTCAGAAGCCGCTAGGTAAGCAGAACAAAGAAGAATCCATTCTTACTGGGCAAAGACTCGGTGAGGAGAAGTTTCCAAAAGGTTAATTCTTGGGCTGGTCTTAGAGGCCAAGACTAAGTGTGGCAGGAGGCAGAGCACACGGGGTTCAGCATGGGGCTCGGGACGGAGTCCACGCACCTACAGGCTCCACTCCGACCGCATTCATTACTCTCTAGCACTGCAGCCAGGGGCAAGTCACTTAACCTCACAAATGCCTCCCAAGTAAAACGAAAATACCGCCTACCTCCTCGTTTGGCACACGGATCAAACGGGCATAAAGAGCTCATAAAGATCTCCAACTGGCCCCTTTTCAAGCGATGAAGGTAGAAACAGAAGGTCAGATAGGCTGACACATTGTTCACAAAACTTAAATCAAGTAGAAACTTCCCCTCCATTCCTCATCCTACCACAACTCCCCCAAGAAAACCACATCACCATTTCCACCAAAGAGTTTCGAGAGAATAACAAGACTGAGGTGCCAATTTATGAGACCCGAGACCAGCTGTGCTTTTCTGACTGCTCCTGACGAGCAGGAATGTGGCTTCGGGCAACAACGTAGAATTAAAAATCCTCCCAAACTACACCTCACATACCGACATCCAGGGAGATTACAGATTTTGTTACAGTGGAAGTTAGCCCACTGTGTTTCTGGCAAAACCTATTTTTTCTTAGTGCAACTTCACTTTTTTTTCATTTTAAGGCATCCCCGCACTCCGCGTCAAGCTCGCACTCACAACCCTGGGATCAAGAGTCTCCCGCTCCACCGCCTGCACCGGCTGGGCGCCCCACTGTAACTCCACTTATAAGACAACAACACATAATGGTTCCTCCATTCTTTACCATTTAATTCTCAAATCCTGTAACGTACGTACTTTTTTCTCTCGATTATCCAGACGGAAGGAGGCAGAATGTGTTCACTTGTACTCTCGAAAGAATCCTACTGGTGAAAAAGCTTGCGGCTGGAGGTGGCGAGCAGCTCAAATGCAACAGTAGCAGCTCGGAGGGCTGAGGAGGGAGGAAAGCTGGGGAGAGCTCTGGTGTTTCAAAGAGAAGCTGGCAAGACTTGGTAACAAATTAGACACAGGTGGTGAGGGACAGAAAGGAATTTAATTCAGATGGGCCAGAAGCCTCCAGCTGGGCAGACTACAACGCTGCCACAAACTGAGCGACGGAAAGAACAGGTTTGCCGGAAAGATGAGAGAGAGCCAATGTGCTGAATTTGGGGGGGGGGTTCCACAACCCTGGCGTAGACCTCAGAGCTCAGGAAAAAGTGGGGGCCGTGAAGAGAGCAGCACCAACAGAAGAACTTTACAGTTTACCAAGCGCTTCCACGTCATCTCAGTTCAGAGAATCACAGAACAGGCAGAGCAAAGAGCCTTAAATTAAAAAAACAAAAAACAAACAAACGAACAAAAAAAACAGGCTCAGGAATCCCTGGCCTGCCCAAAGTAATTCACTCCTCCTGACAAGATAACAGGCTACCAAGACACGAACCCAAAGGGAAAAAATGGGCTTTCTCACAGGCAGTTAGCGGAAGGAAAGGGGAGAGGGAAGAGAGAAGGAACCACATCGGGCAAGAGGCAGGCATGCGGAGAGAGAGGCGGAGGTCCTGCGGACAGGTAAGTGCTGTGAAGTCCAACACGCAGCTAAGGAAACATCTGCTCAAGGCGGGAGTGGAGAACTGGGTACGGCAGGGGCAGCCTGGCAGTCCCGGAAACGACAGAGAAAAGCTCTGAGCTCCGGGTCCCAGGCAGCATCTTCACGCTATGGCTCTCGCCGGCATCCCAAACTGCACCAACACCTGTACGTGCACCCTGCCATTTACCCCCGTCACAGCCCCTTAATCATACACTGCCCATTCGACTACGTCTTAACATGAAACAAAAACACGGAGTTCTCTCACGTGTACAGTAACATACACGGTATCACCCCCATTTTACAAACGAGAGCAAGCCTTAGAGAATTAGAAACAAATTAAGCCGAGGCTGAGTGGAGAGCCTGTACACTCCTGACACTCTGAAGAAAGCCACACAAACAAAATTTTAAACATACTTTGATCCATCTATGAAGAGTAAGGCCCTAGAACAAAAGTTGCTTGGTTCCTAATTTCTTGGATCTCAGAGGAGAGCACGGGAAAAGAAACAACCCAATAGGTATGAAACGGCAAATTCTGCTAAGAACTTTAAAGGAAACAAATAGAATGTTAGAGAGAACCAGACGGGAACAGACTTTACACTGGATGACCAGGGAAAAGAAATAAAAGCACAAATATAGAAAAAAAACCTCGCCCCTCTCTTTTTTGGAGGGGGAGGTGTCAAAAACACTCCTGGTATCTATATCAAACAAGTATTTTCTGAGGCAAGTGGCTTTGTCTAAATCCTCTTGGACCCTGAGTGAGGTCTGTTTTTGTTTCTCTTTTGAAGGAGACAAGAGGTTTCCATATGGCCTCTCTAGCCCCAGACTCCACTGGTTCACTGGCTAAAGGATCAGTCCCCCCTTTACTCCTCAGTGGGGGGAACTCATCTTCTAACAGCAGGTTGGTTTTCTTGCTAAGAACATACATCCCTCCACGTCATGCAACACAGGCATTTCCTTGAAAATAAAAATACTCCCTAGAGAGCGTTACACTGTATCAGCCACTGCAACCTTGTTCCACAGATCAGACAGATGAAATGAATCATTCTGCTGACCTAGAATGCAACATTCATCAAGAACCTACCCCGAGCCCCCGGGCACTGTTCGTGGTGCTGGAATATTGTTGCGTCCACAGAACGCTAGAGGGCGCCGGTGAGCTTCAGCTTTTAGGAAAACCGGGCATGGCTACTAGAGTGGGAGACCTCGCGTGTCTGCAGCGAAGCCTGTGAAGACCGGCTTTCTGAAGAAGAGGGCAGAAGGAAGCAGAGTAGAAAGCAGGATGACTCTTCAGGGAAGGGACCTTCTGCCTGAGACCTGAGAGGCAATGCCCGAGCCGTCGGAGATCTGCCCGGCAGGAGTTCTGATAAAGATGCTCAAGTTGAAAACACAGGTGTTTGTTTCACCCTGACACACCCTTGAGGGTCCATCTGCGTGGCAACCCTTCGAGGTTGGGGAGACAGGCGCGATCACGACACGTGAGATGGCTACGGCTCAGGAATAAAGTTGCTTTCCTGAAGTCAAACTGCTATTCAGCGGTAAGGCCGGGTCTAAAACCCAGTGTTCAAACTCAAGTCTGGGGTTTACTCCAACACCTGAGCCACTTGATACATGCATCACCCATAAATAAAAAAGCTTCTCACCAGGGAATGCTCCCTACGTCTATCTACTTCTTCCTTAGCGCCCCTTATTAACACAGAAAACAGAGACACCTAGTAGAGGAGCAAGTGGTGAACAGGAGCCATCCAGGAGGAGCCCTCAAGCTTTGGGGCCATGAATATACTCTGTCCTCTCGATTCTAAAACCCAACTGACTGTAAGCTACAGCAGCAACTCAGAAAAAGGGAAAAAGACTACATAAGATACGTAGATGAATCATGTATACCAATTAGAGGAATGTCAAAATATTAAAATAGTTCTTAAAAGTAAGAAAACAGGGCAGCGATTAAGTGTAAATGATAAAATAAAATTCAGAATTGGAAGTGATCTCAGCGATTAAAGTTCAGTTGTAGAAGCTGAGGCTTGGCCCCATGTCTTATATAAATAATAACAGCGGACTGAAACCCAGCTATTGATTCTTACTCCAATGGTCCTTCATCAAACTCCAGAATTATAGGTTAAGTAGTCATAATTGCATATAACCCTGTGCGGTTTAAGTTTGTCTCACACAGACATCAGACAGCCCCAGATCTGGCTGCCAGAGGTGGGAGCCAGAGGCAGTGAGTGACTGAACTGGTCCTTGGAACCCTTTGGCGTGATGGATGCACAAAAAAGTAATTTTGAGCATCGATGGCTATGGAAATCAGTGACTTCTTTTCTTCTTTTGTGAGGATATTTTAGAATGCAAATGGTTCCTCGTTCCATCACCAGCTCTATAAAGATAATACATCCACTCTAACTGTCTCCAATCGGGGTGTCAAAAGAAAAAGCTTTTTATTTTGTTTTGTTTTTTAAACCTAACATTAGACATTAATATGGCTTTACAAAAATAAGATTATGGGTCTTTCCTGTACAGATGGATTCTTACCATAGCATTCCTTTAAAATAGTAAAATCCTATAATGCAAATAAATTAAGATATGCAAGACTAAATTTTAGGAATACATCTGTTGAATCAAAATATGTTTGTAAATGACAGATGCTTTCTTTTATTTGAGTAGGACAAAAAGAAACTCAGATCACATTAATAAATTCTGGGGTAGATACCAGTCAGGCATGTCCTTTCCTCTCAGCCAACACTTCTAGGAAATGACAAATTACGGAGGAGAGAAGGGTCTACAGTAATAACTAAAGTAAAAACAGATTTGTAGAGATTGGGGGTGGGGGATGATGTAGACTTGGTAGAAAGAATTTAAAGAAAGCTGTTAACTTTTCCCTCATTATAAATCCTTTAGACAAAGACCTAGGGTACTTGTTCCCTACTGTTCGCTAGGACCCCTTCCTCGTATAGCATGTTCAATGGAACTCAGCCATTAAAACTTCAGGGCTTAACTCATATTTCAAACTTAAGAGCTCCAAACAGAAAGTAGTTTTATGAGTTCAAAGTTGGCAGTCTATCCAAGAAATTACTTTTCAAATCACTGTGTTCTAATGCTTAGGACACCCTAATGATTACAATTTAAAGTGCATTAGCTAGTTTTAATTTTATTTTGTAATAATTTGAGCTTGTGCTTCTTATAGCAATTAGACCCATTTCCTACACCAAGACATGTCAGTTAAATAAGTTTTTGCCCCTCAAATAAAGAGTAACTAAAAATCAGACTGAAAAAACTCAGTTACATCCTATACAGAAAACATCTTTCTACTGCATACGGCTGTATCTGAGCTAGAACTTCGCCATCTACTTAGGGTGTCTGTGTAACCAGTACTGCGTCACGGTAGAGCAAGGACATAGGATCCCGGTGTGGAAAACTCAACAATTACAGTGTTGTAGGGCTAACATATAACAAAGTCCTGCCAACTCCTCCTCCACGGAGAAGAATTCCGGTGAGCGGAGAAAAAGGAAAGCTAATATATGGTAGGCAAGAGTATAAAACAATGGAAACCACATGGTTTATCGGAAAGGATTTGCTCTCCCAAGCCATGGGAAGGACATTCCTGGAGACAAGGAGCTGTTCAGCCGGCACACATGTCTTTGCAACACAACTGGGCCACATACTCATGTCCTACGTAGAGAAAAGTCAGAATCGATCCCAGATTTATATGACCCAAGGGAAAAGTGATACATCAACATCTCCACCCACAAAACTCTATGCTCAAACACACAAACAACCTGTGACCACTTCCTTCACATCACAGTCTGCTAGAAACCCCAAACTTCCACCCCCACCCCCCCAGTATGCCCACCGGTATCTGGTTCAAGGACAGAAAGCAGTTCAGTATGTGTCTGATGAGACAGATGAACATACCAGCAAGAGAGCACTTGGAAATGACTTTGAAAGAGTCTGATTTCAAAGTTCACGGTACAAAATCGAGCCCTCCTCTCTGGAAGACGAAGTATCCATAATATTCCTTTCACTCTCAAACTCAGTTGCTTTGTGAATACCAACAATGTTTTAAAATAACATCAGAAAGGACATATTTCAAAAAACTAAATACAAGCTTTGAAGCTCTATAACCTGGAGATTAACACTTCCACCAAATGCCTACTATGCGCCTACTCGGCACCTGCGCAAGGCAGAGGAAGTAACAACCCAACCGTTAGTTCACAAGAAGGCTGAAGGGACAGGCAAATCACCAAATAAAATGCCAAGTAACCACTGTTCAGGGAACGCAGAGGAAGTGTGGTCCTCCAGAGTGGGCCAGTCTGTGCAGAGAACTTTCTCACTGGACCTTTCTGACGGATGGGGGGGGGGGGGGGGGTGGGCAGGGGGCAGAGCCGGGCTAGGAATGTGGACCAAACGGCGCCAGGCATGGGAAGCTCGGGAAGCTCGTTGCGTTACAGCCTGGGAAAGGGAGAGTAGAACGTATTAAAGAGTACGAACTGGAAAATGGGCCGGGAGTTTCCCCACATGCTGGGATTAAAGCGTTTGTGGACTTTACTCTGCGAATATAGGGAGCTCCGACCGGGGACGGGGCCACACCTGTGTTTCAAGCTGCCGGACGTTCGGCTACAAAGTAAACTTGGACCCACAGCAAGTCACTCTTCAGGCTCGTGTGATTTCAATATACACAAGTTACCCGCGATTATTTCAGACAAAAATGATTCCCCCCGCCCTTCCCGAAATACTTATGCTTTTACAACTAATCACCAGAAGTTACAGCCGTGTTCTCCGTGTCAAAAACGACAGGAAAGAGCTCCAGCTGGCAAGGGCTTCCTCTGACGGTCCTACAGCCGGCTTCCGACCACGTCTAAGCATACTTTGAGAAAGTTTCAAGTAGCTGAGGTGTGGAACGGTCCTGATGCAAAGTCACAATCACGACCGGCCAATTCATCTGCCCGCTACTCTACGTAAGACCTCCCCGCGAGACCGAGTTCCACTTTTCTAAAAATCCTCTGTAAGGAACACAGGTCCACCTCCTTAGTAATCCTACTTTCGCACTCGCGGGATCGGAAGCGACAGCTCCTGAACGGGGTCAAAGGAGCCGGGCGAGAGAAAGAGCCGACTCCTCCGGTCCAGCGCGCTTCTACACCACTCTCGCAGGCTGGATCCCGCGGTCGCCACGAAAACACGGTCCCCACGCCCCGCAGGTGGGAGCGACGCCGACCCCCATCACCTCTGGGCGTGCAGACGGACGACCGCCACCCTGCGAGGACGGCCGGGGACCGCGGAGACCCGGGGCGAGGGAGGCGAGCCGCGGCCCGAGGCCGGCGCCGCTGTCAGGGGAGGGACGGGGAGGGTCGGGGACGGGCCCCGGAGGAGACCTGGAACGAGGCTCGAGCCCAAACAAAAACAAGCCGAAGCGGAGCGCGGCAGAGGTAGCAGATTGGGCGAGCCCGATCACGGCTGCCCATTGGAGAAGAGGGAAAACAGAGTCCCCCAATCGCAAGCGGCGGGGCTGCTCCCCTCGTGCGGCCGCGGGCCGCCCCGGCGCTTCCCGGCCCCGCGCTGCCCGGTGGCCGCTACCGCTCCCTTCCGGCGGCGGCGCCCACTGCAAGGCCCGCGCCCCCGCCCGGCGCCGCCGCCGCCCGCCGCCGCCGCGCCGCGCCCCTCCCCCGGCCGCCGCCCCCCACCCCCCCGCGCCCCGGCCCCGGCCCCCGCCCGGCCCGGCGCCCCTGCTCCCGCCGGCCCGCCCCCAGGCCGGCACCGCCGCCGCCGCCGCCGCCGCCCGGCGCCCCCGCACGCCCGCGCCGCGCCCGCCCCCCGCTCACCGCCGGGCGCCGCCCGCTGCTCCTCGGGGCGCAACGCGGCCCCGCGGCCCGGCCGCTGCGCTGGGGGGTCCGCGCTGCCGGGCGGCACTTCCCCGGCCCCCCAAAAAATTAATCACCAAAAAATAATTCCCGAGAAAAATGGAGAGTAAAATCCAAGATGGCGGCGCCGGCCGCAGCACCGCCCGCTCCATCCGCTGTCGGGAAATAAGTCCCAGCCGCGGCCGGAGCCCCCCGCCCCCACCGCGCCGCGCCCCCGCGTCCCCGCGCCCGGCCTCACCTCGCCTCTCGCGCGGCCGCGGCGTCCCCAAGGCCGCCTTCGCCGGGGGTCCGCGTCCTGCGTCCTGGCGCCGCGCGCGCCGCCTCCGGTGTCCGAGCGCCCTCACCTCATAGCCCCGGAGCCTCGCCTCCCGCGCCGCAGACGCGTCGCCGCCCCCGGTGAGCCGTCCGGACGCCGCCCGGGAACGGTGGAAGGACACGAAAAGGAGTGCCCTCGGCCGGGCGGAGGGACACCAGCCGACTCGCGCCACCCCTGCCGCCTCTGTTGCTTTTACGGGACGCGCGGAAGGGGGGGGGCGGGGGAGGCGGAGAAACACGGTAAAGAAACGAGTTCCTCGCTGGGTGCTCGCGGCGGCGGAGGGACAAAAAGCGAATTTAAGGAGCGCCGAGAAGAGCCGTGAGGGGCCGTCGCCTGGCGTCGGCCGCGGCGGAGGGATCCGTGCTGAGGTTCGGCAGGGATCCCTCCGCCCCTCGCTGCCCTTTAAATCGCGGCTGGAGGCGGCGTCGCCGCGCGCCCCTCGGGCGCCTCCCCGGCTCCGGTGGGCTCCTGGCGCAGCTGCACCCGCGGGGGACGGCTCCCGACCCTGGACTAGGGGCAGCGCCGGGGGGCGCGCGGGCCCCTGGGCCGCTGCGTGTGCCGGCGGCCCCGAGGGGAGACGGCTCCCACGGAGGCGAGCGTCTTTGTTGTGGGAGTGGGTGTCGTCGGGCGCGGATCCACCCTTACCGTGCGGGCCGCCCGCCCGGGGCGTGGAGGGAGGGGGCAGGGAGCGCGCACTCACCGGGCCCCTGGCTTCCCGGTGTCAGCCGGCCGTCCCCTGAGCACCTACTGTGTGCCCGCCGGGCTCTCCGAGAAGCAGGGCTACTTCCGCTTCCCTCCCTCGTTGGGCAGTGCCCGCGCCGGAGCGGCAGCCGCACCCCCGTCCCGGACCCGGGGCAGGTGCGGAAGATGCCCAGGGTCTGTCTGGCTGTGGGAAGAGGGCGAAGCGTGCGAAGCGCCGCCCTTTGGGTCCTGCAGCCGGATAATAATGGCTACAAAGTAACAGGGATGAGAGCAGCATGTAGACAGTCTTTATTGGACGGTGGGCGCCGTTCTCAGCTCTCATCGACTCTTCACAACCACCCCCGGGAGGTGGGGGCCGTTGTGGTTCTTCCTCGCACGTAGGGAAACTGAGACAGGTTAGGTGACCCCGAGGACAGCGAGTCAGGACTTGAGCCAGAGCCCTCATCCAGTTCCCCGGGTGAGAAATGAAGACCAGCGGAGCCGGCAGAGGCACCGAGCTGGTGCCTGGAGGTGTCCCTTTGGGCAGTGGAGACAGGAAGGGGGGGTTGCAGTATGTTAGGGAAAAGGGGTGGTTAGGAAATGTGGAACCAGTAAGTGCAAAGTGCGGTGGGAAGGGGAGAGGAGGATCGGGGAGGGGGGAGCCTGGAAAAGGCTCCTGCGGGCTAGGGGGCCTCGTGGATAGATGGATTCCAGGAAGATCCCTGTTCTGCCTTGGTTTCTCCTTATCCCCAGGGCCTGGCACAGAGTAGGCACACCATAAAGGATGATTCAGGGGAGATGGGGAGATTGTGGGTGATCACAAGGACTGTGGTCCAACTAACCCCAACACACGTGCTTACCTCATTTGCCCTCCTTGACCTTGGGTAGGAGACATGGTGCTTATTCCTTTCATATATGGGGAAACTGAGGCACAGTGATTTGCCAAGAGCGTGTGTGTGTAACAGGCAGACGAGGGGGGGCGGTGTTTAGATCTTCCAAACCAAAGCTCCTCCCACTGTGGGCACCTGCTTTCCCCACTTCCCCCTCTGGAAGCCAATTGGGGTCGGAGGGGGAGAGTGTGGGCAGAGTCTCACCACCCCCAGATAAAGCAGACCCAGGCACACAGGCTGGGTCTGGATCCGAACTCGCCTTGCCCTGTCCCTCTTGCAGACACAACTAGCAAATGATTGCTTCGGTTTTGTTAGTTTCTGATTTATCACTAAACGTTCTTTCCCAGATTTTTATAGCGCTTGGCTCCAAATACTCCAATTACATCCCAGAAACACTGAAATTGCCTTTGCCACCCCCTCCCCCGCTGGATGTCCACAGGAGACATGCAGTGGGAAATGCAAAGGAAAATGAGGGAAACCCATCTGCTTGCAAAGGGCAGCCTCAGCTTTGTGTGGGTCTTGAAGCCCGGGCCTCAAGACCAGCCATGCCTGAGCAGCCCTGCACAGCCCCGAGCGCCAGTGTCCTCCCCATTCCAAGCTTTCCAGAGTTCACCCTGACACAGATCCCTGGGACTGACACCCTAGTCCCCACTCCGGTAAAGCCCCCAGGCTCCCCAGATCCGGGCACACTCCACTTATTCATGGCTCCAGGTCAGGCCAGGTGTTCTGGGCAGTGACTTTCAAGGGAGCAGGCCAGGCCTACAGCCCAGCAGGGAAGAGAGTAGATCCCAGCACAGCATCCTCTCAGGCTCCCCAGTTCCGGATCTGCCTCTCCCCTAGCTCCCTGCATTGCTGGCTACTCAGGGTGGGCCTGAGCTCTTGGCACAGCTGAGTCGGGGCTCAGGACGTTGATAAAGCCCGGATTAAGGTGGCTAGGGCTAAGCTGGGCAGAGGGCACAGCCCAGAGCCATCCTCCTGGGGGAGACTGGAAATTTGACTTCCCCACTGTGAGCATGGCTAGCTGGAGGCCTCCTGCTGCCAACTGGCAGGGGAGGGGTGGATGGAGGACAGGAAGTCCTGTGGCCAGGCACCTGCCCAGCCCCCATGTGACAGGAGCCATTGGCATTTACACTGTGAAGCCTCTGGATGCCCCAAAGTGGAAGTGCTAAGCCACAGAGGCAGTGGGGCCCCCACCAGGCCTGGACAGATGGAAAGATATTAAAGAGGCTAAAGAAAGACTAAGTTGGCGGAAGGGGCCTGGCCAGCCTGGAGCCGTCCTGGGAGCCGCGCCCTTGCCAGGGCACTGGCCGAGGCTACCCAGCCTGTTCCGGTCCTCCCAACAGGACCCAGGGGCACGCCACAGAGACCTAGCCTGGTCCCACTGACCCGCGTCACTCTCTAATTTCCCTTCTTCAAATGCCGGGTTCACCCAGGGACTGGCTGGAAGGGATTTGCTTGATGGAATCTCGTTCCCACAGAGAGGGCCCGCAGGTCACCCTGACCCCAGAATTCTGGGCTGGGTGGTGGTGGCTTCTTGTAAATTGCTATCTTGACTTGTGGACTCCGCCCATGTGTCTCACTGGCCCCCGCCCCTGCCCAGAAGACAGGTCTGTTCCAATGAGAGCAGGTGTCCAGGACTACTGGGAGAAGGGCAGAGGGCAAACCCAGGACCATGCCAGTGACCTGTCTGAGCCAGCTGCCTGAGCACCACGAGGCTCCCTGCACCATCCTTGCCTTCCCTGCCCTCACACTGTTCCCCTCTCCTTTGATAGATGAGGACACCCAGCCTCTGGAAGCTCAGGTGATCTGCCCAAGGCCACAGAGTCAACAGCAGCAAAAACTTTATGGCTGCTTCCAACAGGGGCACCGGTCTGCCCCGGGTTTGAATCCCAGGTCCAGAACCTCCCAGCCATGTGATCTGGGGCCAGTGACGGGGCCTGTCTACACACCACCGCTTCCACTGTGAAACGTGGCAGTCCTCGGATCTGCCCAGAACTCATTCGTGTCTTTCTAGCCGTTCATCTAGTTGACACCCAAATTCTGATCTCCAGCCTGCCCCCTCCTCTGAACTCTGACTCCACCCCTTAGGTACTTCACAGGCATCTCATAGATGGCGTGGCTAAAACTGAGCGCACACACATGCACGCATGCGCGCATGCACACTCACGCCTCTCAGATCTTCTCCCATTGCTAGTTTTCATTCTCCATCACCAGCCTTTGTGGCTTTCTCTCCGTAGCACCCATCTTACTTATTCATCCTGTCTGCTGGCCGTCTGTCCCTTCCAGGCTATACGCACCTTGAGGGCAGGAGACTTTGTCTGCCTTGTTCACGCTGGGCTGCATCTCCAGCATCCAGAATGGTGCCTCGGGTTGCTGACCTGCCAGGCTCAAAACACGAAGGGCTAACTTTTAGCAGTTGACCTGGTCCCCAGCACCGCCAAAAAGAAGCCCAACTCTGGTGACCTCTGTCCTTACACATGCTTAGGAGTGAACACAGAAAGGACCGATGGCAGCTGAAAAACGGGTTTCCTCAAGGGCAGCTTAATCATATTATTTTTTTTTTAAAGATTTTATTTATTTATTTGACAGAGAGAAATCACAAGCAGGCAGAGAGGCAAGCAGAGAGAGCGAGAGGGAAGCAGGCTTCCTGCCGAGCAGAGAGCCCGATGCGGGACTCGATCCCAGGACCCCGAGACCACGACCCGAGCCGAAGGCAGCGGCCCAAACCACCGAGCCACCCAGGCGCCCTAATCATATTATTTTTTTGTTAATAATTTCAAATTTATAGGAAGTTTCCACGTATAATGCAAAGAAGTATCCTTCCTGAGCGATCTGCCTGTAGATCGCCACCCGGATGCTCCATGACTCGAGAGCACATCAGGGTGTATTCCCTTCCAACTGATATCCTGCTAGGAAACCAGACCCCGGGGATCAAAGTCAAGAAATCACATCCAGGGGAGCCTGGGTGGCTCAGTGTTTAAGTGTCTGCCTCCAGCTCAAGTCATGATCCCAAGGTCCTGGGATCGAGCCCCACATCAGGCTCTCTGCTCAGCGGGGGAGCTTGCTTCTCCTTCTCCAGCTCCCCCATGGCTTGTGTTCCCTTTCTCATCATCTGTGTCATAAATGAATTTTTTTAAAAATCTTCAAAAAAAATCACATCCATAGGTGGTTTTCATTTGATCTGGGGATCCCATTCAGATCTTCCCAGTGGCAATAATAACGTCCTTTATAGCAAGGGAACCCATCCAGACTCTGAGTTTTCTTGGTTGTTAAGTCTTTTCAACTTCCTTCTGGAACATTCCTCCCTCTTTCTTGACTTGCATACCCTGGGCACTCCTGAAGGTTACAGACCAGT
Organism: Meles meles; assembly: GCF_922984935.1. Lineage (NCBI taxonomy): Eukaryota > Metazoa > Chordata > Mammalia > Carnivora > Mustelidae > Meles > Meles meles. Next base: position 4,677,735 of record NC_060073.1, on the reverse strand, counting down.
CATTTGTAGTAGGTCCTTCCATCGCAGTTTTTCGGATGTTTCTTTTTTTATTTGATTTTTTTTTTAATTTATAGTTTTTTGGATGTTTCTTATGGTTCCATTAAGGTCAGGGGTCATTGAGAGGAATGTCGCGGGAGCGAGGCTGAGATCTCATCGCATCCTATTGGGTTGGCCTCATAACTGATGATGTTCACTTGGGTCACCTGACGAAGGGATGTCTGCCAAGTCTCTCCGCTGGAGAGTCACTAGTTTTCCTTTTGGACTCTGTGGGAAGTGTGTAAGGGGATGCAAACACCACACTCCTCATCAAACTTGCAATGTGTTTATATATCTATGTCAGTATGACTCATGGGTTCTGATTTTTTTCAGTAGGTTATAATCTGATCCTCTCTCCCTTTCCTTCCTCTCCCTTTCTTCGAGATTTTTGGGGCAGCTTCACTTATAGTAGCCCAAAACTGATCACAACGCAAATGCCAACCAGCAAACGAATAGGTAGGCAAAGTGGGGTCCCTCCCCGCCCTGAAATCCTGCAGAAATAAGGGCAAATGAGTTGCAACACGGACGAATTTCAAAAGCATTAATGTTGAGGGAAGAGATGCCAGAAACCATAAAGTACAGACCGATTTCAAATATTTGGTGTCCTAGGGCGCCTGGGTGGCTCAATGGGTTGAGCCGCTCCCTTCGGCTCAGGTCATGGTCTCGGGTTCCTGGGATTGAGCCCCGCATTGGGCTCTCTGCTCAGCAGGGAGCCTGCTTCCCTTCCTCTCTCTCTGCCTGCCTCTCTGCCTACTTGTGATCTCTTTCTGTCAAATAAATAAATAAAATATTTAAAAAAATATGTAGTGTCCTAGAACAGAAAAAAACAAACCTATAGGGATAGAAATCTGGAGTCATTTGCCTCCGGGCAGGTGGGAGAAACTTCCGGTGCAACGGCAACATTCTGTATCAGGGGGTGGTTACCTGGGGATGTGGGCTTGGGGAGGCTCTTGGGCCGGATGTCTGAGTTCTGTTCCAATTACTGCATGTGAATTATACACTCAAAAGAGGAGGGAGGGGACACCAAGGTGGCTCACACCTGTCTACAGGTCCCTTAAGCCTCTGCCTTCCGCTCAGGTCGTGATTCCAGGATCCTAGAATCGAGGCCCCGCATGGGTCTCTCTGCTCAGCGGGGAGCCTGCTTCTCCCTTTCCCTCTACTGCTCCCCCTGCTTATGCTCTCTCTTTCTCTCTCAAATAAATAAATAAAATCTTAAAAAAAAAAAAAAGACAGGAGGGGGGAAATCTCAAGGGAAAAAGAGAATTTTACCCGGCGACTGTAGAATGCCTCTCCGGTGTTTATGTGACTTGTCTCTCGACTGAGTACATTTTGCAAAATAGCTTTTTTTTTTGCATGTTTCCCAGACACTGCTCCTGGGAATGACCCAGGTTCAACGGGAGGCTCACAGTCCAAAGCGCAGGGGAGGGAGAGGAAGATTCTCGCTCCTCCCTTCCTCGTGCTGTCAGCGCGGTCTGCGGCTGAGTGAGGGGAAAGGGAAGGAAAAAGTGCTCCCGCCTCTGATGGACAGTGATGCAAGCTTCTCCCAGCAGATGAGCCTCCCCGCGCCCCCACCCCCCCACCCCGCAAGCCTTTGGGGCCCCTCCCAGCTGCCTGTCTGGACTGGAATCCTGCAGCCAATTTTCAGTTGACCTTGGTTGTCTCTGGCCAGGAGATCTCGTGTGATGAGGGTTTGCCCTATCTCATTACCCTTAATTCCCTTGTCATACCTCACCCATACACTGTGGGCTATTGGCTTGTTCCCTGGTAAATTCCTAGGAGTGGTGTTTCCTGAGTCAAAAGTAGAGATGGCCCAGGAGAGAAGGCAAAATAGGGCCAAGGCTCTGGCAATTGGTGCGAAGGCTCCAGCTTCAGAGTTGGGGGGCTTAGGGGTCAGTTCCAGAAGGCTTAGGGTTGGAGAGGGAGCTAGCTCACCAACAGGGAAAGGAGGGGTTTTGACTATCTCTCCATGAGATCATTGTTTTAAATTTTTCTTTTTCCTTTAAGTAATCTCGACACCCAACGTGGGGCTCGAACTCACAACCCTGAGATCAAGAGTCGCACGTTCTCTCCACTGAGGCAGCCAGGCACCCCCGTAAGATCATTCTTGCTCTTTAATCAAAGAGTCAAAGAAACGGGGCAGCACCCCCCTTCCCTTGAGCCCACCAAAATGATGAGCAACAAAGAATCAGAAACTTTCTTTGTCCCCTCCATCCACAAGCACCAAATCTCCTCCCCAGCCCTCAGGCGTTGCCCACTGCCCTGCCCAGGCCCTGGCGGGGACCCTCAGGAGACTAGACCCTCGGCAGCTGCGGCCCAGACTAGAGCTCAGTTTGGGGCTGCAAGGTGCCTCTGAGCCAGCTGGGGGAGGGAGGGAGAACTTGCTGGAGAGATGGAGGCGGGGCCGACATACCGGGCAGGTGGGCTGGGGGGGATGGGTTCCCAGGGTGTGGGAGCAGCTCGCAGTGGCTCACAGGTCCCTCCCACACCCCCAGTACCACAGGTGGCCACAGCCACTGGCCCGTCCCAGCCCCTGGCATCCTGCAGCTGAGCTCTGAAGGCAGAACTGGTTGTACAGGATCTCGTTCCAGCCGGATCCCCGACGCAGACTCTGCGTAGGGTAGATCTCTGCACCACGGGCTTTGACCCGAGCAGAGGAGCATGCTTCCATCTGGACAGGGCTCAGCTCAGAGGGAGTGGACGGTCTCCTCGTTTGTAGTTGTTTCCTGTGGCTTCAAACAACAGAAGATGATTCTGTCACAGGTCTGGAGGCCCCAAGTCGCAAAGCAAGGTGTTGACAGGGGGCTCCCTCCGGAAGCTTCGGGGAGGGTGCCTCCCAGCCTCTTCCGGCTGCTGGGGGCCCCGGGCGCTCCCGGGCTCGCCGCGACGTCCCCCCGGACTCTGCCTCTGTCTTCACCTGGCCCGTCCTCTGTGAGGCACTCTGTGTCAAATCCCCCTTACCTTTCTCTTATGACACCTGTCGCTGGATTCCGGGCCCACCAGGAGAATCCAGAATGGTCTTGTCTGGAGAGCAGTAACTTAAAATTCCAAATTAAGTCACATTTGCAGGTTCTGAGGATAAGGACATGGACATACCTTTTGTTGGTGGGGAGGGGACACCCCATTCATCGGACTCCAGCACTGTTCATTTTGATGCCCACATTGTCCCGGATTCACACTGGCCTCTGTCCCCTTTTATATGCCTCCGTGGTTCTCTGGCCCTCAGCCCCAGGAACAGTTGCTTCTCCAAGGAGCTCTTGTTCCTGTCTGGGCAGCCAAGCTTTGGGTTCCAGGCATTTCCCAGGGCCATTGTCGTGCTGCTGCTCTCTGGCCTCTCAGTGGACCAAGCCAGAGAATGTGTATGTCTGTGAGTCTCCATGCACACACATACATAACATGCAAACATTTGTGTGTGTGTGTGTGTAAAATATATATATATATTTATGCACACATTTATACCTATTTATTTTTTAAAATACTTTATTTATTTATTTTAGGGAGAGAGAGTGTGTGTGCATGAGCGAGGGGGAGGGACAGAGAGGGAGGGAGAGGGAGAGAGAATCGTGAGCAGACTCCAGGCTGAGCTAGGAGCCCAACCTGGGGCTCGATCTCATGACCCTGAGATCATGACCTGAGCTTGAAATCAAGAGTCGCACGCTTAACCAACTGAGTCACCCAGGTGCCTCTACACTTATATTTCTTTTTTTTTTTAAGATTTTATTTATTTGAGAGAGAGAGAGCGCACGCGAGAGCGAGCATGGGTGGGGGAGGAGCAGAGGGAGAGGGAGAAGCAGACTCCCTGATGAGCAGGGAGCGTGTCATGGGGCTCCATCCCAGGACCCCTGAGCCAAAACAGACGCTTAACCGACTGAGCCACCTGGGCGCCTGTCTACATGTCTATTTCTACATCTAGGTGTATAGGGGGCATCTGGGGGGTGCATTTGGTGAAGTGTCCAACTCTTTTTTTTTTAAGATTTATTTATTTATTTATTTGACAGAGAGAGAGAGATCACAAGCAGGCAGAGAGGCAGGCAGAGAGAGAGGGAAAAGCAGGCTTCCTGCTGAGCAGAGAGCCCGATGCGGGTCTCGATCCCAGGACCCTGAGATCATGACCTGAGCTGAAAGCAGCGGCTTAACCCACTGAGCCACCCTGGCGTCCCAAGCGTCCAACTCTTGATCTCAGATCTTGATCTGAGGGTTGTGAGTTCAAACCCTGTGTTGGGCTACACTTAAAAAAATAACCATCAAAATAAGAAAATAAGTAAGTAAACAAATAAATACACAAAAACACCAATTTCAGCCTAATTGCAATACAGCATTCCGGCTTCATTTTCCTATTCTCCCTTCACCAACACTTAAAACCCATGACTAAGATCTTTGTTTGAGCTGTTACAATACCACAGACCGGGTGGCTTACACAACAGACATTTCTTTCTCCGGATTCCAGAGGCTGGGAAGCCCAAATCAAGGTCCCCGCAGATTGCGTGTCTGGTGAGGACCTCCTTCCTAGTTCACCGACGTCCTGTCCTGTCCTCTTCTTGCTGTGACCTCTCATGGCAGAAGGGGCGAGGGAGCTCTCTGCTCTCTCCTTTGTGAGGACACTGATTCCATTCATGAGGGTTCCTCCCCTGTGTCCTAATCACCTCCCCAAAGCCCTGCCCCCCAATACCGACACACTGGAGATTAGGTTTCTGTACATGAATTTGGTGGGGGGAGACACGAACATTTGGTCTATGGGGCTACCATTACTGACTCTGATTGCCCCAGGCTTGGCCAGTGGAATCCCCTTCAAGCTGGCCCCTGTCCCCTTGGACATGTTCCTGTCATTCTTAGAATACTTCCTTACTTTGTGAAGTCACAAGAAATCCTAGAATCAACTTGTACTTTCCCCGCCCCAGCTCTGAACCAGTCATTTCGCTAAGAAGGGTCGCTTCCTGTTAGTGGAGAGTAGATTTGAAAGCAGGATTCTGATGCCAACCAGAGATTTGAAAGCAGGATACTGATGCCAAGCGAGCGCGTCTCCACCCTCGGATCATGGCTCCTCGGCTGTCCTAGCAGACGCGGCCGACACGTGTGCCATCGAGGCAGCTCACACACCTACACACAAGTATCTCGAATACAACTGTTGCTGTCTCTATGTCATCCGTCAGTCAAAAACAAGGAGTTCGGTTCTATGTTCTTAACTCCCTTCCCCACCAGGGAGAGACCCGACTCCCACTAACCTCGACAGAGGTTCTTATTTGCTCAAGTCTAAAATACACAGAAGGTTGGGGATGTAATTTGCATTTCTCTGATGACTAAGGATGTTGAGCGTTTTTTTTTTGTTTGTTTGTTTTGTTTTGTTTTTTGGACGAGCTCATTGTCCATTGTGTATCTTTCTTTGGCAAAGCCTCTGTTCAGATCTTTGGCCAACTTTTTTAATTGGACTTTTTGTCTTGTTATGGGTGAGTTATAAACATTCTTTATTTGGATACAGGATGATATGTGTTTTATATATATATGTATGTGTATGTATATATATAACCAATATATACCACTTTCTAATATTCTAATATTAGAATAAATATTCTAATAAATTTGACAAGTTAGATAAGATGGGCATATTTCTTGAAAGACAAAAAAAAAATACCATGAATAACCAAAGAAGAAATATAAAAATCTAAATAGCCCTATACCTATATCTATCAAAGTAATCGAATTCATTATGAAAAAATTACTCTCTCTCTCATTCTCATTTTCTCACACGCAAGTGCACGCACACACACACACACACACACACACACACACACACACACAGAGTCCAGGCCCAGATGTCTTCACTGGTCAATTCTAGTTTTATTTAAGGAAGAAATAATGTAAGTCTTACAGAACCTCCTTCAGAAAAAGAAGAGAAAGAAACCCTTTCCAACTCATTCTACAAAGCTAGCTCGAGTCCAGGACCATAGCTGGAAAAGACATTTCAAGAAAATAAAGTCGCAAAACAACATCCCTCACGACACACATGCAGATATATTTTTTTTTTCAAATTAGAAAATGACTTTATTGCGATATAAGACCAAAGAGTTCTTTAGAGAACATAGACAGGAAAATGTGTGACATACTTGGGGGGGGGGGGTCCTTCAGTGGAAATAGCCCTGCCATCACTGACGTTTGGAGCCAGACGCCAGGAATTCCACTGCCGTGGTCCCCCTCCCCCAGCCCAGTGATGGTGGGGAACGGAGGTGAGGACACAGTGTGGATGAGCGTGGGGAAAGCGTCCTGGCTTCAAACCCATCGCCCTCCAGTCACTCCAGTAGGTAAGAGACATGCCTGTGCATTCACTCGCTCATTCCACAAATGTTTATGGACTGTCTCCTTTCTGCCAGAAACCCATGCTAAGTGCTAGGGATAAAAGAAAAAAGGTGCCTAATTCTTGCTATCATGGTGCTTCCAGGCTCCCAGAGCCAAAGCAAACTGACCCATCTGGAGAAGGGACAAGGCAGGGCGCTGCTGAGGAGGGTGGGGTTGCCGAGGCTGACCTGTTTCAGAAGCAGCCACAGCCCTATATGGGGCTCCCAGGACCTCGGGGAGCACAGCGGCCAGGCCCTCCCTGGCCAGTCCTGGCTGTTCGCCCTGCAGGGCTGGCCTACTCCTTCTTCAAGAAGTGGTTCTCCTTCCCTTTCCCAGAGTCCAGAGCTGGTGCTGAAGAAACACCTGGTCAACAGAGCCCTGCAGGGACCAGGGAAAGGAGGCTCCAGGCAGAAGGCAGGAGGCAGGTGTTAGGAAGAGGGACTGGCTTCCTTCCCCTCGGTTCTGGGTGCCAGAGTGCTCAGCAGACAAGAAGGGCTGCAGGGAGGCGGGGCAAGCTCATCTCATGGCCTGGAGGGAGAGCTCCTCCATGCAAGGATTCTTACTAATAATATATTAGCAAAATAAACCCAGCAATACGTATGAAAGATAAAAGTACGGAATGATAAAGTAGGGTTTAGTCCATGAATGCAAAGCTAACTTAGTACTGACAAAAATCAATATAATTCACTGTATTTACATACTGAAACAGACACCAATTAACTAAAATTAAAGGGAAAACCCATGTGACATTTTAATAGACATATTTAATAAGCATTTTACAGATTTCAGTACTTTGATGATTTAAAAGGAGAAGGAGGGGAAAGAAAACTGTCAGCCAATTAGGATTAGAAGAGAACTTGTTCAATCTTAAAAAGGCCGTCCTCAAAAAACCCACAGCTGACATCACGCTTCATGGTTAAAAAGCATTAGGTTCTCTCTCTAGATCAGAAGCAAAGCTGTCCCAACTAGTAGACAGCATGATTGTTTACACAGAATATCACATAACAACAACGCATTAGTAGAACTGATATATGAATTTAGGGAAGTCACAGAATTCCAGGTCGATGTAAAAAAAATCAAGCATATTTCTCTAAACTGACTACAAATTGGAAAAAGAAAACTTAAAAAAATTCATTTACAATAACATTAAATACTTTGGGCTAAGTTTAACAAATGGTACACTAGACCTGTATATTGGAAATTTCCAATATACAGTAAGAGAAATTAAAGAGAGTCTAAGGAAATGGAGAGAGATATCATATCATAATGGAGGAGAAGCAACAGCTCTGTTTAGGAAATGGGCGACAGATCTGAACAGACACCTCACCAAAGCAGATATATAGATGGCAAATCAGCATTTGGAAATCTGGTTAACATAATGTGTCTTTTGGGAACTGCACACTGAAACAACAATGAGTGACTGCTACCCACCTCTTAGAATGGCTAAAATCCAAAAAGTTGACAATAGTAAATGTTGACGAGGATGTGGAGCAACAGGAACTCTGAGTCATTGCTGGCGGGAGTAAAGAGTGATACTGCCACTTTGCTAGATGCTGGGCAGTTTCTTACAAAATCAAACATCGGGGGCACCTGGGTGGCTCCGTGGGTTAAGCCTCTGCCTCGGCTCAGATCATGATCTCAGGGTCCTGGGATCGAGCCCCGCATCGGGCTCTCTGCTCAGGGGGGAGCCTGCTTCCCCCACTCTCTCTGCCTGCCTCTCTGTCTACCTGTGATCTCTCTCTCTGTCAAATAAACAAATAAAATGTTTAAAAAAATCCCAAAACCAAACATCATTTTACCATACAATCCAGCAGTCACATGCCTTGGTATTTACCGGATTGAGTTGAAAACTTATGTCCACACAAAAACCTGCACAGGAATGCAGCTTTATTCAATCTCCAAAATCAGAAACAACCAAGCTGTCATGCAACAGGTGTTAAGGAGGAAGAGACTGTGGTAGGTCCATAGAATGGAGTGTCACTTAGCGATCAAAAGAAATGAGCTATTAGGTTACAAAAGTCAAGGGAGACCCTTAAGTGCATACTGCTAGTGAAAGAAACCAATGGGAAAAGGCCACATACTGTGTGATTTCAACTGTAAGACATTCTAGGAAAGATTAAACTGTAAACAGTAATAAGATTCGTTGTTTCCAGGGATTTGGGGGAGCGGGGAAGGAGGGAGGGGCCACAAGAGAACTCTGAGAGCATGCAACCGTTCTGTGTATCGCTGCGACTGTGGATACAGAGAATGTACAATACCAAGAGTGCAGCTTTCCAAAGGTCACTTGCTGCTTTCCAACGGTGCACGGGAGAAGAATGAGCCACAAACGAGTCAGCTTCAAGAGGGAGCAAGGGTCTGCAGTTGAGAAGACTGCTGCCCAGACCCACTCCGCAGTCCTGTATTTATTAGATACAGATAACAATCAACAAAGGAGTGGAGGGAGGTTATAGTTAAGGAAGATAAGTCTGATCAAGCAGTATAGGATTTGTGGTTGAGTAAACACATTTAAAGGAATCATCTAATTAGCTACAGGTGATCTCTGGAGGAGGGGAGATAACAGAAAAAAAGCAGCAGGCCACGATCCACCCTGAGCAGGCGGGCGTTCCCAGCTGCTGGCTTCAGGGACGTTTATCATCCTCTTGCCCAGAGGCCTGTTGCTGGTACGTGTTCAAGCCTGTTTGGTCAGTACATTGTTCTGAGGGACGGTTACACAAGGGGGAACCTTTATGTAAAGTATATGGTTCACTTAATGATAATGTATCAATGTTGATTGATTGAATGCAAAAAATGTGCTACACTAACACAGGATGTTAGTGACAGGGGACACACTGGAGTGGTGTGGGATGGGGTGTATACCGGAACTTTCGGTTCTATCGCTCAATTTTTCCGTAGATCTAAAGCCATTCTAAAAGAAATAAATTCGACTGGGCACCAGGGTGGCTTAGTTTGTTAAGCTTCTGATTCTTGGTTTCAGCTCAAGTCATGATCTCAGGGTTGTAGGATGGAGCCCAAAGTCAGTCTCCACACTCAGCGGGGAGTCTGCTTGCGATTCTCTCTCTCCCTCTGCCCCTCCCCCTTAAATAAAGAAATAAATAAATCTCTAGGAAGGAAGGAAGAGAAGGAAAGAAAGAAAGAAAAAGAAAGAGAGAGAGAAAGAAAGAGAAAGAGTCGATTAATTTAAAAAACCAACTGAACAAAGGATTTGAGTTTACAGATCAGAAATGTCATTTGTACCCAGCTGGTCTCCTGAATAAGGGTCACGTAAGCTCTGCAGTCCTCAGCTGGCTCCCTCATGCTGTGCTCCAGGGCACACAGAGCTAGCTGGTCTACCAAGAGAAGAGAGCAGTTCTGCAAGGAAAGGAAGAGAGCCAAGACTGGGGAAGGGGGGTGTCCCAGACAGAGCTTGAAGAACAGCCTCTTTTGTTGCTTTGTCTGTCTGGTTTCCTGTTCCCAACTCTGGGGCAGGATAGCAGCCCTTTCCACCTGTGGGTTCCCTATGACATCCCCGGAATGGGACGGTATGGTATCTACCTCAAAGAATGACAGTGAGATTGGGGGCATTCGTGCAGGGGCTCAGTGAATGTCAGCTCTCACTCAACTGTCAATGTCTCACCTTCAAGTTCTTCTAATGAAGTCCCGCCTCGGGCCCTACCTGTTTTGATTTTTTTTTTAATTTATTTCTTTTTAAAGATTTTATTTATTTATTTCACAGAGATCACAAACAGGGGTCTGGGTCAGGCTGAAATGGGTTCAGCTGGGGTCTCGGCAAGCTCGAGGACGGGCTCTCAATCTTGACTCTCTTGACATCTGAGGCCAAACGATTCTGTGTCATGGAGGCTGTTCTGCATACTGTCGGACGGTAAGCAGTATCCTAGCCACACCAGGCCCAGTCAGGAAAACAATGTCTCCAGACATGGACCAAAAAATGCCCTCTGGGGACAAGGTCACTCCCAGTGAAGAGCCACTGGTTTAGAGAGTGGTTGCTTTGAGTTACGAGCTAATTTGGGGGCAGAGTAATTCCTGGTGGCAGGAAGACCTGGGCGGGGCCATGGGAGTGGGTGACGCCAAGGGAGGCAGGAAGAGGCCCCAAGAGATAAAGGGGTCAAAGTATCAGGAAGTTGCCCAGCTCTGGCAAGAAGGTGGCTTAAGATAACCTGAAAGCTCGTCTGCTCACAAACACCCAGAAATGCTGAATAAAACATATTCAAAATCATTTCTGATGTACCACTGAGGTTTTTTAATTGATCGATCGATTTTATCTGGTTTGGTTTTGGTATATGCTTCCATGAGATTTCACGGAAATCTTTGCGTCGTTGCGTAGATCTCGGCAAACACCACCACCACAGTGAGGACTGGAACAGCCCCATCACCCCCAAAGGCCTTATTGACCTTTGTAGTCAATCCGTCCCCTAAACTCTGGCAGTCCCTGCTCTGTCCCCGTCCTTCTCTAGAACGTCCTGTACATGGAGTTCTTCAGTAAGTAACGTCTTGAGACTGGCTTGTCTCACTGAGCATCGTGCTTTTGAGAGGTTTTCATGATGTCAGTGTACCAAGAGTGGGTTCTTTTAGGCTGTAAACTAGTATTCCAGTGTGTGGCTGTTTCTCTGTTTGCCTGTCTGCTCTCCTGTCAAGGACATTTGGGTTGTTTCCGGTTTTTCATGACCACGAATAACGCTGCTATAAACATTCATGGACAGATTTTGGTATGAACGGAATTTTTTGTTCCCCTCGGGTAAGCAACCAGAAATGGCATTGCCGGGCCCAACAGTGTATGTTTTATTTTATAAGAAACTGCCCAACCACTTTCCAGAAGCCGCACCATGTGGTACCCCAGCCAAGGGTGAGGCCTAGCTCCTCACCTCCTTGTTCACACTTGGTTTGGTCATTTTTTTTTAAATTTTAGCCATTCTACTGGGTCTGGAATGCAGTGTCATTTGGGTTTCTTTTGTGTTTCTCTAGGGACTAATGGGGGTGAGCATTTTTTTTTTAAGGCTTATTCGCCATGCTTGTATCTCCTTTGATGAAGTGTCTGCACAAACATTTTACCGATTTTTAGATTGGGTTCTTTGTGAGGCACCTGACTGGGTCAGTCGTCCGAACATGGGAGTCGACCTTGGGATCATGAGTCTGAGCCCCATATTGGGGGTAGAGATTATGTAAATAAATAAATAAATAAATAAATATTAAAAAATAAATCGGATTACTTGTTTTCTTATTTTTTATTTATTTAAGTTTTTTTTTTTAAGAGAGGGAGGAGGGGAGGGGTGGAGAAGAGGGAGAGAGAGAGAGAGAATCTTGATCAGGCTCCACATTCCGCAAGGAGCCTGATCTCACCACCCTGAGATGACCTGAGTCAAAATCAAGAATCGGATGTTTAACCAATTGAGCTACCCAGGCACCCCTCTTATTGCTTAATTTTGAGAGTTCTTTATAATATACCATGAATATAAGTCCTTTTTGGATAGGTGATTTGTAAATATTTTTCTGGTCTATGTCTTTTTCTTTTTTAAGACTATTTATTTCAGTGAGAGAGAGAGTGAGAAGGGAGAGGGGCAGAAGAAGAGGGAGAGAGAAACTCCAGCAGACTCTCCGTTGAGCACAGAGCTGAGGTGGGGCTCAAATTCACCACTCTGAGATCAGACCTGAGCTGAAACCAAGACTCAGAAGTTTAACCAACTGTACCACCCAGGTGCCCCCAATCTGTGTCTTATATCTCATTCTCTTGTTTTTTTGTTTTTTTGTTTTGTTTTTTGTTTTTTTTAAAGTAAGCTCTGTGCGCAACATGAGGCTTGAACTCAAGACTCTGCAATCAAGAATGCACATGAGGTGGGGCGCCTGGGTGGCTCAGTGGGTTAAAGCCTCTGCCTTCAGCTCAGGTCATGATCTCAGGGTCCTGGGATCGGGCCCCGCATCAGGCTCCCTGCTCAGTGGGTAGCCTGCTTCCTCCTCTCTCTCTGCCTGCCTCTCTACCTACTTGTGATCTCCATCTGTCAAATAAATAAATAAATAATCTTAAAAAAAAAAAAAAAGAAGGCACGTGAGGGAAATGCTCAGGACAGGGAAAGAAACACTCAAAAGGATCAGCGGGAACAATCAGAATAGCTTAAATAGGGCCAGGACTAAATTTCCTGCTCCCACTAGCCAGAGGGGGAAAACCTACAGAGCTTTGGATAGGTAAAGTACTCAAAAACTTGCAGCCTGTGTAGTGGGGAAAATTAGCCCTAGACTAAACACTGCTCTGATCTTGCTGCAAAAAACAAGACTAGGCAGAATCAAGCTCTGTCTGAGGATCATAACTGTGTCCCAGAACCAAGTTCAAGAATATTTATGTGAACACAAGATAGCACAAAACAAAGTAACATTATTTTTAAAACTAGTGCAAATGGTGTATGGCATCCAAAAGAAAGTTGCCAGGTATGCAAAGAAGCAAGAAACTATGAGCCATAATGAGAAGAAAATTCAATTAATTGGACTGAACCAGAAATAACACGGAGGATAGAATGAGTACAGAATGACATTAAAGTAGTTATTATAACTGTGTCCCATATGCTGGAAACTAAAGCAAAGATTACGAATGTTTAGTAGAGACATGGAAAATATTTGTTAAAATACCCATAAACTTGCAGATATTAAAACTACAATGGCTGAGACAAAACATACATTAGACAGGATTCACAGCAGATTAGGCAGAAGCAAAGATTAAGGAACTAACATGTCAAAGGAAGTCCTTCAGGCAGAAGGAAAATGATACCTTGGGGAAACCAGAGTGGAATGAAGAGCTTTGGAAATGGTAACCAAGCATAAGATGTTTTCTTATTATTTAGCTCTCATTAGGAGGTGACTAACTGTTTATACAAAAATATTAACAATCTGTAGTGGGATTTACATCGAAGTAAACTGTATGGTAACAACATCAAAAGACTATGAGGGAAGAAATGGAAGCACAGTATTGTAAGTTTCTTACAATATGCATGAAGTAATGTATAGTACTTGAAGGTAGAACTGTGATAAGTTAAAGATGTATACTACAAAGCAACCACTAAAATACAAAACCAAAAAGTTTTAGCTAATAAGCCAACAGAGGAGATAAAAGATAAACTGGAATTCTAAAAAATACCCAACTAGTACAATAGAAGGCAGAACAAGTATAAAAGGGGAACAAAAAAGAGATGGGATGAATAAAACACAAATAACAAGATGACAGATTTAAGCCTAACCATAGCCATAATCACATTATACTTAAATTGTCAAAATTCCCCAATTAAAAGGCAGAGATAGTTAAATTGTATTTTTAAAAATACCCTCCGATATACCACCTCCAAGAAATCAACTTTTTTTAAAAAAGATTTTATGTATTTGTTTGACAGGCAGAGATCACAAGTAGGCAGAGAGGCAGGCAGAGAGAGAGGAGGAAGCAGGCTCCCCGCTGAGCAGAGAGCCCGATGTGGGGCTTGATCCCAGGACCCTGAGATCATGACCTGAGCCGAAGGCAGAGGCTTTAACCCACTGAGCCACCCAGGCGTCTCAAGAAATCAACTTTAAATATAAAGGCACAACTAAGTTAAAGGCAAAAAGAGAGAGAGAGATAGGGAGGGAGAGAGGGAAAGATATATCAGGTTAACACTGGTAAAAAGAAATCTGTGGAGGTTATGTAAGTATCAAAGTGGGGTTTTGAGGTGCCTGGGTGGCTCAGTCAGTTAAGCATCTGACTTTGGCTCAGGTCATGATCTTAGGGTCCTGGGATAGAGCCCCTGTGGGGTTCTGTGCTTGGCGGAGGGTCTGCTTGTCCCTCTCCCGCTCCCCCTACTCATTCTCTCTCTCTATCCCTTCAAATAAATAAAATCTTTTTTAATAAATAGGTTTTAGGGTAAAGAATATTACTAGATATCAATAATTTTATTTCACTGTGAAAAGTAGGTCAGTTCATTGAGGGGACACAACAATCCTAAATGTTTATGCATCTAATAACAAAACTTCAAAATACATGAAGCAAGAAGTGAAAGAAATATAAGAAGGAATGCACAAGGGGTGCCTGGGTGGCTCAGTGGGTTAAAGCCTCTGCCTTCGGCTCTGGTCATGATCTCAGGGTCCTGGGATAGAGCACCGCATTGGGCTCTCTGCTCAGCGGGGAGCCTGCTTCCTCTTCTCTCTGCTTGCCTCTCTGCCTACTTGTGATCTCTGTCTGTCAAATAAATAAATAAAATCTTTTAAAAAAAAAGGAATGCACAAATCCACAATTTTAGCTGGAGATTTAATACCTCATTCACAGTAGTTGATAGAACATGTCAATGGAAAGTCAATATTATCACACAGCTTGACTCTATTGACATTTATAGAACACAGCATCCAATAACAGCAGAATATGTTCTTTTCAAGCTCACATGCTAGACCATCTTCTGAGCCATAAAACAAGTCTCAATAAATTAAAAAAGATTCAATTTATACAAAGTATGCTCTCTGATTTCAATGGAATTGAATTAGAAATGAATAACAGAAATAGCTTTAGAAATTCTCCAAATATTTGGAAACTAAACAACACATGTATACATAATAAAAGGATCAAAAACTCAGAATGGAAATTAGAAACTGTTTTTAACTCAATGAAAATGAAGCACAACATACCAAACTGTGTACTTGAAGAAGTATCTAAGAGGAGATAAAAAGCACTAAACATGTATATTAAGAAAAGAAGAAAGGTCTCAGAGACGTCAGCTTCCACTTTAAGAAACCAGTAAAAGAAGATTAAATTAAACCCAAAGTAAGCAAAAGAGAGGAAACAATGAAGATAAAACTGGAAATCAATGAAATAGAGGGCAGAAGCAATAGAGAAAAATGAACTAATCCAAAAGTGGTTTTATGATATCAATCAGATTTATAAATCTCTAGCTATATGGATCAAAAATAAAGGAGAGAAACAAATTACCAGTCTCGGGCATGAAAGTGGTAACTCAGTATAGGATTCATATATATATTAAAAGAGTAATGAGCAAGAATTACAAACAACATCCTAAAAATTCAACAACTAGACAAAGCAGACAAATTCCTTGAATGACAAGTTACTAAAACTCATTGAAGAAAAAATAGACAACCCAAGTAGCCATATAGCTATTAGATAAATTTAATTTGCACTTAAAATTCTTCCTGCAAATTAAATTCTGGGCCCAGATGCCTTCACTAGTGAATTTTAACAAATATTTAGGGAGATAAAAAAACACCACTTTTATGCAAAATCTTCCAGAAAATTGAAGGGGTGAAAATATTTCTTAACTCATTCTTTGAGGCCAGAATTATTCTGATCCTGAGACAAAGACATCACAGGGAAAAACAAACAAATGATGAAAAACGCTGCAGACCACTATCTTCATGAACAGCAGCAAATCGAATCCAGTGAAATGTTGAAAAGAAAACACATCACGACCAAGTTGTGTTATTGTAGGAAAGTAAGATTGGTTTAACAGTAAGAACTATAAGAAAATCAATGTAATTCAGGGGCATCTGAGTGGCTCAGTTGTTAAGCATCTGACTTCTGCTCAGGTCATGATCCCAGAGATCTGGGACTGAGTTCCACATCAGGCTCCTTGCTCAGCAGGAAGCCTGCCTCTCCCTCTCCCACTACCCCCTGCTTATATTAGCTCTCTTGCTGTCTTTCTCTGTCAAATAAATAAATAAAATCTTTTTAAAAAGAAAATTAATGCAATTCACCATATTAACAAACCAAATAAGAAAAGCTATATAAAATCCAACATCCATGGGCACCTTGGGGGCTCAGTTGGTTGAGCGTCTGCCTTGGGCTCAGGTCATGATCCCAGGGTCCTGGGATTGAGCCCCAAGTTGGGCTCCATCCTCAGCAGGTAGTCTGTTTCTCCCTCTCCCTCTGCCCCTGCTCATGTTCTCTCTCTCTCTCAAATGAGCAAATAAAATCTTTTAAAAAATCCAACATCCATCCATCTTTTTCTTTTTAAAGATTTCAAATATTTGACAGACAGATCACAAGTAGGCAGAGAGGCAGGCAGAGAAAGGAAGGGAGCTTGTTTGGAGGTTCTAGCAGGGGAGCGCAGCTACTCGTATACCCTTGACCGAAGAACGGTCCTCTCCTCTATCGGGGAAGGTCGTCCTCTTCGACCGAGCGCGCAGCTTCGGGAGGGACGCACATGGAGTGGTGAGGGAGGAAGGGGACACCCGCCTAGCCAGCCAGATCAGCCGAATCAACCCTGGCGATCAATGGGGTGACAGACGTCGCAGCCAGATCGCCCTCACATCCCAGAGAAAGGAAGGGAAGCAGGCTCCCCACTGAGCAGAGAGCCTGACACAGGGCTTGATCCCAGGACCCTGGGATCATGCCCTGAGCTGAAGGCAGAGGCCTTAACACACTGAGCCACCCAGGCACCCTTCCATCCATCTTGATAAAAACAGTAAGAAAACTATGAATACAAGGAAACTTTCTCAACCTGATAAGGACATCTATGAAAATCCTACAGCTAACATTATATGTAATATACTGATCCAAAATTGTCCTGGAGTTACAGGCCAGTGTAATCAGCAAGAAAAAGGAATTAATGACATCAGATTGGAGAGGAGGCAGTAAAACTATCTTTATTCACAGATGACATAATTGTCCATGTTAAGAATCCAATGAGATCTACAAAAAAGCTATTAATAAAAGTGTGTAGTAAGATTGCAAGATACAAAAACTGATTGTGTTTTTACCTACTAGTAACAAATAATGCTAGATATAATAGCTTCAAAAATAAAACACTTAGGGAAAAAGAGACAAAAGATGTGTAAGACTCATATATCAAAAATTACAAAATATTATTGAGAGAAACAAAAGAATACCTAAATAAGTAGAGACACATATCTGGTTAGTGGAAATTTTAATATTGCTCAGATGTCAATTTTCCCTTATTGATCTATAGGTTCAACACGATTTCAATCAAAATCTTAGTAGACTATTTTGTAAAAAATTGACAAGCTGATTCTAAAATTTGCACGGTAATTCAAAGGCCTAGAATGGCCAAAATAGCTTTCATAAAGAACAAAAAAGTTGGAGGACTAACATTGCCTGATTTCAAGACTTAATATAAAACCTCAGTAACAAAATAGCGTGAACATGAAGACAGACAAATAAAGCCATAGAACAGAATAGAGATTTCAAAAGTCCGTAAATACATGTACAATTCATTTTGACAAACGTATAAAAGCAAATCAGTGAGGAAAGGATAGTCTTTTCAATGAACGGAGTTGAAACAGTTGCATGTGTGCCTCCAAGAGCAAATTTCAATCCATACTTCTCAACATATACAAAAATTATCTCAAAATAGATCAGAGACCTACATGTAAAACAGCAAGCTTCTAGAAAAAAATAGGAGAAAATCTTTGTGACCTTGGGTTAGGCAGAACTTTCTTAGATATAACACCAAAAACATGATCCATTAATTTATAAATTTGACTTCACTGGGGCATCTGGGTTGCTCAGTTGGTTGAGCACCCAACTCTTGATCTCAGCTCAAGTCATGAGCTGAGGTGGTGGGATTGAGGCCCAAGTGGAGCTCTGCACTCAGGGCAGAGTCTGCTTGAGATTCTCTCTCCCTCTCCCTCTGCCCCTACCCCGTTTGCACTCTATCTCTCTCTAAAATAAAAAAAAAGAGGGGCGCCTGGGTGGCTCAGTGGTTTAAAGCCTCTGCCTTTGGTTCAGGTCATGACCCCAGGGTCCTGGGATCGAGCCCCGCATCAGGCTCTCTGCTCAGTGGGGAGCCTGCTCCCTCCTCTCTCTCTGCCTGCCTCTCTGCCTAGTGGTGATCTCTGTCTGTCAAATAAATAAATAAAATCTTTTAAAAAATAAATTAAATTAAATTTAAAAAAGAAAATATTTAAATAAATAAATAAATAAATTTGACTTCACCAAAATAAAAAAATCTGTGCTACTCAAAAGACATCATTAGAAGGATGAAAACATAAGCTATATACTGGGGGGAAATCTTTGCAAATCATATCTCATAAAGGACTTGCATTTAGAGTTTATGTGTGAAAATATATATATATATATATATATATATATATATATATATATATGTCTTGAAACTCAGCAATTAGAAAATAAGCCAATTAAAAATAGTCAAAAGATTTGAATAGATAATTCACCAAAGAAGATACATGCATAACAGATGAGCACAGAAAGTATGCTTAAAGCATTAGACTTTCGATAAATGCAAATTAAAACCACAATGAGATACCTCTCATACCTATTAAAATGGCTAAAAGTAAAAAGACTGAAAGTATCAAATGTTGGCGAGGACTTGGAATGACTAGAATGCTCATACACTGATGGTGAGAATTTAAAATGGTACAAACATGGGTGCCTGGGTGGCTCAGGTCATGATCCCGCTCAGGTCTTGATCCCAGGGATCAAGCCCCTCATGCAGCTCCCTGATCAGCGGGGAGCCTGCTTCTTCCTCTCCCTCTGCCCTTCCCCCTGCTTGTGCTCTCTTTCTCTCTCTCTCTCTCCCTCAAATAAATAAATGATCTCTTAAAAAAATAAAATGGTACAGACACGCTAGAAAATAGTTTGCCAGTTTACTAAAAGGTTCAAGACAGGGGCATCTGGGTGGCTCTGTTGGTTAAGCATCTGTCTTCGGCTCAGGTCATGATCTTAGGGTCCTGGGTTTGAGCCTTGAGTTGGGCTCCCTCCTCAACAGGGGGTCTGCTTCTCCCTCTCCCTCTGTCCTTCTCCACCAGCCTCCACTCGTGCTCATGCTTTCTCTCTTCCTCTCCCTCTCGCTCATTCTCTCAAATGAATAGATCTTTAAAAACAAGTTGACATCAACCATAGGATCCAGCCATTGTAATCCTAGTTATTTACCTTAGAGAAACAAAAGCAAATGCCCATACAAAGACATGTGCACAAACATTGATAGAGCTCCAGCTGGGAAAAACACAATACCTACCAATAGAGGAAGGAACAAAGAAATTGTGGTATATTCATACGATGTAATACTACTCATAAATAAAAAGGAATGAAGCGTTAACACGCTTGATATGCTAGTGAAAGAAGCCACACAAAAAGAAAACACATACTGTACTGTTCCAATTATATAAAGCTTTGTAAAATCTGAATTAATCAATAATTGCAGAAGGTAATTGAGCAGAAAAATGGACAACATGAAGGAACAGATCAGGAATTCCAACAGAGGATGGAAACCAAAAGAAGGCACTAAATAGAAACATATTAACATTTTTTAAAGTCTCAGTTATGAAGATATCCTTCAACGGGTTCATCAGAAGACTTGATATGGCCAAGGGATCAATCAGTAAACCTCAATTATGACCAAGGAATTGCCGAAACTGAAATACAAAATGAAAGAGTAGGGAAAAAAAAAACTGAATGGAGTATCAAAAAGCTGTGGGATAATAACAAAATTTTAAAATAATGTTATTGGAGTCCCAAAAGAAGGAAGAATGGAGTAGAACAAATATTTAAAGAATGTCTCTAAGAATTTTACAAAAGCAACGGAAGTTCACAAACTCCAGATTCAAGGATCTCAGAGAACCCTAAGCTCAACAACCCCCCCCTCACACACACCCTAGATGCATCATAGTCAAACCACTGACAAGCCAGTAGAAGAGAAAAGGATGAACAGAGCTATGGGGGAAGTACATTACTTACAGAAGACCATAGATAAGACTTACAGCCAAGTTCCCATCAGAAAACACGCAAACTGAAAATAGAGTGACAGCTTTTAAACACTGAAAGAAAAATCTGTCAATCCAGAATTCTTTGTACAGGGAGAATATCTTTTAAAAATGAGGGTGAAGGGATGCCTGGGTGGCTCAGTCAGTGAAGCATCTGCCTTTTGCTCAGATCATGAATTTGGGGTCCTGAGATCAAGTCCCACGTGTCCCATGTTGAGCTCCTTGCTCAGTGGGGAGCCTTATTCTCCCTCTGCCTGTCACTCCCCCCGCTTCTGCTCTCTCTCTCTCTGACAAATAAATAAAATACAATCTTTAAAAAAATTTTTTTTAAATGAGGATGAAGTAAAGACTTCTAAAGAAAAACCTAAAATCTGAGAAAATGAATTGCTTGCAGACCTATGCTGCAAAAACTGTAAAGGAAGTTCTTTAGGAAGAAACCTGATATAAGGAATATGGTACCAAACAGAAACTTTGGCCAACACACAAAAATGAACTGTGGAAAAGGTTACATTGAAGGTAAATAGTAAAAGACTCAAACATTTCTCCTGATCGCTCTAAAACATAACCATCTAAAGCAAAAATAATAACAATGTATATAATTTTTCGAAGATTTAATTATTTACTTTAGAGAGCAAGAGAGACCTAGGGAGTGGGGGGAGGGGTAGAGGGGGAAGAAGAGGGAGAGAATCCCTAGCTGACTCCTTGCTGAACGTGGAACCCGACGCCGGGCTGAGATCATGGCTTGAGCCAAAACCAAGAGCCAGACACTTAACCAACTGAGCCCCCCAGATGCCCCAACAATGTGTAGTTTATAGAATATGTAAAAGTAAGCTGTGTGACAAAAATTTAGCACAAAGGATGAAATGCAGTAACCGGAAGTTTATTGAAAATTGTGATGTTAGGGCGCCTGGGTGGCATCTGCCTTCAGCTCGGGTCATGATCTCCAGGTTCTGGGATCGAGCCCTGCATTGGGCTCCCTGCTCAGGATGAGTCTGCTTCTCTCTCTCTCCCTCTCTCACAAATGAATATATAAAATCTAAAAAAGAAAATTGTGATGTCATAACAGTTTGTCCAATACCCATCCACCACCATAGGTTCTGTTCTAGATTTCTCCCTTCTCCAGCTATGAGAAACATGTCTCTTTAAATCCTTAATTTCTTTACTTAATCAATTTCTTTCAATGTAACCAACTCTGCCACTGACGTTTCCAGATTCCAACACCCCCATCAACACACTCAGACTCTGACGACTTAGGCCAGGATGCACATAGCCACTTGGAAACTCTTCTCAACATCCCTGGGTTCTCGAAATCTGCACTAGTTGTCCCACCTTCGTGAACATTCTCTTCACTGTACTTGGGGTCCAACCCCTTGCACCTGGCCACTACTGTGTGGGTGTCCTCTTTATCCAGCTAAGGCTCTAACACTCTGTGCCAAGGTACCTCCTATGCGGACACTGTCCTCCCTCAGGCTCTGAAACCCCGGGCTGAGCTGTCACGCACGTGGACACCTCTTGGACTCTGGGTCAGTTTCTGACACCCCACATCAGGCCATACCCACTCATGAATGCCTTCTTGAAATAAGAGTGCTGTGCTGAGTCATATTGAAGCTTGAAGCAAAAGAACAACTCAGTAATACTGATTCTTTGTTTAATATTTCTGTTATTTTGTTCATTCTGGATTTTTTTGCATTAATTTTGCCTTTTTAAAGTAATACATTAAAATGTGACTTGTCTTAATTAATGCATTTTTGAACAC
This sequence comes from Meles meles, assembly GCF_922984935.1. Lineage (NCBI taxonomy): Eukaryota > Metazoa > Chordata > Mammalia > Carnivora > Mustelidae > Meles > Meles meles. The sequence continues at coordinate 4,655,927 of NC_060073.1, read as the reverse complement.
CCTTTTAACATTTTCAGCCAAGGTGAGTTCCTCCTTCTCCTTACCCTAGCCCTGGCCCTGCCTCTTCACCTCGCTCTAGGAGATCAAACTCTGTCTCCACCTACAAGAATGCCTTCCATTTTCTGCCCTCCCTAATGGCTTATGGGCTGAATTGTTCAGAATGGGAAGAGAAAAAAAAAGAGAAACTGGAAGAGACTCCTAACATCCAAGTACTTAGCACAATTTCAGGGCTCCCATTTGTATTCTTGGACCAGACCCCGCAAATGTTTGGGGCAAAGGGAATCAGTGGACATTCTTAAATTAATAGATGTTTCTTTCTTCTTGAAGAACTCCAGACTCAGCTCAAGTACTAATGTTTATCTCTTCTCTGAGGGAGATATTTACAATCCTTTAACCATTTTTTGGGATAATATTTAAATATATTTTCTTTCAAAAAAGCAACACTTGACCTCCTTACTTTTCTGCATGCTCTGCTAACCATCCTTGTCCCTTGACTTCTCTTATGTAAGAATTCAGTGCATCTTTTTCCAGAACTTTCCCCATTCTTTCATATACTTGTGTGTATTTGTTTATTTAGAAATAACATAACACAAAAGCAGTAGGGAGGATGGACCGAGGTAGCCTCCACGGTCCCAGCCTCCTGGTGTTCATAACCTTGTGTAAGCCCCTCCCCTTGAGTGTGGGAAGGACCTGCGACTTGCTTCTCGTAACCAGTAGAATGCAGCAAAGGTGACAGAATGTCTGTGATTACGGGTAAGTGATTATACTACATACGATGTCACACAAAAGGGTACAGTAGGAAGCTCTAGGAGCTAACACCTGAAGCAATGACGGAGTAGTAAAGAGGGAACCAGTCACCTTGGAGCTCTGAAACCTGACTGGATACTTACGACACTCAGAGGAATGTTTAATGAAGGGAGAAGCCACTATTCTTTGGTAAGAGAGAAGTGTGCACTAACCATCTACTATTCCCTGTTCCTCAATCTTGCCACAGCTGTGGGGGTAGGGAGCCCATGTTGCTGGAGTGACTGGTTTGTGCCAGGGTGGGCGGTAGGGTCCTCGTTCATCAAATATTTTGGGGTTGTTTATTTTGCTGGGTTGGTCTGGCAGTGTTTCTGTGGGGCCACTGCAGATGCTTGTCTTGGTTTCAGATCCCTCTGCGGCAGCAGCAGAAATTCACTGGCGGGATATATGGGGAGATTTAAAGAGACAAAAAGAGACAATTTTTTCCCCCAGACATTTAAGGAAATCTTTGTCAGGTCACTGGCTGACTACAGATTAAATGGAACAGACACTTCCTTGGCCATGCACAACAAAGAACATACACATTGCAAGAACAGTTTGGCAAAGTCACAAATGGACAGTTGCAACCCTCAACAAGAAAAACCAGCAATCCCTGAGGAATGGGAGCATCAGATTGACAGAGTGACTTCATTATGAAATTTATAACATCCGGTTCTCAACTAAGATGACAAGACATACAAATAAAATGGAAGGAATGGCCCATTCACAGGAAAACAAACAAATTTGACAGGATACATTCTTGAGGATGCCTAGATATTGGCATTGCTGGTCAAGAACATGAAATCAATTCTTAAATATGCTCGATGAGCTAAAGGGAACCAGGGACAAAGAACTTCAAGAAATCAGGAAAATGATGCTTGAAGAAAATGAGAATATCAGCTAAAAGACAGAGACACAAAAAGGAGTTAAATAAAAAATCTGGAGCTGAAAAGTATAACTGAAATGAAAAAATCCAGTAGAGAGTTTCAACATCAGATTTGAGCAGGCAGAAGAAAGGATCAGTAAACTTAAAGATAAGGTGATTGAAATTATACAATCTGAAGGACAGAAAGAAAAAAGAATAAATAAAAATGAGCAGAACATAAGGGACCTGTAAGACACTACCAAGCATATTGACAAATGCATTATAGGAGTCTGAGGAGAAGAGAGAGAGAGGGGAAGGGGAAGAAAAGTATTTGAAGATACAAAGGCCGAAAACTTCCCCAATCAGGAAAACAAACAAACAAACAAACTAAATCATGAATATACATATCCAAGAAGCTCAACAGATCTCAAGCAAGACGAACTCAAAGAGATCCACACTGAGACACATTATAGTGAAATTGCCAAAATCCAAAGACAGAGGGAATTTTGAAAGTAGCAAGAGTGCAGTAATTTATCACATACAAGGAATCCTCAAAAGATAACTACCTGATTTTTTCCATGGAGGCCAGAAGGCAGTGGGGTGAGATATGTGAAGTCCTGGGGAAAAAAATACTCAACCAAGGATTCTATATCCAGCAAAACTGTCCTCCAAGAGTGAAGGCAAAATTAAGATATTTCCAGATAAACAAAATCTGACAGAGTTTATTACCAGTAGACCTTCCCTACAAGATATGCTAAAGGGAGTCCTTCAGGTTTAATTGAAAGGACACCAGACTGTAACTTAAAGCCATAAAGAACATTGGTAAATGTGACCACATAAGTAAATATAGAGGCCAGTATTATTGTAGTTCTCATTCATAACCAATCTTCTTTTCATATATGATTTAAAAGATGAGTGCATAACACAATAATTATAAATCTATGTTAATGGACAGTAAATATGTAATCTGTGGCAAAAACAACATAAAGGGGGAATGTACAGGGATTTACAGAGGTGGAACGTTGATATACTAGTGAAACAAAGTTGGTATTACTCAAACCAGGTTGCTACGAGGCTGAGAGGTTAATTGTAATGCCCAAAGTAACCACTAAGAAAATAACTAAAAAATATTGAGGAAAGATCGGGGGCACACCTGGGTGGCTTACTCTTGATTTACTCTTACTCTTGATTTCAGCAAAGGTCATGATCTCAGAGTTGTGAGATCAAGCCCCATGCTGGATTCTGCACTGGGCATGGAACCTGCTTAGGATTCTCTCTTTCCCTTTCTCTCTGCCCCTCCCCTCTCCCCTGCTTGTGTGTGCGCTCTCTCTCTCAAAAATAAAAGTAAAGAAAGGGAAAGAAAAGGAAAGAAGAAGGAAATCAAAATAGATTTCTACCAAAAAAAATCAACTATAATCAAATGCAAAAAGAGGCAGTAATGGAGGAAATTGATGATCAGAAAAATACAAAACAGAAAACAAATCACTAAATGGCACAGTAAATCCTTCCTTATCAGTAATTACTTTAAATGTAAAGGCTTAAATTCTCAATTAAAAGACAGAGATGGGAAGACTGGGCATAAAAACATGATCTGGCTATATGCTATCTATGAGAGATTCACTTCAGGGGCACCTGGGTGGCTCAGTGGGTTAAAGCCTCTGCCTTCAGCTCAGGTCATGATCTCAGGGTCCTAGGATTGAGTCCCTCATCAGGCTCTCCGCTCAGTGGGGAGCCTGCTTCCTCCTCTCTCTCTGCCTGCCTCTCTGCCTACTTGTGATCTTTGTCTATCAAATAAATAAATAAATCTTAATATATATATATATATATGAGATTCACTTCAAATGCAAAGACACAGAGAAGTCAAAGTAAAAGGATGGAAAAAGATATTCAACACAGGGGCACCTGGGTGGCTCAGTGGGTTAAGCGTCTACCTTCAGCTCAGGTTATGATCGCAGGGTCTTGGGATCAAGCCATGCATTGTCCCTCTCCCACTCCTCCTGCTTGTGTTCCTTCTTTTGCTGTGCTCTCTCTGTCAAATACATAAATAAAATTGTTTAAAAAAAGATATTCAACACAAATAGTAACCAAAAGAGAGCTGACTACATTATTTTCAGACAAAACAGATTTTAGGCCAAAAAGGTTACAAGAGATAATAAGGACATTATATATTGAACATATTGATAAAAGATACAATCCAGCAAGAAAATATAACAGTTGTAAATCTAAACCTACCTAACAAAGGCAACCTAAAATATGTATGAAGCAAGGACTTACAGAATTGGAAGGAGAAAGAGACACTTCTACCATAACAGTTGGAGATATTAATACCTCAACTTTTCTTTTTCTTTTTTTTTTTTTTTAGATTTTACCCATATTTTTTTTTTTTTGGACAGAGACAGAGCGAGAATGGGAACAAAGCAGGGGGAGCAGCAGAGGGAGAAGGAGAAGCAGGCTTCCCACTGAGCAGGGAACGCCATGCAGAACCCGATCCCAGGACCCTGGGATTATGACCTGAGTCGAAGCCAGATGCCTAACAACTGAGCCACCCAGGCACCCCAATACCTCACTTTCAGTAAGGGATAGAACTATGAAACAGAAGACCAATAAGAAAATAGAGCACTTGGGGGGCCTGGTTGGCTCAGTTGGAAGAATGCATGATTCCTTTTTTTTTTTTTTTTTAAGATTTTTTTTTTTTTAGAATGTATGATTCTTGATCTTGGGGTTGTGAGTTCAAGCCCCGTGTTGGGTGTAGAGATTACTTACATAAATAGAACTTTTTAATGTTTTAATTGATTTTTTAAAGGTTTATATATTTATTCATGAGAGACAGAGAGAGAGAGAGAGGCAGAGGCAGAGGGAGAGGGAGAAGCAGGTTCCCCGATGAGCAGGGAGCCTGATACAGGACTTGATTCTAGGACCCTGGTATCATGACCTGAGCTGAAGGCAGACGCTTAACTGACTAAGTCGCCCAGGCACCCATAAATAAAATTTTTTTAAAAGAGAACAAAAATAGAAGACTTAAACAGTATTGTAAATTGGTTGGAACTAGCAGAGATATACAGAACACTGCCTAAAAACGGGTGAATACATGTTCTTCTCAAGTACACATGGAACATTCTCCAGGACAGATCACATGTTAGGCCACAAAACAAGTCTTAAGAAGTCATAAGAGGGGCGCCTGGGTGGCTCAGTGGGTTAAGCCGCTGCCTTCAGCTCAGGTCATTATCTCAGGGTCCTGGGATCGAGTCCCACATTGGGCTCTCTGCTCAACGGAGAGCCTGCTTCCCTTCCTCTCTCTCTGCCTGCCTCTCTTGTGATTTCTCTCTGTCAAATAAATAAATAAAATCTTTAAAAAAAAAAGAAGTCATAAGAGACTGAAATGATACAAAGTATCTTCTCTGATCACAAGGGAATGAAACTAAAATTCAACGAGGAAGGAAAACTGGAAAGTTCATAAATATGCGGAATTCAAGCAACACACTCTTCTTTTTTTCTTTTTCAAATTTTTATTTAAATTCTCTTTAGGTAACATACAGTATAATACTGATTTCTGGAGTAGAATTTAGTGACTTATCACTTGCATGTAACACCCAGGGCTCATCACAACAGGTGCCCTCCTTAACACCCATCACCCATCTAGCCCATTCCCTACCCACCTCCTCCCATCAACCCTCAGGGTTTTGTTTGTTCTTTTTAAGATTTTATTTATTTATTTATTTATTTACTTGACAGGGATAGAGAATGAGAGAACACAAACAGGGGGAGGGCAGAGAGAGAGGGGGAAGCAGGCTTCCCACTGAGTAGGGAGCCCGATGAGGGCTCGATCCCAGGACCCTGAGACCATGACCTGAGCTGAAGGCAGATGCTTAACCAACTGAGCCACCAGGCGCCCCAAACCCTCACTTTGTTCTTTATCATCAAGAGTCTCTTATAGTTTGCTTCCCCTTCTCTCTTGTTCCCCTCCCATATGTTCATCTGTTTTGTTTCTTAAATTCCACATACGAGTGAAATCATATGGTATTTTTCTTTCTCTGGCTGACTTATTTTGCTTAGCATAATACACGCTAGTTGTACCCATGTTGCTGTAAATGGTAAGATATCATTCTTTTGATGGCTGCGTAGTATTCCACTGTATACATACATCATGTCTTCTTTATCCATTCATCAGCTGATGGACACTCAGGCTCTTCCTGTACTCTGGCTGTTGTTGATAATGCCGCTATAAACTTGAGGTACATAGACCCCTTCAAATCTGTAATCTTATATCCTTTGGGTAAAAACCCGGCAGTGCGGTTGCTGGGTTGTAGGGTAGCTCTATTTTCAACTTTTTTTTTTTAAGATTTTATTTATTTATTTGACAGACAGAGATCACAAGCAGGCAGAGAGGCAGGCAGAGAGAGAGAGGGAGGGAAGCAGGCTCCCTGCTGAGCAGAAAGCTTGATGTGGGGCTCGATCCCAGGACCCTGGGATCATGACCTGAGCCGAAGGCAGAGGCTTTAACCCACTGAGCCACCCAGGCTCCCCTATTTTCAACGTTTTGAGGAACCTCCATGCTGCTTTCCAGAGTGGCTGCACCAGCTTGCCTTCCCACCAGCACTGTAGGAGGGTTCCCCTTTCTCCGCATCCTCGCCAGCATCTGTTTCCTGAGTTGAAAATTTTATCCATTCTGACAGGTGTGAGGTGATATCTCATGGTGGTTTCAATCTGTATTTCTCTGATGATAAGTGATGTCGAGCATCTTTTCATGTGTCTCTTAGCCATCTGGATGTTTCCTTTGGAAAAATAACTATTCATGTCTTCTGGCCATTTGTTAACTGGATTATGTGTTTTTTGGGTGTTGAGTTTGATAAGTTCTTTTTTTAAAAGATTTTATTTGTTTATTTATTTGACCAAGCAGGAAGGAGAGACCACAAGCAGGAGGAACAGGAGAGGGAGAAGCAGACTCCCCTTTGAACAAGGAGCCTGAGGGAGGGCTCGATCCCAGGACCCTGGGACCATGACCTGAGCCAAAGGCAGCTGTTTAACCAGCTGAACCACCCAGGTGCCCCTGATAAGTTCTTTGTAGACTTTGGACACTAACCCTTTATCAGATATGTCATTTACAAATATCCTCCCCATTCTATAGGCTGCCTTTTAATTTTGTTGATTCTTTCCTTTACGGTGCAGAGAAGTTTCTTCTTTATCTTAATGAGGTCCCAGTATTTCATGAAACAACACACTCTCAAACAACCAAAGAAGCAATCACAAGCGAGATCGGATGACGCCCTGGGATGGATGAAGATGAAGACAGAGCTCACCAAAACCGACAGGATGCACAGAAAGGAGAACTCGGGGCATCTGGAGCTGCGGATGTCTGTATTAAAAAGGAAGAAAGATCTCAAATCAATAACCTAACCATATACCTTAAAGAACTAGAAAAAGAAGCGCAAACCAAGCCCAAAGCCAGGAGAAGGAAGGAGAACAGGAAGGGCTAGAGTGGAGGCAACCATGATAGAGGAGAAAAAAAATCGAGAAAATCAATGACACCAAAAGTGGGTTCTTTGAAAAGCTCTACAGAATTCACCAGCCTTTGGCTAGATCAACTAAGGCAAAGGCAGAAAGAAAGGAAGAAAGAAAGAACACTCAAATGACTAAACTCAGTAAGGGAAGGGCAAATAGGTTCTCCTTACAATTCCGCTGTACCTGGAACAGCCATCGTTCATAGAGACAGAGTCTGGTAGAGATTCCGGGCTGGGGGAGGGGAGCGGAGCCTTGTTGCTTAATGGGTACAGAGTTTCTGTTTGGGATGATGAAAAAGTTCTGGAAACAGATAGTGGTGATGGTTACACAACCCTGTGAATGTACTTGATGCCCCTGAACTTGTACACTTTTAAATGGCTTAAAAAGCAAATTTTATGTTACATAAAAGATTTGCATTAGGTAAAGTAAAGGACTTTATGTCTGTCTTGCTTGGAGACTCCCTTGTGGGCTTTGAAGAAGCAGCCTGCCAAGTTGCTAGGTCTGGAGACTGGCAAGGAGCGGAGTCCTGCCAGCGCCATGTGGGCGTATAAACAGCTCCTTCCCCAGATGAGCTCCAGATGAGAACACAGCTCGGGCCAACTCCTTGATTCAATCTCTGTGAGCCCGTGAAGCACAAGACGCAGCAAAGCCATGCCCGATTCCTGACTCACAAAAAACTGGGAAACTCCTAGATTTGTGGAGAAATAGGTAACTGGAAAATGCAAGTAGTATGGTAACTGTACTATCAATAACTGCTCAAAAATATGTCTAGGGAAACTATGGATTCTGTCACAGATGGTTCTAGCGCTTTCTTCTACACTGCTTTCCACGTTTTGCGGTACTCCTGGAGACTACTGAGAGCGTTTGCAATTTTTGTGCTTACAAGGAAGGCAGTCAACGATGTTCCAATCTGGGCCTCCTCTGTGCTTCTGTAGGGCAGGAACAGAGGCCTGTGATTACATCTGTGTTTTAATGCCCCATATCATTTGCCCTACAGAGGGTCTGTGCCGTGCTCTGTGCTGTGCTCTGAAGCAGAGCCCAGGGTCCTCCGTGCCTCCTTCAAGTCTTGTTTAGGCCTCACCATCCCAGTCTGAATGTCCCACCAGCCTGCAACTCCTTGAGAGCAAGAAACTCATCCTTTGAGTTGTTGTGCCCCAGAGCTCAGGCCAGGACCTGGCACATGGCATGGAAACCCACCAAGATGTGGGCATCCTTTCTTCTCTGTCTGCACTCTCTTCTTCTTCTTCTTCTTTTTTAAGATTTTATTTATTTATTTGAGAGAGAGAGTAAGAGAGAGCATGAGAGGGGAGAAAGTCAGAGGGAGAAGCAGACTCCCCGTGGAGCTGGGAGCCCGATGCGGGAGTCGATCCCAGGACTCTGGGATCATGACCTGAGCTGAAGGCAGTCGCCTAACCAACTGAGCCACCCAGGCACCCTCTGCACTCTCTTCTTAACATCTGGGCTGCACCTTCAGTCCTCTAGGGACAGCCTCCTGGCCACGGTGGACAGACAACAGGTGACCCTGGGATGGGACAATGCAGCTTAAACGGGCCACTGCTGATGCCAAGATTACAACCAGAGCCCCCTGGGGAAAGCAGACCCTACGACTTACAAAGGCAGGGGCTCTGCCCAAAGGAGGAGGGAGCTACGCAGAGAGGAGAGCCAGCACAGCTCCCAGGAGCCCGGGCTCTTCTTCCATCTCTGTGACAAACAGTCTCCCTTTGGGAAGGCCCAAGGTTTCTGTTCCTTGCTATTCGAGGTGGCCTGAGACAAAGAGCTGCTCAGAGCTTACGGGATAAAATGGACTTGTTCTCTGGGGCTCTCCAGATGCTCCACTGGGCGTCCCCCAAAGGTTCGGGAGAAAGGCCAAGGGGAGCACGGGGTCTTCCTCTTTCATGCCCTTCCATTTCCAGGGCCCCAGGATCTCCCCATCTTGGTGTTCCCTCGTGCTTCTTCTCTGCTTCCCAGATTCCTTTCTACCGGCTTCCCTGGAGCAGGGCCCTAACACCGGGTGGTTCCACAGTCGGCAAGGTGGGGCCAAGCCCTGGTCGTGTACCCTGCTCATGGGACCCGGTAAGCTTGCACACTGAGAATACCAAACTGGCCAACAGGCCGTGGCAGCCCCAACGGGGGACACCTAGTGCTCTAGTCAGTTCGGCAGAGCGAATGTGTGACCCGGAGTCAGATGGACCCGACACAGCGCCTGGCTCAGCCCTTACCTTTGGCCTTGGGCAAGTCATCTAACCTTCTGCCCTCAGTTTTCCCATCTGGAAATGGACACAATAATGATTCCTCCTGTGCTGGGAGGCAGTAAAGCACTCACTGTTTAGTGCTCTAGGATATTTGTTCTTGAACTAATCCTTCTTGCGGGGGTGGCTGAATGGCTCAGTTGATCCGACGTCTGGCTCTTGATTTCAGCTTGGGTCACAATCTCAGGGTCATGAAGTCAAGCCCCACCTGGGCTCCGTGCTGGGCCCAGAAATGGACCCTCAACTCCATGGTCAACTAACCTTCGACAAAGCAGGAAAGAATATCTAATGGAAAAAAGACAGTCTCTTCAACAAATGGTGCTGGGGTAATTGGACAACCACATGCAGAAAAATGAAACCGGACTATTTTCTTACACCACACACACAAATAGACTCAAAATGGATGAAGGACCTAAATGTGAGACAGGAATCCATCCAAGTCCTAGAGGAGAAGACAGGCAGCAACCCTTTCGACCTTGGACGCAGCAACTTTTTGCTGGACACGTCTTCAAAGGCAAGGGAAACAAAGGCAAAAATGAACTATCGGGATTTCATCATGATAAAAAGTGGGTTTTTTAAAAGATTTTATTTATTTATTTGACAGAGAAAGACACAGCAAGAGCGGGGACACCAGCAGGGGGAGGAGGAGAGGGAGAAGCAGGCTCCCCTCTGAGCAGGGAGCCCAGTGCTGGGCTCAATCCCAAGACCCTGGGATCATGACCTGAACCGAAGGCAGATGCTTCACTGACTGAGCCACCCAGGCACCCCAAGATAAAAAGTTTTTGCACAGCAAATGAAACAGTCAAGAAAACCAAAAGACAGCCTACAGAATGGGAGAAGACATTTTGCAAGTGTCTTATCAAATAAAGGGCTAGTATCCAAAATCTACAAAGAACTTATCAAACGCAACACCCAAAGAACAAATAATCCAATCAAGAAATGGGCAGAGGACATGAACAGACATTTCTCCAAAGAAGACATCCAGATGGCCGACAGACACATGAAAAAGTGCTCCACATCATTCGGCATCAGGGAAATACAAATCAAAACCACAATGAGATACCACCTCACACCAGTCAGAATGGCTAAAATGAACGAGTCAGGGAATGACAGATGCTGGCGAGGATGCGGAGAAAGGGGAACCCTCCTACACTGTTGGTGGGAATGCAAGCTGGTGCGGCCACTCTGGAGAACATTTTCTCAGAAAGTTGAAAATAGAGCTACCCCACGACCCAGTAATCACACTACTGGGTATTTACCCCAAAGATACAAATGGAATGATCCAAAGGGGCACGTGCATCCCAGTGTTTATAGCAGCGATGGCCACTATGGTCTAACTATGGAAAGAGCCCAGATGTCCATCGACAGATGAATGGTTAAGGAAGGTGTCGTACGTATATGCAATGGAATATTACTCAGCCATCAGAAAATGAAATCTTGCTATTTGCAACGACGTGGATGGAACTAGAGGGTGTTAGGCTAAGCGAAATAAGTCAGAGAAAGACAATTACATGATTTCAGTCATATGTGGAATTTAAGAAACAAAACAGAGGAGCATAGGGGAAGGGAGGGAAAAAGAAAACAAGATGAGATTAGAGGAACAAACCATAGAGACTCTCAATAACAGGAAACAAACTGAGGGTTGCTGGAGGGAAGGGAGTGAGGGAATGGGGTACTGGGGGCTGGGCATGAAGGAGGCACGTGATGTCATGAGCATGGAGTGTTACGTGCAACTGATGAATCACTGACCTCCACCTCTGAAACTAATAACATGCTATATGTTAATCAATAGAATTTAAATAAAAATTTCTCTGTCTCCCTCTACCTCTCCTTCCCCACCATCACCCCCCACCCCTGTTCATGTGTGTGCTCTCTTTAAAAAAAAAAAAATCCTTCTTGGGCATGAAGAGCACTTACCATGATGAGCACTGAGAAACGTACCAAGGTATTAAATCACTAGATTGTACACCCGAAACTAATACAACACTGTACGTTAACTATACTGAAATTTGAAAATATCCTTCCTGGTTCCCTGAAAATATTCTATTCACCACCACCTGCTGTCCTGTCCCCCGACCCCATCCCCACACGGAGCAAAACCTCTCCAGATTGTTGCCCAAGGTCACTGCCCTCTTGCTCACCTGCCTTCCTTCTTCATCCTCCACGTGGACTTCCGGAAGGATCTCTCTGTGGGGGGGCCTTCTGGGCCCAGAGACTCGTATCCCACATCCTACTGACACCTAATGGACATCTCAGCCTTAACATCTCCCCAGTCTCTGGATTCCCTGCCCAAAGCCCCGCAACCCGCCAGCAGGAGGCAGCAGAGCCCAGTGGCAGAAGCAGGGAACTGGGGCGTGGTCCTAGGATGTGACTCTGGGCTCTGCCCCTACCTCTGGATGACGTCGGGCAGGTTCATTAATTCTCCAGCCTCAGTTTCCCCTCTGTGGGCTGGGGGTGATGATGATAATGGTATTTCGGCCTCATAGGGTTGTCACAGTGAATTCATGCGCAACATGCTGAGAAGAGGGGCACCTGCTTCCCACCTCCTGGAAATGACATCACGACCGTCCCAGTTCTTCAAGCCCCAGCCGGAGAGGCCCTCCTGGCTCCTGGTGTGTGTGGGGAGGGGGAGGGGGCGGTGTGGAGAGAAACAGTGGAAGTCCCGTTGACTGCGATTCCAAAACATGGCCCCATCTTCACGTGCGTGTTTTCCCCGGAGCACTCCCCAGTCCAAGTCGCGTCACCGTCACTGCCGCCTGGGACAATGGAGCAGCCCCCCCACCCCCACCGAACCAGTCCTTCTGTGCAACCCCCAGCCTGCCTCCCTGACGCCACCAGAGCCATCATGGACTTGAGAGATTTAAGTGGCAACTCAACCTCTCCCTCCCTTTCTCTTCTTTCAACTTGTCATCACGGATTTTCTAGACGCGCCCAGAGAGGGAGTAGGTAGTGGACCCTGCCGCGCCCTCCAGCCGCATCTGATGGCAGTGGCTGGCTGTCTTGTGGCATCTTCCCCCCATCACCTTCCTCTCATGCTGAGGTGAATCCTAGGGTGCCTGGCGGGATCCGCATGAGACTCTGGATCTCGAGTCGTGAGTTCAAGCCCCACGTTCGCTAGGCATGGAGCCTACTTAAAAAAAAAAAAAAAGGTGACTCCCAGACAGCACACCGCTTCACCTGTAGAGACTTCAGTGCAACAAAATAATGTCTAAGCCCCAAATCAGATGACATGCTTCTGCAGAGCACCCTCCTGGGCCTCCGCCTGCAGTCAGAAGCCACCGGGGGACCTAGTGGGGGGTGGGGATCATGAGCGTGGACAGGGGTGGCTCGCTCCGCACAGCCCAGCCGGTTGCTCCTGGCAGGGACCGAGGGGGTGCGCGTGGCCGGGTGCTGCGCTCCACCCCAACTCCGGCCGTCCTTCTGCTGGAGCGCCGGTGACAGAATTCCACGGAGAACAGTCGTCCCACGGGAAGAGAACCCAGTCTGGGAGCACGCAGGGGCGAGTCTTTAGTGTGGGTTTGCAGGGATTCCAGGAGAGCTGAGCTGGAGGGATGCCCTGGGGTGGGAGAGCCGGGGTGCCTGGCGCAGCCGGCCGAGCAGCCGGGGTGAGGGAGGGAGGCTTGGCCACCAGGGGGAGCCCTTGGACTTCCCTGGCTTGGGGACCCCGGGCTGTCCCCAGAGGAAATAGGCCCGGCTCCGTTCCTTGGGTGTCCCAGCTGCCTGTGTCCCTAGATCTTGTCCTGCCATTTGCGGGAAGGGTGGTCTTGGGCAAGCCCCTTGGCCTACCCACACCTTGGTCTCACTCACTGGAGGGAAGAGAGACCCTTTGGAGGCCGAGCCCCGAATCTGGCCTTCCATTCAGACTCTCAAACAGGGAGCCTGCTGCTCCGGGCACTGAGCCAGCCAAGCCCCTTGCCCTGGCAGGAAAACGCTGGGAAGAAGCGCTCTGAGCCCCCTCCGCCAGGCAGCCTTCCCTGACCTTCCCAGGAGGGTCAGGTGCCTCCTCTGTGTACACACCACCTCTTGCCTCCTTCCTCACATCCCACCGGCCCATGTGAGCTCCTGTGGGTTAGGCGGGTGGATTCCTCTCTGAATCCCTGACTGTTTAGCACACCGCTCTGCACGTATCCGACAAGCTCACGCTGGACAGGTCTTCCGAGCAGGCCAGGAATGGCTGCCTGCTCACCGCAGTCTCGGGGCCTCCAAGGCAGGGGAGTCGTTGGGGGCTCAAACCTGTGGCCCCCCTAGATTTGGACATCCCCAGTCTCCAGCACCTGAGATCTCTCTAGAGCCTGGCTCTTTCCCTTGCGCTCTGCTTGGCCAGGACCCACTAATGAATGGGGTTTGTCTCGGTCTGGAATGCCAGGCAGAGCAGCTTGGCCCTTCTCTTAGGAGGAAGGATTAGCAGGGAATGGTGCGCTCATGTCTGTGTTTTGAAGGGCCCCTGGCTTCCAGGGGGAGGATGGCTGGGTTGGGGCTGGCCATTGGCGGCGGGGCCCCAGGCAGCCCCAGCAGCTGCGGCAGGGGCCTGTTCCTAAGAACACGGGGAAGGGGTGCCCAGCCGGCTCCGTGGGGGAGCAGGCGACCCCTGGTCTCAGGGTTGTGAGTTTGAGTCCCATGCTGGATGCGGAGATTACTTCAAAATCTCTAAAAAAAAATTCCAAAGGCCCAACACATTCCAGGGGCCAGTGCTGAGCTTGGCCTTGGACGCCATGAGTTGAGGCACCTGTGGCCCGCACGGGGAGCCACGACGACTAGATGATTGGGAACATGAGCCCCCAAGGAGGGAGGGATGGACACTGCGACCAGTGCTCAGGGGATGAAAGGGCAGGAAGTCCCAGGCTGGGGCAGGGGAGACAGGCAGGCCCTGACATCCCAAGTCTCCAATCCTTGTGAGTAGGGTGTCGGGCAGAGGCCCCCGGTCGCAAGCTGAAGACGAAAGTCATCCCCATGGGTTGCCCCTCATCCTACCTGCCCGGAAGGGAACAAAGCACCCAGTTTGTGGGGACAGCCTCCAAGCTCTGGGTCCCGTGTGAGACTCAATCAGCCAGGGCGTGAAACCCACCTTTGTAGGCAGGTAGGTCCCAGCCCGGGCTGCCAGGTGGCAGCTGGTGGAAGAAAGGGCACCCTCCGAAGCCCCGTTCCTCACGCTGCCGTGCAAAGCTGCTGTCGGGGGACAGTGGTTCAGGCTGGCGGCCGCCCAGGCCAGGAGCTGGAACAGGCACTTTCAAGCTATGGGGAGGTTCTGATGCCCTGCTCCCCGCTCTGTTTCTCCGTCCTCGGCTCTTCCGGGATTTCTAGGTGATTCTAGGTCTCCCCATTCCACAGATGAAGAAGCGGAGTTCCAGAACATGCCACACTCGCTCCAAGTCACCCTTGGTCTGGGAACGCAGCTTTACCGGCTGCCCATCAGCTCTCCAGCCTCAGGCAGGTAAGCGGAGCCAAGGCCACACCCCACCTGGGCAGGTTAGTCGGCAAAGAGGCAGGACTCCAGAAGGGGTTTAACCCCGATTCTGGCCCTCAGTGGGTACGTGCGTCTCCCCCTCCTGTGCCTCGGTGCCCCCACCTTTAGGATGGGGACCAAGTGCTTCTGTGCTGGGGTCAAGGAGGTTAGGTTAGTGCGTTAAGCACGAGGACAGCAGCTGGCACGGGACAGGCACTCTGTGTCAGCTCTGAGGGCTGGAACCTGGGAACCCAGGGACGTCGGGAGAGAGGGCCCTGGGTGCACTCAGGCCTGGGGCTCCCCTGCCTTCTGGGGTGACGCGGGGCAAGGTGCTAGTAGGGACGGTCCCACCACACCGGCTGACCGGGTTTCCACGAGGTGGGTTCACTGAGAATTCAGTCCAAGCAGGTCCAGGCTGAGCCGGCCATAATGGGCAGCTCACTGGGTTAGCGTGTGGGACTCAGCTCTCTTGTGCCCAAATCCGGCTCCAAGCTTGCACCAGCGAACAGTTCAGAAAAGGGACATCTGTGAGAAGGCCCTGTCTCCAGCGGGTGCCAGAGATACCCAGGGCCTGGGGTGCCCCTCCCCCCACCCACTGAGCACAGGCACGTTCGGAATTAACAGTGAGGCCCCAGGAAGGGTGCAGACACAGCAGACCCCAGACCCCGGCGTTACCGTAAGTGCTGATGAACATGAACCCCATCACACACGTCCCAGGAAGGCCCCCCGGACGCGATGGCAGACGGGACACGGCCTACACAAACGGGGGGACACGGGTCTGAATGGAAGGTGGTCATTGCTTTAATTCAGGTCAGGATCCACACGGGGGGTGGGGGGGCCGCCAGCCCCGCCCACGGTGCGATCGCTGCCCGTTGCATGGACATGATTGTTTACAAAAATAAATACGAAAAAGCAGCCGCTCTCAAGTGATCGTGGACTTAATCCGACAGCGAGGAAATGTGTGGAGACGTCCGGCCTACCTCCTAATTGCACCAAAAGGATCTGGAAGCACTTGGTTTGGTCTCAGAGGCAACACGGCAGGAGGGGCGGGCTGGGCGGCCCCGTCCGCTCACATTTCCGAGTCCGCGTACATCCCGTTGATGAGATAGTCCACCTGCGTGTACTCCTTCTTCCTGTAGCTCTCGTAGGCCTGCAGGGCGAGCAGAACCACGACGACGATGAAGAGGGCCACCCCGAGGAAGAGCGCCGCCAGCAGGAAACCCTTGTTCACCAGAGACGGGCTGAGGGGCCTGGTGGTGACCACCACGTACTGGCCTTGGGTGCTGAGCGGGCACAAGTCTGTGGCCGACACCTTCGTGCTCCCGGGAGCCCCGGGCGTCGGGGCGGAGGACGTCGTGCCAGGAGGGGTTTCAGGCGGCACTTGCTCGGGTGTCTGGGCTGTGCCTGGCCCCGCGGCCCCGTGCGTTGATGGAGCAGGGCTCGGCTGGGTCGTGGGGGACGTGGCCTCCCCCTTGGAGGTCGGGCTGGCGGGGGGCACGGGTGCTGGCGTTGTGCTGGTGGCCGGCTCCTGGGCATGGGCCGTGGTGGCGGTCGCTGCCGTGGTGGCCGCAGGAGTCACCGATGGGCGGGTGGGCTCTTGGGCTGTGCTGGAGAGGGTGGGTGTGGGCCCACTTGCCGTGCTGGCCGCGGGCCAGGCTGTCGATGCCTGGACGGCGGGGGCTTGTGTGGACACGTTAAGCACTTGGGGACCCGAGGTGGCCGTGGGACTGGCTGTGGAGTTGCCGGGGGTACGCTGGGAAGGGCTGTGTGTGCCCATCGGGGCGTGGGCAGTCATGAGAGTCCCAGTGGCAGGCCGAGCGCTGGTGGCCGGTGTCGTCAGAGCTGCTGTCCCTGGCAGTGGGCTGCCACTTGGCACCTGCGTGTGGGGGACACGGACGGCGGTGGAGGATGGGGTCTGTTGTGATGTCGCCGGGGCAGGGGGCTGGGGTGCCCCGGAGGCTCCTTGTTCAAGGGAACCTTCCGTCCCCGCGTCTGTCCTGAGTGTTCTCCCTGCTGTGACTGCAGGAGAGCTGGCGTTGGCCACCGGGGTCCCTGTGGCCAACGGGACAGGAGAAGGTGTCACTGCGGTCACTATTTCGGATATTCCATTAAGGACTCCGGTAACTGTCATCACAGATACACTTTTCTTGACCGAATTATCTGTCTGGTTGAGGACTAAGTGCCCTTAAAGTCAGAAAAGGGAGAAAAAGATACCGTCACTTTCCATCCTGTGCAGGGAGATGGCTCAGAGTGTCTTAGTTTGTGGCCTGTCAGTCTGGCCCGGGTGGCCTTTTGGCCTCAGCCCAGTGAGAACGAAAGAGGTGAACTGGGAACATGTTTCCCTCCTATCCTCCCCGTGAGCACACGGAGCCTGCTGCCCCGCAGAGGGCCACTCGGCACTTTGACGCAAGAGCTCCCTCGTCCTCGGAACCCGAGCCCGTGGAAGGCTCAAGAGCCTCACTCTTGGGTCCAATTCCCAAAACATCAATCAGAGGGAAAGTCTCACCTGAGAGGTGTGTCTCACCACTAAGAAAACCCATCACACACATGCGCTTTAGAAACCACATACATCATTGCCCAGTCACACCGTAAAACAATTCTTGGCTTTCTGGAAGGATCTGTGGCAGGAATTCCCGGAGATGATCAGTGTCTGGCACAGAGCAGGAGTGCATTGAGATATCTGATGTAGGAGCAGACGAGTTCCCCAGTGAAGATCGGTTTTATAGGAGAGATTGTGCAGGGCCAAGCAAGTGACCCTGGCAGGACTCAGAGCTCAGAGGCCCAGTCCCCCAGGAGCTTTCTCCCCAAGCTGGCCCTTGGCGGCTCTAGGGCTCGTGACTCGCTGGACTAGGCCTGCGCACGTCCCTCGGGCTCAGGGTGCTTCGGGATGACTGTGGGCCTGACCAGCAGTCACAGGGTTTTCTCACTTACGTGCATCCCGGGATGGCACTTGGCTCTCGGATAAGGACAAGGAGGAAATCCAAACGAGCAAGAGGGCTGTCCACATCTTGTGGGTGAGCTCAGAGCCAGGCTGGACGGTCCCTGGGGCTCCCAGCTGGCCGCTCCTCAGGCTGCTGGTGACTCCCTGCTGCTTGGCTGAAGGATCTGGTCAAGAAAGGTGTCTGGTCAGTAATGCACAGCCTCACCTGGGCCATGGGCATGGCGGGGTGCCTGCTGTGGAGGCTTCTAGAAGTTCCAGGCTGCAAAGAGAGCTGAGTATTTTGACCAGGGCCTGGCACCCAGAATAGTGTGATACCTCTCACCCACGGCGATCTAGTGACCTGCCCCACGCCTTCATTTGATGGGTTTAGAGGACTCCTCGACCCACTTTGATTCTGCATCTCAACCTTTCTAAGCGCCCACTTTCCCACCCAGAGTTCCTAGTGTGAAAGAGCAGGAGAGAAAGGGCCAAGACCTGACCATGCTCACAAGGCCAAGGCCTTTCGATAACCAAGATCGGCCAAGGTCACATATCAGGCCCCGGGTATTTGTGTACACCCCACGATAGCTCCAGCTAGCCCCCATTCATCTACGTGTGCACCATGTGTCATACATTCACCCAACCATTATCCACCCAGCTCTCCATCAGTGCACGCATCCAACATCCATCCACCATCCACCCACCCAACATCCATCCATCCATCCATCCATCCATCATCCATCCATCCATCCATCCACCCACTCAACATCCATCCACCCACCCAACATCCATCCACCATCCACCATCCACCCACCCAACATCCATCCATCCATCCATCCATCCACCCACCCAACATCCATCCATCCATCATCCATCCATCCATCCATCCACCCAACATCCATCCACCCACCCAACATCCATCCATCCATCCACCCAACATCCATCCATCCATCATCCATCCATCCATCCATCCACCCACCCAACATCCATCCACCCACCCAACATCCATCCACCATCAGCAATCCACCCACCCAACATCCATCCATCCATCCATCATCCATCCATCCATCCATCCACCCACCCAACATCCATCCAATATTCCCCGAGTGCCTGCTCTGTGCCGGGCAGCGCATGTAGAACAAAAAGACGAAAGCCACACAACTCTGTCCTCTAGGCAGCAGGCCATCCAGTAGGAAACACAGAAAAGAGGTCACTGCAAGCTTCTGCAAGCATAGAGGAGAGGCGTGACTCAGTGCCTGGAGCAGGCAGGGGATGGTGCACGGGAAGGCCTTGACATGTCAGTCGGAAGCTGGTCCTCTGTGTGGAGGCCCCAGAGGTGAGTGGGGCAGACAGGGTGCTGTGCGGCCTAGAGGAGGCACTGAATTCTGGTGGGTGGAGAGGCGTGGCCAGGGAGGGCTTCCTGGGAAGGCGACAGGTGGGCCATGTTCCGAAGGATGGATGGGATCCGCCCGGCGGGGAAGGTGTGGGGGAGGTGGGTGGGAGACGCAGCAGGTGACGGCCCTGGGGCCCGAGGCTGGGGAACAGTGTGCTGAGACCTGGGATCAGACCAGAGACTGGCGGGCCACCACTGGGCAGCCGGCGTTTGCGGGGGTGCTGAGGCCGGTGTGTCACCAGCACGGGAAGATGCTTGGGCAGGAGGGACCGATGAGGGGCAGGTGTGACAGGAGCCCAGCGAGGAGGTGTCAGGGGCAGCAACACAGGCAGAAGGGGACAAGTCCACAGGAGGCTGAAGGACTAGACCAGGGGGTGCCACTGCAAGAGACAGAGGTAGTAGCGAGGACCTGGTCACTAGCTGTTTGCGGAAACTTCCAGAAATGCCACAACGGCTGAGCCTCACCAAGAGGAGGACTGGGCCCAGCCAGACCTGGCTTCCCGAGCACACAGGGGTCTCCCCACCCTCACCCTGGGGCCCTCCAGTGTGCTGGTCGGCTGGTGTCCCTCACTGTAGGGGTGCACTGGGGGAGCAGAGGGGCCCACTGGCCTCAAGAGTCCCATCGCTTCACGCCCTCCTGGTCCTGGGTGGCCCCTAATCCTGTCCTGAGACCCACGTGGCTGCCTGCAAGGCCCAGGCCCTCTCCAGACAATGATGCAGTCACAAGCGGTCATGCTTGGTCCCATGACTAAACACCTGATTTGAAAACAGGCCTGCTGGGAGCGGAGGGCAGGCAATGACCCAGGGGCTCCCGAGGGCACCTGCCTGAAGACACTCAAGGCCTTTGGTCTTCCCAGTGGCCCTCACCAGGAAGCTCGTGCGTTGCACAGGACATCATTCAAGGCAGCGCTCGAGTCACACTAAGTGAAAACGTCCTGATCGGCAGCTCAGCCGGCATGAAGGCTACCCGCTACCCTCCGTGGCCCCGTACCTAGGCGGCCCCTGGTGATTGGGCCAGGCTCACCGTCTTTCCACAAGCACTGAGTCATGAATGAATCACCTTCATGCACCCCATCCTGGCCCTGATCCATATGCCACCACACAGCTCCCAGAAAGATCCCTGGAACCCACAAGGGTGATCCTGCCTCCACGGCTTAGACCCCACACAATCCCAGGATAACCCCAAAACTCATTAACACGGCCAAGGTGGCCTTCAAAATCTGGCCCGGCTACCTCGGCCCCACGGGCCCAGCCCCACGGGGCACGTGGAATTCCTGCAGTTTCCAGCCCTGCACCAGGCTTAGCCACCAGTGTGCCCCAACAAGCCCGTCTGGCCCTGCTAAGAGCTCCGCCAAGCAGCCCCTGCATAGCAGAGAGGGACGTGTAGACAGTGGCCACCCAGTGGCTTTCCGGCTCCTGTGATCAGAGGGGACGGTGGGAAAGTAGCCCCACGGCAGGAAAGCCCCTCGAGCACAAACTCTTCCGGAAAGCTGGCGCATTCCTTGGTGCTTCCCAGCCCTTTGCAAGAGTCCCCAGCTTTATTCTAGTTTCCAGTTGCGCCTTCCATCCAAAACTGTCTGCAAGGGCTCCTGGGAGCTTAGAGGTCTAGAGGACTCAGCCAGAAGCTACCAGTTCTGCGTCTTTTCTTTTCTTCTTTTTTTCTTCTTCTAGATTTTGTTTATTTATTTGACAGAGGGATAGAGCCAGAGAGGACAAGCAGGGGGAGGGGTGGAGGAAGAGGGAGAAGCAGTTCTCTCTGCTGAGCAGAGATCCCAGGACCCCGGGATCATGACCCGAGCCGAAAGCAGACGCCAAACCGACTGAGCCGCCCAGGCGCCCCCGCATCTGTTTTCTAGAGTGCAAAAGACATTCTCTGTTCTGACAGAAACAAGCGGGGGCAGGGTGGGGAGAGAAGACACAGACCAATGCCATAGGCCAAAGAACTGAAACTGAAAGGATTCGGGAACAAAGAACCCACACTCCCCACGAACTGAGGCAACGCAGCTGGTGCTCGGTGAATAAATGTATTTAAATGGCTCTTTCTTTGGCCACTCACGTCTACTGAATGGATTTAAAACGCTAGCACTGCCGGGCCCAACGTGCTCCCTGCACGGATCTGGGCTCTGCCGGGGGGTGGGGACGATGACGTGACCGGGGCTTCCTGCATGCACCCCGGGCATCAGTGCCTTCTGCTGCCCCCCTCGCTACAAATCTCCAGGCCAGAGTCAGCAAACTTTTTCTGTAAAGAGCTAGACAGCAAATGTTTTAGGTTTTATGGGCCATGCCGTCTCTGTCTCAGCTACACTTGTGAACGATGGGTGTGGCTGTGTCCCAATAAAACTTTATTTACAAAAACAGACAGGAGGCGGGACTCTGCCCATGGGCCATAGTTTGCCAACCTGCTCTAGCCCTGGAAGGAACTCCAGAGCTCCAGAGCGGATAACCGGGCTTAGGGAGAGAGGAACTGAGTCACTGTGCCAAGTGGATTTCCTCCTTTTCTTTCAGCTCCTCATGTGGAACAGACACGGACTGGACTGTCTTGCTGGTGGTCTGGGGACAGACTCTGGCCTCTCTCCTCCAGGAATGGCTGCTGCTAGATGGCTCCTCACCTCCAACCCCCAGCATCAGTGAGGGGCAAGCCTTGCGAGATCTCAACACCAGGCCCAGAGGAAACCTCCTGCAGTTTGGGAGTCTGTGTCAGCAGAACAGCAGAGGGCCACAGGGGACCACGTGCTCCCAGCCCCTCCTCTCTGTCCCTGCTCCTAGCCCCGCCCTCCTGGTCTACCTGGGAAGGGAAAACCACTGTCCGTGAAATGCCACAGAACAGGCCACTCTGGCCTCTGCTGTCTTGTCCTTTTCCCCCACTTTGCAGTGAAGCCCTCGCGGGGCCCTCTCAATAGTGAGCAGGTGGCCCTCTGCCTGCAGGGCCGTGGACACTCACCAGACGCAGCTGCTCAGGGCAAGCTCCCACGCTGGGCCCTCGTCCTCCCTGGAGCGTGGCGGGCTTGGCACCATGCGCTTGCGGGCGAGGTCTGGCTTTGCAGGAGGTGAGAGCAGCTTCGAGGAGCACTTGCAGGCCACGGCATGCTTTGTGGCCCACGTGGGACATGGGCAGATGCCCCGCTCTGGGAACAGACGCATCTATGGTTCAAAAAAGAGTAAATACTTCTTAGGTAAAGCAGAGTGGGGGGAAAGCCCGGGGAGGAAGGAGTCGCTGGCAGAACAGCCTTAAATAGACCATTGTGCTGGGAAACGGACAATGTCTGTTCGAACTTTCAATGTTGGGACGCCTGGGTGGCTCGGTGGGTTAAAGCCTCTGCCTTCGGCTCAGGTCATGATCTCGGGGTCCTGGGATGGAGCCCCACATCGGGCTCCCTTCTCAGGGGAGAGCCTGCTCCCCCCTCCCCGCCTGCCTCTCTGCCTGCTTGTGATCTCTCTCTGTCAAATAAATAAATAAAATCTTAAAAACAAACAAACACACAAAAAAAGAACTTTTAATGCCAAGACTTCGCAATGGAGCGCTTTCTACTGCTGGAATTTCCTCCAGGGACGCAAGTGGATGGATGTCTAAATATGGAGGTCTAAAAAGATGTTCATCATGGCGTTATTTATAACAGCAAAACAACTGCAGTGGTTACAGAAGATATGGCCCCACCACATATCAAATACTATGGCAGTTGTTCAAAAAATATACAACTTCCGGCTGCCGGGTGGCTTGGTCAGTGGAGCGTGTGGCTCTCGGTCTCAGGTTGTGAGTTCGAGCCCTGCACCAGGTGCAGAGATTGCTTCAAAATAAAGTCTTAAAAAATATATAGCTTTCTCTTTATTGACATGGGCCATATGTACCAATAGATGAAAAAAAGCAGGTCACACAACAGTATATATACCAGGATTCTCTTTTTATTTAAGTAGACTTTTGTTGGGGCGCTGGCTGGCTTAGTCAGTTAAGTGTCTGCCTTTGGTTCAGGTCACGATCCCGGGGTCCTGGGATCGAGCCCCATGTCGGGCTCCCTGCTCAGCAGAGAGCCTGCTTCTCCCTCTCCCACTCCCCATGCTTGTGTTCCCTCTCTCGTTGTCCCTCTCGCTGTCAATTAAATAAAGAAAATCTTTTTTTTTTTAAGATTTCATTTTATTTTTAAAAAGATTTTATTTATTTATTTGTCAGAGAGAGAGAGAGAGAGAGAGAGTGCACAGGCCGACAGACTGGCAGAGGGAGAAGCAGGCTCCCTGCTGAGCAGGGAGCCCGATGCGGGACTCGATCCCAGGATGCTGGGATCATGACCTGAGCCGAAGGCAGCTGCTCAACTAATTGAGCCACCCAGGCATCCCAATAAAGAAAATCTTTAAAAAAAAAAATAGACATTTGTTAAGGGATCTGGAGAGATTTACACCAGAGCGTTAATGATAGTTATGCCTGGGGAACGAAATTACTGGTGACTTTCATTTTCCACCATAGATATATAGATATATATATATATACACACACATACATACACACACACACAAATATATATATATATTTTTTTTTTCTTGCACAAGCATTTTGGAAAACATTTCGACCCATGAAGGAAAACGATGTCTGATTTTCTCCAGGTATTTTGAGCTGCGGGGGCAGAAAGGCACAGAGTTACCCTGCGAGATATAGTTTCACATGTGGATTTTAATGATTTAGAGAAACTCCATAATTTACGTATCAGGAACTTTATTCTTCTAGGAACCAGCCACAACTTCAGAGGAACCAGGAGGACAGTGGCAATGCAAAGACAGTAACCAGCACAAATGATTCTCTCCCTGCCGACTATTTAATGAAACTTGGGAGATTAAGAAATAGCTCCTCACCTCCTTAGGAGGTGGGACGTGTGAGGACCCCCATGGGCTCACTCTCTAGTACAAACACCCACAGGTGCACACACAGACACACACACACGCACATGTGCAATTGCACACACAGTTACAAACACGTGTGAGTGCACAGACAGAGCCCGTTTCTAAGACCATGTCTTAGAAACTCCACAAGTTTCTCCGGAAACTTCTACTGGACACCGTCGCCGCTTATGCACTCCCAGCCCCTGGCGCTGGTGGTCCCTCCCACAGAGATGGGAATTGGCCGCCCAGAGAGTCCAGAACAGGCCCTCGTTGGGCCATGACTTCATCTGTCTGGAAGGTTCCGCCTCCACTTTCCAAACGCACATTCTAAATGTCAAGACTCAAGTGTGAGGACGTGTGCTGATCTTTGTAAGCTGACTCGCAATGGACAAGCCATGAGCAAGATTTGAAATGATACTCTGTCCTGCAAAGGCTTCCCCGAGCTTTCAGCGAGGGGCCGGCCAGTCATTCTCGTTATTAGTGTGCAGGGAGACTAGGTAGCTCGAGGCCTCAGACTATAATAGATGGAAAGAAAAGAGACCCCCGGCACAAGAAGGGAATCAACAAGAAAGAAAGAAGTCATTATTAAATGGAAGACCCGCAGGTGGAGAGACAGGGGTTAGGCTGCTGCAGGGATCCCCTCTTTTTCAGCGGTCAGCTCCCCCACAAGTTCCGCTGGGACGGAGCACCCCCTGAGCCAGGTGACCCTCCATCAGAAAGGCACCCCTGGACTGTGGCCCTAGGTGTCAACTTCCTGATCCTTTTCTGGTCCATGATCTCGTGATACCTTCCAATACCCCTTGTCTCTGAATTATTATGTTCCCAACCTTGGCTTGATTTTTTTTTTTTTTTAAGATTTTCTTTATTTATTTGAGAGAGAGAGAGAGCGCACGCGTGCATGAGCAGGGAGAGCTGCAGAGACAGATGGAGAAGCAGGCTTCCCACTGAGCAGGGAGCCCAACATGGGGCTTGATCCCAGGACCCTGAGATCACTACTCAAGCGGAAAGCTCAACCAACTGAGCCACCCAGTTGCCCCTTGGCTTGATTTTTACAAAAACTCTTTTAGGAACCTGTTACATGCCGAATGCTATGTGCTGATTACATGGCTGCAGACTCCGAATGGCTGGCTTCCTTCTCCTGGCCTAGACTGGTTCCCTGGATCTTATACACGTAACCCTTAGGCTTGGTAAGGGATTATAGGTGTCACCCCCACATTCCATCAGTCCAGTAAGATCTAAATCAGCAGCAGCATGGCCTGGGCCCCTACTCCAAGCTGGACAAGGTTTGTACAGCAAGGAGCAGGAAGTGCAGAAAACAAACACAGGGCAAACCCTAGATACCTAATCCCAGCATGTCACCTGGCTGAACTTTGGCAGCAGGACCCAAGGAACACAGGTGTGTGGTTTTGCATAAATAGACATTGCCCTGTGGTCTAAAGGATGTGTCTTCGTGGCAGATGGGAACTGAAGTGGATATCATCCTAATTACCCTGCTTGCTTCTGTAAATTTAAGTTCTGTAAGTTTCTGCACCTTTTGGTATCACGGCTAAATGCTCATCAAAGGCTAGTTTTTGCTGGCACTGTGGGCAAATCTGGCGTTCCCTTGTCCATGAAGCAAGTCCTGCCGATAGGTGGAAAATTCGTATTTTAGATACTTTCCTCACCGATTTCGGGGAAATTTTTAAAGATGCTTCCTCCAGGCGGTAAAAATAACTGCATGTTGGGATAGGCAGATTTCTAAGCATGATGTTTATGTCTTATGGCAAACCATGTAGATGCTGATTCCGCCTCTCAGCCCGATCGATCGTGAGCTGCACACAGTAAGCAGCCACCGGGCTCCCACGGGGGAGGGAGGCAGGCGAATGGAAAGGCACAACCCCTCCCAGGTGGAGAGCCTGGGGAAGGCCTGGGTCACCTAAAAAGCCAATTCCTTCTTGGAGGGCAGCACTCTGGGGCCCAGCCTTGCCCCGGGAAAACCTTTCAGTTCCGCGCGCATTTGGGAGTGTCCCGACTGTCCCACCCTCCGCTCCCAAACTCCAAGGAGCCGGGCCTCTCCCCCGGTTTGGGATACCCCCTGCAGCCCTCCTCCTCCCTCCGGCCTCGGCCTCTGGGTCCCCCATCGGTGCCCCACCTGACTCCCTCCGTTCCTTCCTCCCTCCTGGCCTCCTCGTCTTGCACCTGTGCCCCCACGGATCTTTGCCAGGTCGCCCTCTGCCTCTTGTGCCCCCATTCAAGCCTCCTCCTGCCCCCACCTCCCTCCTTCGCTCGCAAGCCGGTTCAGGGAGCCGTGACAACAGCTCCCCGGACGGCGGCGCGGGCCCCTTACCCGGGCGCGGCAGGCCTGCGGCGGCCGGGCGGCCGTCGGACGGCGGGGAAGTACCCGCGGCCCGGCGTGGAGACGTGGCCGGCAGCGGAGCACAGCACCGGAGCCAAGACTGCTCAAGGCAGCCGCCCCAGCTCGGGCCCCGCCCGGACCGCCCCGGAACTGACGTCACTGGAGGCAGGCCCCTAGTGGGCGGGGCAGCTCCGCCCGGAGCAGGGAGGGGCCCGCGGTGCCAGGAGTCGCCGAAAGGGAGCCGGAAGCGAGGGGCGTGGCCGTCCTCAGGCTCCGCCCTCCGCGGGGCGGCTCGGACGCCGTCGAGCTCGTGGCCGGAAGCGGCCCGGAACTGCCGTTTCGGACGGGCGGGCGCGGAAGTGGTGGTGCTCGGTGTCCGCCGCAGCCTGTGGCAGCTCGGACGTACCCCGACAGCGCGCAGGGGCCCGAGCCCTGGGGGTGGCCCACAGTGCCGCCCTCCTCCCTCCCACTGGGCCCAGCCCCTAGGGGGTCCAGTCGGTAAGGAATCGTGGGGGTGGTGGCCCCGCGCGGGGTTCCGTGTCTGCCCTGCAGGTTCAGTGCGACCGCTCTGTAGGGGCTTTGTGCCTCTTGCACAGGGGCAGAAGCGGAGACTCAGTGTCCAGTAACTGGGAGGCGCTGGGTGACAACGGGGCCGCGTGGAGCGCAAGGGAACGTGTGCGGGACTTGACCTGGAAGTAGGCTTTGCGAATGACTAGTCGTGTGACCGAACCCCGCTCTGTGTAAAGCTCCCTCGGGACCCCAAGTCCGAAGGAAGCCTGTCTGCGGAGGATGGTCTCCTGGGAATAATCCAAAGGCTTATTCCTTTTCGCCGTGTAGCCTGTCCTGGGGCCCCGGGCTGAGAAACGAAGCCAGACGGTGTGCGAAGAGGAGGTCACCTCCCTGCTCTGAGCTCTGGGAGCGCCTGAAAGGCAGTTGAGAGCTGCCATCCCCCGTTGGACCTCCTCGTTTCAAGTTGTGTAGAACCACACTGCGCACGCGAGTCTGCCGGGACCCAGGCCGGCTGGGAGGGTTTGCGAAGACAAGATCCTTTTGCTTTGGGTTTGCTCTGATTTCCCCAACTCGCTCCGATCCAACAAGGGCAGCATCTGGGCAGAAAATATACCCAGTGGCCAGTTGTAGTTCTGTGCCTGACTTCCTCAAAAATCACCTTCTGTGGCTGTTTTCCTCTTCCGGAAAATCAAGACAGTTTTTACTGCTTGAGGCCGAAATTAAAAAGATAAAGACACGCGCCTCCTAAGACCTCCTAGTCTAGGGAACGGTCTGTTGGCCCTCTGTCTGCTCTTGTAAGTAAAGTTTTATTGGGACACGGTTACACCTTTTATACATTGTCTAGGCTTTGGCACTGCAAGGACAGGGTTGAATAATTGCAGTAAAAACTGTGTGACTCACGACACCTGAAATGCTTACTGTCTGGTCCTTTACAGAAAATATTTGCAAGCCCCCAGCCTAAGGGGTTACTAGAAAATGGTTTTCAGAGGACAGTGGTACTGTCGCCACGGTGGTCCAGAGTACAGGGAAATTCATTCTCTTGTAGAGGACTCTTGCACCTTTCCAGTGGATTGGGGGTTACCTGGAACTTTGCATCGAGCATAGCTCTGGGAACTGCGTAGCTGCTTCTGCAGAGCGTTATGAAGAGTAGAGCAGGGCTCTGCGCTGCTGTTGATGGCAGTGGATTACGTGAAGTGAAGGCTTTTGTCTCTGGGTACAGATTATCTCAGGTGCTTTCTATGCAAAAGAGCTAATAATAAACTCAGAATTAGGTTATTATTTGAATATACTCCATGCTCTGGAGTAACCCTGCCTGGCTTCAAGTTCCAGCTCCACTTTTTAGCTGAGTGATAGTGAGCGAGTTTTATCATCAAACTGTGCCTCAGTTTTATCATTATTCATGGTAGTTCTGTTCCGCCAGTTCTCCATGAAGACCGACTTAGTGAACCCTCATTCTGAACCCTCATTCCTAGGAGAAAAAACGTGGGCAAAAATTTCCCTTCGTGCTCAGCCCTTCATTGTCATTATTAACAACAGAAGCTTCCTTTTTACTCCATAAACAGAAAATTAAGGACATAAAAATTATGAGAATTTGTAGGGAAAAGATCGATAATGATGACGATAGAAATATAATTATGTTTGCATTATTGGGCTGCTGTTTCTGACCTGTCACTTATAGTGTTAAGAAATATAAAGTTTGGGGGCATCTGTGTGGCTCAGTGGGTTAAGCCTCTGCCTTCAACTCAGGTCATGATCTCAGGGTCCTGGGATCAAGCCCCACATGGGGCTCTCTGCTCGGCCGGGAGCTTGCTTCTCCCTCTCTCTCTGCCTGCCTCTCTGCCTTCTTGTAATCTCTCTCTCTCTGTGTCAAATAAATAAATAAAATCTTTTAAAAATATATTAAGTTTGGCAATCTCCTAGCTAATTACCCAAAGGAAGTGAAAACATATGCACCCACAAACACCTGCATGAAAATGTCTACAGCAGCTTTATTCCATTGCCAAAAGCTGGAAACACTCAAATGACAATCAGTGGGCGAGAGGATGTAACATTTCAGTACATCTATATAATGGACTACTACTCAGCCGTAGAAAGCAGAATTACTGATAGCAGTCACCAACACTGAAGAATCTCAAAAGCATTATGCTAAGAGAAACCAACCAGACAAAAGAAACTATTGTTGAGGAAGGTCATTGAGAGGACGTGACCTCCGGCTGAACTGTGAGCTGGAGCCGGGCACTCAGAGGCTACTCAGCTTCTCCCCTGTCCTTGGAATGTGGGTTCTGCTTGCCTTTCCCTCTCCCAGAGGCTGCTGCAAGGATATAGGCTTGAGATAGTGACGTGATGTTGAGAACACCTGCACGTTGTATGGTCCTGAACCTGGTTAAGGTCTCTCTCTCTCTCAACTTCCAAGATTCGACAGCTGTTCTAAGGATTCACTCACATTGTGACCACTCCAGACAAGCCTCATACGTAAGTTCCCTTCACTTATTAAAACTGCCACCTACCAACCCAGAGTGGCCTTTCTCTTTCTTTGGTCTCTTCCTCCCCTCTGTATTTTGGGGCCAATTTCAGATTATACATGGGAAGCTCCCAAAGAAGTTACAAACCAACATCTACATACAGTGATTCCACGTATATGACATTCTTGAAAATACAAGTATAGAGACAGGAATCGGTAGTCACCAGGGGATGGGAGGGGGGACAGGAATTGGCTTTGACTTGCCAAATAAAGCATAGGCTGCCAGCTAGATTTGCTAAATCTGGCAACCCTAGATTGACCAGGAAGGAGCCTAAGAGAATTTGGGGGGATGACGGCGGTATTCTGTGTCTTGATTGTGGTGACAGTGGCGGGACTGAATACATTTCTTACAAGTCATGAAAATGTGAATTTTACTGAATGTAAACTATGCCTCAATACATTTAACTGAAAAACAAATGCTCTCTGCTGTAAAGAAAGGCGAATATTAAAGGATAGTTACATGAACGTGTGTGTGTGTATAAGGAGAACTAAACACTTACAATGGATGCATTTTGTTGCATATAAATTACCCCAATAAGTTTGTTTTTTAAACAGTTACCCTAGGGATAAAAAGAGTGTCACTTCATGGGTGCCTGGGTAGCTCGGTTGGTGAAACATCTGCCTTCAGCTCAGGTCATGATATTAGGGTCCTGGGAATGAGCCCTGCTTGGACTCCCTGCTCAGTGGGGAGCCTGCTTCTCTCTCTCCCTCTGCCCTTCCCCCCTGCTTGTGTGCTCTTTCTCTCAAATACCCATAATCTTAAAAAAAAAAAAAAAGTGTCACTTCAAAAAAATTTTTTTAAAGATTTTATGTATTTATTTGACAGAGAAAGAGAGAGACAGCGAGAGAGGGAACACAGGCAGGGTGAGTGGGAGAGGGAGACGTAGTTTTCCCACTGAGCAGGGAGCCTGATGTGGGGCTTGATCCCAGACCCTGGGATCATGACCTGAGCCAAAGACAGACACTTAACCTACTGAGCCACCCAGCTCCCCCATAAGGTTTTTTTCTTTTTTAAGACAAGCTTTCATTATTTACATGAGATATAATTAACTACCTCTAATGTCTAAAAGAGTCAACTTAAAAGTCAATTAAAAGGGGCGCCTGGGTGGCTCAGTGGGTTAAGCCTCTGCCTTCGGCTCGGGTCATGATCTTGGGGTCCTGGGATGGAGCCCCACATCGGGCTCTCTGCTCAGTGGGGAGCCTGCTTCCCTTCCTCTCTCTCTGCCTATTTGTGATCTCTGTCAGATAAATAAGTAAAATCTTTAAAAAAAAAAAAAGTCAATTAAAAGTTGTAAGAACAAAAGAAAAATTTGTAAGAACAAGTCAATCATGTGTCTGGATGCAAAATAAATACACGTCAGTAGGTTTCTTGTATACCAACAGTAACAAGCTAAAATATTTTAATTAATTAATTAAAATTAATTAAAATTAATTAATTAATTAAAAGTAGGCTCCACACCCAACGGTGGGGCTTGAACTCACGACCCCAAAATTAAGAGTCATTTGCTTTACCCACTGAGCCAGCCAGGCGCCGTTAAAAAAATTTTAACATCAGTGACTCTGATAATAAAATTATAAAATACCTAGGGATACATTAGTAGAAACGTTCAGGACTTACATAGGCTTTCTGATTTCCTTTATACAGAGAACTTAAAAAGAAACTTGAATAAATGAAGAGGTACATCATGTTTCTGGACTGAAAAATGAAATCTCATAAGATGTCAATATTCCCAAGTTAATCCGCAGGTTTAATGCAATTTTTTAAACAGATTATTTATTTATTTGCCAGAGAGAGAGAGAGACAGAGGTCACAAGTAGGCAGAGAGGCAGGCAGAGGGAGAGGGGGAAGCAGGCTCCCTGCCGAGCAGAGAGCCCGATGTGGGGCTTGATCCCAGGACCCTGAGACCATGACCTGAGCCGAAGGAAGAGGCTTAACCCACTGAGCCGCCCAGGTTTAAGACAATCCTTAAAAAAAACAAAAACAAACAAACCCAAAAAATCCTCATTTTGTTTTCTTTTGGAACTTGAGAAAATAATCCTAACGTCTGGGCAGCCTGCTGGCTCAGTCAGTAGAGCACGTGGCTCTAGATGTCAGGGTCGTGAGTTCAAGCCCCGTGTTGGACGTAGAGGCTACCTAAAAAGGCCCCCTGCCTTGAAAAATGCACATGAAGGTGTTTCTCTTCCTCAGCATCAGGGAAGATGAGCCACTCTCTACCGCTCCTGGGCACTGCCTTCCACCAACCTCCCCATCCCACCTCTGATGGCATCAGGCCACTGTCATCCCCCATCCTTCCTTTGATATCATCAAGGGGGCCTCCATGGTTTGTGCGCTCTGACTCAGAGTCCTATGTGAATTATTGCTTGGGTCCATTTCTTACTTGAAGCACAATGTCAGGACCCTGTCCTCATTCATGTGCAGAGGCTCCCCGCTCTTGAGCCATCCTTCCAGCTATCCGACCTCATTCCTCCCACTGTACCTGCCCGTGAGCCTCACCCTACCTGTGGCTTGTTCCCCTCTCTGCTTTCTCGCCCTTTGCCCTGCCGTCCTCCAGCTGGGATTCTGCGATCCAACAAGCAAGTCACTCTAATGCAACAACTTCAACTTCTGTGTTCTTCAGCATACCCTTATGGCAACACCATGTCCCTGGATGCATCCAGCGGTCTGCCTCTTTCCTGCCTACACCTGGGTGCTGAAGAAGATCCGTGGTGCCCGGCCTTGGCAGGGGCCTCTGGGCTGCCAGAAACCCCACACTTTCCTGGGACGCCCTTTGCTTCTACTTCCTTCCACCCTCTTCAAAGCCCCATACTCACTCTCTCTGCCTGCACACGGGCAGGCCTGGCCCACAGCCACCCTTTCCTTCTCCCTTCCTATTAAGATGGAAGAGGAGTTCTCTCCTGTGGAAGCTGATCTCCTCACCTGATCTCCAGCGTTTTCTGTAGAACTCAGGACCGCCAACCAACAGTTCCCCTTCCGTCTAATGCACCTGTCCCTCTCTACCGGTGTCTTCCCATTAACGCTCCAACACGTGGGTTCTCATCTAACTTCCCGAGTTGGATATTTATTCCATTAATGCTCCACCTTTTTTCCCAAGATATGTGTATGAGACTAAAAATGCCCACTCTGTGCGGCTTTCACTGTACCCCACAGTTTCGGGACATAGTATTCTTATTATTTTTTTCATTCAAAGTATTTCTCAATTCCTGTCTGAATTATTGCTTGGATCCATTTGTTACGTGAATGTGTGTTTCTTCATTTCTCAGCAAATAGGGATTTTCCGACTTTTTGTTTCGTTTTGGTTTCTAGATGAATTGTGCTGCGGTTAGAGAGAATGTGCTGTAGTATTTCATCCCTCGAGATTTCCTGGAACTGCTTTATGGGCCAGGATATGGTCACTTTGGTTTGCACAAATGTTCTGAGTGTGCCTGAAAAAAATGTGTGATCTTCAGTGCTCTATACCCATAAATCGAGCTGTTCGCTATTTATGTTTTCCAAATCTCCTCTATCCTTACCGATTTTTTGTCTACTTGTTCTGTCAATTAGTGAGAGAGAAGGGTTAAACTGTCCTGTGAATTACAGCTTTTCCATTTCTCCTTGGTGTTCTATCCATTTTTGCTTTACATACTAAAAGACTACGTTATTAGGTGCATATCGGTTTATTTTTTTTAAGTTTGTATTTATTTATTTATTTGAGAGAGAGAGAGTGAAAGCATGAGGAGGAGAAGGGGCAGAAGGGGAGGGAGGAAGACTGTACAGGTGACTCCATACCAAGCCAGAACCCGGTGCAGGGCTCAAACCGGTGACAGTGAGATCGTGACCCAGGAAAGGAGCCTGCTCTAAGTCAGACTTGCGGGCAGCCACACTGAGATCTCTAGCAACAATGCAGGAAGGTAGACATCGCTCTCGTAACAACCAGCCCGGTATGGCCAGGATTTTATTAACCACTGCCCATCTCCGTAATTTTTGTCCCTGCTTTCACTGAAGGCCAAGCACGGGAAGCCAAGTATGCTCCCCTCTCCAGTCACATAGGACGCCCCACTTCTAGGCAGTCCGCCTACAACTTCCCAGGCCAGCAGCCTCCAATCAGGACACACCTGGAGCCTTCCCTTCCCTGCAATCGAACTTTCCCGCCCTTCGGCCAGCCTGAGTTTCTGCTAACCACTAGCGACGGTGGTTGACTTCTTTGCTGTAGCAAGCTTGACTCAGTAGCCTCGGCTTGTTTCGTTTGGACGGTCTTCGTTTATTTCCATGCTTACCGTGCATCTCTTTCCCTATAGCAGAAGTGACCCTCTTTGGGGGCTGGAGAGTGTTCCTGTCCACCACACGGGCCCCTCAGTTTGTAGCTGGGAAAAGACAGCGTCCTGCCCAGCACAGCTCTGCGGAGGGCCTGGCTTGCTGAGTGCTTTGCAGCCAGGCCCCTCGAACAAAGGCGCCCTTGTTGTCCACTACGTGTGGGCTTTCTGCTGCCCAAGAGGCACGTTTGCAGTTAGGCTCCCTGGAAGTCAGACTCGGAGATGCCTGGGTTCGAGTGCAAGAGGTTTTTTACGCCGGTTTTCGGGATGGACACCCATAGGGAAATGCAGGATGCAGAAATAGACAAAAGAGGCCTCTGGACTGAGATGGGGCCAGAGCACAGCCTCAGGTCATCCTACAGGGCTCTCTGCAGGGGGATGAGGGGCCTGAGCCTTTATGCCCCACATCAGCCAGTCATTGAATGCAGCTGCCCCAGGAAGGGGCCATGACCTTGGGACAGGCAGCTTCCATTGTCCAAGATCAAGTTCAGAAGAGGGACTCCACTGAGAGCAACTGGCCGCCCGCACTCCAAGCTGCCAGGGAACGAGTGCGTCAGTCCCAGGGCAGGAAGGGTGTGTGTGGGGGTGTCTGTCAGGATGCACTGCAGAACCCTAAAGCCTGCCCTATCAGAAGCCAGAGGAACCTGCACATTTGCACTGGCGAAGAAATCAATGGCAGTCGGCTCGTGGACTTCAGGGGCTCCAGAGAGTGAGGCCAAGCCAAACAAGGGGGCTCCCACAGAGTCAGAGCTCACAGAAGAGCCAGGGAGAGTCTAACGGGAGCCTCACAGTGGGCGCACATAGGCCATGGACAGTTTCCCCAAACCAAAAAGACATCACTTCCAACGTTAACAATTCAAAAGAGGAAATAGAAAAAACAATAGTCACAGGTGAGAACCTTCTGAAAGATCAGATGGAAAAGCCGAGAACAGAAAGCAAAACTATAGTGAAAATGGAAACTGACACGAAAGAGAGCAGAGATCTGCAAGTCGGATCTGGAAGGCCCCTGCCGTGAAGGATGGAACTTCCAGAAGGGAAAGGGGGTTAGAAATGGGGTAGGGATGGCAGCGCGGGCCCCGCCAGCCTGCAAGAACTACGAAGAGTATGGGGAGGTGCTCGGGACATAGTATCAGAAACGAGAATGAGTATCATAGTATGAGAAAAAAAACCAACAAGATAAAAGCTGCATAGAAAATGCAATTACTCTTTTGTATCTCATGAATTCCATGTGACTGTATTTCCAGTTGAAAAATGTAAAGAACAAAATAAAAGACGCAGTTAAAAGAAGAATGAAAGGGCGCCTGGGTGGCTCAGTGGGTTAAGCCGCTGCCTTCGGCTCAGGTCATGATCTCAGGGTCCTGGGATCGAGCCCCGCATCGGGCTCTCTGCTCAGCGGGGAGCCTGCTTCCCTCTCTCTCTCTCTGCCAACTTGTGATCTCTGTCTGTCAAATAATTAAATAAGATCTTAAAAAAAAAAGAAGAAGAATGAAAAAATATGTATAAATGTCGGGGAAAAGTAGTTAAATCATCCTCTTTCTCTCTCTCTCTCTCTCTCTCTCTCTCTTTTTAGCCGAAATGATTAAACAGCTAGAAAGCCCAAGAAAATCAACATCAAAAAAAAAAAAAAGAAAAGAAAAGATGCAGCTTGCCCTTGATCTTGGTTTCTAAATACCATTCTTTTCTTTTTTTTTTTTCTTTTAAGTAGGCTCCACACGCAGCATGGAGCCCAACACAGAGTCTGAACTCATGACCCTGACTGAGATCAAGACCAGAACTGAGATCAAGAGTGAGATGCTTAAAAAAAAAAAAAAAAAAGAGTGAGATGCTTAACCCATTGAGCCACCCAGGTGCCCCTAAAGACCACTCTTTGTAAAAGGAACAAGGTTCCCTGGAGAACTGGTGAAGTGATTGACTCTAGGGCTGGGCAGAGAATCCGCCAGACAATCCGGAAGGACCTCTAAAGTCAACAAGTAGGGAAATGCTGAAAAGAATACAAATAATTATACAGCGCCCCTAATGGAGGGTGTTTGTCAAAGGAGCGCAGGAGCCCACTGAAGGGGTTTCCAGTGACTGCAGCTGAAGAAATTTGAGCAAGAAAACAAGTAAAATAGTATTGAACTAAGCCCTGAGTATAAAATAAATACCCACGAGTGATATATGTAAATGGTTGGTAGGTACATAGGAGCGGGCCATGGGGGTGCGGAGAGTTCAGTGTCCCATGCAGAAGAATTCTTTTTTTTTTTTAAATTATTATTAAAATAATATTTATTTATTTATTTATTTATTTATTTGACAGAGATCACAAGTAGGCAGAGAGGCAGGCGGTGGGGGTGAACAGGTTCCCCGCTGAGCAGAGAGCCTGATGTCGGGCTCGATCCCAGGACCCTGAGATCATGACCTGAGCCGAAGGCAGCGGCTTAACCCACCGAGCCACGCAGGCGCCCCCCAGAATTCTAAATAACTTGTACAGATGGCCCACCGATGGGGAAGGTGGAGAACCTCGTCCTACCTTTTCTGTGGGCTGCCCCGAGGGACTTCCTTCCAAAAAGCACAGTGTGGAAACGGGGAGTGAGTAACTTTGCCGTGGGGAAATCTCACACACACCTCAGCCAAGCTGTCAAGGTCAGCATGAAGAGTGGTGAGCCCGTCCTGTTGCCGTTCCCTTCGTGTGACGTGATGAACCTCTGTGGCCTTCCTCCCCCAGCCCCTAAAGCCTGTCCAATCATGGGGAGAAAGACTCTGAAGGAGAGACGGTCTACGTACAGACTCGTGACCAGTGCTCCTGGGAACCGTCCAGGTGAGCCACAGCAAGGACAGTCCGAGAGACTGTTCCAGCCCAGATAAGCCTACGAAGACAGGGTTAGTTGTGAGGTGACATCCCACGGGGGCTCCTGGAACAGAAAAGGAACAGTAGGTAGAACTACGGAAATCTGGGGGCGCCTGGGTGGCTCAGTCGGTTAGGTACCTGACTTTTTTTTTTTTTTAAGATTTTATTTATTTGTCAGAGAGAGAAAGAGCGCAAGTAGGGGGAGCGGCAGGCAGAGGGAGAAGCAGGCTCCTCAATGAGCAAGGAGCCCAATGCAGGACTTGATCCCGGGTACTTGGGATCATGACCTGAGCCAAAGGCAGATGCTTAGGAAGTAATACACAGGCATATTGGAAAAGAAGGGGTAAAACTCTCTTTCTCGGGGCGCCTGGATGGCTCAGTGGGTTAAACCATTGCCTTCGGCTCAGGTCATGGTCTCGGCGTCGGCGTCCTGGGATCGAGCCCCGAATCGGGCTCTCTGCTCGGTGGGGGGCCTGCTTCCCCCCCCTTCTCTCTGCCTGCCTTTCTGCCTACTTGTGATCTCGCTCTCTGTCAAATAAAAAAATAAAATCTTAAAAAAAAAACCTCTCTTTCTCTCTTTGGTAGCTAATATGATTAAACAGATAGAAATCCCAAGGTAGAAAATTTTTAAATAATTAAAATACAGGGGTGCCTGGTAGTTCAGCTTGTTAAACATCGGACTCTTGATTTTGACCCAGGTCACGATCTCAGAGTCGTGAGATCGAGCCCCCTGTCGGGCTCCATGCTGGGCGTGGAGTCTGCTTGGGATTCTTTCTCTCTCCCCCACTCTCTCTGCCCCTTCCCACCCATCAGGTGGGAAGTAAATGAGTAAATAAATTAAAAATTAAAGTAAAAAGCAATATGAAACAGGACAGACTTAGTACTCAGATCTTGGTTTCTAAATACTGTTCTCTCATCCAAAGAGCCAGGGCTCCTGGGAGAACCGATGATTTTAGCTCT
Source organism: Meles meles (assembly GCF_922984935.1). NCBI lineage: Eukaryota > Metazoa > Chordata > Mammalia > Carnivora > Mustelidae > Meles > Meles meles. The sequence continues at coordinate 4,618,466 of NC_060073.1, read as the reverse complement.
GGGGCAGGGAAAATTGAAGATGGTCTCGGAATGTTTATGGAGCCAGACATTAGGGAAGCACGGGGGACGGGTCACGTTCGTTACAGGGACAGGAGCCAAGTACAGAGCTCCCATGACCAGCACTGCAACAGCTGGGCTCACAAAATAAAGAAGGGCAGTACGCGATTCACCCGATACCCGTGGGTCCACACTCATCTACACAACTGAGGAAAACGAAGAAACCCACAAGGCTGTCCTACAGTGTCTCAGGCTCACGTGGCTTCCTCCCCCACACACAGCGGACATTACCACTACTGCGTACATTTATTTTGTTTTAACCAAATGTTTCCCACTTTTGTTGCCTCCCTTTCCCCTAAGAACGTGTTCAAGCAGCGTCTCTTCTGAGGGTGTGTGGGCAAACTCTCCTCGTTCTGTCTGAAAGCGGTTTTCCTTGGCCCCGAGCTCTAGGACGGTTGTGCTGGGTCTGGGATGCGCCGTGCAGGTGTTTCCGCTCTGAGGTCCTCCCCCGCGGCTGCCCCCCACCCCGCTGCCGGGCTGGCGGGCACTGGCTGGAGTGCATTCTGCCTTCCCTCTGGCCACCTTTGGGAGCTCTTTCTTCTGTCCTACAGTCTCGCTGTTGGGCAGGCGGCAGATGACCCACTGCTTGTCCTGCTTCTGCGTGTTCCTGCCCCGCCCCCCTGGGCAGCTTCCTCCAGGAGGGCCACCAGCCGGACACCTCGCCACGACAGGCTTCCCCGGCACTTGAGGGTGGATTTCCAGGGAGTGCTGCTGGTACCACACCTCGGTGACCTCTGGGCTGGATCTCCGCCCGGGAATCATCTTTGCTGGGCCCTTGGTCTCAGTCCTTGTATCTGCTGCTCCTGTGTTCTTTGGAACCTCTTGCCCCCCCATCCCCCTCACTCCCTTCCCTGTTATTTTGTTCTTTAGCGTAACTTTCCTTGTTCAATGACTCTGTAATTTCTGTCTCTTGACTGGGCCGGAATGTATCCCTATGTGTTTAGGTGTGGATTTCTTTTTTTCTTTTCCTTTCTTTTTTAAAAGAAATCCTGTTTGCTGGGCACCTGGGTGGCTCAGTCAGTTAAGCATCCGCCTTCGGTTCAGGTCATGATCCTGGGGTCCCGGGATCGAGCCCTGCATCAGGCTCCCTGCTCAGCGGGGAGTCTGCTTCCCCATCTGCTTCTCTCCCCGCTCATGCTCTCTCATTCCCTCTCACATAACCCAATCATAAATAAATAAAATCTTAAACATGCAGGAAACAATTTCTTAAATTGTTAAATCCCAGGGGCCCTGGAATCGAGCCCCACCTCAGGCTCTTTGCACAGTGGGAAACCTGCGTCTCCCTCTGCTTGCTGCTCCCCCTGCACGTGCTCTCTCTCTCTCTGGCAAATAAATAAATAAAACCTGAAAAAATAAAATAAAATTCCTGCTTGGGATTCCCTGGGTTTTCTGAGTCTGAGGACTTCGGGTCCGTGATCACTCCTTTAAACTTCTCCAAACTCTGAACCATTAGCCCAATGAGTAGAGCCTCTGCCCCTCTGTGGCTTTCCCTTCTTCAGGCTGGTGCTCTGCGAGGTCTTCTTGCCTGTCCCCCCAGCCCCGTGTCCCTTCCTCTCCTTTACACAAATCTTTGCTGAGCTATAATTCACATACCACACAGGTCACCTATTTCAAGCAAAGAATACGATAGTTTTTCGTACGTTCACAGGGTTGTGCAACCATCCCTTCAACTGACGCTAGAACATTTCATCACCCTGAGAAGAAACCCCACGGCCATCAGCAGCCGCTCTCCATCCTCCCATGCCCCGGCTCTCGGCAACTTTTAACCTGCTTTGTGTCTGCGGATTTGCCTCTCCCGGCTGCTTCAAATACACGGAATCATGCAACATGTGGTCTTTTGTGCCTGGCTTCTTTCCTTCAGCATAACGGTTTCGAGATTCCTCCCTGTTTCATTGCCAAATAATATCCCCTTGTATCAATAAATCGCATTCTGGATTTATTGATACAGTATTGATACTTAATCAATATTGTATCATTTGTGTTGCTTCTGCTTTGGGGCTATCAGGAATAACCCCGCTGCAAAATTTCATGTGCACGTTTTCATGTGGATTTTTCCCTTCATTTCTCTTGAGTAGATGCCTGGGAACGTGGTGGTGCTGGGCATAACCTTTGGAGGATCTTCCAGAGTGTTTTCTGGTAGAAACAGCATAGAACACCCCATTGCACGTTCCCACCAGAAACGTGGATCTAACTTCCTTTTTACCTGTTTGTCTCTCTGACGTCACTCCGGGCAATCTCTCCCATCTGTCTCCACAACACTCACTGCTCCTGTTACATCCTTAACCTGGCCACTCGGTTCCCAGCTGCAATGACCATTTTTATTTCTGGAATTCCTCTTTAGTCCTCTTCTGTAATTCCTCTGAAAATGTGATGGTTTCTTGCTTCTTTGTCACACTTTCAATATCCTGTTTTATTTCCTTTTTTAAAAGATTTTATTTACTTATTGAGAGACAGGAGCACACAAGCAGGGGGAGGGGCAGAGGGAGAGAGAGACTCTGAAGCAGTCTCCCCACTCAGCACAGAGCCCTGCGTGGGGCTTGATCTCACGACCCTGAGATCATGACCTGAGCTAAAATCAAGAGTTGGATGCTTAACTGACTGAGCCACCCAGGCGCCCCCTATTTTATTTTTTCAAACATTCGAAGAAACTTTTTTTTTTTTTAATGGTTCGCGACCAAACTTCCTCTGGAACTTGAGGGTCTGTGGCCCTCACGGCTCTGGACCACAGTTTGCTCTTCTTGCTGGCGCTTGCTCATGGTGGCTCATTTCCCAACGAGCTCCGGGCGCTCCTTTGCTTCATTGGCGGGAAGCCTCTGTGGACTTGGTCTGAAGCGCATTTGCTCCCGAGTTTCCTTTGCTTTGCCAGGCTCTGTGGAGCAATACCAATGGGGACCGCTTTAGATCACACCCTCGACTTCACACGTGATGTGGCTTCTCGCTCCAAGCCCCAGTGAGAACAGTGTCATGCTGAGACATTCTCAGGGAGATTTCTCTCTTCCCTCTTTTCCTGCTCGACTCAGAGCCAAGGTGAACGTACTCTCTCTCACCCCCAAAGCTGCAGTCCTCCATGACTGTTTGCATCTAATGAAGAAATTCAAATATACATAAACATACAAAGAATAATACTATGATTCCAGTGAACTAATGACACAGCCAACTTTGAAGCCCGTCTGCCCTCAGTATGGTTAGGTTGTTTTTTTTTTTCAAGATTTTATTTATTTATTTGACCGACAGAGATCACAAGTAGGCAGAGAGGCAGGCAGAGAGAGGAAGAATCAGGCTCCCTGCTGAGCAGAGAGCCCAATGTGGGGCTTGATCCCAGGACCCTGGGATCATGACCTGAGCAGAAGGCAGAGGCTTAACCCACTGAGCCACCCAGATGCCCCTCTCAGCATGGTTTTGAAGCAAATTCTAGACACTAGGCTCTTCCATCTGAATACTTGGGTATGAGTCTCCAAACAATGACAGCTCTTTAAAAAATAGAGCTGCGACCTCTGTATTCACACACCAAAAATTTGGAATAATAATTCCCTAATATCATCAATATTTACATTCCTGCTATAATCAGGGTCAACTTGCCCATTGTCTCAAAAATACGAATATGGCTTTCTTTTTACGTCTGGCCTGGAAGATGTCCCCTACTGTCCTGCCAACTCCCCCATGCCTTAAAAAAGTTTTTAAAAACTACTATCATTTCAGTATTTTTACATGTTCTGTATCAAGAGGTGTCCTCTGGATATCTAGCCTGTCATTCTGCCAGAAACAGAAGCTTCTGACCACAATTTTGCAGTAAAAATGTCATCTCGGGGGCACCGGACTGGCTCAGTCGGATGAGCCTGTGACTCGAGCTGGAGCCCCGTGTTGGGTGTAGAGATCATGTAAAAACAGAACCTTTTAAAAAAATGTCTTCTCTGAGGCCCCGGGGTGGCTTGGTTGGTTGGGCAGCAGACTTCGGCTCGGGTCGTGATCCTGGGATCCCAGGATCAAGTCCTGCATTGGGCTCCTTGCTCAGCGGGGAGTCTGCTTCTCCCTCTGACCCACCCCCTGTGTTCTCGCTCTCTCTCTCTCAAATACAGTAATAAAAATCTTAAAAAAAAAATAAACTCATCTCTACATGTATGCTTAGAAAAAAAAAGACTGGAAGGAAATAAAGAACAACGCTAACAGTACTGAGAGCTCTGTCCGAAGACTCTGTATGACTTTTGTTATCCTCTTTATCCTTTCCCATCTGGAATGAGCTTGAATGAATTCTATGATCAGAATACAGAATAAATCCCATTAACCTAATGAAAACCATAGGACTGCGTCCGAAACTGGGCTCCTCTCTCTCTGACTTTTAGCCTCATGGACACTAGCCTTACTGTAATGATCATAGGGCTGCCCCAGGCCATTTGCACATTCCTCAGTGTATTGGGGCTGCAAAGGGATTGGGGGGGGATCCCGAATGCATCCCTCCCCCTCCTGCCCATTGTCTTGCCCTTGGCTGAGGGTCCTGAGCCAGCAGGGAGGGGGCAGGGCAGGCTGATAGTGGAGCCGTCTAGAGTTTTTCCTAGGAGATCTGGCAAACGTGCCCGGGGGGGCAGACATGACGAAGGACAACCCTCCAAGTGTCGGTGGGCAGCTGCTCACCTTGATTGAGGGGATCTGGAAGGATATTAGCCTCCCTGGCCCTGTAGAGGTCACTTGGACAGCCTTTAGTGAAAGTTTGTGTGGGACTTGGGGGGTGCTGCCCCCAGCCCCATAAATCCCCTCTTCTGGGATCCTTGGCTGAGGCCGGCTGGGCTCCAGAGGGGGTGCTCAGCCTCTCTGAGCCTGTTGTCTTATCACAGGATGGAGATACCAGAGTCCACCTTGGGGGGGGGTGATATGGAGGCTCAGTGGCTGTTACGGGTCTCCAGATGTATCAGTCCCCGGCGTGGGCCGAGGAACAAGGTGCCCTGCTTGTGAAGGTCATGGGCAGACCAGGGAGACTTGGAGTGGTTCTGCCCCGAAGGGCACCTACTCAGGTGTTAGGAGACTCCATCCAGCCTGAGCGCCCAGGACCCCTCCTCCCGGCACATGCTGGACCTGGTCCTTGTTGCTGACCTCTCCCAGGGGCCCTCTGAACCCAAGGGGTAACATCTTATGTGTGCTAACTGGTTATTATTATTATTTTTTTCCTCCTCTGCTCGCTCTCTGTCTCTCTCTCTCTCTTTTTTTTCCTGGAGCATTCTTTCTGCCACACCCCTTTAGTAACTAATGGGAACCTTAGGCTTCAGGCAAGATTTTTCCAGATCTGGCTATCTGGTGATCTCAGTCCCCAACACGGCCCAGCCAGCGGCTACGATTACCCCCATGAACACGGACTAGAAAACTGAGGACCCCAGGGAGGGGGGTTCAGCAGCCTGCCCCAGCGGGCATTCCAGCAGCGTCCACCGATCAGCGAGCCCGCCTTCTTCCCTCGGATCAGGACAGCTTCTGGTGCGCGGCGGCTTCTTCGGTGGGGGGCGGGCCGTCTTCGCAAGAGCAGTTTCGCTGCTTCCCCCAGCGCGGGGAAGAGCCGGGCCGGGCAGGAGGCTGCTGCCCCCTCCTGGCCGCATGGCTGACTGCAGGCCGGGGGACCCGGAGCGCCCAGAGCCCGGGGATGCTTCCGTCAGCCCTCCCAGGTCCAAGCTGCTTCTGGCCAGAAACGACGCAGAGCCTTGTGGAGAGAAGAAATAACGGAGTCTGCAGTCCCATCCCTTGGTCACTGAAGAACCTCAGTCAAGTCACCCACCTTGGCCCTGGCCTCAGTTTTCCCCTCTGCAAAATGGGCATAAATAAGTGAGACCTTCCTTGAAAGGCTGTTAGGAGGCTGTTAGGAGCTCCGCGGGGCTCCTGGAGAGCTCACCCTGCAGCGTCTGGCACAGGGAGATCAGCGAGAAAGCCTGAGGTCCGCATCCTCCTCGCAAGGAGAAAACAGGACCGTACAAAGTCTGCAGCGCTTTGTTGACTGAAAGCCAGGGGCTGCCGATCAAAGGTGCCCGGTGCCCTTGTCCACTGCCCGCTGTGATCTTTGGTCAGAGAATCACAGGAAAACAGGAAGGACATGTGATCCTGGCCCGGGAGGGGACACTGGCAGGAGGCACGTCCCCCATGGCCAGGTACCCCCAAGCATCAGGCTCTCAGCTTCGCCTCCTGCACCCGATAAGGGCTGAGGGCCAAGGCCCAGGGAGGCGCAATCAAGCCCAGGGTCTCCCTCACCAGCTTCGTGAGGGTTCCGCGTCCTGGCCACCCCGATGCTCCAGCAATGCTAGGCCCGGCTCTCCTGCTGACCTGCTGAGGCCACTCCCACCAGAGCCTAGGGGCTGCTGTTCTGAGACCTCAGCAGGGGGTGGAGGGGACTTTCTGGGACTAGCAGGGACACAAGACCCCCTGGGTGTGCCCTCAGCCCCGAGACTCACGCCCTCCTCCACATGGTCCAGGCAAAGCCTCCTGCGCTGAGTGCCTTCCATGACTTCCCTGTCGCAGCTCCCAGGGTGTCCATATCCCAGGATTCTACTGGGAGGGAGTGTGTCCTGCAGGAAGGGAGGGCCTGAGCCCCTGACTGGGCTCCTGGAGCGCCCCGAAGGGACAATGCACAGTCTTCCAGCAATGCAAAGCCCTTATCAGGGGGATCCTCTGTCTGGGTCCCTGCCCCTACAGCCTGCCTACCTACAGATCCCCTTCCCCTCCGCACCCCAGAAATCAGCTGCGCCTGCCCCAGACCTGAGAGTCAGCATTCCAAGCACACACCCTGTCTCCTACCAGGGGCACCCCGCCTCTCCAGGGCTGCCTGTCCCAGCTGACCCTCGGTGACGGCAAAGATCACCCGGTTCACCCTCAGTGATGGCTGGTGGGGGCCTCTCCCCCCCGCGGAGTTTCTGCAGAACCTACTTTCTCTTTGCCCCTCCCCTGTCCCTGTCTGAGCCTGTTGGCCTCACCCAGTGACTATCACACTGGCAAAAGGACAGCCACTAGACCCAGAGAGCCAGGGCCTGGGAGGACTGTGACCAGCCTGGAGAATCTGTGTCTTGCTGGCAGGGAGGGGATGGGTGCCAGCAGGGGCAGATGCTCCAGACCTGGGACCGGGCAGAAGCCGGAGTCCTGGGGCACTGGGGAGCCATAGAGGGTTGATGTGCAGGGAGGCCACGGTCAGATGGGCCTTTCAGGACCATCAGGCTGGTGATGCTGATGGCCAGACGGTGGTGGGGAGAGCCTGGGAGCTGTAGCTAGCAGTGGAGATGGAGAAAAGTTGCAGGGTGGGGGGCCAGGCCTGCAGCGGGGGAGGGCGTGGGCAGGAGGGGCTGGGACTGGGAGAGGGGGGCCACTGAAGGGGCGTTGGGGGGGACTCAAGGAAGCACAGGAGGGAGGCCTGGGGTGGAGGAAGTCGCAGAATCTAGAAGCAAGAGACAGTAGGACTGGCCTTTGGGGTTGGCGATGGGAAGAGCACGGCAAGGACAGGACTGAGTCTTGCTACCAATAACTCCCTCGAATCCAGACGATTCTATGCGGCACTGCCTTCCTGATGTTAGGAAGGACAGAACTGGCGTCCCGGAAGACAGAATATTCCGTGTTCCATAGTCTCATTTATAGCTTTTTTTTTTTTTTGGGGGGTGACCACCCAGAATTTTACTACCCAGATTCTAAATTTGCTAAGGTTTTGTTGCCGCATTTGCCAAAAATATAAATATTGAGGACATATGGTGTTTCTCCACTGAATAGTTTGGAAGAGGTCTCCTAGGAAAATTCTCCTACAAACACAGTTTGTCACAACTAAAAAAATGTTTATGGGGTGCCTGGGTGGCTCGGTTGGTCATGCGTCCCACTCTTGGTTCCGCTCACATTGGGCTGCTGGCTCAGCGGGGCGTCTGCTTCTCCCTCGGCCCCTCCCCCTGCTCGTGCACCCTCTCTCGCTCGCTCGCTCTGTCTCTCTCTCAATTAAGTAAATAAAATCTCTAAAAGATGCTCATAATTTTTAATATCATCAAAATTATTTCTTTAAGCAGGATACATCAGCCGGGATATCTCTTTTGTCTCTTTTTATTTAGGAAAATCCCTCTATTAAAAAAAAAAAAATCCAACATCGATGTGTTCAAGAGGGATTTTCAACTTTTAGGTGGCAGGCACAGTGAAGGACCTGCTTTGTGCTTTTGCCCCGGGTCCCCATGGTCTTGCTCTGTGCCTGGTGAATTAAAGGTCAAGGCAGCTGTACCTGCCTGGCCAGCCACAGAACTGGGCAAAGTCATATGTCCAGGAGTCAGACGGCATCTGAGAAATAGCCAAGGTGTCCACAAAGACCCCAAGAGGGAAAGAATCGACATTTTTGAATCCCCAAACCTACAGGCGCCCAGCTGGGTCACAGGGGATGCCTGTCCATCCCTCGCTTCCCCCCTCCCCCAACTCCTGCCCCAGCCCTTTCCCTCCCCCATGTTCCTCCCTCCCCTGCTTCAGCCTTGAGAAGGAGACCAGAGGCCAGCTGGCCCTCTCACGCTGGGACTCCCCTGCCCCCAGCCCAGTCCAGCTGGAGGAAGGGAGAAGAAATGACTTTGAATAAACTTTAGTTTTGATCGTTAAGCCACCGCTGGAATTGCAGCTGCTAACCAATGCTGTTTTGGGGACCAGAAATGACCCAAGGACCTTACTGCACCTGAGAGTGCCAGAGAGGTGCGGCAGCTGCCTCAGTTTGCACCGAGGTGCCCGGGTCCAGGTGCTTTCTGCCCCCACCAGGGAGTCCTCAGTGTCCAACTAAGTGTGCGCGGCACGCCTGGCGCTGGGGAAAAGCCAGGTGTACGTGAGCTGCTGCGTGTTTCCAAGTGGCTCCTCAAGGTCACAGACACCCACCCATCTGCTGAGTCCAGGGTGCGAGTCTCCATCCCCAGGCTGCTCATCTGGGCAGCAGCCAGACTTGGCCCTGGCCCTCCACTCACTTTCTCCCCGGCTTCTGGGAGCCCCTCTGTCCTGGTCCCCACACCTCTGAGCTTGGAGGCCCCCATGAGCCACCTGGGACCTTTTTCGGCTTGGATGCTTCTCCAGGATCCTGGCCTTAACCCTGATGATTCCCGCGTTGCTATGCCCACCCAGCCCCCCTCCCTGAATCCCAGACCCTTCCATTCTGCTCCTCCTCTGGGAAGTCAATAGCTAGTTCTCAGCAGGACACCACACCCAGAGCCTCGGGTCTCTTGCCTTTCATTCAGCGACACCATCTCAATGAATGGCCGCCAGGCTTCCAGGGGCTCGGGCCAAATGCTTCGACAGCATCCTTGATCCTCTCAGCCTTGATATTGCTCTTCATGTCCTCTCTCCCCCCAGAGAGACCCGGGATCCAACAAGTTCTCACCGTCTCCGATGCTGCCATCCTAGTCCCCACCACCTTGAACTCGGACCCCTGCAGGGGCCCCTCCACTGGCCTGCCTGGGTGCTCTCCAGTCCCTGCTGCCTACTTCCCACACAGTAACGGAGAGATTCCCTAACATGGAAATCAGATCCTATGCTCCCTCTGCTCCTGGCCCTCCGGGGAGCCCCCTCAGAGGGGTGAAGGCTTCCAAGACCCTGCAGAGCTAGCCCACTCCTCTCTGACCTTGGCTCTCCCTGCTTGGCTCCTCTGGCCCCTCACTGTGCCTCTGGGCCTTTGCACCAGCCTTCCCTGCTGGCTGCAAGGCTCACTCCCTCCCTCTCCCAATCCACAGATGTTGCCAACGGATGTTGCCTTTGGTATCCCTTGAGCCTCTTAACGTTGCTTTATTTTTCCAGAACAGGCATTACCATATGACCCCCCAGAGCACGGGTGGGAAACGTGTTTTTAAGCGAGCAGACAGCAAGCAGCTTAGGCTTTGCAGGCATCTCTTTTGCAACTCCTTGACCTTACCCTGATGGTCTGAAGACAGTTCGGCGATGGTACCCTGGACAAACCCTTACCTTTCTGACCTCAGTTTCCTTCCCTGTAAAATGGGTTTGAGAAAATTAGGATCCACACTACTGGCCTGTGTCTGCTGTAGCAAACCATAGGCTGGAGGTCTTAAAACAGCAGAAATGTATTCTCTCGCACCCTGGAGGCCAGAAGTCCGAGACGCAGGTGTTAGCAGGTGGCGTTCCCTTCTGAGGCTCTAGGGGAGGAGGTTCCCGCCTCTTCTGCTTTCTGGGGGCTCCAGGTGCTCCTGGGCTCGTGGCCGCATCCTCCCACCTCTGCCTCTGTGGTCACACAGGGTGCTCCTTCTCTTTCTCCCCTTCTTCTGTCTCAAGTCACCCTCTGTCTTTCTGGTATAAGGACAACTGTCACTGGGCTTAGGGTCCGCCCAGATAATCCAGAATGATCTCCTCATTTTGTGATCCTTAACTTAATGATACCCGCGAAGACCTTTTGTGCAAGTAAGCTAACGTGCCCAGGTTCCTGGGACTAGGGTGTGGATATGTCTTTTTGGGGGTTGGGGGGGCCACCATTCAACCCACTACAGGTATCTTTAAAGTGCCTTAAAAGGAAAACAGCTTCTTAATCTGCAGTGAAAAGAAAACGACGGGGACCAGAACCCGGTGGCCTCGGTCCAGAACCCGGTGGCCTCGGTCAAGAACACGGTCCCCGAGGACGCAGCTCACACGGCTGCCGAGCCATCAGGAGGGCTGGAGCTCAGGGCTGCAGAAGGTCAGGGCTGGCGACAACTATCCGAGGGAGCAGGCGAGGTGGGGAGGGGAGACTGAGTGGGTGGCCGGCACGTCCACTGTCCTGCCCTGTCTGGGGCCCGTGTTAATCACAGTCCACATTTAGGCTGGGTTTTAAAGCCTAAATAGCATTTTTTCTGTGTCTCCTCTTACTAGAGGTTCACGCCAGCACCGACAGAGAAGACGTCGATCAGACAGCGCCAGTCCCATCGTATGAATGCGACACACAGAGGCTCAGAGAGGTGAAGTTCAGCTGTTTCCATGCCACCATGCCCGCTGCCGCCTAAGCCTTCCACTGTCCACCCCCACTCAGCAGCGGCCAGCATCCCTCGCCTGCCCCGGCGCAGGTGGCTGGGAATCAGCAGTGCAGGGGAGAGGCTGGCGGGGCTCAGTGACATTCCCACCGCACGGCTCTACCGAGCAGCCCTCAGGAGGATGATTGTGGCTGGGAAAGCCTGGGAACACTGGGACCCCAGGCACACCTCTGGTCACAGTGGCCAGGCCCGCCGGTCAGGAGGGCGCTCGTGCCCAGAATAACTCTCCCCAGAGTCAGCATGTTCCAGCTTGGGAGGGAAACCAAAAAGGCACTTTCCCCCAAGTGTCCCGGGGCTGAGATGTCATCCTCTGATGGGCCCTAAATGGACCCCAGTTGAGCCCCTGTCCCCGGAAACGATCAGATCCAACAGGTGCCAAGCCCGTTACCTCACTGGGACGGAACTTGGATCCGAGGGACGAACGGAGAGCCAACGCTTCCACACGGGAGGCCTGAGGAAAGGTCGGCGGGGTGGCGAGCTGTGACGGGCCGTCTTCGGGGGAAGTGGGAGCTTAGCACGTTCTCCGGTTGCTTCTTACATGAGTGAGGAGTCTAAAAATTACTGCCCTCGTGACGATGGAATCCTACAGAATCACACAGGGATTCATTCTCCTGTGTTCTCTGCAAATGACTTTTCTAAAGTTCTGATAGGAGTCAGGCAACCTAGGATCTTGCTCTGATGTTTTGAGACCCGGGGCTCGGTCCTTCCCTTCTTGGGAGGGGGGCGGTCTCTGCTGGCTCCTCACCTTCCGCATCTCAGGGTCGCACAGGAAACCGTGGGGCGCGCCCGCAGCCCCGGCCCTGCCATCCCCTCCCCAGCACGGCGTCTTCTGTGTTGACTGAATTCTCTCATTTGGAGAGTCAAGCTTTCCATCTCCCTCTTTGAGAACCAAGAATCTCAATGTCTGTCTGTGTGTCCTTTTACTCTGGTTCATTTTCCTTTTAATCATTCTTTAACTGGGTACTCTATTCCCCTCGATTCCTTCTCAGACCTAGAACCGTGATTCGAACTTTGGACCGGCTGCTGTTGGAGGCGACTCTTAGCAGAGGCCCGGGGCTCTTCCCCGGCGCCTTTAGTGAATCTCATTAGCTTTTCCTAATGCACGCCGAACCCAGTTCCCTTTCGCCATTCGGGAGCCCCCTGCCCCCCAACCCTGTCCGCCCAAGCCACTATCTCTCCTGGCTGCTGCCATGCGACCCATATGCCGACCCGTCTCCCTTTCCCCCTCTTCTCTCCTGTCCTGTCCCCACTCAGCAGCCAGTGCTCCTTCTATGAACATAAGTCAGAGCTTTTCATTTCATTCTGTCATTCAACAAACATTTATTGAGCACCTACTGTCTCCCGGTCTAGACTCGGGATACACAGGGAACAAAACAAATGAAAATCTCTGTTCTCTAGAGATTCTATTCTAGTGAAGGGCAGAAAAGTGAGTCAACAGTATGTCAGATGTTGGTAAGAGCCAGGAGAAAAGTAAAACAAAACAAAACAAAAAGGAGCAGGAAGTATCTGCCAGGCTGGGTGAGGGAGGGGGTGTGGTTTACTATTTTCAAAAGAGAGTCAGGGGAGGCCTGGATGAGGTGACGAAGATATAAGGGAATAAATCAGGTGGAAAACTGGGGTGAAAGCACCAGCAGTGAGAAGAGCAGGTGCAAAGGCCCTGAGGTGGGGGTGTGTCTGGTATGTTTGAGGACCAGTAAGGGGATGTCCGTGGCTGGAGCAGGGTGAGGAAGAGGAAGGACAGTGCATTAGGAAGGTGGAGCCGTAAAGGGACAGATATGGCCGGATCAGGCCCTTAGGTGCCATAAGGCCTTCGGCTCTCTTCTGAGATGGGAGCCATAGTAGATTCTTGAGCAGAAGAGGGAACGTGATCTGTCTTGTTTCAACAGGCTCACTCTGGAGGCTGGGAGAGGAGGATAAGGGGGGTCATGGCAGGAAGTGGGAGACCCATCAGGGTGGAGAGGTGTTGGTAGTGGAGAGGCTACAAGCACCAGGAGTCTGCATCTGGCCCCAGGAGAGGCAGCAGGACGGGCTCCTGGACCCATGCGTGGGGCCTGTGTGAGGAACAGCAAGGAAACAGGTTTTGCTACTTAAACCCCTATAATGGTTTCCTGTTGCTCTTGTGATAAGTTCTGGGCAGGTTTTCCAGGCCCGTCCGCTTCTCCTACAGCAGCACTGCCCCCTTCCCACCCTGACCTGCAGCTTCTGCGGCCTTGGCCTTTGGGCTTCCTCCCGCGAGGCCAGCATCCAGGCGGGTCCCTGCCCAGGGCCGTCACCCTTGATGCTGTCTCTGCTCCAACTGCCCTCCGCACGGCGTGCCACGTCCCAAGTTGCGGCCTGCATGTCCCCCCCTCCATAAGTCACAATGTCCCAAGACTTCCAGCCTAACACCATCTGTTTTTCATGGCCTCTCTTGTCGTCTGTTCATGGTGTTTTTGTTTTTCTGTCTTAAATTTATCTATCTCTTGTATTTTATTTTATTTTATTATTTTTGTCTCCCTCTCTAGAACAGAAGCCCCAGGAGGACAGAGACTTCCGCCCGACTCTAGCTTTGTAAAGCTGTCCCCAGTACACGAAGAGTCAAGTGGGCGTCAAGTGCATATCCCGGAGTATGGGGTTGCTCGTGGGAGTTACAGATGGCTCTCTGGCACCTGCGAGGCAGGCATGGCTATACCTATTTTGTAAGGGAGGAAAGACTACCCCAGAGGTTACATCTGCCCAAGGGCACACCCGGTTCTAGGAAGCAGCAGCGGCAGGGTTTGACCTTGGGCCCACCGGTTCCACAGCCAGCGCTTTGCCCCCTCCCAGGCCCTCCTGTGTCCTGAGGGTTCAGAGCAGAGCTGCCTCTTCGGTTGGGCATAGAGCCGGGAGGAAGGGGGGCGCTGGGTTCCATGCTTGCTTGATGCGCCAGAGGTGCATGCTCCAGGGGCTCTCTGCCTCAGCCGGTCTAGAAGCACGTTTGGAAGAACAGCGTGTCTACTGCTCAGGGCTCATGTACTGCAACTAGCCCAGGAGGTATATATTTAGTTAGAAAAATTAACCTCAAGCTCACCCCCACTCTCAGCCTGGCAGCTCCCGTCTCTGTTCATCATCCGCTTCGGTCCCTGCCCCTGACCGACTCGCGGTCACCCTCCTATGCCCTCCTGGGCGCCCTCACCGGTGAGAGCAGGTGTCTTGGGGCCGCCCCGAGCGACCGGACCCTGCCAGGGTGGCTGCGGTCGCGGGAAAGCGCACACACCTGGCTCCGGGCTCCTGGCTTCCCACCGAGGAATTGCGCCGCGGTGTGCCGCCCCCTTCCCACGCCCCGCCCCCTGTGCCTCAGTTTCCCCGCCCGCAAAGGCCGGGTCCTTGCCGCTCTACAGGTGACACACCTGCTTCCGGGACTCGATCGGCCCCGGAGCCCCCCTCCCCCGCGGGCCGTCAAGCCAGCGCCGACCCCGCGCCCCCGCCTCCCCGGGGAGCCCCCCAGGGGAGGCGGGGGCTCGGGGAGGGCCGCGGGCCGGCTCCGGGGGGCGCCCGCGGGAGGGCGCGGCGGCGCGGGGGGCGGAGACGCGGCGCGGCTTCCGCTCCCGCGCCTCCTCCCTCCTCCCCCGCCGTCCTGGTCCGCGGCGCCCGAGGAGGGGAGGCGGCAGGCGCCGGGAGCCGCGCGAGGAGCCGCCGCCGCCGCCGCCGCGCCATGGAGCCCGAGTGAGCGCGCGCGGGCCCGCCCGGCCCCGGACAACATGGAGGCGGCGCCGCCGCGGCTGCTGCTGCTCGCGCTCTGCTGCAGCCTGGCCCCCGCCGCGGGTAGGTGGGCGCCGGCCGCGGGGACAATGGCCCGGCGGCCAAGTGCGCGGCGCGCGGAAGCGACTTTGCAAGTTGGGGGCGAGTTGGGGCGCGCGCCGCGGGTGCCCGCCGCCGTCCCGGGGTGGGGGGGTGACCGCGCGCGGGCCCTTTGTCTCGCCCGCCCGGGCCCCTCCCGGGAAGGCCGGGCCCCGTCCCGCGTCCCGGGCCGGCGAGGAGAGCGCGCGGGCGGCGCCGACCCCGCCAGGTGCGGCGCGGGCGGGTCCTCACCTGCCCGCGGCCCGGGGCGCGCTTCGGAGTGCGGCCGCGTGTGGCCGGCCGGGAGAGGCCGCGCCGCGACCGTGGGGACCCCGGGCCGCGGGCCGGCGCAGAGCGGGGACTTTCGGCCCAGAGACAGGCCTCGCCGCCCTGCGTCGGGGACTCCTCCTCGAGCCCGTTTCCGATGGCCGCGCGGCCGGCCTGCCAGCCCCGAGAACCGATTGAAGTTGCGGAGAAAGTTCTCAGATCGGGCGCCGGCGGCCTGGCCTGTTGCGCGGCCCCCTGCCAGCTGCGAGGCTGTCGGCTTCCCAGCGGACCGACACCTGCCAGGTGCCGGCCGGACCCGTCTGGCCGCCGGGCCCCCCGCCCCCACCCAGCACCCCGCAGTGGCACCGGGCCGGTGTCCACGCCAGGGGGGGCCTCGTGGGGCCGCCGCGCGGGGTGACGTGGTCGCAGAGCGCGGCGTGGTCGAGAGGCGCGCTGGTGCCCTCCCCTGCGCACGCCCTGCGGGAGATCGAGGGCTGGGGACCTTTCTCTCCAACTTTTGGTGTGTCCCGAGGGGTGGAGTTGAGGTCGGGAGGACTCAGGAAACCTAAGCGCGCTGTGAAACGCTACACATGTTCTTTTAATTTGGAGATTGCCATGTGGTTTTGAAGCAGATCTCTTGCTACCTAAATCATTCTCTTGGGACGTGAGTGTTTTGTTTTTCTGGAGTGTGGCTGGCCAAACCGGACAGGGCCACAGAGCCCTGGGCTCCCCCATCTGCTGTTCTGCTGCTGGGAGCAGAATTTTGGAGGTGGTGCTGGTGGTGACGGTGGTGGGTGGTTCAGGTCCCTTTGTCTGGGCCTCTTTAAGGCAAACAGCTGTCTCTCTGAACATTTCCAGTGTGGGACATTGCCGGGAGGTGTCCTGGCCAGGCGCTGTGGTCACATTCCCAGTGCTGCGGCCTCTTCATTGAATTTGAGGGGGGGGCATCGAGGGGATAGTTTCCCCAAGTCCCTTTGCCTCCCAGTCCAAGCCTCCAGAATGCTGGCGGGTTCACCCCAAATTTATCTCCCTGGGGAGCGTGTTTACATCTCTCGGCCATGTCTGATACTAGCAAAACAAGGTGACGACCAAACAGTGTCTGGGTAGTTCAGGCCAATGCTGCTGCTTTTCTTTCCGGAAATGCCTGGATCACGGAGGCAAAAGGTTTTTTTTTTTTTTTTTTTTGGAAGATGTTTGTTTTAAAGGTGGGGTTTCTCCGCGGGCTGTGTTGCTTTTCACTTCGCTGCTGTTTTGGATTTCCTGTACCTTTTGGGGTGACGTTGCTGGAGCCGAATGCCTGTCGTTTCATGGTTCGAGGCCCTAAGGAGAAGGAATCCCATCTGTGGAGTTCAGTCGTGTAGGAGGCAAAAATAGAGCTGATTATTTTAACATTAGGAAGCATGTCAACGGCACGGGCCAATGTGGCAACCCAGTCCTAAAATGGAAGGAGAAGGAGGATTCCTTCTGCACAACTGCTTCGACTGTGCTTGCTGGTGCCCCTGATTTCTGTGTCAGATTTACGCCTTGGTCCGGAGTGGAGCCAGTAAGCTGGTAGCTAATTATTTTTCCTGATTGCTTCCTGTTGCAATTTAAAGCTGTGAGCCCACGGAAATGCCTTTGTTTTAGTGGTCCCGGTGCTGGGAATGGCCTTTCCCAGCTCCTCAGGCACAGGCCTCTCCCATCTCCCTGGCCCCACAGCACTTGCTACGGGACCACCTGTCCAGGACCACCCCCCACCCTGGCCCCCCTACCGGGGGCGGTTCCTGCAGATGCCCCCCTGGAAGGGCCCAGCAGGTGGGTGCTGAGGTCATGACTGAATGCTGTGTGGAGTCCACTGAGAGGTCCCCCCCCCACCGTTTTTCAAAGCAGGGCCCACGTGCTTTTAACCCTCCCTGTTCAAATCCAAGAATTTACCCCGTCAGCCCCTATGATCCCACATTTGCTGTGGAGATCCTGTCGCATTTGGAACCCATTTAATTTCAGCCGCACTGTATCACCGCTCAGGCATTTAGCAGAATTTGCACACTGCTGTGGGGGGAGGGGCGGGGGGTGCGGTCAGGTGAGGAGGACTCAGCATGGCTGCTTGCCCCCACGGCCTGGGCTGAGGATGGCGATCCTGGGGTCAGCCCAGCCTGAGTTTCCCTACTCGGGAGCTATTTGACTTTGGCTGACTTACTTAGCCGTTCCGTGCCCAGTGCGTTGAGGTCCAAAAGTGCTTTTTACACAATCTGGATTTTTCTTCTGCACACGACCTTGGATATCTAGTCCAGTGTCCTGACTCACTGATTGCTGCAACCCTGGTGGGGGCTCCTGAGGTCATGAGCAGCGGGGACAGAGCCCGAGTACCAGGGGCTGACGTCAGTCGGGGTGCTTGCCGCGTGGAGGAGCTCCGCCGACCCAGCCCACCTTGTGGGCTTCAGTTTTTCTCTTCTGCGAAATGGGTCAATAGTAGTTCCTACCACTCACTCAGTGAGTTAACGCCTGCCTGGCACTCCGTCAGCTCTTGTCCTTGCTGCTGTGACTCTTTGGCCCCCGATGCCATATGAGGCGCGGGGACAGGATGGCGGTGGCGGACAAGGCTGTCAGGGCGTTCTGTGTCGATGCGAAGACAGGCACACAAAAGCCGCTCGTGCAGCTGTGGGAGCAGTAGGTCCCGGGGTCTCTCCCTCACAGTCCCAGAGTCCTGGCCTGAACGACCGGGTGGTCTCCGCCACTGAAAGAGGCCAGATCGCCTTGCAGAGTCATGATGGGTTCCAGAAGGCAATGGAAGCTTCTGGAAGGATTCAGCCAGGACTAGGAAACAGGATAGGAAATGTAGACTGGAGTCGTCAGGCCCGTCCTAGGTGAAAGGTGTTGAACTGACTTTTTTAAATTGAGGTGAAAATCACATAATATAAAATGAACCTTTCGAAAGGATACAGTTTGCCGGCCTTGAGGGCTTTCACCGTACTGTGTCGCCACCCACTCAATCTAGTGACAGACATTTCTGTCTCCCCCAAATAAAACCCCACACCCACTGAACAAGAGCTTCCCGTTCCCCTGCCAGCAGCCCGCTTTCTGGCTCAGCGGGGTTCGCTGTTCCGGACATTTCTATATGTGCGGTCACATGAGACGTAGACTGCTGGTGTCTGGTGACTTCCGTCACCGAGCCTCTGTGTTTTCGAGGTTCGTCCACGCTGCAGTACATGTCCCCGCTCCACTGTGTGCTGAGCAGTACTCGTCGTCTGGTCAGAGTGCCTTTCGCTGATGCGCTCACCCTGTCGGTGGCTCGGCCTCGGCTGGGGCCCGCTCCGCAGGCACGAGCTGCGGGCCCTGCTGTCCGAGTGGGGTTTGCAAGGGTGGAACTGTTGGAAGCTGGGCCGGGAGCGAACAGATCTCTCCTTAGATCTGCATCTTGGTTCGGAGACTTGAGAGCTGGTGGCCGAGGCTGGGGACAAGCCGAGGGCCGGTGCTGGCCTCCAGGAGGAAGGATGCTGGGAGGTGGGCTTCGCTCCGTGTTCAGTATTGCCACAGCCCCGAGACACTGCGCAGTTGTGGCCGTTTCTTGGACCGTCGCTTAAGACGCGCTCAGTGCAGGGAGGCTCTGATGGGAGCGAGGGGCTGCGTCCCTGGCTTGCCGACACATTCAGGCCCGCTGGGGGCTGTCCTGGGGACAGCGTGGGTCCCAGCGCTGACCTGTTGAGGCAGCTGCCCATCTGGCCAGGAGCCGACCCCCCGGGTCCCACCTGCGGCTCCGATCTGGTCTCTGCTTTCTCGGGGGAGCGGTTTGCTAGCCCCTGGCCTCAGGTTTGTCATCCACAAAAGTGGGGTGTGGGGTCTCGCTTGTGGGGTTCAGTGGGAGGGACACCCAAGGGGTCCTGCCCTAGGTGTCCAGGTTGTCTTTTCAGCGTGCTGGAGGGCACAGTCAGGGTCAAGTTGGAGAATGTCTTCCCCAGTGGGGGGCCAGGAGTGCTGAGACCTCTTGGTCCCTGAGGGGTGCCTGGTAGCCCTGAACCTGTCTAGAGCTCCAACCGGGAACAGACCTGGCTGCTGACCCTTCCCTGGTGAGGAAGGGTGTCCCGCTCCCCGAAGACACGCGGCGGCCTCGTGCACATCCGTTCCGCCCCTCCCGAGCCCTGAGCGGCCCTGGCTCCTGTGTGGCTCCCAGGCCAGCCTTGCCCACCTGGCTGGGGCCGGTTAGCCCTCTACGGGCCCCACCCTTGGCCTGCCAGGGGAGTGCCCCCCCACAGTGGCTGTGTGTGCTGGAACCTCAGATTCAGCTGGAGTTCATGCCCAGAGTCATGTCCACTGTGTCCTTCTTGCTTGGGGTCTCTCTTGTGGTGGAGCCCCCGCCCCGGGGGGGAGGTTATCGTGGTGATACACATCTGAGCCCTGTTGCCGGGGTGGGGCGTCCTGCACTCTCTGGGTATTTTCTTATTTGCTTTATTGGTTGGTGTTTACTTCAGTGCTTTCAGTTTGCCTCGTTGCAGTTTTCTAGTGCTTAAAGGCAAGCAAGATGCGCTCAGGGAGGAAAGTCGTTTTTAGCCTTTTTGGGGTCTCATGCGCCCCCTGAGAATCTGGGAAGGCTCCTCCTCCGCTGGAAGGAGCCAGTGCGAGCGGCGCACGCACGCTGGGCCCTGACGGCCTCCCCGTGGGGTCCGGGATGCACTTCTCTTCCACGAACCTCAGTTTCCTTCTTTGTTTGTTTGTTTGTTTAAAGATTTAATTTATTTGACACAGAGAATGAGAGGAAGCACTAGAAGAGGGAATGGCCGGCAGAGGGGAGGGACAGAGGGAGAAGCAGACTCCCCGCTGAGCAGGGGGCCCCCCCGCAGGCTGGATCCCAGGACCCCGGGATCATACCCTGAGCCGAAGGGAGACGCTTAGCTGACTGAGCCACCCAGGCGTCCCTATTTCCACAATTTTTTTTATTGCCTGAAACAGAAACTGTGTCCCTGAGCCGTCATGCCCCCGTCGTCGCTCTCTGCAGCTCCGGCTCACCCCTGTCCTGCTTTCCCGTGGCTGTGAATCTGCCCGTTCTCCCTGCCTCCTCTTCGTGGAGTCGTCCGGCGTTTGTCCTTCGGTGGCCGGCTGATCTCATCTAGCCCAGTGTTTCCGGTTCATCCGAGCCGTAGCGTGTGGCAGAACTCCATTCCCTCTTGTGGCCGAATCCTGTCTCCCGTATGGACAGCGCACGTTTCGTTCGCTTATGCACCTGCTGGTGGACCCGGGGCTCTTACCCCTCTGGCTGCTGCTGAGAACCTGGGTGTGCGAGCATCTCTCTGGGTCCCTGCTGCCTTCACTTTGGAGCACGTGCCTGGGAGTGGGACTGCTGGACCACATGGTGGTTCTGTGTGGGATTTTTTTTTTTGAGGATCCATCAGTCTGTGCTGTTCAGCGGCTGCCCTGTGTAAGTGGCCAGCAGCCGGGGAGTTCCAGTCTCTCCACATCCTGCTCAATGCTTCTTTGCTTTGCCTTTTTTTTTTTTTTTTTTTTTATGTACTTGTTGGCCATTTGCTTCTACGAATAGGTAGAAATACTTAAATGCTTGAATGTTTAAGTGCTCTTACAATCATGGCATGTGGCAGTGAACCCCTTGTTCACTCACATCTGTGCGTTTGTGCACGGGCATATCTGTAGGATATGTTCCTTGTCCCAGAGTGTATCCACTTGGAAGCTGGGAACGATACTGACCAGTTCCTCCCGAGAGGCCACAGCGGTTCAAAGCCTGCTGGGCATCTGTGAAGGTACGTGCTTTCCCGTGCCCTTGCTGCAGCTGGCAATGACCAGATTCCATTTTTCTTAAATCAGTTTGTTTAAAAACTACGACACATTTTGATTGGCACATCCCTCGTGACTGGCTTCTTGACCATTTAAGTATTTGTTTGTTTGTTTTTTTTTAAAGATTTATTTATTTATTTATTTGACAGACAGAGATCACAAGTAGGCAGAGAGGCAGGCAGAGAGAGAGGAGGAAACAGGCTCCCCGCGGAGCAGAGAGCCTGATGTGGGGCTCAATCCCAGGACTCCGGATCATGACCTGAGCCGCAGGCAGAGGCTCTAACCCACTGAGCCACCCAGGCGCCCCTCATTTAAGCATTTGTATGCATTTTTCTGTCAATTGCCTACTGTTGTCCCGAGCCCGTTTCTCTGTCGAGTTGACTATCTTTTCCTTATAGATTTGTAGGAGCTGTTTCTTTGGCACGGACAGGGACTCTGAGAAATGTGTTCCACATTCTTCTTCTGATCTGAAGTTGGTCTTTCACCCTTATTTCTGGTAGTTTATTATCATAAAGGCATGAAAAAGTCTCATGTAATCAAAACCACATCTGTTCCCTTGCGGTTTCTGGGTTTTCTGCTTTATTTCTTCCCCGCCAGATTATAAACATCTCTTCCTTTATTTTCTTCCAGGGCTGTTAGTGTTTTGTGCTCTATATTCAGACATTATTTTCACTGATTTAGGGGAGGTCTACGGTGTGAGGTAGGGATCTGATCTGTCCCTGATGTGTGTCTCCCCCCGCCGCCCCGCCCCGTCAAGAGATAAGGAATTGTCCCAGCACCTTGACGGAAAGGCCCATCCTAACCCCCATTCATGTAAACCACCACTCACTATTTCGTGCGCAGTGTTCACGGATGGCGTGGCTCCATGTCCTGGCGCCTTCCGTTTTGCTCCGTGGACCTGTGGGCGTCTGTCTTCACCAGGATGCGGTTTGAACCTCGGTAGCATCGTGGTGAATTTTGAGACCGAGTGTGTCACTCCCCCTTTGTTGTCTTCAAAAAATTGCGTCGACTGTTCTTGAACCTTTATTCTTTCGTGATAAACTTCTCAGTGAGCGGATCAGGTTCCATCCTTTGATCTCCTGATCCGGAGACCGTAAATGGCCACATTCAACAGGTGTCAGAGGGCCAGACTTCAGACGTGCTCTCCGGCAAGCAAGCTGGCCTCTGGCTCTGGACGTAAATTCATCTTCCGCCACAAAGGAGCCAGTCTTTGTATTTTTGCCTTCTCTTGCGTGGAGTGGTTTAGAGGTGACTGGTGGGCTGGATCGCCCACCTGCGCCCAGCGTTTGCTGGGGTGACGAGCTCTGCTGCAACTAATTCCAGCGTAAGCCCGAAGGCGAATATAATTACCGCGTAAATTACCGCTCCCCTCCCTGAGTTCATTCCAGAACAAAATGTGACTGACTTTAATTTCTTACCTGGCTTGCACCCCCTTATTAGCCCAGTGGGGAGGTGGTACCCGCCTAGAGTAGAAGTCTTAGTGAATTGCTCAACCGGGCATTAAAGGCCGCCCGAGCGCTTGGCCCTGGCCAGAACATGTCAGCCGGGGGCCTGGGTGCCTTCCAGCCCGTCCGCGCGTAGCAGCTGCCACCCCGGAGCGGGCCCTGGGAGGAGCTGGCCTTCTCCACGGTGGGAGCATGGGGGTGGCCGGACTGCAAGATGGTTTCAGAGCAAGCTGTGTTCGCAAGCTGCTTTTTGGGGGGAAGGCCATTTCTCTGAACTTTCTCCAGAACATCAGTTCCAGAAAGAGCCTGATGGAGCGTGCACTGTCTACCCTCCTCCTCCAGATTCCTCTTCACTGAGGCTGGAGCACAGGGCCGACCCTGACCCGTTCTGCCTCTGCCCTGCGATGCAGGCCTGGGCTCTGTTCCCTCCTGCGCGTTGGACAGCCCGGGTGCTGCTTTCCTTCCCACCCCTTCCCCCACTTCTCCGGCTCCGGGGCCTCACCTGTCAGTTCTCACCCTTGCAGTGGGAGACTCCAGCAGCTGGTCTTCTAGAACCGGCCCCCCACGCCCGCCCGTTTACCTTTCACTCTGGCCAGATGACATTTTCCCAAAACTCGTTTCATCATGTCCTTCCCCTTCACAGAAAATGACAGCAGTTTCCCAGCATCTGAAGTGGGAACTTTTGAGCCTGGCATTCCGTGCGGCCCCCGGGCTGGCTTTAGCCCTCTCCTGTGCTCCCTGGGCTGAGCACTTCTCCAGACAGGTCCGTCTCCTCTAGAGTCTAGAACCTTCCATGGCCCACCCAGGCTGAGAGGGCCTTGGGGACGGAGGCTGCCTTCATGCTTGTCCTCCCGCCTGCTGTCTGGCGTGGGGGAGATGCTCGGTGGCTGTCCCGAGGCTTCCCAAGGCCTCATCTGTCCAGGGAGCAGATCTTACACATGCTTAGATCCACAGAGTGGTAAACTCCCACCCGCATCGTGGCATCCAGTGGGGCGTGTTCCCCGGATTATAGAACACCAGTCCGACACGGCAGAAGCCTTGTGAGGCTGAGTGGGGCTGAGTGTGGGACCTGCTCTCTGCCACCAGAAACCTGTGTTCCTTTTTTTCCCCCAAATTTTATTTATTTGACAGAGATCACAAGCAGGCAGAGAGGCAGGCAGAGAGAGGAGGAAGCAGGCTCCCCACTGAGCAGAGAGCCCGATGCTGGGCTTGATCCCAGGACCCTGAGATCATGACCTGAGCCGAAGGCAGAGGCTTAACCCCCCTGAACCCCCCAGGCACCCCAGAAACCCGTATCCCTGAGGCACAGCTTCTGAAAGGACCCACTACAAATTAGCTGTTTTACTTCAAGAAACCTCGTGTGTCCTGGACACACTTAATCATGGAGTCCCATGTCCATGAACTACTACCCACTGTGGGGGTGTCGTGCTGGCTGTCCCCGTGTCATCTGTGTTTGCCCAGAGTTCTCCTGTCCCATGGGCGGGTTAAGTATTGGCTCACGAGGGCCGCAGGGCTGGTTCCCCAGCCCTGCCAGGGAGCTGCCCCGGCACCAGGGACCTGTGTGGGCACCACCGGCCCGATAGGAGTGTGGCCTGGTCGTCTTGGTGCCGGCTGTGGCCCCAGCCTTGCCTTTCCCCATACAGCAGGTGACCACCTGGCTTTGCCTCTGTTGAGCAGAACAGCCCCAAAGCGTGTCACCCTTTGCCCGGGCCCCCAACCTGCTGGGCTGGGCACAGAGCACCCCGTCCCTGGGGAGGATGCAGGGTGAACCCCCCTGCAGCTCGGGGAGGTCCCTGCCTTTGTTGCCCCCAGGTGGCCGCAGCAGAGGGAGCGGAAGGGCCCCCGGAGGCTCTGGTCACTTTCCTATAATCCCCACCTTCTTCTGGGGAGCGTGTGGGGACCCCTTAAAGCGAAAGAGCAGTTTTCGTCCGCTGGGCTACCATTTCTAGTCTCGAAAACATTTTCCCTTTGTTTGGAAAGATTGTCTTCCTTCAGGGAAAGGGCCCTTGTTAAGTATTAACCTTTTCTGCTTGTTGATTTGGCCACGCACGCGGCCCGTGCAGCCGGTCGGAGCTCCGCAAGGTCCTCCCCGAGCTCGGGCACCAGAAACAGCCTCGGGTTCCCTTTGCCCTCACAGAGGGTCTTCGTTCAGCTTTTTCTGTACCAGAAGCGCCTCTGTGGTCCCTTGGGCCGCAGACCGGGGCCGGGAGTAAGCGATTTGGTGGGTGAAGTGGAAACATTCCAGGATCCAGGCAGGTCTGGCCACGAGGTGGGCGCTGGGCCCCAGCAGTCCCCTTGCTCTGCTCTACCTGGGAGGATCCAGAAGGACCTGCTCCGAAACGCCCCCTTCCCCACCACCGTAAAGCATCCCTCCAGCTGGGCTCCTGCATCCCTGCAGGGCCCGGTTCTTGAGATGTCTCCACGGAGCAAGGACTTGCTGGGGCCCCAGCCCCATCGGGATGGAACGGGACCAGAGGCGGGGCTCCCATCACGCAGGCCCAGGGATCCTGTTAGGGTCCTGCCTGACCGTGGGCCTGCGAGACAGAGTGCCCAGGGTCTCTGGGCCTGGCGTCCCTGATCTGTCACCACAGTAAGGGAGGACGGTCTCTCCCAGATGGCTGGGATCTGGGCACGGGAGAGGTTCGGGGTTTTCCTGGCTGCGCTAAGTCGTGTCAGCAGAGCAGGACGCAGAAGCAGATGGGAAGGCAGAGTTAGGAACGCGCTCCCGTCCCCGGCCCGCGAGGTCCTCATTTTAACATTTGGTTAAAGTGCCCCCCTTCTGCTCTTTGCGGGTGTGAAGAACACAGGTGGGCCTCGTTTCTTCTTGCCTGCCTGCAGTCCCAAAGGCCAGCTGGGTCACCAGTGAGTACTCGGGAAGGGCACCCCACTGTCGCACACGAGGCATGGTGGGCGTTCGCGTCCAGCAGCTGCACTCAGGGGCTGGCCCCCCAGCGGAGTCTTGGGTACCCCTGGACTGAGGACATGCTGCACCCCAGCCTCCTTCCCTGCCACTTCCCCTGGGTTCACTGTGAGCAGCTGAGCGGGCTGCCAGAGGGATCCCAGCAGGGAGCACGGGGGGGGGGGGCCCTGGGGAGCCTGGAACCCCAGGCGGTGCAGGCCTCCGCCACCTGTTCCGGCCCGGCCCACGTTCCTGGCTCTGCTCTCAGCTCTGTGGCCTTGGGCAAGTGAGTCGGCTCCTCTGGGCCTCAGTTTCCTCACGTGTCAGGGGGCTAGTAATCGTCGCCCGAGGATGCAGCGAGGCTACAGAGTGCTTAACACGGGGCTGGCTGCCGGTGAGTGCTCAATAATTATTAGCTATTAGGGTTATTATTACAGTCATAATTGTTGTTCTCCGGGGAGAGGGCCTTCGGGGGATTCGGGAGTCAGGTTCAACCCCAGCTGAGTGGTGGCTGGGCTGGAACCAGCTGAGCTCAGACTCAGGGGAAGGGGGGGCGCTGGGCCGCGTGAACGGCCGCGTCGAGCCTGGTCCCTCTGCACTGAATTTGCCTCCTCGTCTTGGTGCGGCCCGGCGGGCGTGGGCTGTGGACCGGGCCTGGGAGAGCCGGTTGGTGCGTGTTGGTCGGGGATGGGGATGCTTCCTGGGATCTTTGCTCTGTCCGAGGCGTGGCTGGGGGTGCTTTGGGCTTCATGCCTTCATCTGGGTTTGCTGGCATTGATTTTTAGGGTGTTGCCAGCATGTCCCCTGCCTGTCCCACCTCGGAGGAAGTTGTTCGGGACCCCGCTTTCTTTGCCCTGTTGTCTGTGTTCGTCCTGGGCTGGGGCAGGGTGTCCTCCGCAGCGGCTCGGCCACCTGGCTGGCCCGCAGTTGTCCCTGGTCCTCGTGTCTTGGTCAGCGTTCCCGCCCCATCCGTTCCCCGCTGAAGGCAGAGGAGGGAGCCCGGGCACCACGTCTTCACCCTCGGGCGAGCTCTCTGCTCTACCCGACTTCCCCGCCCTGGGATGTGGATGGTCAGTGCCTTGGCTCCGGGTGGCTGACAGGGGCCCTGTGCCAGGAGGCACTCCGTAATTGGTGAGAAAGGCTGCTTCCAGCCCGTCTGCCAGACCGGGTCTCCCACTACCTCAGCCCGCAGGAGGGGCGCAGGCCCCGCGGCGCTGAGCTCCTGCCCCTAGCTCTGCACCTGCCCTCTGGCCCAGAGCCCAGATGGGACCTGCCCGTCCCCTCTGCAGCCGGGGCTGGCTTTCCTGACTTCCTGTTGCCTCTAGCCCGAGAGTAATCTAAGCCCCTAGCAGGTGCTCCTGTGTGCCTGACCCACAAATAGGCCCCTGGAACAGGATGAACACAGGCAGGCCGCGGCCCTTTCCTTATGGCCAGCCCAGGCCGGGCCAGGGACGGGACTAGAACGCTCCGACCCTCGGCCAGCGGGGACTGCCCTGGAGGAGAGGCCGTGAGGGGAGGGCACCCCCCCACCCTGTGCCGTCTGGACCCCGGCTTCCTCGGCATGGCTCACGCCCTCTCGGGAGAGCACGGTGGCCTCTCTCCCTGCGGTGTTTCTCGTCTGCTGCCTGGCGGGCCAGTTTCCACGGCTGCGACCTTCACAGTAGCCCTGGAGGCAGGGAGGCTGGCCACGTCTCCGTGGTCCCCGGAGAGGCTCAGGGTGCTGACCTGGGTTTGGAGAGTGAGCCCGTGGGGTGGGGGCAGGAGCTCCCTTCCCCGACCCCGGCACTCCCCACTCCGTGTGCAACAGGAGTGTTGGGCCCTGTCATGAGTGAGACGTGGCGCTCCACGCTTAGGGCCCCCGGGTCCCCGTGAGGGGTCCTCATGGAGTGTGGATTCCCACTCCCGGGTTGCTGTGTGGTTCTAACCACACACTCTGCGTGTCCCCACCCCCTTCCTACAGATGGGAACGGTGACTCAGGAGAACGCGGACCCTGTACAGGGTTGTGCCGGGACGAGGGGTGGTGGGTGAGGGCTGGGGTAGGCGCCGCAGGATGAGCCGAGGGGCTGCTGCTCCCCCCGTCTGACCTGGGTCCCCCCTCTAAAACCACAGTCTTCTGGGACCTGCTCTCTCTGCCTGAGGAGGAGCTGTGTGGAGCCCCAGGCTGCAGGGGCCCCTCTCTCTTCTGTTTCCTCTTCTCCTTGGGGACGCCGGGCTTGTCCTGGAAACCAGGACCCGGATATGCGGTCAGGTGGTGGGAGGCCACTGTCCCTCGGGACAGAGGCTGAGGGACGGGGCCTCCTCCTTGGAGTGTGGCAGGGTCACTGCCATGCCTTGGGGGTCCCCATGAGGGACCTTGTCTGTCCTGTCTCTCTGACCCTTCTGCAGAGAGATCTCGGGGTCATTTTATCACCCCATTAGGCAGAACGAATGAACTTCAAGTGCTTCGGCAAGAACCTGCGCTCTTTGCTCTCCCATGTTGCTCACTAGTGGAGGGTGACTTTGGGCAGGATACCCGGTCCCGTCATGCCTCTGTCCCCCGGTCCGCATCCCGGTCCCGTTGTGCCTCAGTCCCCTGGTCCGCATCCCGGTCCCGTTGTGCCTCAGTCCCCCGGTCCGCATCCCCGCGCCCACACACCGACAGAGCTCGGCTTCTCCACGTTCTCATGAAACTCCAGACCTGACCCCTGGCTTGTTCCCAGGGTAATCAGAGCTGGCGCCCAGTGCTGATTCTATAGGCAGCCTCCAGCCCTGCGTTCGGGACCCAGGAGATCCCGCCCTTCAAGGCATGTTAGTGCTCAGAGAGGCTGTAGCGGGGACCAAGAGGCGAGAGGTTGAAGCAGACCACGGGGAGGATGGTTTGTCTGTCCACCTTGCCCTGCCTGGAACAGAGGTGTCGCGAGCCTGAGGTCTTCCGTTTGGCTCCTGGCCACAGCCTTGAGGCCTCCGCGCTCAGCGGGCTGCTTTTTTCAGGAACAGCAGATCATTTGAAAGCAGAGCCTCCCAGTTTTGCCCCATAAAAAAGATTTTGTAGAGTGATGGTAAATTTTGGCACGCCTTTATTATTATTATTATTTTTTTTGCACCACTTAAAGAAAATAAAAGCTGGTACAAAGGTATGTTTGTTTCTGAAATGCGTTTCCTCTCCCAGATGTTCTTTTCTGCCAATTCCAAAACGCGTTCTGAGCTCAGTTATTTCCTCTCTGCCGAGAACAATGAGATCTCTGTGACCACACGGGGAAAGCGCCGTCTTCCTCGCCAGCGGGGCTGGGGGGAGGGCCACAGAAGTCCCACCTTCTCTCTTCAGTGGAAATGACCCGTCGGTGCCAGCCCGGAGAGAGACCCCCGCTGACCGTTGCGGATTTGGCAGCCGGCTTGCTTGCCCGTGGTGGGAGCTTGCACGGGGTTGGGGAGGCGCTCAGAGGCACGGGGCGCTCTGCACCTTTTTTTCTGAATCTTGAATTTGCTGTGTGGCCTTGGGCTAAATTCTTGGATGTGCACTGCCTTCGTGCTCCCTGGGATGTGGGATTGTCTGGGATCCCTGGAGCTGATCTGGCCCCTTCTTTCTTGCATCTGATATTGGTCCCTGGCCAAAGGGCAGGTAGCCAGGACCCAGCGCACGGGCCGAGCTGGCTGGAAAGCCAGGTGGAGCTGGGTGGGCGTTACCAGGGTCAGCAGAGCCTCAGGCCTTCCCCGGCTGGTGGACCTGTCCCCTTTTCCACTTGAGACGAAGGGTGCGTGTGCTCCTTGGGAGCAGTGAACCGCACACTCTGCCCGCGCTCGCCCATAATCCACACGCGCGTGCACCCACGTGCAGTATCCTTAGAACCTTCTTGGGTGGTTTCCACCGACTGTGAAGAGACCCATTAACAGCTCGACTCAAGATGGTTTTGATACTGGTCTCCATCAAGAACGTTCTCTACAGGGCGTGCATTTCATGTGATCTTTTTGGCCGATGCCTCCCGCCTTAGAATACCCACAACGCAGCTCTAGTCCCCACACGTTTATGGGGTTCCGAGCAGGTTGTAAGGGGTGTCTAGTGGCCTCGTTCAATCCCTGCAGGCGCTCTGGGGACCACACGAATAGACCAAGGTTAGAGCCTGCAAATTGGCCAGCTAAGGCCCCACTGCCTACCCCTTCGTTGCCATTTGAATCATAAAAGTGTTTTCTTTGATCTAAGAAGGAAATAGGCTGCTGAGCCCCCAGTACATTTCAACAAGCGACTTTCATTATGGGGGGGTGGAAAGGGAACTGAGGCCAGAGGGTGCTCCTGGGTGGCCCCACCTTCTGTGGGAGCCCGAGCGGCCCTGTGGTGCCTGCTTGCATGGGGCAGGATGCCAGGTGGAAGCTACTGCCCCCAACCCCTTTGCTGGACTGGGCCAGCGGGTCAGGCCCCCAGGGCCCCCGAGTCAGTCTCTGCCATGGCCTTGGGCCACTTCCGGGAGCAGGGAGCCGTTGAACCGAAATGGTATGTAATCAGAATGCTATATTTTGTCGAAAATAAGAATGTTAGTAACGGGCTGGTTTCTGGCAAGTCAAACTGGGACTCTGAAATACATATTTTTCCCTGCTCTGCCCTAAACCTTCTAATTAGTGAAAAACGCACATTTGCAAACATAAATCAAATGTCATCTTTCCCACCAACTTGTCCTAGGTATCCCCGAGTTGGTAGCATTCCACAGGGGCTAAATTAGGGCTTGCAGAGTGCCTGTGCGCGTGTGCGAGAGAGCAGGGGGGTGGGAGGGAGACACCGGGCAGCCTGCGGGAGAGCCCTGGCCGCCCGCTTCCTTCCCTCGAAGGTGCGCGGGCCTGCGCTCCGGCCCGTCACCTGTCGGCACCTGCACGGTCGCTGCAGCAAAATGGATAATCCGCCCAATTAGAACATGGTTGGTAGTGGAAGTGGCTTCCGGGAGAAGCACTTTCCCTCCCAGGGAAATCTCTGCGGTGCTTGTAACCAGACCCTGACAGCCACCGCCAGTGGCCTCTGTTCATGGGCTCCTTTTCGGGAAGGGCGACTCGTCTCTGGGAACCGGCCCTGCTGTGGGCCGTGTCCTCCCTCACGGGCACTGGGACCAGCTCTGGGGGCCCTGTGCACTTCTGGGGCTGGGTTCAAGGACGTGGCCTTGGGGTCCCAGGCAGGTGGGGTCATTTCGGGTTCCGTGCTATGTTGGCAGGTAGGATGCTTTCTTGCCCGTGTGGACCGGTGTCGTGGAGCTCGTTGGGTCACTTGTGTCTGGGGTGGTTTGTTGTAGATGATTC
Organism: Meles meles; assembly: GCF_922984935.1. Classification (NCBI taxonomy): domain Eukaryota; kingdom Metazoa; phylum Chordata; class Mammalia; order Carnivora; family Mustelidae; genus Meles; species Meles meles. Next base: position 4,588,016 of record NC_060073.1, on the reverse strand, counting down.
CCCAGTAGCCAGATGCAGAAAGCCTCTTTGATAGGACTGACATCCTCTGGTCGGAAGACCATGTGTCCCCAGAAAGTCCCCAGCCTTGGACACCATTCTTCCTGTTCACGCAAAGGGGAGGAGGTCGCTGAGGGGTGGGAAGCGAGTGTGCCGAGCTGGTCGTGGCCGGCACTCTGGGGTCTGTGGTGCCTCTGGCCAGTCTCTCCTGATGGCTCCTGTTCAGTTTTGCTTTGTGTTTTCTGTTTCACTTCACCTTCAGGCCAGTATTTTTCAAAATGTGTCCCCTCGGTCAAAACTACATGGTGCTCGGGGCGCCTGGGTGACTCAGTGGGTTAAATAAAGCCTCTGCCTTTGGCTCAGGTCATGATCTCAGGGTCCTGGGATCGAGCCCCACATCGGGCTCTTTGCTCCGCGGGGAGCCTGCTTCCTCCTCTCTCTCTGCCTGCCTCTCTGCCTATTTGTGATTTCTCTCTGTCAAATAAATAAAATATTAAAAAAAAAAAAACTACATGGTGCTCTTTCATCAGATACACTCGGGAAATCCTGGGTGTAGGACGTGAAACAGGTTTCCTCACTGCGGGACTTCTCAGAGCCTTTAAAATGGCAATTTCATGCTAGACTATGTTCCCCTCTCCCTAGGCTCACTTTACAGGTTGGTGGTTACCAGTGTGTGAGCTGGGCTGTGCCCAGACTGACATGGGACGTCACCTGCACTGTTCTTTCCTGTCACCTGCTTTGGTGTGGTTCTTCACACTCGTCGTCTCTGGGCAGTGGTCTCACTCTGCCGACTGTTCGGAGTGGCCTAGCTTCATGTCTGAGTCCAAGGTCAGAAGAAGCTCCTACCCACTCCTGTCAAGAGACTGGGTGAGACTCGTCAACTTTGAGATTCCGCGAGGTGGTTTGTTGGTTGCTTCTGGGATTTGTCCCCTCAAATAGACTCGGGTGAGATGGGGGGATGGTGGGAGGCAGTGGATGAAAGAGCCAGATTAGGATCGGGGGTTCCAACCCTCAGCCCCCCCCCCCCCCCCCCCGCCATTGCCTGCTCTGTGACCTCCGTGAGCTGCTGGAGAGATTCATCATCTCCAAAAAAATAAAATAAAATAAAATAAAAATAAAACTGCTCCTCCGTCAGGCCGGGTCAGGAGGTGTTTTGAGATTGAGTTGGGATAAGGTGGAGGGTGATGCGCTATAGGCCCACGGCAGATGCCAGTTCCTTCCTCTCCCTGCCCATCCCTCTGGGGTCCGCTGACCTGTGTGGGACTTGGGCTGGGGGCTTGGTGCTGGGGTCTGGCTTCAGTTGAGAAGTGGTTTCTGGGACTTGCATGGTGGGAGGCTTGCTGACCATCTGACGGTCATCCTTGGACATGTCCTGGGTTAGGGGTGAGCCTATGCTGGGTGGGAATTAGGGCCACACAGTCACCCCTGGAAGGGGCCCATGTCACTCGGGCCAGGGTTGGGAACCTCACAGTGGACCCTGGCGGTAGTGGGCTACCCAGACTGATACTCAGGGGTCCCTCTGGCAGGTCTCGATGGGTCCGTGCCAGGTCCTGGGCCTTTGCTTGTCTCCCAGGACTTTGCGGAGTACCCGAGCCCAGGCTCTTCCTCAGCACGGGGCCGGAGTGTCCTCATGCCTGCCCCAGGGCACAGCTCCCCCACAAGTAGGGGGACAGTGGGGACCCCCCACCAGCCCTTTTCCCTGTTTAATGAAAAGCCTAATTAAGGGCTTTCCTCTAAGCTTCTTTGTGCTCTGAGGTGTCTGAAACTTCATTTTCTTTGTATCTTTTGCAACTGATTTCTTCTTTCCTGCTCCACCCCCTAAACCTGCCCCTGTCGTTTCCTGTCTGTCTGCGTCCCTGACCTTTGCAATGTGGTCCCTGCTCTGGAAACTTGCCTGGGCCTCAGAGTTAATTACCCTGTGTGTGTGTGTGTGTTTGTGTGTATGTGTGTCTGTGCGCACGCGCGTGCACGCTAGGGGTAGGAAGCCTAGCGTGGCAGTTGGGGACAGCAGAAATGGGGTGACCAAGCCAGAGGAAGCGGGTGGCTCTGAGCGGCGCTGTGAGCCCAGGCTGGCAAGCCTGTGGACGGAGGAGCAGTGGGCAGACACTGGGAGCCCGGCAGGTGCGAGGCAAGCCTGAGGGCCTGGCACCGGCCTCTGTGACTGGCTGGGACACGGGAGGTGCGACGGGAGGTGGCGGCCTCGCTTCTGTGTCCAGCAATGCGCATAGACCTCAGCAGAGACATTCGCCAATGAATGTCCACAGTTTGGCGTCATAGTCCAGGTCAAGAGTAGACCTTCTGGTGTTCCGGAAGATTCCTCGAGCTTCTTTCTAACTGTTCCCTGCCCACCTCGTCCCGGGAGGCACCACTCAAGTTTTGTCTGTTCTGAACTCCCCACACTTGGGGTTGTAATGGAAGCTCTTGCTTTTTATCCCAAGCGGCCTTGGTGTGGGCGTGGGTAGAGAAGCAGTCCTTTGTAATGGCTTATCGTCTTATGCCAGCCTTGGCTGTATCTGCTTTGGATCTGAAGCAAAAATGTATTTGTAATTTTTGTGCAACCGTCAGCATACCTGATCGATGGCTGGGTGGCTATGGGGACAGCGCCTGGAACAGGAAGGGCAGAAGGAGGGCGCTCTGCCAGAAGACCCACGTGCCAGGCCCAGCCTTGGAGGGGTGCCCCCCCCCCGCAGGCAGCTGGACCCTGTTGTGCCCTGGGCCCGTGGGTGGCAGCGGCCATCCCTGCCCCGAGGAGACGACGCCAGCTGGGCGGTCTCATGGAGGACCCCGCTTTCACCCGGGCCGGGTGTGGGACCAGGGAGGGCCCGGTCTCCTTGGTCTTCTCTGGGGGGAGTGGGGGCCTGCGGGAACCCTGGGGGCTGGGACCAGGTTGAGGGTGTGAGAGGCATTTGGGCAGATCCTCGGGGACTGGGTCCGGGATGGACAGCTGAGGGGGGGAGGCTCTGGGGGCTGTGACAGGGCAGGTGCGGGGAGAGCGGGGAGCAGCATCTTCCCCGGACTTTGGGGAGAGGTTCTCGAGGTTTCCGCTCTGGCTTGGCCCATTCAGGCCGACCACTTGGACTTTCCTGAGCTTTCCATAAAAGGCAGAACATCTGTTCAGTTAAAGGAAACCCAACATATATTATTGTTGTAAATGTCAAGTCGCGCCTTTGGAGCGTTGTGGGACTGCAGGACGTGTTGTGGGGGGGAGCCTCTCTTCGTTGAGTGGGAAGCCCCAGATGGAAGATGAGACCGTTGCTGGGATGGCAGTCACCGCGGCCTCTGGCCCCAGTGACAGGGCGCCCCCCTTGCTCCGGGCATCGGGGTACAGAGGCCCGCATTGGGGACGTTCCCGACTTTGAGAAACTGCCCACATAAAGGGTTGTCTGGGCGTTTAATATGACCGTAGTCTGGAAGCTGCCGTGAGAAGCTGCCCTGGGGTTTTGCGGAGATCGGTGCTCACAGTCAAGCCACAGACATTTTCCAGCCATTTTAACATCCCTGCGTTCAGCGCTAAGCAGTCAAGGTTAGGCTCCTTGTACTTGGCGACGAGTTCACTCACACTTTTGGGAACCGCACCGATTTCTCCTTGATCCCCCTCATTTTAGACAGATCAGCGCCTTTCCTGCATTTCCTCTCAAAGGGGAAATAGAACTTTCCCGCCCGGGGGGGAGGGGGGCAAGAGGCTTCCACAGCTCCTTCAACGAGCCCCCGCGCCAGCCCAAGTGCCGTTGAGGTCTGCTTTATCAGAGCCGTTAAGGGAATTCTGCAGTTTCTCTCTGTTGGATTCCTGTGACTTTTTTTTAAAAATGATAGTTTGAACGAGGATTCCATCTAAGTACTAATGTACAAGACTGTTTGGAAAAATGATACAGTTTTATAGAAGGACCCTAAGCAAGATTTAAATCCATGTGCACGGATAGGAACACCCTATCCTGGAGAGGCAACTTTCTCCCACGTTGGTCTGTGGATTCAGCACGACTCCACGGTGTCCTGCCTTCCTCCGGGCCCAGATGCTGGCCCCTGGCTCGTGAGGAAACCGGGTGGTGACGGGGTGCGGCGTGGGGGTGCTGGTAGTGACGTGGCCTGGGGCGCCGGGCCGCCGAGAAGCAAGGAGGGGTGCGGTGAGGACACCGGCTTGCCGTGTGAGCGGAAACGCTGTGGCAAGAGTGTCGTCTCGGTCCCTCTCGGTGGGACACGCTGGTCGGGCGATGGCTCTTTCCACCTGCGTGTGCGTGTCCAAGGGACGACCACGGACGCTCTACGGGTGACTTGGGGGCTCTGATAAAACGTGGTGAGTGGCCCGCCCAGACACGGGCTGTGTGCGGATGATGGGGCTGGCCCGTGCTTGTGTTCCCTAGCTCTGTCTCCCGACAGCCCCGGAGACGGTGACTTCCCAGGGACAGTGAGCACAGCTGTGGCCAGGTCCGGGCTTCCAAAACTCACTTTCCCCGGAGACGAGCCAGAACTCGTCAGAGGAGAGGCCGGTGCCAGGCCTGCGGGAGGGAAAGGGGCACCTGTGTCAGGAGCGTGTAATTGGGCCAGAAAGTAAAGAAATCCTTGGGGGGCCGTGGGGAGGTGCTAAGAGGAACCAGGGCCAACGTGCAGGGAGTCTCGCTGTCGGCGCGCAGGGAGGAATGGACATCAGAGCTAACGGGAACGTCGTAACCCGTTTAATGAGCTAGTGAGTCTACACTGGCTCAAATACACGGATATGGAGCACACTGCGACACGCTTTAATGAGAGCTCAACGTTTAAACAGACCCCGAATGCGGGCTCTACCGGGAGTCCCAAGTCGTTCTCTTCAGTAGGTGGTAACGTTCTGTAATGTTACTGCACCATCCGTTTTGGTTTATGTTGTGTTAAAACACACAGCACATAAAATTTAGCGTCTTCACCGCGTACAAGCGTCCGGCCCCGTGGCATGGAGTACGGTCACACAGTCGTGCAAGCGTCCCCTCCACCCGCCTCCCACGGCGACATCGATGTGCTCCCAAAGCCAGGCCTTCGCTCTGAGACAGCAGTGCGGTAAGCATCCTTGTGGGTCTTTCTTCCCACCGGCTGCGTGGTGACTTTTCTTGCCTTTTCATACTGAGAAGCCTGTAAGATTTCATGAAACCTCCCAGCAGAGCCCGTGCAACTCAGGGAGCCCGTTGTAAAAGCGTGTAGCGGGCCTCAGCGGCCCGAGACAGCCAGGACGTGCTGCGGAGGAATCCGGAGGGGCTGGCTCTGCCCCGTGTGGGGCGCGTGGGTCTGGTTCAGGGCTGGACAGGAAGATGAGAGCAGAGCAGAGGGAAGGCGGGAGTGGACCCAGGTGTAGCTGGAGCTGTGGCACGAGCAGGGGAGTCTTGCTGGAGCTCCTGCCGCTGGGGATGGGGTGTGCAGGCGGGTCGTGTCCGTATCCAGTTCGAGAAACTACTAGAAGGCCCCCAGAGCTGTCAGGCAAGTTGCCTGTGAGCCGTCGTGAGTAAAATTACCTTGAGTGCAAGGATGGATCTTGGTCTTGAGCCTGGGCACGCTCGGCATTCACAGTCTTATTCATCCTTCAAGGCTCTGGTCTCACTTCCTCCAGGAAGCCCACCAGGACCAGCCGGAGGTTCGCTGTCCTTCAGGCTCCGGGTACTTCCCGTCTGGCACTCACCTGCCATTTCTTCTTGCTCAAGTTAACTATGTGCGGAGCACGTGTCCTGTCCAACTGACACAGGCTCCTTGAATGTGGCCCCACGTAGTTTTCCCTCCCTCGAGGGCTGGTGTGGGACGAAAGCCCCCCGCCCCCGCCACAGCTGGTGCCCAGGCCTCGCTGCTCCGGTGAGCGATACAGTGCTCGCCGGGTATCAGGCAGGCAAGGACTAAAACTGTTGCCTCTTTGGTGGAGTCACAGAGGATTGGGTTACCTTGAGCGGGCTGTGTTCGGTGTAGCCATGTGAACGGTGTAAAATACAGCCATTGGAATGACAGCCAGACATCTGCTATGAATTCTATATATAAATACTGGATATGCTTACATGGGGTAGTGTGCGGTGGCCGGCGCTGGGTTTTCAGACTCCTGATCCTACTGCGGTGGGGACTGGGAATTGGTCACAGGTCCTGGTCCCCAAGGGAGGAGGGAGAAGGAGCCGGCCTTTGTCCGGCGCTGCTCCGCAGAGGGGGGCTGGGAACATCCGATCGCCTGCAAGCAGGTGGGAGGGCCTGCTCCCAGTCCCCCACCAGGGAGGTGCAGAGAACCCACAGGACTCGTGGGTCGTGGCAAGAAGGGGTTGTGGACATCCAGGGTCACAGAAAGGGTCATCGGCGGCTGGTTAAACCGAGGGAGAATTTCGCAGGGGGATTCAGGCTGCTCGGGGCCCGGAGGTGCCTTTTAAGCGTGGATCTTGTTTCCTGCCTCTGAAGTTTTGCCTCCAGTCTCATGGCGAGAGGCCAGGCCCCCGAGTCCGCATCCACGCACATTCCTGTGAAGCAGGGCCGGCCCGGGACTGGACGGAGGATGTATTACCGGCCCCGGCCACTGTCCACTGAACATTTCAGATGTGCCGCTTCTGGGCCGGACCTTTGGGTGAATCGCCCGGGTCACGCCCCACAGTCTCTGAAGTGGAGGTACCACGATCGCCCTCATTTCAGACCAGATGTTGCCATCCGAGAGGCAGGTCTGGGCGGTCGCCCCAGGCTGGCTCCGGGGGTGTGAGTGTGGACGCGGTCTGTTGGCCCTTCTCTTTTGGGTCCTGAAAAATATATTGGCGCAGATAACGTCGTAGCAACATAAACGGAATTCAGCGAACACAGGACAAGTCTGTCCACCCAGAGACCCGGCAAGGTCGCCTTCCCCGGCGTCCCGTTCAGTCCTCGTGCCCGCCCAGCGCGTTGGCATTAACTGTGCGAGTACAGATCGCGGCTTGAAGTCAGGCTGGTGGGTGCGTCGTGACCCAACACGTGATCGTGCCCTTCTCCGATGTCCCTGCAGCCACTTTCCTACGCTTCTGTGGGTGTGATTTTATGCTGAGAGGACAGTCTGGTTACCCCCGCCTTTGGAGATATTTTGTTCGTTTTTGGTTCTAAAAAGGGGAGCAGCCGGTACCGCAGTCAGGACTGTCCTCCTCCCTCTGGCTCCGGGGGGTGATTCCTGCGAGGGTGCCCCGCGGGGGGAGGGTTTAGGTGTTTTCGTGGTCCTTGATACCAGTTGCTACTGTGTTTTCCGACAGGGTTTTCCTGGCGTCTGCGGCCTCCCGGTGACAGTGTGTTCTTTCCCGGTGACCCGTGCGGGTGTCGGAGCTAGGAGGTGGCCTCGCCCGGTGGCTCCTGCTCTCGTCCATCCTCCCCCCACTCTTCCCTCTCGCGTTGCGCTCTTTCTTCCCGTGATTCCTTCTCACTGCCCAGAAGCTCAGGTTCTGAGTCAACAAATCGTCCCCAGGCAGAGTGACCTGGGGTAGGTCAGGTTCCCTTTCCCGGAGCTGTAGTTACCTCATCCCAGGGAGCTGAGAGGGTCTTGGGCATATGGGCGCACAGGGAAGGAGCACATAGGACCGGCATCTGTTCCTCCCACATGCTTCACCCCAGGACCTTTGCACTGGCCATTCCCTCTGCTGGTGACGCTTTCCCTTCCACCTTTCCTTCACCCCTTCATGTCTTTGCCCCACTGTCACTTTCTTAGGGCAACTGTCCTGACCATCTTACGTGAAGAGACAGCCCCCCCCCCCCCCCCCCCCACTCAGACCCCTTACCCTGCTCTGTTTTCCCAAACCACCCATTGAAGTCTCAGGGGACTAACTTGGCCTATCTACTGTATTTATTGCTTATTGTCTGTTTCCCTGTTGTGATGGTGGACATGGAGGTGGGTTCCGCATATTGCCGATGGTGCGTCACGGCCCTCTGCCCCCACTCTCCTGGCCGGCTCTGTCCCAGTCTCCGTGCAGGGCACCATCCGGCTCTGTCCCAGTCTCCGTGCAGGGCACCATTCTCCTGACTGCTGTCTTGAGAGCTTCCTCTCCCTTCTGCTCTGCTCTCTTCTGCTCCGTCCGGCCCTGTTCCCACCATCATCCGCGTGGCAGGCTGGCTCCTGGCCATCCTGCCCTGGGTCTCTCCACCGGTGGGAGAGGAACGGCCCCCAGGATGCCGTGTCTCCCAGTGGGAGGGCCACGTTGGCCCGCGTTCCCCAGGCCCTGCGCCGACCACCAGGAGGGTGGGTGCTCCCTGTGTCAGCTGGGGAAACCCGCCTTGCTGTGAGTTCCCGTGGGGACAGGGGTGAGGCGGGTGCCTCTGGGGACTCGGGAGTGGAGTGTGCCATGCTTTCTAAACATCCCAGAAGCAGGAGCGGCTCCTTCTGGAAAAGGCCTGCCGGGTGGGGCCACGCCCACCGGGCTGCACGGAACCTCGTCCGCCGCCCACCCACCCACCCCTGGCTCTCCAGGGTGGCTCCCCTCCCCGAGAGCCTCACTTTGGGAAAAGCACAAGAAATTGAACACCCCCCCTTCTGTGGCCTTTGAAGGGTGCACCTGAACTGCCCAGAGTATAAACCGTGATGAAAATGTGGTCTTTCCAGTTTGGGGAGAAAGTACAGAGCAGAGCTAGGATTTCTTGTGCCTGGGGCAGCTTCTAGGAGCTCCCTTCCTCCCCCCGCCTTCTCCCCAGCCTAGGCTCCTCTCCTGCGGGGCAGGGTGTTTTGGGTTTCTGGCCACTTGCTGCCCACCCCCGGGGTACCTCTTCCGTCGTGCTTCCCCTGCGGCTGCTCCAGCCGATGGGAGGCTGCTTGTCTGTGGGGCCGGCCCCCTGATGATGCTCACACCTGGTGCGTCTCCCCTGCAGCCCCTCCCCTGTAGTCCCCTACTAGTGCTTGAATACCTGTGGCCACGGGGAGCTTGCTCCCTCCTGGGACAGATGCTAACTTCCAGAAGTTAGCAGCTACCCCCGGCCTCTGCTTGCTTTAGCAACGGGTCGTCGGGCTGGAGCTGGGTCCTCCCTGGTAGGAGGACGTCATGAGGTCTTGGTGGCCGCACTGTGTGTGCACCCGTGTGGGGTCTGTGTCTGGGGAGAGGATCCGTTTATCAGAGAGCCTTGTGGCCCTCAGAAGGTAGAGAATCACAGTGTGGAATTTCAGCTCCGCCTATCCGGTCATGCCTTGCTTGGGTGAGTGGGGACGAGCCAGGGGACTTGGCCGTGGGAACCTCAGGGGTCTGGGCGCCGTAAACCTCACTGGCAGAACGGGATGGCTGGTGATCCTTGCTCTGGGTGACCGGGAACAGCACGACAGTGATGAATGGGAATGTGCTCCAGGCCTGCCCCGTCACCCTGGGTGTGCTGTGGGGTGTCTCTGTTGGTGGTGGCTTTGCCTGCCTGCGTCGCTGTGTCGTCCAGACCCCACCCACCCTGTTTGCAGTGAAGGCCTACCTGCCTCTGGTCCTGGTGGGCTCTTCCTCTGAAGGTTCTGGACCCTCCCCAGTCTGGGCATCCTCTCCCTTCCCCCACTGTGCTCTAGAGCTGGCCGGCTCCCGCGTCGCAGATGGCGCCCGGCCTCTGGCCAGGCCGTCGGCGGTGGGCGTCCCTCTTCACTCCCTGGGGCCTCTAGCTGGGGGTGGGGACCGACACCCTTCTGGACAGTCCCCCTCTTCCTTCCCACCTCTCCCAGGGCAGAGGTAACGGACCTCCTTAAAGCTGGGGTGCGGGAGGCGGGTGGGGCGCCGGGACCGGATGTGCAGGGCCCCTGCTGTGTGCCGGCCCCGGGCAGGGCCAGGAGCGCTGTAAGCCGGGCAGGTGGACCCGCAGCGTGCTGGGAGTGAGTCCGGTAAGAAGCTGGGAAAACAGGAAAAGTCCCATTTCTTAACGATTAAAAACTTTTTAGTGAAGTCAGTATACACAGAAAAGTGACGTATGTTTGCAGACCAAACGCACCCATGCGCCCAGCGCACAAGTGGTCCGGTGCGCGGAGGCCGCGAGTGTGCTGTTGAACTTGGCTGTGCGGGCACCCCTCCGGGTCTCCTCTTCCCCGTCCGCAGAGTGGGCGCGACGCCCTCCACAGCCCACGCCCTTCACGGGGTCCCCAGGACGCTTGCAGGGGAGCCTGCACGGCTCTGCGTGGCACGGGTGATCTGCAGGGACCTGGCGGCCTGTGATGATGAAGGTTCTTTCCTCTCTGTCTGTGTCTGCTTGGGGCAGGGAGGTCCGGGACAGACACCCTTTGTGGCCATCTCCTCGCAGGAGGTCGGGATGCCCGGCTCACATGGAGCTGCGCCGCCCCGTCGGATCTTTACAAGCGTCCCTCCCTGCCTTGTGACGCCGTGATGCCGGGCGCTGGCGGCAGTGGTGGGGCCCCAAGGGGGTCCTGACCTCCAGCCCTCCTCGTGTCCCCCATGTCCTCAGGGGCGTGGCCCGGGTTGGAGCCCGGCGCTGGCCGTGGCAGCCTCTCAGCCCTGCTGTGGCATAGGGTGCTGTTGAAGGGGTATGGGCTGAGGGGTGGCACCCCGGAGAGGGAAACTGAGGACAGTGCCAGGAAGGGTCCTGGGCTGGGACAACGGGTCTGGGAACGGTAAGGGAATCCCGAGGCCCGGCCAGGACTGTGCCCCCACGTCCCCTTCTCTTGCATCAGGCTACTGTGACTTCTCTGTAGCCCCTAGAGGTGCCAGGTGGCCTGGCCGTGGCATCCTGGTGTGAGCGGCAGGCGTGGCAGGAAGAGTCCCCTGGGACTGCCTGCCTGCGCCCAGGGGAGCGGGAGGAAGGAGCAGAGGGGCCGGGTGCGGGTGCGGGGGCCAGGAGCTCTCGGGGCTTGTGGCCCCCTGTGCCGGGGCATGGGACCCCCGACTCAGATCCGGTCCTCACCGATCGCTTCCCCCCTGCCCCCGCAGCCTCGCCTCTCCTGCTGTTCGCCAACCGCCGGGACGTGCGGCTGGTGGACGCCGGCGGAGTCAAGCTGGAGTCCACCATCGTGGTCAGTGGCCTGGAGGACGCGGCCGCCGTGGACTTCCAGTTCTCCAAGGGAGCCGTGTACTGGACGGATGTGAGCGAGGAGGCCATCAAGCAGACCTACCTGAACCAGACGGGGGTCGCCGTGCAGAACGTGGTCATCTCCGGCCTGGTGTCACCCGACGGCCTGGCCTGCGACTGGGTCGGCAAGAAGCTGTACTGGACGGACTCGGAGACCAACCGCATCGAGGTGGCCGACCTCAACGGTACGTCACGGAAGGTCCTATTCTGGCAGGACCTCGACCAGCCACGGGCCATCGCCTTGGATCCCGCTCATGGGTAAGCCCAGCTCCTTCCTCCTTGGCGGGGGGGCCCGGGGGACCCTAGTTTCCCTCTTGAATTGACTTGAGCCCAAGCAGCTTTTTCAGGGCAAACCTGGCCATCTTAAAAGGAGTTTGCCTTTTGGAACCTGGTGTTGGGAACCATTTCCCCCTGAAAGGCCATGCTTCGGTTTCTGTTTGAAACCTGCTGCGTCCAAGGCTCCCGATATGCATCACGAGGTCTCTGCTGTGTGTGTGATGGCGTCCGAGGCGGTGCAGATCCTCCCGCAGGCTGAATCTCTGCCTTCCACACCTTTCTAACGGCATTCGCTGAAAACGGTATAAAAGGTGAAGGTCCTTGTCCAGAAGTGGAACTGGCCGGGCGGATTGTCTCTCTGGCCTCTTCCGGAAGCCCTCTGCTCTCCTCTGCTCCCCCGTCTAGCTGAGCTCACCGTGACCCATGAAGGCTCAGGGCCCAGCCCTGAGTTCCAGGAGGGACGGTGGGAGCGGCAATGAAGCTAGGAACATCCTGGGGTTTGAAGGCTGGGAGGGACAGATCATGGGGAGGTGGCCGAGTGGCACAGCCCAGCCCGGCCGGGCCCATTCTAGACTTTTCCGAGTAGGAGCAGTTTGCCCTGTCACCCCTCTGCCCTCGGTCCCCTCCTCCCACAGCCTGGGAGTGACACAGCCTTACCTGGGTGGCAGGTGTCTGGCTGCCTGGTGGCGGCAGCCGACCCACGGCTGTGTGTGTCTGGTTTTCTGCTGGTTCGGTGGTCGGAGGTGGGTCGCTCCCTGACATCTTGAACAGGAACACAGTAGGACCCCCGGGTTCTGCTCCCAATGCTGCCTGCTTGCCCTGGTCCTGGCGGTGCCTTCTCTTCCTGGTCAGCCCGCCCCAGGTGGCTGGAACAGGGGCCAGGAGGTGGAGGCCTGTCTCGCCGAGGCTGGTGTTTGGATGGCTGGGGAACAGGGTGCAGGGGTGCTGTGGTGGGCGAGCACCCTGCCTGACCGTGTGCTAACTTAGCAAACGCACCCCCCGGCTCTCGTGCCCTCCGTGAACACACCACATGAGGTCAGGGATGGTCTGGGGTTTATCGCCCGGGAGTCAGACCAGACAGGCCTGGTGTGTCTACCCCAGCGGAGCCCCTCAGCCCCAGCCTCCTGGGGGCCAAACGTGACATTGACTTCCCTGTGGCCCCTCTTGCCCCCCCTTCCAAGCAGGCTGAGCTGCCAGGGGCCAGGCTGACCCAGGACTCCTGGAATCCAACCAGCCTTTAGGAGGTGGTGGCTGGCATGGGCTGAGTCTCCCCGGCTAAGAGGGGACATTGTCAGTGATGGGCGAGGCTAAGGGGTGCCGCCTCGAGGCCCTTGCAATGCACTGGAGGGAGAAGACCATAAGCAGACAGTATGTCCCAGAGGGATGTGTGCCATGGAGGAGAATAACATGGGGCCTGAAGACAAAGAGGGTGAGGCAAGGGGCTTCCTGTCTTAGGTTAGGAGACTAGGAACATCTGTGGGTGATATTTGAGCAGAGACCTGAAGCAGATGAGAGTGAGAGCCATGTGGCCATCCGGGGGATGAATATTCTAGGCAGCGTTAAGGGACCAGTGCAAAGGCCCTGGGGTAGAAGGAGGCTTGGCCTGTTGGTGGGGCTGTAGTGAAGTGAAGGGGAAATGGAGGACACAGAGCAGGGGAAAGGGTAGGTCGTGTTTAGAGTGGAAGAGTTGCTGGGGGGTCCCTCTGGCCGTTGGAGTGAGGGTGGACTTTGGGGTGGGAGCGGGGGGTCGTATGCAGTTATCACCAGGATCTGGTGATAGAAGGTGGGGGCGTGGATCAGGAAGCTAGTGGGCTGTGGGTGAGAAGTGGCCAGATTCGGGATCAGAACCACACAGGTTTGCTGGTTCTTTGCATGTGGGTTAGAGACAAAGGCAAGAAGCAAGGGCCGCACACCGCTGTTCTGTGCCTCAGTGTCCCCATCTGTTCAGGGTGGGACCATGTCCCAGGTCATGCAGAAAACGCCAAGAACAGTTAGCGGCTTCAGTGAGTCTTAGTCCTTGAAACACTAAAGATGCCGCTCGCTCACCACCCCAAATACAGTCTCCATGTCCGTGCCCATGTGTCTTCTTTCTTCCTTGTGACCTTTCTTCCTCATGACCTCTCCCTTGTGACCAAACATTGGTTGGTTGGGAGGGGCTTGTGCTCCGCGGGGAGGCTCTGGGTTCCTGGTTGGGAAGGTGCTCGGGGCTTGGTGGGAGGTGCTTGGCGCTTGGTGGGGAGCGGTCTTCTCCATGTTCATGTCCAGGCTGGCCTTGCTTGTACCATCACTGGGAGTCAGTCATTCTCTAGCTCGGGCTTTTCTTACTAAATGTTTGAAATCCTTTCTGATCTTGCCTCTGAATTCTTTCCAATACCCCCAGCCCCTGGGGCAAAGTTGACTGGTGTTGATGCCCTGGGAAGGACTTCCGAACTGGCCTTCCCCCAACACTTCCCCTATGGTGAAGCTTTGAGATGCCTGTTCCGTCCTCTTGGGCCCAGGTAGCAAAGTAAGCATCCAGACAGGGTTAAGGGAAGCCATCACCCTCCTTAGGGTCAAGGGCCCCCCGGGGTGGCAGAGCCAGCCCTGGGGAGGGCCCTCTGGCCCCAAGTACCTGGAACCTAGTACCGGGAGCCGGAGAGACACCAGCCCAGCGCTTTGAGGGGAGGCCCAGGCCGGCATTAGCCAGCGAGGGGCTGCAGTCGCTCCCGGACTCAAGTTAAAGCCAGGCTGAAACCCAACCCCTTCTTTAAAATGCAGAATGGTCCTTCCCTAAAATAACACACAGCCACGACCCACGACCGCCCGAAGACCAGGCAGCCGTGCTTTCCTTCGGAAGTGGATTCCACCTCCCCCAGGGAACCGGGCTGGGCCTGCGGCAGCCTCAGGACTTAACAAAAGCACATCCACGCCAGCGAGTCTCTGGGAACGGAGTGGCTCCCAAAGTCCCCATTTAAGGAAACCAGCGGGCCTCTGTTAGGAAAGCCCGGGGAAGGAATTTGAATTATGCTCCTTGCACAGGTCCAAAGCCTTCACATTTTCCGGCCTTTCTTGCCGGCCGCAGGACAGCTAGGGAGGTTACGAGCGATGGCTCTGAGATCGATTCTCCTGATACCTTCTCGGTGGATGGCGGGAGGGCTGGCTCCTTCCAGGCTGCTGGGGGGCGGGACAGGCACTGGGAAGGAGGGTGTCTGCAGCAGGTGGGCGGGAGCCTTTGCTGAGCAGGCCGACAGCACCTGCCCGCCCGGCGCTACTGGGAAAAGCACGCCAATGCTCTGGGCCTCCTGGCCCAGGGGACAGTCCCCCGACGGCCAGGCCCTGGCCTCACTCAGAGAGCCATGCGGTGCTTCCGGAGCCGCTGGCACGTGCCTGGGGCAGGTCCGCCTTCCGGAGCCTCAGTTTTCCCATCTGTCCAGTGGGGAGAGCGATTCCTGCTCCCCTGTGTCAGCCAAGTGCTCACTAGCTGCAGAGGAGAGAGTGCAAGAGAGGCCCCTGGGAGAGGAGTTCTGTGTGCGGGCGCTTTCTCCTCCTGTCTGTCCCCACTTGGGTTGGAGAGCAGGGGAGCTCGGTGACAGGAACCTCGCGGCCACGTGGGCAGGAGGCTGCCTTTGGCGTGGCTCAGGGACCTGTCACAGCTCCTCCAGCAGATCGTCCTGGCATCGGCTCAGAATGACACCCCCGCTAGGAAGGCTGTATGGCCTCACCCGTGGGGTGGCCCTGCAGCACCCACCCCTCCCATGGCCGCAGGGGGCCCACTGGACGAGCACCCCTGAGAGGCAGGGTGGGGCTTGTTGTCCCCATGCCCCTGGTCCACATCAGCAGCTCAGAATTTGCTGAGAGGGGAAGAGATCCCACCTGGGAAGAAGCGGAGCCCAGAGCGGTGGGGGACTTGCCAAGTTGGAAGAAGCAGCTCGAAGCAAAGAGAGGGTCTGTGGGCCCGGAACTAGGATGCCAGAGAAGGGACAGTGCACGGTCTCCCCCCGCTGGATTTGCACTACCCGCGGGCCTCCCACGGTGGCGCAGGTGGGGCGGGGGTCCAGGCAGACTCCCGGTGGCCCGGCATCCCTGAGGCCAAGGGTTATGGGATTTGCTGATTAGCCATGACCCACCCATGCCCACCCACGCTGGGAGGAGGGCAGTTGAGGGGAGACTGCACCATGGGGAAAGACCACTCGTGGCAGTAGGGCTTCTCCAAGGGAACCTGGACGCTGTCCTCCTTGTCAGCAGGGAGACACGGGCGGACCACCCGCGTGTCCCATGGCACGTCCATGTCCGACCGGAACCCAAGGGGCCCGTGTCCTCCAGGCAGGTGTCATTCCTCTGAGCTGCCCCCAGGAACCCCAGCCCGGCTTCAAGGAGCACGCTGGGTTTTCGCCTCCCCGGAGAGCTAGATGTGTTCTCTGGGTGCCGGTGGGGTTTGAACCTGTCACCCCAGATGCCTGGTGTCACCGCACATCGTGTCCACTTCCTTGGTGGGCTATCACATCAGGAAGCCTTTGGTGGGGGGGGTGGCTTCTCGTGGGTGTGAGGGGCCTGCCCCTTCCTGGAGGCTGGAGGGTGTGGAAGGGCAGTGATGAATCACCCACAAACCCCTCCGGGCAGAACTGCAGTCACGCCCACCTTGTGGGTTTTTTTTAATAGACTATTTTTGTTGCTGTTAAACAGAACCCCCGGGCAGCCCCTCATCTTTTTCTAGTCTCTGTAGTTCTGCTTTTTCCAGAATGTCCTGTGGTTGGAGTCACACCGTATATAACCCTTCCAGACTGGCTCTTTCTCTTAGTAATAAACATCTAAGATTCCTCCCTGGCTTAATGGTTCATTTTTTTAATGTGCCAAACACTATTCCACCCTACATATTTTTAATGGGCTTTAGCAGTTCATTTGCAGCATTTTCGTAGTAGCAAAAAAAATCAGAAAGAACTCAAACGTCGGACGTGGCGTCACGTAACTAATTTACGATATCCTATCGCCATTAAGAGAACAAGGAGGTTTTCTATTAGTAGAAAGAGAGGGTACTCAGAGGGGATCGCCGAGGACAAGTTGGAATAGCATATTTTGGTTTGCCAACTTGGTTTAAGAATTAATATGTTCCTGGGGCGCCTGGGTGGCTCAGTGGGTTGAAGCCTCTGCCTTCGGCTCAGGTCACGATCCCAGGGTCCTGGGATTGAGCCCCGCATCGCGCTCTCTGCTCAGCAGGGAGCCTGCTTCCTCCTTTCTCTCTGCCTGCCTCTCTGCCTAGTTGTGATTTCTCTCTGTCAAATAAATAAAATATTAAAAAAAAAAAGAATTAATATGTTCCTGACTACTTAGGACACAAATTGGAAGAGAGACTAGTCCAGCTCCTAAGCACTTGTTACCTCTAGTGGGCGAGATTCAGGGACGAATTCTCAGTCTCCGTCTTACACGTTTGCACTCGTGTAGACAAAAGACAGACACAAAGAAGCCCCGGACTAGCCTTCCCTGCTCGTGCTCTGCCCCCTCGTTAGGTACATGTACTGGACAGACTGGGGCGAGACACCTCGAATCGAGCGGGCAGGCATGGACGGCAGTACCCGGAAAATCATCGTGGACTCTGACATCTACTGGCCCAACGGGCTGACCATCGACTTGGAGGAGCAGAAGCTGTACTGGGCCGACGCCAAGCTCAGCTTCATCCACCGTGCCAATCTGGATGGCTCGTTCCGGTAAGCGCCCACCCGCGCGGGGGTCCCTACCTTTCCCTGTGCTCCCCAGCCCCCCGCCAAGGTCCAGGCTGGGTGTTGGCAGGTGACCCTTCTTAACTCAGACCCGGGGCCTCGTATCTGAAACCCTGGGGGCCCGAGGAGTTCTAGACTCCTCAGAACTTGACACAGTGGTCGAGTGCACCCAGGGCGTCAGACTCCACCCCGAGCGAGGTCTGGGGGGGCACCTGCCATCCGCCATGTGACTGTGTCCGTGGCAAAACACAGAATAGTCATTCTGAGCGGGGTTGGAAGAGGAGAAATTGCCCCGCATCCACACACGGATTTTGCCCCAAATGAGTCACAGAAGTCTTGCCATTTTCAAAGTTGTTTTGGGTTTCAGAGCGGTGGAGAAGGGATTGTGGACCTAAAGCCCAGGGGTCCGACAGGGATGTAAAGAGTAGACCGTATCCCCTTCCTCCCGTCACCAAGTACGCATCCTGAGGGCAGGAGTAGGGCTGGTCTTGGGGTTCACTGCATTCTGCAGTCTTGCCAGAGGGCCTCACACCCAATACTTGCTCCGTAAATTAAGTTAAATGAGTGAGCTATGAAGGTTTATCACTTGTTAGGTAATTGCTCGTAGAGCTTTCTGGTCAGCTTAGCTTAACAGCCCCCTACATCGTCATGCTGTAACCACAGGGACATCCCTTCTGTGCACAGGGCTTTGTTTATTTTCATTTATTGAATCTGTGCCGGGTCTTGGGGAATCCTCCTGGGAGGACAGACCCTGCTCCTGCCCGGTGGAGCTCCTGAACCAGGCAGGGAGTTAGTGGGTGCCGGTGTCGTGGGCTGCAGTCGTGTGGCATGGGGAGGACTCGGCTGGGTCTCTGCACACACAGGCAGATGACGAGGCTGACAGATCTGAGGGGGTTCGCAGGTTTGCCACGTTTTATCCAGGCCTGCGTACTAGTTTATCTGTTGCTGTGTAACAAAACACCCCCAAGCTGGGCCACCTAAATCAGCAAACAGGGTTGTTTTTTTTCTTGTGGGGAAAGGGTGTCAGGAATTAGGAGTGCTTTAGCTGACTTAGCTCAGAGTGTGCCCTGTGGTTATAGTCAAGCTCCTGGCCGGGGCTGCGGTCATCTGAAGGCTTGACCGAGGCGGAGAACCACTCTGATGGCCGTTGGCAGGAGGCCTCAGTTCCTCCTTGACCTCCTCTGACCATGCCCAGCTGGTTTGAAACATTCTATCCCATTGTCTCTGTGAGCACAGACTGGCCTGGGCCTGCGTGGAGACTTGGAAAGTGTGGCAGCCTGGGGAGATGTGGTCCTTGGGAAGCGGAGTGATCCTGGCCGTTGTGAAGGGAGTGTTGGAGGCTGGAAAGTCTGCAGTCTGGGGGTGCCTGGTGGAGGGATCGTGGCAGGACAGCAAGGATGGTGGTGGCACTGAAGACATGATGATGGCGGTGGTGGTGATGGCGGTGATGGTGATGGTGACGATGGTGGTGATGATGGTGATGATGATGATGGTGTTGATGGTGATGATGATGGTGATGGTGGTGATGATGATGATGGTGATGATGATGATGATGATGATGGTGATGATGATGATGATGATGATGATGGTGTTGGTGATGATGATGATGATGGTGATGATGATGGTGATGGCGGTGATGGTGATGATGACGCTGATGGGATGGCGGTGATGATGGTGTTGATGATGATGATGATGGTGTTGATGATGATGATGATGGTGATGATGATGATGGTGATGATGGTGATGATGATGGTGATGATGATGATGATGGTGTTGATGATGATGATGATGGTGATGATGGTGATGATGATTGTGATGATGGTGATGATGGTGTTGGTGATGATGATGGTGATGGTGACTGTGGTGACACGAATGGTGATGGTGACGATCGTGATGGTGATGGTGACTATGGCGATGATGACAGTGGTGATGGTGATGATGGTGGTGGTGACGATGATGGTGACGATGGTGATGATGGTGATGGTGGTGACGGTGATGATTCTGGTGACATTGATGGTGACGGTGACAGTGGTGATGGTGGTGGTGACGATGATGGTGACAATGGTGGTGATGATGGTGGTGACGTTGATGGTGACGATGGTGATGATGGTGATGGTGGTGACGGTGATGATGGTGACATTGATGGTGACGGTGACAGTGGTGGTGGTGACGGTGACAGTGATGATGGTGATGGTGGTGGTGACGATGGTGACGAAGGTGATGGTGGTGACAACGATGGTGACGTGATGGTGACAGCAATAGTGGGGCGGGCTGGAGGGGAAATGCGGGGTACCAGCTGAGTGGGCTCGGGGTTCTCCTGAGGATGATGGGAGGGTTGGGAAGTAGATGGAGGCTGTGGGTGAATAACATTCTAAGCCTGCTGCGTAGCACGGGATTATTCCCTTAACAAAATGGTTAATTCTGATGCTCGCTTCGGCAGCACGTATACAAAATGGTTAATTCTGTGTTACGGGCGTTTGCCTCAATAGTTTATTTTAAACAGTAACATCAAGGGGACGCCTGGGTGGTTCAGTCAGTTAAGTGTCTGCCTTTGGCTCAGGTCATGGAGTCCTGGAGTCCCGGAATCGAGTCCCACATGGGGCTCCCTGCTCAGCGGGGAGCCGGCTTCCTCCTCTTCCTGCTGCTCCTCCTGCTTGTGTTCTCTCTCTGACAAATACATAAAAATCTTAAAAGGTGGGCGCCTGGGTCGCTCAGTTGGTTGGGTCGCTGCCTTCGGCTCGGGTCATGATCCTGGAGTCCTGGGATCGAGTCCCACATTGGGCTCCCGGCTCCATGGGGAGTCTGCTTCTCCCTCTCACCTTCTCCCCTCTTGTGCTCTCTCTCACTGTCTCTCTCTCAAATAAATAAAATCTTGAAAAGAAAGGTCTTAAAAGGTGATGTCAAGAAGACAAAAAAGGGGGCAGCATTGGGTCAGATCGGGGAAGAGCAGGGAATGTGGCTTTAAGTTGTTTAGTAACACCTTGTACGTGTTGCTGTCTCCACGGTGCGGTGCAGGGGGGCTGGGGATGTGCTGGGGACCAGCCCCCTGCAGCCCTTCCCCCCACCAAGGAGCCTGGAGGCAGGGAAGGTCATTAAACCGGATAATCACCCACGCGGCCAGGCGTCAAATTCTGAATCATTACCAGCATCCATCATCTCGTTAAAAACTAGTTCTCGTTCGCTGAACATTATAAGTACATAGAAGAGAGCCGCTTTCCCTTGCATTGTTATCAAATTCAGTGTGGCCTGATCCTGTAAATTAGGGGCCTTACAGCAACGAGCAGGCACATTTGGTCCAATTTGTAAGCTGTCGAAACATCAGCTCGTTGCCCAGTCAGCTGTGGCTTCCCCGCCTTTGCCATTTTTCTTCCTCCTTTTTTCCCTGGGGAGCACTTTGCCCCCAGCCACTGTTCTAGAAACAGGTCGGGAGGCGAGGCCGTGTCTCTGGGAGGGACGACAGGGGGCTGGCAGCGTCTGGGAAGTGCCCCACATGCACCGGGATGGGTTCCCAGGATGCCTGCCCCACTCTTGTCCTACGGCCCTGTGTGATGCGAGCGGGTCCACAGGGACCAGGGAGGGTGTTTCGAAGCTGGGAGTGTGCAGGGCTGTGGGGAGTCTGCTGATGGCTCCTCGCCCTGCCCGCACGCCCCTGCAGGCAGAAGGTCGTGGAGGGCAGCCTGACGCACCCCTTTGCCCTGACGCTCTCCGGGGACACTCTGTACTGGACGGACTGGCAGACCCGCTCCATCCACGCCTGTAACAAGAGGACGGGAGAGAAGAGGAAGGAGATCCTTAGCGCTCTCTACTCGCCCATGGACATTCAAGTGCTCAGCCCGGAGCGGCAGCCTTACTGTAAGTGCGGGATAGGCTGGGGGTGGCTGGCGGCTTGCCTCGGCTGAAGAGTGCAGGGCCAGGCTGGGGGGCAGCGGCGGGTGGGAACCCCCACTGCAGCTGTCCTCTCTGTGCAGGTGGCCAAGGGACTCCCAAGGAAGGTTGCTTTTTTCCAGAAGTTACATAGTCAGCGATGAATGATCTGCTGTAAATTGAGGCTCTCAGCCCGGGGTCCCCAGAGGGTGGTGGCTGGGGTCCTTGTTGGTGACGAGTGGGCTCAGGGCTCCGGTGACAGGCAGCCAGCAGGGTCCTTGGGGACCAGGGTGCTGTACAAGTTTCTCGCTTTGAACTTAACAGTGCAGGGCCCAACGGGGGCAACCATGTCAGTGCCGAAGGCAAGGTGGGGTTCTCGGCAGTTGTGTTTTGGTGAGAACATCTTGGTCCTTACATGCATCCACGCTTGGGGCAGCCCACACCTGGAAGGCAGCATGAGGGAGAGGAGAGACACCACCTCAGAAATCTCCAGTTGACGGGGGTGGTTCATAGGCTGCATTTTGGGGTACTGCCCCCCAGCCTGCCCCGGGCAGAGTGAAATGCCGGCAGTGTTCAGGTCGGCTGGTGTTGGATGTGGACGGGCTTGGGAGAGTGCAAAGGGTTGTCGGCAGCACCAGCAGCGTCCAGGCCTGGCCACCAAGTGCTTGTGCCAATCCCGTGGGGTCCAAGCACGTCACCGAGATTAGACCGGCCTCCGGTCCAGGAGCCTCCAGTCCGTACTGCACTGGCAGGTCCCGAGATCCTGTTGGGGAAGGCTGAGGGTGGCTCATGGAGGAGGTGTTGTCTGAGGGCCTAAGGAAGAGTGGGTTTCTGACTGTGGGGGCGGGAGGGGCAGGCAGGATGCCCCACCAGGACTGGTGTGTGGGCCGGGAGTGGGGTCAAGGGCCCCATGGCTCGAGCCCTCCCTCACTCTGCCCTGTCTTCCCCAGTCCACACGCGGTGTGCAGAGGACAACGGCGGCTGCTCCCACCTGTGCCTGCTGTCCCCGAGGGAGCCTTTCTACACGTGCGCCTGCCCCACGGGTGTGCAGCTCCACGACAATGGCAAGACGTGCAAGGCAGGTGAGACGGGGCGCCGGATGGGGGCTGGCCTGGTGGGGGGCGGGGGGCATCGGGGGTGGCCACCGGGGCAGCGCCCCATCCTGCCCGCAGCGAGGGTTTCACGCGTTCTGGGCTCCCATCCGCCAGGACGGGGGTCTGATCTGGGTTCTGCCCGGCGGGCCTGTCACCGGGCTCGGGGACTCCGGTTCTGGTCCGTCGGGTGAGCTTGCAGGGGGCCGCCTGCACGCCGTGACGGTGGCCCAGATGCTCGCCATTGTGAACTGCCACACAGAAACCGTGGGGACGAGAAGAATGACGTCGTGGGGGAGGACCCCGTGAGCTGGGAGACGCCCTGCGATCCGGCGCCCGACACTGTAGTTTCGTCTGCATTGATATGGGATTTATGACTCGTTTTTATTCTTGCATCCCATCTCGATGGGGTCTTCACGCCCCATAGCCCGCCCCCTGGAAACTGGGGCTGCAGGCACGTGCTCGATGGGAGAAAGCTTCGGGCAGCCGCCGGCCCGCCCCATGCACCGGGTTTTCCTTTGCTTCACGTGTTCGTCCGCCTCTTTGTTCCCCTCCCGAGGTCTCAGCCCTGGCTCTTCGAGGACGCTCGTACGATTCTGTTTTCATGAGGCGTCACCCCCTCGTCTGGGGCGCTGTCTGCGGCTCTCTGTTGCCGGGTGCCGCTTCCGAGCGTGCTCGTCTGGAAAGGACTGCGGCTAGGACGCAGCCGTCACTGGGGATGTCCCGGGCCCAGGGCAGCGGGCTGGCCCCGGAGGGGGCCCCGCACTGGCCGGCGAGGGCTAGTGAGAGGCGTCAGGGAGCGGCCACCCCTGGGCCAGCCACCGTTTGTGGGAAGGGAAGGAAAGGGAGGCCAGAGCTTCCCTGGGGACCTGGGGGCAGCAGGGGAGGGAGTGTTACCAGAACTTGAGCACAGGTTTATTTATTTACTTATTTTAACCTTTTTTTTTTTTTTTAAAGATTTTATTTATTTGACAGACAGAAATTGTAAGTAGGCAGAGAGGCAGGTAGAGAGAAAGAGGGGGAAGCAGGCTCCTCGCTGAGCAGAGAGCCCGATGTGGGGCTCGATCCCAGGACCCTGGGATCATGACCTGAGCTGAAGGCAGAGGCTTTAACCCACTGAGCCACCCAGGCGCCCCTATTTTAACCTTTTTAAAAAAAGATATTATTTATTGATTTGAGAGAGAGCACGCGAGCGTGCACAGGCCGTGGTGAGGGAGAAGCGGGCTGCCCACTGAGCGAGGAGCCCGCTGCGGGCTCCATCCTGGCATCCTGGGATCACGACCCCAGCGGAAGGCAGCCGCCCAGTGGATGGAGCCTTCCAGGGGCCCCGTGAGCGCGGGTCTAAAACAGAATGTTCGGGGGCACTGGTGGCTCAGTGGGCGGAGCCCCCAGCTCTTGGTTTCGGCTCAGGTCAGGATCTCAGGGTGGTGGGATCGAGCCCCGCGTCGGGCTCTGCGCTCACTGTGGTATCTACTTGAGATATTCTCTTTCTCTGTCTCGCCTCCCCGCCAGTTGTGCTCTCCCTCTCAGTCTCTCTCTCTCTCACATAAATAGATGTTAAAAAAAACAACAAACCAAAAACCAAAAAGTTCATCCTGGCAAACCTGAAAAATGTGAAGTCTACCGAGTTCCACGGATCCACGGGGAATGACCCCGGTCTGGTTAGGGGCTGGGCAGGGGCTGGGCGTGGAGAGTAAAGCAGTCAGTGACACTGGCCTGTGGCTGCCCTCCCGCTGCAGCCCTTCTTAAAGCAACTGTGCAGGAGCGGGTGGGGCTGACAGGAAGCCGCCAGCACATGAGTGAATGAAGCCCATTCAGACTGGGTCAGGGTGAGAACCCCACAAAGGAGGGACTCCGATGGGGGTGGGGGGGCGCCAGGATGAAACGTCAGAGAAGGGCCTTCCCAGGAGACACCGCTCCGGCTGAGACTGGAGGATTAACAGGGAGGAAGGGCAAGGACTGGTGAGAAGGAACAGCATGTGTGGCGGCCCTGAGGCAAGAGTCAGGCGGTGTCAGGATCAACCTCACAGGGGTCCAGTCTGCACCGTCACTCAGGGCCCCGAGTTCACAAGAGCCCTGTGCTTGGTCTAAGGCTCTGTTGTTGCTGACTTGCTGACTTGAAATGCTTAATCACTTGTGGATGGGGGCCCCACCGTTTTGCTTGGTGGTGGCCTTGCAAATTTTGCAGCCAGCCCTGCTTTGTGTGTAGGAGAAACCCAAGGGCAGTCTGGAGGCCATCTTCATATTTTCGTGGGTCTTTTTTTTCCGCTGCTTTCCACATGTGTCTGTGCATTTTACTGGACATTATTTGTAATTACAGGAGGTTATATGCTTCCAAAACACGAGTTTTAGTGTCTGAAAGTTGTTTGTCCACTGAACTGTCTTTCCCCTGTTGGGCATTTCTGTTTCATCTGTGTCTTTGCTATTTCCCAGTCGGGCTGCCTTGGGAGAGCCGGCCTGGGGCCTGGCCTCCAGGCTGGAGGGAGCAGAACCTGGTGTCTGTCGCTGCCGTCTGTGGGTGAGCCCTGCCGAGCCGGGGTGCTGGCTGGGGAGGCGAGGTCAGCTCTGGGAGGAGGGCAGGTGTGGCGAACGCAGGCGCGGCTGCCGTCTCTGCCAGCTTGGGGTGTCTGGAGCCAGGGTGCACGTGACATTTGGGGAAAGAGTGAGGGGTGGGCACAACTTCCCCCGCCCCCCCGGCAAGCTAGGTCACACAGAAGTGCCCGCCTTATTGGGGAGCTTGCCCGGGACTGCCTTTGGTTGCCGGGGGTGGACGGTGTCTGGGTCCTGGTCACTCCATGCCTCTCTTCCTCATCGGTGCGATGGGGGTCACGGGCCACGCCGTCCCCGGGGAGGCGGGGGAAGGACACGGCATATTGACGGGACTCAGAAGCGCTGTGCTGGGCGCCAGGTGTGATCGGACCAGAGCGTGGGTGTGATCGGGGCAGAGCCTGGTAGCCCCTTCTGCTGTTCACACCCTTGGCGTCCATCTGTCTGCACGTTGGTCCAGAGGAAGCAGGGCGGGTCTGAGGCCTAAGTTTGCCTCCCCCACCCCGCCACCGTCTTAGGGTCCGCCCACCCCCTGGAGGAGGGCCGATTTCTTTGCCAGGCAGAGGAGCAGGGACGATCTGACTCCCTGTTGGGGCCTCTGCTCTCTGGGCTCCACTGCCTACGGTCCCTTTGGAGGACATTCGGTTCCTCCCGCAAACATCCGCGGAGGGGGGTCATCCAGAGGGCGGAGGAGGGGAGATGCCCTGGGGTAAGAGGGCTTCCTGGAGGCGGCTGCCCAGGGGGGAAGGGGCTGGAAGCTATGGCGAAGAGGACCTGGTGGATTAGCAGCCCAGCCTGTCGCTGTGGGAAGCTGCTGGCAGGGGGCCGGTCCGCAAACTCCTGGCTTGCAGAGTCCCCTGGCACTCAGAAGCCCAGGGCCACTGTCCCTGGTCTTGTGAGAGCTGTCTCCGCCTCCCAGCTGGAAAGGGCACTTTCATAAGTCACTCAGTTGGAGAGCGCCAAGCGTGAGGAAGAAAGCAGTCCTTGTTGGCTCGGGTGGGTGTGGGCGTGGGCCCGGGAGTCAGTCACATGGCGCGGCTCGGGGGACCCAGGGGCTGAGGTTGTGTTCTGCTTTTGCTCCAGGTGTCCTGTGTGTGCACCTGGTTTTCCCAATTACATGGGACGGGCTAAAAACAGCAGCAGTCTGCAGGGAGCAGGAAGCTTCCAGAGGACACAGAAGGGATGGGCTGGGGCTCTTGCTCTGTGTGCAAGGGTGACCGCCGGGTTCCATGTTTCTCTAAGAGTGGTTCCCACCCCGCGTGCTTCCTGCTCATTGACTGACTGGTTCTGGGGCCTGCGTGGAGGCTTCTGTGGCTTCCTTCCCCAGAGCCACTAGAAGCTGGGGTGCGAAAGGACAGAGTTTCCTAGAAGTTTTGGGTTGAGTTGAGAAGAAATCCAGGAGCTTCTGAGAACATTGCAAGGGTTTGCCACCAAGGTGGCTTTCTGGAAATTTGGGGTGGAAATGTGGGGGTGTTTGTGCTTGTTTCTTAATCCAGAGGGATCAGGGCGTGAGCGAGGAATGGGTTCTCCTTCAGGGGCTTTCCTTCTGTTTGGGCGACAGTCACCGTCAGAGACGGCCGCGAGTGGGGGCCTAGGTATTGGGATTTTACAGCACGTGACAACTCCGCCTGTAGATGGGGTTTAGAGTGCGGATCTCCTGCCCTCCAGGTTTTATCCTGGCCTCCGAATGTCACATTGAAGGAAAATGTTTGACGAAGACACTGTGGGTGTTTTCCTTTCCTCTCCTGGCCCTCCAGGCCGCCCCGCGTGCATGGGCGTGCGTAGTTGTGCCTGTCGGCGGGTGTAAATTACACGCGGAGTGTGGATTTTGACCGCTGACGTTGGGCAGGCTGTTGTGAAAGTGGCCTGGAGAGCGTAGCTAGCAACACAAGGGTAAGACGGAGGAAGCAGATACTGAGTCCTGCTGATTGCCCATGCTGAGCGGAGCTCAGAGGCCCCAGCGTGCGGGAACCCGGTGCAGGGCCCCTCGCTGGCCGGAACTGAGCAGAACGTGTGGACGCTGCCGGCAATGGGGAGGGGCTTCCTGGCAGCCACGGGGAGGATGGGATGCAGGGTCGGCCCAGGAGGACCTTCCCTGGGCCACGGAACGGGTGTGTTCTGGGCCTGTAGGGGTGAATCCTGATGCCCCACGCTGAGGGCCAGGAGGTCCTGGTCTAGAGGAAAGACATTTGGAAGAGAGAAATGGAGGGTCCCAACTTCCACTGTTCTGAAAGGGGAGGCGTCAGAGGCAACCTACGTGGCATCGAACGTGGCTTTGATTCATACCTGAGTCCGCTGGAGAGTTTTGGGGGTGGTAAGGAAATTCAGTCTCAGGGAGACCCAGAATTTAGAGCAATTTCCAGTCAGGTGATGGCTTTGTATGTCTAGTTACTGTTTTATGATAGCGGCACTCACATCCTGGCTGTGTGATCTTGGGAAAAAAACCCAGCCTCTCTGTGCTTCCAGTCGCTTCACCTGTAAAAAGTACCTGATTCTCGGGAGGACGGCCTGGCTGCCCAGCAAATAGGAGCCGTGCTTCTGTTTGAACTTGAACTTGGAGCCAGCCAGGCAGTCTGATTTGGTGTCAGAAGAGTTCTTCCCCGAATGCTTGAAATCAGAAGCAGCTGATGAGGCTGGGTGGTGGCAAGAGGAGGTTTGAGGGGGCGTAGGCGGGGTGGGGAGCCCTCCTCACACAGCCGGTGGGAAGCGGGCAGTGAGGTGTGTGTCCTGACTGCACTGGGCACGTGGCTCCTTTCCAGGCCAGTATCGGGCCCGGCGGGACTGGGGTCTGAGGCAGGGGTCTGGATGTGTCAGAATCACTCGGAGCCTGACGTCACATCCAGGTTGCCCAGCCCCAGCAAATCAGAGCATCCAGGACAAGAGGCAGGCGTGGAAGGCAGAGGGCTGAGTCTGCCCTTGACGCCTGCCCAAGGCAGGCTGATGTGTTGCAGTTGGGGGAACCCTCCGCACGACGGTTTGCATCTCAGGACCCGAAGCCGTGGCCTCAGGCATGACTTGTGGGTTCCTGGGGCTTTCACCCTGGGCCTCTGACCATTTATGCTGTGGAGTTAAATCGGAAGAAATTTTCATGATATGCACGGGCCCTATTTTTGCCTGCTTTTGAGCAGATGAAAGCCTGCCCTGTGCAGGGAGTTGGTGCCTTCCCCCAAGGAAGGGGCTGCAGTGGCCGTGATGCTCAGACCCCAGTGACCGGGGGATGTGACAGCCCAGGGCCGGCACACTGCCTGGTAGAAGCAAGGACCGCACCGGCGCAGAGTGTGGCCTTCTCACCTGTGAGACGCACGAGCAGGCAGACTTCCTTCCCCGCGGCTGGGGAGTCCGATGAGAGGCTGCTTCCAGTGCCTGGGTGGGGGCCACACAGACAGGACCGCAGATCTGGACTCCCTTGCTTTGAATCAGCAGTGTCTTGTGTCCTCTGACCCTGTGGGCGGGGGACAGCCACTTGCCGCAGGGTGCAGTGTCCATGGTCCGCCAGACCCTCCTGCTGTGGCCCCCGGGGGTCCCGTAGGCTCTGAAACTGGGAAGGATGGCAGAGCACGTGACCCCCTCCTGGGCCCCAGCTCTGGGGGTCGGCAGGGGGGGGGGGGCACTTGGTGAGACCCTGGGAGCCTGAGTGACTCTTGTCCCCAGAGCCAGTGGGGGAGGGTGCCTGGGCCAGGCTGCCATCCCACGCACCATGTGACCTCCAGCGCGGGCCTCCCCAGCCCTCCCCCAGCCCTCCCCAGCAGCCTGGCCAGTGGAGGCGCCCAGCTGGCTTTGGTTTTCCCCATGTTTTTCCAATTATGTGGGATGGGCTAAGAACAGCAGTAGCGGGGCCTTATTTGGGAGTTCCCACCGTCACCGTCACCCGAGCGAGCCCGCGGCTCCCCTCGCTCCAGCAGCGGCTCCTTGTGGAACGAGCCCCTGTTGTGACTTTCGTTCCTGCGCGGTTCCTCCCCGCGGGGGCTTCTGGGCGGTGTGTGCCCTGCTCGGGGCTGGATGACCTGGGCAGGTGACTGGCTGGGGCTGTGTCCAGGGCACTTGGCTTCACTGCCCCGGGGGGAGGGGACGGGGCAGGCTGCCATCCCGTTTTGTGCCCTCCACTGTGGCCTTCCCCGCAGAGGCCGTGGCTGCGTGTTGGGGCGGGTGGGAGGCTCGAGCTTCGCGATTTACGGGTCCGCCCGCCGCACCTCGCCAAGAAGTAGTTTTAACAGATGTTCGCGGGGACAGGAAACAAAAGGACGAGGGGATGTGGGAGCCGAGGTCGGGGGCAGGGGGTGGGGGAACAGAGACGTCCCTTTCGGGTCTGACGGGCAGACTGACAACTGGGCCGATGTCTCAAAGCCCCTCGCGTCCATCCGTCTCTCTGGGTGGATTAGCCGAGGCTCGGGGCCGAGGAATAAGGGGCGCGTTTGTTCCCAGTCTGGCTGTCTTGTCACTTATCAGGGAAGTAGGTCAAAGGGAAAAGAAAGGAGGCCCTTGTGGCCGGGGCCGCTGCCGCCCCGGCCGTGACTGGCGTTGACTCTGCAAACAGAAGGCAGCTGCTGTTCTCAGCCACGGACCGTGAGTCTTTAACAGCAAGGAAATCAGATTGCACAGTCCCAGGAAAAGTGTCACAAGTCCAGGCACTAACTTTTTTTTTGTTTTCTTCGGGAAACGGAGGTGTAACTTGCAGACAGTAAAACGCAGAGTCTAAGTGTCTGCTGTGATTCGCTTTGACAGTCATGTACGTCTGCCTCGCTCCCACCCCCGTCCGGATGCAGAACGCTTCCAGCTCCCAGAACGTTCCCGGGGGCCCGCTGCAGGCTTCCCCCCCCCCCCCCCGCACCGCCAGGGCAGCCCCGGCCTGACTTCCGTCACCGTGGATTAGCTTGGCTGTTCTGCAGCGCCCCAGAAACGGAAGGGCACGGCGTGTGCTCCTTTGTGTCTGAGCCCGAAGACTCCCTTCTAAATCTAATAAAAGAGGAGAGGGGAGCATGCCCTATTCTTAGAAAGAGAAAACTGTAATCCTGGGGCAGGTCCCCAGGGCGTGCTCAGTGCCACTGGGAGGGGGACCTGTGCTGGGGCTGTGGCCTTGGGCTCAGAGGCTCACTGACTGTCACAGGACCTCCCAGCCTCCCTGGGGAGCCTTAGCCACTCCTGATTCTTACCTGTGAGGAGACAGAGGTCAAGTTGCTCACCGCAGGTGGCTCAGTGAGGACATAGGGCTGGGGGCTGCAGTTGGGTGTGACCTTCGGGCTGGGTGGGGAGCGGTCCCTGAGGGGCACGGGGAAGGGCAGGTGGCAGAGGACCATGGCTGGCCCCTGGCTCTGGGAGAACAAGGGAGTCACCAGGCTGGCCCTGACCTTGCTTTCCCGGCTGCCCCAGGCCTCAAGGCAGAGGAGTGACTCCCCCATTTTCTTGCTGTGCAGATGGAGGCCCGGACTCCGGGCCGAGGCGATAGTCTCCCATGGGCTCATAGGAGGCCCCGGGGGGTGGGTGGCGCAGACAGACAGCTGCTAGGGCCCCTGGTTTCCAATGGAGCCAGTGCCTGGCCCAGCCACTTCCCCTGTGGTCACTCGGCACGGCCTTCTGGGCCAGGGCGCCGGGCTGTGGTCTCAGCGCCTGTCCAACAGCTTACCCCAGGGGGCCGTGGGGAAATTTAATCAATTGCTGAAAAACAAAAATAAGTTGGCTGCCGACCAGCTGTGAAGCTGTTTATGGCCTCAGAGACGGTAGCGTGGAGGCCTGGCTACGCTGGGACCTGGCTCTGCCCGTGCAAAGTCCGGGGCGGGAGGGGGGTTGGGGCCAACGGGGGGCGCGAGGCTCCACATCCAGAGTCCGGCATGAGGAAAAGAAGTCGGTAGAAGGACCGAATGGGGTGGTGTGAGCCTCTGGGTGGGGGCCTCTCCTCTCCTGGAGATGCAGTTGGTTCAGTGGGGACAGTCGTGAGGTCTGCTCTGCCTGCCGGAAAGGCCAGGCCCCGATGCTGGGTGCCGGGGTCGGGGGAACGCGGGGCTTGGGGCCGCCGCCGCCTCTTTCCTCTGTTGATTTGGTCAGTGCACATCCTGGAACATGTGGTTTTGCTCATCGTGAAAAATCCTTTCCCATGTTGGGGAGCAGAGGGCATGAACCGTAAGATCTTTCAGGTTTCCCTGCCCGGACGACCCGGCAGGGGGCTCTCCTCCTCCTGGGCTACAGGGGAGGGACGGCAGCTCCTTCTGCCCCCGAACCTCCTCCTGGTTCTTCCCTCCCACTTGGCTCAGGCCAAATAGCTCAGCCCTGTGTGGCCACTCCATTCCCGCCAGTCGTCTGGTCAGACAGCCTCGTTGTCCCCAGAGCCCAGCCCCTCCCCCCATCGCCGGAACCACGAGGCCTCTCCGCATCAGCCCGGGCACCGTGTTTTAAAGTCTTGATGTTTTCTGGTTGAAAAGTAACATTCGTGATCACCCTCGAAAGGACGACACCCCACAAAATAACAGTAAATAAAATCCACCAGCGATGTGGCCGCCCAGAGGTGACCACGCTCTCCTGTCCCCTCTGCTTGCGTTCAGATCTGGGTTGGCACGACTCCTTCATCGCGCGGGGGCCCTGCTGCGCCTGACCTCCACCGCCTGCCAGGCGTTTCCGCCCCCAGCCCTGCCCCAGAGCCCGGTGCCCTCGCGGGCCCTTTTCGCTGTTCTCGGGTTGTGGTACGGACGGTGCCGCAGGCCCTTTTCTGCGGGTTTGGGTTTTGCTGTGATCGCGGGGCCTCCGTGACCCTCCCCAGCCAGGAATCCGCCTGTGTGTCCAGCGGCTGCTTCGGGCTGAGCTTGCAGAGGGGAAACTGGCGGGTCACGGGGTCCCCGAGCCACACTGCCATCCAGGAAGCGCGGGCCGGGCACAGTCCTCCCGGAGGCGGGGGCCTTGCTGCAGCCGCGCTGAGCGGCCAGCCTTCTCCCCTCTGGAATCTTCTTCAGGTCACCCGTCTCTCCCGGTTGTTGCCGAGGTCTGGGTGTTTTTTTTTTTCTTGACTTAGATGCCTTTCAGTGAACTTAAATGAGGCATAGCCTTTGCCTTGTATGGCTGTTTTAGGTTTCGGGAAAATCAAGCAGGGGCTCCCGAGCGTTCCTGTGACTCTGCTTGCCCTCCTGACACGGCTTCCGCTGTGATTAGGACGGGCCGTCTCCTGTTGTGAAAGGCACACGGGAGGGCCGGGGACCCACAGCCTTGCTCGCCCACTTGGCTCACCACCTGCTTTTGTGTGACTGTTTTTGCAGGGTTGAAAAGAGACTCACAAGAAGAATGTTCTGTGACATGGGAAAAGGATAGGGAATTCGAATTTTGGTGTCCCTACATGAAGCCTGGCCCACAGAGGCGGGTCCCTTAGAGCACACGTGTGCAGACCCCGCCGGAGACCAGAAGGAAGACTGGGAATGGGCCAAAGATAGCCGCTGGGGACATCTGCGTGTGTTTCCTGCCAGGCTTTTGTTCGGGGAGGCTCTTGTTTGTCTTGTGGCTGGGCCCCTGCTGCACGGAGAGCGTGCTCTTTGCACGAGGCTGCCCCGTAGACGGCGACGGGCTCCGCGCTGTCCCAGCGTCCAGTGTGCACGGCGCACGTGGGCCAGCCTCATTCCCGTCCATCCCGGCTGCAGCAGTGACCCTGTGCGCTCTGGAGGTCCCCCTGGCCCTTGGACCAGCCTGTCCTTCCACAGAACCTTTCCTCTCACCTCTGCTCCCCACTGCTTGTGGGGTGCATCGTGTCCCCGAAAAAGACATGTTGAGGCCCCGGAACCTGTGAATGGGCCCTAACTTGGAAACAGGGTCTCTGCCGGTATAACCGGGTTAAGATAAGGTCCTGGAGTCGGGTGGGCCCTGAGTCCAATGACTAGTGACCTTTATAAGAAGGAAATGGAGACCCAGAGACGCAGGAGAGGAGGCTGTATGAAGACAGGCAGGGGTTGGAGTGGTGAAACCACAGGCCAAGAAACATCTGGGGCTTGCTGGCAACCACCAGAAGCTGAAAGAGCCAAGGACATCTCCGGAGCCTTCAGGGGGAGCGTGGGCCTGCCAGCACCTGGGGCTTTTACTTCTGGCCTCCAGAACCGTGGAGTCCATTTCCGCCATTACGAGGCCCTCCCCAACCCCCATTTGCTCTGATGTGTTCCGGCAACTTTCTCCTGCATCTCGCCTGCTCTCTGAACCCACGGGACGGTGCGATGGAGGCCAGCTTGGTCCGGAGGGACGTGGGCAGGCAGGGAGGGTGTTGAACTTGCCATGCCTGTGACATTGGGCCATCCCTCAGGTCTGCTCTTGTGTTCTGAGAACGCCCGCTGCCAGGAAGGCTGTGCCCTGGCCTGGCCTGTGGTCCATGCCCCGCGCTTGGCCCCAGGACAGGGGCGCTGC
The DNA here is from genome assembly GCF_922984935.1 of Meles meles. Classification (NCBI taxonomy): domain Eukaryota; kingdom Metazoa; phylum Chordata; class Mammalia; order Carnivora; family Mustelidae; genus Meles; species Meles meles. Next base: position 4,555,219 of record NC_060073.1, on the reverse strand, counting down.
CCTTCTTTCCTGTGCTGGTGTGTGCAGGGAGGAGAGGGAGAGGTCAGGAGTCCGCCCGAAGGAGGCTCCAGGGACGGCTGCCCAGCCGGCGAGGGGAAGGTTTCACTTTCCTTGGCAGTCCTGTGGGGCAGGCTGTTTGTTTGAACAACCCCAAAGAAAGCCATTTGGCCCAACTGCTAGTTTCTAACCAATTTACTTCCCTGGTGTTTAAACAAACCCCTACCCAGAATCCGCGTCTGGTCCCAGGGAAGGGGGTGGCCTCCCCTCTCCTGGCCCGGCCCAGTGCCTGACACCCGCCCAGGGGGCCCGAGGCCAGGGCTGCCGCTTAGACCTGGCTGCAGACAGCCCTGGAGGTCCCCGGGGAGCGGGAGCCTCGGCGGAGCCCAGGCAGGGGGTTCTCTCCCTGCAGCTGCCCCCCCGCGGCCCGGTCCTGGACAGAGAGCTCCTGCCCACTGTGCATCAGGCGGCAGCTGGGCTGGGGCTCTCACCCGCGGTCCCCGTCTTCCAGGCCAAGCTCAAATAAAACTTCAAAGGCTCTGCGGCTGAAGGGGTGTCAGACAGCCCCCCCGGAGTCAATTATCACCTACAGATTTATCCCAGCATCTAATTACTGCCTTAGTCACAGAGACTTAGAGACGCTGATAATGGGGTTCCCTGGCCGTGGGGTGTGCTGGAGGCTTTGTATTGACCTGGATAATGGAGGGCGGGGGTCCCTGATGGCTCTGTGCCCCTCGGGGATGCTCCGTCGGAGTCTAGTACACGGTCACAGCCGCACAAATCTGAGGTTCTTGGAGCCGGAGGCCAGGATCCCCCCCGTCTCAGCGGGTCCCTTTACAGGCCCACCTGTAACCCCAAGTCTCCTTCCCAGCACCCGTTCGTGGACTCTCTTCCTCCCCAAGGGGCTCTGCCCTGTGTGTGTGGGACCCCAGGAGCACCGGCGGGGCCGGGGGCATCCTGTGCCTGTCCACCCCCGCCCCCAGCTACTGGTCTAAAGTATGCCACAGAGAGACCTGGTCGGGGGCCGAGCCAGTCGCCCGGCGGCGCGCCAGCCCCAGGCCTCCTGCGTGTGCCATCTGGCGGGAGCCGAGTGTTTGCGGGACCTTTTTTCTCCACTTGCTCCTGTGGGCCCTTGCGTGGGGAGCTTGACCTCTCTGTGCCTTGAGTTCCTCATCAGTAAAGTGGGGCGTAGTCGTACCTCTGGGATGGCGTGAGGCTCACACTATTTTAGGTGATTATGTCTGGAGGAGCCCAGGAACAGGGATGGGGAAACAGGTGCTAGACGTGTTTTGTGGGGCACCCGGGGGGCTCGGTCATTCAGGCGTCCGACTCTTGATTTTGGCTCAGGTCATGATCTCAGGGTCGTGAGACTGAGCCCCACGTCAGGCCCTGTGCTTAGCAAGCAGTCTGCTTGGAATTCCCTCTCCCTCTCCCTCTGCCCCTCCCTCCCGCTTGTGCTCTTTCTCTCTCAAATTAAAAAAAAAAAAAAAAATCTTAAAAAAAAATGTGTCTTAGGGCAGAGCATTGGTTCCCCTCGGGGACCGGTGTTTTCTCTGGGGAGGAAGTACTGCTTGAGGTCCAGTTTGACACACTCCCTTCTGCTTTGCACGGTGAGCTGCCCCGGCCTCCGCTCGGGAGCCTGACATCTTCGGATGGGTCTGTAGACGCCCCCCTGGGACGGGGCTCTTCCCGGCCGTGCCCTGGAGGGGCAGCCCCCGTCCCTCCATCATGGGAGATGAAGCCAGAGCCTTTCCCGGAGTTTGGCTTTATGGTTCCCTTGATTTCAGAGCCAGACAGAAACTCACACACCAGCAGGTTGGGCTGATTCTTCACTCTAAATGGGGAGACTAGAGCCTGGAGAGGGTTGGAGACCTGTCCAGAGTCACACAGAGGCTTCTGCCCTGCGTTCTCCCTGCTTGTCTAAGGATGTGAGCACCTGCCCTGGGTGTGGCCCCGGGGTCTGCAGAGAGCCGAGGGGGCATGTGCACAGACGCATCCCAGTGAAACGTTAAGTGTGGTGCCCATGCAGAGAGAGAGAGAGAGAGAGAGAGAGTGTGTGTGTGTGTGTGTGTGTGTGTGTGTGGCCAGCCCATCTGCTGGGGTAAGGGTGGTAGGAAGGCTTCCTGGAGGAGGAGGGAGAGGTGTGGGACCTGGGCCTTGAAGGACAGGTGGGATGTCAACCGAACATTTTGGGAATGGAGCCCCGAGGAAGACAATTTGTTAAAATTCAGAGTTCCCCTCCTCTCCTTCCAATGCACACCATATCAGGGCCAAATCTGAATTTGGGTCTTGGAGTTTCCAAAGCAGTCAGGACTTGGGGTGCCTTCTGGGCCCTGCCTGCCTCAGTTTCCCAGCCCTGGGCTCAGAAAACTATTGCTGTAGTGTGTCGCCCTCTGGTGGAGGAACTGGGTGATGAGCACCTCGCAGCGGGACAGTGAGGATCCACGTCCCACCCTTACCTGAAATGCAGGGCAGGGGACCCCAGGTGGACTCTGCAAGGCACCGGGCTCCGAGGGCTCTGCCGCTGTGGCAAGAAGTTGGCACCAGGCGCTGGAGGGAGTCTGCTGTCTGAAGGCTGTGACTTGACCAGGCAGCGGCTGTGGAGCTGGGCCTGGGGGTCCGAGGTTGACGGATGTGCCTGGCTGGTTCTGTCCCTGTCCCCACCCTGTGTTGCTACATAACGTGAGGCCGGTCCTTCCCTATTCTGGGCCTTTCATCAGACAGGGCAGGTGGACCCAAAGTTCCAGAAGGGGTCTCTGGGCCTAAACTTGGTTCTACGGGTCCTTGAGACCAGAAGGGGCCAGAATGAATGAGGGGACAAGGACCCAGCTCTGGGGAAGGACACACAGCCTCCAGGGGCGTCCCGGTCAGGGTTGGGGGGTGCCGTGAGGCTCCCTGTGCTGTTAGCCCTGGAAGTTCCTACAAATCCCAGCAGGGAGGGTCCAGGGCGGAGTCGAGATGTTAACCCTGCTGGGACAGCAGAGGGAGCCCTGGGCACCCCCCCCCGCCCCCCGCCACTCGCCCTTGTCAGTGAGAGAGTCACGTGGGAAGGAATCGGACCGGACCGTGCAGTGACCCGTGCTGTTAGGTGGCATGAAGCTTCCTTGGAGGGGTGAGCGGGGCCCGGGGGGGCGCCTCATGGAGAAGCGGCATCTGAGCTGAGCCGTGAAGGGGGAGCACAAGGAAGGTGCGGCCCAGTGGGGGCTTTGAGAGGTGTGGCTGCCGGTGGCGGTCTGGAGCCCGGTGCTTCAGTGGGACCCTCATCTGGAACTGGTTTGTGGCCGGGAGAGGAGCTTGCAGGGGCGAAGGGACAGAGTGTGAATGAAGCAGCTCTTCCGTGGTGGTGGAGGTCAGGTGGCTGTGTGGCTTTCCGCTGGTTGCTTGACCTCTCTGTGCCTACATGCTCTCCTCGATACTATGATGATACAAACAGTGCCGGTCTCCTAGAGCCCTCACGGGGATGAGCTAGTGACCACGGAGGAGGGTCATGGCGAGTGTTACCTACGGTCACCCGTGGCTGCACGGAAGCTCTGACCCCGGGGGCCGGCTGAGCCCCTCCCTGCCATGCCCAGCGCAGGCCTGGTCCGCTGTCCTGCTGCCGGCCTCTGACCCCACCCATGTGCTCCCACAGGGGCCGAGGAGGTGCTGCTGCTGGCCCGGCGGACGGACCTGCGGAGGATCTCGCTGGACACGCCGGACTTCACTGACATCGTGCTGCAGGTTGATGACATCCGACATGCCATAGCCATCGACTACGACCCGCTGGAGGGCTACGTCTACTGGACGGACGACGAGGTGCGCGCCATCCGCAGGGCGTACCTGGACGGGTCAGGGGCACAGACGCTGGTCAACACCGAGATCAACGACCCCGACGGCATCGCGGTCGACTGGGTGGCCCGCAACCTCTACTGGACGGACACGGGCACCGACCGCATCGAGGTGACGCGTCTCAATGGCACCTCCCGCAAGATCCTGGTGTCCGAGGACCTGGACGAGCCCCGGGCCATTGTGCTGCACCCCGTGATGGGGTAAGTGGTCGGGGGGTGGACCTCCTCCCTGGTGGGGGGGGGCTGGGAGCCAGGGCACCAGAAGTGAGAGATACTAGCGGTTCTGGAACTTTCGCCGGCATCAGAATGCCCCGGCGGAGGCTTGTTAAGGTGCAGGTGGCTGGACCCCTTCCCGGAGTTCTGATTCAGGAGGTCTGGGGCGGGGCCTGGGAACATGAATTTCTCACAAGCTCCCCGCAGTGATGCTGCTGCTGGTCCAGGGCCCAGACTTTGCGAAGCTATGACATCGTGTACGTGTGTACAGGGCCTGGAGAGCTGGGGGGAGTCATTGCTTTCCATGGGCCTCACCCTTCTCACCTGTGAAATGGAATGGTTCACCAGGGTGGTTTCTAGGCTGATGACGGGATGTACTTAATGACGTACCGGCCGGGCCTTTTCTGAGCATCACACACGGTGAATCTTTACCTGCTCCTCTCTCCCCCGGAGGTGGGTACAGTTGTACAGGAGAGGAAGCTGAAGCCCAGAGAGGTTAAGGGACTCACCTAAGGTCACACAGCAGGTTGCTGGGATCAGACCAGGCAGTGTGGCTCCTACTTTCCATTTTGGGATTCGGTGAAAACGGCTTGTCCGTCGATGTAGGAGCCTTTCTGAGAACCTCTGCGGCTCAGAGCGGGGTCGCAGCCCCCTTCCTGGGGGCTCATGACCAACAACGGGAAAGTGGCGGGAGCGGGGAGGAAGAGTTGGAGCTCTTGGCGGTGGAGCCGGGGCTGCAGGGGGAGCCTCTGGCCCTCCGTGTGGGATGCCGCGTGGTATCCCGGAGACAGCCTGGAAGGGAGACCTGGGAGCTGTGCCTTGTGGGGACTAGCAGAGCCACAGTGGTTTTCACCGTGGTCCCTGGCAGGGGCTGTCAGGTGCTGCTCAGAGGCGCTGAACCCACGGTGACCCGCTCAAGGTGCCTGCTGGCTGCACTTTGTGCCCAGGAGCCCTTCGGCGCTTTGAGGAACGTTCCGCTCCACATGGGCCCCTGCCCGGTGCTCGGCCCATGGGTCTCCCAGCACATCGGCCGTCCACCCACCTGCAGGACAGGAGAGGGGTCCCACGTGCCTCCTTTAAGTCCCAGGACGCCGGGTCGTGAAGCCCTTGCTGTGGGCACCCATGCTGTGGCGCCCCTGGTCCCGTGGTGGGGGGGCTTGGTGCTCACGTGGGCAGGGAGCCAGCACTGTGTGAGCGCGCTGCAGGATGGGGAGGGCGTGGTCCTCAGCCCTGGGCGTGCGGCGGGGACGGGACGGACAGCGTCAAGGATGTGTGCTTCCTCTCCAGCCTCATGTACTGGACAGACTGGGGGGAGAACCCCAAAATCGAGCGCGCCAACCTGGATGGGCAGGAGCGGCACGTCCTGGTGAACACGTCCCTCGGGTGGCCCAACGGCTTGGCCCTGGACCTGCAGGAGGGAAAGCTGTACTGGGGAGATGCCAAGACGGACAAAATCGAGGTGAGTCCTCCCCGCCGGTGAGCGCTGGTTCCCGAAGCTGTTTGATGAAGGTTGTGCTGCTTGGTACAGCCCGGCGGGCCCAGAGCCCCTGGAGCCCGTGACGTGTACCAGGCAGGCAGCGGACGGATGCCTGTGCTCTGCTGGGGATTTTTTAAGATTTTATTTTTTTAGAGAGAGAGAGAGCGTGTGCACTCCTGTGTGTGTGTGTGTGTGTGTGTGTGTGTGTGTGTGTGTATGTGTGCGCGTGTGAGCCAGGGGGTGGGCAGAGGGAGAGAGAGAATCCCAACAGGCCCCACACTGAGTGCAGAGCCCGATGCGGGGCTTGGTCTCATGACCCTGAGATCGTGACCTGAGCCAAAATCAGGAGTCGGACGCTTGACCGACTGAGCCCCTGTGCTCTGCTGTTTGGCCAAGTAGGATCCTTGAAAAAATAATCTATTATGATACGTTTCCGACGTGCAAGAGGCCCGTAAGGAGCCGTGTGGCCGAGTGAACGCCGTCACAGGGCACTGCGCTCGTGTGAGAGGTTGTCAGGGGCAGCTGGATGAAGGACACACGGGAGCTTCTCGAGTGACTTCTTGTGTGCCTTCTACTATTTCAAAATGCAAAATCTCTGTTTTTAAATTGATTTCTTTATTTGAGAGAGCGTGCGTGCTCGCCGGCTAGCAGGGGCTGGGGGAGGGGCAGAGGGAAGGGGGGGGAGAGAATCCCAGGCAGACTCCCTGCTGAGCACGGAAGCCCACGCAGGGCTCGATCTCACGACCCTGAGATCATGACCTGAGCCAAAATCAAGAGTGTCGGTTGCTTAACCAACGGAGCTACCCAGGTGTCCCTTGAAACACAAAATCTTAGTGAAAACTCACATGCACGTGCCCTCCATGCAGCGTAAGACAGAAAATCTTACCAACATGGTTGCAGCCAGAGGTGACCACCCTTCTGAATCTGGTGACGTGTTCCCAAGGCGGTTCCTCTTGCCAGGTGGACGACTCCCGGAACGGCGCGTCATCCTGTTCGGCGTGATTGCGTGTGATTAATTTAAGCGATGTCCAGTTGTGTTCTTTGGCAACTTGCTCTTGGCCCATGGGTGCACTTTCTGGAGGTGCTCTCGAGACCGTCGTTCAGTTTGTCCTCATAGCAGGGAAGTCCCCGACGTATGTGCCCGTCCTCGGTGTGGACGCCTCCCCTCAGTGCTGGTCACATCACTACTTATGGACAACCCCAGCTGGGGGTAAACGTCGCTCCTCTCTTGGCTTCGGGGGGAGCCCCCACCAGGCAGCTCGCCGGGGGAGGGCGGGAGCAAGGAGACCGGCGCGCATCTGGGTTGCCGGGTTTCATGCCATGCTCCTGTAAGGGGACTCCGGGCTGGCAGGTGCCTCTCCTGCCCAAGTCGCTGTCCGAGTGGCCAGTTCCTGCTGGATTCCCTACAGACAACCCTATTGCTAAAGGGAGTTTCTCTCGAGCCTCTGAGCCTAAAGGCACGACCCTTGTTTCCCGTGGGGTCAGCCAAGAAGGCTTCGCCCATGGACCCCACCCGCCCATGGGAGCAGCCAGAGGGCTGGGGACCTGTGTGTCGGCTGATGCTGCCGGACGTGTAACAGGCGTGGCCCCGGGTACTCCCATGGTGAGGTGCTGGGCCCTTTACTGTGGGAACACACACATGACCCACGATGGCCGTTTTCACCATTTTAAAGTGTGCCATTCAGCGGCCTCGCCCACATTCACAGAGCTGAAGCACGGCAGCAACCACCGCTGCCCGTTCCAGAACGTTTTCGTCACCCGAGACCCCGTGCCCATTAAGCAGCCAGTCCTGGTCTCCTCTCCCCCCACCAGCCCCCAGCACCCACGGATCTTCTGTGGTCCCTGTGGGGTTGGCTGTCCCGGAGGTTTCGTGCGAGCGTGGTCCTTCGGCACGCAGCCCCCTGTGCCTGGCTTCTTCACGCGGCGTGGTGTTTTTGGAATTTATCCACACGGTTGCACCTGTCCTCGTTTTGTTTTTATGGCCGAGTGACGCTGGTTGTACGGAAAGACCGCACACTGTCCACCCGTCTGTTGATGGGCATTTGCGTTGTTCCCCACTCTTGGCTGCCGTGAGCGAGGCTGTCAAGGGCACCATGTGCAGGTTTTGTCTGTGCACCTGTCGTTAGTTCTCCGGGGCGCACACGGAGGCGTGGAACTGCTGGGCCACGTGGGGGTTTTACGCGTGGTTCACGGACGCGCTGTCAGAGGGGTCCGGTGTGCCCCGCTCCACGCTCTCTGTCCCTGGCAGTGCGCGTGTTCTCTCTGCACAGCCTTGGCCGCTGTAACGTTCCACGCCCTTTATCCTGACCGTAGCCGTCCTGCCGGGCGCTCTGGGGTGTCCCTGGCTTTGACTGGCATTTTCCTGATGATGGGCGAAAGGTTATTTGTCCCCCAAGGGTATTTGGAGGTATGTGGCATGGTCCCCATTCGTGGATGAGAAGCGGAGGTCCGGGGGGGCGGTACCTTGCTCGAGGTCATGTGGCAAGTGGGTGGGTTTTGATTTTCCACTTTTAGAACCAATCCTCGGACAAAGCCCTAAGACAGCATCAGGTTTCCAGACAGAATCTAAACGTGATTCTCTTGGTAACCACTAAGTGGAAGGGACAGAAGTCGGGAGGCGCGAGGCTGGGGAGAGGCAGGAGCGCGGTTTCAAGGGTAACCGACCGAGGAAGACGGTCCGTCACGGTCGCGTGAGGGGAGGGAGGGCCCGGAGTCAGGGACGGAGTCTTCACCTGCCCAGGGCCACGCAGGCAGACCAGGAACGCACGCGCGGAGTGTCTTATCTGTTTGGAGCGAATCCCCAGAAAGTGTGAAGAGAAACGCTGCAGAATTTGGGAATCTTTGATCAGGCCGACTTGGGAAACACAGTTGTCGGTGTTCTCAAACGACCTGCCTGAGGGTCCCTTTCTTTCCCCGCCTTGGCTCTGGTGGCACACACTTTGGGAATGCCGACCCCGGCGGAGCCCGTTGCTGACACATCCAGGGCTGACCCTAGCTGCGGGGTTTGTGCGGGGCACCCCTGAGCCCTGCCCCGGGGGCGGGGGGCAACGCTGCGGACATGCACGGACGTGGAGACCATCCTCCACGTAAGCTCAACGTGTCTTCTCCCCGCAGTGGGGACGCCCCAGGCGAGTGTCGTGCTGGCTTCTTGGACTCTAGCATTCTTTTCAGTGGGGACATACTCCAGACACAGGTGTGAACATTTGGGAAGTGGCCCAAGCGCGCTAGGGGCCTTGTCTCCAAGTCCCTGCTGTGGCCTCTCGGCCCTCGCTCTCGGGCCCCGGAGTTTGCTGCCGTGCACCTGCGGAGCGCCAGCTCTGGTCCAGGTTCCTGGGCCAGCTCGGTACGTGTGCCCAACAGCTGTTCCCTGCTGTGCCCCTCAGGACCACGCTTTGGATCAGGCCACAGGCTTCGTGCTGACGGTCTTGGAGGATCCCCGGGGCTTCCAGGGGAACGGCTGAGGGCCCAGGGGCTGTGTTTACTTTCCAGGTTCCAGGTGGGAGGGGTGGTCCGGGGAGGTAGAAACCAGGCTAGGGCAGCAACGGGACATGCTCCTTCCAGTGGAGACGTTTCCCAGAAGTCATGCCCAGGGACAACGGAACGGCCAGGCCCAGTGCTAAGGAGCCCGAGCGCTGGCCTCGGGCCTGCCTCGCGCAGTTGCCTTTGATGCGGAGGAAGGGTTTCGTGCAGCCTGGCAATGCGCACGGCCTGGCTCTGGACGCAGAGGGAAGGCTCTGGAAGAAAGGAACTGCAGACAGTGATAAAGTGGCTGTTCCTTTGAAGAGGTAACCGGGCTCCCGTGTCACGCCCACCAGGCCCCCGAGGAGGACTTTATAGGGCAGCTGAGGCTAATCCCTGGATGACCCGGGAGAACAAAGGTCTGGAAGGGCCGGACTGGTGACACGGGGCTTCGTCTGGACGGCATTAGCGGCACGTAGATGCGACTTACGGGACAGGCCAAATTGCGGGCGAGTCTGGGCTGCCCAGCAGGTGGGCCCTCCTGCCGGCCTTGTCTGTGACAGCTGTCCTGCACATCAGGGTCAGCCCAGCCCCTCGGCTGGCCCGCTGGCTGCCACCATGACCGTTGGGAGTTGCGGGGTGGCTCCCGCCGGGGGGGTTGGCTCAGGCTGCTCCCTCCGGGCTCACTCTGGAGGCGCCCCGACTTCCCTCCTGCGGGCTGGAGCCACGTGGGGTGCGTGGGGGCTGAGGTCCATGGACACAGCCCCCGATTCCCCTCTGTGTCCCCACAGCTGCCTCGGCTGTACGTCCCACCCTCCTGGGCTAGGAATTCCCTGGGACACCTCCTAACTCATCCTCCCGACTCTACAGCCCTGGGGCCCAGCCCTTCCCAGGACCCCAGCCGCGCCCTCAGGACCGACCTCTGGGGTCCCCACGGCCACCATTGGTTGTGTATCCCCCCCCGACCCTGCAGGGCTCCCCACCCCAAAAACACTTGCCCTCCTCTCCGACCTGCTGCACACTTTAGGTCTCGGGTCACAGGGGTCAGCCGGATTCGTAAAAGCCCCTAGGACTTGCTATCTCCCTGAGCTGTCTCTAACCAGTGGCCGCTGGGGCCCCGCACTTCTCTGTCCACTCTTGGCAGGCGCCGGGCCCTTCTTGCCTCTGTCCCTGCTGCTTGGCAGACACCAGGCTCGTGACGGCCCAGCGTGGGCCCCCCTTGTCCCCCCATCCCGGGCAGCTCCTTCCCTCCCGAGTGCCCTCCGAGCCCCTCCCTCCGAAGCCCAGAGTTCCCCTTGCCACATGCCCCAGTCTCCTGCATGGGGACGACTCGCCTTCTCCAGAACGCTGACATCCCGGTTCCCCCCTGGAGGCCACATCTCCCGGCCGGAAGCCGCAGCGCCTTCGAGACCCGGCCAGTGCTCATGCTCCGGATGGGCCGCCAGGTCCCCAGCACCATTACCGTTACCATCTCACTCATTTGTCCGTCGGTCTCATCTCCCAGAGCAGACAGCAGTTCTCTCTCGGGTCCGGCTTGGGGTCAGAGGTCTCCGTGCTGCCGGTGGCCGGGGACTCAGGCCACACCAGGTCTGTATGGAGAGCACCGGCTCCCACACTCTCTCTGTGGCTCCCACACTCTCGCTGTGGCTCCCACTGGCCCCTTTCCCACGGCTGCTCAGCAGGTCTCTGGACAGAGCTCCCATCACGGCCTCCCAGCCCCTTCTGCACCCCCCAGCGAGCACCTGTCCCTTCCAGGCGTCCACGGACGCCACCCCATCTGGAAGAGCAGCAAGGGACAGACCTGTGGCCCGACGGGGTGGATGTTCAGGAGGGGAGATAGACACGGGGGGACGGGACAGTGGCAGCACGTTGGAGGGACGTTGAGGAGAGAGGATGGGGTGTGGGGGGTGGGACGGCATCCTAGCTCCCCGGACAGCGCCTGAGCTGATTTTCTAGCCGCGTGTGTCCCGAAGCCCTGCCTTCGCGGACTTGTTGTGCAGATCCTGTTGCCTTCTGCTTCCAGAGTAGAGGGAGGAATCGTGCCCCTTAGCAGTGCTGACAGGGACAAAGCGTTTAGACAGCCGGGCACACACATCGTGACGCCTGTCCCTGGAGGGCGGTTTCAGCCGACGCTGAGTTGAAGCGGGGACTGGTCCTGCCCCTTTGAAGTCCTGAGCTCTTTGTGAAGCTTCGTCCTTGGCTGTTTCCCTCCGGGATGCTTGGACTTGTGGATGGACCAAGCCGAGGTCTCACAGGCCAATCCGGGCTCTTTAGCCTGTCCCTCTGGCAGGGGGACTTGCTGCTGCCGCCCCCCCCCCCCCCCCCCCCCCCCCCGCCCCTGAACATCTGGGCTCTCTGGGGCCCCCTGCTGTCTCACTCTGGCCAGGGCAATGGAAGCTGGTGGGTCCTGCCCCTGACACCTGCCGTCGGGGCAGAGTACCCGGTCCACACCGTGTGTGGGGACAGGGTGGACTGAGAAGTTACGTATATATCTGTCTCCTTGCCCCGGACACGGACTGGGTTGGCGGAGGGGACTTCTGGCACAGCCAAGATAAATAGTCGGCACGAGAGTGATGGCTGTCAGGCCGGGTGACTGGGTGTCCCTCGTCCCCAGGGGCTTCCGGGCAACTGAGCGGTGTGTGTGTGCCCCCAAGTGCGTGTTTAAGATCTCGTTTATTACGTGGAACAAAATAACCAGGGCGGGGCGCCTGGGTGGCTCAGTGGGTTAAGCCTCTGCCTTTGGCTCGGGTCATGATCTCAGGGTCCTGGGATCGAGCCCCGCATCGGGCTCTCTGCTCAGCGGGGAGCCTGCTTCTTCCTCGCTCTGCCTGCCTCTCTGCCTGCTTGTGATCTCTGTCTGTCAAATAAATAAGTACAATATTAAAAAAAATAATAACCAGGGCAGCTCTAATTTGGGGGGTTACGTCTGACCAGGGCTTACGCAGGCCGGTTTTCAGACTTTTAAATGATTAGGGAGAAGAATCGAAAGAAAAACGTTATTCCGTGATGCGTGAAGATGACACGAAAGCCAAATTTCGGTGTCCACGGAGTTGTTTTTGTTCCTTGCATGCACGCACACACAGCCTTGCTCGCTTGCTTACACGCTCCGACAGCATGTGTTCCTGAGGGTTCCGTCTTCCTCTTCTCCCAACCTCACCTGTTCGGCCACGAGCCCAGGATGAGACCCCACCCATGGGCAAGTTTTGTGCGGAGCGTCCTCTGAGGGCCGGTGCCCAAACCGTTTGGAAGGCTTAGTCCATCCCCTGCCACTTGCCGCTAACCAGCGGGGCCAGCCTGGTGCCCCGGAGATGAGCGCAGCGATCGGTACAACCTGAGCTCCTCCCTCCAGGTGAGGCGGGCAGCGCCCCCGCTCTGGGTACAAGGGTGTCCCCCAGTCTCGCGTTCTGGCCTGGGGGCGCCTTGGAACCCCAGCGGGGAGCTGCTTCCAGGATCCATAGAGGGCCGGCGCCTCCCACTTCCGTGTGAATTGCCCCAGATTGGGGGTCCAGGTGCGTCTTTGGTTAAGTTGCCTGGATGACGTCAGCTGCTCCCCTCAGTTGCAGGTGGAGAAACTGAGGTCCCCGGGGCACGGGGGCTTGCTGGGCCCCTCCTGGGTGACCCGGCAGTTTTGTCCTGTGCTGTCCTATGGCACCATAGACGGACCCAAGTCTCTTCTGTTCAGCGTGAATCTGATCTGTTTTCTGTTCTCACCACCTGCAAAACCGAGTGTCGCTTTTCTGCGGAGCTGGAAACACCGTCTGGCTGCAGGGGGTCTGCTGGGACTTGTGCCGCTTTCATCCTGGCCCGAGAGCCGGAGAAGCTCCATGTTGTGTTTTATCGAGTCTCGCTTTCAGCACCAGCGGCTTCAGGATCATCTGTCATCGGAATCCCGTCGTACCCCGTGTGTGTGTTTCCGTCGGTGACGGCGTTTTTATGTCTGACAGCAGTTTTTCCTTTGTGGCTTTTGTGGTTAATGCTTTTCATCAGCACCGGTCCTTCAAGAGAAAGAGCTAGCTTTCACATCTCAGAGTAAAGGGCCGCTAGTGTGGGGGCGTCGAAAAGCATCTGAGAGTTACGGGCTCAGACTCAGGGCCAGAAGGGCCCTCCGAGGTCATCTGGGCCTGACCAAGCAAGGCATCGGTCCACAGACCAGGGCGCGGTCTTGCCCAGGGGCCCCGGGCGTCTGCGTCGAGCCTGTGATCTGACACCTTCCTGGCCGGCAGACGTTGCTAGAGAGCCTGCCCCCGTCTGAGCTCTGCACCTCGGTCCTGCTCATCGATTGGCAGCAGAAGGCAGAGTACAGCTGTCTGCCTTGCCTGGCCCTCTCAGTGCCGTGTCCGTACCCAGGTCGGGGAGGCTGGGGGGAGAGCCCTGAGCCAGCCCCACCACTGAAAATGTCGTTCGTCCAGCTCTGCCGGGAGCCACGGTCCCTGGCGTCATGGCATGGCCTCGCGGGGTGCAGGCAGAACGGAGCCTCCTAGGCATTGGGCCTGTCCCCGTTCCGGCTGCTCAGGCCCGTGGCCGGTTCATACCTGTGTCTGCCATCCCGCAGGTAATCAACGTTGACGGGACAAAGAGGCGGACACTCCTGGAGGACAAGCTCCCCCACATTTTCGGGTTCACACTGCTGGGCGACTTCATCTACTGGACCGACTGGCAGCGTCGCAGCATCGAGCGCGTGCATAAGGTCAAGGCCAGCCGGGACGTCATCATCGACCAGCTGCCCGACCTGATGGGGCTGAAGGCCGTGAATGTGGCCAAGGCTGTCGGTGAGTCTGCTCAGCCTCCAGCCGCCAGTGAGCCACGCGAGCGGCACCAGGAAGAAGCAGTGGGCTCGTGGCTGCCCTTCAGCCCAGTCCACGGGCGCCCACCCTGGGGATGGGCAGGGCGGGGTACGGTGAGATCTGGCGGAGGACAGCTGGGAACGGGCGTGGTGTCTCCGCCGGGGATATTGACGAGGTCGTGGTTGTGGACTGGGTGCTGCTGGCCGCAGTTGTCCCGGTCACGGCTGACGTTTGCCACGTGTCTGCTGTGCGCTCGGCTCTGGCTAGGTGCCGTGATGCCCGGAGCAACCCCATACACTAAAAACAGTATTCCCTCCTTTGCCCTGGGAAGGAGGAGGGACGCGTGGCCACGTTGCTGGTATGGCCGAGCTCGGGACTCACCATGGGTCTGCCTCAACCTCGTCACCGGGCTGGGCTGTGATGGCTGTCCAGTGTGGCCAGGCTGGACCTTCAGATGCTCACCTTGTTTTTTGTTTTTTTTTTTTTTAAGATTTTATTTATTCATTTGAGAGAGAGCATGAGGGGAGGGAGGGGCAGAGAAAGAGGGAGAGGGACAGGCAGACTCCCCGCTGAGCAGGGAGCCCGATGTGGGGCTGGATCCCACGACCCCCAGATCAGGACCAGAGCTGAAGTCACATCCTTAACTGACAGAGCAACGCAGGCGCCCCAAATACACAGCTTTTCTCTGAAAACCAGGATCTGCAAAAAGCAAGATTTCTCTCTTTCTGAAAACGATTCCAAATGCAGGTCATTAGGCTACGCAGGAGAGAGAGAGAGTAGCGTCCAGGTGTGGTGGGGGCGGGGCTGTGTGCCCAGCGGAGGGGCCTCTGCACCTGCAGCACCTGCACGTCGGAGGGGCTCTATAGACCTCTGCTAGAGGAACGAATGAATGAATGAATGAGTGAACAGGCAGCGAAGATCCTGGGCTTGGCCTCAGGTAGCTCCCAGCCTCCCCGTCTAGCCGCTGAGACCCTCCTTAGCGCTATGCCGGGCAGTGGCTGTAGCTGGGGTGGTGGGGATGCCTGGCTTTAACACACAGGGGAGGTCACTTGAACTTGGAATTGAGGGGGCAGGTGGGGGCAGGGTGGGCCAGGCCGAGGGGCAGCTGGGCAAAGACCCGGAGGTGAGGCCTTAGCCGTCCAGTGACTCGGGTTCCTGACAAAGAGGTGACAGGACCGGGAAGCTCCGTTTTGCCGTCACCTTTGAGAACCCGCGGATTATCTACCATGGTGGTGAGCCCCTGCGTGAGCGATGGTTTAGGTACACAAGAGAGAACCCAGCGGGTCGGAACAAAGACGTGTCCATGGGGCGTGTGCTTTCCAGTTGAGAGATTGGGTTCATCTCTCTGTCTCGTCTCAGGACTTACTGAGAGAGATGGGGAGAAGGATTCTCCTTTTAGCTAAAATACTTAACTCTACGTTAAAGCCACGTTCAACAGCGCCTCAGTAGCTAACGGAGAGGACCGGGGGGCCAAAACAAACGAACACCCTAAGTTTTCTGCTTCAGTGAGGAGGAGACCCCTTCCGTGCTCCTGGGCGAGTCTGAGTGTGTGAGCCGTCGGTGTCCGGGGGGCCACCGGGTGGTCAGTCCGGCCAGCAGGCCCGGAGTCCAGGCCCGGGTGCACGTGTGCATGCGTGTGTGTGTGTGTGTGTGCGCGCGCGCATGTCCGTTACCTCACATGGCATTCATACACCTGTGCCCCTCCCTGCCCGTGTCAGCTTCACCAGCCTCTCTGGGCTTCACTTCCCGTGACTAGAAAACGGGGGGGGCGGCTCCTGCCTCCCCGGCTGCTGGTCGGACGGACAGACTAAGTTCAAAGGCCCTGGGTCAGCCCGGGCGCAGAGCCAGCCACGTTGACATCTTTAGTGTCCCTTCCCCGTAGCAGGGGAGGACGACGTCCGTGTTGGTCATCCCCGCCCCCCCGCCCCGCCCGGTGTCCCCACGCGCTGTCTGTCTGGGACACAGCCCCGTGTGACCGCGGAGCCACGCACGCCTCTGTTGCGGGGCTGCCGAGCGCCAGAGCGGCTGTGCTCGTTCCAGGAACCAACGCATGTGCGGACAGGAACGGCGGCTGCAGTCACCTGTGCTTCTTCACGCCCCGCGCCACCAAGTGCGGCTGCCCCGTCGGCCTGGAGCTGCTGAGCGACCTGAAGACCTGCATCGTCCCCGAGGCCTTCCTGGTGTTCACCAACCGCGCCGCCATCCACAGGATCTCCCTGGAGACCAACAACAACGACGTGGCCATCCCGCTGACGGGCGTCAAGGAGGCCTCGGCGCTGGACTTCGACGTGTCCAACAATCACATCTACTGGACGGATGTGAGCCTGAAGGTACGGTCCGCGAGGTGGCCTCCGCCGGCGCCGTCTTGAAGGCTTTCATGGTCTTTTCAAAAGAGCTGTAATATTTAGGGGCGCCTGGGTGGCTCAGTCGGTCAGCTGTCCAACTCTCGATCTCAGCTCAGGTCTTTTTTTTTTTTTTTTTTTTAAAGATTTTATTTATTTATTTGACAGAGAGAAATCACAAGTAGGCTGAGAGGCAGGCAGAGAGAGAGGAGGAAGCAGGCTCCCTGCTGAGCAGAGAGCCCGATGTGGGGCTTGATCCCAGGACCCTGGGATCATGACCTGAGCTGAAGGCAGAGGCTTTAACCCACTGAGCCACCCAGGCACCCCTCAGCTCAGATCTTAATCTTAGGGTCGTGAGTTCAAGCCCCGCATTGGGCTCCGTGCTGGGCGTGGAGCCTACTTAAAAAAAAAGCTGTAATATTTATGGTAACGTGATCTACAACCTTAAAGTCTGAGCAAACTGTTTTAATAAACGAACATGAACGATTATCACGAGCAGATCCCCTAGACACAGATGGGCTTTGCTGGAGCGTTTGCGGATCTGTGAGACGTTCTGTTGTAAGTTGACATCGTCTTTGGCTTCGCTCCCTCAGCAGGGCCCACCTGCTTAGCAAATGCTGTCCCTATGCACCGCACGAATACACGGGGATACACAGAAGAGCCTTTGCTTCTTGTAAAGCAGGATTCTGCAAACCAGCTCATGGGCTGACCCCCTGGTTGTGTAAATAAAATTTTATTGGAGCATAGTGATGCCCATTTGTCTATGGGTTGTCCGCGCCTGCATTTGTGCAGTGACCCCAGAGCTGTGTGGCCCTCGGAGCCTGCGTGTTTACCCTGTGCCCCTTTATGGGAAAGCGTGCCAGGCCCTGTTCTGTCCCGGATGACCGAACTCGTTGATCTCATTCTCCCGATGGTGTTACACATGTCTTTGAGATTTTTCTGGTTCTGGAAGTCATGTGAGCTCACTGAAGAAAGAGGACAGGAGACAGAAAAGGATAAAGAAAAAAGTAAAAATAAACAAAAATCCCTCATCTCCCCTCAGCTGACGTTTCCAGGGAGCTCCCCATGTCAGTGCTGCTCATGGTCCCCGTCAGGCGCGCTAGAGGGTTCTGTGTCCTGGTGTCTTTCACTTAACAGTATAAGAGCTTGGGCCACCTGGGTGGCTCAGTCGTTGAACGTCTGCCTTTGGCTCAGGTCATGATCTCTGTGTCCTGGGATCAAGCCCCCTATCGGGCCCTCTGCTTGGCAGGAAGTCTGCTTCTCCCTCTCCCACTCCCTCTGCTTGTGTTCCCTCTCTCACTGTCTCTCTCTCTCTGTCAAATAAATAAAATCTTTAAAAAAAAAACATGTATGAGGTAACTGATACGCTCCTAGGAACTCTTTAGATGAGGGACGTAGTCTTCATAGATACTCCCTATTTTACGTAACCTGTTTCCTTCTTTTAAAAACGTGTTCGCTTCCAGCCTCTGTGTGGTTTCCATGACTCCTCATCTTTTGTACTTTTTATTAGTTTCCTGGGACAAAACTTCATGAAACTTAAATACTATCAAATCTTTTTTTTCCCTAAAAATGTTGTATTTTGCTACATTTCAAGCATTTATTGAAAAAACCCTTGCACATTGGCGATCAGGCGCGCGATGCGGTCAGTAGCTGCTCAGGGTGGCCGGGCGTCCGTCTCGTGGTCCGAGGTCTGCGGGAAGGCCGGTTCCTAACCCGTGGCCCTTGCCTCTTCCCCTGCTGCAGACCATCAGCCGAGCATTCATGAACGGGAGCTCCGTGGAGCACGTGATCGAGTTTGGCCTCGACTACCCGGAAGGCATGGCCGTCGACTGGGTGGGCAAGAACCTCTACTGGGCAGACACTGGGACCAACAGGATCGAAGTGGCCCGGTTGGACGGACAGTTCCGGCAGGTCCTTGTGTGGAGGGACCTGGACAACCCGAGGTCACTGGCTCTGGACCCCACCAAAGGGTAAGAGCCATTTTGCCCACCGTGTGTGTCCCCATCGCTCCGCCACTTCCGTACATCAGCCTGCGCGCGTGACAACCGTCGTCCTTGGGGGTGGCTGCCCAGCGGGCCCTCGCGTTAACAGCAGTCCCAGCCGCTGCCGGCTTTGAGGCGGCTGAGGCCAGCGGGACCCGTGGAGGTCTCTAGTTTATTTCACAGAGGGGAAACTGAGGCCCAGAGCAGCAGGGAGGAAGGGGGGGATGCTTGTCTCAGTGCAGCATCTGGGGGGGGTGGGGGACCTCCAAGGGGCAAGTGTCTCTGTCCCTGAATTTCCAGAGGAGGAAACGGAGCCGCAGAGAAGCTGAGTGACTCACCGAGCATCCTGTAAGCAGGGAGGGCAGAGCTGGGCTCCTTCCCTCGGCCCGTGTTGCTGGCTCTGAGGGCCCTGGACCCCGGCGAGCTCAGAAGGGGCTCCTTGCTGGACCTCCCAGGCAGGGTCCCACCTGCCTCACCAGGCACCTGCTCTTTTTGACCTGGCAGGAGCCTGGGGGCCCTGGGCATGGGGGCCGCGGGGGCCAGGGTTGAGGCTCCCTGTGCACCAGTCTTCTGTGCTGCAGACCCGGTGCCCGCCCCCCGGTGTATCAGAGCTGTGTACGCCGTACCCCAAGCGCTGCCTGTCGCACGCGGTCAGGGAAGGAGAGATTGCAGGATGGCAGAGCAGAGAGAAGGGCCCGGTTGTAACCAAAGGGCGAGTAAAACGCACACGGTTTGGGAACGGGGGCTCCTTCTGCGGAGCTGCTGAAGAAGAAGGGAGGCGGACCCTTTGGAGGCAGGAAAGCCGAGTAGGGATCCTGGCTCCGTAGAGCCTGCTGGCCTCCGATTCTTGTCCTCTGTCCCTTTTAAGTAAGGGGACAGTGTGTCCTGGCTTCCCCGGTCACCCTGGCGTCCTGTCCAGCTTGATTAGCGTTCGTGTCTGACAAGAGTGCCTCCCTGGAGTTCTCGTACAAGGTCACCGCATCTGTGCCCCCAGTCTGGGTCTGTAAACGGCTGTGTTTGCCCTTACCCTGCAGGTGAGCGCTGTGGGAGTTCAGGAGGCAGGAGGCAGCCCGGTGACGGCACCTGGAGGACGTGGGGTCGTAGGTGGCTCCCAGGGCGTGTCCCTTCTCCCGCTTCCTGGAGGGACGTCACCGATGTGGTTTCTCCAGAATGGAGAGGGCCACGCCGAGGGGACGGTGGTGGTTGTGTCCCCCTGCCCTGCCGTGAAGGTGGACGCGCCTGAGCCCGCCCTGCCCTCCCTGTGTCTTGCAGCTACATCTACTGGACTGAGTGGGGGGGGAAGCCCAGGATCGTGCGGGCCTTCATGGACGGGACCAACTGCATGACGCTGGTGGACAAGGTGGGCCGCGCCAACGACCTCACCATCGACTACGCTGACCAGCGGCTCTACTGGACCGACCTGGACACCAACATGATCGAGTCGTCCGACATGCTGGGTGAGGGCCGGGGGGGTCCTGCTGGGCGGGGGCATCCCTGGGCTGGGGGCCGGCTCCCTCTCCACCGCACTGTTCCTTCTGGCCTGCGAGCCCTGAAGCCCCACCGGAGGTGTGGACCCCCGCCGCCCCCCCGGCTGCTACTTCAGCTTTGTCTTCCTCTGGGGCTTGCCCTTTCCTCCCTGGTGCTGCTGTAGGCATGTCTACAGAGGCCCTGGGGACAGCGGTTTCCTGCACACCTACTAAGAACCAGGGCCCAGCAAAGCTTTGTGCTGGGACTCTAACATGGCGTAGGTTTTCACTGATGGGGAAACTGAGGCCCAGGGAGGTGCCAGGATTTCCCTGAGGTCGCAGAGTGCTGCCCAGATTCCACCGCCATCTGACCCGGGGCACCTACCCTCTGTAGGCCATTACTCTCGGATTCACTCATAGGTCACAAACGAGAGGCCACTCATAGGCCCCACATCCTAGGATCAGGTGAAAAAAAAATACCTCATTCCAGGTACCCCACCAGTGGGGGCAGGACACGCAAATCTAGGCTCTGTACCGCTAGAGGGAGTGGTTATCTCAGCTCTCTTACGTAACCAAGAGATAAGGCTGCCCCCTGCGATGGAGAGAACTTGATTCTCTGATCATGGCTGCCCCCTGTGATGGGCGTGGTTGTACCCATTTTACGGGTAAGAAAACAGAGGCATGGGCCGGCTGGATGGCTTGTCCCAGGTACCGTGTGAGCAGAGCCCGAGCTGGAACCCCGGTGTCCTGGCTTCTGCTCGGGGCAGGCCGTACCCGCCCTGCACGCTGCCTGTCTGGGTTTCTGAGTCCGCTGGCAAGGTTGGAACGTGTCTTCGAGTGAGCCATGCCAGCCCCCCGCAGTAGAATTACGAGAGGCCGGTGCCTGAGGAGGAAGCCATCCCTGAATGGCATAGTTGCAGGAAGTAATGACGCTCACCGACGGCCCCAGAGGGAAGATGCACTGGGGGGAAGTCAGTGCCAGAAACTTCCACGGCCCTGCTGTGTGCAGGTGGCCACGTTCCGTGGGCCTGGCTGTCACGCTGCCCTAGCACGCTCTCCGTTTAATGCCTTAGACATTCACGCACCGGGGGCCTCCCTCTGACGGCGCGGCCTCAGCCACGTTCCTTAACCCTCCTGGGCACTCGGCTCCCCAACACGGACGGCACCGCCTCCCGCAGCTGCCGTGGGGAGACTTGGGTGAGAGCTCTCCTCACCCAGGGTGGCCGGTGGGAGCCCGGGGCCCAGGGGCGCGTGCGTGAGCCTGTGTTTCATGGAAGCACTCGGGAGCGTCTTTATGTAATAACGGGCTTGTTTGTCATGGCAAAATAATGAACATGGGGCATTTCTGAAAACACAGAAACACAGGGAGAGAAAGTAATTGTTCATAATTTTCACCACCACATGATAGTCAATATTGATGTGTGAGCATGTTTTTTTCCTAGTCTCAGAATTTGTAATTTCTTTTAAGGTTTTAAATAATCTCTACCCCCAGTAGGGGGCTCAAACTCATGACCTGCAAGAGTTGCATGCTCCAAGGACAAAGCTAGAGGGCCCCGCCTTTAATTAATTTTTTTAAAAAAGTTTTTTAAAAGATTTATTGATTTATTCGAGAGCGAGAGAATGCACGTGCTCGAGCTTGGGGAGGGGCAGAGGGAGGGGGAGATTCTCAAGCAGACATCCCGCTGAGCACGGAGCCCAACACGGGGCTCGATCCCAGGACTCCAGGATCATGACCTGAGCTGAAGGCAGAGACTCCACCAACTGAGCCCCCAGGTGCCCCGTCCACTCTACCAGTGATGGGCACCCGAGTTGTTTCCCAGTTGCGGCTTTGCACACGTTGTACTCTGCTGGGGGGACACGCCTGGGCCCAGGGTAGGTGGCCTCTGGCTGCCGTTGCCCCTGCTTCTTTCCAAAGTGGGGGAACGCAGGTTCCCGGGCAGCCTTGAACCGGTCGGCCCCGCACAGAGGCCCGGCCGTACGTCGCTGATGCCGTAGGCGTGTGTCCACGCAGGTCAGGAGCGCGTTGTGATCGCGGACGACCTCCCGCACCCCTTTGGCCTGACGCAGTACAGCGATTACATCTACTGGACCGACTGGAACCTGCACAGCATCGAGAGGGCCGACAAGACCAGCGGCCGGAACCGCACCCTCATCCAGGGCCACCTGGACTTCGTGATGGACATCCTTGTGTTCCACTCCTCCCGCCAGGACGGCCTCAACGATTGCAGGCACAACAACGGGCAGTGCGGGCAGCTGTGCCTCGCCGTCCCCGGCGGCCACCGCTGTGGCTGTGCCTCACACTACACCCTGGACCCCAGCAGCCGCAACTGCAGCCGTGAGTGCATCACTGTGCCCCCGCACCCCCACCCCGTGGTAGGTCAGGCTGGCTCCGGGGGTGGAGGTACAAAGGAGCCTCTTCTCTGGAGGTACTTTGGTGTCCATGGATGGTTGAGTGGGCTGTGCACTGCGTAAGCTGCTTGGCTTCTGGAGGCCTAGGCCTGGCTCTGTGAGCGAGTGCTCTCCCCAGTGACTGGATTTTTATATCCAGAGATCCTCCTATGGACTGTCCCAGCTGAGGGCTTGGCCCGTGCATTCGTGTCTTGACGAGGCAACAGGTCCTCTGCCCGGCCCGGGCCTCCCTACTCTTGTGCTCCCTTTGGTCCTGCAGTCCCTGCCCCCTGGGGGCCATCACCTTGAAGGGTCAAAGAAAGGTGCAGGTAACCCACTGGTGGGGATGCCTGTGACTTGAGTCTTTGCCCTTGGGGCTGGCAGACCTGGGGCCATGATTTAGTTTCAAATCACCCAACTGTAATTCTCAGACAGTGGCTTGAACTGTCGGCCTCCTACACATTCTCAGCTTTGCCGTTCCTGCACGTAGGCTATGTGGCTCACTGACACGCCCATCAAGTGTCTCCTCCCGTGTCAAGGTCACTGCGTACAGTTTGAGGGGTTCCCACGAGCGCATGTAGGCACGAGGCAAATGATAGAGCTATCCAAGCGTTAAGTACATTTATGGAGGGAGTTTGATACTTGCCATCCTTACCCTTCTTCTGTCTTGAGTCTTGACAATTTAAAAATGCGATCCGTTTCAAAATAGCTCCTGCGTTTAGGAAATACTGAAACAGCAGAGACGCATATAACGTGGAAAGTAGAATTTGCCATAGTCCCCCACCTCCCCCAGGAAGCCACTTTCCGTCCTTCCGTCCTTCCAGTGCTCTCCCCGTCCTTCCAGTGCTCTCCCCACGGCTAATCTAATCGTAGGCGCATATGCAAACCTGCCCCTCACGAGAGCAGAATGCTGTCCCTCCCTGCCGACCCTGTCTTCGGCTCCAGACGCTGATGCGCAGCCCCCTCGTCTGTCTGCCCCATTCTAGCGCCCACCACCTTCCTGCTGTTCAGCCAGAAATGTGCCATCAGCCGTATGATCCCCGACGACCAGCACAGCCCAGATCTCATCCTGCCCCTGCACGGGCTGAGGAACGTCAAGGCCATCGACTATGACCCCCTGGACAAGTTCATCTACTGGGTGGATGGACGCCAGAACATCAAGCGAGCCAAGGACGATGGGACCCAGGCAAGTGTACCTGTTGGGGGGACATGGGGGTCACTTCCGCAAGGAGCTCCCCAGGATGGTTTCCAGGCTGCCACCCTGTTTTGGTTAGCAGAGGGGTGCCAGGAGAGCACGGCTTGCACCAACAACCATCCGAGCTCTAATTATGTCATCCGGGGTATATCCTGAGCAGCGAGATTATGATTATATGTAGAAATGGGAATTTTTTTTTTCTTTCTATAGGGATTTTGTGCCAGGCTGGTTGGTATTGATTATTCTGGATTTATTCTTAGTTCATAGGACTCGTGGAGTCCGTTTCGCTGTCATGTAACGCGTGTGTTCCCAAACCTCATGATGCCGTGCAGAATCACACAGCAAAGCCACAGGGCTGTGGGAGGAGGGCAAGGTGCACGGCCCTCAAAACTCTTACCAGGGACGCGGGAGGATAAGGACCTCATAAGTACAGATGCCGGAGGGTTTGCGGGGACCCACGGGAGGTGGCCCGTCCGAGCGTGCCCAGGCGTGGCTCGCAGCCCGCGGGAGGCGGAGGGCGCTGCTGGCGTGTGCTCGTGTGTGTGCATGCGGCTCGCTCGGGCCCGCAGCCATCTCGAGGTCACCCAGCATTTTCTCACAGATGACATCGTGCTTTGGCAAACGCAAACTCCGTGTGGGGCTCAGATGGGCCCCGGTGAATCGCGAGGTCAGAGCCCGCACGCATTTTCAAAGTACTTCTCTTAGCGGAGCTGGCGGCTCTCGCGTTCGCTGTCGGGGGCCTGTTCCATGAAGGACGGTCCCACGGCGGCTTCGGGGCCCACGCGGGGTCTCCGTGTGCCCGGCGGCGCTGGCCTTCTGCTGGTGTGGCGCTCGGCGTCCAGGAGCTGCTGGGCCCAGTGCTCCTGTCTCTGCGGCACCGTCAGGGCCGGACCCCCGTCCTCACGGGGAAGTCTTGGTGCTGTTACAAGACGACGCAGAGAAATGCTGCTGGTGGAAACTTCCAGACAATTTCCGTGTCTGTGAAGGTCCCTTGGCTGTTCTCCACCCTGACCTGGGTCACAGCGCTGTGCGTCCGGGCTGGGCCTCGCTCTGGACAGAGTGCCCCGTGGCCAGCGCGGTGCCGACGAGCCGTCCCCTGCGTTCTGTGTCCCTGGTGGGTGATAAAAGTCGCAGCTGAGCCCGGGCAGCCATGGTGTCATCTCTGCGGTCGGCGGGGCCGGGCAGAATGGTGGGAACGTGTTCCTCTCGTCCGTCCGGTGCAGGTGACGGCCGCGTGCAGTCCTCTGCGGGATGTGAAGTGTGAATTGATGGCCCGTGGCTTCCCTGCAGAGGAGGGTACTGGGTGCACATTGCCTTAACGTTGCACCAGGAGGTCTTCTCGCCTGGTGTCTGACAAAAGCAGCGAGGGACTTTGAAGGAAAAGCCCTTTAGGGACACCTTCTGGCTTTCTGCTTGATTTGGGAAACGTCTGTTTCCCTCCCTGGAGTCTTGCTGGGCTTCACCGTTTGGTGGCTCTGATTCTTTGTCGGGGGCGCCCTTTGCCTCCAAGGATGATGTTTTATTTTATTTACTTATTTATTTTTTTAGAGATTTTTATTTATTTGAGAGAGAGACTGTGTAAGAGCACAAGCAGGGGGACGCGCAGAGGGAGAGAGAGAAGCTCCCCACTGGGCGGCGATCCCAGGACCCTGAGATCATGACCTGAGCCAGCTGAAGGCAGATACTTAATGGACCGAGTTACCCAGGTGTGCCCCCCACACCCCAAGGATGATGTTTTAAATCATCTACTTGACTGAACTGTTTTTCCAGTAAGCTGTTTTTAAAGATTTTGTTTGTTTGTTTATTTGACAGAGAGAGATCACAAGCAGGCAGAGAGGCAGGCAGAGAGAGAGGAGGAAGCAGGCTCCCCGCGGAGCAGAGAGCCCGATGCGGGGCTTGATCCCAGGACCCTGAGATCATGACCTGAGCCAAATGCAGAGGCTTTAAGCCACTGAGGCACCCAGGCGCCCCATGTAAACTATTTTTATTGTACAAAATATATATAACAAAAGGACGCCTGGGTGGCTCAGTAGGTCGAGCATTTGCCTTCGGCTCAGGTCATGACCCCAGGGTCCTGGGATCGAGTCCCGCATCAGGCTCTCTGCTTGGCAGGGAGCCTGCTTCTCCCTCTGCCGGCTGTTCCCCCTGCTTGTGCGTGAGCACTCTCTTCTCTCTCTGGCAAACAAATAAAATTTTTAAAAAATCTTTAACAAGTATACATAACCTCAAATTTACCATTTTATTTTATTTTTTAAAGATTTTATTTATTTATTTGACAGGCAGAGATCACAAGCAGGCAGAGAGGCAGGCAGAGAGAGAAGGGGAAGCGGGCTCCCCGCTGAGCAGAGAGCCCGATGCGGGGCTCGATCCCAGGTCACTGGGACCATGACCTGAGCCGAAGGCAGAGGCTTTAACCCACTGAGCCACCCAGGCGCCCCAGATTTACCGTGTTAACCATTTCGAAGTATATAGCTCAGCCTTACCAAGGACACTCGTATTGTCCTGCCACCGTTACCACTGTCTCCAGAACTCCGTCACCTCCCCAAACTGAAAGTCTGTCTCCACTAAACACTCGCTCCTCCACCCGCTCCGGCAGCCCCTGGCAACCTCCTTTCTACTTCCGGCCTCTGTGAATTTGATTTTTCCAAGTGTGTCATGCAGGCGGGGTCCCGCAGTACCGGTCTCTTTGTGTCTGGCCTCTCCCACTCACCGTGATGTCCTAAAGGTTCATGTGCATCATAGCAGGTGTCGGAATGTCCTTCCTCTTCAGGCGGAGGATACCCCACGGTGCGGATGACCCCAGCTTCTCGGTCCGTCCACCGACAGCCGCTGGGTCTTCTACATGGCTAGCTGATGCCCAGGACCGGCGAGAGGCAGGGGGTTGATTTGTGGCGTCCGATAGGATTCTATTAAGGAATTTTGCGTTTGCGTCAGTATCGTTACTGACACCGAAGCCGGAGTTCGGGTTTTCTAACTGGCCGGTCGTTACCGCCCGTCGGCCAGAGGATAGGTGTGGGTGCCCCACGCATTTCGCAGCTGGTTGTTCCATAACTGGTGCCCCAAAGGCTGGTTTTACAGCCGGCCTCGCAGATCCACCCTCCCTGGGGAACCTGATTCCTACTGGGGCCGACTGGAATCGCGCTGCACTCCTGGCCCGGCAAGTGCTCTGGGCTCTGGTCTTCGGCCAGAGGTTGTGGGTTTGAGGAAAGGAATGTGGCCAGTTGGAGCTGAGGCTTGGCTCCCAGAGCCCCCAACTCTTGGGCATGTGGATGTTGGTACCTGCGGAGACACACAGTCCTTTAAAGTGGTGCTTTGCATTCAGGCATGAGTCACACACTTCTAGCTGCCCAGTGTTTTTGGACCAGGGGCTGCTGTGAGTGGGGGAGGGTGGTGTTCCTTTCTAGCTGGGTTCGAGAGGCTGGGTGTGGTGAAGGGGCTTCCTTTTGGCTGCAGGCTGCTTCTTGCACCAGGAGACTTTGTTTCGACTGCAAACAGGACATGGACAACGTTTACAATGACCTCTTAGCTAATGATGCCTTCTCAGAGGAAGTGACTTTTCATCCAGACCGTTGGTGGTAGCTCTGGGAAGCCCACTTGGCACCAGGTCATATCACCTGAGAACTTGAACACAGTCTTTCCGGGTAACCCAGGGGGCCCAGAGCCCCTATAGGAGTCAGGCTTCTGGCCATAAGGGAGACGAGGACGAGGGTGTCGCTGGGCTCTCCCCTCCTCCCGCGGCATTTCGTGAAACAGGGCGTTCTCTGCTGGTAGCTCCGAAAGCCAGGGCTCGACCCCGAGATGCAGCGGATGGCAGAGAGTCAGGCAGAGCTCCGCAGAGAGCCTCCCCGGGCAGAGACACAGGGTGGCCGCACTGCCGGGCTCCCCTTAGGGAACAGGGTCGCGAGGGGCAGACCTCTGTTCTTTGCACCTGTCGTCCTGGCGCCCTACGTTTGAAAAAAATAACAAGGTTGGAAGGTCTCCTTCCTCCAGCATGAGTCCAAGACACTAAGCAGGAGAGAGCAGATGTTTTGAGAAGGCAGCTGTGAGCCTGGGCTCTTGTGGAGCGACCAGGCGGCCCTTCTATGGGGCAGGAACAGGACGAGGAGGGGCTGGGAGCTGACGGCCCACTGCGAATTTGCGGATGGGTGGGCTGGAGACCCGAGCTAGCGGCCGAGAGCCCGGCTACAAGCTGCTGCTTGCTCAGTTTCCCGCTCAAGCGGGCGTGCGGTGCGCGCTGACCTGACAGGAGGGGACCCCAGACCGGGTTGGAGTCCCACCTTGCAGTCTAGACGCAGGCACCGAGGCCTCTGCCCTCCGGCGATGTCCGTAGCCAAGGCTCGTCTCTTCCTTGTTACAGCCCTTCGTTTTGACGTCCCCGAGCCCGAGCCAGAACCCGGACAGGCAGCCCCACGACCTCAGCATCGACGTCTACAGCCGGACGCTCTTCTGGACGTGTGAGGCCACCAACACCATCAACGTCCATCGGCTGAACGGAGACGCCATGGGTGTGGTGCTCCGTGGGGACCGCGACAAGCCACGGGCCATCGTCGTCAACGCCGAGCGGGGGTGCGAGGCCGAGGGGCGGGCGGGCACGGCAGTGCGGGGTTCTGCATCCCAGCGGGGAGACGCGGGGAGGATAGAAGTTTTGGTTCCGAGGTTTTACACCGTCCCCCTCAAATCTGAACCCAAAACAAAAATCCCTTCCAGAGCATCCCAGCTGAGGGCTGGTCATTTGCTTGCATACGTTCCATCCTGGGGAGCTCACTATCTCAACTCTGGGGAGCTGACTCAGAGAGTTCCAACAGGATTAACCAGGGGGAGGGGGACACTGAAAGCTGCGTGACATAAAGCTCAGGAATAAAGCTAGGCACGTGAAGGTCTGCGGGCGGGCGGCGGGCACACGACTGCCACCTTCAGGTACCTACAGCGCTGCCACCAGGCGGGGCTCAGACTTGTGGAGGGACCGCTTGATGGGGCTTAGGCCTGGGGACGACCCGTTTGAACACTGCCTGGTGGGCCGGGCAGACCCAAAGTCGAAACCTGACCCCATCACTTGCTGCCCGTGGGACCCCAGGCAGGGGACGTCAGCTCAGGGCCTCGGCGTCTCCGTATGGGGGAGACACGTCCGTCCGAGGATGGTGGTGATGTCAGCCCCCGCAGCACACGAGGGCTCAGGGGCACAAGCCTAGTTTTGGGGGGCTCGCTAGCAACCTAACGGGCCTCCCTTGAGGCTGGCCTCCACAGAGGCAGGGACTTCTCAGCCAGAGCACGTGCCAGTCCTCGAGGCTGTCACAGCAAGGGACTATCAGCGGGGGGTTACAGGAACAGATGCTTGTCCTTTCACTGTGCCAGGGGCCAGAAGTCTGAAGTCAGGGGTCAGCGGGGCTGTCCTCCTCGGGAGGCTCTGTGGGGACCCTTCCTTGTCTCTCTTCCAGCTTCAGGGTGGGGGCCTCCAGCTGTCGATCAGATGGCCTCACCTTGATTCTTTTTTTTTTTTTTTTTAAAGATTTTATTTATTTATTTGAC
This sequence comes from Meles meles, assembly GCF_922984935.1. Classification (NCBI taxonomy): domain Eukaryota; kingdom Metazoa; phylum Chordata; class Mammalia; order Carnivora; family Mustelidae; genus Meles; species Meles meles. The sequence continues at coordinate 4,526,563 of NC_060073.1, read as the reverse complement.
AGAGATCACAAGCAGGCAGAGGGGCAGGCAGAGAGAGAGAGAGGAGGAAGCAGGCCCCCCTGCTGAGCAGAGAGCCCGATGAGGGGCTTGATCCCAGGACCCTGGGATCATGACCAGAGCTAAAGGCAGAGGCTTTAACCCACCGAGCCACCCAGGCGCCCCGGCCTTACCTTGATTCTTAATGGCATCTACAAAGACTCACTTTTCCAATTAAGGTCACATTCTGAGCTCTGGGTAGATAGGACTTCTTGGGGGGCCAGCCCTGCCGGGTCTGGGGCTGCCCTGTGCGGTGCTTTGCGTGCTCGATCCTGGCTGCAGAGGTGGCGGGCCGCGACCCTCGTCCTTCACCCGCCCCCCTCCTCCCTGCAGGTACCTGTACTTCACCAACATGCAGGACCGCGCGGCCAAGATCGAGCGAGCGGCCTTGGACGGCACCGAGCGTGAGGTCCTATTCACCACGGGCCTCATCCGGCCCGTGGCCCTCGTGGTGGACAACAGGCTGGGCAAGCTTTTCTGGGTGGACGCGGACCTGAAGCGCATCGAAAGCTGTGACCTGTCAGGTATGTGCCCGGGGGCTGTCCCGGGGATTGGGTCCCTCAGCAACCCATAGGTCTGACCTTCCCCGGAACAGCCCGCCCGCCCCCCTCGTCATCCGTCATGGGGGAACCAGCCGCCGCGGTCGTCAGGGCTCTGTTCCGGGTGGGCCTCGTTCTGGGGCTTGGTGTCTGCCACAGACAGTCCCGGCCGAGTGTTCCAGACGTAGGTCCTGAATGATCCCCACGTGCTGAGGCAGAAGAGAGTCTCAGAGAGGGTGGGTGACCTGCCCAGGGTCCCCCAGCGCAGGCGGGGCCAGGAGTCGGACCCCTCCGCCTCTAGCACCGCACTTACAGCCGCCACGAGTCGCTTCCGAGTGAGGCTGCTGCCAGGGAAGCCGCACTAGCTCCCGGCCCCGGGCCAGAGCACCGAATCCCCCCGGGGTCCCTGGCCCTCTGTTCCGAGCCTCGCCTGGACTGAGCTCTGGGGGTCGGCCGCCCCTCGGGGGGCCCTTGTCCCACTCGCAGGGGCCAACCGCCTGACCCTGGAGGACGCCAACATCGTGCAGCCGATGGGCCTGACCGTGCTGGGCAGACACCTCTACTGGATTGACCGGCAGCAGCAGATGATCGAGCGTGTGGAGAAGACCACCGGCGACAAGCGGACGCGGGTCCAGGGCCGCGTCGCACACCTGACCGGCATCCACGCCGTGGAGGAGATCAGCCTGGAGGAGTTCTGTACGTGTTGGGGGGCGGGGGCGAGTGTTGTGGGCAGGAGCCCGCCGGGAGGGTGGGCATGGGTGCCGAGTTCTGAACCGACCCCTCGGAGCGAGCAGGAGACTGGCTGGGGTGAGGGGCTGCGGGACGGGCCGTTGACCAGGGCCGCTCTGGGGCCCTCCACCCGCTGCCCCTCCGTCGGAGCCTGACCCCCTCCTCTGCTACCAGCTGGCATGATGGCTTGTCACCGCCACCGTGCAGGCGAGCAGGCCGGGAGGCAGAATTTAGGATTCTACCTGCAACAGTCTGGGCTGTGCCCAAAGGCTGGGAGGGAGGGACTCCTACCCTTGGGACCTCTCGTTCCTCCACCCCCTCTGTATTCGGCTAGAGATGGGTATAGGAGCGTGTGTGTCTGTCTGTCTGTCTGTCTGCCCAGGCTGTATTCAGTAACTAGACCTTGGCTGCCGGCCGGATGCTTGCTGCTGGGACAGAGCGGTGAGCAGGGCCATCACTGTCCCTGTCCTGTCCAGCTACCTTCAAGCTGCCCATCTTCCAGGCCCTGGGGGCCACCCCACCTCCCCCGCGGCCCCTCACCCTCCCACTGGCTTACGTCTCCCTGGAGTCCCCGTCTCTGATTGCCTTTTCCGTCCTGCTCTGAGGGACTCCTGCTCATTCCTTGGCTCCCTCTTGACTCAGGTGCCCTGCTCTTAGCAGATAAGCTTCTCTCTTGAGCTGGGAACGTCACCCCCGATGAACTGAATGGTGGCTTCTGTGTTGACTGCTGGGTGGCTGGTTTCTGGCCTGGTGGGTTCTTGTCTGGGTGCGGGATAAGTGAAGTTGCCAGGTAAGTGGCTTCTCGATCACTTGGGTGTCTGATGGACAGGGGTCCGAGTGTCCGAGTTTCCCTTCTCAGCCAAGCCACGGACTCCTGGGCGTCACAGCCTTGAGAACTGCTGGCCCGTGGTCAGCATGGTGAACTTTTGAGCCCACGAACGCACAGTCCTCCGGGTGTTGGCACAAAGCCCAGCACACCGACCGGCAGATCCTTGGACCTGAGGGGATGGGAGCACCAGAAAGTGTTTAACAAACAGGGCTGAGGCTGGAAACTGGGGCGTCCCTGTGAGTGCAAACGTGCAATGTCTGGGGTGACACGGAGAGGCTCCTCGTTTTGGGGGAGAGTGGGAGATCCTTGAGTGAGCTCTCCCGTGTTGATTTGGGATGTGGGGCACCCAACCTACTTCCTCAGGAAATTCGGCAGCTCAGCTCTAAACCACAGGTGGCGCTCCCCGGCCCCTGGGCCCCATCTGGGATTTTGTAAATAAAGTTTTATTGGCACACGGCCACGCCCATTGTTTTCTGTGCCACACATGGCCACCCTTGTGTGAGAGCTGGCAGGTTTGTGACGGACGATGTGGCCCGTCAAGCCAAAACGATTGACTTTCTTGTTTGTAGAAACCGTTTGCTGAGCCCCGCTCTAACCGTGACTGCTGGCACTCTAGGCACTTGATCCCAGGGGCTGAGGTCGGGCACTGGTTTTTCTGTGAGGCTGGGGGTCGTGCTTTCTCTCACATCCTCTCACCGGAGGGAGGGCAGCCACTCTCCCAGGCTTCTTCCTGTCGGCCGGGTGTTGGTTAAGTTGGTTCAGTGACCTGAAACCTGCGAGTTCCCTGGGGATTCGCTGTCCTGCCCTTTGCCCCGCGTGGGTCAGCTTCCTGGGGCTGCCGTACCAAACCGCCGCCAGGTGACCCAACGCAATGGCAGCGTGTTCTCCTTCAGGCTGGAGGCCAGACGTCCGAGGTCAAGGAGGCCGCGGGGCCTGTACCCCTCCTGGGGGCTGTGGGTAGGGATGGCTCTTTGCCTCTTCTAGACTGTGGTGGTGGCAGGTGCTCCTCGCGTCCCCGGGGCTCCAGTCTCCGCCTCTCTCATCGCACAAACTTCGCCCCTGTGTCTGCATCTCTGCCTCCCCTGGGGTCTCTTACAGGGACACCTGTCGTTGGATTTATGGCCCCCCAAAAATCCAGGATGATCTCCCCGGATCCTTAACTTGATTACATCTGTGAAGACCCTTTTTCTCAATAAAGTCTAGGCATTAGGATGTGGATGTGTGGGGGCCTCTGCCCAATCCGCTACACCGTGAAAGACTGGCAGTATAGACCGGTGGTTGTGAACGTGGTGGGAGTGGGTGTAGATGGGCCAGGGTAGGATGTGAGCACTTTTGGCTTCCGCTTCCCTGTCTGTAAGATGCGTGGCAGAGGAAGCTGCCCTGGGAACTCAGCAGGGCAATGTGTAGCCCTGGCCCACGGGAGCACCCATTCTTGTGAGTTCTGGCCTGGCCCTGGTTTCCAGCACCCTCCAGGCTGCAGTCCTACCGTGAGAGCCAGAGCCTGACCCACTCCCTTTTTGTGTCTCCACAGCGGCCCACCCATGCGCCCGGGACAATGGCGGCTGCTCCCACATCTGCATCGCCAAGGGCGACGGGACCCCACGGTGCTCCTGCCCAGTCCACCTCGTGCTCCTGCAGAACCTGCTGACCTGTGGGGGTAGGTGTGACTTCGGCGGTTACTCCTGGGACACTGGGTTCCCCGCCTGCCACGTCCCTGCTTCACAGCCTTTTAAAATCACAGTCACTGTGGCATCCAGTCTCCAGAGCCAACTGTCCCTCCTCTTCCAGTGAATGCATTCAGGGCTGCGAATTTCCCTCGCAGTACTGCTTTTGCTGCATCCTACAAATTTCGATAAGTTCTATTTTCTTCCCTTAGTTTAAGTTTTAGAAGTTCTCCTAAGATCGTCTCTTTGGCCCCTGAGTTATTTAGAAGTGTGTTGTTTTAATATTGAAATAATTGGGGATTTCCTAGCTTTCTCTCTATGACTTGTTTTTAGTTTAAAGACCTATTTAGTTTTATTTGAGAAAGAGAGAGTGCGAGTGGGGGAGACAGAGGGGGAGAGAGAGAATCTCAAGCAGACTCCCTCCTGAGCACAGAGCCTGATGCGGGGCTGGATCCCAGGACTCTGAGATCGTGACCTGAGCCAAAAGCATGAGTTGGATGCTAAACCAGCTGAACCACCCAGGAGCCACAGATTTCTCCTTTAATTTCACTGTGGTCGGAGAACATACTTTGTCTGACTGCTGTCTGTCTAGCTTTGTTCAGGTGTATGTGACGACCAGGATGTGGTCTTTCTTGGTGAGCATTCTGTGTCCGCTTGAGAAGGACGAGTCATCTGCTCGTGTCGGGGAAGGTATTCTGTAGAAGTCAGTTAGAGCCAGTGGACGCGTGGTAGTGTTCAGGCCACCTGCGAGCTCTGCTTGCCTGTTTCTCTTTGTAATTTTGTCTGTTCTCCCTTCGTCCACCCTGGACCCCCTTCTTCCCCTAAAGCTGAGTGGGGAGGGGTCAAGAATGTAAGCTTGGGGTCAGGCATACCTGGCTCAGATCCTGGCTCTACCACTTCCCAGCTGAGCCGTCCTGGGCTGATCACCTGCCCTCTCCGAGCCCTCGCTTTCTCTTCCGCGGAATAGAGAGGTCGAGAGTACCTGCCTTGGAGTTGTGGTGGTGTTACGTCACGAGCACTTTGCATGGTCCCTGGGATGTGGCTCACAAGAATGCCAGCTTGCTCTTGGTGGTGGGACGCTGGGCAGTCCCAGTAAAAAGTGGACGTTGTTATCCTTCCTGCGATGAAGCCCACATCCCAGGGCTTCCTCTCTCCTGCCCCCAGAACTCAGGCTAGTTTTAATTCTGTCCCTTTTCTGCTTATCCTCGCCCCTTAGGGCTCCCAAACTGTGTCCTACACACAGAAAATCCCCTTTCTCAGCTCGCCTTGCCCCTGGAGCTCAGGGGGTAGGACCACAGGGCCTGTCCTTTTGGAACTTTCTCCTGCCTTGCCTTACACTGTGAACCTCAGAGATCTTTGCCTAGAGCAGAGGGGACATTTTGTGGCTATCCCTGATGGGGGCCACCTTGACCTTCCTGAGCTTCTTTATGGCTTTTTTCCAAGTTCCAGCCTCAGGGCTCACATGGTTTTGTGGCCTGAGTGGCTCTGACCCCTGTAGATGTCCGGGCTGCTCTGGCAAAGAGGGGACTGCCCAGAGCGCTCAGCTGTCCCTTGGAGCCCAACCCTGGGCCTCTATCTGAACGAGGTACCCCCTCGGCCCCTCTCCTAGCCCTCGGTTTGGCCCTTCGGACTTGTGGATGCCTGGCTACTTCTCTGGGGGGAGCGCAGAGTATAAGAGCTCGGAGGAGTTCTCGGGGGTGATGAGGACCCTTGTGCCTTCCGAGGTGGCAGGAGCCAGACGGCGGACGGGGCAGCCAGCCACAAGCTTCGGCTTTCTCGGGTACTGCCGCTGAAGCCGGTTGAGCCCTTCCTGAGCCAGAGGCAGCCACACACACCCACGCTCGCCTTGCCATCCTGTGAGGAGCGTGGGACGCAGTGTGGCTGCTTCTGTTTTGGGATGAGGGAACGGAGGCTCTGGGAGGTTGGGGCGTTCGTCTGGTTGTACAGATTTGCCGAGGGGCGCCGAGGTTCAACCCCAGACCTGTCCTACTCCCACCCGGTCCCAACCTGCTCCCCAGCTGAGTCCTGGCCGGCACCTGGCCTGCGCTGGGGAAGGTGGATGTGAGGAGTGGAGCGACTTGCCATGGTCACCTGGGAGGAGGTGGCCCCAGGTCTCCAGTCTCCTGCTCACCCGGTCCCCCACCTCCGGGGGACTCCCTCCACTGGGAGCCTTCCTCCTCCCCCTTGCACCCTCCTACCGTGGCATCCTCGCTCTCCTGCCTCTCCTTAGCCTGCTCCCCACCCCCCAGCTGTGTCCGGGGCTGTGCCGACCACCCGCAGAGTCCCAGCCCACTGCTCCGGCTGCTCCAGACCTGTGACAGGTGCAGGTCCCGAGCACCTGCTTTCTGACTCCCCATCTCCCGGGGGCTGTGTGCGTTGTGTGTGTGTATATATGTGCACGCCACGGACGCTGGGGTGTGGCCAGGCGGGCATGCGTGCGGACTCTACACGAGACGGACAGCCCAGCTGGGGACCCCAGGCAGGCAAAGGTAGGGCCCCAGTTGGGGCTCCGGTGGGCATCCCTAGAGGCCTGGCCCAGTGCCTGAGGTGCGTGTGAGGAGATGGAGAGCCACAAGAAGGTGGGTCTGGCCTGGCTTCTCAGTGATCAGAGTGGAGTTTCTAGCTAAGAGCATTTTCCGCTCAACTTGGTGTTCACCTGCTGCTTAAAGCTCAGGGTTCCATTCAGCCCCTTTCCCTACAGTTCCAAAAAGCAACAAAGGAGATTCGTGTCTCCTTTCAGCAAACGTTTTATGACCCCCATCTTCATCTCACACTGGGACTAGAGGCGGGACCGGGACCCGTCACACTGCCCTGGCGCCCGGGGCGGTACAGAACCCTGATCGAGCTGAAGAACCCTCTCCTTTTTTTTTTTTTTTTAAATTTTAAAAATTAATTTTCAGCGTAACAGTACTCATTGTTTTTGCACCACACCCAGTGCTCCATGCAGTACGTGCCCTCTCTATTACCCTCCACCTGGTTCCCCAGCCCCCCCCCCCCCCCGCCCCTTCAAAACCCTCAGGTTGTTTTTCAGAGTCCACAGTCTCTCATGGTTCATCTCCCCTTCCAGTTTCCCGCAACTCCCTTCTCCTCTCCATCTCCCCGTGTCCTCCATGAGAACGCTCTCCCTCCTGGAAGCGCAGCAGCGCCTGGCCCCGGGGGGCGGTGGGTGATGGTGTTCGCCGTGTTCCGCGCAGAGCCTCCCACCTGCTCCCCGGACCAGTTCGCCTGTGCCACTGGGGAGATTGACTGCATCCCCGGGGCCTGGCGCTGCGACGGCTTCCCCGAGTGTGACGACCAGAGCGACGAGGAGGGCTGCCCGGTGTGCTCAGCCGCCCAGTTCCCCTGTGCGCGGGGCCAGTGCGTGGACCTGCGCCTGCGATGCGACGGCGAGGCCGACTGCCAGGACCGCTCGGACGAGGCCGACTGCGATGGTGAGGCCCGAGGGCTCCCTGCTGGCCTCGCCCCTCCCGGCCCCGCCCCCTCCCAGCCCCTCCCTCGCCTCCGCTAGACCCTCCCAGAACTGCTCCCACCTCTGCCCACCCGCTCCCTTGCCGGCCCTGGCCCGGTCCCCACCTCCCCCGACCCCTGGGCCTGCTCCATCCCGGCTGCCTCCCCAGACGCCAGCCACTGGCCCTGCCCTCCTGGAGCTCGGGCTCAGTCTGGCCGCCTAAGAGCAGGTTTGCCGCAGAACCTTGGCCAGGGTCAAACTGCCGGACGCTCCTCGCTTTGGGAGAGGAAAAGGTTAAAGCGAGAGGAAAAGGTTACTTTTAGGCCCACTGAGGAAAACCTTGTCATCCACCCCGCCCGTCCGGTCAGCCTGCCCTCACCTGTCGAGGCTCGCCAGAACCCAAGGCAGATCCAGGAGTGGGCTGGACCTGCGTGGTGCGCTCGGATCCATCCGGCCCGCACAGGCGGCGCCGCCCTCCGCCGAGGGGTACGGGGTAGCGCTGGCGCCCGGGTGCTTTTAGCACCCCCTGGGCCAAGGGCACGGAAAGGTTTCCTGAGTCACCCCCAGTCCACTCTGACCAGCAGGATTTCCACATCCATCTGTGCCTCTGAGTTTCCCTTTTATGAACGATGCGCCGGGTGGTCTCCTGCACACCGTCAGCGCCGTGCCCCACGGCTGAGCTGGGGGGCTCCGCTGTCTCCCCCAGCTGGCGGTGTGTTCTTAGATGACTCACGTGCTCGTTGGTCACCGTCCACTGTCCCCCTGCGTGGTGAGCAGCCATCTCGCGGGAGATGAGGGCCTGGGGGTGGGGTGCGGCTCGGAAGTCTTGCCGGCTTAGGGACCCTTTGAGAATTTGAGGGCCGTGGCAGACCAGGGATTAGCCGATGCAGCCCCAGCGCCAGATCCCCAGATGCCCCACATCCCAACTGCCACCTGCCAGGTTCCTTTGTTTACGTGTTGTCTATTGACATACGTTTACACACATATGCATGCGTAATTACACACTGATCGTGCCTGGGGACAGCAGAGTTCCGTCCTACCACAGAGACCTGCGGCCCTCAAAGCTTGAACACCTATTGCCTGGCGCCCTACAGGAGGGTTTGCGGAGTCCCACCGTACACCCTCGCCCTAGCGCAGGTGTTTGGTGACAGTCTGGAGGGGGGGGCAGGAGCCCGGACTAGGAACCATGCCCCACTTCTTCCCCCGTGAATGTCGATCCTGGTGCAAAGCTCAGCCCTGACAGCGAGCCCTGTTCGGGCTCTGGGCTCTCCCTTCTCTTTCAGAAGCCTCCTCCCGGCTTTGTTGCCTCAGATTGTCCCTCCCGCTGCAAGGACAGGGTCCCCTCATCTCTGGTTCCCAAGGAGGGGCCCTCGGGGCAGGGCAGGTGGGGAGATTAAATAGCAGGCTCTGGGGGTGGACGATGGCTGAGTGCCCCACGCGCCCCCCCCCCCCCGCCAGTGCCTTCCTTGGAGAGCGGTGGCTCCTTCCAGGTCCACATTCTGGAGCACGGAGGGAGAGAGACGGCGGGCAATACGCAGGCTTCTTCCTCCTGGTCCAGCAGGCTGTGAGCTGCCTTTGCCTTCCTGGCTGAGCTCTGCTCCACCTTCCTGCTCCGCCGCCCTGGGAACTCTGCTGAGAAAGCACCTGTCCCCTGCCCCACCCATTCTAGGTCATTCCTCTTGTTGGCTCTTGCCTCCCCGTCACGCAGGCGAGCCCTGGGGCAGAGGCTGTGTTAGTCCCGGCCCTGTCTGGGCCTGACCCGTGGTAGGAGCCTGATAAATACCTCCCAGGGGTCACTGAGGTCTCTCCCCTGCCGGCCCTACCCCAGCATCACACAGGCCTCGGAACCGGGGGTCATCGCGGGGAGGGTAGAGGCTGGGTTTGCTGTGACCGCTCCCTGACCCCATCCTAGAAAGGGTCCCGTTGCTCTGCTCTGCATCTGGAACCCGGACCTTCTTGCTGGGTCTTTGTGGCGGGGAGCCCTGGCTGTTGGCCCTCCACTTCGCGCACCAGGCCGCATCAGAGCCCATGTCCTCTCTGAACGCGCGACTCCTCCTTGCAGCCATCTGCCTGCCCAACCAGTTCCGCTGCGCCAGCGGCCAGTGCGTCCTCATCAAGCAGCAGTGCGACTCCTTCCCCGACTGCATCGACGGCTCTGATGAGCTCATGTGCGGTGAGCCAGCTTCCCGTGGAGGGGTCGCCTGCACGAGTGTGGGGTCTTAGAGGGAGGAAATAGGCTGGGGGCCGAACCAGGAGGCTAGAAGGTTAGGAGTACTTGGCCTTGGAGGCCGGGGTGGGGGAGGGAGGCTGGCGGGGAAGCCTTCCGGGAAGGAGAAGCGGTTGGTGAGGCTGAGCTGGCGGGGGGTGGGGGTGGGGGGTGGGTGTGTGTGTGTGTGTGTGTGTGTGTGTGTGTGTTAGCCCTGGGGTGTTTCTGGCTGTGGCAGTGACAAGCCCCCTGTGGGGTAGATGCAGGGGGCCGGGGCTGCAGCTGACTGTGCCTGAGGAGGCGTGCTTCTGCCCACGAGGACCTCACCCCGGGGCATCTGTCAGGCAGCGAGACTGCTCTGATGGGGTCGGGGCGGTCCTTTCCCCGTCAGCCTGTTCTCTGGGTGAGGAGGTGCGTGTCTACACACACACACGCGCTCTGTGCCTCTTGAGTGACGCGGCCTGTATAGTCAGAGACGGGGGCCACAGGGTGTGAGGCCCGGGCAGTCAGGGAAGTCTTCCTGGAGGTGGTGGCTCTCGAAAGGCTGTTTTCGTTTCAGACAGGAAGGGAGCTAGAGCCCCAGGCAGGAAGTGGGAATGTACACGTGTGTTTGGGACCGCGGGCTCTCCGTTTACCGTCGAGGTACCTGGGCTGAGAGAGGTCTTGCGAGCGGGGAAGGGGGAGGGGCCCCCAAACAGTTTTGTACCTTCATGTGAAGCCAGGTGAGGCACCTCGGTTACCATCTCAAGCAAGTGAGTAACCTGAGGCCAGAGGACAGAGATGGGTGCCACCCGGGGTCTGAGCCCCCCGCCCCTTTGCTGGGCTGGTGCCAGTCGGACAGTGATTCAGGTGTCGGGGTGACATTTATCCGTAGTCTGGTGCTGTCACCCGAGCCAGCACGTTCCTCCTTCCCCTTGGGTTTTGGCAGGCAGGAGGGGACATAGTGGAATGCCCTTGAACTCCTCGGGCCAGCCTGATGGGAAACCCAGCGTCCTTTTGTGAAAGTTGAGTTTTGAGCCTCGGGGCTCCCTCCCTATCCCCCGAAGCTTTGACGGTGGAGCCAGCCTGAGGAGTCCCCCCACCTGGCCCTCGCACTGGCGGGGCCCCCAGAAGGACTCCCGGGCTCCTTGCAGCCCTGAGCGGGCTCCGGCTTTGCAGGTTTGGCGGAACCCCCGCGCCCAGGCTCTGTCACATGGCGCCCTGCGTGCTGCCCTCATGTTGGGCCTCCGTGCGAGGCAGGCGCGTGGGGCATAGGGCAGGCCTCCCGGCCTGGGTGCACTGTCGGTCCAGCCAGCCCCTGCACGTGGGTGATGTCCCCTGCTAGACAGGCTCGCAGCCCCGGAGCTGCTTACCTGCCCCACAGCTGAATCCAGCTCCAGGGGCCTTCAGGCCCAGCTGTCTGGGGGCCGTGACTCCCAGACCCCCTGACTCAGAGAGCCCCGAGACATGGGGCTGAATCTGAGGCTGCCGTCGGGGAGTCGCTGTTGAGGGGTTGTTGGGAAGTAGGTAAACTCAGCCAGCCAGGAGGGGATGGGGGATGAAGGGGAAGGGGGCGGGCGAGGAGGAGGGAGGAGGGCGCTCCAGGCAGACAGGGTTGGGGGACAGTGTGTCAGCGGGACTGAGGTCAGCCTGGCGCCCCAGCACCCCGGCATCTCCCTCTCCCCCACACCACCACCCACGGGAGCTGGGCCTGAACCAGTCCCTCCGGGTCACGCGGGGTCCACCCCCACAGGGGAGCCTGTGCCTTCGCACAACGCCCGCCGTCCCTCCCTGTCCGTTCTCCGGCAGAGATCACCAAGCCGCCGTCCGACGACAGCCCGGCCCACAGCAGCGCCATCGGTCCCGTCATCGGCATCATCCTGTCCCTGTTTGTCATGGGCGGGGTCTACTTCGTGTGCCAGCGCGTGCTGGGCCAGCGCTACGCCGGCGCCAACGGGCCCTTCCCACATGAGTACGTCAGTGGGACCCCCCACGTTCCCCTCAATTTCATAGCCCCCGGCAGCTCCCAGCATGGCCCCTTCACAGGTAAGATGTTGGCGCTGCGCGCAGGGCCCTGGGCAGAGGTGGGGCGAGTGGCCGGGGCAGGGTGTGGGGCGAGCGGCCGAGACTCACGCCGGTGGGTGAGCAGAGGGGCCGTCGGGGACAGGGACAGGACAGGGCTCACCCACCTGAGCCTGGGTCTTAGGGGGCAGCAGGAGCCAAGGAGCATGTGCTGTGTCTTGAGGGGGCGCCTGGCCCCTGACCCACCTTGTCCCCCTCCCCGCCGGCAGGCATCTCCTGTGGCAAGTCCATGATGAGCTCCGTGAGCCTGATGGGGGGCCGCGGTGGAGTGCCCCTCTATGACCGGAACCACGTCACCGGGGCCTCGTCCAGCAGCTCGTCCAGCACCAAGGCCACCCTGTACCCGCCGGTGAGTGGGGTGGGAGCAGGCCTGGCCGTCCGGGGACCCTCCACCATCTGTGGCTGGCCGGGGGATACTTGGTGTGACCTCAGGATTCCCAGAACTATTAGCTGTCCTGCCAGCACAGAGAAGGGCGGGAGCGTTTGCCTTCTTCTCTGTGCGCCTCTTTCCGTTTTTCTCTCGGGACGTTTTCTGCTTAGGAGGGGAACCCTCCCCCTCCCCAGAGAGCAAGGGCAGAGTCTCCCCCATAACCCCACCTCCTAGCATTGCCGCTGGAAATTTCAGTGTCCTTGTGACCAGCTTCGTTCCTCATAGGCCCGCCCCGTCCATGACCGTCTCTTGTAGGGCCAGTCTGGACGGGGCGCTCCCAACGGTGCCTGTGTGACCTCCTTAGCGTCCCTGCTAAGAGCACCCTCTTTTCCCTCCTAAGGCCCTGCTGAGTCCCAGAAAACAGCAGGATTGTTTTCCAAAGCCCTGGCACTCACAGGTGACTTTTGTCACGGAAACGGTCCCTGGAGGCCGCGTGGGCTGAGGGCGGGTCCTCGCCAAGCCACACGCTACAGAGAAATGACCGTACAGAGGGCAGAACACTGAAGGTTCCTACCAGGGGACCTCTCCCGAGGCTGGCTGGGTGGGGGGCTCTTCCAAGACACCACCCAGGGACCTGGGTGAGCTCGACGCATGAGCTCAGTGTGTGTAGACAATCATCAGGGTCTGGTGTTAACCTGGTTCTGCACTTTTTAATCCTTAAAAACCCAACTTCCTGCAACAGGATGCTCTTCTGAGCTGAACACTGTCTCTGAGCTTTCTCGGGGAGGGGGGGTGCTCCAGGGAGCCTCCCCACCAGGGCTAGGTGTTTCTGCTTTCCTGGCGTCTCATGTCCGGGCTCTCTGCTCCTGATCCCATCTAGCACTGGCAGCCCTGGGAGGAAGGGCGGCGAGGGTCACTCCCTGGGCTTTGCCCGCCGGGAACTGCGTCTCCGTCTCCTGGAGGCTGTCGGCCTGGGCTGTGTCTAGGGGCAGCTTGTGGCTCTTTGCCGCAAGCCTGGAGTTGAGAACACTCCCCACCACCCTTCTGGTCCTCTCTGCCGCCGCCATCCTCTGACTCTCACGTGCGCCCCGGGACCCGCTAGAAATACCAGCTCACCCCGGGACCACCCCCTGTGCCTGCCCATGCAGACCCCAGGAGGCTCAGCGCCCTGGCTTCCCTGTCCCCTGGCTCCGCTGGGAGCTGGGGCGGGGCGGTGGGGATTCTTATTAGCAGCGAGAGATGATACTATTACCAGCCCAGCTTGGTTTGTACGCGGCTCTGTCGAGCTACAACTTGCGTTCCGTACAGTTCACCCACTTAAGGGGTAGAGTTCGGCGGTGGTTAGTATAGTCCCAGGTGTGTGCGACCGTCGCCGCCATTCTAGAACATTTCCGTCTTGCCAGGAAGAAACCCCTGTGAAGCCAGCTGTTTTCAAATTAACTGCACTCTTTCACATCAGTAAGAGAGGCTCGTGGTACAAAATTCAAAAGGAACAACAGAGGGGCGCCTGGGTGGCTCAGTGGATTAAGCCGCTGCCTTCGGCTCAGGTCATGATCTCAGGGTCCTGGGATCGAGCCCCGCGTCGGGCTCTCTGCTCCGCGGGGAGCCTGCTTCCTCCTCTCTCTCTGCCTGCCTCTCTGCCTACTTGTGATCTCTCTCTCTGTCAAATAAATAAATAAAAAATCTAAAAAAAAAAAAAAAAAAAAGGAACAACAGAATGCACAGCAGAAAGAGGGTCGATGACCCCCTCACTCCCAGCAAGAACCCCGCCTCCCAGAGCCACACCCTGGCGAGTGTCTCGGATGTCCTCCAGGGTCGTCTGTGCACAGCAAGTACCCCGGAGGCTGGACTTAGTTTTCCCAGCCGAGAGGGTAACTATTTTTACTTTGTATTTTGAGGGCATTGTCAACTCACACAGGCTGTTACGAACACAGAGACAGCTCACGTACGCTTCACCCAGATCCCCCCAAAAGCAGCATCTCGCATCACCCGCGTCTTGGTCCTCCCGGGCCGCTCTGCCGAAATGATCACCGGCGGGCTGGGGCTTTACAGCTGTTTTTCACAGTTTGGGAGGCTGCGAAGTCCAAGATCAAGGCGCTGACAGGTTTGGGGTCTGGTGGGGGCCCCGTTCCTGGTTCACAGAAGGCGGCCTCATCCTCCTCACAGGACACGACGGGGTCTGTTATCCGGGTCCACCTCCTCATGCCATCACATTGGGAGTTAGGATTCAGCCCAGGACTCTGGGGGGGACACAAGTATTCAGTCTAGGGCAGTAGCGCGACATAAGTGGAAAGGCACTGAGAGGACATTTTTTTTTTTAAAGATTTTATTTATTTATTTGACAGAGATCACAAGTAGGCAGAGAGGCAGGCAGAGAGAGAGGGGAGGAAGCAGGCTCCCTGCAGAGCAGAGAGCCCGATGCGGGGCTCGATCCCAGGACCCTGGGATCATGACCTGAGCTGAAGGCAGAGGCTTAACCCACTGAGCCACCCAGGCGCCCCTGATAGGATATTTTTGGTTCTGTTCAGTCTGTTCAGATTTTGCCAGTTTTACAAATGTGCTTTTTTTGTTTTTAAGACTCTTGCTTGGGACGCCCAGGTGGCTCAGCCGGTTGGGCGGCTGCCTCCGGTTCAGGGCATGATCCTAAGGTCCTGGGATCCAGTCCCACGTTGGGCTCCCGGCTCAGCAGGGGGCCTGCTTCTCCCTCTGTCCTCTGCTCCCCCTGCTTGTGTGCTCTCTCTCTCTGATTTAAAAAAAAAAAAAAAAAGCTGTTTCTTAAGGGCAGTTTAGGTTCATAGCCAAATGGAGAGGAAGGTGCGGAAATTTCCCACATGCCTCCTGCCCCCCACGCGGACGGCTCCCGTCGTTGTCACCGTCCTGCACCAGAGTGACACACTAACGGTCGAGCCCGCGTGGACACCTCAGAATCACACCAAGGCCACTGCCGGCAGGACAGCTCACTCTCGGTGTGGCGTGTTCTGTGGGCTCGGACCAGCGTGCGCGGACACGGGTGTGCCGTTCCAGGATCAGAGAGTGGGTTCATACGTGCTCTCTGGAACCCACAGGACAGCATCTGAAGGCAGGGATAGCCGCTCTCCCCGCTCGGCCCTTGGCTGCTAAAGTAAAAGCTGACCTTTTCCGGCGGGTCTGCTGCTCCCCGCCAACCACCCCGCTCTGCGCGCTCCATCAACCCGACCAGAAGGGGGCGCTCTCCTGAGCCCTCCGCGCAGAGGGGCCGCCCCCTGAACTTGGGAAGAGCCCCCCAGGACAGTGCTGGGCGAGGCAGCACCCACCCCCGCAGAGGAAGGGGTGTGGGCAGAATCCCAAAGCTTACCTCGGAGGGGGCGGGGAGGCGAAACCAGAGCCAGTCAGATTCATGGGCAGAAGAGGAAGCAGGACCCCAAGGGCTCAGGGTCAGGGGCGGATCTAGGAGGCCCTTTCTGCTGGGCTTCCCTGCGGGTTCCTGTTCCCCCCTCTGAATGACACCCCCTCAGTATCGCGCGCTCCCAACTCTGGGGACAAATCCCGAGGAATCCCCAGGCTGGCTCTTTGGGCCAGAGAGGAGCTTCCCCAGGATAAGGAGTGGGGGGGCTCTTGCTACTCCCCAAACGGCACTTTTTTTTTTTTTTTTTTTTGGTCAAAGAGTGAGATAGAGCACAAGCTGGGGGAGCGTCAGGCAGATGGAGAATTAGGCTCCCCGCCGAGCAAGGAGCCTGAGGACCCTGGGATCATGATCCGAGGCAAAGGCAGACGCTTAACCGACTGAGCCACCCAGGCGTCCCACAAAGGGCGCTTCTTATGGGTTACTCAGCACGTGTCACCAGGGGCCGCACCGCAGCTGGGAAGTGGTTGATCCGGACCCATACCCATCTGCCTGTCGGGAAAGGCTGTGCCCTTTCTGCTGCCCTCCAGTCCCTCAGGACACGTGGTGACAGCCGTGTTCCCATTCAGCTGTGGGAGCCCCAGAGGCCGGTTCCGGCTGTGACCCCATAACAGCCTGCGTGCTCAGAAGGGCCGTGTGATGGGTGGGGTGTTATCGGTGGCAGCTGCTGGGGAAGGCACACATGGGGTGTGTCACTGGGCGCCTCAGGTCCCTCTGTCCCTCTGTGGGGCCCGTCATGGGCTGCCCGGCTCTGGAGGGTGCGTCGTGTCCATCATCGCAGTTTGGGGCAGTACATCCCAGGAAAGGAGCACCTTTCCCCGACTTGCGTGGTGGGGCCGGGGCCCGTCAGCAGGGCGGCCCCTGCACCGGGTCAGGGTTCCAGCCAGAACTCGGAGCCACCTCGGCGTTAGGAATAAGGAAGTTCTTGCAGGAATTCATCTTCGCACCATGTGGAGAGAGGTGCGGAAGTCAGAGTCCCAAAGGGGAGTGGGAGAAGTCCCAGAGGGGCCTCGTGAGGCGCCGCTGGCACCGGGGGACACCGCAGGGCCTGCGGGGACATCGGCTGGGTGTGGCCCGGGGTCCCCGGGTCACGGGGTCTACAGGCCGTATTTGGGCCACAGGCAGTGCCGTGACGGCCTTCAGGGCTGAGGGCACCGCTGTTGACTCCCCATGGCGTGGGGCTCATGCCAAGTAGGCCCCGTGCAGACCTGCTGCGGGGCGGGGGCCACCACCTGAAGCCCGTAACCCTTGCCTGGCTCTTCTCAGATCCTGAACCCGCCGCCGTCCCCCGCCACGGACCCCTCCTTGTACAACGTGGACATGTTCTACTCTTCAAACATTCCCACCACCGCGAGACCCTACAGGTACGAGGTCCCTGCCACCACCCTGCACCCCACTGGCCAGCTGGGCCTCCCGCCAAGCCTGTGATACAGGAGGGGCCTTGTCCCCATTTCTAGGGTGAGAAACCCTGGCAGAGAGGTCTAGGGTGCTGGTGGGCTTTCCTGGGCCCTCAGACCATCCCTGGCTTGCCTCCCCATGGAGTGAACCGGGCCTACCTGTCGAGTTCCAGAAACCAACCAAATCCCGTGTTCCGACCAGGCTCTGGAATCCAGAAGTAGCTCTGGGGGTTATTCTGTTCCGTGGGGACACGCCCAGACAGGCGAGGCCTTGAATGACGCCACCAGGGGCTGCCCACCGTGGCCTGGCCGGGCCCCCACTGCCCACGGAGGCCAGTACCGAGGGACGAAGGTTTCCCTGTACTGAAGCGGACGCGGCGGTGAAGGTGCCACCACCTGCTGGCGCTGTCCCCGAAGGATCAGATCCAAGTCACGTAACTGCTGTCGTGGCCCCTGCCACTGCGGGCCCTCAGCGGGACCATCCTCTCTCGCGACCCACTACCGGGAGCCCCGCAGGTCTGCTCGCCCCCCAGGTTGTCCAGCTGGGGCTGCATTCCCCACCTCCCCGGGTTGGGGGGACACTTGAGAACGCTGAGAAGAAGGATCTGGGTGTGCTGCTGGCCTGTGTCCAGGGGCCAGGTCAGGGCCTGAGGTGGCCTTCCGCACGGGTGGCCTGGACCCCTCACCAGGGGAGCTACCTGAAGGGGCAGGTGGAGGCAGAGGCTTGGGAGTGGAGACCCCTACCCCCTCTCCCCTTCCTCCCTCCCCTCCCCCCCTTCTCCCCCTCCTCCTTCTCCGCATCCTCCTCCCCTCCTCCCCTCCTCCCCCTCCTCCTCTACATTCTCTCCCTCCTCTCCCTCTCCTTCTCGCCATCCTCCTCCCCTTCTCTCCATTCTCCCCTCCTTCCCCTCCACCTCCCCACTGGAGTGGCCAGTGTGGAGACTCTGAGCGCGGCTTCGCCTGCCACCTGGTGGCCGTTTCAGGAACTCTGGGGCCTGAAGAGGAGCAGGGCCCCTTGTTACTGGGTCAAGGCTCTGGTCAGGGACCTGCAGTGGTTCCACCCCCTCTCCCCTGCCCCTCGTGCCTCAGCGCCCTCGTGTGTCCCCAGGCTGTCACATACACCCTCGCCAGACCCCTCAGCTCTGGCCCACCCCCGGCTTGACTCCTTACATTGATTTTTGTGCCGCTTCTTCCCCGCCCCTGCCTGTCACGGTCCCTTCCTGTCCCTCCCGGGTCCTCCCCCTGCACCTTCTCAGCGCCACATGCCCTGCGCGGGCCCCAAGGTGCTGGCTGCACCTCCTCGCCCTCGATGAGCCCCCTGGGGCTCTGAAACACACCCCAGTCCCCACCCCCAGCTCGGGCCCTGCAGCCGCCCCACCTAGAACCCGAGGGCGCAGGGGGCGCAGGAGACGTCTGTCTGGGAGGCACCTCCCGGGCTGGAGTGCCTTAACTCAACGGGGGCCCCTTCCAGCCCCGGTGGTATTTATGGGAATGATATAATGGGGAACGGTGGTCAAGCACTCCCCGGTGTCCAGCACTATTTCTAGCACTTTCCATGCAGAATCTCATCGACCCTTAAACAAGCCCCTTTGGAACCGGGCTCGTTTCATCCCTATTTTACGACGGTGAAACTGAAGCCCAGAGGAGTTAAGTCACCCAAGGCCAGCCAGGCAGGCTCTGGAAGCCCTTCTCCAGAAAGGCAGCCTTGGTCTGGGGTGGCTGTCCTTGCCAGGGCCTCCCCCCACTCCCTTCCTCGCTGCAGGCACGCCCACTTTAGAGGTGGGGACTCTCGGCTCAGAGACCACACCCAAAGGAGGGGCCCCCCCCGTGTCTCTTCCCTGAGCCAAGGGCCCACTCCCCTGTGTCTCCTTTAGGCCCTACATTATCCGAGGCACGGCCCCCCCCACGACGCCCTGCAGCACGGATGTGTGCGACAGCGACTACAGCGCCAGCCGCTGGAAGGCCAGCAAGTACTACCTGGATTTGAACTCGGACTCAGACCCCTACCCCCCGCCGCCCACGCCCCACAGCCAGTACCTGTCGGCGGAGGACAGCTGCCCCCCTTCCCCCGCCACCGAGAGGAGCTATTTCCACCTCTTCCCGCCCCCTCCGTCCCCCTGCACGGACTCCTCCTGACCCCCGCGAGGCGCCCCTGCCTCTCTGCCCCCTTGTAAATAGTTTTAAATATGAACAAAGAAAAAAATATATTTTATGATTTAAAAAAATAAATATAGTGGGGATTTTAAAAACACGAGGAATGTGAACAGTGACGGGGGCGGGAGGGCTGGGAAAACTTTGTACAGTGGAGAAAATATTTATAAACTTAATTTTTTTAAAACGTCACCGCCATTCTTTTGTGCCTCGTGTAATTTTGAGTCGAGTGTCCTCACAGAGGTGATCCTAGCCTCCGCCCTCCCCTGGACAGCTGTCAGAGTTGCGCACTCCTCCTCCTGAGCACCGTGTCTCTGTCAGGCCCCACAAGGTGGGCAGAACCCCGGGGTGCAGGCAGGAGGCCTGGATTGTGCCATCACGAAGGGCCTGTACCGTGTGTGCTCCGCTGTTGCCCGTGATGAAATTCGGAATCGTTTTCAACATTTTTTTAAAGATTTTATTTATTTATTTGTGTGACAGAGATCACAAGTGGGCAGAGAGGCAGCCCCGACGCGGGGCTCGATCCCAGGACTCTGGGATCATGACCTGAGCCGAAGGCAGAGGCTTTAACCCACTGAGCCACCCAGGCGCCCCTCAGAATCGTTTTTAAGAGGCCCTGCATTTTCATTTTGCACTGGGCTCTGCAGATTACCTACCTGGGCTTTGGGCTATTTCTTGGCCAGTCTCTGCTTCCATCTGATCTCTGTGTGTGGCCGCCCCGGCTTCTGCCGGCCAGGGGATCCCTCCTGGCCCCATCGTGTGGACCCGAGTGGTTGGGGCTGCCCGGCCGCTCTGGCCCAGGGTGGGGCGGGAACCTCCAAGCTCTCCTGCCTTCCCTGGTTGCCGCCCTGTCCTTTCCAGCAGACAGGCCCCAGAGAGCCTGGTTGTCACAGAGACAGTCAATAAACACGGCCCCAGGCCTGTCCTGTTACCCACGGAGGGGGTGGGGCATGGTGGTGCGGGAGGAAACCCGAGGGATGCGGCCTGCTGCCTGCCCCTGGGTGGGGTTGGGTGGGGGGGTCTCCGGGCTGCAGGAGACTGAGAAGTCACAAAGTCATGAGTCATGAGGAGGCCTGGCTGCCCCCCCCACCCCGGGCGTGCCAGGCAGAAAGGGCCTACCCGCGATCCGAATGTCACAGGGAGGTCAGAGAAGAGTCACCACTGGGAGTCCCAGGCACACGTTGCAGTTAAGAATCAACACAAAGAGGGGCACCTGGGTGGCTCAGTGGGTTAAAGCCTCTGCCTTCGGCTCAGGTCATGATCCCAGGGTCCTGGGATCGAGCCCCACATCGGGCTCTCTGCTCCGCAGGGAGCCTGCTTCCTCCTCTCTCTCTCTGCCTGCCTCTCTGCCTAGTTGTGATTTCTCTCTGTCAAATAAATAAAAAAAAAAAAAAAAAAAAGAATCAACACAAAGATCTAGAAGAAGGGCTTCCCAGCAGGACTGGGGATCAAACCTGGGCCAACCCCCAGGGCTTGGAATGTGAAGGTGAATTCCTTCGGGAATGGGGAAACCCCAGGACAGAGATGCTGGGGCCCCAGGGCCGGGGAGGCAGGCTGGGAAAGGTGGTGTCACTCGGGGCTCCCAAGACCGCCCGACCAGGGGACGAGCTGGCGACATCAGGCACGGAAGTCTGCCGGGCACAGAAGTCCGCTAGGCCTGGTTTCCTTAGGCTTCCCGGGAGCTGCCACCCCCCGCCCCCAACCGCTCCCTGATTGCCCAGGAGTTCCCTGCGGTCCCGGTTAGCGTGGGTGGTGAAGCCCCGGGACCAAGTGCGTACACTGCAGACGAGGGGAGGTGACCCGCCATTACTGCGAGCCAAGAGCGAGCCCAGAAGTCCAGGCCCAAGTGCGGCCCTAGGGCTGCTGTGCCAGCCGGTGGGGACCTACACTAAAGGACCCTTCGCAGACACGAGGGATCGGGTTTGCCCGGAAGGAAGGCCGGCTTCGCCTCTTGCTCGTCTCACCCTGCTGGCCGCTCCCACCCGTTAAGGAAGAGCGGTGTCACCCGCGCGGAGGACTGTCATGGGCTTCCGTGAGCTAATGCCGATCGGGAGAGAAGCCTGGCCCGGCAAGCGCTTGGCAGGTAGTACCCCCTTGGTAAGCGAAAGCTATGACCTATTGAAGCCCAGAGAGGTGACAGGCTTGCCCAAGGTCACACAGCCTCAAGAGAGCACCCCGAGCGCTCAGGCCCATGGCGGGGCCCTCCAGGCCAGGGAGCTGCTTGCAGGGGCTGGGGGGTTCCTGTTCTTCCAGGTCGGGCCACGAGCCCTGAGGTGCGAAGGACAGCACGCTTGCCACCGGGGGCGGGGGGGGGGTGGGGAGGGCTGGGGGACGTGGCTGACGCCGAAGCAGGAGCTGCGTCGTGGGGGTCCTTCCTCTCCCTAGGGCCCCCCAGGGATCAGGCCTGGAGTGAAGAAGGAGTAGGCAGGGCTGCTGACCCCCCGGCGACCGCCAGCATGGGCTGAGAGGCCGGTGGAGACACGCTGCGGCCTTCCTCTCCCTGCCCCCGGCATCCCAGGCCTATCTCCAGACGCCGTGCTGCTGCTGGACCCTTTCCTGCCCTGAGGTCAGCTGGGAGGAATGGGGGCCGACCTGCTCTGCCTGCTCTCGCCCAAGCGAATCTGTCGGCACCCACTGTGTGCAGACCCCTGCGCTTAAATCCCATGCTGGGGGACCCAGAGATGAGCCCGATGGGGGCCCGTCTCTTGAGGGTGCTGCAGACAGTTTCACGGGGACCCAGAGAGAATATCCTCCTCAGATGGGAGGGCAAGGAGGGCTTCCCGGAGGAGGCGCTATCTGAGCTGTGTCTTTTTTTTTTTAAGATTTTATTTATTTGACACAGAGAGAGACACAGCAAGAGAGGGAACACAAGCAGAGGGAGTCGGAAAGGGAGAAGCAGACTTTCCGCCGAGCAGGGAGCCCGATGCGGGGCTCCATCCCAGGACCCTGGGATCTGACCTGAGCTGAAGGCAGACGCTTAAGCGACTGAGCTACCCAGGCGCCCCTGAGCTGTGTCTTAAATGAGAGGGTGAAGTTAACTTGGCTTATTTCATTTAAACTTCAAAACAGCCCAGCTAAGTGGATGGTGTCCCCAGTTCGTAGTTGAGGAGACCACGGTCTGGGGGAAAAGAATTAAACCAGAATTTTTTTCACTCATTTGTTCAACCACTCCTCTACACAAGGAATAGTGCCGACATCTGGGCACTGCTCAAACCTTTCCCCCTTCCCTCCAAACCTCCTCCCCCCTGCAGTGACACCCACTACTCCCCAAGTCTCTGTCGCCCGTCTCTGGAGTCCTGCGGGGTCTCACTCCCCATTGGCCCTATCAGTTGCTCGGCTCAGCCCTCCAGGCGTCTTCCAGAACGTGTGTGGAGCTCCTCCTTGCCCGGGGCCCAGCAGCCGCCTTGGGTCTTCCGCCAACCTGCACGGCCGAACAAAACCCACACGGCCAGATCTCGGTCATGTCCGCTGCCAGGCAGGACGCTGGGGAACGGGGATGTGGCAGGTGTGGAAAGTTCTGTCCCTGAGAAACCTGGGGCTGGGGGAGTTGGGTGGGATGTGGCTCCTGCGGTGTTCTTTTTTGAGAATCACCTGACTCTTCACGACACTGGGCCCCCCTCATTGGACCTCACCCTCAGCTCACAGGCGACTTGGCCCAGGACCTGCCCACCTCCGCCAGGGCGGCCTCACTCTAGCCCTCAGACCGGGTCTGAGCACCGGAACAGGACAGCAGGAATGATAATGGGTGGCTGGTTTCCCCAAGCTGAGCTTATTCCATTTAAAGCTTTTTTCTATCTGGGTGTATGGATGTGTTAAAATGTCCTTTCTTTTATGAAATGATGGTAATAGTACAAGGCGTTTTTTTTGGGAAAAAAATCATGACTTAACATTTTTTAAAAAAGTCATTACTTGATAGAATTAAAATTTGGCAGCTCTGTGTCTGTTCCCAAAAGTTAAGGGGTGAGACGTGGGTGGTGGGTACGCGGGCATTCATTAAACTTTTCTCTCTACTGTTGAATAGATGTGAAAGTATTCATGTGATTTTCTTAAGTCTAGATGCATTGAAAATTTATTTTATTTTCCTTTTTAAAGAGATTTTATTTATTTGACAGAGAGAGAGCGCGCGAGCGCATAAGCAGGAGGAGCAGCCAAAGGAGAGGGGGAAGCAGGCTCCCCACTGAGCAGGGACCTGGATCTGATGTAGGACTCGATCCCAGGACCCTGGGATCATGAGCAGAGCCAAAGGCAGTCACTTATCTGACTGAGCCACCCAGGAGCCCCTGAAATATTAAACATTAAAAATTAACCCATAGGGGCGCTTGGGTGGCTCAGTGGGTTAAAGCCTCTGCCTTCGGCTCAGTTCATGATCTCAGGGTCCTGGGATCGAGCCCCGCATCATCTCTCTGCCCAGCAGGGAGCCTGCTTCTCCCTCCCTCTCTGCCTGCCTCTCTGCCTACTTGTGATCTCTCTCTCTCTCTCTGCCAAAAAATAAATAAAAATCTTGAATTAAAACAAAAAATTAACCCATGAAAGGATCGTGGAAAAGGGAAGGTGGAGTTGCAAGAACTCGGAAAGTTTTAGGCTGCTGAGGCCAATGCCAAAGTTCAAAGACACCCTCCTGCTTAAAGCCTGTCAATGATTCTCTAGGGCTCCCAGGGAGATAGGCTGAGCTCAGACACCTCCTCTTCCCCCAGGAAGTCCTCCCTGACTTCAACCCTTCCAGTTAGGTTAGCTCATCATAATTGGAGACTTTGGGGGCCCACTTATATTGGGCGAGGTACTGCATTATTTCATTTAATTATAGAGCACACGTCCCTGTGACCATCCTCAGAGTCTGGGATGGAAGAGCCTGAAGCGTGTACTGGCAAGTTCTCTGACAATGAAGGAGTAAAGCGATCTGTGTGTGTGGCTGGGCTCTTCCCAAGCTCTCAGGAGGGCAGATCCCAGCCCTCGCCCAGCCTCCCCGACAGGCACGCCCCCACCCCAAGGGTTTTCTGCAGCCTCTCCCCGGCTCCTTGGTCTAGCTCCTGGGACCTGCCCCTCTCCCCTGCCCTGTGCTACTCCGCCTCGCTGCCCTTGCTCTAATCTCTCTTTTCCAAACCCTGGCTAGCCCTGAACACGCCCCTGTGTTACTCAGAGGTTCTTCCTGGCCCACTTTCTCCCCACCCCGGAACGTCTGCGTATTTGTCCTTCCCTTAACCCTCCGCACCAGCACACCTCTGGAGCTGGTTTCTGTCTTGACTGTGTCCCTCACTTGCCCGGTGGCCTTGGGCAAGGCTCCTAGCCGCTCTGGGCCGCAGGATGGATGCAAATAGCATCTGTTCTTGGGTGCTGCCTCCTGAGAGGTCCAGCACCCTTCGGGGCTCAGACACAGGTCAGTAGATATTACCAGCGCTCTGCAGATAAGCCCTGGAGAGTCTGGCTGGTTAGATTACCCAGCCAAGCTTACTCAGCGAATGTGGGCCACACCTGGTGTCTGAACGGTGCCTGGGTTTGTGGGAACTAATCTGTGAAATGGGGATGATAATACTTTACTGTCTGGAGTACTAGCCAGAGTCTTTCTAGAGAGTCTGCCTCAGGCTCTGCTGCAGGGGTGAGCTGGGGGAGGGGCACGTCCACTCCAGAGGCCCAGCTTCCAGTGCACTGGGGCTGACCCAGCTCCATTAGGTCTCATTCTCTCTGCTGTTTGGCCTGGGGACTCAGAGGGCCTGAGCCACCCGCTGGGGCTGGTACAAAGAATGGAGGTGCGGGTACAGAAAGATGCTGAGCTCCGGGAGGCAAGCAGGTGGCCAGCTCCACTGGTTCTGCTCTGCCTACTCCCAGGGCCCAAGCTCTGTCGCTTTTCTCAGGAAGCAGCTTGGGGAAGCTGCAAGGTAGCCATGCCCTGCCTTCCTTGAGCTGGAGTGGCCATCTCTGGCCAAGCCGGCCCCCTGGAGGGAGCTGCCCTAAAGAGGTCAAGACACCACCAACCTCCCTGCACGGAGCCCCCACGATGACTCCAGGCCAGGAGGCCAAGGGCAATCCTCTGGGCCTTGAGGATGTTGGTTTCTCCTGGGCATGGCGGCACCGTCCCCAAAGCCCCGCACCATGCAGCCAGCGCCACTCCCTGCCCTGTCCGTCTCTCGCCACAACCCAACCACCCCTACCTCCCCAGTGCTCCAAAGCTCGGTCTTGGCGTCTCTGGTCTGTCTCCCCGCCACCCGGACCCAGGAGCCACGGCTCTGTGCTCCCTGTTCGTGGTCGAAATGCCACCTGCCCAGGAGGGGCCCCCACCACTCTGCGGCCTGCGTTACTTCCCGGGGTGTCCGACCGCCCCCCGCAGACCGTCCGAGCCAGGACTCTGCTCCCACGCACCCGCGCGGGCGGGCACAGACCAAGAGCTCAGCGGAGCGCGGCCCACGAGCGGCCAGCGCCCCCGGGGGACCCGCATTGCCGAGCCTCCCCGCGCGCACGCGCACTCGCGGGCGAGCCGGGCCGCGTCCCGCCGAACTCGGGCTGGTTCCCCGGGACCCGCGCCCGCCCGCGCCTCTCCGCCTCGCGGCCGACTTCCGCCCTCGGGACTCGGGACTGCGCTTCGCTCCAACTCAGAGGCCAGACGGGTTTCTGGAGAGTAAGTGCCCGGGATGGGGCAAGGTGGGCTACTCCTCTGGGTCCCGGCCCGGCCCTCCCGGGGAGCCCGGCGGGGCATGGGGGCCCTGGGCGAGCATGTCGGAAGAGGCTCCGGGGTAAAAGCTTCTGGAACACAAAAGGGACGCCGCTGGCCGCGCACTTCCCCCCGCCGGGGGCGCCGCCCCCTGGCCCGGGCCGGCCCCCAGTCTGGACGCACAGCGGTCCCCACCTCGACCCCGACTCCTGGCACAGCCACCACCCGCGGGTGAAGGAACCAGCACGGACGACCCAGCCCCCTATAAAATTCGGCTGTGGAGAATGCGGGCATCGATCCCGCTACCTCTCACATGCTAAGCGAGCGCTCTACCACTTGAGCTAATTCCCCAGCTCGGGCCGGCCTCGGCCGCCGGAATGTACTGTGGCTCACGTCATCGCGGGTCTCCTCCGCTCCACCGCCAGGATTGGCTTGGCTCCCTTTGGTTTTAAAAAGCATCGGCTTCCGGATTGGTGGTCCAAAGCGTCCGTCAAACGGAGGCCCTGCTGTTGCTACGGCGTAGGGGGAACCAGCCAGGTTTCTCCGGGTTTCTGATTTGTTTCTCCAGACTCCGGGGTCCTAGAGGTTCCGGATCCGTCGAGTCCATGGGAAAAGAACGCTCCCCTCGCGCTTGACTGACGGGGCCTGTGAACCAATCGGAGTGGGCGCAACCTGGCCTCTGGGCGACCCAATAGGTTGCAGGGGGCGGGAGAGGAAGGCCAATGAGCGCGGGCCTGGGGGCGGAGATAGAGCCGCGATTGGCTGCGAGGCGGCCGGAGGGAGGGCGGGGGGAACTCAAGGCCTGCTTGATACGTCCGCCATTTTGGGCGCTTCGCTGATGGTGTCGGTGAGCGCGTTTCCCGCCTGAGCGCAACTAGCGGCGGGTCGCGGGCACCTCCAGGTAATGGGGTGGGGGAGGCGGCGGAGCGGGCCGCGGCGCGGGGTGCGCGGAGCGCGCGGCGCGCGGGCGGCGGCGGGGAGACCCCCTCCGCCCGGCCTCGGCGGCGCGGGGAGGGAGCGTCCCGGCCCCCTCCCCTCCCCCCCGGAATTCGCCGCTCGGCGGCCGGGGAGGCGCGGCGCCCGGGCTCCCCGGGCCGTCCCCGCCCGCGCCTGTCAGCCGCCTGCCCGCGCGCCGCGGGTCGTGGGGGGCTTCGCCGGGCCGGGCGCCGGAGCGGGCCGCGGGCCGGCGGCGAACTTTGCGCCCGGGTTGACGTCCGCGGCCTTGCGCGGCGGCGGCGGGCGGGGCGCGCCCCTCACCCGGACGGGCCCCGCTCCGCTGCGGCCGCGCCGCCCGCCCCGAGCGCCGCCCGGGCCGCCCGCCCGGGAGAACTGCCCCCCGGGCGCGGGCCGGGCAGCGTGTCAAGTTGGGGCGGCAGGTCGCCGTGGACTGGCGAAGGCCATTGTTGGGACTCCGTCGCGGAAACAAGTTCTGTGGGTTCGTGCTCTTCGGCCGCGGAGTCATCGGCGAGCGCGAGCCCGGCGCGGAGTGTCGAAGTGGCCTTGCGAGCGGCGCCTCAACTCCGGGGCTGTGACTCGACCGGAGACCCGGTCGCGAACGCCTCCCGGGCGAGTCTAAGCCAGGGGGGTGGTCCTTGGAGCGGCCGGGAGGACCTCCCTCTTAAAGAAGCCGGTTCGCGGCCAAGTTGGAGGGGTTTCCTGCTCGGTCCCGCGCGCCCTGGTCGCAGCCCGGACTTGCGGTTGGGGATGCGCGGACTGAGCCCTCGGACGTGTCGGTGTGTCCTGGCGTTTGCGCCTCGGGCTCCGTGTGGTTTTCCCGGTGCTTCACGTTTTCTCCGCGGGTCGGCTGGAGCTTTGTTTATGTTCTGCCTTGGTGGGAGGGGCGCCTGGCGATCGTTTTCCTTCCGTCCCACAGCGCTTGTTACTGTGGGTATTGTCCCACCGTGTGACTATGGGAAGTTTACTTGGCTTGTGCCCTCAAGGTCATGGGGCAGGTGGGCGGCAAGTGGGGAAGGGACTCCGGGTTTCCAGCCACTGGCGTGAGTGCCGCCTAAGCGGTGGTGGTGTTTCCGCCTTGTCTCCTGCGAAGTCGGAGCGCCGGGTTTCAGGTCTTGGCTTCGGCACTCTCCAGCTCTGTGACCTTGGACAAGTTACTACACTTCTCTGCCTCCCCTGTACTGTGGCAGTGATAACAGTGACTGCCTCGGAAGTGTGTCGCGGGTGAATGGGCTGGAAGCCGTGTCCGGCACGTCGGATCAGCTCAGTGCAATTGGTGGCTGTTACTACTAACTTCAGTTTGATTTCTAAACGTTTCCATTACTGTTCGGAAGTCCAGTGAGTGTCGAGGTGACTCGGTGGCTGTCTTCAGAACGCTCTGTGTGTTTACCAGTTCTGCTGAGAAAATGAGCTGGAAGTTATTTTAAGGTTTTCAGGAGGGGGGTGGTTGAAGGTTCGTTAAATTTCACACATTTCGGGGAGCAGTGCGTTAGTGGTGGTACCTCGGAATGTTCCCTCTGAGAGGCGGTTAAATGAGGAAAAGCCCATCCAGAGCTGGGGTCAGATTGCGTTCCTGCTTCCCTCGGGCTGCTAGGAGGGTGGGTCCCGGTACCAGCTCTAAGGTGTCTCCGCGCACTCCGGGGTTAGGGTTCTTGAGGATTGAAAGGTTGGTGTGTATTGAGACGCACTTCAGTGAACCCAGCTTGGGAGATAGCTGTCGTCCTGCGGGGACGCTTCGGAAGCTGTTGCCTTTCAGCGCGTCTGACTGGGGAGTCTAGAGTATCCAGCAAAATACCGTCCACTCAGTCACACATAGTCACAGTCTTTGAATTCCTGCCCTGGGCTCTTTTCCCTGGTACTTCAAACCGTGCTTGCCTGTCCCTTGGAATTACTGCTTGGGACCTGCCTGGCTTTAATTGCACTGGGGAAATGTTTTTACACAGTTTTAAGTAGGGGGGACCGTCTTGCTGGTGTAACTTAAGGAGAGGGAGAAGATTGTTTGGGATAAGAAAACTTTAGCTTTTGTGTATAGCAAGACAAAACAAAAACTTGCTAGTTTGAATTAACTGCTTGAGAATCAGACCATAGCTGGATGGAAAATGAATGGTAGTAAAATTAAGATTTGACAGGGTGCGGTTCACTTCAGGATAATTTTTGTATGGATTTGGTACAAAGGTAATGTGCTTATTACAGGCAACCCCCCCCCCCCCGTTTTGTATTTAAATTCCAGTTAGTTACCACACAAGAATCTCTCCTTAAAACAGCATTTGTCAGGGTTGGTGGTTAGTTTATTTCTGTCACGAATTTGTGTCTTGCACTTTCATGTTTTGTGTATTTGAGAGGCAGCATGAGTGTATATTGGTCTGAAATTCTACAGTGTTTTAATACCCCTGTGAGTACATGGTAGTGAAGTTCTTCTAATCATCTGCTCACCTGAAACTCAGCATTGAGTCTGTTTCATAAAAAGCACAAGAAGCTATGGTCTGGTCCTCATAAGTCCAGATCTGAGCCCCTATGTGGGCTGAGTAGCTTGTTAGCTACTTTCTTAGGTGAGCTGGACTGAAAAAAATAGGCCTGGGCTTTTGGCTTTTTTTTTCTTTTCTTCTTCTTCTTTTTTTTTTTTTTTTTTTTTTAAAGATTTTATTCATTTGTTTGACAGACAGAAATCACAAGTAGGCAGGGGGCGGGGTGGTGGGGAGGCAGGCTCCCCGCCGAGCAGAGAGCCCGATGCAGGCAATGTGGGGAGATCCCAGGACCCTGAGATCATGACCTGAGCTGAAGGCAGAGGCCCTAACCCACTGAGCCACCCCTCTTTTTTTTTTTTTTTTTTTTAAGGTTTTATTTATTTGACAGAGGGAGAGAAGAGCACAAAAGCAGGGGGAGCAGCAGAGGGAGAAGCAGGCTCTCTGCTGAGCAGGGAGCCCGATATGGGGCTCGATTCCAGGTTGCTGGGATCATGACCAGAGCCCAAGGCAGCTGATTAATTGACTGAGGCACCCAGAAGCCCCTGGGCTCTTGGCTTTAAGCAGCTTTTTAATTTTTTTTTTTTCCTCAAGAGAACCTCAAGTAATTGTTTTTTGTTTTTTTAAATTTACTCTAGGTAAATGTTTCTCAATTGGGGGGTGATTTGCCTTCAAAGAAACATTTGGCAATGTGTGGAGACATTTTTGCTTGTCATAGCTGTAGGGGTGGGAATATGCACCCTGGCTTCTAGAGAGGGTAGAGACAGGGATGCTGCTGAGCGTCCTGTAATGCACAGGACTGCATCCTAAAATTACCCAGCCCCAAATACTAATAGTGCAGAAATTGAGAAACCCTGTTCTAGATGGATGCCACACTGGCATGCATCAGAATCGTTCAGGACATCTTTTAAGACCAGGGATGATAGACCCTCACCTCTGGAAATCTGTGGTGGTGTTGAGAATATATGTGTAGAAAGCTACCCAGGTAATACTGAAGTGCAGCCAGGTTTTGGAACCACTGTTCAAGACCACGGTTATTAGTGACTTCCTGTGGGTCGAGGAATCCTTTAGGTGATGTGAGTTCTGTCTCTGTGGTCCCGAGATGTAGTGGGGAGAGACTGTGTACATACATTATTCTCAGGTTCCTGAAGACTGAACTTTAAAAGAAATTTTATTTTTATTTATTTTTAAAGATTCCATTTATTTATTTGACAGAGAGAGATCACAAGCAGGCAGAGAGGCAGGCAGAGAGAGAAGAAGGGAAGTAGGTTCCCTGCTGAGCAGAGAGCCCGATGCAGGGCTTGATCCCAGGAGACCTGAGCCGAAGACAGAGGCCTCAACCCACCGAGCCACACAGGCACCCCTTAAAAGAAATTTTATTTATTTATTTATTATTATTTCTTAGATTTTATTTATTTATTTGACAGAGAGCACAAGTAGGCAGAGAGGCAGGCAGAGAGAGAGAGGAGGAAGCAGGCTCCCTGTTGAGCAGAGAGCCCGATGCGGGGCTCGATCCCAGGACCCTGGGATCATGACCTGAGCCAAAGGCAGAGGCTTAACCCACTGAGCCACCCAGGCGCCCCCCGTTAAAAGAAATTTTAAATGAATTTATTTTATAATATAATTTAGAAACTCTTTTTTTGCCTCTACCTCATAAAACACTGGAACTTTGCACTCTCGGGTGTTTAGGGTTGGTTGCTCCTATGTTCAATAACTTCATACTGTGATTTTTGAGTTTCATAGCCTTTGCTGTCATCCTGTGAGTGAGTCAGCTGTCAGTTGTCCTTCTCGGTGCCATCAGCTTTCTTCCCTTTGTAGTGAAGACCTGTTTCCAGAGAGTTAGCCCTGGAGCCGCGCAAGTTCTGCCTTTTGAAGGCAAGACAGACGTACTCCATGCCCCACGTGTCACACAGTGACCCGTGCCTGCTAGTAAAAGGGGGTTCCTCTGGGCCCTGGACTCTGGCCCAAATGGGTGAGTGTTTTTTCCTCCTTGGGGGAGGGAGGATGAGGTTCAGTAATAGAAGGGCAAAGGTCCTTTTCTCACACATACTTAAAATTTAGACCATCTAGTTTATTGAATGAAGGAATATTAGTTTAAAAACGATACACATTTCCAGCAACGGAATGTTAGGATCTGGATATCTATAAAAGGAGAAGACTGTGGAGGCACTTTCTAATCTTTCATCCTGAAAATCAGCTTATGGCTGTTGTTGAGAATGACAAGTGACCCCTCCCCCACCATTCTTCTAATCTTCATTTATTTGATCCTCAAATATAGTAATTGAATCCTACTCTGCCAGGAGCCCTATTAGGGACTCACTCATGAACAGGCACTTAAGGACTTGCAGTCTAGAGGGAGAGGTAGCAGTTATAAAAGGGATGCAGTTTTGGCTGGGAGGCCAGGTAACAAAGCTTGTAAGAATTGTAGATGGTGTAAGTAGGCTTCTTAGGGAGGCCCTACAGGCCTGGGAGGAAAGCGTTTAGGTTTGCTCCTTTGCTGGTTGAATTTGCCAGAAGTCTCTTGCCAAACAATAAGGTAGTTACACCTTTGTTTCTTGCGTGTATTAAGCAGTTACTTTGACTTGCCCCTTGGTTTGGTGTGTTTTAGAAACCAATGTCATTGCTCCTGTGCTGGTGAAGCTGTGTTGTAATGACAGATAGCATTGGTCTGTAGTGTTCCTTGCTCCGTAGATGTTGGTTGTCAGTCAGTCGGACTGGGAACACTGACGGGTTCTGTACTATCAGAGGCTCGATGTAAGTTCGTGTCAGATGTCTTGAGCATCCTTGAAATTGATTGTGCCACTGGTGGGGTTGGACCTAGGTGGACTGGAGATTTGTTTTTTTTGGCCATTTGACTTTGGCTTAGATTTAGTTTCCACGGACGCCCCTTTTCTTCCTCTCTCTCTCCTTATTTATTTACTTATTTTTTTGCTTGGAGAGGGGAGATAGTTACTAGTTGGATCAATACCCAGTTTGTTTCCGGGTTTGAATGATTATGCACTGACTTCTGGATACCAGGCATATGGGCTAGTGAAGAAGCAAGTAAA
The DNA here is from genome assembly GCF_922984935.1 of Meles meles. NCBI lineage: Eukaryota > Metazoa > Chordata > Mammalia > Carnivora > Mustelidae > Meles > Meles meles. The sequence goes on along the minus strand of NC_060073.1, from coordinate 4,494,645 downwards.
AGGAAAGGGGACCTTGGCCGTTGTTGAAGGGCTTCTCCCCTTAACAGGGACATTTTCATGTCGCGGACTCGGCAGAGGTCTGAGCTTACTCTTAGCAGAGGTGTTCTACTGCCTGTCGCTCACAGCTGCCGTTGACCTGAGTGTAAGTGTTAGTGAAGACTGCGCAGTCAACTGTGGATTTATGCAAATGAAGTTTGGTACGTTCTGAACATCTTTTTACTGATGGGAAGAGGCTCTGATTTCGTACTTCTTGGTGACTCTGGAGAAAAGTAGGGTCATATTTCTTCCAAAATTTCTTACAGTGTGACTGTATATTGACTTGGAATGGGTTGTGTGCCCCAGAGGTTGATGCCACAAAATCTGATGACCTAAAGGAAAGATGGATTAAAGATTGTTATTTTGGGACATTAAAGAGAAGAACAAAAAGGCTGCAGAAATAGGAGTCTGACTGAATGTTAGATTTGGAGAGAGCTGTTTGGATTGCTGGTTGGGGTCTTGAGTTCCTGTGCTGGAATATGAATCGGAGCAGCGGTGCTGGTGTCAGAGACCCACTTCGGCAAGAAGAGAAGGGAAAGGTTATGTGAGAAGGCGAGGCTCCCTGAAACCCTATCAGGGCAAGTAAAGCAGGTGTGTGACCTGCCCACTAGGCCATGCTCTGTGGTGGCCAGGTATGGTTCATAGAGATCGGCTGGGCCTTGGTGAGGTCCGGGCTCACGGTCCATAGATGGGGGCAGTGGCAGGAAGAACACTGAGAAGTACTGAGTTGTTTGGCTGTTCAGGGCTTCCTTTTTTTTTTTTTTAAAGATTTTATTTATTTGACAGAGATCACAAGTAGGTAGAGAGGCAGGCAGAGAGAGAGGGAGAAGCAGGCTCCCCGCTGAGCAGAGAGCCCGATGCGATCCCAGGACTCTGAGATCATGACCTGAGCTCAAGGCAGAGGCTTAACCCACTGAGCCACCCAGGTGCCCCTCAGGGCTTCCTTTTTGAGAGTCATGGTCTTGGAGCTGGAACAGACCTGAGAGGTCATCGATTCTTAGAGAAAAATATAGGCCATGCTGGAGAAGCTGACAATCTCAGTTCCTGGGTGATTCCTTAGGATCTTGGTGGCCCTACTAGACCTCAGTTTCTCATGTCATTTACTTCAAGAGTGACATCACAGCTGGATGTCAAGAGAGTTGAGATTAAATGCTTAACTTCTGAATTGCTTCTTTTTGGTGGTAGTACTTCCGAGTTTTCTGTCATTGTGGTAGACCAGCGGATAGGGTCTCCAGTTTTCTTTTGTTGACCTGAAGATACACAGGGTTTCTGTTGCCTCTGGGCAGTGGGCATGGCACATCCGCCTTTGTTGCCTGCAGGCAAGACCCTGCCCCTTCTGATCACGGAATGCTCTTTCTACTGTGGAGCGCGCAACCTCAGTTTCTACACCCTTACGGGGGATCAGCAACTGTGCATTTGGCACCTATCGTAGACGTGGTATTGTATTTTATTATTCTTTATAAATATTTATTTGACAGAGATCACAAGTAGGCAGAGAGGCAGGCAGAGAGAGAGAGAGAAGCAGGCTCCCCGCTGAGCAGAGAACCGGATGCAGGGTTCAATCCCAGGACCCTGAGGTCATGACCTGAGGCGAAGGCGGAGGCCTAACCCACTGAGCCCCCCCAGGCTCCCCAAGACATAGTATTTTAAACTAAGGGAGTTTTCACCGATTAATACTGTTCTCTTTCCCCAGTTCAGAGTATATTGTGGAGGTCTGGAGTACATAAGGATCTAAAATGACTGGCCTTGAGTTCTGGTTCTCACGGTCTTCCCGCTGCGTAACCCTAATGCTGGCTCACATCGTTGTTCCTTAGTTTCATTATCTGTGACGTCAGTATTAAATGTAAACTGATGAGCACAGTGCCTAGTGTAGGGCGGTGTTTTTATTACTATTATTGCTGTTACCATTCTTCTTCCTAATAACGACAGAAGTAAGTTCAGAAATGACTCCCATGTAAGACGCCGTGAAAGTCCTAAGGAAGTGAAGTGGCACGTTGAGGGCACCTGGAGAACTTTGAGGTCTGACTAGCTGCTCTGAGGAGGTCCTGGGTGATGAGGATGCAGGTTAAAAGAGGTTATGGAATTAGTGTTTGCATGCCGGTGCTTTCTGTCTTTCCCTATTTGGATCATATTATATGTGCTTTACTTAGGGAAGTGTGATAATAGTTTCTTTGATGAAAGTAGAGATAATAAATTTGAGATTTTGCATTTTGCTTTCCAGCAGTCTTTAAAATCTCTCTTTCTGGCACTTATGACATTATAAAAGGAACTCCATTCGCTCTAGAGTCTCCCCTATTACACAGAGCCATAGTTTTCAGTGTGCTGTGTTCTTGAAGAAAATTACGTATGTCTTGAAGGATCAAAGCATTTTAACAAATGATTGGGTCTTTTTTATTTTGCATTTAATTTCTTTATAGATTCCACACATAACCAGACAGCATTTTTTTCTCTCTTTTTTTTTTCTTTAAAAGATTTTATTTATTTATTTGAGAGAGAACAAGTATGAGCTGGCAGGTGGGGGGGGGTGGCAGAGGGAGAGGGAGAAGCAGGGAGCCTGACATGGGGCTTAATCCCAGGTTCCCAAAATCATGATCTGAGCCAAAGGCAGACCGACCGAGGCACCCAGGTGTGCCCCTGGACAACGCTTTTCTGTAGAGGGCCAGTTAGTAAATATTTTAGGCTTTGCAGGCTGTGTGATCTCTATAACTACTCAACTCTGTCGTTAGGATATGAAAGCAGTCATAGACGACGTAAACAGGTGAAGGTGGCTGTTGGGGCGCCTGGGTATCTCAGTGGGTTAAGTGACTGACTCTTGCCTTGGATTCGGGTCATGATCTCAGGGTTGCGAGATCTAGCTCCGCCTCAAGCTTCGCACTGCCTGGAGCCTGCTTAAGATTCTCTTCCTCTGCCCCCCCCAACCTTTCTCTCTCCCCCTTTCTAGAAGAAAAAAGCAGCCCGTAATACAGAAAAAAAAAAAAAAAAAGAATGTGGCTGCCTTCTAGTAAAATTTTATTTACAAAAACAGGGTGAGCATATAAATATCAAATAACCAAGTTGTACATTTCAAATGAATATGAAGTCGTCAATTATAAGTCAGTGGAAAAATACTAAAACTTCTAAAAAACAAGACCACACACACACACACACACACACACACACACACACGCAGGTAGTGGGCTGGATTTGGTCTGTTTTTCTCTAACCTAGTTTTCTATTTTAATTTTTGATGAGATCCTGTATTCAGAGAGTATGTAGCCACATGCGTGAGTAGTAATGTTAAAACCAGCCGCTGTGTGCCCCAACCAGCCTGAGAACTGGAACGCGCCGCTGCCTCTGGCTGCAGGTCTTGCCCTGACCACCTCTTCTCCCTCCATCTCCCGAAGGCAGCACTGCCCTGCACCTATCCTTTCCTTGCTTCCTGGTTTTGCCATATGTGATTGTGTCCTTTTATGATGTGACTTAATTCCCTGCAAGTCTTTAAACTCTACAGGTAGAATCATTTTACTCTATGACTTCCCCCCTGCCCTACATTGTTTTTGAAATTCCTTCATTCACATGTTTGTAGGTCTTAGGCACTGATACTTACCTTGGTGCTGGGTATGTCAGCAGGAGCAGAGCACTCAAGGGTCTGCCCTCCTGGGGCTGGCATTGCCGTGGGGGAAGGCGGCTAACAGGCTAACAGGTCGGTGGGAGATGAAGCCGTCACAGCGTGGGTGACAGAGCGGGGAGAAAAGTGTCGCAGGGAAGTGGGCCGGCAGAGGCTGTGTGGAGATGGGAAGGTGGTCAGGGTGGGCCTCCAGAGAAAGGGCGGAGGGGGCCTGTGGCTGCGGGTGGGGGTGGGGCGGAGGTGTGGGAGGAGCCGGTCCGGCCCAGCCCTGCAGGAGGTCTGCGATGTTGAGGGGCCGCTGGAGGGGGCGCCGGCTGGAGGGGCGAGCCCGAGGGAGACAGGCAGGAGATTGTGTGTGGGGGGGGTAGCGGTGGTCCTGGGGGGCCAGTCACACAGGCCAGTGTTAGGATGTTACCTTCTTCTCGGTGTGAGATGGGAAGTCACTGTTCAGCAGAAGTGTGACATGAGATCCAACTTGTGTTTTCAGAAGGACCCCCTGAAGCTGTCAGGGTAGCTGTCCCCGGAGCCCGGGAGCGAGCAAGCCGCGATGGCGGCTCAGGCTGAGGGGACACAGGGTGGTCCTGAGCCGAGGTTGGGTTCTGGATACATCTCAAGGGTGGAGCGGACAGGATCTGGGGGCTTCGCGGGCAGTGGGAGTTGTCATCTGTGAAGAGAGGGATGACTGCGGGCGGTGTGGGTCGTGGGCGTCACATCCAGAGTTGGGTCAGGCTTGGACATGGGAAGTTCGTGGAGCTTTTGGAGACCAAGGGAGACACTTGCAGGATTAGGGGTGTGGAGTTGAGGGGAGAGCTCTAGGCTGAAGCCAGAAGTGTCTGAGGCTTGTGTTTGCATGACACTTGAGCGCCCTGAGGTGGGATGGGGGCACTGAGGAGTGAGGGCCGAGCAGGGGCGACAGGGAGGGGCTCCTCTGAGGCAGAGGACGATGGGGCTAACGTGTGTGAAGCCAGGGAGAGTGTCCCAGAGGAGGGGGGGAACCTGGGCCCGCGCCTGCTGCGCTGTTGCTTCAAGTAAAAAGAGGGCCAGGGGGGCGCCTGGGTGGCTCAGTGGGTTAAAGCCTCTGCCTTCGACCCAGGTTATGATCCCAGGGTCCTGGGATCGAGCCCCGCATCGGGCTCTGTGCTTAGAGGTGAGCCTGCTTCCCCCTCTCACTCTCTGCCTGCCTCTCTGCCTACTTGTGATCTCTGTCTGTCAACTAAATAAATAAAATCTTAAAAAAAAAAAAAAAAAGAGGGCCAGGGCTCGCCGGGCGGCTTTGGCAGCGGAGAAGCTGCTGGCAGCCTTGACCGGAGCCCTTCCCGCTGGCCGCCGGGGGAGCCTGGGAGGGAGGTTCACGGAGGACGTGAGAGGAGGAGGCGGTGAGGTTCTGTCGCTGCGGGAGGTGCAGGTGCGGGACCCTGGCCCGGTTTGTTGAGATGCGGGAAATCACAGCGTTTTGGCAACTGTGCTGGGAGATGGTTCTTTCCAGAGTGAGCCACCCAGTGAGGCGGGAGGCGGACACTCACCGGAGGGCTCTCCGGGAGGCCGTGGGGGATGGCTGGTGGTCGCTGAGAGGCAGGACGGGGGTGGGGTGGGGGGGGTGGGGCTGCTGGAGCAGCGAGTGTGTGCGCCGGCTCCTCTTTTTTCCTCCGGGGAAACAGGGAGACGGTCTCAGCAGTCGCGGAGAGGGCAGGCCCGGAAGTCCGTGGGAAAGTAGCACTGAATGGGTCTCCCCACAGAGAGGCCAACCTGGGGGAGCGATCCTGAGTTCAAAGTGCAGACAGACGGCGCTCGCCTTCGTTTTACCGGAAGCGGAGCAGGCAGTGCTGCCACGGTGTTGGGCTTGTGGTTTTCCTGCCGCCCAAGGGGCAAAGCCAGGCAGGGTCAGGGAGTGATTGTAATGGGCGGGGGGGGGGGGGGGGGGGGGGGGGGGGGACGTGGAATTGCCGCTGGGGGCTGGGGAGGGAGGGAAGTGACGGCTTGTAGATGGGGGAGGTGTGACCGTGCAGGTGCTCGGAGCTGTGCTTGCTCCTCTGCACCGCTGTGTCTGTTTCAGATGCGTGGGTCTTCCTCGATCTGTGTCCAGTCACTGGGGGATACGGTTGTCCAGTAAAGAAACGGTGCTGCTCTGAACAGACGCCGACGGGGCACCTGGGGGACTCAGTGGGTTAAGCCTCTCTGCCTTCAGCTCAGGTCATGGTCTCAGGGTCCTGGGATCGAGCCCCACATCAGGCTCTCTGCTCAGCAGGGAGCCTGCTTCCCCTCTCTCTCTCTCTGCCTCTCTGCTCAGCTTACTTGTGGTCTCTGCCAGTCAAATAAAGTCTTTAAAACAACAACAACAAAAACAAATGCAGAAACACTTCTCCAGGGTATAGACTTTGGAGAGAATTGCAGGGTAGTGGGACCAGTACATTTTCAACTTTTGTAAATGATGCAAATTGTATTCTAGGATGGTTGGACCCGCTCACCCTCCTGCCAGCACTGTTGTTCCACGTCCTTGCCAACAGTGATGATGTTAGATTTTTTTTTATATTTGCCAATTTGGTGGGTATTTTACTTTTTAACTTTTTCGTATTTTATATATTATTTTATATATATATAAAATCTTTTATTTTTAAAAACATATAAAATATCCTTTATATTTTTATTTTATTTTTTTTTAATAATAAAGAGTTTAGGGCTGCTTTGGTGGCTCAGTTGGTTAAACATCTGACTCTTGGTTCTGGCTTGGGTCATGATCTCACGGCCGTGGGATTGAACCCTGCATCCTCCTCCTCGCTCAGTGTGAAGTCTGCTTTGGATTCTTTCTCTGCCCCCCTCTGCCCCTCCACGCTTGCTCTCTCCCTCTCTCTCAAATAAATAAAAAATCTTAAAAACCCACAAAAAAATAAAGTGTAGCATTTAATAGGCTTTAGTATGTTCACAGAACTGTGTAATGAGCACCACAGTCTAATTTTGGAACATTTTCATCACCCGCAGAAGAAACCTTGTCCCCTTTAGCAGTCATTCCCCATTTCTGCCTAACCCCTAGGCAGCCACTTACAGACTTTCTCCTTCTGTCGATTGCCCGTTTTGTGTGACTGGAATCACACGCGTCTGGCGTCTTTCACTCAGCATCAGGCTCAGGGCTCCTGCCTGTCGCAGCAGGTGTCAGAATCACTACTTCATGGCTGCTTCTTGTCGAGTCGCGGCTGTTGAATGGATGTGCCACACGGTACGGGTTTGTCAGGTGATGGTCATGTGAATTGTTCCTACTTTTTGACTCTCATGAGTAATTCTGCTGTGAGCATTTGTGTACAGGTCTTTGGGTGGACATACGTTTTTATTTTTCTTGGTGTATGCTCAGGAGTGGAATTGTTGGGTATCGTGGTAGCTCTGTGTTTAGTATTTTCAGGAATTATCAAACTGGTTTTCAAAGTGTCTGCACCATATCACATTCTTACCAGCACTGTATCAGGGTTCCAGTTTCTCCATGGCCTTACCAACATTTATTATTTATTATTTAAAAAAATTCATAGCCATCTCATGGGTGTGAAGTGTGGAATCTCATTGTGGCTTTGATTTGCATTTTCTTAACGGCTAGTGCTGTTGGACATCTTTTCATGTGCTCATTGGCTGTTTGTATGTCTTCAGAGGAAGCCTGTTCAAATTCTTTGCCCATTTTTATTAATTTATTTTTATTTATTTTTGCATAGTTATAAAGTTCTTTTCTCTAATTACTAATGAAGTTAAGCATCTTTCTGGCTACTTGGATTTCAGCTTCTCTGAAATGCTGCCTTGTGGCAACCACCCCCCGGCCCTGTGGAGTTGTTTGGTTTTTCTTATTTGTAGGAATTCGGGGGTTTTATTCCTAATTTTTTTTTCTTTAAACTGTATGCCCAATTTGGGGGTTGAACTCATGACCTTGAAATCAAGAGTCGCATGTTTCATGCCCTGAGCCAGCCAGGTATCCTTGTAGGAAGTCTTGTGTATCTGATTAGTAATCTTTTATTAATTATCTGTGCGAAAAACACTTTTCCTGATATATGACTTGTCTATTTTTCCCGTGTTTATGGGACTTTTTATAAAGTGTTTATTGAAAGCATGGAATAAAAGGGTGTAAGTGGGTCTCCGTGTCCCGTGACCTGATCATCTTGCCATACTGGCCGGGTAGAAGAGGAAAATGACTCTCAGTTTATAGGAAGTTGTCTTTTAAAAAGTTTTATGGTTTTTCTCTTTACAAGTCTTACACGTCTTCTGTGAGATTTATTCTTTGGGTACTTAATAGTTTTTGGTGCTGTTGGTAATGATTTTTTTTTTTTAGCTTTCTATTGGCTGCTAAATGGCAGTGCAGTAGAATGGAGCTCTTTTTTTTTTTTTAATAAATTTTTTAAAACATCTTATTTCTTTATTTGAGACGGAGAGAGAGAGAACACATGAGTGGGGGTATGGGCCCAGGGAGAGGGAGAGGTGGGCTTCTTGCTGAGCAGGGAGCACAATACAGGTCTTGATCCCAGGACCCCAGGATCATGACCAGAGCCAAAGGTTGGTGCTTAACTGACTGAGCCACCCGGGCGCCCCTGTATGCAGCTCTTCTTTGTGGGAACTTCTCTAACTTAATAATTTGCCTGCGGACTCCTGAGGTTTTTTTTTTTTTAAGATTTTATTTATTTATTTGACAGAGAACACAAGTAGGCAGAGAGGCAGGCAGAGAGAGAGAGAGGGAAGCAGGCTCCCTGCCGAGCAGAGATCCCGATGCGGGGCTCAATCCCAGGATGCTGAGACCATGACCTGAGCCAAAGGCAGAGGCTTTAACCCACTGAGCCACCCAGGCGCCCCCTCCTGAGGTTTTTATATAGATAATCACCTCATCTTTGAATAATGGCAGTTCATTTCTTTCCAGTACTTTTACTTTTTATATCTTACTTTAGTCTTACTGCACTGCTTCAGGACAACCGTTGCATTGGAGCCTGTAACTGGTGACGGCAGGCATCATTGTTGTGTTCCTGGTTTTAAAGGAAATGCTTTTATCTTTCACCATTAGATGTATGGTACTTCCCCTTTAACAGGTTGAGGAAGATTCCTTCAGTATTAGTTTATGGAGAATTAGAAAAAAAAATCACAAGTAGGTATTAAGCTCAATTGAATCCTTTTTTTGCATCTACTGAGATAATGATAATATGATTTTTCATCTTTAATCTGGTGATGTGAAAAAATTACGGTAGTTTTGAAATTAAGGTAAGACTGACATTAACCTTACATTTCTGGGATAAATCCATCTTGATCATGATATATTTTTATTATTATTATTTTTTAAAGATTTTATTTATTTATTTGACAGAGATCACAAGTAGGCAGAGAGAGAGAGAGAGAGGAGGAAGCAGGCTCTCCACTGAGCAGAGAGCCCTATGTGGGGCTTGTTCCCAGGACCCTGGAATCATGACCTGAGCCGAAGGCAGATGTTTAATGACTGAGCCACTCAGGCGCCCCTATATATTGTTATTCTTGAAAGGCAGCTTTTTGCCTAGTACTCAATTCTAGGTTGATGATTATTTTCCCTTAGCACTTTGACAGTATTTCCTGTTTTTTTCCCCAATTGTTGCTGTTGTGATTAGTTGGAAGTTAGCTGTCAGCTGTTCCTTATCCAGAAATTAGAGGTGTTCTGTATCGAAAGCACTTGTTACGTTGGTCAGTCAGCGGATATGTTTAGTCTCTTTTATTTTTAGGTTGGTGGCATTATCTGTTATTTTGGATTATACTTTGTGTTTTGTTACCTCTGAATAACCGCGTACCTAGCAGATCACCCACCAGATCACCTACCAGATCTGTTTCGCACAAGTGTCAATCAGTACTCAAAGGAGGAGAGAAGTTACAAGTGATACAGAGGGTGGGCGTTTTGTTAAGAACTGGCAACTATGAATTTTTTTTCTCTGTTGTTGTGGAGTGGTCCTGTGTCAGTAAGGAATTTCTTAGAGATTTTCTACTTCTTTACATTAGTTAGCTCATTTTTATATCCAGAAATGGGAAAGAGTTCAAAGATAATTACCTTTTTAAAATGCGATCATTTGATTGCTAGAAAATGTTTATGTGGACCTCACATGTGAGTAGCCAAGTACAGAAGACCGAAGACAGTCAGGAAAGGGGATGTGGATCAAAACAGATTTTGAGCCAACAGGAAAGGGAGAGAGTGCATTTCAGCATTTATAACACGTGGCCTATTCTGAGGGAGAGGAGGGGGGACTGTTCTGTACTTATTTCTTTATATTAAATCTTTCCTTATGGTGACTAAAAAATGAAGGAGGGACGGTTAGAAACAGAAGAGGTATCCAAGAGACCTAAGGGTATGTGGGCTGGGGCAGGGCTGGAACTTTGTGGCCCCGTGGTCCTGCCTCTGCCACAGCCTCCTTGGACAGGGTCCGGTGCGGTGCCAGCGTGCTGATACGGGGAGCGAAGACTTGATAGCTGCTTCTAGTCCCACCCCAGTGGTTCTCCGTGAGGACAAAGAGTTTGTAATGCATAGACAATGTTTAACTGTTGTTTCCATTAAAATTCAAAAAATAAAGCTGGATAATCTTCTGGGGGCACTGAGGAAAGAATGAGAAAGAATTATAGGGGACATGGAGTGAAGAGAGAGCTGGTTTAGCAGAATTGTGAGGATTAAAAGTAAACATTGCTGGGCATGTTTGTCTGTTTTTTTCCAGAAAAATGTACAGGACATCCGTTCGTGCCATTCACCGTATTGTCCAGTCGGGTTTTCAGTTCTTGGTATCAGTTACTACTGAATTGCCCCTGATTAGTGTACACCTTCAGCAGCCTGGTGGCATTATCTGCTGTTTTGGTTACTCTTTGTGTCTTGTTACCTCTGAATAACCATGTACTGGATATTTGTTTTACGTAAGTGTCAGTCAGCATTCAGAAGACCTGGGAAATTACAGGTCTGCGTGCCTACATGCCCTACCCTGGTGGGCGTAAATTGTGTCTCTCTGGTTTCCCTGTGCCTGTTACTACAGTTATCACTTGTATTTGATTCATTACATGCATGATTTTTAACTTTTTTCCTTCAAGGTGAGTGCGGGATGTTCATCTTTCATATCAAGAAGGAGGCTCTTGGGAGGGAGGGAGGCAGTCTGGCCAGAGGGGTTTAGAGGAAGGTTGGATTTAAGTTCATGAGAACAGATTGAAGCCTTGGTTGGACCAGATTAGCTGTCTGCCAGACACGTTGTTTCACCTTTCTGAGCCTGTTTCTTCACATGTAAAATGGAGATGTTAATGTTCTCCTCCTTTTTCCATAGAAAATAACTTTAGGTAATTTGAATTTATGGGTGTTTATTTTTTGCAATGTAGAAGTCATAGACTTTCACAGCACAGGTGGTTCAGGCCAAACTGACTTTCTTAATGAGTAATAGCTTATTTGATGAACTTTTACTGGCTTTAGTTTTGAAATTTTGTCTAGAGGTGTAGGATATTGTGAATTTTTCTTTTTTATTCTATTGCCAGTTTTCTGTTTGGAATGAAAACTTTTAAGTTTTTTTAATTACTCAGATATGTGATTATATTTGTTTTGAAAAAAAGTGAAGTCACAGATAATACCAAACTCTCTTCTGATTACCTCCCGATCCTTTCCACATTCTGTTGTTAATAGTTCTGCGTCTGCCACCTCGATTTTTTTCTGTATTTGTGTACTTCCGCCTGTGCTTCCGGAAAGTTCTGCAGTGTTGAGAATGTGCGCGTTTTTACCGTTCGTCACTGCTCACTGTGTCCTGCCGGCCTGGAGAGCGCTCTTCTTCCCTTCGGTTGCTACGTGGAGAGTGTCCACGGCAGCCGTTAGCCACATTGGTGGGCTTTTGAGGTGTTTTTTTGTTTTTGTTTTTTTTTTCAATCGCTAGTAATTCAGCTTGCTTAGTTTGCTGTAATAACGTACTTTGTTCTTAGAAGGTTTTACAGTGTTTGCTGCAGAAATAGGTAAATGCTCTATTATAAGCTGGATTCTTCTGTTCTTTTTTTGTATGTAAAGTACAATAATTAAGCAGTGAAACATACCTTCTTTCAGAAAGCTTTTCATTTATCTCCTTTTCAGACGGTGTATAACATATGACGTTTTTAAGCTCCATTAAAAATGAAGTTATTTATCAAATCTTTTTAATTGTCAAGTACAAATAAAACTTGTTAATTTTTTTAATTTTTAAAAAAGCAAATCTTATTTCATGGAGCAGTTTTAGGTTCACAGCAAAATTGAGGCCAAAGGGAAGAAGTTCCCATATACTCCCTTCCCCATTATCCACCCCGTGGACATCAGCACCAGAATGGTACATCCGTTATAGTCCATGAACCTTCACTGGCATATCATTATCCACTCCAAATCCACAGTTTACTTTAGGGTTCACTCTTGATGTCTGTTCTGTGGATTTTCACAAATGTGTAATAACATATGTCCACCATTATAAGATCCTACAGAATAGTTTCACTGCCTTTGAAATTCTCTGTGCTCTGCCTGTTCATTCCTGCCTCCCACCTTACCCCCCAACAACCACTAATCTTTTTATTGTCTTTATGGTTTTGTCTTCTCTAAAATGTCATATAGTTAGAATCACTATAGGTCTATATATCTAGATTAATTTTTTTGCATGTGATGGTATATACCATTTTTGGACTGGTTTCCTTCACTTAGTAATACACATTTAAGGTGCTTTCATGTTTTCTCGTGACTGGAGAGCTCCTTTCCTTTTAGTGCTGAATAAATATTCTGTATTCTACATTGAGTAGATAACAAAGAAAGCAGTTACTGGATTGTATGGTGAGGGTATGTTTTCCTTTGTAAGAAACTGCCGACTGTCTTCCAAAGTGGCTGTGTCATGTTGTGTTCCCACCAGCAGTGAATGAGAGTTCCTTTTGCTCCATGATCTTGTCGGCATTTGGTGGTGTCAGTGTTTTGGATTTTGGCCATGCTTATAGGTATGTAGTGGTATATTTGTTTATTTAGTCGTTTAGATTATTTCTGTGCATGAGAGAGACACCCACCAAGTAGGGGGAGGAGAGGAAGGGAGAATGTCAGCACACTCCCTGCTGAATGTGGAGCCTGATGCAGGGCTCAGTCTCACAACACTGGGATCACGACCTAGGCAGTTGAGCCACCCTGGCACCCCCCCCCCCTTTTTTGTATCTCATTGTTTTATTTTATTTTATGATTTTATTTATTTATTTGATGGAGAGAGACACAGAGAGAGAGGGAGCACAAGCAGGGCGAGTGGGAGAGGGAGAAGCAGGCTTACTGCCAAGCAGGGAGCCCGATCTGAGGGCTTGATCCCCAGACTGTGGGATTCTGACCTGAGCTGAAGGCGGATGCTTAAGCCACCCAGGCGCCCCTGTATCTCATTGTTTTAAATTGCAGTTCCCTAATGACATAGGATATTAAGCATCTATTCATATGCTTGTTTGCCATCTGTGTATCTTTCTTTTTCCTTTTTTTTTTGACAGAGAGATCACAAGTAGGCAGAGAGGCAGGCAGAGAGAGAGAGAGAGAGGAGGAAGTAGGCTCCCTGCTGAGCAGAAAGCCCGACGTGGGGCTCGATCCTAGGACCCTGGGATCATGACCTGAGCCGAAGGCAGAGGCTTTAACCCGCTGAGCCACCCAGGCGCCCCTCTTTCTTTTTTTTTTAAAGTAGACTCCTTGCCCAGGGTGGAGCCTAGTGTGGGGCCTAAACACGTGACCCTGAGATAAGACCAAAGCTTAGATTAAGAGGCAGATAGACAATCAACTGAGCCACGCAGGAGTCCATGTGTATCTTTTTTAGTGAGGTCTCTGTTCAGGGTTTTGGTGTCGTATCTAAAATGTCATTGCCATAGCCCAAGGTTTCTTAGTTTGGACTGGTATAACAGAATTCCAAGACTGGGTGGCTAATCAGCAACTGAAATTTATTTCGCACAGTTCTGGAGGCTAGATGGCTGAGATGAGGGCACAAGTATAATCAGATTCTAGTGAGGACTCTAATTTATAGTTGTAGACGATGTTTTTCTCATCGTATCTTTATATGGCCAAAAGAGGGCAAGAGACCTCTCTGGGGTCCCTTTTATAATGGTACTAATCCTGTTTTTGAGGGCTGTACCCTCATGATCTGATTATCTTCCAAAGGCCTCACCTTCTAATATTGTCACCTTGTGGGTTAGGATTTCTACATATGAATTTTGAGGGGACAAAAGTACTGAGTTTATTACCCAAGATCATCTAGGTTTTATACTGTGTTATCTTCTGGGAGGTTTGTGGTTTTGCATTTTATGTTTAGGGCTATGATCTGTTTGGGGTTAATTTTTGTGAAGAGTACAAGGCCTGTGTCTAGATTAATTTTCTTGCATGTGATGTTCCAGAACTTTTGTTGGGAAGATTGTCTTTTCTCCATTGTCACAGATCAGTTGACTGGTGTATGTGCATCTGTTCCTGGGCAGTTTGTCCTCTTCTGTTGATGTTTGTCTGCCCCTTGGTCAACACCACACTCTTGATTACTGCAGCTTTGTGTAAGTCTTGAAGTTGAGTAGAGCTAGTCCTCCAGCTTTGTTCTTTTCAATATGGGTTTCAGGTTTTGGGTCTTCTGACACTCCATGTGAACTGAAATCGGTTTGTCAGTATCCACAAAATAACTTGCTGGGATTTCGATTGTATCTAATTGGAGTTGTTCCTGATCTCAGTTGGAAGGCTTTGAATTTCTCCCCTTTAAGTATGATGTTTGGTGTAGGTTTTTTGTGGATGTTCTTTATAAGGTTGAGAAGCTCCCCATTATTCCTAGTTTGCTGGGAGTTTTTAGTCACAAATGAGTGTTGGATTTTGTCAAATGCTTTTTCTGCATTTTTGGATATGATTTTGTGTGTGTGTGTGTGTGTGTTTCTTTCTTTAGCCAGTTGACTTGAATTTTAATCGATTTTTGAATGTTAAACCAGTCTTGCGTACCTGGGATAAAACCTATTTGGTTTATAATTCTTTATATATGTTATTGGATTTGATTTGCATTTCTGTTGGAGGATTTTTGCCTCTCTCTTTAAGAAAAATACTGAACTGTAGTTTCCATGTAAGGTCTTTGTCTGGTTTGGGTTCTAGAGTAATGCTTGTCTCAGAGAATGAATTAGGAAGTATTCTTCTTCTGTTTTCTGGAAGGGATTGTAGAGAATTACTATCATTTCTTCCTTTAATATTTGGTAGAATTCATGAGTAAACCCATCCGGGCATTGTATGTTTTGTTTTTGGCAGATTATTAATCACTGATACATCTTCTTTAATAGATACAGACCTAGTCAGATTATCTATTTCTTCTTGTGTGAGTTGTGACAGATGGTATCTTTTTTTTTTTTTTTTTTTTGACAGATGGTATCTTTCAAGGAATTGATTCATTTTATCTTGGTTATTAAATTAGTGGTCAGAGTTGTTCATCCTTCTTTTTTTTTTTTTTTAAAGATTTTATTTTTAAGCAATCTCTGTGCTCAACGTGTGGCTTGAACTCATAATCCCAAGATCAGGAGTTGCACACTCCTCTGATTCATCCATCCAGGTGCCTCTGTTATCCTTTTATTCACCATGAAATCTGGAGGGATATCCCCTCTCATTTCTGATAGTAGCAATTTGGGTCTTTTTTCTTTTTTTTTTTTTTTTAAAGATTTTGTCTATTGGAGAGAGAGAGCACAGGTCGGGGGAGAGGGAGAAGCAGTTCCCCCGCTGAGAAGGGAGCCCAGTAGTATAGGGCTGGATCTCAGGACCTTGGGGGTCATGACTTGAGCTGAAGGCAGATGCAGGCACCCCGGGTCTTTTTCTTTATCCTAGAGGAAGGGTTATACTTTTTATTGATAGATTTTTTCCCCTTTGAAAGAGCCAGCTTTGGATTTGTTGATTTTCTCTATTGATTTCTTGTTTTTCAGTTCACCAAATTCTCTGTTTTTCATTATTTCATTTTTCTGCTTGCTTTGGAATTAATTTGCTCTTTATCTAGATTCTTGAGGTGAAAGTTTAGGTTATTGACTTTCAAAATCTTTTTTTTTTTTTTTTTTTTTTTAAGATTTTATTTATTTATTTATTTGACAGACAGAGATCACAAGTAGGCTGAGAGGCAGGCAGAGAGAGAGGAGGAAGCAGGCTCCCTGCTGACCAGAGAGCCTGATGCGGGGCTCCATCCATCCCGGAACCCTGAGATCATGACCTGAGCCCATGACCTGAGCCGAAGGCAAGGCTTTAACCCACTGAGCCACCCAGGCGCCCAAAATCTTTTTTTTAATACATGTTTTCAGTGCTATAAATTTTCCTGTAAGTACAGCTTCTGCTGCATCCCCCAAATTTTGAGAAGTTGTATATCTTCATTTTTGTGTTCAAAAATTTTTTAAAGTTCTCTTGAGATTTTTGTTTTTTTGATTCATGTGTTCTTTACAGGTGTGTTGTTTAATTTTTAAGTACTTTGGGGATTTTTCAGATCTCTGCTACTGATTTCTAGTTTAATTGCATTGTGGTCTGAGAATGGACATCGTATGATTTCTCTTTTAAATTTGTTAAGGTGTGTTTTATGTGTGGTCTGTCTTGGTGAGTGTTCCATGTGAATTTAAGAAAAAATGTAATTGCTGGTGTTGGGTGTAGTCTTCTGCGTGTCAGCTATGCACCGTTGGTTCTGTTGTGCTGAGTTTGGTTACACCTTCGCTGATCTTCTGCCGCTGCTTCTGTCCGTTTCTGGGAGTGGTGTTGACGTCCCCTGCTGCAGTGGGGATTCATCTGTTTATCTTTGCAGTTCTGTTTTTGGTTCATGTATTTTAGATGCTCTATTTTTAGGGTGTGTAACGTTAGGGATTGTTATGTCTTCTTAGAGTTTTTTTTTTCCTTAGAGTATTGACTGTTTTTTCATTTTGTCATGCCCCTCTTTATCCCTGATAACTTTTCCTTTTCTGAAGTCTGCCCTGTCTGTAATTTTTTTAAAATTTATTTATTTTCAGCGTAACAGTATTCATTGTTTTTGCACCACAGCCAGTGCTCCATGCCATGAGTGCCCTCCCTATTACCCACTACCTGGTTCCCCAACCTCCCACCCCCCGCCCCTTCAAAACCCTCAGGTTGTTTTTCAGAGTTGCCCTGTCTGTAATTAAAATAGCTACTCTCACTTTGTTTCAGTTAGCCGAAATGTGCTATATATCTCTCCATTTTTGTTTGTATGTGTCTTTATATTTAAAATGGTAGGCGACCTGTGATAATGTATTGATGTAGTGTTTTTGGGCTTTTGTATTTCACATTTATCCTGCTTGGTGTGCTGTGAGATGCCCGGATCTGTGGTTTGGTGTCTGATGTTAATTTGGGGACATTCTCAGTCATCACTGCTTCACATATCACTTCTGTTCCTTTCCTTCCGGTTTCCCTATTACATGTGTGTTACATCTTCTGTTATTGTCCCACAGTTCTTGGATATTCTGTCCCCCCTCCCCCATCTTTTTTCTCTGTGCTTTTCTGTTTTGGGTTTTTTGTGTCATATCTTCAAGCTCAGAGGTTTTTTCCCTCAGCCATGTCTAGGCTGCTAATGAGCCTCTCAGAGGCACCTTTATTAACAATATTTTTGATCTCTTGCATTTCGTTTTGATTCTTTGTCAAAGTTTCTGTCTCTGCTTACATCATCCACCTGTTACTGCATGATGTCTGCCTTTCCGTTAAAGCTCTCAGCATGTCAGTCCTAGCCTTTCCAAATTCCTGCCTGATAATTCCAACATCCGTGTCATTTCTGACTCTGGTTCTGATGCTCGTTTGGTCTCTTCGGACTGTTTTTTGCCTTTCAGTATGCTTTGTAATCTTCTTTTGAAAGGGGGACGTGATGCACTGGGTAGAAGGAACTGCATTGAAGGTGGGGAAGCGTCAGGGAGGGGAGGCCATGGTGCAGTCCCGTGGTGACGTCTCAGTCTTTTGGTGAGCCCGTGCCCCTCGACTGAGTTTGAGTGCTTCTCCACTTTCTCTCTCCCTAGATGGGACAGGATGGTTAGAGGGGCCTGGACTTGCGCATTTCCCTTCCTCCAGGTGGGGTAGGCTCTCGCAAAACCTGCGAGGTTAGGCTCTGGTAACATGGTTTCTGCTGAGGGCAGGCCTTGTTAAGGACAGAAAGCTCTGGCATGTTTTAGAATTGTTCTCCGCCCACCGCCCCCAAGAAGCAGGAGATTTTTCTCCTATATTCACTCTCAGGGCCTGGTAGAACTCCTGAGCGTAAAACTCACAATCCTCCTGCGTTCGTTAGTCCACGAGCTGTTCCCGCTGAGCCGCCAGCAGTCTGTCAGTTCCAGTTCCGCTTTTCCTGCCCTGGCAGTCGTTCCGTGGAAGTGTTTTGTTCACAGCTTTCTGCTGTGGTCAGTTGTGATTCTCTGTATTTGCCTTTCTTTCTCCACAGTTTTGGGGGCAGCAGTTTGCCTTATGACCTCGTTTCTCTGATGAATCTAAAAAGACCTCTTGATTCTTTAGTTCAGCTTTTACGGTTTGCTGGCACAGAGTGGCAGCTTCGAAGCTCCTTATGTGCGGGACGAGAAACTGGAAGTTCATGTACTTGTCCAGCTCGTGGGCCTCGAGTACGTTCCCGCTGTTGTGTAACCTTCACCTCTGTCCATCTTCAGACGGAAACTCCGTACCCATTAACTAAATGACTCTCCGTTCCTTCCTCCCGCAGCCTCTGGCAGCCAGCCTTCTCCTTTGTGTCTCTACGAATTTGACTGTTCTTGAGTACTTCATAGACGGGCAGCCAGATTTGTCCTTTTGTTGAGGGAGCTCAAGCATGAAGTCCTCAAGGTCCGGCTGTGTGGTAATACAGATGAGAACTTCCTGCGCTTCTGAGGCTGAGTTCTGTTGCATTGTGTCTGCGTACGGTTGTGCGTGGTGTGTCGGTGGACACCTGCCTCCGCCTTCTCGCTGTGGAGAGTTCCGTACTGCACACGCCGGTCTCAGACAGCACTCACTCTGGCCAGGGCGCTCGCAGTTCTTCTGGGGGGCGCACCGGAAGTGGAACTGCTGGAGCACAAGCTGATTCTGTGTTTACTGTTGTTCTGTTTTGTTTTTGCAGAACTGCCCGACGGTTTTCCATGAAAGCTTTACATTCCCAGCAACAGTGCGCAAGAGGTCCCGTTTTTCCCCGTAAGCACATCTTTTTGAGTGCTTACCTACGAGCTATGGAGAGGTGTTTAAAACACTGTTTGCTGTTTAAATCTTACTGGCAGCAAAGCCAGGGAAGAGTTTTCTCTGTAGAATTTACAAGTTCTCTGACACGGTATTTTCTGGGCTTTCTTCTTAACCATTCTTGGCCCCCTTTTTAATTTTCTTGCATGCTAGTTTCACATTTTGTTCTTCAGCCTTTATTTCCCACACTATCGCTTGTGCAGTCTCTGCTTTCGTGGCTAAATTGATCATGTATGTGCTAATGGTGCTCAGATCTGTCTCCAGCCCTGATTTCCTGTTGGATTCCAGCTGCCTGCAGAGCGTTCTCGTTCATAATCTTTCTGTCCTGAACTCAGTTGTGAACCTCGTAGGCTAGGGATTAAATCCTAGGACCTTGAGTCCCATCACTGCCAAATCCTAGTCGTGTGTGCTCTGAGCTTTGGTTTCCTCTCTTGTACAATAGCAGTGATGTATTTATGAAGATTAAACGATAGATCATGTAATATCCACATTACAGCACACACGAGTTTTAGATAGTAAGTATAACCGGTTACTGTTATCCTTTGTACAAATAATTCTCTCCCCTTTTTGGTAAACTTTTTAAATTTTCATGAGATTACCTAATTAAAAGGTATTTTATTTTTTTTTTTTAAAGATTTTTATTTTTTATTTTATTTTTATTTTTTATTTTTTTTTAAAAGATTTTATTTATTGATTTGAGAGAGAGCTCGAGTGAGCATGAGTGGTCGGGGTTGGGGTGGGGAAGAAGGGACAGTGGGAGAAGCAGACTCCCTCCACTGAGCAGGGAGCCTTATCCGGGGCTCCGTCCTAGGACCCTGAGATCATGGCTGAGCTGAAGGCAGATGTTTAATTGTCTGAGCCACCCAGGTGCCCCGGTACTGTTATTCTCTCTTTTTATTTTTTTTTTTAGATTTTATTTATTTGACAGAGAGAGAGAGATCACAAGTAGGCAGAGAAGCAGGCAGGGAGAGAGGGGGAAGCAGGCTCCCTGGTGAGCAGAGCGCTTGGGGCTCCATTCCAGGACCCTGAGGCTGAAGGCAGAGGCTTAACCCACTGAGCCACCCAGGCGCCCCTAGTACTGTCATTCGTATTAATCTTGTATGTCACCATAATTCTTCTTTAAAAAGCTTGTACCCATTTACAGTATATTAGTGATAGAGGAATATCCTTGTTTCCCCATATTCTCCCACCAATTTTAATTAGTTCTGATTATTTTTTGTTTGCTGATTCATGGGATATAAAAGAATACCTCATGGAATTTTTTCTTTCAAAAATTAGCCATGCTAAATGTTTTTCACATGTTGGTTTATGTTTTGATTTTATTTTATTTATTTCTTTTTCGGTGAATGAGTCCTCTGTTCAGATGTTTTGACCATTAGGTTTCGATTTCTTGGTTCCCCACTAGGCATTGTATAAGCTTAAAAATTATCCTCTGATGTTTTCAGTTTACTCCCATCCACATTTTGGAAGGACTTCCTGTTTCTTTTTAATTCCTGTGCTTTCTGTCGTTGTTCCTCTCTAGGCTCTGTTCTGTGACCATCCCGCCTCTGTAGTTGAGAAATATGCTTATAATAGGCCCCCCAAAACACATTTATATCCGATAAGTTTACTACAGTGTAATCATGGTTGGGTTACTTAATTTCTTCATGTTAGTACTTTCCATTATAAATGGAGTTTCGAGAAATGAATATGATTTATTCACCAAAATTTTGGTGTGCCTGCGAAGTGCCCTGCATGAAGGTGTGTAAGAACCGCTTGGCTCCCGTTAGACTGTCCGCAAGTGCGGTAGTTCCATGTGTGGCCTAAGCTTCACTAGCAGCGGTCCGGGAGGGGGCACGATGGGGGGAACCACGGGTGTTTCCAAGTCCCAGGTCTAGCCGCTTCCTCAGTCTGTGGCCTCAGTCAGCCACTCACTGGCTTGCACCTCACATCGCCTGCTTGTAGACGGTGGTGCGGCTTCTCGTGTGAGGTCGTTAGGAGGTTCAGATGAGAACGCGCGTGAATACACTTGATAAAGTGGAGACTGTGCCGTTTTTAAAACCAAACTTTCCTTTCACCTTTCTTTGCAGATACATATTGTATCTTATAACCACTTTATTGAGACATAACACACACATACAGTTCACACGCTTCAGCATACTGTTGATTTTTTTAGTATATCACAATGTGTGTAGCTATCATCACTACAGTCCTGCCCCGACTATTTTCAGTACTTGAAGAAGAAACCCCATACTTTTTATTTAAGAAATATTGATCCCAGGGTGGCTCAGTGGGTTAAGCCTCTGCCTTCTGCTCCGGTCATGGTCTCAGGGTCCTGGGATCAAGGCCCGCATAGGGCTCTGCTCAGCAGGGAGCCTGCTTCCCGCTTCTGCCTGTCTCTCTGCCTACTTGTGATCGCTCTCTGTCAAATAAATAAATAAGATCTTGAAAAATAAATATTAATCCCTCGTCTGACGTGGTTTAGGGCTGGCCTGGGAGACCTTGAGATGACCACATTGATCGGCAAAGAAACCCCATGCTTGTCAGCAGTCCCTTCCATTTCTCTCCCATCCCCTTAGCCCCTGCGACCACTGATCTACTTTTGTCTCTACCGGTTGGTCTGTTCTGGACATTTCACATAAATGGAATCATAGAATAGATATTGGTCTTTTGTGTCCAGCCTGTTTCCTTTGGCTGCGCTTTCAAAGTTCATGTGTGTTGTAGCCTGTACCGTTACTTTTGATTTTTGTTTTGCGAAGTATTATTCTGTTGTATGGAAATACCACCTTATATTAGTTCGTGAATCAGTTGATGAATATTTGAGTGTTTCTACTTTTTGACTGATGAATAATGTTTCTGTGGACATTTTGTGTACAATTTTCTGTGGACACACACTTTTCGTTTCTCTTGGGTATATACCTTGGAGCAGACTTGCTGGGATTATAGGGTCATTCTGTGTTTAAGAGAAAACTTTGGAAAAACTGCAGATATAATCTCCACTGTGACTGTATCGTTGTACACTCCCGGCACTGTGTGACAATGTCAGTTTTTCCACAGCTGTGTCAACTCTTGTTACTGTGTGTCTTGGTTGTAGCCATGTTAGTGTGGGTGTTTGGTGGCAGTTCATGGTTCTGACTTGAATTTCCCTGATGAATGATGACACGGAGTGTTTTTTTAGTGTGCCTGTTAGCCATTTGTCGATCTTCTTTGGAAATGTGTCTTTTGGAATTATTTGCCAATTTTTAAGTTGGTTGCTTGGCTTCTTGTTACTGAGTTGTGTTTCCCATATATTATAAGTCCTTACTGGATGTACGACTCGGCACATCCTTTCTTCCATTCTAGATTGTCTTTGCATGTTCTTTGTAGTGTCATTGAAGCGCAGACGTTTTTACTGCGATGAAGCCCGGTTTATCTATTTTTTCTTTTGTTTCTTACATTTTTGGTATCATTTAAGAAGGCTTTTCCCAATCTAATGTCACAAAAATTTGCTCGTATTTTCTCTAAGAGTTTTCTTTACATCATTTTAAAGACTTTTTTAGAGCGTTTTAAGGTCACAACAAAACTGAGGGAGGAGGTCAGGGATTTCCCATATACGTCTGCCCCCCCCCCCCCCAGTACTACACACTGCCTCTCCCATTTGTCAGCATCGCAGAGTAGTACCTTTGTTACAACTGATGATCTCATTTACTCAGAAGTCTGTAGTTTACATTACGGGCTCTCGGTGTCGCACATTCTGTTTGGTTAAATGAATGCATGGCATGTATCCATTATTATGGATCATACAGAGTGTTTTCACTGCCCTTAAAATCCTCTGCTCATTCTCCCTGGTCCTGCAGCCACTAAACTTTTAACTGTCTCGTGCTTTTGCCTTTTCCAGAATGTCCCGTGGTTGGAATCACAGTCTGTAACCTTTTTAGATTAGCTTCTTTCTCTTAGTAATATACATTTAATGTTCCTCCATGAATTTTCATGGCTCGCTACCTCATTCTTCTATTTATTTGTCAGAGAGAGAGCACAAGCAGGGGGAATGGCAGGCAGAGGGAGAAACAGGCTCTTCGCTGAGCAAGGAGCCCGATGTAGGACTCGATCCCAGGACCCTGGGATCAGGACCTGAGAACCAAGACAGACCCTTAACTTGCTGAGCCACCCAGGTGTCCCGTCCTTCTTTTTAGTACCAATAATTTCCTGTTGTCTGGATGGACCACAGTTTTTTTAATCCACTCACCTATTGAAGGACATCTTGGTTGCTTCCGAGTTTTGGGGATTATGGATAAATTTGCTATAAACATTTGTGTGCATGCTTTTGTGTAGACATAAGTTTTCACCTCCTTTGGATAAATACTAAGGAACACAATTGCTAGGCGATACGGTATTGTAGTTTTGTAAGAAACTGCCGTATTGTCTTCCAAAGCGGCTGCACCATCTTGCACCCCCACGAGCACTGAGCGAGGGTTCCTGGTGCTCCGCAGAGTCACCAGCATTTGGGTTTGGGCTGATCTAATAGGCATGTGGTATGTCTCACTGTTGTTTTAATTTGCATTTCCCTCATGACTGGGTAACGTGGAGCATCTTTTTAGATGATAATATCATTTTTAATGACTGTATTTCTTTTTTTTGTTTTTGTTTATAAGATTTTATTATTTGAGAGGGAATGGGCGAGAGAGAGCACAGGTTGGGGAAGAGGCAGAGGGAGGAGCAGAGTGGAACCCTCCACAGGGCTCAACCCCAGGACCCTGGGATCATGACCCGAGCTGAAGGCAGACGCTTAACTGACTGAGCCACCCAGGCCCCTAATGACTGTATTTTGTTGGATGGATAAAAGAACCGTGGTGCAGATTAAATCATTGTTATTTATTAGTGGGTGTTCAGGTGCGGAGTGTTTGTGAATGACCTGGCTTATCTGTCCTATGATAGTCCCCACAGTGTCCTGTGTTCTCTATATTTAGACATTTCTTTTTCTTGTTGTTTTAAAAGTTTTGGACATTGTTATATATAAGACTATTTGCTCAGGATAAACACCTTAGGAAAAAGTCATAGAATTTGACTAATTGGGTCAAAGAATGTGAAGAATTCAACACCTTTTGAGATCTCGGATCAGAACAATTATGCAAGCTTATACTTTAACAGAAGTTCCAGCCAGTTTCTTATTAATAGATTTAAAAATCTTTCCATTTATTTGAGAGAGAGAGCAAAGAGAGAGCGTGAACAAGGAGAAGGAGAGGAAGAAGCAGGTTCCCAGCTGAGCACGGAGGCTGACTGCTAGATATGACTTGAGCCAAAGGCAGACGCTTAACTGACTGAGCCACCCAGGTGCCCCTAAAACTCTTTTTTATTCAGGGAAAATTTTAACATTCACAAACAAGCACAGAATCGTGTAATGACCCTTCATTTATGGAGCTCGACTCAACCACGTACTGGAGGACACTGCCGTCTCGCTCCCACCCCCGTTCTCTTCTCTCTGTATTGTTACTAGTTTGAAACTCTGTTGAGTTATAACAGAAATACAGAAAAGACTCAGACTGTAAAAAGTTTCATGAGCTGAAATCCACCCGGATACCCCCCTTTGTCTGCTTCCCTTTCATACCCTCCCAGTATCTTGAACATCTACCTGAACTGCTGAGTTTGCCCAGTTTGTTCCTGAAATAGGTGGGCTCTTAGAGGATGTTAGCTTGTGTGAGTTCTTTCTCTCCACATCATGCGTGGGATTATCCGTCCTCGAGTGCAGTTGTCTGGTCCTGTCGCCGTGTGCAACTTTGTTGTATGAGGTTACTCTGTGGGTGTGGAAAAGGCAGTTTGCGGCTGTCACAAATAGGGCTGATTTGAAATGTGGTTTTTTGGTGGACATACGTATGTATCGCTGTTGGGAATATATCTGCGAGTAAAATCGCTAGATCCTAGAGGCAGGCACTCACTTGGTTTTGGAAACTGGCTGTGCGTCCTGAAGTCGTTCCACCAGCAGAGCGTTGGACTTCGCTCGCTCCGTGTGGTCTCCGGTCGCTTGTGTTTCCCATCCTTTTCGTCGAAGCCGCACTCCCAGCTGCGTAGCGGTACCTTATGATGGTTTTAACTTGCGCTAGTGAAGTCAAGCACTGTTTCAGGCTTTTTTATTTTTATTTCTTTTCAGATTTTCTTTATTTATGTGACAGAGACACAGTGAGAGAACACAAGCAGGGGGAGTGGGAGAGGGAGAAGCAGTCTTCCCGCCGAGCAGGGAGCCCGATGTGGGGCTCGATCCCAGGACCCTGAGATCATGACCAGAGCCAAAGGCGACGCTTAACGACTGAGTCACCCAGGTGCCCCCTTTTCATTTTTTTATTGGTCATTTGGGTACCCTTTTTCCCTTTTTTCTGAAGAGTATATTTTAAAGTCTTCCGTTCTTTTTTCTATTGTGTGACTTATTTTTCTATCCTGTTAGCTCTCTGTTGTTGCATAACGAATTATCCCTAAACATGTAGTGGTTTGTAACAACAAAAACCCTTTTCTACCGCAGCTTCTGTGGGAGGCCTTCTCGGAAGGGTTGACTGCAGTGGGAGGACCCTTCCCAAGGCGGCTCACATGCACGGCAGCTTAGTCCTGGCTGCTGGTGGCAGGCCACAGTTCCTTTTCCTGTGGGCCTTTGTTGGGGATCCTCCACGTCCTGTCCTCAGGATGTATTTTCAAACATGACGCTTGGTAAGATTTCTTTCATTTTGGATATGAGGTTTTCAGGAGCTCTAAGTGTGCTGAATGTCTCCACCTGCTCCGTGGGTTTCCATTGTGGTGTTTGAAGAGAAGTCGTTAGGAATGCAGTCTAGTGTAGTACTTTCCCCTTTCTGGTTAGCTCTTCCCATATTACTTCTAAGGAAATCCCAAAATAATTATTTTGTTCTGTACGAATGTCAGTATACACACACACAGTCTTTTCAGAGATTAACTTCTGTTGTTGTTTAACCATGACGTAACCACAAAACTCTTGTATCTTAAAAACGACAAAACCCACACAGCACTTGCTTAGTATTATCCAGTACCCAATCAGAGTGAAATTTCCAATTCTCTCAAATATTACAACTTTTTGGTACAGTTTTCTATAAAAGAATCGATAGATTCCCCACTCATCACTCTTTTCCCCTCTTGCGCTCTGTCTTTGGAAGACCTGGGTTGTTTCGTGGTGTCCCACTGTTTTCCCTGTCCTGTTAGCAGGTAGCTGTACATTTCTCAGTGGGAGGGGTAAACTGTGTCGTCCTCTCACTGCTCTTGTTTCTTTGGTTACGATCTGTGTCGAGGCTGAATGAAGACCTGTATTGAAATTTTTCAAGGGCTTCCAGCCTAAATCATACTGAAATTCATTCAGGTTAGAGCTGTTTTATATTTAAAATGTAATGGTTATTTTGGAGTGTGCATTCTGCTCCTTCACTATCTGTGTTCACGAGGTCATGTGAGAGTGCATTTTCTGGGTGTGCCGTGGAGTGACCACATGCTGACTGCACGCCTTGTCATCTTGAGCGTCTGTCACACCCTTTCGGGTTGTTAATTAATGTTGCGGGGCGTCCCGAAACGAGGTCCAGCTCTCATTATGTAGACTTTCCGTGTTTATTCTGTACTTGCTTTTTCTCTTTGTACTGTCCACTAACTTTCCTTCTCTTGTGACTGATTTTTTTGAGTTGTAATGACCAACGTTCTAAGAGTTGATGAGTCAGAATCTTAAGTTATTTTTAGGCAAATTTGAATTTCCAGTCTTCCCCAGTCTCCGTCTTTCTCTTCTGACCGAAATTTTGGCCGTGAGAAATGAAAGAAATGAACGGCAGTGTGATTAGAATGAACATTAAAGAAGGTTATTTAAGATGCATGTGTGTCTACAGTTTAAACATAGAAAACTTTCTTCATACCAGATGTATTGTAAAAGTGTCATCCAGCTTTGAGAAAGAATTACATTTTTAGTGTTTTGGGTTTTTTTTTTTTAAGATTTTATTTATTTACTTGACAGAGAGAGAGAGAGATCACAAGTAGGCAGAGAGAGGGGGAAGCAGGCTCCCCACCGAGCAGAGAATCGGATGTGGGGCTCGATCCCAGGACCCTGAGATCATGACCCGAGCTGAAGGCAGAGGCTTCACCCACTGAGCCACCCAGGCGCCCCTCGTGTTTTGTTTTTACGTGAGCACATGCTGATGATGCTGATTCTTGATCGTAATTCATTCAGCAGTTATGTCGGTGCCAGCCCCATGCCAGGCCCAGCACTTTCCATGCTTTAGTCGTATGTGGTTAAAACAGATGGTCAAAGGGGCACCTGGGTGGTTCAGTTGGTTAAGCGTCCGACTCCCGATCTCAGCTCAGGTCTTGATCTGAGCATCCTGAATGAGATCTCAAGCCCATGTTGGGTGTGGAGACTACTTAAAAAAAAAAAAAGGCCATGGTGCTGGTGCTCTCGGTGAAACGCCCAGGATAGTGTCTCAATAAGGGGTATAATCAGGCTACATACGTAATCTTAAATTTTTCTACATGTCATCAATATAAAAATTACTACTTTTTGAAAAGACCATTTAATAGAGAGCAGGCACGTGCAAGTGGGTTTGTGGGGGTGGCAGGCCAAGGGAGAGAATCCTCAAGCTGGATTCCTGCCAAGCGTAGATCCCGTTGCGGGGTTTGATCCTGCCACCCTGAGATCATGACCTGAGCCGCAATCAAGAGTCGGACGCCCAGCTGGTGAACCACTCAGGTGTGCTATACAAATTTTAGTGAGTTTTTCACTTCTGTTATTTTCACTTCTGCTTTTTGTACTAAGCCTTTGAAATCAAGTGTGTATTTTCCACTTAACGGCACACGTCAGTTCGAATTATCTACATTTCAAGTGCTCAGAAGCCTTATGTGGCTGCTGTAGTGGACCAAATCGATCAGAATTATTGTCATCATAGCTCACATGGAGTAGCAGGGGACACTGACTAGGAACCCAAGTAAACAGTGACTTAGAGGGCAAGAGGAGACACACAGAGATGAGCTCGGAAGATGTTTCTGCTCTCTGGGTGGTGGCAGAAAATGCAGGAGGGGAGACACTCAGGTGGAACTGGACGAATTGCATTGGGAGGGAAAGGAAGAGCCAGGGCAGTTTCTAAGCTCCATCTTCCACAACTGGGGTGCGCCTTTTCTGAGACCGGGAGCAGTTGGTTGGTGGTCAGTGTTGGTGTTTGATGGACGGAGAAAAGCCTTGTTTTGGAGATACTCAATTTGATGCGCTTGTGGCACATTCAAGGGGAAAGGTCTGCTAGCAGTTGGGTGCCTGTGTTTGAAGTGCAGAGATGGTCTTTTGGTTTTATAAATTTGTATCTCAACTGTATTTATAGAGGGTTTTTTTTTTTTTTTAATTTATTTGACAGACAGAGATCACAAGTAGGCAGAGAGGCAGGCAGAGAGAGAGAGGGAGCAGGGTAGAAGCAGGCTCCCCGCTAAGCAGAGAGCCCGATGCGGGACTTGATCCCAGGACCCTGGGATCATGACCCGAGCCGAAGGCAGCGGCTTAACACACTGAGCCACCCAGGCGCCCTAGAGGTTTTTTTTTAAGATTTTATTTATTTATTTGACAGAGAGAGAGATCACAAGTAGGCAGAGCAGCAGGCAGAGAAGGGGGGGGAGGGAAGCAGGCTCCCCACTGAGCAGAGAGCCCAATGTGGGGCTCGATCCCAGGACCCTGAGATCATGACCTGAGCCGAAGGCAGAGGCTTAACCCACTGAGCCACCCAGGAGCCCCTATAGAGCTATTTTTTTTTTTTTAAGATTTTATTTATTTATTTAACAGACAGAGATCACAAGTAGGTGGGGGGAAGCAGGCTCCCTGCTGAGCAGAGAGCCCGATGTGGGGCTCGATTCCAGGACCCTGGGATCATGACCTGAGCCGAAGGCAGAGGCTTTAACCCACTGAGCCACCCAGTTGCCCCTGGAGCTATTTTTAAGACCCACTGAAATGGTTCCATTTATTCAACAGAAGTTTCTTTTATTAAGTCTCCTGGGTTTGTTTCTGTTGCTGGGGCAGTAGCGTGAATGAAACAAGTGTGAGTTGACACCCCAGCCAATGTGGTCAGCTCTGCAGATTGTACTAGGTAGTACACAGTCTGAACCCTGCATCAGCCTCTACCTTAATTGGGGTGCAGTAGGGGAGAAAGGAGAGGAGGAAACCTCCAGTGGAGGAGACTAAAGTAGCCAGTGAGGAAACAGGGGCCTATGATACCAAAGAAGCCAAGTGAGAAGAATGTTCTAATAAGGAGGGTCTGCTGGTCAGCTGTATTAAAAGCTGCTGAGTGTGAGGGTAAGATGAGGACAGAAAGAGTTCCATCTGGCTTTGGCCCCATCTGGAGGTCACTGGTGACTTGAAAGAGCAGTTTCAGTTGAGTGGTGCAGATAGACACCAGATTGGAATGAGTTGAAGAGGGAATGCTTTCAGACAAAGGGCTCATTTTCTTACTTTGAAATAACCACTACAAATCATTGAGAAGACCAGCCCAGTAGAAAAATGGACAAAGGATATAAATGATAGTCGGCAGAAAAGTGAAGTGTTAAATGGCTCTCACACCCGGGAACAGAGCTCAGAAGAGAAAACCTTTAAGGACATGGGTGTGGAGCAGCGTTTCCTTGTTGCTTGTGGGAGTCTGGGTAGGTACAGCCTCCATAGAGAGCCATTTGTCTGCCAGTATGTTCTTTTTTTTTTCTTTTTTTAAGATATTATTTATTTATTTGACAGACAGATCACAAGTAGGCAGAGAGACAGGCAGAGAGAGAGATGAAGGGAAGCAGGCTCCCTGCTGAGCAGAGAGCCTGATGCGGGCCTCAATCCCAGGACCCTGGGATCATGACCTGAGCTGAAGACAGAGGCTCTAA
The DNA here is from genome assembly GCF_922984935.1 of Meles meles. NCBI lineage: Eukaryota > Metazoa > Chordata > Mammalia > Carnivora > Mustelidae > Meles > Meles meles. The sequence continues at coordinate 4,465,048 of NC_060073.1, read as the reverse complement.
CCCACTGAGCCACTCAGGCGCCCCCTGCCAGAATGTTCTAATTAGAAATGCACACTTGATCCGGCAGTTCCGCTCCAAGGAAATCTGGCATTTGTTTGTAAGGGTAAAAAATGAAAACTAACTGGTCATCAGTGGAGGCCTAGTTAAATCAGCTGTAATGCAAAGGAAAGTCTGTGTCAGGTAAAACATTTCATTCTGCAAGAAAGCTGAATTTGTTTTTGTTTTTTTCCTACCATGCTGTAAATCAGTCAAACTCTCTGAAAATGATTTTCTCTGTGTTTAAAGATGGACAAAAGTGTTAGGTCTGGTATGGGCCCCAGAAGGTATTTGTAATGTGTCTTTGAATAACTATGTTAAGCTTTTCATTCTGCCTTGATCTTCTGCCTCTTAACACATTTCACATAAGTTGTTAATCTAAATTCCGTTCTCTGGATACCTGTTAGGATTCTTTTCCAAGGACCCTGTCCTGTTTTATATATGTACCCCTGGGAAAGGTGGGTGTGGTGTCTGTCACAAGCTTTGGGAATGAATTCACCCTCCAGTTTACAGCACCCGAAAATAACCACAGCTGCGGTCAAAGGGCATTGTACTTGTACTTGGTGTGGGTCATTGACAAAGCAAGCACATGATAATGTTTGAGAGCCCTGAATGTAGCAGTGGGGATTACACAGTCCGATGGAGGAGGAAGGCTTTCTTGGAGGAAAGAGATGGTACAAACCTTTGTGATCTCTGTGTTCCACTGACCTCCCTGCGCTTTGTCCTTCTTTCGAGACTGTGTTCACATGCGGACTGAAAGCAAAAATGGAGGGCGCCTGGGAGGCTCATTTGTTAACCCTCTGCCTTCAGTTCAGGTCATGATGCCGGGGTCTTGGGATCGAGCCCTACATCGGGCTCCCTGCGATGGGAAGCCTGCTTCTCCCTCTCTGGCTTCCCCTGCTTGTGTTCCTTCTCTCACTGTCTCTCTCTCTCTGTCAAATAAATAAATAAAATCTTAAAAAAAAAAATAAAGCAAAATGAAAACCAGGCACACCTGAAGAGACAAATCAGTTTCCTAGCAGAATACGTGGATATTGCACGGGACTCTATACTGTAAGATCTTGGTTAAATTTACTTAATTTCTTAAGAGTTTGAGACTGTGGTTATTCATCGATATCTTTTTCTTCATCTCTCTGAGTATCCTGGTTTCACTTGTATTTTATGTTCCAAGAAATTTAGAATTTGAAGCATGTTAAGTGGTAGTGCAATAATTAAGTGGTAATTTAATCTAATCCTCTCATTTTACAGATAAGAGAATGAGTTTAGAGAGATGAAAGTTTAGAGAGAGGAATTAATTACTTGCTCAGAGGTTGACTAAACCGAATCGGTGTTCTCTTGAAGTCTTCGCCCTCAAGCTAGGTGGTGTGCAGGGGGCCGTGTGGCAGCGTGCCTCCTCTGGTGGAAGTAAAACTGCTGTAATTTTGAGGGAGGTGTGGTTGTCATTACGGTGCCACAGTTCTAATGAAGATGGTTCATATGCCACCTAAATTGTTCACAGTCACAGAGACAATCTAGCTGAACTTTTTTTCTTTTTAACATTTATTTTGTTGTTGTTGAGCAAGTTGCCCGGAGATGAGAACTTACTCATGTGAGATTATAGACCATAAAGATTTATTCTGTACTTCAAATCTAAGGTGAGTCAGAGCAGTGATGTCCGGCAGAGCTTTGTATAATACTCGTTATCCATCCTCAGTGTGGCTATTTAAATTAAAACAAAATTGAAAATTTGGTTTCTTATTGTTACAAGCCACATTCCACGTACTTAATAGCTATGTGTGACTGGAAGCTACTGTATTGGACAGCACAGTTCTGGGGCACTTACCTTTTTTTTTTTTAAGTAGGCTCCACCCCCAGCCTGGAGCCCAGAGCGGGACTTGAACTCAAGACCCTGAGATCAAGATACGAGCTGAGATTAAGCATCAGATGCTTAATTGGACTGAGCCATCCAGGCGCCTTGCACTTAACCTTTTGTTTTGAGAACTGCAGAAGCATCATGGTAGAAACCAAGACTTATGAGTAGGATTAGAATGGCCAACTAGAAATTAGGCTTGTGTTCAAAGCTAGGAGGAGAAATGTACTCTTGGAGCTCTTGGCAGGGTTACAGCTGGTTGTGGCATGGGCCTTTTCTTGGTTCATACTAAGTTCATTCTTTAGGAAAGTAATCAAGAACCTTTTTGAAGATCTTTTCGTTATTATTTCTTCTGTCTCTTGTTTTGCCAGTGAAAATCCCATTCTTGGGTTGAGTTTTCAGTGGACAAATTCTTTCACTTTCAGGGTGCTTAGCCCACTTTTCAGTCTCTGAACTTTTCTTTCATTTACTAATCACTTGGTTACCAGGGTTCCCTACAGAAAGTTTTGATGTCTTTCTTGCAGTTATACTCTGGATTATGGAAATTTCAGCTTTGGCCTCAAATGTAACTTGATCGTTTATCATGGCTGAGCCAGTTAAACACAGCCGGCCGCTGGGGTCGCGCGCTCTTCGCACCACTGCTCTGCGTCTCCGCACACCGCTCTGACAGGCCGAGTTGGTTCTCTGGGCTCTACTTTGGGTGCTGATTTACTAATTTATAACTTGGCTTCATTTTAATAGCAAGTTAGATTGGGTTGGCTTCATGCATGACTGCAGTGATTTAGGTGCCCATTAGGGCGCATAGCCAGACGATGGTGTACTCCAGTCAGGGGCCAAAGTTTTTACCTAAAGTACTTTTCATGTATGATTTTTGTTTTTAAAAAGTGGTACTATGGATTTACCTTGGATGCTTTATACTTTAATAAAGTCTTTTTTTTTTTTTTGCATTCTTGGTATAGTTTTTTTTTTTTTTTTTTTAAAGATTATTTGTCAGAGAGAGCGCGCGCAGGCACAAGAGAGCACGCCAAGCAGGGGGAGGAAGTAGCAGGCTCCCTGCTGCTCAAGGAACCTGGTGTACTTGATCCCAGGGTCCTGGGATCATGGCCTGAGCTGAGGCAGACGCTTAACCAACTGAACCACCCAGGTGTCCCGGTATAGTGATTTTTTTTTTCCGGTATAGTGATTTTTGATTAACGATTTAGAAGTCTTGGCGTTCTTGCCATGGCTTGTATTAAAATGATTGGTGTTTCTGAAGTCAGCTGAGTTATGTGTGTGGGTATGTGTATTTAAATATAAATATTTACATGCAAATATGTGTTTAAATTTTTGTTGAAAGATGCCCTGAAGTCATCCAAAGTATTTATTTTTTTTCCTCCCAATTAAGAGTTATTTGTGCGCTCATTTTGGATAATCTTTGTATTCAAATTTTTGTGGACTTTATAAATTACTGCTTACAGTGTGCTAGGCGATGAGGATAAAATGGTGAATAAGACGTCAGAGAGATGGATTGATTTCCCATCTCTTTATAGTCCATCTCTTTGGACGTGGATGTTTGGGAGAACATGAATGAGTACGCTTGCAGAAACGGGGTCAGGATCTGTGTTAAATGCTGCTCTGATTGAGGGGTCTACCTGCGGGCTTCCTGATGTTAGAAGTAGAGTTCCTTGCTTTTATGTGTTCAGGCTTTGGGCTGTATCACCTGTTTGTAATTGAGAAGATGTTTATTGTTCGTGCTTGGTGTGTGATACAGGAGAACATGCTTTCTTGCATGTTCTGTAAGAGCTATGGCTTCCTCTTGTGGATTTGCCTCAGTGAGGAATAAGTATCTTGGAATCTACATTACAGCACAGAGAGATTTTCATTGCCTTTTTTCCTAAGGTGAGTTAAAAAAACAACATCACCTAGTTCACATAAGGTTTATGTGGAGTAAGTTCTTTCTTACTATCTTCAACAATAAAATGGGAATTAATACCTACGAGGACTGAAAGCTCTTGTATAACTAGCACAAAGGATTTGTAAGGGTAGATGTTCATTCTTGCTGTTCTCAAATTCTTTGACTAAGCAAGTGCATATTCAGATACTGTGGAGTTGAGAATCTGTTTTTTCACTGTTTTGGGCTAACCAGTCCTCATTTCTGACGGATATTTTTATAGTCACATTGTTCTTGCATTTTCCTTATTGACCAAGCTTGGTCAGAGTATTGAAAGTGGAGATGCTTTGTGATAGGGTTGGGTTGTATGGCTATTGAAGAAAATGTAACTCCTTTAAGGAATTGTTGGCAAAAATAAATATAAAAGTGTGTAAAAATATAAAACATAAAAATGTGTAAAAAAATTAAAAAATATAAAACTCTTTTTAAAATTTCGATTTCCTTTTTTGAAGGGGCCCCACTGGATCCATTTCCTCGGAGGGAATAATCTAATGATGCCAACTCTCGCAGGCTGAACGTTTGTGTCCCCCTCAAGATTTGTCATGTTGAAAAGGAATCTCCACACCTCATCAGTGTGGCGGTGTTGGTGGGGATGACCTTTGGGAGGTGATGAGACCATGAGGCTGGCACCTTTGTGAATGGGATATAAAAGAGACCCTAGAGATTTGCTGTCCCCTTCCTGTCCCGTGAGTACACAGCAGAAAGACAGTTGTCGGTGAACTAGGAAGCAGGTCCTTGCCACACACTGAATCTGCAAATGCTGTGATCTTGGACTTTTCCAGTCTCTAGAACTGTGAGAAATTTCTCTTGTTTACAAGCCGCCGGCACAGTATTCTGTTACAGTGGCCTGAATGGACTGGGACCTCACCTGCTAGAGTTCACGTGACATTATTGACTAGCAGATCCCCGCTTTTCCTCCTTTAGCTCCACACGCCATGCTGGCTCTCCCGCTCTTGTAATACTCTGCTCTCTGGCCAGGCCCTTCTCTTATTACGTGAAATTCAGGGTTTCCTACAAGTTAACTACCTGGGGAGGGCCCCCCCTTTTGAGGGAAGCACCGTTCCTCATCCTCATGGATTCCGCCATCATCTGTATTTTTTTTTTTAAAGATTTTATTTATTTATTTGACAGAGAGAGATCACAAGTAGACAGAGAGGCAGGCAGAGAGAGAGAGAGAGGGAAGTAGGCTCGCTGCTGAGCAGAGAGCCCGATGCGGGACTCGATCCCAGGACCCTGAGATCATGACCTGAGCCGAAGGCAGCGGCTTAACCCACTGAGCCACCCAGGCGCCCCTCATCTGTATGTTTTAACTTGCAAAGGAAAAACGTCTCTTAGGCGTACTTGGCTTTTTCCCCCATGGTCTCGTGTCACGCTTGTTTGCATACTGTCGGTATTAAATTCTTTCCAGGCTGGGATCAGGAACTCTTATCTTCATTCCCTAAACAGTGCAGGTCTCACTCCTCCCTCACCGTCAGCAGCCGCTCTGTACCCCGGGGCTTTAAGCACCCCCCCATTTTACTCCTCTCCCCATTTATTTCACCCAGTCCTGCTTACTTTCTGTGATTTCATCAACTCATGCCTGTAGCCACTGGCACTGATTTTAAGGCCTAGATTACTTTGTTTTTATGTTAGAGTCGTAAATTACTGAGCAGGAAGACTCTTTAGAGTGAAGTAGCCTAACTCTATGTCATCGATGAGGAAATAGCTGGGCACTCAGGCTGGAGGACTCGGGTCCGAGCTAGTGCGTTGCTGTTGCGGCCGTCTGGTCTCAACGCGTAATTCCTTTACCCAGTTGAGCATTCTTCTCAAGAGTTTCTTAAAGAAATCTTTCTGTCAGAGTGTTTCCCATTTATACTTAAGAGTAAGCTGGTTCTAGCAGGTAGGCTGGTATAAACAGCCTCCCTTAGCGCCCCCATCCTCTTTTCCCAAAGGTTCCTGTAATTCTTTTAACTCTGTTAGCCAGTTAAATAATACATATATTTACCTCCCTGTATGTGAAGAGCGTGTGTTTTTTTTTTAAAGATATTTATTTATTTGAGAGAGAGAGAGAGCTGAGAAGTGGGAGGGGCAGAGGGAGACGCAGACTCCCCACAGAGCAGGGAGCCGGATTTGGGACTGGATCCCGGGACTCCAGGATCATGACCTGAGCCATCTAACCAACTGAGCCCCCAGGCCTCCCTGAAGAGCGTGTTTGAAGAGTTCGTGCTTGAAGAGTTCGTGCGTGCTTGCGTGCTCATTATTTATTTATTTGTTTGTGTATTTGAAGTTTCAAGCGTATCTACTGATTTCCTGTTGTGAAAAGATGTAGAAGGTAGGGATTAGCTCTCTGTTCTCCCCTCTCACATTCTCACTTCCCCATCCTTCCAAGATAATTTCACTGCAGTTGCGGTTAAATCAATATTTAGTTTTATCATTATGACCCTGTATGCTATTTATATGTTAAGTGGTGAATTACAGATACTTTTCCTAAACAACTTGATTTTCCCTGGAAGTATATTACTTTTCACAGAAATTTTATGTATTTGTTGGAGTCATCTCTAGACCCAACGTGGGGCTCGAACTCTCACCCTGAGATCAGGCGTCACAGGTTCCCCTGACTGAGCCAGCTATGTGCCTGCCCCATCACTTTAAAAAAAACATTAACCACTTTAGCCTCAGACTTCCAGCGAGTTACATGTCTAGGTATTCTGGTGTTCTCTCAGCCTTATCTTTTGAAGAATTCTTTCCCCGCTCCAGTCTGGCCTGTTGGCCTTCCCTGGTGGGAGCATGGTTGTCTCCTTGGATCCCAGGGGTTCTTCTTGCCTCTCTTCTGTTCCCTTGTTCTCTGTTGTGTGCTTTGCAGTTCTCCCTCTGTGGCAGTGCAGCGCAGCCTCTCTCCGCAGCGTCTTCTCTGAAGAAGTTGCGTAGGAGGTAAACCTTTCCTCCAGTTTGTACTTTTCTGTTTGTTTTGCCCTTGACTTTTTATGATAGTGGCTTTCCTAAGATACCTGGTGATCTTTGGTTTTCCTTCATATTTAAAAGTCAGGGATATGTACCCACAGCACATAGAGTTGAATTGTATGAAATTAACATCTCTCCCAGCTTTCTCTGCTGTGCGTGGACGTCCTTGGCTCTTAGATCTTCATTTCTACATCACATTCTCCACTGAAAGAACTGGGGCTCTTTGGAGAAATGGATGATTTCAGAGCTGGGGCAGAGAATGTTCAGGATGAATCTGGAGCATGTTTTTATGCCAGGAAATAAGGAAGTGCTCAAAAAGTATGAAAAGCACTGGGAGTCTGCTTGAAGGGACTGTCGCTAGCCGAATGTGGGACAGCTTGAGCATCAGAGTAGATAATGGTATTAATAAGAATCTGAGTCCATACTGTTAAGGAATTAAAGGATGAGTGGGAAGAAAGTGGGCATACCTTACTAAAATTAGAATGTCATCTAATGGAGGAAGGAACTGTAGACTTACACACAAAAAAATCACTTTATAACCATCAGAGAACATTTGATTCAAAGATTGTCAGTGGGTAGTAAAACTACCGAGTGAATGTTTTAAAAAACATAATCTCAAAATATCTTCCCATAGGTTATTTACTCATTGATTAATTACTCAGGGAAAAAAGTTATTTTATGGTGGAGAAACACAGCACATACCATCTTAACCTGGTGATCAGAACGCTCACCAGTAATAGGACACATGCTGTCCTCTTAATGTTACAGTCTAGGAACAACGAAACCTCATTTATTCCTACCAGAAATGCATACCCAGTATTCCTCAAAAATGTCAGTGCAATGAAAGACAAAGAAATGATGCAGAACTTTTTTAGATAGAAGGAAATAAAGGAGATAGGGCATAGGATCCTGAATGAAGGTGAGGGAGGAGTGCCACGAAGGACATTACAGAACATTTGGCAGAATTGGAATACGAAGTATTTAATCCAACAAGTGCTGTGTTAAATCCTGACTTTGATAGGTGTGCTGTGGCTGTGTGAATTAGTGTCCTTGTTTTTAGGACATATGCACTGGACTGTTTGGCAGAAAGGTCAGTGATCTGCAGTAGCTCTCACAGCGTTTGGGGTGTTGGTGGAGAGGGGGGTACCCAGGCCAAAGTGACACAGTGATTTGTTGCGAGCTGAGGGGAGGCCCAGTGGGAGCTTCTTGTATTACTCTTGTAGCTGCTGAGCAAAGTTGTGATGAAAAGTTTCTTTTTTTAAATACTAGTTTTTCGTAGTGGTAGATGAGAGACTCCTGTCATGGGAGGGGCTCCTTGGCTCTGAATTTTCCAGCACGGTGACTAGCAGTGCTCCTTTGGTTGGGAAGTCCCCGGGGTCAGTATTTTCAGGTTCTTTTTCCTAAAGGTCATTTAGCTCACTCTAAAGACATTCCTGTCTTCTGCCTGGCCGGGAACTCAGAGCTCCCGGTAGGAGAGTCCGTCTGGAGCTGGGCGGGCAGCGGGGTGTGCCTGTCTCAGCGCTTACCCTGCAGTCACACAGCCCCTCCGTTGGGGTGGCAGGCTGTCCCCAGCTGTGCTGGCCGGGCCCTCCCAGTGCGCTTTCACCAGAAGCGGGCCTGGCATGGGCTGGGCCGGCTCAGGGCGAGAGAATGGGGATACTAAGGAGCTGAGCGTCAGTGAGTAACTTTTCCAGCCAGTTCTCCTTTGCTCCCTTGTAGCCCCTCCAGTTTGTTGCCTTCTCCTGTCCTTGTGGACTACGTCTTTAAAAACAAGGCAAAACACCCGAGTAGTCTTTTCACTGTAGACCTGGAGGTTTTCAGGGGGTATTCGGTATACACTGACTCAGGAGTCCCACTACTGCACTTGGACACTGTTGCATTCTGTGTTCCTTTGTTTGTTCTTGTTTCTTATATTCTCACACTTTAGAATTACCGTATTTTTCACAATCGGTATTGTAGGTCCCACTCTTTTCCCTTGGTAGTCTAAATGAATAAAGTACGAGCAATTACACAGAGTCCCTGCTCCAGCAAAGTGGATTAAGTCTCGGCACACTTGTTACTGTGTGATAAGCGGCCAGATTCATAACGCTATGAGCACATTTGATAACTTTCTTCTTTTGGCTTCGCTGGATGGGAGTGTGCGGCATGGTGAGGCAGGCAGGTTGCTCCAACTCTGCTGGGAGCCTGTGACCTACCTATAAGTGGGGGCAGTGGGTGGTCTTGGCTATTAGAAGAAGCAATTCCAGATTGTCCCTGACGGTCCTCCAACCACTCAACTTTAAATGCCGAATTTTGTGTATGTGCGAGCATGTGAATGTGCTTTTTGAGGAGCAGGTAAAGTCGTCAGATTCTTAAAAGGCTCTGGAACCCTGAGCGCACAGAACAGTTGGGATGGGGCTAAAGTTACCTACAGCATCTAGTGATGTACTTTTTGCCATGACATGTCAACCCAGTCGTGTCTGAGGACCGTAGTATCACACAGTGGTGGCACATGGTCTCTTGTAATTTAAAGCAAAAATTGAGGGGCGCCTGGGTGGCTCAGTGGGTTAAGCCGCTGCCTTCGGCTCAGGTCATGATCTCAGGGTCCTGGGATCGAGCCCCGCATCAGGCTCTCTGCTCCACAGGGAGCCTGCTTCCTCCTCTCTCTCTGCCTGCCTCTCTGCCTACTTGTGATCTCTCTCTGTCAAATAAATAAATAAAAATCTTAAAAAAAATAAAAAAAAAAAAAAGCAAAAATTGAGATGACCAATTACGTTTTCTAAATGTATGTTCAGAAAGCATTTGACTGGTAAAGTGTTTAGAATTAAATAATCTTTTCTTGACCTGGGTTTGTTACTGTTTTGGTTGGTTCATTTTATTGTTTTAACAAGTAGTCAGCAGTCAGCATTGTTTCTATTTATTACCTTATTTGTTGGAAAACATTGACTTGAGCGTGGTGAGTTTTGTGGAAGAAACGCATCCCATATGCAGCATATGTTCTGAGATGCATCGTAGGCTGCATTCTTGCAGGATTTTTAATTAGCTCTTGTCTGTAGTTCGGGGTTTTGTTGTTGTTGCTTTCAGTGCAGTGTTATCAGTGAAGTGCCTTGAAGATGCCCTTTCATGTGCAGCGTTTGATTAATTAACATTAGAGACAATTTATTGTATTTTATTTTATAGATCGGGAGAGGGAGCCCATAGCAGGGGGAGGGGCAGACGGAGAGGGAGAAGCAGACTGCCCACTGAGCAGGGAGCTCCACAGGAGGCTCAGTCCCAGGACCCTGGGATCATGACCCAAGCCGAAGGCAGCCGCTTAACCCAGTGAGCCACACAGGCGTCCGTAGAGACAAAGTTTAGCTGTCGTTAGTACTTCAGTGACCTCAATATTCTGCTTATATTTCCTGGTGAAATTTATGGTGTTTAGAGGTATTACATGGAACTACTCGGCTACTTTTAAAATTTGGTTTAGGGCGCCTGGGTGGCTCAGTGGGTTAAACCGCTGCCTTCGGCTCAGGTCATGATCTCAGGGTCCTGGGATCGAGTCCCACATCGGGCTCTCTGCTCTCTGCTCGGCAGGGAGCCTGCTTCCCTCTCTCTTTCTGCCTGCCTCTCTGCCTACTTGTGATCTCTCTCTCTCTCTCGCTGTCAAATAAATAAATAAAAATCTAAAAAAAAAAAAAAATTTTTGTTTAGCATTTTAAAGTGTGGTGCCAGGACGCCTGGGTGGCTCAGTTGGTTGAGTGGCTGCCTTTGGCTCAGGTCATGATCCTGGTGTCCTGGGGATCGAGTCCCGCATCGGGCTCCTTGCTCAGCAGGGAGCCTGCTTCTCCCTCTGCCTCTGCCTGCCACTCTGTCTGCCTGTGCTCACTCACTCTCTCTGACAAATAAATAAAATCTTTAAAAAAAAAGTAAAGTTTGGTGTCATTACAGTCAGCCCTTTCTTGATTAAGAATATCATTGATGGGGCATCTGGGTGGCTCAGTGGGTTAAGCCTCTGCCTTTGGCTCAGGCCATGATCCTGGGGTCCTGGGATCGAGTCCCGCATCGGGCTCTCTGCTCAGCGGGGAGCCTGCTTCCCTTTCTCTCTCTGCCTGCCTCTCTGCCTGCTTGTGATCTCTTTCGGTGTCAAATAAGTAAATAAAATCTTCTAAAAAATAGAATATCATTCATATTTTTATAAGATAAAGATAAGAACATGTATGTTTTTCTTACTTGTTCAGTGATAATGCCATTATGATGTCTCTATTTCTGGGTTATTGTTTAGTGTAGGATAAAAGCTGAGATAGAGGGATGACAGTGCTGACTAGAACTTTCCAATTTTCTGAGGTGCATTCTATGTGAAATCAGGACCCTCAACCAGTATCTTTTTTTTTTAAAGATTTTTTTTATTTATTTATTTGACAGAGAGAGAGGTCACAAGTAGGCAGAGAGGCAGGCAGAGAGAGAGGAGGAAGCAGGCTCCCTGCGGAGCAGAGAGCCCGATGCGGGGCTCGATCCCAGGACCCTGAGATCATGACCTAAGCCGAAGGCAGCGGCTTAATCCACTGAGCCACCCAGGCGCCCCCTTCAACCAGTATCTTTAATGACTGCTGTCATCAGACCAAAACCGCATGCCGTGAACATATGCTCTTTTTTCCTTACAGGAGAGCTGCTGTTTCCCTTCCACATCCCCCTTCACTCCGGCTGATCTGCTAATGCAGTGAATTGGAAGACACCTGGTACCAGGATAACCTGTAATGGGCAAGGAGCCACAGAGAAGAAAACATTTCTTTTAATTTTTAAACTTGGTTGAAAGGTAAGACCATTAAGATGATCAGGAGTTTCCTTCATAGTTGCCTCAAGGAAAGCAGTGTTCTGTTGGAGACCCTGGGGTCTAGGTCGACCAGGGCTAGACCAGGCAGCGTGTGGTTCCGGGGCCCTGTGGTATTTTTAGGAAGTTCAGTAGCAGCCTCCGCAGTTGGCTCTGGCTCGTTTTGGAATCTGCAGCACCCGATCCGGGGGGTTCCTCTTTTCCTTGGGGCGCTTGATCTGGGTGCTGAGGATAAGCCCGGCCTGGCAAGCGGAGGGAGCCGGTGGAGAGAGACTGCTCGTGGGGACTCCGCTGCTGCTTCTAGGCTCCCTGCAAGTGTGTGCACAGGCGCGTGCGCGGGATCGAGCCGGAGGTTGCTTTGTTTCCTCGGCCGCCGGCCGCAGGCCACCGCCGGCGTTTAGCCAGCCTTGGGACTCCTCTCAGGTCCTCGCTGCTCTCCTTTGAGACCTCTTCACTGAAACTTTCTGTTAGAGACCAGAGGTTGACTTCGCGTATTTGACAGTTGGCCCTGCAGAAAGTGGCCATGGTGCTGGTGCTCTCAGTGAAGGGCTCAGTACAGCATCTCAGGAGGTGAACAGGACACATTTTTAATCCATCTTCATCTGCTCCATTGTGTCTTGAGCAGACAGTGGGCATGAACCGCTTAATGGTGTGCGGTTCAGGCTTCCTTATCTCGGCAGACACTCTAGTTACGCGCTGTAGCAGGTTCCTGCTTCTCCTGGCAGGGTAGTTCTCCCGTCGGTCCCGCAGGAATGACTCTCCTCCACCTTGCGGCCTCCCTTCGGGCTTCCAGTGAAGCTCCACCTCCTGGGCCAGATAGTCAGGATTCTTTTATAGATCTTCTGACTTCTCCAGCGTTTTCTCTGTATTAGTCTGTAAAAATCTCGAGGGGGAAAATTCTTCCCCAAGTATTCATTCATCTCTTGGCACCTTGTCTGGTAAGGCTTTGTTGTTGTTGTTGTTGTCGTTTCGGTTTTTGGTCCTGCCATTGTTCCTTCTCTTTCTCTGTCAGGGCTACCTTCTAGCCCTATGGGTAAAGCCTCTTCTGTTTCCCACCTGCCTGGCTGTGTGGAGAAGTCAGCCCAAGTTGAGGGTTTAGGTGTGAGAAGGTCAAGACCATGTGCTTAGAACTGTGGTCTGACCATCAGGACCGCTAACCGCAAAGAAGGAGGTTTGTGATGCACTTTTGCCTTTTTCATCAGCGGCTTCAGAACCGGGGGTGATGGCAAGAGGAGGCCCTAGTTTCAGGGCCCACAGAGACCTCGAGCTTGAATTCAGCTGGTTATTTTACAGGTTGGACATCTGTTTTACGTTTTTTTTAAACTGTTCTCTGCAAATTGTAAGTTACTCCTTTTCTGTTGTGACTCTAGAGTTCAAAAAATGATTTATTTTTATTTTTTAAAGATCTTATGTAGTTATTTGACAGATCACAAGTAGGCAGAGAGGCAGGCAGAGAGAGAGGGGGAAGCAGGCTCCCCGCTGAGCAGAGAGCCCGATAAGGGGCTTGATCCCAGGACCCTGAGATCATGACCTGAGCAGAAGGCAGAGGCTTAACCCACTGAGCCACCCAGGTGCCCCTATTTTTATTTTTATAAATTTTTAAAGATTTTTATTTATTTATTTGTCAGAGAAAGAGTGAGAGAGCACAAGCAGAGGGAGCAGCAGAGGGAGCAGCAGGCTTCCCACTGAACAAGGAACCCGGTTCATGACCTGAGCCAAAGGCAGACGCTGAGTGGCTGAGCCACCAGCCACCCAGCTGACTCTCCAAGAATGATTTCTAAAGCTGTTCGATAATACCACTCATAGCCTGTAAAAATTGAGATATAATTAACATATGACGTGAGTTTCAGGCAGACAACGTAGTGAATTCGATATTTGTATTTATTTTGAAATGATCATCACAGTAGGTCAAGTCAATGTTCAGCATCACTAGTTAACATTTTTTTTCTTGTAATGAGAACCTTTTTTTTTGTTTGTTTGTTTTAAAGAGGGCGGTGGGAAGAGATAAAGGGAGAGGGAGAGAGAGAATCTTAAGTAGTCTCCATGCCCATTATGGAGCCTAACAAGAGGGCTTGATGTCATAACCCTGAGATCATGACCTGAGCCAAAATCAAGAAGCAGGGTAGCATCCAACTCTTGGTTTCGGCTTGGGTCATGCTCTAGGGGTTGTGGGATCAGACCCTGTATGGGGCTCTGTGCTCAGTGGGAGGTCTGCTTGGGATTCTCCTTCTCCTTCTCCCTCTGTCCCACCCTCTACCACCCCGCTCACGCACATGTCAGCACACGCACTCTCTCTCAAATAAATAAATGAAATCTTAAAAAGTAAAACAAAAAACAAAAGAGTCAGATGCTTACCTGGCTGAGCTATCCAGGCTCCCCTATAATGGGAACTTTTAAGATCTCTTGTAGCAGCTTTCAAATATATAATTCAGTATTATTAACCACAGTCACAGTGCTGTACATTGCATTTTTCTTTCTTTCTTTTTCTTTTTTTAAAAGATTTTATTTATTTATTTGAGAGAGAGAGCGAGAGTACCATCAGGGGCAACAGCAGAAGCAGAAGCAGGCTCCACGCTGAGCAGGGAGCCCGGCTTGGAGCTCAGTCCCAGGACCCCGGGATCTGACCTGAGCTAAAGGCAGACACTTTTTTTTTTTTTTTTTTAAAGATTTTATTTATTCATTTGACAGAGAGAGAGATCACAAGTAGGCAGAGAGGCAGGCAGAGAGAGAGGAAGGGAAGCAGGCTCCCTGCGGAGCAGAGAGCCCGATGCGGGGCTCGATCCCAGGACCCTGAGATCATGACCTGAGCCCAAGGCAGCGGCTTAATCCACTGAGCCACCCAGGCACCCCTAAAGGCAGACACTTAAGCAACAAGCCACCCAGGTGCCCCCGTACATTACATTTCATGCCTTATTTTATGACTTGAATTCTGTACCTTTTTACCCCCTTCACCCATTTTGTCCACCTCCCATCTTAGGATTTTATTATTGTTATGTGCATTTGATTCCTCTTTTACTAGGCCTCAGCTCTCTTTCTACTTATTTTGTCAGACCTTTCTGTATTGTTCCAGTTCCTCTGTGGCCACTCTTTTGTGAACTCTTAGCATATCTCATTAAATTATTTTAGGATTATTTTTTCTCTTTGAGTAGATTTAAGTATTCCAGGAACAAGGAGTTTTGACTTCTCCTTTCTATCTCCCCTTGCCCAAGATTTTATTTCTTTATTTGACAGAGAGAGAGAGAGAGAGAGAGAGTACAAGCAGGGGGAACAGCAAGCAGAGGGAGAGGGAGAAGCTGGCTCCCTGTAGAGCAGGGAGCCCAACATGGGACTCAATCTCAGGACCCTGGGGTCATGACCTGAGCTAAAGGCAGATGCTTTACTGACTGAGCCACCCAGGCGCCCCCTACTTTATATCTTTAGTATTTTTTGCATACTAGGTATCAGTTGTTTAGTGGTAGGGCTAAAATTTCAGAAACATTTCTCAGGATAACAGTTTTAGGACTTTCTCCCTTTCTTTCTCTCTCTTTTTAAATTTTATTTTGTTTTTTTTTTGCTGACAAAGACTCTTAGCTGTGGCAAACTGTGAAACCGTTCCTTACCATTAGCTGTATTCTTTCTGTTTTTTTTTTTTTCTTTCTTTCTTTTTTTTATTTTTTCATTTCCTCTGCTTGTCAGATGCTGTCTGATGCCAGGTGAACTCTTCTGTTAAGAAGTTACCCATTGGGGAGCCTGGGTGGCTCAGTGGGTTAAGCCTCTGCCTTCAGCTTTGGTCATGATCCCAGGGTCCTGGGATCGAGCCCCACATCAGGCTCTCTGCTCCGCGGGGAACCTGCTTCCTCCTCTCTCTCTGCCTGCCTCTCTGCCTACTTGTGAGCTCTGTCAAATAAATAAATAAAATCTTTAAAAAAAAAAAGAAGTTACCCATTAGTCTCCAGGAGTCCTAGAATCAGTGGAGAAGGATTCCCAGAAAGGAGCATCATTTTAAATATAGGGTCCTTTCAACCAGAGGTTGTCACAGCCCAGATAGGAAATATTTTAGGTTTTGAGAACAAGAAGCAAAAGAGAGGGTATTATATAGGTATTTATAAAATAAGAGAGCAGGGTGCCTGGGTGGCTCAGTTGATTAAGCAACTGCCTTCGGCTCAGGTCATGATCCTGGAGTCCTGGGATCGAGTCCCACAATGGGCTCCCAGCTCCACGGGGAGTCTGCTTCTCCCCCTAACCTTCTCCCCTCTCATGCTCTCTCTCACTGTTTCTCTCTCAAATAAATAAATAAAATCTTTAAAAAAAAAAATAAAACATAAAACGAGAGCAAATTTTCACAGATTTTATTGATGAAATTAAAAATATAAAAAATACTTGAGTTCAGTATTTTGTAATACAGATCCACTAAGGGGAAGAATGGAGTTCTTTTTCTGGGGGATAACATTTCACCTAAATGGTGTTCGTAGCCAGAGCTCCCCCTCTCAAATTCTGCTACAGATGTTCATCTAATCTACTAATGGTGACCTGTAATGCGATTCTACATATTTCATCTTTGAAAATGTCTTTTTACACAAACAGGTGCTGCCACATTCTGGTATCAGTCTCCAAGCACGTACACTTATCACCGGGAAGGCATTTCTAGAATTCTTTTAGATGCTCCTCTTGCTGTTGCCTTTTAGCAGGTTGTTACATTACAGGTTAATTACTTCCGGAGGACGGTTAGGAAAATCCTCATTTGTATAGCTGTATGAATTTTGGAATAGGAAACTTTCCTTTACATTTGCATTAAGTTCTGGAAAATGCTTTTTAACTGTAGTTTGAGCTCAGAAAATGTCACCACTGCAAATCTGTATGGGGACAGAGATGTCACTTCAATTTGAAGTTCTGACAGCGTGGGAAGTGTATGAGGCAGCTTGAATTTATGATCCTAACAGAGTCAGTACTGAAATGACCTCACCACAGCAGAAGGTTTTGGCAGATCGGTGCTGGTCAGCCGTGCAGTTTTAGGTTGAATTCACCAAGAAACATCAAGATGTCAGCCAAAGCCAATTTCCAGAGCCATTCAGCATTTAGTGATAGCGGTTGAGCGTTGTTCTGCTTATTCAGCAAAATTTCAGTCTTAGCCCTGGGCTCAAAAAGTTGTAAAAAACATGAACCCTTGAGAAGCCATTACGCAGCTTGCCGGGTGATAGAGAGTCTGCCAGAGTAAATGAAGTTCACTGTCGACGTTACCGGTTCAGTAGCAGGTGAGGACGTTTTAAAAACCTCTCGAAGGAGCTGTTGATGAAAATACAAAGAACTATAAGCTTTGAACAGTACATTTTCACAAGTTTTGTAAATTTGTCCAGTTAAGCCGTTTTTTTTTGCTCTACACATAATTTTCCCACTGTCAGCTGTCACCCATCACAGCAGACGCGCCTGCACGCTGTAGCGACGTTGTCTTCCCCCCGCTTCTCTCGGAACGCTCGGCCTGCGGCTCTCTCCTGCCAGCTGTGCGTGCAGCCTCGTCTGTCCGCATTTCAGACTCCTCAGCGGGGCTACATCAGGCGCACAGACTCGAAGGAAAACTGTCCCTGGCTGCCCCGCTGCCTGGCTGACAAGCCACTGGGAGACCAGCTTCGCTTGAAGTTTCATCTTCATCTTCTGTTTTTGTGAAGTTGTCCCGTTAAGAGCTACTCCAGTGAAGATGTTTGGGTGTTTATGTGGGGACGTGCTGCGGCCACCACGGGGTGCAAGTGGCGGTGTGTGCGAGGGGGCTCCCCGCGCGGCAGATGCATCGTCTGAGTCCGTGCCACGGGAATCCCCACCCCACGCTTCTGACAGGCACAGCAGTCCAGGTCCAGTGGTTCTTTTCTTGTTTTGACACGTTGGGGATGCGAGGATGATAATAGAATGTCACAGTATAGCAAGTGGTCCTCAGGGCACCGTGGAGTTCTGACTGTGTCACTGTGACCTGGAAGGCGTCCGGTGGAGCAGCAGTGCGGAGTGATGGGTGTGTCGCATGTGGTCTCTGTCACCCTCAGCTCTCCCTCGGTCGTGTGACAGCCACCAGGGACTGGATGTAAATGAATGGTGTGGCTAGGTTTCAGGAAAACTTTGTGAATCTCAAAGAATTTTCGCAAGTCATGGAATATCGTTCTTCCGATCGAACAGTTAAAAATAGGAAGATCAGTCTTTATTCAGGGGCCGGATAAAAAGGGGTGGCAGACCGGATTTGGCAGCTTTATTCCTGTTCCCCTGGGTGTCCCAGGGCTCGAGTTGGCTCACATGCTGGTGGTAGAAAGAACAGGGTGAGAAAGGGAACCTAAGCGTGAGGAGGTACCATTGTTTGCTGCCGGCTGGTTGATGGGCTTCTTTTTTTTTTCTTTGCTGCTTTTTTGCACACAGACTCTTAAGTATATGTAGCTGTTGCCTGTCTTTCCACATGACCAGTCAGGTTAGCTCATCTCTCACGGTATCTTGATTTCAGACTGAGCAGACTTATCAAGTGTGCCGGGGATGGAACTCAGCGCTCGTTTGCTCTCCTTCCCCGCGGTGTTCTTCCCGTGCTTGGGTCCACAGTGTGTGCAGGCGCGAACAGCACCACAAGGTTTCCAGCAAGGAATAAGTCATCTGCTGCATCTTCCTTACCCTTTCTCGTCCTCATCCCTTAGTTACTTACTAGGGGCCAGTACCTTTATCTCCTCGTGTTTTCTCATGTTTGTTTCCTGCCAACACTTTACGTTTGGCTTGCGTTCCTGCAGGTCGCTGTTCCTAATCTGGCTGACCTAACAGTGAAGGTGAAGGATTAGCTTCTACATACGCAGAACTTCCCCCCACCCCCATCTTCGGACACAGTTAAAGCACAACTTCGGTTAAAATCAGTGTAGAACTATGGGTATTTTGGTGAATTACTCCCTGGGTCTCTGATTTAATTAGTAAAATTCTTCTCAGCGTGGTCACATGTGTCTGGCACATAGATCTCCTGTGTGGACACATCCTTTTCAGAGCCCTCTGCGTCAGGCATGCCTCCCTCTGGGCAGATTCCTCTGGACTTTCTCTGTAGTGGCCAGTGTCCACCGCCGCCGCCTCCCCCCCCCCCCAGCTTTTCTCCTGACAGCTTCTGCTTCTCGGTGTGTGGGATCCCCGGTTCCATGTGTTCCATGTCCTCCTCTCGTGGCCTATTGCCATGCCTTTGTTTTCTTTTTTTTTTTTTTTTTAAAGACTTTTATTTTTAAGTACTTTTTACTCCCAGCATGGGCTTGACCCCACAACCCAGAGATCGAGAGTCACAGGCTCAACTGACTGAGCCAGCCAGGCGCCCCTGCCCCCTTACTGCCATGCCTCAGTGCAGCCCGTTTTCTGGTAGCTTTTTGAGAAAGTGTGAATAAATCCATGTCTGAAAATGCTCTTTTCTAGAATTGCTGTTGAGGAAGCTGATATTCTGATTTTCAGTCCTTTTTTGAGTATTTTTTTCTCACGAGAAAAGTTGAGATAAAATACAATGTTTTTGTTTTTTTCCTGATATTGTGGAATTTCACACCGTGCCGTGAAGGTCTGCTCCACCGCTCACTGTGATAGGATGTGGAGGTTCTGGCAGGTCAGAGTCCTGTTCTGTACACTCAGAGGAAAAGGTATTTTTTTTTTTTTAAAGATTTTTTTTTTTTTTATTTATTTGTTGACAGACAGAGATCACAAGTAGGCAGAGAGGCAGGCAGAGAGAGAGGGGGAAGCAGGCTCCCTGCCGAGCAGAGAGCCCGATGCGGGGCTCGATCCCAGGACCCTGAGATCATGACCTGAGCCGAAGGCAGAGGCTTAACCCACTGAGCCACCCAGGTATTTTTTGATGAGGCAGGTGGTTGTGGATCGTAATATGTTCTAAAACTTAGGTTACTTGGATGTTGGACTTTCTGAATTATTTCTGTTTTCTCTCTTTTCGTACATTTGTTGGCATTCTTCTTTTTCTTTGTCCTTTACTGCTATCTTGCTAGAGTTGCCAGAGGAGTGGAGAATTATGTTTATCCAGTAAACATCTGGAAGGTTGTATAACCCTTCCATCTTCCTGTTGAGGCTCCATGTCAGCCCAGATGAAGCCATGTGTTTTATATCAGAGGGACTTGAGAAGAGATTTATAAAGCAGCACGGCCGTCACTTAATATCACCTTCCTTTCCTGCATGGGTTCTCTCCGGCAAGGTCATCCGGGCTCTGGCCAGAGTTCTCCAACCTCAGGGCTTTGCGTGTGTTCATGGCTGTAACCTTTAGCTTGATCTTTAATGAGTTCATGCTTCTCCTGCTCGCACATCATCTGTATTTTCACTCGCTGGCTCTCACTTGATGTTTGGTGATACTACGGAAGCACTTTAAGACCAGCAAAGCTGGTTATTTTAGCCCCCAAGTGACGAGGCCTTTTGCCTGGTCATCTCTTTAGGAGCCGTGTGGCTGGCAGTCTCTTCGTCCCCAGAACAAGGTGTGGCGGTGCCTGGCAAAGGGGCATGTGCCCCAGAAGGCTGCAGCAGGATTAGATCTCCCGAGGTCCTAGACCGGACTCATCTCGGACTTCATTCTGAGGTGGCTTTGCTTATTGGTCCCACTGTAACATGACTTCGTGTGGCGCTCACTGCGGTCGCCTGCGTCTCTGGACCTGCTTCTCTCTACGCCGTAGCAGCTTGTTTGGGCTCAGGCCGCAGTTGGCCATGGCTCTCCGCAGCATGGTCACACGTGGCCACTGCTGTTCTGTGCCGAGCCAGCTCACTGCTGCCCCTTTTTGTCCATTTGTTTGTTTTCTGTAGTTTTATGGTTTTATGAACACAAATGCAGCTTGAACAGGAGCTGCCCATTCCTTTTCTTCGCTGCACAGCCTCGCACTGGGACCAGTGACTCTGAGGGCCAGCCGGGCTGCTGTTCGTACAGCGGCTCTGTGGTTCTCGGAGAGGACGTGAGCAGTCTGTGCGCCGTGAGGCTGGTTGCATGTCAGCAGCGCTTCCAGCTCACTGACGTGTGGACTGGGAACTTCTGGAAGCCGCTGGGCTGCATGTGCTTGGTCTTCCTGTTGCTCCCGTACCCAGCGTTGGGCATGAAAAGCTGTGACTCCTCCGTGCACCCTGTCAGTGCCTCTGGGTTTCTGCCCGTTGCACTTGATTTTGACATAGCAGTCTGACTGCTGCTGGGTGAACTTACTGGTCCTCCTTTTAATGCTCTTAGGCTTCCCAGAAGTTGGAGGGCAGCATCGGGGAAGAGAGCAACCATCCCTCTTGCTGTTCTCTGATGTTTGACTCGGATTTGCTGACTCTCCTACCTGGTTTCAGAGATTCAGAGAATCCTGGGGCTTGAGATGGAAAATCCACTCTCAGATCCCATAAGAATTCTCTGATGTGACTTTGGTTGTATCTCTTACCCTTGGCTTGTTTGTGTGTGCACTCTCTCCCCCATCCCTATTCCTCTCTCTCTCTCTCTCTCTCTCTCACACACACACACACACACACACACACACACACACAGCACCTGGATGCAGCTGGGTTTTCCTTGCCTTCATTCCTTTGATCTGTAACAAGGCTTCGGGCAAGAACTTGATTACCATTGTGTCCCCCTCATTACTTGTCTTTTTTCTCCCCAACCCCTCAGTCTCACTTTGAAAAGACCCACAAAACTTGTTCTTAGCAAAATATTATGCTTTACATATACTGAAGTTTTTGAAATTGTGGAAATTATGCATAGAAATTCCTACACATTTGTGTTTTCGTGATGACCGTGTGTATAGGCGCACAGTACTTGCTTTAATGCGGACCAGGAGACAGAAGTAAGACTGGGTTTTCTCAGGTTGGCAGTTGGCTTTTTTTTTTTTTTAAGATTTTATTTTATTTATTTGACAGAGATCACAAGTAGGCAGAGAGGCAGGCAGAGTCAGGGTGGGGGGTGGGAAGCAGGCTCCCTGCTGAGCAGAGAGCCCGATGGAGGGCTTGATCCCAGGACCCTGGGACCATGACCTGAGCTGAAGGCAGAGGCTTTAACCCACTGAGCCACCCAGGCGCCCCGGCAGCTTTTTTAATGCACGGGGGATGTGGGTGATCAGATTGCAGCCCGCTCCCGGCCCTTAGCATCTGAGGGTTGGGTTCGGAGTCAGTTCCAGTGTGGGGGTGACGTTTGCTTTCGGAGGCTTCTGTATTTCCTAGGCAGCTCAGAATGCCAGAGGCAAGCCATAAATTTTTGTCATCTGATACCACGTAGTATAGCCAGGACTAAAGAAAAATGAAAGTTGGGCTTTGAAGAGACAGAACCATAGTTGGCGCTGGGGGAGGAGTGGTAGTTGAGTGGGAAAGCTCTCGGGCACCGTGGTTTTCAGAGTGGAGGCTGTGCAGGGCCTCCCACCTTCTGTGTGTTCTGACACAGGCTTCTGGATGGGTTGCTCCCTTTTTAGGCTTCTCTCTCTCTGGTGTGTCCGTTGCATTGCGGGCAGTCCTGTATGCGCAGTACGCATCTGACCTTCTGCTCATTAGCCCTTTCTTTGTCTTCAGCACCCCCTCCCTGGCCCCATATTTCAGTGATGCCCACACTTGGCCGTACCCAGAGCAGGTCAGACCTCTCCCTCCCTTGGCCTTTGTAGGAGTCCCGCCTCTGTTGAAGATGACCTGCCACGGCTTAAATGTCATCTCTTCTGTGTCGCTTTCCTCTGCTTCTGCCCAGAATTGTTTCTTTCCATGTGTTATTTAAGTATGTGGCTTCACCATTACTGTAGATATTTTAAAGTATGTTTATCTCCGTTAAGCCCCGCTGGTTCTGTCTCTGCTGCTGCAGTGAGGCCGTGCTGCTCTGCACTGTATCCCTGCAGGGCCCTTCGAGACCAGGTCTCGATGCCTACCTAAGTTTATCCTTGCGCCTTCTGAACGGCTCTTCCTGTTATCGGGGCCTTCCCCCTGCCATGAATTTCCTGAAGCTCCTGGAAACCTCTCTCCTGTTCTCTGTGCTTGCAGAACTCTGTCTGCTGGCCCGGAGCACTTTTTGCTGAAGCATCACCTACTGAACCCTGCCTGTCTTTAGGGCTTTGTGTATAAGGAAGTCTTTCTGCTCAGGCTCCTCTCTCTGGAGCTCCCTTTCTACGGAACAGGCTTGGAGTCGATACCGTTCATTCTCTTTTTCTTTTTCTTGTTCTTTTCTCTTCGTTGTTTTCTTTTCTTTTCCCCGTTTTATTGTGTTTTTCAAGGGGTCGGGACCATTCATCGTAGTATTCCTGCATTCAGAGTACCTGCTGATTAATATAACACATAGTAAATGGAATTGACTCCTTTATTTATTACTCTAAAAGAAAATCTGACATACCAAAGAAATTACAAAGTAAAAATGATTCTGGAATGTCTGGGTGGTAGAAACATGATTGCCTTTGACACATTCTTTAGAAGAAGCAGTTACAGTGCTTCTTTACAAAGTTACAAAGCAAATACAGTGAAAGTGGCTCAGAGTTGCCTTTCCTCTAGAGAAATATGTATCTCTAATAGGCACTGTGATCTTTGATTTAATTAGTCCAGCCTTTGGGAGGGGCTGGAGGAGGGCCCCAGTAGGAAATGCGGAAGCAGCTACTGGGTGGGCCTGCCGGTCCTCTGTGATCTTCTCCCGTGGTGCTGAGCCAGAGCTGCCGTCAGAGTCCCTCTGTTACTCTTTGTGTTCCGTGTCTCTGCCCCTTCATGGGAAAGTTAGAACGTCGGCAAAGGCATTCAGCTTTGCTGTGAGGAGGAGGTTTATGTTCGCGAACGGCGCGGAAGTGACCTCGCTCCTGGTATCGGTGCTTTGCCCCCGCCCCCTTCTCGCGGCGGGCAGCTTTCGGGCAGTGTGCGCCGCCTTTCCCAGCTGGATTTGTCCAATATGTCCCCTTCCCGGCTTGCTTGTAAACTTGACCAGAGGCTGGAGTAACTATGCCTGCTGCTTCTGGAATAAGTAAGTTGTTTTCGATCTAAACGGGGACCGTGAAGGTTCAGTTTACTCCAAGATGATGGGGAGTCTAGTGTCTTTTTTTTGTTGTTTTCTTTTTTACATTGATGAAATATTGTTTCCCAACGTATTTGAGTGTCCTAGGCATTTTTTTCTTCTTTATAGATATATATATATATATATTTTTTTTTTTTAAAAGATTTTATTTATTTATTTGACAGAGAGAGAGATCACAAGTAGGCAGAGAGGCAGGCAGAGAGAGAGGAGGAAGCAGGCTCCCTGTGGAGCAGAGAACCCGATGTGGGGCTCGATCCCAGGACCCTGAGATCATGACCCGAGCCAAAAGCAGCGGCTTAATCCACTGAGCCACCCAGGTGCCCCTCTTCTTTATATTTTTAAAAAGATTTCTTTATTCATTTTAGAGAGGGGGCTGGGCAAAGTGTGGGGAGAAGGAGTCTTCAAGTAGACTCCTGGCTGAGCGCAGAGCCCAGTGTGACCTATGAGATCATGACCTGAGCTTAAAAGCAAGTTAGACGCCCATCCGACTGAGCCACCCAGGTGCCCCTATAGTATTTTTGAGTTAGTTTAGAAAGTGAAATTCCCAGAGACCTGCCCCTATTTTATAATTTGGCGGCGTGTATGGAAACCAGTAGTGAGCTGCCCGTGGCCCTCCTGATTCAAGCCCATTTAATTCCTACAAATATTTCTGGATCTTAGAGGCCAAAAAACAGTTCTAGTTTTCTTGTGACCTACTTTTTTAAGTTGAGGACTGTACAGATTGCTTTATATGTGTAAGAATAAACATGATTTCTCATGTATGTTTGCATTAGAAGAAAGGAAAAACGTGGCCCATAATCTCTCCTCACCAAACCCCACATTAGCCCTGTGTGGAAAAGGTGGTTAACTGGTGACTTTGGCTCTGGAAGGAGACTGGGGGGAGGGTGGTTATTTTGGTACCAGGGGAGAAACTGAATCATAATCGTAGTAATCCGTGAGTAGAACTCTCTTGTCCAGGACAGCAGCCGCCGGCCCCATAGGACTCTCGCGCCGAGAGTGTGGCTGGTCCAAGTGGAGATGAGCTGTAAGTGGAAGGTACACCCAGGTTTTGAAGATTTCGTGCCAGAAGGGTTACATGTTGAAATAATAATGTTGGGATGTGTGAGGTCAAACAGAATATACTGTCAACGTTAATGTAGTGTTTCCTTCACTTTTTTTGATGTGGCTGCTAGAACACTGAAACATACATGTGGCTCTCATCACGGCTCCCGTGCGGTGCTGTTCCTTGTCGGGCAGGGCCAGGCGAGCCTGTAGGTGGCGCCTGCTCTGTTCCGGCAGCCAGGAGCCGGGGCCTGGGGACGAGTGTATCCCGGGGCACAGGGTTCTGAACTCTTGACAATACGTGCTTGTGCACCTTTGAGAGTGTGAGAAATCTACTACGGATATTCCCTTCATCGCATACGTAAGTGGAAAAAATATTAAAAATCTGTAACATTCAGTGTAGAGATGAAGTCTTCCCTTTTGTGTTGTCTTGGACGTAAGCAGCTGCTCCTTCTCCCATTGTGGCTTGTACTCAGTATGTTGGAGGGGCTGCAGCTGAGAAACAGGAGGAGTCGACGTTAGCGGATACTCACTTAGGACATGGGATCTTGGCTGCCCCAGCGGGGCCGGTGATGACATGGCGTGGACAGGCTGTCTTCATGCATGTGCCGCTCATGTGGTCTCAGGGCCCCAGGACCAGAAGTGTTTGCTTTCATGCTCAGCTGTTCCTCATAAGCTCAGAAATTCTTAATAATCTTGGAATCTTTTGAATCTTTGAATGTTTTGCCTTGCGCCCAACCAGCCCTGCGTCCAGATGTTCCACGGTGAACAGTAGTGTGCGGTGGAGGTTTCAGGGGGAGAACATTGCTAACTTCAAGCACAGTTCTTAGGAATAGAAGAGTTTGAGTTTTAAATTCAATAACGCTCTTGTCATTCCCTCAGCTTGCTTCTGTCATTTGTAGGCAGGGCAATCCGCAGCATCTCCCTTCAGAGAGCTGCCGGTTTATCTTCCACGGCATTTGTCCTATCTTTCTTCTGGGCTCCTGTTAGAGAGTGATACAGTATGGTGCATTCTGCATCTGTCATGTCCAAAGAAAACCCTCTCGTATCAGCTTGGCCACAGGGAGTTTCTGAAATAAATAACATAGTCACATATTTGCATCATACGCTTTTCTCTGTGTCTCAGGGCTGTGTGATTAGTTTGAATGTGCTTGTTGGAATTTGTTGCAGATGATCAGCACAGTGGAGGCCTTCTGTGGCAAGCTGACAGGTCACTCCCCAGTGACCCGCCTGCCTGACCTTCAGTTCTTTTAGAGAAAACCCTGCTTGCAAGCCTCTTAATCCAACTTACAAAACAACTCTGAGGGGGCGCCTGGGTGGCTCAGTTGGTTGGGCATCTGACTCTTGGTTTTGGCTCAGGTCTGGATCTCAGGGTCGTGAGATCAAGCCCATGTCAGGGTCTACACCCAGTGTGGAGTCTACTTAAGACTCTCTGTCCCGCCCCACTGTGCGTGTGAGCGCCAGCTTGCTCTCTTTCTCTCTCTCTCTCAAATAGATAAGTAGGAACACCTGGGTGGCTCAGTCGGTTGAGTTTCTGCCTTTGGCTGGGGTCATGATTCCGGGGTCCTGGGATCGAGTCCGTGTCAGGCTCCCTGCTCACTGGGGAGTCTCTTTCTCCCTCTCCCTCTGCCTGCTGCTCCCCCTGCTTGTGCTCTCTGTGTCAAGTAAATAAAATCTTAAAAAAAAAGAAGAAAAGAAAAAGAAAAAGATTCAAATAGATAAGTAAAAAATCTAAAAACAACAGCAGCAAACAAACAAAACCCCAAACCCAAAGAAACAAAACAACTCAAGAATTTTGAAGAAAGATAGTTTGGGTTTCTTTACCATTTCCCTCTTGGTCTTGTTAATAGAAAAGCCAGTGATTTGGTAATTACTGTAAGAAATTCTATTCCTTTTTATCCCTAAACCCTATTGAGGTATAGCTAGGGTATGGACTTTACAGTGTATTTATAGTAAGTAAAAGCTAGTGGTTGAAGTGCTGGCCCCTTTCGGTTTTTCTGAGTATCTTAGTTTCTTAGTTTCTGTATATCTTAAAGGAACTCTATTTTACCCCAGGGCCCTGGTTGGACTTTGTAACTGTTAGTTCATACCTAGCTTGTTTACCTCAAAGGACAGGAGTAGAAGCTAGGGTAACTAATATTCTGGTGCTGTTCATTTCCGGTCAGTTTGCTGTTTGGCCAA
This sequence comes from Meles meles, assembly GCF_922984935.1. Taxonomy (NCBI): domain Eukaryota; kingdom Metazoa; phylum Chordata; class Mammalia; order Carnivora; family Mustelidae; genus Meles; species Meles meles. The sequence continues at coordinate 4,438,341 of NC_060073.1, read as the reverse complement.
AAGATAAAATACATGTTCGCTTAAGGAATCTACTGTGGTTTTATTTTATTTTTAAGTTTGTAACGTACCCAGTTTAAAGAAAATGCAGTGGAAATGCATATTTCCAAGTGTTCTGATTTTTAAAAGCTATTCTAATTCAAGATGGTGAAAAATGAAAGGACTTAGGCATTTTTAAATAGTTGCTAAAGAATTCCTGTTCTCATGCTTGAATAAGTATAATAAAACAGGAAGTCACAGGCTTGGGGTTCAGAGGAGCTGGCTGGTCCGGTAGGACACGCTGCACACTGCTGGAACACACAGACCGGCTATGTGATGGCTCATCGTAACACAGCAGGCCCTGAGGTTGGCAGGCAGCTTTCTTCCAGGTGGTGATTTGGGGATGTGGAAGCACCTTCCATTTTTTGGCTCTGCCGTCCCTTAGAGCTTTTTTTGTCTTGGACATCCAGCCAGATGCAGAGGAGAGTGCATGGAGGTTTTTATGGTTTATGGCACACTGGGGAAGACATTGTCATGTGGCAGTACCTTCTTGCCCAAGAAGTTGGGAATGTGGTCTGTGTAAGCTCCTAGGGAAAGGAGAATGGGTCTCTAGATATATGGCCAGCACCCTGTGACCGCACCCTACTGGGTGGGCTGCGAAGGCACTGGGCGGACACCATGTCGTCTCAGAGATAGGGGGGAGGGAAGAAAGTTAGAGTCAGTGGGAACCTGATTGCCCTCTGAGCCAGGAGCGCTCAGCTTCTGTAAAGGACCAGGTAGTAAGTATTTCAGACTCTGTGGGCCACATTCAGTCTCTGTCACACATTCTTCTCTTCTCTTTTCCTAAAACAACCCTTTAAAAGTATCTAAACCATTCTTAGTGTGCAAGCGGCTGTGGGCGGGATTTGGTCTGTGGGCTGCAGTTTGCCAATTCCTGCTCTTACATCGTCATGGCTAATTATCAGTCTTCTTATAAATCCGGTATTTAATGAGTTACTTTTATAAGGTTGAAATTCGGAGAGTCAGTTTTTACTTGTACTACATTGATGTGATTATACTCTGATCTGTAATTGAGGATTTATCTAGTTTGTGGACATTTGTAGTTTCCACTTGGTGGATGTGAGTGTTTATCTTGTTTATCGTTAAGGTCTTGGTAATTAACTTTGCTTTTGTGTAATTGATTTCTTAGTGTTCTTCATTACACTTTGCCTTTCTATATGGGATTACAAAAATAAAAAAGGCATACTACTTTATTTTTTAGGATTTATTTATTGATTTTAGAGAGAGCGCGCGCGCGAGTAGAGGGAGCATAGGGAGAAAGAGAGAAGCAGACTCCCAGCTGAGCACAGAGCCTGATGCTGGAAGGGGGGCTCAATCCTAGGACCCTAAGGTCATGACCTGAGACTAAGTCAAGAGACAGCCACTCAACGGCTGAGCCACTCAGGTGCCCCAAAAAGGCATACTATGTTTATTTATTAAAGATTTATTTATTTTAGAGAGCGTACACATGGGTGCAGGGGGAGGGTGCAGCAGGGGTGGGGAATGAGGAGAGGGACAAGCCAACTGGCGCTGAGCGGAACCAGGATGCCCGGCTGGATCTCAGATTCCTGAGATCATGACCTGATCTGAAACCAAGAGACATGTAACCAACTGCGCCACCCAGGTGCCCTTAAAAAAAGCGTACTGCTTTTTTTGTGACTATTTTTAAAAAAATACTACTAAATTATTAACTGTGTCCAGTTTTCTGAATTCAGGTGGAGAGACGGTTCTGTTAGATGAGCAGAAATTTGATTTACAGGCCAGAATAAGCACAGTGTGACCTGGTGTCAGCGGAGCATGGGAAGGCATTTGAACACCCCGGCAGCTTCGCAGGCAGTGACTTTGCTGCAGTATTCAGAGTCCGTGCGATCGGGACACCTGGGTGGCTAAGTCGGTTAAGTGTGTGCTTCGGCTCCGGTCATGGTCCCAGGGTCCTGGGTCCAGTACCACACCAGGCTCCTGCTCAGTGCGGAGCCTGCATCTCCCTCTGCCGCTCCCCCTGCTTGTGCTCTCTGTCTCTCTGTCTCTGACGGATAAGTAAAGTCTTTTTAAAAAAAAATAAAAAAAATAAGTAAAAGGAACTCTTCTGTCAATTTGTAGACATTCCAGGATCAGAATTTCCATGATTGACCTTGAAGACGAGGTGTGCGGACATGGATGGTGACGTTTTGGGGCTGCTCTAAGTGCTGTTGCTCCTCGAGCTGCGCTGGCGCGCCACTGTCTGCCCGGGCGCGCACATCTCCCTGTACAGGCAGTGCAGATTAGTGTGCGCGTGGAGTCCACATGTGGCCTGTGACTTGTGTGTTGAGTCTGTGCGTGAACACAGCTGGCTGCGTCCTCATACGCTTCGGTAGCAAGGAGGAGGCAGAGGGGTAGAACGTGCTGTTTTCAGGGTTTGTTTGCAGTTTTAAACTCCCAGATAAATGAGCCACGTTGCTCCAGCGGAAGCATTGGAGGCTGCGCTGACAGTGTCGCTCTGGAAAGCTGCTTTCTTTCCTCCTTTGGAGTTACCTTTGCCAGCTTTGTCTTTTTTCCCCTCCCGGGCTGATGAGGATAAAATGGCATAATAGCGTCTCTTTCGTTTGCTGGCCATTTTCCACAATCTGAAAACCAAAAGAGCGTTTATGGTTTTATTTCCACCATCTTCTTCCCTAAAGTTGCATTCTTGTTAGGAATAGACCACCTCTGCTCTTCTTGCCTTGGTAATTGCCTCAGAAGTAGGAGAGTAGGTTGCTCTTGTGTTTGAACTTGTGTTTGTCCTTCACTAACCAAAGTGTTTCGCTCCCAGGGAGCTGTCCGCCTGCTCCTGGTCTTGAAGGCAAGAGTCCTAGCATGTGGGCGGTTGCTGACCGTGCTGGGAGCTGTGACCCTGCTTTTTTAGCATGTTCTGTGATGTCTTTGGTACATAATTAATGGCCTGATCATTAAGAAGAGAGAGGTGGCTGTGCTGTGTACTCGTGTCATCTGCCGAGCTTTGTGGCAAGCCCGTCCGTGCGCAGGTTCCCTTGGAGTGCAGCACTGCCGGTCTGGGTTAGGTGAGTTGTCCCAGCAGCTGCTGACTGCTCACTGTGTCTTCCTGTCGCTGCCGACTTGATGTGAGCATGTAGCCTTGTGTGTCTTTTGAAACATTTGACTTTTTTTTTTTCTTTTTTTGGAGCAGGGAAACTTTTATAACACCACATTTCATAATCTTACCGAAAACTTGTTCCCTTAAGGGGTCCTTCTTTTTTTTTAAGATCCGTTAAAACTTTGCTTATATTTTAACTCTGCGGTTGTATATGCAGTAGTGAAGTCACGGGACGTGTGTACACTTCTGCACATCCTTGAGTCACCTGCCGTGGCGCGTGTCTGTCTTCTGTTCCCAGATCAATCGGTATGACTGGCTCTATACATAAAGTTTGCCCTCCACGATGTCTAATTTTTAAAAAAAAATTTTTTGGACAGATGTTCATGAAAATACTAAATCAGCGTATATTCCTACCTGATCTCCTAATATGGTGGATTTAGCAAAAGAGTATTTCTCAAAATGTATGTGTGCTCTCCGTAGGTTATGACCTGTACAGCCTCCTTCCTTCTACTTAGGCTCTCCCAACGCAGCATTTCACCTGGACGCGTGTAGGTTTTCACACGTGTTTTGGTGGTGATGGTACCAGGAGCCACTCTGCTGTGTGGACAGTAGGGCTGCAGTTGACCCGCGGGTTTGGGCGTTACATGAAGTGAGAATGTGTGTTACCAGACCCTGAGTCGGAGTGCCGCGGTGAGCATCTTTGGCAGATAGGAATGACTTGTGAGTGGTCCTGTCCCTCATCAGGACTTCTGTTCGAGGCTGTTGCTTTGCCCTGTGCCGCTCAAAAGTGGCGTTTGAGAGTGTCTTGTCATGGCCGCTGCAGATGACATAGTGACTCCTGTGCTTCCGGTTTCTTGTTATGACCGGTCAGGACCCTCTTAACTCTGTAACTTGAAGAAAGCAAACTTCCTGTTCTCACTGCTGAGGAAGGGTGGGAGGGAGAGGAAGGAAGAGTACGGATGTGGCCCTCCGTGTCCAGCGCTTTTCCTGATACCTGAGGATGCTGGTTTCCCTCGTTCGTCAACAATGAAGTCTTAGTTTAGTTTCTTTTTTAAGGATGGCACAGATTTTATCATTTTATGGCTTTCAGACTTTCACCTGTGAAAGTGTTCTTAGTGGCTGAAAGTGCTAGTTTGTGGTGGTGATTTATTTAATTAAGTGTTCTGACCAGTACTGGGCACGTAGGTCACAGTGCTTGTCCTTTGTTGCTTGAAGGTATTACTTATGTGTGAGAATGTGTTCTTCAACTGTAGGAAAGGGTTTACTTTTTTGCTTTCTCAGCGTTAATTTTTTTTTTTTTAAGTATGGGGCTCAAACTCATGACTGTGAGATCAAGACCTGAGCGGAGATGAAGAGTCAGACACTTACCGACTGAGCCACGCAGGCGCCCCTCCCAGCAATAAATTCTGAACAAAAGTGTGGATGGGTTAATTTTGTAGGTTAAAATCATCCCAAGTTTAAGCATTTAAGTCAGAATTTTTTTTTAATCAGTAAAACTATTTTCTGAGAAAGAAAAATCCTGCTGATCTTACTTATTTAGAAAGTATTTTATAGGTTCAATATGACACTTATTTTACTTATGTGACTCAGGTTGGCATTTTAGATTGTAAAACTCAACTGAAATTTGAAAAATTAATATGTGAAATTTTATTTGAAATACTCTCTGCATTTTGTTTAGACCAGCATGTTTTGGAAATTTGATCTTCATTCATCATCCCACATAGACACACTTCTAGAAAGAGAAGATGTAACACTGAAGGAGTTAATGGATGAGGAAGATGTTTTACAGGAATGTAAAGCTCAGAACCGCAAACTTATAGAGTTTCTGTTAAAAGCAGAATGTCTCGAAGATTTAGTCTCATTCATTATAGAAGAACCACCTCAAGACATGGATGAAAAGATCAGATACAAGTAAGAAAATTCAATCTTCTCTTGAGGGTGGGGTGAAGTGAAGTGGGGTAGAATATTGTGCTTGTTTTCCGGCAATCCCCCAGGGCTGTCGTAGACCGTGTCGAGTGTTAAGATGGTCCCGAGTGACAGACTCAGTGCGGCATTTAATCCCTTCTAGAACCGAGTCCATTGAAATCACAAGGTTTTTTTAAAATGAGCGTTCTAAATTGCAGTTAGAAGGCTTTGTGGAAGGGCAAAGTGCTTTATAAACAGTGATGACGTTTCTGAAAATAGTAAGACGATTCAAGTAAGTATTTTCTCTTCTTTGCAAATAGGAAGATAGAGATGGTGTTCCTGCCCCAGATCACCTGGCAAATCTAAGCCAGAGCCTGGGTTATAAAGAGCGTCACTGCTACAAGAAATTCGGGCTTTTGTTAAGATAAGGGAGTGGGTCTTGGTGAACGTCAGTGGAAGTAAATTTAGGCGGCTAGCACCTTGATCACCGTAGAGGGTGTATGTCCTCCTCACTAGTTTCTCCTGCTCACCGCTGAGCAGTAGTGCGGGCGGGGGGCGGGTGGTTAGGGGGCTTCATCACCGTCTCTTACGACCCTTGGACCGCACGTGGTTGGAAACACGTTGTGAGCACTCGACGCGCATGTCAGGTACTGCGGGGTCCGTGGACCATCTCCCCTCTGCGTTGGGCTCTTTCCCTCCTCCGCAGAAAATGGGAGAGATGCAGGAACAGAAAGTCATTAATATTATGCATTAAATAAACTTAATGGAATAGGAAGAATTAAAGCTTTTGGTAGATTTTTCTTTGCCCTTTCTCCCCCAGTCTCTTCCTCTTTTCAGATACTTTTTTCTTTCTTTATGGGGAGAATTTTGCTGTCAGGGAAATAAAACTTCCTCCAATGCTTTCAGGTTCCTGGTAGCTTGGGCTTTCAGATAGGCGAGGTTGTGTTCTCTGCTGGCCATTAAGGTGGACAGCGAGCATTAGCGACAGCCTCCACTCAAATCAGTGACCGAAAACAGAGGAGGAAAGGAATGCGGCAGCAGGGAGACCAGCATACTCCCATCGCCCAGAAGACAGACACTTGGCTTTTCTGGGATTCCCTTCCCAGTGAACCAGGACGTGTGGGTGTGGCTTGTCCTGGGGCTTATCCTGGTAGGAGCCAGGGTGCTGTGGGCTCTTGTGTCCAGCCTACCTGAAGGGGTGTCGCGGTCCCCTCTTAGAGAATTTGAGCAAAGGGGTTACCCTTCCAGGGTTGGTTTCCTCAGCGGTTGAATGAAGCTAATACCTCTTTAAGAAGAATAGGCACACCGCACCTTAGGGAAGGTGCTTATTTCACCAAAAAGTGGTCATGGCTTTTGTAGTATTGCCTTGGCCCGCGCTATTTTTGCGCTACCTTTGAGGCTGCGAGGGCAGGCGGGCCTCCCTGGACACACAGCCTTGTGGGTGGCCCCATTTTGAGGGTCCGTACTTGCGCTGGGCAGATGAGCTCTGCCGCGCTTCCGGCCGGGTCGGAGCCCCCCGCTGGGCGTGAGATACGCGCTTCACACGGCTGGATCCACAGAGGGTTCTAGCAGGTGGGATCTGAAAGCTTTCCAGGGCTTTCACCCTGGGAAATTTCACCTCGGGAAATTTAGACTAGTGCTTATAGCCTGGGGATAGAGTGATTGCTGTGTTTTGTGAGTCTCATAACTTTATATTAGTTACACGTGGGCTGAACTCATCGCTGTCCTAAGTGATCATATACAAGGTATTAAACGTTTGTCATTTTGCACTCACCTTTTTAATCTTAATGACAGATACCTCAGTTCTAAATAATTCAGCAGAAATTTGAACTAACAGAACTTTGAGAATAGGTCCTTGTAGTATAGTAAATCCTAAGGCTATGATGCTGTTGGTTGGGTCCAGGTTCCTATAGAGGGACTGCAGGAGGCTGCCGCCCCGAAAGCTGAGGGAAGCCAGGCTTCGGGAAGGAGAGCCGGGACAGGCGGGTCGGGGGCGCTCTTGACAGAGCAGTGGCCCGTCACTGTAGTTCTCTGGAGTGCTGGAGGCGAGAGCCTGGCTGGAATGCCTCTGAGGAAGAACCGGCCACAGAGCAGAGACCGTTCTTTCCAGAGTCTCCCGGAAAAGCAGCAGAGAGAGAAAGTGGGTGCTGCAGGCAGGTGCGAGTCGGGAGAGGTGCGGTGGTGGCTTTATCCCTGGTGGGAGAACTAGCGGGACGTTTGTGCTGCTGAGAGCCGTGCAGTGCGGAGGGAGCTGCGGGCCAGAGGGAGGGCTGTCCAGGGATGTGCTGTGCCGGAGCAGCCGGAGGCCGTCTCATCAAAAGGACGGTGGAGGGCGGCTTTCGGAGCGGTGGGCTCTGTGGGTAGGGAGGAGGGCGGCGCCCAGATGCAGTGGGGGCGCACTTCTCTTCGGATTGCTTCGTGTTGTCACTCCAAAGGAGGTGGGGTCCGAGCATGCAGCGGGGGAGGCGGAGAGGCAGAGTGAAATGGGGAGGGCGTCTCTGGGTGTGTTAGGAGTTTGTTTAATAAGTTCCGGACAGAGGAGCGCCAGCCTGTCCGGAGCCAGGACTTTGAGCCCTACGTATAGTACCTAGGCCCCATATGCGTGCTTCACTGTCTAGGTCATGTGTCTCAGTCACTGGAAAAATACCTGAAGAATCCGTGAAAAAGATGCCTTAAATGCCCACGTCCGTTGCGGACCTTGTGGGTCAGGATTTGGAGAATATACCCTACGCACGTGGTTTACCGGCGCTTTATTTGCCAGCAGTTCCAGATGGGGGCAGTTGAGACATGCACCCCCCAGCCCCCAAAGCAGCATCTTTTTTATAAAGTTGTTTTTTTTTATGAGGTGGAAAATAAAGAGGAATAAAAACAGCAAGCTTTCCTTCTTCTCAGGCCTCCTCAGTATTTTGTATTATCCTTCCCCATGAGGTAAAGGCTACTGTGTTGATTTTACAGACTTGGAAACTGAGGCCGGGGAGGTTAAGTAACTTGTTCAAGGTGATGCGGCTTGTAAGTGGAAGAGGCAGTCTGGACCTAGGTGGTGAGGGGCCAGAAGCCACACCCGCAGCTGCTGCGTTAGCCCGCCCCTGGCATCGTGGCGGCCTCCTCGAGCCCATGTGTTCCGTAAAGTAAGAGAGACGGACTTTAATTTGAGCCACAGAAGAAAGCTAGTTGATAAATACGTTCTTCGTGCCCACACACCTGCCAGTTCTGTTCGTTCTTTTCTGTTCGCTTCCTCCCTGCCGAGGTTCACGTGGGACGTTCTCGTACTGCTCCATCTTCCGACTCACAGCAGAACCCCTCGGCGGCTGCGGCCTTCTGGTTTGTGGCCGGTGGCCTCTTGAGCCAGGAGCCTCACGGCAGGCCGCCCTTGTTTGTCTTGGATGCCTCGAGGGGTATTGTCTGGGTTCCAGGCAACAGTCCTCGCCTCTCTCCTGTCAGATAGCAACTTGTCGCTGTTTTGTCACGTCCCTGTCCGGCCAGCCTTGACTTGCCACTCCAGATGACTAGTTGGTCCTGGATCCTGGCTGCTTGACAGGGAGGAGTAAAGAGCAGGGACGGGATCTTGGGGGTGGCGGAGAGCACCGGGTGGACCGGCCTTGGAGTCTGCACTTGCTGCTGTTGAAAACAGAAGAGAAAATGTGGCAAGAGGAGTGAGCGGAGGAGGCGGATTAGCTGTCTGGTTGTCAGAGAGAGTGCTCTGGGGGTCAAGGGCAAGCATGCCTTTAGGGCTGCAGCTATCTCCCGGGCTATGCGGTCTGCGGAAGAGGTCTGTGTCCCACGGCAGTGAGACCTGACGGCGGGTGGATCCCTGGGAGACCTGGGAAGGCCGGCGTGGGGAGCTGGTGTTTTGTGTGCGGCTCTCCTACTTGGGTGACTCAGGCTGATGTCTTGTTCTCCGCTTCCCTACATTACAGCAGCGATTCTCTTAAGGTGTAGTACAGATCCACCACTTGGTAGACCCTCCAAAACTCGCAGCCTTGTGAGGACAGAGGTGGCAGGTCTTGGAACCAGAATGGGTCTTGACTACTTACAGGTGCTGTGTGTAGCGCAGTTTCCTGGAAACCCCGTTGTCCTGCAGGCGCTGGTTGTCCTACAAGCTCGGCCGCTGACGGCTGTGGCCAGAGGCGGCCCGTGCCCTGCCCGCGGTGTGGCCTCCCCGGGCTCCCGAGCCCTGGGTGTGCTCTAGTTTTGTTAGGGGAAGTGTATCCTGTACAAGCTTGCTTTAGAAGTAGGTTTTTAGTTACAGTAGAAAATTCACTTTAATCTAGAGGTTGGACTGAGCGGATTGAACCGATTTTCTAATTCTCAGAGGTGATTGTTATTTTTCACAAAATTTTAGGAAACATTTCTGATTCGTGTTCTACTTTCTGTAATGGAACGTTAACATGGATGATGACACGAGTGTCCTGTTCTTCTAGGTACCCAAATATATCTTGTGAGTTGCTCACTTCCGATGTCTCCCAGATGAACGATAGGCTGGGGGAAGACGAGTCCCTGCTCGTGAGGTTATATAGCTTCCTCCTAAACGACTCCCCCTTGAACCCGCTACTTGCCAGCTTCTTCAGCAAGGTGCTCAGTATTCTTATCAGCAGAAAACCAGAACAGGTAAATACCATTTTCCAGAAGGTAAGTATTAGGGCAGATCGCCCCCCGAGACGATCCCTGTAATTGTGTTCTGAGTGTGCCTTCAGTCCAGGTTCTGCAGCGGAGTGTCTTTGAATACACGGGCTCAGCACTGACCTCCGCATCCCCAACTGTGTCCTATAGCTTCGTGTGTTCTCTTCGGAGCGCCTCACGGCCCAGCACGGCAGTGTACTTTGGTCTCCTGTCTTGACCAGTAACTGCAAGCACGAGAGCGTGGGCTGTCCGTTGGCGAAGGCAGCGCCATGCCTCATACTGAGTGGCCGAAGATGTGAGTGGCGTTGTGGTGACTCTGGCGAAGCGACAGCTGTTGTTGGTTTTTTTTCTTTCCCGTAATGATGAGCACGACAGAAATGAGGCTGTAAATCAAAAGGCTTTTCGGTAAATGTAATTGATGATTCGTTTATACAAATGACGATTTTGTTTTGATTCCACTCAAAAACTTAAGTGTTTAGCTTGAGACGTCTCTGTTTATTTTATTATTTTAAGGTTTTATTTATTTATTTGAGGGAGCGAGGGAGAGAGAGAGAGAGAGAGAGAGAGCATGAGCTGGGGGAGGGGCACAGGGAGAGGCAGACGCCCTGCTGAGCATGGAGCCCAAGTGGGGCTCGATCCCAACGACCCTGAGATCATGACCAGAGCCAGAGTCAGACACTCAACCGGCTGAGCCACCCCGGCGCCTCGAGACGTCTCTATTTAGACTGCCTTTCCTGTCCAGTAGTGCTGGGCAGAAAACCCTACTCACTGTGGAGGGAACTATTCCCCTCTCTCGCCTCCCCGTCTCCCCCCCAACCCCTCACATGTGTTTTGTTCCTGAACAGCGCAGACGCACTTGGGAAATTGATTTTCCAAGGATCTGCCGTATGTCTAGTGGTTCTCAGAGCACGGTTTCTTGACCAGCCGCGTGAGTACCACCGGAGAATCGGACAGAAATGCAAGGTGGTCAGCCCCACCTCACACCTCAAGAGTCAGACAGTCCGAGGGTGGGGCCCAGGCGATCTGGGAGTTCTAGGAAGTCTTCCAGATCACTCTGATGCACGCTGAGACTTGAGAGTCCCAGCTCTAGTGCATACCGGTGTGAAGAAGGGCGTGCTTGCGGGGAGATTCTGCTCCACTCCTAGAAACAGGCACCCGACGAGCAGTGAGAGCCTCCGACGCTCAGGCACGCACAGACGCGCCAGGGTGCGATGCCAGGGCTGCGGTTGGTCGAACCAGCCGGGCCTGGCTCCTCCCTGATGGGCACCAGGCTCCGTGACCCGTCCTTTGCCGTCAGCTGACATGGAGGGATGGAACTATTTTAGGCGCAGTGTGTCCAGCCTTTGCCAAGGCAGAGTGGATGTGTGTTTTATTTTAGACAAGATGGTACTTTCATGGTCTTAATTAGGTGGGATTATGCCCCGAGATGTATTGGAATCGAGGTTCGTTTTTCTTAGAGGGTCATCCCCAAACCCCGGTTCCTGTCGTGCAGGCTGGCTTTCCCTCTTCTGCCCTCCGGCGAGAACGGATGGGGCTGCTGAGCGTTCTGGCGGATTTCGCACGCCGTCCCCAGCCCGAGTCCTGGTCCTTTCAGGTGGCTGCAGCTGTGATGGACACAGGCCTTCCGCCGGCTTCGCGGTTTTTCTCTTTGCTCCGTGCTAGGGGAGCCCAGACTGAGGGGCTCCGGTTCTCACTGTACCTTTGATACAAGCGAGAACATTCAAGGCCTCCTGGGACTCTGAGGGTTGGCGCTGCCCTTCTGGGTCCCGCGTGTCGTGCCTGGTTGCTGGCGTCTGCCGATGCAGGGCTCATAGCGGGGCCTGTCACTCGGCGGTGGCGCCGCGTGCTTCTTGGCTTACGGCTCTCGGAAGGAGAAGGAGAGGATTCGGTCACCGTCGCTCTTCTAGCGCCCCTCTCGGTTGGAGGACTAAGGGTGGAAATGGTTTCCGTCCCGTGAGATGCGAGCGAGGCCTCGTGCGGCTGCGGGGAGCGAGGTTACCGGGGGCCCGGCCTGGCTCCCCTGACGCAGTCGTTCAGCTCACGGGCCAGGACGGCCAGCTGCGGGGTCCCTTCAGTGTTGGGAGGGGTAGTATCTCTGCGGCGTCATCCTCCATCGGGGACCCCTTGCCGTCCTTGTGCTGCTGTCCGCGGCCCTGGCCCCAGTTCGTGCCTTTGGCCTCCTGAGCCGGTGCTTTCGCCACAGAACCACGTGGTATCTTGGCCACGTCTGACTTTTTCCTCTTTTCTCCTCCGCTGTACTTGAACAACTACTGTGGGACTCAGTTATGATGGATTAATTGTGTCTCACTTCTCGAAGGCTTATGTCGCCACATTTTACCTCCCTGTTCGGAGGAGTGGCAGGTCACAGGTGCTCCTCTGTTTGCACCTGGGGGTGTAAAGCGATTTTTGTCATCTCTGGCTCATAGACGTCGTCCCTGGGATGACGGCAGGATTTGTGGCTTTTGTGGCACGCCGATCTGAGCTGAAACTTCAGCGCAGCCACCGTTGGGCTCTGGTGAGACACTTCACTGGCCTGTGCCTTGGTTTCCCTGTCTGCCACGCCGAGTGGGGCAGCTCCACCTCGAGGGCATCGAGAGGGTTCACTGAGACTTAGCTGCTGCCACACTGGCCACACTGCTTCCGCGACATTCGGAGAGACACTGGTTGCAGACGGCAGAAGGCCCATAGGGGTGTGCAGGACAGAACTCTCTGTCTCTTCTTGCAGAGAAGAGAGACCCGGGTGGCAGTAGTAACGTCTCGGGTCCCTTCTGCGTAGCTGCCCGTCTCCTCCACGCTCACCCTCCTGGTGTTCTCGTCAGCGAGTAGCTGACGTCGGGCCGCACGTGATGTCGTGTAGCAGCTGAGCTCGCCGCCAGGACGGACTTAAAAACACTTGGTGTTTTGAATGGTGTTTTCCTACTTAGTAGGGACTAATGAGGATTTTGAGTATTTACTCTGCGGTTTAGTGCAGTCTGAGGGACTTGCTTTATGTCCGTAAACTGCTGAATGGTATGTTCTTGGGTTCTCCGTAGGGCATTAAATTATTTATCCTGATTCTCTGACAGTTAATAATGAAAATGAACAGGAATAAAAGACTTCGTTATGGTGTATTTATGTGAGGAAACGTGTGATAATTTTAGTTTTTTCCCAAGGGGTTTTGCGTACGCTGACAGCAGGCTCCCTGGTCTCCCGTCTGGTTCCAGCCCAGCGTCTGCCGTTCCTCCACTCAGGGTGGCAGTGGGTTTTGAGAGGGGCAGTTCGGGGGGTCAGGATGGAATACGCCGTAAACGTGGTGGTTCCCCGGTTACGTGTCGTTCAGTTTTGGTTTGTTCTTCTCTAGATTGTGGATTTCTTGAAGAAGAAACGTGATTTCGTAGACCTTATCATAAAGCACATAGGAACTTCGGCCATCATGGACTTGTTGCTCAGGCTCCTGACGTGCATCGAGCCTCCGCAGCCCAGGCAAGATGTGCTGAACGTGAGTAGAATCAGGACCCCGGCACCGCGGCGGGGAGCAGCCCCAGAGCCTGCAGGGCTGCTGGGTGCTGGGAGGGATTCCAGGGGCTTGGGAGAGGAAGGTTGTGTGGGAAACGGGGCAGGGGTGGCGCTTTCAGGGACGAGGGCAGGTTGGGGAAGGAAGGGGGTTCAATGGTAGGACGGGATTATGATTTTGCAGGGTTTTGCAGGGTTCGTGTTCAAGATGTGTGCATCTGGAGGGGCCTGCGGTGTTTCTTTGTGAGGGTTCTTTGCTCCCTGCTGGTTTGGTTTTCGGTGGGAGTGGGGCAGTGGAATGGGCTGAAAATGCATTTAAAGCTTGTCTCGTGGAAAGAGTAGGAGATGGGAGCTGCACGTCTGGTCTGGGGATTCCACGAGGCACTGCTCTTGAGAGCGCGACCGCACCGCAGGGTCAGGGCTGCAAGGGCGGGTGTTCTAGGAAGTGAGCCGTCAGGGTAGTGTTCCTCTGGCGGGTAGTTAGGATCAGAGGAGAAGAGAATGGGGCTTACTTCCAAAAGCACACATATTTTAAAATTTTGGTGGATGGTTATTTTAGGATGCGTGTGCCTCTTGAAGAGCTGTCTTAAGTGGAACTTGGGTGGGCAGAGGGAGAGTGTGAGTGACTGAACAGGCTCTTGTCTTTGCCCCTTCTTCTGGTCTTCTGTCTCCTCCGCTCTGATTCTCTTCACTCCCTTCTTCCAGAACCTTCCCCAACCCGTTCCATCCCAAACCCTAGCACCTATTCATTTCTTTGAAATTCGTTTTATTGGAAATGCTGATTTTCATAAAGACTGGAAGAACCAGAGGAGAGGCAGGAGGGCCTGTCAGATGGTATTCCAGGAAAGGCATGTTCTGCTGAGGTGAGCAGGCGTGCCTGGGCACGTGTTTGTGTGAGGGGGATGGGGTCAGGGCTGGCTCTGTAGAACCAGGCAGAAGTCTCCTGAGAACCGTGGTCATCGTGAGGACACCAGCTGAGGATACCTAGTGGATGTCCTGGAGTTGCCTGTAGGAAGGGACCCAAAATTGGGGTGTTGGTTCTTTTTAGATGTGTTTTTGTGGCTATCTTTTCTCAGAAGATGTTGAAGATTCCAGGAAAGATGGTTGAGGGCAGGGGGTGGGGTCACCTTTGGATTGCTCTAGGGAGTAGTGATTAAGTATAGTTTTTTAGAATTCTTTTGTCACTTCTGATTCTGGAGCTATATGGCGATAGGCAGTTAATAAAGGCTTAGGTTAGGGGAAGGGTGGTTAGAAACTTAGATTTGGGTGCCCGCCGTGGGGGCATACGTTCTTATTAATGGCTGTGGAGACAGTAGGACTGTGGGGCTGATCCTTTCATAGTGCACAAAGTTTCCTTCCTGCTCCCCTGGTGGTCAGGCCCCCTCCCCACCCCCCCACCCCATTGCGGCTAAAGTGTGGCCCAACTGTCACCTGGGGACTCAGGTCTCACCTCTGCCCTACTGAATCAGAGTGTGCATTTTGGCAAGATCCCCAGGAGGGTGACTGATAGGCCCATTTTGAAACCGATCTTACAATATAAAGTTGGACCTCTAGCTTTTACCCTCTTGTAGCTTTGTTTTCATCTTGGTTCTCTTTAAGGAGCAGGCAGTTGTGCCCTTGGCAAATCGTGTTTGATTTCTTGCCACCCAGCCCGGTGTCTCCCTGTTTCCCCCAGTTTCCCTTTAACCTTTGGGTTTTGTTTTGAGGTTGTTGTTTTTTTTTGTCCTTTTTTGACTGTAAGTGCCTTGTTTATTATGTTGCTTCTCTTCCTGCCTGACATTCTACGAGCTGATATTTATTTTCCCTGTTCTCCTCTTCTTATTTTCATTCACGGCGGTACTTCACAGGTAGATGAGAAAGAGATCGTCCCCGGCGGGATACTGGTTCTTCACTAACTCGTGACAGGGCAGATGAACTCTACTGCTGTGGTGCCCTGCCCCCATGTTTCCTGTGGCTGTTTTGGTTTTGGAGCCTGAAAGTTTATCATATGTTTTAACCCAGAGGCTTGAAACTAAATACTCCTTTTCTTAGTCTTTCTGAAGCTGCCCTCCCTTTTTAAGATTGATTTGTTTACTTGAGAGCGTATACGGGCATGGGAGTGGGCAGGGGCAGATGGGGAGAGAGGATCTCAAGCAGACTCTTCTGAGGGCAGAGACTGACCCTGAGATCCCAGCCAGTGCTCTGATCTAGACTCCTAACTGACTGAGCCACCCAGGTGCCCCTCTGATGCTGTCTTAGGGTGAATACTGTCTTACAGAGAATGTATGAATCACACACACACCCCAAACAAAATACAGACCTTTTTAGTGCTTAGTGTTTGAGAACTACCCTGTGGCCAAGAAGCTGATATTAGAATTTTTTATGTGGGAATTGTAATTTGGGGCATAGTTGGTAATGTTGGCTGCTGTCTAAATAACATATTCACTGGCATTTTCCTTGGGGGACTTTTAATTTCCTGTAGTGTTCAAAGTCCAGAGAAACCTGTAACATTCTACTTAAAATGTGATGGATATTTCCAAGTATGTTAATCTTCATTGGGGTTTGAACAAGAGCCACGCATTGCTATGATTACCTCTACAATGTGTTTTACAGTGGTTAAACGAGGAGCAGATTATCCAGAGACTTGTGGAAATAGTTCATCCATCGCAAGAAGAAGATGTAAGTTATCTTGTGTGACTGTAAACTTGATTTTTTTTGAAAAAGTGGAACTGTGTTTATTTGGGCATAGAGCATAATTGTAGGAGGCGTGAAGGTAGAGGACAGGTAAAATCTGGCATTCTTAAAATCGACAATTTTCTAATCACTAAAGGCTTTTAAAACGTATTATCTTTTGCTGATGCCCAGAACATTTTTCAGAAACGTGGACAGCCCCAGGCCCTGGCTCTAGCACCATCTTCTGGAGCTTGGAGCTGATCTGCTTGCTTTGGTTAGAGACCTCCTCCGTCCTCCTCCTCTTCCTTCTGTACACGCCGCTAGCCCAAGTGGTGTGGCCGCAGCTGCCCTTGTGTTTTCTGCTCTGGCCGCGCTGCGCAGGGCACATCAGAGGCTTTGCCACCGTTGAAGCCGTGGGGTGCGGGGCCCTTGGCACTCGTACTTCTTGGCCTTGCTTGGCCAGAGGCACTGACAGGTTTGGCTTTGTCCCGGGAGCTGAGGGTTGACTTGGCAATAGGATTGAGGCTGCTCTGCAGTTTGCAGACCGAGCGCTGTGCTGAAGGGATGCCTGTTTGGGCGGGGTCTCCTGGACTAGCCATTGGCCCCAGTGGAGGAGGCCCCCAGCTCTGCTGCTCCTTTTTTTTTTTTTTTTTTAAGATTTTATTTATCTATTTGAGAGCGAGCGAGCATGAGAGGGGAGAAGGTCAGAGGGAGAAGCAGACCCCCCCATGGAGCTGGGACTCCTGGGATCATGACCTGAGCCAAAGGCAGTCGCTTAACCCACTGAGCCACTCAGGCGCCCCCTGCCTCTTCTGCTCTTGCTGCCGCCTTCCTTCGCAGCCCGAGCCCTGTGGGATCGCCCATGTTTAGCCCTTTCTGCCTGCGGACATGACAGCTCTGCGGCTCAGCCTCCTCTCCGGGAAGGGGGTGATTGTAGTAGATGTGTGGGCTGTGTCGTGGAGAGGTCAGGGGACCTTCCTGTGTGCCTTAAGTTGCCAGTTAGATTGAAGAGTAAGACGGTGGAGGAGGACGACGAAGGGGGAAATGTACCCAGAGAATATTCCCACTCAGAAAGCTTGATTTCTGATTTACACCTTCTCCTTGGGTGTATTCAGATACTTTGATACCTGGAATTTATCTAAAACAGCCCGCCCCCCCAATAAAAAGTTAACCATTAAAGGTGCTGTTGGTTCCCAATCTTCCCTTTGGGACAGTGTATCTGCGGTGTTCTGTTAAATTCAGAACACAGCCCGGTGCGCGCCTGTGGTTGCCCGTGTCGGCTGCTGCGGTGGGAGCAGCCCTGTGCAGCGGGGGCCTGCGGGCTGGTCGGGCTGGTAGCGCCTCCTGTGGCTGGGGAGGGGGCTGGCTGCTTCCAGAGCGCTGCTCCCGTGTGATTGGGGTGCGGCCGGTGCGGGCCGTGGAGAGTGATGAGGGGAGCGTGGCCTGTCCCCTTTAGAGGGCATACATGTCCGTGGACAAGGCTTGCCTGTTGCTAGGTTTGCACATTCTCAGACCGAAGAGCTGATTGCTCAACAGGAAATCATGCCAGTCTGCAGGGCTCAGGGGAAGCCCGTCCGCAGCTCTTCTTTTCTTTTCTAGAGGACAGAGCACTGGAGCATTAGCAGCTTCTTTGCCTGACTCGCCAGAAAGTTAATTTTGCCTCTGGACAGTCCCGTTGATACTTCTGTTTTGTATTAAATGATAAGTCACATGCTGAAGTCATACGGACCAGCTGATCCTTATTAAGGAGCGGTTAGACTCCTGATTCTAGTCAGTGGACTTGATACCCTGGTGTGTGTCGTCGTCTGTGCTGGACACCACTGCCTGCCTGTCCCGGGCTCCGGTGCTCTGTCTGCGGGTGCTGCCGAGGGCCACGCACCACAGAACAGAATGCATCTGGGCGCTAAGACTTTAGACTTTCCTGTCAGGTAAACACACTGTACACTGGGAGAAGATGCAGTGTTTCTTGCCCTTTGGTATATTCCAGGAAGCTCGGATGGTTTGCCTTTTTTTTTTAATCAGTGCTGATTTAAAAGGTGATTTATCAGCTTCTATGCTGATAAAAATATATACAGTTGACCTTTGAACAACATAGGGGTTGAGGTGCCACCCCCCCACGAAATTGAAAATCCATGTAAAGCTTTTGACTCCATAAAACTTAACTGGTAATAGGCTGCTGTTGGCCATAAGCCTTACCAATAAGGCAACCCATCAGTTAACACATAGTTTGTATATGTATTACATCCCATGTTCTTACAGTAAAGCAAGTTAGAGAAAAGAAAATGTTACCAAGAAAATCCTAAGAGAAAATACATTTAAATAAGTACTATACGTATTACGAGAATCTGCGTGGAAGTGAACTTGTGTGGTTTAAACCCATGTTGTTCAAAGGTCAGCTGTATTTTGGGGGGTGTATTATTTTCAAGTTCTCAGTTGTGGAAATTTTTCCTTGCCAGAACTTTTTTTTTTTAAGATTTTATTTATTTATTAGACAGAGATCACAAGCAGGCAGAGAGAGAGAGAGGAGGAAGCAGGCTCCCTGCTGAGCAGAGAGGTCCATGTGGGGCTCAATCCCAGGACACTGGGATCATGATCTGAGCCGAAGGCAGAGGCTTTAACCCACTGAGCCACCCAGGTGTCCCTCCTTGCCAGAACTTTGATGCCATGTCCCTACACATAGTGATCTGTGCTCTGTGGTATTGCTGTGTGAAGCTCGTTGGCCTGGCAGGATCAGGTAGTCGTGTTTACCTGTGTTCCTTCTTTTTTTTTAACCTACATTCCTTCTTCTGAGCTTGACTTTTTACTCACTGCAGCTTCTTACGGCCAGTGTTAATTTGTGTTATTTCTTAAGCAATTTACTTGCTAACGTTTTGTTATAAACTTGACATTTGACATGTTTTATAGTTAAAATTGTACTTTTTTCCTTTAGCGGCATTCAAATGCTTCACAGTCACTTTGTGAAATTGTCCGCCTGAGCAGAGACCAGATGTTACAAATTCAGAACAGTACAGAACCAGATCCCCTGCTTGCCACTCTAGAAAAGTATGTTTCAAACTGTTCTTGCTTTTTTTTTAAAAAATTGATGCTATTTGTTGTGTTACCAGTGTGAGTGATTGGTAAGTCTTCCATCTGTGGGAATCATGACCCTGCAAGTTAACCCCTGGGTGGGGGAGGACCGGCTTATCCAATCTCAGCCATTTGTGATGCCCAGTGGACACCCGCAGGGTAAGAATGTAAAGAAATGACATTTATGTGTAGACTTGGAACTTTAGCGTAGACTTGGAACTAGCTATCAACGAGAATTCCGTTAAGCTGTCGTAAGATGGGGTAGGGCGTGCTGACTGTGGGTTACTGCTCTGCAGGTCTTTGGTGAGGAATAATTTCATACGCAAACTAATTTGACCCATTGTAGTCAAGGATTTTACCAGAAGCTCTTCTTAGGATTTACTGTGCCTTTGCAGCTGACTGGGGGCGACCTGATCAGACCTGACTCGAAGGGTTACAAGCCTTGGGTGTTTTTTGTCTTGTACTGCTCTGTCCTTGTTTTGAGACGATTCCTTGTGAGCGGCCGTCTCATGTTTGGGTGGAGAATAGGTGGGGGATGGTGTGCTGTTCTGAAATTTGGGAACGGCCAGCCCGTGGACACTAGCTTCTCTAGATTCTCACATTTTCGGAAGGAATACTTGCCGTTGCACGCGGGCACACATTTGGCCTGCGTGCACCCAGTGAGATGAGCAAGGAGCAAATTAGAGACGTGGTATCATTTGTAAAGTCTGTCATCTGAGAAGTAGAATTGTATTTTCCCAGGAAAGGATTTGACTGATTCTCTGAAGTAAGCGAAACTTAAATGATCAGCTTCTAAGTAAAATGTCAGTTTCCTTCCCCGCTTCTGTTATTCTTGGCACTATGGCGCATGTACTCTTTCTGTAAATATAAGACATTCCACATTCAAATACTAGGAATTATAGTAGTGTTAGGTTCAACCATGTGAAAGTGCCCTTTGGGTAGGTTAAAAAAAGGTTGAACACCAGCAGTCTCATGGTTCATGACAGCATTGTTCAATAGAAAGAAAAGTTAGATGTCATTTTAAATGATCTAGTAGCCACATTCAAGTAAAAAAAAGAGGTGAAATTAATTTTAATAATATATTACATTTAATTGTTAAAAATATTTGAACAGATGCTCATTTTAAAAAAAAATCACTGAGGTACTATACATTCTTTTCTTTGCCAGAGGTTCGGAAAGCCAGCGTGTATTTCACACTTAGGACAGGTCGGTTCACACTCGTTGCAGTTGGAGTGCAGCGCCATCTGGTTTAGCAGGTTCCCCCCAGATGCAGGACCGGCAGCAGTGCGTGCTGCGTTTCAGCGCCCTGGAGCCTCCTCCTGGGGAGTGTGGCCCCGGAGCCTGGGTAGGGCCCAGCTGCTACAGTTCAGACTGCGTCTTTAGTCGCAGTGATCAGGCAGCTCTAAACGGAACCATACATGCCCAGAATTGGCATTATTAAATATTCGTGGGAGTAAATGTCTTCAGATTCATGGTCATGATGAGTTAGGGGTCTGATGCGGTCCCCGCAGTTGGCAATGGGGAGACTCGCTCTGTAGCACGGCCTCCTGCATCCTCCTTGAGAATGAGAACCAGCCCCTTTAGTGTGAGCAGACATGCCCCCGTGTCAGGGTGATTCTTTCAGTAGCTGTCGATCAAATACGCAGTGACCAAAGGCTTCTGCGGGTTTGGTAAACTTATTAATCATAATAGCATTTGTATCTGGCTGATATATTATTAGGTGATAATGTACAATATTTGATAAACTGAAAAGTATAGCAATATTGTATTATTAGGCCAGTCTGCTGGCCATACATAGTATACTGATGACCCAGCCCTTTAGCACACAGCGGTGTGTATAAACACTTACGTGTATGTATGGTGTAGCATGTAAGGAAAAGTTCAGAACGAGCTCAGGTTAGAGAGGATGATCAAGGTGGGTCGACGTACCAGAAGGTCTCTGAGGAAATGGGTGAAGTGTTAGGCAGCGAGTAGCTTGGGTAGCATTCAGGGCTTAAATTGAGTATATGCAGTTTAGTGACTCTGGAACTCTTCAGAAGTTTAAAATTCCTTTAAAACCAGTTGTGGTAGAGAAGGTCGGACTGTGCTGCTTTTGATTCTTGATACGAAGGGGCTTAGAATGAGTTGGAGTTTGATCTCAGTCGGGCCAGGTTGCGCTCCTCTGACTACCCGTGTGGAAAGCACAAGTGTGCCGGAGTCTCAAGGCTGGTAAAGTCCTTGCAGGGCTTCGTGCGTAGAGCAGCTCCTGTGGGGGGTTTACTAATGCTGATCCGAGAACTCTGGGTTTTTTTAATGTGAAAGAAAATCCGTTTCTCGGACGTGTAAATAAATGCCTTTACTGTTGAAGGAATACGAAAGCGCTCGTTTTACCCTGTCTGAGCAGCTTGGTCCTTCGGTTCGTGATTCCTTCTGTAGCGGCTGATGTTCTTGTGTTTAGATAAGACTCGTAATACAGTTCAGCTGTACGTTAACATCTTGACCGTCAGAGTTTTGCTGGGTATCGTATCATTTTGTCCGCTAGTAGGACGCTTTCATGGTTGTAGGCGACTGATGAAGCCGGGAGCCCCTCCGTCAGGCGTCAGCATCTGTGAGCCTGTGCTGAACTTGGATAAGGAAGAACGTTCCGCTTGCACCAGAAGGTGGGCGTCCGCACTTGGATGCGGGGTCCGTACTCTCCTGTGGCGTGGGGCTGCTCTTTGAAAAACAGATGTGTTTACTATGAAAAAGCTGCCTGTTTTCCAGAGCCCAGTCTCAAACCTAGTATTTGTTCTGTAGACTGGCTGTGTGCTGAGTGATTTTTATAGTGCTGTTTTGGGTGAAGGTCTCACCATTTTAGTGCCGGTCTGGGTAGTTGAAAGCTCCTTCCACCAAGGCAGGGGGCAGGGCGGGGGAGGGGATGCTCTGAAGTTAGCTTAGATACCAGTTTTATTTGCTTTCCCCGGATAAAAAGGAGATTCTGTCCTACTTGCTGCCCTAGCCTGGCAAGGGGACTGGTGTTGGGACGCAGTGAACACAGCTGTACTGCGGGGTGGCTGGCGTCCCTGCTGGGTGGGCGGCAGGGCAGCCCAGCTGTGTGTCCCGTTGTGAGGGCAGTCCCAGGTTTCCAGCCACTTGGGTTCTGAAGATTACCGGGATCTTGAGACACTGCGACCTTCCTTGAGAACGTCCGTATAAATTTACCTGACAAGTTACCTTTGTGTTTTACGTTCACTGCGGCCTTGAGTGTATAATGGGAGGAGCCTGTAGAGAATACTTTTCGGGCTCTAGTTCCGGCAGCTCCGCTTCCTGCCACCATGTTACTTTGATTGACCAAATTTTAATTGTGGGGTAAAATGCAACAATTGATCTTTTACGTGTTTTAAATCTTAGTTAATTATACATTAATGCTTTTGTGGGAAGACATTTATGGGTTTAATTAGCCTTTTTGAAAAATTCTTCTCATTTTGTGGGGTGAGGAGGTCCAGATCTTCTTACCACCCACAGCCACCACCACCAGACCCTGATCGGAGTGGGAGGTGACTTCCAGTCTGGAAATACTTGTTGGCTCTCAACAAGATTGGCGACGGCAAGCAGGGCCCAGGTGACTCTGCTGAGGGGAGGGAGTAGGAGAATACATGTGGGAGAGTTAGATTTTGGAATAAGCAGGGTCACTTGTCTGGTTTAATAAATGTATTAAAAATAAAATGTTGTTACGTGCAACAGATATGTCCAACTGGGGTCGAGCTTTTGTAGAGTACTTGCCTTACTGCTGCCATGCTCTTTTTCTCTGACGTTACTGTTCATGATGTTACAGTTTAGCACCTGACTGTTGATTCCTTTCCCCAGGCAAGAAATTATAGAGCAGCTTCTATCAAATATTTTCCACAAGGAGAAAAATGAGTCAGCCATAGTCAGCGCAATCCAGATACTGCTGACTTTGCTGGAGACGCGGCGGCCCACGTAAGCTTTCTTTTTGTCTTTCAAACGCTGGGCCATTTTTGTTTTGCTTTTAGATTTTCTAGAAACTAATAAAAGTTGTTGGTTGATAAGCTACGGTCTATTGCCCTTGAACTGCAGGTGCTGAGTCTGTCTCCACCGTAGGAACTCTGACTTGGTTTCATCCGAGGTGGGCTGTAGGGATACGGTTGAAGACAGTGTTCGGTGAGCACTGGGCACTGGCAGTGCGGGGTATCTGCAGTAGCTACGAGAAGGCAGCTACGACGAGGGGTGTCATGAACAAAATGTGTAACACAAGAGACTCGTGCTCTCCCGTCCAGGTGGCCGTTCAGGGATGCTTTCTGTCTTGGGATTCTTTTCTGCACATGCTGACTTGAGTCTTCAGATGGGCTCTTCAGGGATTTCACATGTAAGGGCCCTGCGGTTCATGAGGCTGCTTTAAATAGGGTGGGCAGATGGCTTGCGACCTTGCAGGAGAAATTTGGGCCAAGTGTTTCAGAATCAGAAATACAGTCTGCTTTTCCCACGTATGTGCCCTGGACCAGCCAGACGATGTTGGTCATGTTACTCTTTGCAGTTTATGTCCAGTGCTAAGTCACTTACAGACTGTCAGAATTTTCTGATTGTTCCCTGGAGCACGAGGATTTGAAGAGGTGGGTGTGTGTGAGCGCCCCAAGAATATGTGGTTTAGAGATTAGAGTTTGTATTTTCTCACTCACTGTTAGATGTGTCCAGCGAACCAGAGGGCGTGAAGAGGACAGAGGAGGCTGCTGTCCGCATATGAAAATCCCGGCCACCCAAGGTTTCTGGATGTACTTTTCATGGTGTCATATTGGTTTCTGGCAAAGTAGTGAACACAGTCGTCCCGTTTCCCAAATTCCTGACCTCTGTTCCCGGTTTGGTTAATCTTTGGTCAGCGGCAATGGAAGGCAGTTTGGGAGCAGTGCTTCGAAGATCTTGTACTTTGGGGATTGTGTCTGCAGTTATGACCGTGTCTGCGTCTTCTCCTGCAAATTCTATTGTAAAGAATGTTACCAGTGGCTCTTAAGGTCTTAATCAGGCGGTACAGGCCTGTCTTCCTGCTCCTCATGCTTCACGGCGGTGGTACCCTCTCCTCGGGTGGTTTGAAAGCCCCTGAAATGGTGCTGTGAGGCTCTGTCAACTCCCCTGACTTGAGAAGGGAATAAATCTGAGAAAAAAGGTACATCTTCACAAATGGAGGAAAGAAAACACAGAATCAGTTGTACAATCTAGAGCGGAGAAGATACAACAGTAAGAGAAACAGTAGAAGGACATTTCTGACCAGAAAGAACTTGTCTTCAGATCAGAAAGTGACGAAATGCTACAAGCAAGATTAAATTTAAACGAGGGTGGGGGGCAGTGATCAGATTTTAGGCTTTTCCCGATGAGATTTATGAATCCCGAGAAGAAAGGACAGATCTTTGCAGTATCTGGATAAGAAAAAATGGGTTAACCACAAAGCAAATCAGATTACCAGGCATCTTGAATGTGAAGCTAAATAAAGACGGAAAGTAGAGGGCAGGACCGTGCCCCGGCGTACTGCTGCTGACTGCTGGGACACGTGCGGGCAGAACAGGCCTTCCCCGGACTCTGTGACCTCAGCGACCTCGGCGTTCCATCTGGCTTCTGTCCCGGCGGGAAGTACCTGAAGATGGACTTGACCAAAACCAAACAAAGTATTAAAGAACTTATAGGAGTAATATTTATAAAAGTGGTGATAAATGAAATGGATAGGGTTTGGAAATTACTCATATGAATGTGAAGGTTAAATGTTCAGAATGAATAATTGAATAAGTTACGTGTTGGAAAAAAACAATACATTTTAGATTATTTTAATAAAACTCAAGAAATAAGGAAATGGTATTAGCTCTTGCCTTACACCAAGGAGCTGGGGTACTTTCATAGTTTCATTTTTCATCTTAGTGAAATTAGGAGTTCAGGTATGTTTTCTGTAAATGCAGAACAGTAGTAGGCTAGGCCACTCCCAGAGTTCCCTAGGGGACAAGGAGGGCAAAGACACCTGAGAGTTCTAGATGCCGGGGGAATTTGCACACACCTGTAAGCTGTTCTCGGGGAAGCGGTGGTGGCAGGACAGGCTGAGAGATCAGAGAAAGTGTCACTTGCAAAATGGGCCTCAGGAAACAGCAGTCTTCAGGGGAAATGCACATGTCCCCACCATAATCCTTCTCCTAGCACCTATAGAACGAAGCTCTTGGGCCACTAAGCAGATCCTGTAGTCCTAAAGACACAGGTGAAGACCATTTGCAGTGGGAAGAAGGGTTCAGAAGAAAATCCTCTAGGCCATGAGAGAGGCAGGGATACATTCTGGGCCCCAACGATTGGAGATCCCCTACCACTGAAGGAGGGTCAGTGAGACTTAGGGACCCTTTAGCTGCCTAAGACAAGCTAACCCAGAACAACACATTTCCCCCTGCTGTAACAGCAGCAGTCAGCTGACGGAGGAAAGGCTTTGTCGGCCTCAGGAGCAAGCTTAAAGGGAAGAGCGTCAGCTAAGAGTAAGCTAAAGTGTGACTTGGAGAGAAACTTGGCAAACCAGCCCTAACTATAAATACAAAGTAACTTGAGACACATTTGAAGTCTGTAACCCACCGAGGGGTAATCAGTCCTAGCAGACCTAGCTCAGCTACTGACCTCAGATTGATTTAAACCCTGTGCTGAAGGTCTAGAGAAAAAGAGATGTGTTCGTTCCAGAAATAATGTTTACGTTGGCTTATACTGCCCGACACAACTTGCCCACCTTTCAGTCAAAAACAACCAAAAAGATAAACAAGATAAAAAGAATCCCAAAAAACTATGAGTGCGAGTAGTCAGTAGAACTCGATTTAAAAATGCTGGAACTGTCTGACAGGAATGTAAAATAACTGATTAGTATGTTAAAAGAGTGCAGGGAAAGGAACAATGTGTAGACAGGTGGGGGCTTTAAGCAGAGAGAGGGAAGATCATACAGAAATGCTAGAACTAAAAACCACAGCAGAAATGGAGAACGCCTGTGAGCTTATTGGTGAACCTGGACCGACTTGAGGAAAGAATCGGTAATGGGACGTTAGAGATTATCTACACTGAACCATGAGGAGTTAAACCAAAAACACTTGGTTTGTGGGCTACAAGGGTCTAGAAGTAACCATACGCCACTGGAAAAGAGGGTGAGTGCCCAGATCTTGGTTTCTCCCACCATTCTCCAGGGAAAGGAACCAGAGCTCCTTGGAGAAATGGCCATTCCTGTGATGGGGGCAAGAGGAGCCTAGAGCATCGTGTGGTACAAAACTAAGGAAGTATTAAAAACCCTACAAAACCGCGCAATGTAAATGGCAGCGGTGATGTCAGAGGAACAGAGGAGCCGGCTGAAAGAGCTTTCATCGGCCAAAGCTGATTCGCACAATCAGTAACGACAGCATAATGATTGTACAATAAAGTGCAGCTGTGTTGTCTGAGTGCCCGAAGTACAGAATATGCACCGGCTCGTACTGTTACAAAGAAATGGAGAAGAATTTCAGATGGTTCATGTAGATGCTTCCTCCTCAAGGGGGAAGAACTAAACTGCCCTCTTCTCCGTGTAGTCCGCGCGCCGTGACTCCTTCCAAAGAGTTCTGTGTGGAAAGGCAACAAAAAGAGCACCTTGACAGTGACCCTGGCAAACACTCCCTCGGCCGGATAATCCGAGTGACGAGCCCGCGCTAAGTGGTGTTGACAGTTTGTGTAGTGAAAATGGCATCTTACCTGTGGTCTCCGCCTCAGAGACCCTGTGATCATGAGGAAAACATAAGACGAGTTCCCGTGAGGGGGACATTCTGCAGAATACCTCACCAGTGAAGCCTGAGTAACTGTCAGAGCCAAGAGGAGGGGAAGGAGACATGACAACCAAATACAATGTGATGTCTTAGGTGGGACTCCGAAATGAAGAAAGGCCTGCAGGTGGAAACTGAGGAAATCTGAAAAAGGTGTGGATTTTATGTATCACCCGTGGTTTACTGTGACTTGTGTCACACGAGCGTACAGTAGTAGTAACGGGAAACTGGGTGTGGGTCATGTGGGAATGCTCTGTACCACCTTCGCAGGTTTTCTGTCAGTCGGGAACGGTTCTCAGAGAAATGAAGGGAGCACCTGCAGAGAAACCCGGCGAGAGTGCAGAAGCAGGAACAGCAGTGGCAGCTGGCCTGACCCGAGTGACCCTTGCAGAGCCTTGCCCTGGCCACATCACGGTGCACAGTCTTTTCGAATGCATATGGGACTTTTATCAGGGTAGACCAGAGTCTCAGCTGTGACACAAACCATAATGAGTTAAAATAATATACACAGTATTAATTCCGACCATAATGGGTTTAAACTAGAAATCAATAAAAAAAGATTGCTGGAATGAAGCAACACACTTTATAAATAACCCCAGGGTTGAAGAGGAAATGAAGAGAAATGAGAAAATATTTTGAACTAACTGATATGGAAATGGGGCACATCAGGATTTGTGGAATAAAGAGAAAGTAGTAGAAGGAAAGTTCTAGCATTAAATGTTTGTATATTTTTTTAAAAAGATTTTTATTTATTTAACAGAGAGAGATCACAAGTAGGCAGAGAGGCAGGCAGAGAGAGAGAGGAGGAAGCAGGCTCCCCGCCGAGCAGAGAGCCCGATGCGGGGCTCGATCCCAGGACCCTGGGATCACGACCCGAGCCGAAGGCAGAGGCTTAACCCGCTGAGCCACCCAGGTGCCCCATTAAATATTTACATTAAGAAAGGAAGACCGGGGGCGCCTGGGTGTCTCAGCGGGTTAAGCCTCTGCCTTCGGCTCGGGTCGTGATCCCAGGGTCCTGGGATCGAGCCCCGCATCGGGCTCTCTGCTCGGCGGGGAGCCTGCTTCCTCCTCTCTCTCTGCCTGCCTCTCTGCCTACTTGTGATCTCTCTCTGTTAAATAAATAAATAAAAATCTAAAAAAAAAAGAAAAGGGAAGACGGGGAAAAAAACGGAAGACAAAGTTTTGTGTCCGCGATCTAACCTACCACCTTAAGAAACTAGTGAAGAAAGAGCAGATGAACCCATAGCAAGGAGAAGGGAGGAATTAATAAAGATAAGAGCAGAAAGAAATCAAAGAGATTGAGAAGGGAAAAATAATACAGAAAATCAGTGAGACTTAAAAGCTGTTTCTTTGAAAGAATCAATAAAATGAATCTTTGGCCAGATTCATGAAGAAAATGTGGAAAAGATACACATTACAAGTCGCAGGATTGGAGGAGGAGACACAACTGCATTCCCACAGACATTAAAAGAGAAATAAGAGAAAACTGTAAACAACTCAGGTGACAGTTTCAGTGGTTTAGGGGGGACGGGTAGCTTCCTTAAAGGAGGAGTACGCCAGAGCTCACTGCGGAAAGTAATTGGTGGCATAAACAGCCGTAGACCTATCAGCAACATGTAATTCCCTTTAAAAGCTTCCAACAAAGAAAACTCTTGGCCCAGATTGACTTCATTGGTGAATTCCGCCGAGGATCCAAGGAACTTCAAGAACATGGAAGAGAGGACGTTTTCCAGCTCATCTTATGAGGCCATCATTACTTGGAAACTAGACCAAAATATTACAGGAAAGAAAACTACCACAATTCCGCAGGAGCCTAGATGCAGAATTCCTCAAGAAAGTATTAGCAAATTAAACCCAGCAATGTATTAAAAAGACAATATATCATGACCAACTGTGCTTTATCTTGGGAATGCGAGGCTCATTCATCCTTTCCAGATCAGTCAATGAGAATGATCAAAATCCAGAAGATGGACACCACCAGAGGCAGGTGAAATTGTTGATGAACAGGAACTCTTACTTGTGGCTGGTGGGGACGCAGAATAGTACAGCCACTATAGAAGACAGTTTGACAGCTTTTCACAAAACTAAATATAATCCATCTCCTTGGTATTCACCGAAAGGAGTTGAAACTGATGTTCACACAAAAACCTGCACGTGGGTGTTTATGGCAGTTTTATTCACACTTGTCAAAACTTGGAAGCAACCAAGGTGTCCTTCAGTAGGTGAGTAGGTAAATAAATCGTGGTATATCCAAACAAATACTACTCATTGCCAAAAAGAATGAGCTGTCAAGACTTCCAAAGACACGAAAGAACCTTGAATGTCGATTACTAAGGGAAAGAAGCCAGTGCAAAGACTACAAACTATATGATTCCAAATACCTGACCTTCAGGATAAGGGAGGACTGTGGAGACCATGAAAAGATGAGGGGTTGGCAGTGGGGAGATGAATAGGCAGAGCATAGAGGACTTGTAGGGCCATGAAAATAGTGTGATGCCTCATACATTTGTGTAAATCCCTGGAATGTTCAACACCAAGAATGAACCGTGATGGTTGACTGTAGACTTTGGGTGATTATGTTGTGTCATCGGTGGGTTCATTGATTGAAACAGACCGCTCTGGGGGCGAGGTGTAGGCGGTGTTGG
Source organism: Meles meles (assembly GCF_922984935.1). Taxonomy (NCBI): domain Eukaryota; kingdom Metazoa; phylum Chordata; class Mammalia; order Carnivora; family Mustelidae; genus Meles; species Meles meles. The sequence goes on along the minus strand of NC_060073.1, from coordinate 4,409,116 downwards.
TAATAGGGGAGACTGTGCACATGTGGGGCAATCTCTGTACCCCTCACTTTACTGTGAACTTAAAACTGCTCTTTTAAAATAAAGTCTCAGGGAGAAAAATCAGTCCGTGTAACTCATATTAACAGATTAAAGAAGAAAGACCAGTCCTTTCAGTAAATTCCTTTATCATGAAAACCTCTTAGTAAATTAGTAATGGATGGGATCTTAGAAACTGATGAGGCCTCCGTTAAGAACAAGTCCATCGCTGACAGCGCTCTTAATGATCGGAGACTGAAATGATACCCCTAAAATCAAGAAACATGGCAATGATCTTCACCATTGCCAGTCCCAGCCAGCATAGTAAGGCAGGAGAGGAAGATAGAAAACTGAATCTGTTCGCAGAGGTCAGGATTGTCTTCATAGAAAATCCTAAAAAATATACAAAAACCTCGTAGAACTAACAAGTAAAGATAGCAAAATTACAAGATATAATAAGGTCAGTCAAACAACTGGAATTTGGAATTTTTATGACATACCGTTTACTGTAGCACAGGGAAAACAAAACAGCTGCATGTGCGTCTGTTTACAGATACACCGCTCAGTTTCGATGAGCTCGAAGAGCGCCCGATAGTTGGAGAGAGCTGCTGCGTTCACGGATTAGAAAGTTCAGTATTGGTGGGAGGCCACTTCTCCCCAGGCTGATCTGGAGTGTCTGTGTAATTCCAGTCCAGATCAGAGCAGGAGTTTCTGTGGAAATTAGCAAGCTCATTCTAAAACTTACATGGAAATTCAGAGGAAATGCAGTAGCCAGAATAGTTTTGAAAGAGAAAAGCAGAATTGGAGTACTGGTGCTCTCTTATCTAAGGCTGCGGTCGTCAGGACCAAACGAAAGGATAGACACACAGATCACTGAACAAAACAGTCCAGGAGCAGGCCCTCTCGGTATGTGGTCAGTTGGTTTTTAACAGAGATGTGGAGACAGTTCCGTGTAGAGCTGCCTTTTCCACACATGGTGCTAGAACGTCCATCTGCAGAAAAAAGGGTGAGGGGCCACAGTATGTACCTTGCCCATTACGCAGAAGCTACCTCAAAATGAATCCTAGGACTAAATGTAAGTCCCAGGACTCGATGTTCTAGGAGAAGGTCCATGGCCAATGTTAGGCAGAGAGTTCGTAGATGTTTATCACCAAAGCCCGACCCATAAAAGAAAAGTTGATAACACGGGCTCCATAAAATGCTCTTTAAAAAAAAAAAAAGATCGATTTATTTATTTATTTATCTCAGAGAGAGAGAGAGAGAGAGAGAGAGCACGCTCGAGCAAGCGTGTGCACACGCGCACACACGAGCAGGCAGAGCTGTAGGCAGAGGCAGAGAGAGAAGCAGGCTCCCCACTGAGCAAGGAGCCTGACTTGGGACTTGATCCCAGGACCCTAGGATCATGACCTGAGCTAAAGGCAGCGGCTTAACTGACTGAGCCGCCCAAGCATCCCCATCAAATGCTCTTTGAAAGACTCTGTTGTGGGGCGCCTGGGCGGCTCAGTTGGTTGAGCATCCGGCTCTTGATTTCGGTTCTGGCTGTGGTCTCAGGATCCAGGGATTAAGCCCTGTGTCCTCCAGCTCTGTGCTCAATGGGGAGTCTGCTTGAGGATTTCTCTCCCTCTGCCCCTCCTCCCGCTGGAACTCTCCTGTTCACTCGCACACACGCACTCTCTCTAAAATAAATAAATTTAAAAAAAAACACTTGTGAAAGGAATATTTTCAAATCATGTGTCTGAGAAAGGACTTAAGAACACTCAAAACTGTAATAACAGGGGCGCCTGGGTGGCTCAGTGGATTAAAGCCTCTGCCTTCAGCTCAGGTCATGGTCCCAGGGTTCTGGGATCGAGCCCCGCATCGGGCTCTCTGCTCGGCGGGGAGCCTGCTTCCTCCTCTCTGTCTCTGCCTGCCTCTCTGCCTGCTTGTGATCTCTGTCAAATAAATAAATAAAATCTTAAAAAAAAAACAAAACTGTAATAACAAGGAAGAGTCCAGTTTTTAAGGTCAAAAGATTTGAGCACTTAGTGAATAAAATGTATTTGTATAGCAGAGAAATACATGACAAATGGCTGTCATTTGTCATTACTGAAACTGAAGTTAAACACCCCGTTGCAGTGCTGCGCTGCACCTTTTGAACTTGTATTTGTTCCCTGTAACAAGTCACGGCAGTCGGTGGCTTAAAGCAGCAGAGGCTCCTCTCTCACTGTGAGCGCTGGGGGCCCAGGTCAGGGTGTCAGCTGTGCCTCCTGCGTCCGGGGACGCGAGCGGACTTTGATCCTCGGCCTCTTCCAGCTTCGGTGGCTGTTGGCATTTTTTGACTTGCGGCCACCTCTCTCCATCTTTACATCACCTTCTGTCTGTGTGTCTGTCTCTCCTCTCTCTCGAGGACATTCGGGATGTCACTTAGGGGCCATCTGGATAATCCAGGATAATCTCATCGCAAGATCCTTAATTAATGACATCTTCAGTCAAGGTAACATTCACAAGCTCTGCGGATTAGCGTGGACATCTTGGGCGGGGCGGGGGCACCGTTCTGCCCACTGCACAATGAAGCCAGACAAGCCCGACAGGGAGTACCCAGTGCTAGGGACCGCGGAGAACGGCTGGAGTCTCGCACGTTCCTGCTGGGGATGCAGAGTCATATGACCACTTTCTCCAAGTGTTCCGCAGTTCTTACCGAGTTACGTAGACGTCATTGTATTATCCAGCAGTTTCTTAGGTATTGTCACAAGGAAAACATATCAAGACTGTGAGTGAATGTTTATGTCCCCTGTCCCATAATCACACAAAACCGTAAACAAGCCAGAGTGTCCTTAAACTGGCACCCGCGCGAAGACGGCCCTCCAGCTGCGGAAAGGAGCGGACTCTGATACGAAAAACATTCAGCATTTCTCGTGCCTTTCCACATTTAACGCAGTCTGAATTGGACACAGTTCTGCGTGGAAACATCAACATGGTTTTCGTTTTGGAGTCGGCGTATTCTTACACGCATCTGGAGGAGTGAAAGTGTGAGACCAGCCAGGAGATGCCGAGCGTACCGGTGATTAAGCGGCCTCCTGCACGCTACGCTCGCGTCATTGTTCGAATGACCGTGGCGGTGAGGCAGCCATGTAAGTCTCGTTCCACACTGCGGATATTGGCTAGCGCCTGAGTCAGAGCTGGTGTAGAAAATGATGCTCACGATGTAGTTATTAAATGAACAAATAAAGTACATTTGAGTGCTTAAGGAATTCTAGTGTATGGTTTTGTATGCTTTTTCATATAAGGTGGGAAATGTGGATTTTTTATAAATGCGGTTTAGAAAGTGTCTCACCATTTGAGAAGTACCGTATCTGTACCTGTTCTGTGTGAAAAATAAGTTCCAGATGAATTAAAATAGTAGAGGAAAAGCGTATAAATACTGTTAGAATGATGGGCTTGTAAAGAACTTTTGAGCATGGCTCCCTGGATAGAAACTATGATAAAAGCTGTATTGGGCCATATCAGTTATTTTCTAAGACCCCTAAACATTAAATAACACCAACGCAAAAGTCCTTTCTATTCCCCTTTTCCATTCCATTGAATTTCTGAATGCCGTTACGTGCAGCTCTGAGTTAGAAGTGGCTACACGTGTGGAATGCTTTCAGAAATGGTCTTAATAGCTGCTCTCCAGCTTTGCATGAGCACACGCCTCGCAGTGGGCCTGGGAGAGACCATGTAGACGCTCCCGGTATCCATAGTGAAACGCACAGTTGGTGAGTAGGGCTCCAGGGCCAGGGCTCTGCAGCTGCATCCTGGGCTACTGGTTTGCCCTGATTCCCAGCTCACATGCCACGCCCACATTCTTAGGACACCCCCCCCCCCCTTCTGAGGTCCTTCCTCCCACTTCGAGACCCCTTGGCGCATGTGGTCATTAAGGCCTGTTGGGATTGCGCGTCTCATTGTACTGCTAATGGGTTTCCTGTCGGGAGTAGATGAAAATGAGTGCAGAGTGGGCTTCATGTGGAAGAGGGATTTATGCTTTTTAAGTAGGAAACAGTGCTGGTTACCCAAGGAAAACTGTATGGAACAGACACAGGCCTGTTGATTATCAGCATCCCAAATGGCACACAGTGTGGTATGCCCTCCCAGTCAGGGATCTGATCCCCTTTGCTTTCCACGTTTCCTGGTAGAGACCTGCTGTTAGTATCATGGGTACAAAGAGCTTGGAAGGTTTGGGAGGATGGGAAGAAATCCCATGTAACTTCTCCCCTGACACTGTAGGCCTGTGGGTCGCAGGTCCTGTGGCTGCTCCTCAGCAAGCTTGTGTTACACCCTCTTCCTATCTCTCCAAAAATGTTGATCTAATCATATTTATGTAGCTTTTATGGATCTACCTGCGTGCAGATAGGGAGCACCTTAATTTGTTTCGAAATTATAATAAAATTAACTTGCTTTGTTTCAAGATTTGAAGGCCATATAGAGATCTGCCCACCAGGCATGAGTCATTCGGCTTGTTCAGTCAACAAGAGTGTTCTGGAAGCTATCCGAGGAAGACTTGGATCTTTTCACGAACTCCTGCTTGAGCCACCCAAGGTAGGGCAGCTGCCTTAAGCATGGCCGGGTCATGGCTGGCCAGGTCAGTAATTTGGTTCACACATTTGTTAGAAAGTAGGTGACCTTGTGGGGAACAGAACTGGTTATGACCACCAGCTTGTACAGACCGGCCCTTCCAGCTGTTACTGCCTTTGAGCTAGTTTTTAGTTGGCTTTTATCTGTGTGTAGTGTCCATTGATGAATAGGGTAGAATTAAAATTAAGCAAAATATTTATCTATTTAGGAAACAAAACTTTTCTTTCTTTCTATAAATTCTGGGTGCTTTTACGCCAATAAAATAAACAGTCCTCATAGAGTGTTATTTTCACTTTTGAGGTTAAGTTCATCTTTAAGGAACTGATCTTTGAGACTGAGTTGCCTTATTCGGAGTTGAAGGGGTGGGTCAGTCTGATGGACAGATACCTGGTTTAGGGACTAGTCGGCGGAGCGTGACTCGGAGTGCTAGTGTTTCCTTGGGGAGCACCGGCTTGCTAATCCGCGGCGACTTTAATCAGGGGGCCTGCCGAGAGCACGGTGGCAGGCCCCGTGAGGCAGCGCTGTCCGCAGGCCCCAAGTGCTGTCTGCTGCTGCTCCCCAGCCCCCAGGGGCGGTGCGGAGATTGAGGTCAGGGTCAGGAGCCCTTCCTGTGAGACTCTGTGGAAGACGCAGATCCGGGAGAGGTCCCCTGCTGGCCCCAGTTCTGACACTTCCTTCTTCTCCTGCCCTGTGTCATCGCCGGCAGTGGCCTCGCTGCTGTAGTGTGCGTCTCTGAGGCAACTACTTTGCAGGGGGTTGGGAATTTAAGATCGTAGTTTGTCCCTTCTGCGTTAGATGCTTTCTCTGTGGTTTGGCATTTGTGGAGGGGGAACACAGACTCCTTTGGGTGCTTGCTGCAGGGAGTCGAGTTGAGCTTCCAGATGATCTCTGCAGGCGGCCGGTGCCACCAGTGTCCGGTTGTCTGTTCAGCCGGCGCTGGGCGCGGGCCGGAGCGCTTGCCGTTCGCGCTCGGGGACGGTGCCTCTGCCGGTGGGTGATGGTTGTGGTCGGTGGCATCCTTCCTGGCAGACGTGAGAAGCAGCATAGCAGAGTAAGGAAGGAGAAGGATTTATTTCGGAGAAGTGGAGAGAGTATCCCAGGTGGCAGCTAGAGGTGGGAGAAGGAGGCAGGAGAGAAGAGGATGTGTGAGGAGGTTCTCCAGCCGGTGTCTTGGTCCGCCTGCCTGTCGCCTTTCTGGGCGGACAAAAGGCAGCAGCCGGTGTGGATCCTTACACGGTGTTCTTGGTTCTGAGTCAAAAGCAAGGCAGTTTCTCGTTTGGGCTTCCTCTCTCTTAATGCTGGGAGTCCGTGAGTTCAGTTCGTGTGTGGTTTTACTACATGGCATGTACGAGTAGATTCCTGAAGCTTTCTCACGCGTCTCTTCGTTGGAGCTGCCTTGCATGGAGTCCAAGTGAGAACCTCCCGACTCCATTTGGCCTTGAGAGGAGCGGGCGGGGGAGTCAGGAAAAGGGGAGCCTCGATGCTGGGTTAGAACTCGCCACCCTTTTCCTGTCACACCTGTGAGATTTTCAAGTGTCCTGGGTCTGTCTGCTGTGACCGAAGTACAGAGATTCCCTTTCACGGCCAGTAGCAGGTTAGAAGTTGGTCCAGCGTCAGGGCCGTGTGACCGAAGTACAGAGATTAGCAGGTTGGAGGTTGGTCCAGCGTCAGGGCTGTGATCCAGAAGCAACCTCTGAGTTTACATTTTTCTCACAGATTGCGCGAAGATTGCGGATCGCGTTTTCGCAAACCACTTTAACGTGTCTGTGCAGTTTCTGGTCGCGTTTGGAGTATTGATTGCACTTTCACCCCCACAAACTTCTGCAGCTTTTTGCTTTCTTCCTGTGGCGTTTGAAATGTTGAAGGAGGGGACGCCCGATCTCCTGTGGAATTTCTGGTCCAGGGGAATTACTTGATTCCCCCCTCGCCTTGGTTATTTCATCCTATTTTGAAGATCTCAAAATCAGCTTTGGCTTTTCCTTCAGATGTGGACCTCAAGCCATGCAGTCTGCAGGGTCCGTGTGCCTCGTGTTTCGAATTAGCACACCCTCTCCCCCTCTTGTTTGTTTACCGAACTGGATTTAATTGGAAAGCTGCTTCTTCCTCAGAAAAGCGTGATGAAGACCACGTGGGGTGTGCTGGACCCTCCGGTGGGGAATACCCGGTTGAATGTGATCAGGTTGATCTCCAGCCTCCTTCAGACAAACACCAGCAGCATCAACGAGGACCTCATGGAGCTGAATAGCATTGGGGTCATATTGGTAAGATTGCCTCCGAAAGATAAGATAATTTGCCCGTGATGGTTTATGGATATGCAGCTCGTTAAAACCTCACAGATTGGCAGTATGTGTCCGTGACTCTTCTTGTTCTGAGCATGAATGGTCTTTATACAGTTCTTGTCTGGAGTTCATTGTCAGTTTCTAATGCTCTTGAGTTTTCAGTATTTGTTAGCGCTGTGTGTAAAGAAGTGCACCAGAAAATTTCAGAGATGACTCAGATGTGGACTTCTCCCCCAGGCAGCGCAGCCTGGCTCGGGTGATTGCGTGTAGTCCCCTTCCCCAGGGGATTGTGTCAGCGATAAATGACCGCTGGATACAGCATCGTCCTCTTGTCCTCATTAGCAGAGGGACAAGTGTTTATCGTCTTTGCACTGACACAGATCTGTATCACGTGTCAGTGTGTGGTCTTTTGATTTGAGTTCAGATTCTTCCTTAACACACACAGCTATTAGACTGCTTGTTAGTGGAGGCAGAAACGGAGAGCTCAGGAATTACCTGGATTTCCCTCACCCCTGAGTTTCCCAGTTCCCAGGTTTGTGCTTAGAATCCACAGACTTAGCCCTGGTAGCTGCGCTTGCTTTGTCTGTCCTGCCGCCTGCCAGCGCAGAAGGCACAAGGGCTAACGCTCAGCAGGTGTCGTGAGACAGCTGGTCAAAGCGTACATCGGAGGGAGTTGGGGCTGTTTGCACACTACACGAAAGGCATGGTAATGTGCATTTATACACCTCTCTTGCGTGATGCTGGGTGTAGATGCTTGTGTGCGAGAGAGGATCTGTTTTTTGCAGATTATGGCCAGAGAGGGGACGTACTCTGTGGCTGGTAAGTGGTGGAGCCAAGATTTGAATTCACATTCAGTTTGAAACGAGTGCCGCTTTTATCAACCAAACCGTGTGCCACCGGCTATCATTAGATGCTTTTAGTTAGATTTCAGCTTTGGGTTAAATGATGGCAGTATAGGGATAGAGAACAGGAACGTGTTGGAGCAAGACGAAACATTTAAGGACACAGTCTCTTTGGTGAACTTCACTGTTACCCCTGGGGACAGTTTTTGCCCTGCCCTCTGACTGGTGTATAAAACTCGAGGCATATAACTTTCTTCTCCTGTCCCTGAAGTCATGGATTAGTAGCCTCTAATCTGCTGATAGTAAGTGTGCATCTGTTGTTAACTCACTCTGCTGTTAATCTTTAGAGCTACCTTTGAGTGACAGCAGATTTGACACAGCTGCCTCCTGGGTCATTAATCACTTCCTTTTTATTTTGAGTTTAGATAAGCGGACTCAAAGAATGTCCTGAATAGATACTTCATGCAGTTTGTGCTGTTAGAGATTGTCTTTCCTTTTTGTGGCACTGTCGGCTTTTCGAGCAATCTGGAAAACCCGTGTACCTTGAGGAGGTCCACGTGTCCCCCTTCTCAGACCTGTCTTCTCTTGCTCCGTTCACTGATAGTCCCATGAGTTCCAAAGGCCTGAGTGGTTAGAACCAAGTGCTTATTCACACTCAGGGTGTGCGTACCTTGAAATTGGAGACTGTCTTTCTGTCTGTCTGTCTCCCATATTGCACCTAACCCCATGTCTTGCACACATTTGTTGAGTCAAAATAAAACTCGGAAATTTCTTCAAAAAGTATTGGAAGTTAACTAAACTTAATACCTGTTATTATGGAAAATGTAGAAAAATACTATGTCTTTGAGGAACTAACTATTGTCTTCCCTAGTTCATTGTTGTTTTCTGCTGGATTCTCTGCAAATGCTGGCGTGTTGAATGAGCAGATGTCGTGCTCTTTAGTCTGTGTAGGGGCTTTCCAGACCCCATTTAAAGTAAACGTGTGTTCCTTTTAATGAGTCCTATTGGACTAAGAACATAACCATGTTTATTTTATTAAACCACTGTTTGGGAAAGGTATTAGAGTAATGGCTTTAAACATGGAGGTAACTGAATAAAAGAAAGCCTTGTTTTTCTTTTTTGTAGGACATGTTCTTCAAGTACACGTGGAATAACTTCTTACACACACAAGTGGAAATCTGTATTGCACTGATCCTTGCAAGCCCTTTTGAAAATACAGAAAACAGCACAGTTACTGACCAGGACTCCACTGGTGACTGTTTGTTACTGAAACACGTAAGCTTACCGGGGTCTCTTTGCTGCTGCTCCTGGTTAGAGCATTTTCCCACTCGAGTGGTGTGGAATGAATCGGAGTTCAAGGTCAGGGAGTTTAACGCCTGTATTCGTCACACTGTTGGCCCCTGATTCTGTGAGTCATCTCCTGGACAAACAGCCATTAGATGAACTTTAGAAAAAACATCTAAGTGGTCTCCTTATTTGCTAAAAAGAATCGACTTGAAGATTTAGACATCTTCTGGAGATTAAAAGAACCATAAAAATTTAACGAGTGCAGAAGGCGTTTGAAGGGTTGTTTGGCGTGCCCGTTGTAGCTCGTGGGCTGAGCACAGGACGTGAGCATGGCAGAAGCGGGCTTCGTGCCGCACTGAGCCTCTTCTGTGGGTCTGTTTCCTTTTGTCAAACACAAGGGGATTTCACTGAGTCAGCCTTCTCATTGCTTCTTGTTCCGAAGTTGTTCGATTGTGTGGCTTCCTGCCGAACCTGGGAGCCGGGAGAGGCTAGTCCACGCCGCGCGCATTCCCAGGCCATTGCAGGGCACTGGAGTTCACCCGGAGCACAGTGAGGGCCGCGCGCGCCACAGCAGGCGCCGCTCCCGGTCCAGAAGGTTGAGGGTTGCTCGGATTCCCAGACGGAGACCGGCCAGACCGGCCGGGGCCTCATCATCTTGATTCCTTTTGCATTTTGGTCAGGCTCTGTATTGCTGAGCTCACTTTTCACAGCTAATAAAAACCTGGCTCTGCTTTAGGTCCGCTGTTCACCTGAGGCGGTACTTGCAGTGTTGCTTCCCAGGCCACGCTGCAGAAGGCGTGGGTCCGGTCTCGAGTCCCTGTGGTGTCCTGGCGGCCTCGAGTACATTTATTAGCGCACTGCGTATGCTAAAGCCAGTAATTCGCAGCTAGTTTAAGCTTGCTGGGTAATACATGCCACTGTTCTATTCGAACAGAGTTCCGTCGCGCTGTAAAATTTTGCCACTTGGACATTGGTATATGTGTTAACTGGAATTTTCCTTTTATTCAGCTTTTTCAAAAATGTCAGCTAATAGAACGGATACTGGATGCCTGGGAAATGAATGAGAAGAAACAGTAAGTAAATTGTTCTCCATAGAAAATCCAGTGTGATTTTTTACTTTGAAGAAAAGAGCTGCCTTGCCTTAGAGAACAGTGAAAATAATTAACGTGGTACCAGCCCACTTTATAGTTACAAATGGTTCTCTTGAGACGTCTGGATTATTTATCATAGCAGATCTTTTTCTGACTATTTTGAGAGTGCCCTGTCTTTCTGCCTCTCTTGAGGGGAATCCGGGGGGGCTGGCTGCCTTTGAAACTTCTGGTCCTTCTTGAATAGCTGTTTTTCTGGCAGGAACACTACGGAGGCTAAAGGCAAGAGTCATAAAGCCAAGTCCTCTTTGTGGATGCTTTGACTTAGCAGGATCGTCCTGCTTACCCCATGGGCTCACTGTAGAGAGAGTCACTTCATGCACGGGAGAAGGGGGTGGGGATTTGACCTAGTATTTTTGTTTAGAAAATTTCTGTTCGCTGGGACACCTGGGTGGCTCAGTCGGTTAAGCATCTGCCCTCAGCTCAGGTCATGATGCCGGGGTTTTGGGATTGAGTTCCACGTCAGGATTCGTGCTCAGCGGGGAGCCTGCTTCTCCCTCTGCCTCTGTTGTTCCCTGCTTGTGCTTCCTCTCTCTCCGGCTCTCTCTCAAATAAATAAATAAAATCTTTAAAAAAAAAGAAAAAAAGAAAGAAAGCTGATTGGCAAGATTACTTGAGTATTGATACGGGTAGGTAGCTTTCCACATGGATCTTTCCCTCTCGCGTGCCCTGGGGGCTTTTATAGCGGCCCGTAGACTCTGAGGCCGGTGGCACCGTGTGTGTTTGGGCACGCTTCCTGCGTTTGTTTTGTAAGTCAGCTTTCTTGAGGTGTGGTGCTGGAAGCTCACCCTTCTTCGGTGCACGTTTCTAGGAGCTCGGGCGAATGCGTGAAGTAGTGTAAGCACTGTGGTCGGGCTCAGGGCGTTGCTTCGGCCCAAAAGCTCATCTCGTGTGCCTTCATAATTGAACCTGTGCCGGGAGTTTTCTTGTGCGGACTTCTCTTGTGGCCGCTGGAAGAGCTAGGAGCTAAAGGGAGGTGTCAGCTTTATCAGCCTGTTAGGGTTGGTCTTTAAAGAGTGCCTGCTGGCACCGACGGGACCCTGCCCTGACTCTCGGGGACCTGCGTTTAGTTCGAGTGCGGCCAGGGGCTCATCTCAGAGGACTTCAGGTACACTCTTCCAAATGGAGTTCCCTTGGGGGTGCTGTGTGTGGCCAGATCATCAACATCTCTGGTTTTGTGTTTGACCCCATGTTCGCCTCCTCGTGCTCTCCCTGACCTCCCTTGCTCTCCGTATGCTCTGTTTCCCCTTGCTCCATCCTCCGGAGGCTTGACTATTAACAGACCCCCGGGTTGGGAGGGGGAGGGTCCTGAAAGAGTTTTTCTAGTGTTTCCTTGTCCCAGAAGCCTAAAGGACGTTGAGAGCCTTGGGGCAAAACCCTGGCAGGTGGGCCTTCGGGCCTTCGTTTTCAGTTGCGGGAGCAGGGGCGCAGCATCTGACTGAAAAGTTCCTGCCAGGAACGCTGGGGGCCTGAGACCTTGTGAAACCAGAAGAGGTTCTTAGCTGCTCTGTTGAGATCAGTTCTGTGCCTCTGACCCTTAGCTGTCCCCAGATCTTCTAAGATTATTAGCAGATACTCTGTTTTTCAGGCAAGCCTTCAAGCATAGTACAGCTGTTTTAGCGGCTCCTGAAAGATTCTCCTTTTAAACAGAAATCTCTTCAGTTTGTTCCCTCCTGTCTGCTAAGCAAAGTCTTTTGGGTCAAGTAGAGAATTCACAGCGATGTGAACAGTCGTCTGAATAGGTGGGTTTGGAGGGCGCCTGGGGCGCAGTTCGTTGAGCATCTGACTCGGTTTCCGCTCAGGTCATGATCTCGGGATCATAGGATCGAACCCTCTGTCAGGCTCCGCAGTCGGTGCAGAGTCTGCATGGGACTCTCCCCCCCAGCCCCAAATAAATCTTAAAAAAATAAAATGAATGGGTAGACTTGGGACACTTGAGTGGCTCAGTCAGTTAAATGTCCTGCTCTTGGTTACAGCTCAAGTCATGATCTCGGGGCTGGGAAATCAGGTCTCCGTGCTCGGTGTGGAGCCTGTTTGAGATTCTTTCTCTCCCGCTATCCCTCTCCCTGCAAGTAGAGAAAGAGAGGGAGAGACATAGGTGGGTGGGTGGGTGGGTGGATTTAGTAAAGATGGGTCCTGGTCAGGAAGGGTAAACCCTAAATGGGGGAAAGGGGTGGGGAGTAACTGATGTACAGATGTTCCAGGTGTGGTGCAGGCCCAAGACCAGCTGAGTACCCCTCGCCTCGCCTTGGCCAAATCCTCAAAACCAGCCACTATTTTTACTTGAGAAATGCCACTGGTAGGCAATTATGTGTGTTAATTGAACTGAGATTATGAAGATTTGATATCTTTTAGCAAAATTCTCACCTTACGTTCCTACAGTCTTTTTAAATTCTGAAAATAGTTTCATAAAAAGATACAAAGGAAATCGGGAACCTGGGTGGCTTAGTGGGTTAAGCCTCTGCCTTTGGCTCAGGTCATGATCTCAGGTCCTGGGATCTAGCCCGGAATCGGGCTCTCTGCTCAGCAGGGAGCCAGCTTCGCCCCCTCTCTCTGCCTACTTGTGATCTCTGTCTGTCAAATAAATAAAATCTTAAAAAAGATACAAAGGAAAGTCACAGAAACATTAGGCATCAGTGAATGCTTGGGCTGTTTTTTAAAGGTAAGATTAAGATTGAAGATTAATAATGGGTTCGTATATGGAATAAACCTCGCCCGGCGGGGCCGCCATGTCATCCCGGAGCAGAGCATTTTTGCCGCTTCCAGCCCTGCCTGACCAGGTGACTCCGGCTCCTCCTCTTCTCTCCATTCTCATCTTTAGGGCCTCCGTTTTTAGCCTGACTGCTGTAGCCCACTGTTTACTAAGCTGCTTCATGACCCCGTGTGACCAGAAGTCTGACTCTGTCCTCTCCCCCCACCAGGGCCGAGGGAGGCCGCCGGCACGGCTACATGGGCCACCTGACGAGGATAGCCAACTGCATCGTGCACAGCACTGAGAAGGGCCCCAACAGTGCGTTAGTCCAGCAGCTGCTCAAAGGTGCGTGTGCGTCGTGAAAGTTCGTTGTATTTCTGTTGGATTGGGGTAAGGATTGAAGGGTAAAGTGGAATTATTCATAGTGTTTTTAATAGCAGTCTGTGGAGTTTCTTTATACTTCGCAAATTATCTGAAGGTCTGAATGTTCTTGAGAGTGTGTATGAACAGTGTAGTTCGTTCTTTCTTTCATGCCTGCAGTCCTTTTAGTGCGTATTGGCAGGCTTGGCCGTGCTGCCCTTTAGCAGTTAGGGAGCCTGCTCCGTGCGCTGCTCGGGTGTGCATGGGGTCCCCACGGGCTGGCGGTCGACTCACTTGAGCTGGGATATGAACGCACGGATCCGTATGTCTGCCAGCTCTCTCCCACTGAGGCGAGGGATGGTGGACGCTGAAGGATGGTTTCGGTACCAGCGTTTACATGTCACCAGCCCGAGGTTCCTGGGAAGAAATTGCAGGAGCCTCTCACGCAGGCCCAGGCTGTGAGTCTCTCTAAATCGAGAGCCCTGAGAGCTCCATGGGCTCCAGGACTTGGGGCCGTCCTGTGACTACTCCCAATGTGAAGGCCTTTAACCCCTGTGCTGCCGCACTCGTCCCAACTCCACCTGCTGAAACTGGACGTTGTTTCCCGGTCTAGTGTTCTCTGTGTCTTTAAAGGATGTGCGTGTGTTTGAGAGGCTTTTGCCTGTGGAGCACGAACTGAAAGAGTTGCTCCCAGGGAGGGGGCAGCTGGGGCTTGCCCCGCTGTTATTTGGCTTCTCGAGAGCGGAACAAGCCAGACCATCGCAACTGATGTTCTTTCCGTGGAGAAATGATCCTGTGCGTTGGGTTGTCCCAAAGTTGTTCTGCAGGTGGCGTGGGAGGGACACAGGCACGCATGTGGAAACCACACTTGTCAGAAGACAGCTCTCCCAAGGCCTCCAAGACTATAGCCAGTTTCTTTTTCTCAGAAAAAGTACTTGTGTATCTTTTTTTTTTTCTTGTAACTTCTCTGGAGGGGCGCCTGGTAGCTCAGTTGTTGAAGCATCTGCCTTCGGCTCAGATGGCATCTCCGAGTCTCAGTTGTCAAGCCCCACGTCAGGCTCCCTGCTGGGCAGGGAGTCTGCTTCTCTGTCTTTCTGTCAAATAAATAAAATCTTTAAAAATAAATAAATATAATTTTTGTAGTGGGTAGGGTTTCACTGTTGCATATGTATCTACATGTTGGCCTGTGGGCACAGACATTTAGGAAACAGCCAGACTGGTTCCGTGGAGCATTCGCTGGCCAGATGCCAGTCACAGCATCTGACGAGTGCGCAGGACCTTGCACCGGCAGCATTTCCCTGAACTTGAGTGACCGTGGGAGACACGGCTTTCCCTCCCACCCTAGAGACCTGCTGCTTCCTCAGAAGTTTGTTGGAAACACATTTTCCAGGGTTAGTTTTTATCAAAAGATTTGTAAAAGCTTGTTAAATTTGCAGAGCTGCTTAACGCCCTTGGCATCAAACATGGGCCATTTTGGGGGCAATTCTGGTTCTTGAAATTCCTGGGGCTTAGGCTATAGGGCATTATAAACTCTGTTTGTCCACGGGTGCTCAGATGATGGGACATGTTTGCCTTTGATGGACCGAGTGGGCGGCACTCTCCTGGATGTCCCATTTTTCTTATGTGTCTGTCATTGCTTCTTAAATGTCTCTTTCTTACTGGAGCTCACTGGGGTGACGATGCCTTTTTCTCTTTCTCCTTCTGCAGATCTTCCAGACGCGGTCAGGGAGCGGTGGGAGGCGTTCTGCGCAAGCTCCTTGGGAGAAACTAACAAGAGGAACACGGTAGATCTAGTAGGTTTTACCAGGTCACGTTTCTGTGAGCCCAGTGCTCTCAGCCTTTGCCCGTTTATTCCGAGATACGGAGTCTTTCGTTTGTCTTGGTAATTTGGGGCCAAGAATAAGTTTATGTTTCTTTACCAGGAAGAGAGGTCAGTGTTCTCCATATTGTCGATAACTTGTCTAGTCAACTCCTGGTTTCTTCCTGGGATGATCGGAGGGTACAGAGAGGCCACTGAGTTCTACACTCCTCGCCCCACTCTTTCCCTCAGCGCCCCCTTCCCTTAGCACCTCTGTTCTTGTTGTGTTTCTTGCCGTACGCCACAGCTAAGCCTGGGCGGTTAGAAGCCACAGGATTCCTTTGGATATTTTCTAACGTTACTCAGTGAAGTTTACCCACATTTTAGATTGTTCCCAGGGTGGGGGTGTGGGGTGGGATTTTTAGGTGACTTTGAAACCCCATCTTTAACAGATGAGTACTTTCAGCCAGGGAATAATGGCATTGATAATATTTTTAAAAATTATATTGGACTTTGGAATGTATTTTTGTTTTTTTAAACACACTAAGATTTAAGGTAAGTATTGCTTTTGCCTTTGCTTTTAAAGATAGGGAAAAGCATTTCCTTTCATGAGCACATACCAGCTGATGGCGGTGGTGGCCGTGGTGGCCGTCACTCTCCGTGGAAGTAGGTGTGTCAGGCACTTACTTCTGTGATTGAAAACGCAGCAGCCGCAGTCTGAGTTGCTAATACATGTGGATGCCTGCTGGTTAGGCACTCGGGTTCGGCAGCCTTACCAGTTCAGCGCGGAGTTTGGACGCAGAAAGGCTCTGAGGGCTACAGGGGTCACCAGGACTTCTGTGTCACACCCCCCAGAGGGCCGTTGCCTCCCACTTGGTAGATTAACACATTTGGTTGTCTTCTTCCAGACTCTTCACGGATTGGTTGGGCCGTGGCTTGGTGAGGATGGGGCTAATGATAGACTCGGGGAGTTGGAAGAGTTACAAAGTTAAGAGGTGACTATAAGGGGAGCTGCATGAGGCCATTTAATTAAAATATGTCTGATGGCCCTCTGTGTCTCAGTGCACCATAGCCCTCAGAGCAGCTGGCGTCCACTTGGAACAGCCCTGAGTCGTCAAGGAAGAGTTAAGTAATTTTTGATGAACGTATTATCCACAGTGGATTGCTTTTTTCCCCAATCAAATTGGTTAAAAATCTGGATAATCAGGGTCTTACTGTAAGGTGAACCATTTAATTTAGAAGCCTCATATTGATTCTCTGTTAAGGATTCAGGCAGCGTGGTCTCCTTTAAGGGTTTTGGTCTTATTTCTTATTTGTAAAGGAATATTTAGGAACATTAATTCTGATTTTGTTTGGGAAACTCCTTTAAAAATTGTCCTTCACAGGAAGGATTGGCTTCAGAAGTAGACTTCAAAAATGTACAGTTAAACTCGTTATCAGAAGTTTTCAAAAATTTATCTTCGGTAATTCAAACTCATTTCTCTTGTGAGCAGTTTTGTGTAAGGAGAGACCTCATTGCAATTCAGCTAACACTCAGCTAGTTTGCACGTTGCTGGCAGTGATCTGGCTGTGACTGTGAACGTGATGTGTGCCTGCGTCCCGGAACGGGAGCACGCGGTGCAGAGTTAGCGTGCAGCAGACGCATCTGCCATCTGGACTGCTGGACGTGTGTTGAAGGGAAGGTTGTCCCGGGCCTGCCGGTCCCTAGTGGCAGCTTAGTTCTCTTTTGCTAAAAGCAGTCCGACTTCTCGAGCCCTGTTGACACCGCTCATGTCGCATGTTGAGTTAGCCCCACTCTGTAATTTTATTGTCTGTCGGGACTTCCAGGTTGATGTCTCAAGACTTGTTCAGTTCCTCAGTCCTGGTGCCCGGTACTTAAATACCACTTCCCTTTAGTTTAAAGACCTTCCAGGAGGGAATTTGCTCTGGTTCGTGTTTTCAGGGGTTCACAGGTTCCAGGTTTTTGTGGGTGCTTACGCCTCTTGGGCCACGAGGGAGATTGTCACTGCAGCCTTCAGGCTTTCCGTTGTGGTGCCCAGATTGTTTTCAGGTTATATCCTAGTGGAGGCTGGGTGCCGTGTTCCAGGGAATGTTACCATAAACCCAGCTTGGTAGATGCAGTGGGTCTTGCCGTTGCAAACACGTGCTGTAGGAAGGGTCCTCGTCCACATGACGGAGCAGAAAGTCTAAAAAAAGCGTTTCAGACACATTCGTTCTAAAACTGGCGGTTGAGTAATAGACTGCTTAGTCCCCGCCCCCTCCCCAGACAGATCAGATAGATCCCCGTCTTGCTGCCTTGATTTACGACTTGGTTTTATCATGGCCGTGATCCCACTCTTCCACTGTATTTGTAGGACTCGAGTCGGTCTGTAGTTAGCACCAAACGCTTGGGTTTTGCCTTGTCACATGGGCCTGGCCTGGTCTTCTGTTCTGGCCGCAGCAAGGATGCGTTCGTTAATGCACCAGATGCTTACCTGTGCTGCGGGCTGTGGGCCTGAGGTCTGCTCACCGGGGGAGGAAAAGCTGTGCCAGTCCCAAGCTCTTACCTCTTCTGGGGCAGCATTTTAATGACCCCCTCTCGGGGTCTTTGAAGCCCTTTAGTCTGTTGAGCTCATCACATCAGCGGTAGCTCCTAGATTGTTGCGTTTTTCTGTTGGGGGTTTTATTGTGAATGGAGTTCGGTGTGTCACTTCCACTCAGAGACCTCTCTGTGGGTCCATTGGTAAAAGTTGGTGAAGATTCAGACAGTATGTCTAGGTAACCATAGGAGATGTGTTGGTACTGACTTTGGAAGGCTGAGTTCGCTCCGTTCTCTGTCTTCCTCTCGTGGGAGAGAATGTGTTTTCTTGTAAAGTATGGATGCTTCTTTCTCATCACTGATGAGCTCGTCTAGGGAGGTTGTGGAGAACGATACACGTGTGCAGTTGTGAATTGCCTACCGATCGGGCAGGTTGGGATGGAGTGGCCCAGAGATTGTGTTTCTAGCCAGCTCTGGTCACGTAGGTGCCAGGGGTCCACAGCAGGACCCACCGTAGCCAAGAGGAAGAGTCCGACTTCCACATTTCACTTAGCCGAATGTTCAGTCATGTTTCTGATCTGCTTAGTAAAGCCGATCAACCGAGATGAAGAAAACACTTGCTTTTCCTGCAACAACAGTTAATAAAACTGAAGTTCCATTATGAGAGAAGAGAACATCTCAAAAACTTTTACTCACTGAAGCATCAAGAGTATACTTAGATCACATCTGACTTGGCCAGAGTGTTCCTATGTACTTGTTACTTTTTTGAAAGTTATGACTCTGTTCTCATTCAGTGATGTGTTGGTATTCATTCATTCCGTAAATATTTGAGTGGCTGCTGTGTGCCATGCACTGAAGCGGTTGTAGTACACTTGGTGGATGAAAACCCCTGCCTCAGCGGAGATGGACGGACAGATGGATGGATAGACTCCAGGGGCGGGAGCTGGGGTTCGTTTTGGGTGGAAGTGCAATTTAGGATTAGGTAGTCTGGGAAAACCTCATCGAGAAGTTCACGTTTGTGTAGAAGCTTGAGGGAAGTGAGCAGGGAAGAACTAGTGCAGAAGCTGGGGGGGGGGGGGTGACCGGAGCGGGAGAACAGGATGTGAGCTGCAAGGGGCTCTCCTGCAGGCCAGATCTCCTCCTGGGCCCCTGGGTTGTGACCTTAGTGAGATGAAAAGCCATTAGGTATGGAATTAAGAAAGGACATAATTTGATGGACATTTTAGAAGGTTGTTGTGGCTGCTGGGTTGAAAGTAGACTGTGGTGGGGCAGAGAGACTGGTTGGCTGCCAGTGACAGTGATAATCCAGACCGGAGATGGTGGCCGCTTGCACTGGAGAGAGGTGATGAGAGCTATGAGAAGCGATGGGCTTTTAGGTGCTGTTTTGACAGTGGAGTGACTAGATGCGGGTGGGACAGAAGAAACCAAAAGGCCCAGATTTTAGCTGAGGAAGGAGAGAGAACAGAGGGCATCTGCCGAGATGAAGATGCCTCGGAAGAGGTGTGTTTGGAAGTTGTGGCCGGGGACTCTGGTGGCTGCATTTGTGTGATGGACTAGGTGGGAGGGTGTGGTGGATTCAGTCATCTTTGTGGCCTGTTTTATTAATAACAGTTTCAGACCAGGTGTGGTGTGGGTAGAAGCAGAATCACCGCATCCTTCAGTACAAGAATGCAAAAATGTGCATGCATTGTGGTATTAATAACTATCTAAAACTTTCTTTTTGGAGAAAAAACTATTTTAAATACCTCTCAGAATTGCTTTGAGGATACAAGTTATGGAGACTATGTAAAAAGAGGTCAGAATGTGTGGCACAGAGTAGTTGCTCAACAAAAACTAGTTTCTTTCTCACCTTTCTTTAATGAACGTGCTCATTTTGTAGCAAAAGAGTGAAACGATCAATGAGGAAACATGCATCCTGTTTGAACTTGGACAACAGGACATGCTGGGAGTAGCCAAGGCTTCGTTGTTCCCTCTTGTTCAGTCGACCTAGCTTGCTCTATGAGTTGTTCTGTAATTGTGCACGCTACCATGAAGTTCGCAGTCCTAAAACATACACTGGGTAACCGATTCCTGCACTAACTTGCCCCCTGAGGAGCCCGGAGTTCCTCTGAATCCACTGTAGTAGAAGTGGACTTGACCTGCTCTTGACGGCATCCTCCTGTACGATGCCAGCTGCCATGACCAAGCAGTACTGCTCCTCCTCCCCTCCGCACTCTGGCCAGGCTCTCCGGGAACGTCCCGCCCCCACCCAGTCTGCAGTCCCCACAGCTTTCCCCGCCAACTTGCTAAAGCTACGGCTGAGCCGAGAAGTCTCTCTTCCTTGATCACAGATTCTGCCTCGGACTTCGTTGCCAGGTTCGGAATCAGAGTCGAAGCTCTCTCTGCCTCAGGGCAGAAGGAGAAGGAATTAACTGGAAACAGTGGGTTAATCCTTTGGCATAGCATCTTTACCAAAGATGGTCAAAGGAAAAAGAGGTTGATTTTATTCAGACAGTGATGTATTCAGAATTTCATCAGCCATACCACTACAGGCCTATTTGGATTTGCCGCTGGGTTTCTTGAACCGATGCTGGAACATCGCAGAGCAAACCAGGCCAAAGTTGTGTAGCTGCCGGCTCTTAGGCACAGCTCCAAGGGTTGGCAGGTCCCGGCCACTCACATCTTCCCCCGATGACAGTGCTCTCTGCCAGTTACACTTCTGTGAAAAGTGAAGGGTGAATCACTCAGGAAATAAACAGTGTAAGTTGCCCTCAGACGTGCAGTTGCTGTTTGAGAATTTTACCGACTGTTCCTGTTTGTCATTGGCGATACAGCAGTGGCTCTTACTTGTCCTCTGCCTAGTTGTTTGTATGTCTTCGTTCCTAATCGTTAATACATTCCCCGACACTGGGTGTCATTTCCGAATGAATAAAAAATCACCGCTGTGAATTGGTGAGCAGCTCATGTTTGCATTCGTGTTTAGTTACTGTGCGTTGGTTGTCATCTTGAGGGCAGGGCTACATTTTAAGGGTTGGAAGATTTGGGGTCTTCTTACGAGCGGGTCACTACTGGTTCAGAGGCACATTTAGTGCTTACGGACCGTGTTTTTCTTAGAGTGGACAGGCATCGTGAGAAGGTAAAGTGAAATGCTGTATTTAACCTGACCTTTGGTGGCTTATTTAACCCCCGGGGACTGCAGTTTTACCAAACTTCAAGCTGGGTGCTTAACAAAGTATGTTTTATCAGAGCCATTCCTTCTGCCTTCCCTTTGTAAACATTAATAATTAGAGAATGGTTAAAATCATTTAAATGGAGTAACTAACCTCTTGCCTGTTTTCTGGTGGTATCAGTAATGAGACAAATTAAAATACAGATGGGCAGCGAAAGGACAGGTAACCTGATCATCTGACGGAGTGAGGTGGGCCTTTGAATTGTTCGGGAGGGTTTTGCAACTTAACTGTTACTTACTTTTGTTCTTGCTGTTGTTACGCACTGAGAGACAAACTAAATGTGATTTTTCCTTTTAAATGCTGATACAAATGTCCAAAACTTTTCTCTATTAAATAGTTTTTTACATTTTTATGCATATAGGTTACAACCTGCCATATTCATTCATCCAGTGATGATGAAATTGACTTTAAAGAAACGGGTTTCTCACAGGACTCTTCTTTGCAGCAAGTGAGTCATGCCTAAAGCTTTGCTTTTTGTTTTTATTGTAAATGCTTGGTCTAGTTGCCGTCTCTGGGCTCCGGAGGCAGATTATGCACTAGGATCTGATTTGGGGTTCCTTACTAATTAGGCAAAAGCGTTTAAAATAGCAGATGTTGGGTGTGTGAAAGGAGGGTTTGCACTGATTTTATTTCCAGGAAATGTACCTGATAACAACAATGCCAAGTCGGGTAAATTCTCAGATTTGAATGAGCTGAGCGGCTCTGCGAGTGTCTCAGACACGCTCCTGTTGCAGACCCGTGCGGGGTCGTGTTGTCGGCCCAGGGGTGCTGTAGTAGAGGCCAGTGGGTGAGAGTAATGGGAGGAACGCTCTTAACGTCAGTAAAAGTAACTGTCAAAGAAATCTCTAAAACTAAGTGGCTTACGTGTTTCTAGTATCTTTGAGGACTTTTTAAGGACTCCCCAAGTAAGTTTTCCTTGAAGTGGTTCATGGCCACCCCACCCTCCTGCCCACATTCATCTCCATTTGTCAGACATTGACACTCTTTGTGGAGGAGAAAACCAGATACAGAAACACATGCACTGATTGATCCATCACTCACGGGTGGTTCTTGGGGAGGCGACCAGTGATCTCGCTGTCCTGACTGCGGCTCGGCTTCGTAGAAGCCCCTCGTTCAGGTCACCAGCTCGTCATGTGGAGAAATCGTCCTCAGTCAGGACCAGGCCTCGGCATGTCACTTGCTCGGGTGTGGCAGTGTCACTGATGGAGTCCCCTGCCCACCAGGCACCGAGCATTTGCTTGGCCTCTTTTTTTCTCAGTCTCTAAGGCCCGTCTCTAACCCGGGCCGGGGTGAAGCGGCGGCCGCTCTGCCGACCCTGTCGTGTGGCATCCAGCTACGCTGTCGCATCTGGTAAAGCTGGTGCTAAGCGGCTGCTTGGTTTTCCCACTCACGTACTCAGGCTGGGTCTGAAGTGGTGTCCCAGTGCGCCGCTGGCTTCTCCCGTGATGCTTGACGCTGCTGCCCGTCGGAAGCCAGCGGCTCAGGGCAGGGGCCAGTGAGCCCGGAGAGGGAGCCATGGAGCACAGCAGCCCCTCGCTGCCGCCCTCTTGCCTTGGCTTGCCGTCAGCCAGCCCTGGCCACCCAGGTGCCCACCTGCCTCATTGTGGGTCGTCGTGCCACCGGCACCTCTTTCTTGACCCCAGAGTTCTCAGGTTTTAGCCTGGGAAGCCCTTGGACCCTAACCTTTCTCCCCCACTGAAGCCCCTGGCCCGGCCTGGCAGGAGCTCCAGCGCTGGCGCTGCCCCGCCTCTGGGCTGAAGCTCGGGGGTCTGAGCTGGCAGTTATCGAGGTGATCCTTGATAACTGAACCTGAGGACACAGCTTTAAGAAAAGAATGCCCTGACACCCATTTGTAAATAAGCCAAAACCTTGGAACCCTGGGCGGCTGATTTCATCGAGGAACGGTTGCTTTTAGTTACCTGGAGAGTGGGTTCCCTTCTCATGAAATCTGATTCCATGGCTGTTGTGGAGAGACACTTTTCTGGCGTTTTGGGGGGTTGACTGACTGCTGAGATGCACTTGTGGCTGTCCCCGTCCCAGAAGTGCCCTCAAGCAGCCTGCCATCCCGTGGCGGTCATCACTTCGTGGGACCCTCCAAAGTAGTAAAAGTCAGTCCTTTCTGCTGGACGGGCCTCTAGTAAAGCTAGAGTAAATCCGTCATGGATCATTCTGCAAATAAGAAATGTGTTTCCAAACCACTTCTATTTTTAATTTGAGAAGACAAGTTTTAAGTTAACTTAAGAATTTTATTCTGGTCTCCATTATAATTAGAATATTAGTTTATATATATCCATTACAGTTTCTCATTCACATTTGAAATTAGGTCTCATGTGGGTAAAAGCCTGAGTGTGGAGACTTAGGGCAGGTCATTTAACAAGGACACCTGACCGTGTCCCCTGTGGGGCTCTACTTGGCTCTGGGAATGCCTCACGGCTCTTGTGGCCCCCTGCCCCAACCCATTTGGTTTTGTCTTCTGTCCCCTCTGGTTTCCTCACCTCGAGTGTTTGACCCTTCCTTCCGATTCGGGTTGAAAGGGTTGTGGAGGGTGAGGAGGTCTTCCTCTTCCTGGGTCTGGAGAGTTAGGGCTGACTGCTGCAGATGGGCTCTAGAGGCCTGATTCCCCCCCACCTCCCCCCTCCTTGCTCCCCCTCCCCCTTCCCCCCTCCCAGTCCAAGCAGGCTTGTTCACAGGCGGTCACAGAGATGGGGCACACCAGGACTCTCTGTTGCTTGAGTGGAACCTCCAAAAAGACTTGCTTAATAAAGCGGTAGGCTCACTTGTCAGGGACTTGAACAGCCCCTGGCTTTGACCAGGGCAATAGTTCTAGGAAGTGTGGGTTTTAGGGTTTTTTTCTTAATAATTAAGTTTTTAATAATTACACGGCCATATAAGTACTTTCCAGACTTAAATTTCTCCATGTCCACAGTAGTTTTTCTATAACTTTAAATACAATATAGTAACAGTCTTCATGAATGTGGCTCTTGGAAGGTCTGATTGCTTTTTTAATAAGAACTGTATTTCGAAACCTCAAGTTCTTTGCTAGCTTGTATCTTCCTAGAAGCCATAATAGACTTATGAGGACTACAGTTTGTTGGTTTTCCTTTGCCTGTGTTACTGCATGGAAGTTACTTGGGCCTGCCGGTGGCTATACATCTCCCTGGGTAGATGACTGAGTAGATGGGGAGACAGCCAGTGTATGTATGTGTGTACATATGTATGGGTACTCACGTATACATTTATAATGGATTTAGTATTTGCGTGCTCTTTATGGAGCATTTAAAGAAACACTTTCGGGAACATTTCTGTCCTCTTGTACCCAAGATTCATAACACAAACACCAGTGTCGCAGAAAAGTTACAAGGGAAAAAAGAATCAGACAGAACCCCTGGGGAGGGACCTGTCCCCTTGTGTCACCGTTTCTTACCTGTAAATAAACTCAGAGCCCGGCTTACGCTACTTGCTCAGAAGAAAGATTTCCTGGTTCTTGACCATATATATCTTCGAAGGCAGCACACATCCCGCTCTACCTTATAAAAGATAAAGATGCAATTCAGGGGTATTGGCTTCTTTCTTTCTTTTTATTTTATTTTATTTTATTGAATTGGCTTCTTTCTTGTTGGTTTTTATGAATATGAGTGCTACATGTCCGATTTTTCATTCATATGTCCAAGACTCAGCCCTGCCTGACAGAACTTGTCCCTGCCCTTCTCCATTCAGCCATACTCCCATGGCTTAGCCTTGGTGCGCATGTGCCTTACCGAGTGCTCTCCTGTGAGGGTGGCCCCCCGGCCCCCGTGTGCAGACAGTTGTCACCTCTGTGGGCAGGAAAGGGGATGGCATGGAAGTGTGCGAGTGGGCAGATAGGGCGGTGGGGCTCTTGCGTTAGAAAACAGTGAGGTTTTAGGTTCTTGGTAAACTAGATGCTGCTTTTTTCAGACCTAAGGAGGAGATGCCTTCCAAAGCCAAATATAAGGTTTATTTTTTAATCATCTTCAGCTTGGATTATCCATGCCATAATTCCCTGCCACCAGAGTGAGTCATCAGGAATGAACGTAGAGGCGTTTTTACAGCAGACGTCTGCAGGTGGGATCTGTGGGCTCTGCGCCAAAGGAGAAGCAGGGAGGCTTCGGTTTCACTCAGTCGTAGCTGCCTCCGTCCCAGCGAGTGGCCTCGGGTGTGATGTCTTTAGTTCAGCCGCAGCTACTGCTCGTACCCCTTGTGTGGGGCTCGCCTGCAGGAAAGAGCTTTCCCGTCCGTCCAGAGCGTTCTCCACAAGACAGCTCGCACACTGGTATTGATTTGCCTCTGTTCTTAGTGCTTGGGGTCGAGTGAGGAGTGGCACCTGCGTACCGTCACTGTCCTTCGCCCCTGACTGTACGACACTGTGCACAACACACTCGGAGGTTCTCTTGCTCTGCTGGGCCTGCTTGTTGGAGATCAGAAGCTCAACGTTTTTGCGAAGTCCGTTCTGACATTCCCCCATTTCTCACCCAAGAAAACCCAAGTGCGCCTGGCGCTCTCTAGAAATGGTGTAGGAGACAGAACGGGTTCCTCTATGGATCTTAACAGTTGTAGGCTTTTCAGAGTGATGTCGGATCAGTGTTAAAACTTTGTCCTCTCTCTCTAAGGTAGGTAGGCTAGAAGCTGCATTGCTACTGTCCGAGCCTCTGAGATGGAAGTCTTCTTTTAAGAAATGAAGTGTCTCTGAACGTTGTGTTGTAGGGCGGTGATTGTGATTATTAGCTGTTCGATCACTGGCGCGATGTTCCTCTGGCGGATCAGGGGTGGGAGATGTGGAGGGAGGTCGGGCGGTCACCACTTACTGCATCTTAGCTTAAGGTTGGTTGTGTCCAGAGGTGATGACGCGTCTTACAATTTCAGACTGCCACATGTCACTGGATCACCTCTTCCAACAAGACTTAACCCAGACCTCGCTCTGAAGATGATTCACAGTAGAGGACAGAGTGGTCACTTAACATTGCTTACAGTGACATGGGCATTAGAATGACTTGTGGGCCAAATTCCAAACATTGCCTTTTTTGGGAGAATTGTGTCTGAAATCATTTGATTTTTTTTCCTTAGAAAAACACACCAACTTTTTAAGCCCTAAGGCTGTAATAAGTAAGATGGTTTCTGAAACACAAATGGGCAAATACTATGTAGAATGTCATTAGAATCATTATATCACTGTCACTGGTCCTGGGGTTGCCAGGCCTTTTCTGATTATCAGATGCAACAAATGACGTCCAATTTTATTGACCAGTTTGGCTTCAACGATGAGAAGTTTGCAGATCAAGATGACATTGGCAAGTGAGTATATGTTCCTGTTTCCCTGTCTCATGCACTCCTCGTTGTCATTCTCCCGGGCCCTGGGGACTCTTCCACATCCGTGTGTTGGAGGAGCCTGTCCTCCCGAGCTGTCCCTGTCGTTTGGCCTGGCAGGCCAGGAAGCACCCAGAGGACAAGCAGGGATGAGAGTGTCCCTCCCGCCGAGAGGGGCTGCCGCTGGGCTGGCCTCTCTCACAGAAGCTTGTTCGTAGTCAGACTGAGCTTCTCTTGGGAACTGGAGCTGTTCATCCCCTTTCCGCTGTCACGCTGGGAGCGAGTCCCTGCTGTAGTCGGCGGGTGGGAGCGGGCACGGTCCCTTCACGTCAGCAGCTGGCATCCTGTTGTGGCAGGAGCAGCTCCCCGTGTGTGCTTGCCCTGGTTGACTCACCGTAAGGGGCGCTTGGGTGTTGGGAAGGCAGGCAGACGCTCGTTCTGGGGCGGGGCAGGAGGAGCAGGGAGACGGGACTGAGCGCTGCCGTACCCAGTCAGTGAGTAAGAAATGTGTGGGAGACCCACGCAAATGAAAACAAGTGGCCGAGCAGCTGGCCTCAGGAGAGGAGAGGTGTTTATAAATGAAGTATTTACACGAGAGGGTATTCTAGCTCACTGAGAACAGAGCTGACTGTCAGACGGCTTCCCTCCCGGGGCACTGCCTGGTGGCGCACGTCTGCTCCCGGCGTCTGCGTGGCTCCTGGCTCACAGTTGGGTCCTCGTGGGTTGATGCCGGCCGGCGGTGCTGTCTGCTGTCACCAGCGACAGTTTCTAGCATGTGAGAAGCCCTGATGATACCGTGCGACATGCTGTGTGAGTGCCGTGGATAGAGACCTCACTGGGTTAAAGGCTGCCAGCTGCCCTAAGAATCCGCTCATTTCCATCCAAAAAGAGCAAGAACTGTCCACGTACTGTTTGTGTCTGTACCCAGCGGCGCTCACCCCAGAGCCCGCAGGCTCCCCTGTCTCCACTCTCAGTAAATGTCACTAGTTAAGAATCCATCTCTTTAAAATTTTTATATTGGGTGCTTGGAATAATGATTGATTAGAACAGATCTTGTGAGAATTCTCCTTACTCAGAAAGTTACATTTCATGAGCTAGGAGTTTTTTCCCTCCTTTCTCCCTGATTATGCCATCTTACAGGATTGGGGGCATGTCTGTTCTGTGTATGAATTTGGGCATCCCTGGAGAAAGCTCTGACTGACAGCTCTTGGGTACTTTTCCATGTTTTGGCTTGTTTCTTCTTTACAAATAGCCTATTTCATGGCCAAGTAAGTAAGGCCCAGAGAGCCATGGTCATTGCCATGGATGTTGAAAATCTTTTATGGGTGGGCTTTAGGGGTGTGTTTGTTCTCTTACAAGGCCTCCCTGCCTGCTGCCTTTCCACCCGGTATGAGTTCCTTAATACCAAGGGAAAAGGCATCATTTAATGCAAGCAGGGTTTGGTTTTTGTTTTGCCTGTGGTGGTTTTAATGATAGTGCGAACATTTTAAATTTGAAAAGTTTCGTGAATAGTTGCTGTCAGTTTACAAGTAATTATTCGTGTACTTCTGTTTTGTTTACAGTGTTTCTTTCGATCGGGTATCAGACATCAACTTTACTCTGAATACAAATGAAAGTGTAAGTATTAATGTTTCATCTCACGAGCACCAAGGTGCCTAAGGGGTGGCCCGGGGGGAGCTGGTATCCGGCAGGGTGTGCACGGATGCCGCACGCGCCGGGCCCCTCTCCGCTCCAGGGAGGCTGGTGTTACCTCACCCACTCACACGGCCTGTCTGCTTCCTGAGCAGCCGTGGTTTAAGATGTGGCAGGGCTGAGAACACTGGGGTCCCTTGTGATTGCGGTGTAGACGTGTAGCTTCTAAAGATCGCTGTTTGGGTCTAGCCAGCCGCCTTTTCCTTCAGCTGTATGTGAGCCAGAGAGAAACTTGGGCTGGATCAGTCCCCGCTTGGCGTGCCCAGGCAGGGCTCGGATAGCAGGTCAGCAGGTGGCGTGGGATTAGTGTCATTTGAGTGGGCACAGTCTCGATGTTTGTGCCGGTTAGCGTGAGAGACCCCGGTTTATCGGCCGAGGTGCGAAGGCGGGAGCTCCTGCTCCGACGCGTGGCGCTCCCCACTACTGAGCCGGACTGGTGAAAGCGGAGGAAGCCGGGGTTGCTCTCCTGTGAGGGCTGGTGCGGGACCGCGTCTCCGGTGGTGGGGCAGGGGAGCTCTCGGAAGCCGCCCGGTGCTTCGCGGGATGAGAGGGAGTCCGTGAGGACAGTGTAGGCTCCTATGGGCCTCTTGAATCCAGTCTTTCGGGGGAACTTCTTAAAGTTTTGAATCCATTCTTTTTGGGAGAACTGTCTGTTGTTCCACAGAAGCTGACGTTAGATGCTTTTACATTTTTATTTGGTGTATATGGTAGGCGCTGTCTTTGAAAGGAAATGAAGGGGACACTTGGGGGACTTGGGCAGTCAAGCATCTGACTTGATGATTTCAGCTCAGGTCGTGATCTCAGGGTTGTGAGATGCAGCCCTGCACTGGGCCCTGCTCAGTGGCGAGCTGGCTGGAGATTCTCTCCCTCTCCCCCTTCCCTGCTCGTGCGTGAGCACGCGCACGCTCTTTCTCTCTTTCAAATAAATCTTCAAAAAGAATGAAAAATGCGATTTCTGTTGGTAACTTCTGGAGAA
Source organism: Meles meles (assembly GCF_922984935.1). Taxonomy (NCBI): domain Eukaryota; kingdom Metazoa; phylum Chordata; class Mammalia; order Carnivora; family Mustelidae; genus Meles; species Meles meles. Next base: position 4,380,388 of record NC_060073.1, on the reverse strand, counting down.
AATAACTTGATTTTGAAGTTTGTTTTGTCCTTTTTCTCTCGTTTTTATTTAGGGAAATATTGCCTTGTTTGAAGCGTGTTGTAAGGAGAGAATACAGCAGTTCGATGATGGTGGCTCTGATGAGGAGGACATCTGGGAGGAAAAGCACATCGCCTTTGCGCCAGAATCCCAAAGACGGTCCAGGTGGGTCTGTTGCCGGTAGCAGTAACAGCCAGTGCACGCGGTAGGTGGCGGCGAGGAGACCTGACACCGTCCTGTGCGAGTGTGCCTGCGTGATCTAGGGACCGCTGCTTTTGTCGTGATCAAGCATGGCCTTGTGGGGGCACCTGGGCGGCTCAGTCCGTGGTGCGCTCTTGATCTCAGCTCAGGTCTTGATCCCACACTCGTGAGTTCGAGCCCCACATTGGGCTCTGCACTGGGCGTGGAGCCGACTTGAAAAGAAAGAGAAAGAAATGCCCTTGTGAGCTGATGGGAGGTGGTACCCGTGCTCCTGTCTGCAGTGTGGCAGTGGATGAGTCAGGTGGCGAACTTGAGGATCCTGAGGTGCTAAGACACAGTCCTAAAGCGCCATGACACGGCCTCTTCCGAGCGGGAGGCGCTGCTGAGGCGCTGCTGAGCCGCGCGCGCACAGCGCTCTGAGTAGAGGGTCCCGTCCCGGGAGCAGTGCAGCGGCTGCGTCATGTGTGGTTTCCTGAAAGACTAAAAGCTTCCCCGGGAGAGAGACAAGTTACTCTAACTTGGGGAGACAGCATCCTCTCCTTGGGGATCCTTCAGGATTAGTCCGGTTGGGTGTTTTTCCTCCTCTCATTTGTTGAAGTGACTCCGGCCGGCGCACCTGAGACACCTGCCGCGGCACACGGGGAGTGCTCGTTCTCTGAGTGTCCGTCACCACGTTCTTCGTGCTCGGGCGAACAGCGGCTGCCCCCTCGCTTGCATGTCATTTGTTCTTGACGAGTAGTGCTTCCGCACGGCATACCAGTCGGAGAGCACAGAGCGTAAGGGGAAAAGTCAACCCGCCTCCCAGCCCCTGTCCCCTGGCGGTTTATTCTTGCTGAACAGAGCACGCCGCCGCCGCCTGCCTGTTCTCCGTGTGACCAGCGCTCACGTCGTGTCTCAGGAAGGCTGCCGCTGTGGGTTATAGGAGCCCCGGCTGGTTCACACGGGAGAAATACTTGTCTCGTGACCCACAGCTGTTGGAGGTCATTAACGCTAGCTGCTCTCCTCACGCCCACTGCCATCTTCTGCGTGTTGGCTCAAGGCAGCTGCAGCTCCGGACCAGGAAGCAAGAGACAACCCTTCACGGTGAACTTTTTTTTTTTTTTTAAAGACAGAGCCCTCGTCAAACTTGTCTGTCCCCATTTGCTGTGAAATATCGGTCTTCATGTGAGTGAATTCACTAAATGGCCATTGCCCACTGCCATCCAGGCTCTGGGGGCGGACCGCCCGCACGCGTTGTTCTAGCGGTGCGGCGCTGTTGCAGAGTGTGGAGAGGTGAGGTGAAGACAGTATCTGGAGGACGTGCGGAAGGAACACAGGATGATGAGAAAAGGCAACTTTTTATTATTTTTTAACAGCTCTGTTGAGGGATAATTGAGTATAATGAATTTCATTTATTTAAATTACATAGTGCAGTAAGTTTGGACCTATGAATATACCCACGAATACATCCATGAAACCATCCTCTCAGTCAAGATCATGGACTTGCCCATCACACGCAGAGGTTTCCTCCTGCCCTTTTATATTGCCTTTCCCCCGTCTGCTTTTTGTTCCTTTAGAATGATTAGTGTTTTCTAAAGTCGTATATAAATCAGATTGCACGTTATCTACGTAATGTTGCCTCTTCCACTCAACATTGAGAGTCATTTGTGTTGGGTGATGTATCATTCTTTTTTATGGTTGAGTGGTGGTCTGTTGAGTGAGTGTACTACCCACCGAATGGGTGACTTTGTTTATTCCTTTGCCTGCCGATGGACATTTGGGTTTCTAGTTTTGGGGTATGATTCACTTGAGAATAGACTGTGGTAAGTTATGGACGTATGTTGTGCGCCCTAAAGGAACCAACCACTCAGCAACAAAACAAGAAATTATAGTGAATAAGCCAGCAGAGGAAATAAAATTATAAAAAGTATCTAAAAGAGGGCAAAAAAATAAAAGGCAGCTGGGACACGACCAGCAGGATGATAGCATTAAACCTAGGCAGCCCCATCAGGAATCATTGAATACTGTTAAGTAAGTGATCCCCAAGCCCCAGTTGAAGTGAAGAGATTGTCAGATTGGATAAAAAATCAGGTCTAACATAGCTGCCTACAAGAACCGAAACATAAGGACACAAATTGGTTAGAAGAAAAGGTAAAACATCTGTATACTTAATAATAAGGCGGATTTCAGAGGAAAGGGGTGAAGGAAGGGTCATAACAGGGTCAGGTCTTTAGGAAGACGTAACACTTCAAAATTTCTACGTACCTAACAACAGAGCTTCAAAATAAATTCACGGACCAGAAGCTGATGAAACTGCAGAAGGAGCAGACAAATCACAGTTCTGGGCCCATGATCGCACGCCGCTTCTCCGGTGATGGACAGTGGGCAGGAATCAGCAGAGACACAGAACATGTAACACTGTCAGCTGTCGTGGTGCTGTTGGACGTTTGCAAAACACCGCACCCAACAGCAGCAGGACAGGCCCTGTTTCCAAACGTACACGAGCTGCTCATGCCAGGAGAGATCGTGTTTGGGCCATAAAGCCAATCTCAGTAAACTCCAAAAGTTCAAGTCCATCATGTTCTCTGACCCCGATGGAATTAAATTAGAAATCAGTAACAGACCTCTAGAAAACCTCCCAAGTATGTGGAAACTAAATAGCACGTGAGTTACAAAAGAAATCAGAGGGGGTATTCAGAAGATCATTTTTTTTACTGCTAATATGAAAAAAGTAGAAACCTCTCCAACCAATGACCTTAGCTTCCACCTCGAGAAACCAGAATGTAGGGCAAACGGAAAAGCAGTGGAGGAAATGGTTGCAGTCAGAAGCTGTTCTTTGAGAAGATTGAGGAAGTTGGTGCACCCCTGGGCAGCAGAGTGGTCAGGAGAAGAAGGAATGGCTCGTACCAGGAATGAGCCAGGCAACATCACTGCTGGTACTAACAGAGTAAAAAGGGAATATTGTAAACAGCTCTGTGCCAGTAACGCTGGATCTTTGAAAGGCACACAGGCTGCCAAAGCTCAGGTACCAAAAAAAAAAAAAAAAAAAAAAAAAAAAAAAAAAAAGCTAATCCAGATAGTCTGTGTCTGCTAAATAAGTTGAATTTTTAGCTTAAAACGCCCCACATACACACGAAAACTTCAAGCTCAGATGGCTTCTCGGGTGAATTCTACCAAACATTTCAGGAATTAGACCAGTTTTATAAAAGCTTCTGGAAAATGGAAAAGGAGGGACTAGTGCACATGTTATTCTCCAAGGCCACATCAGGGTGACCTGATAACCAATGCTGACATGACAAGAAAAGTGACTCAGTTATTCTCATAATATGGACGCAGAAACTCTCATAATGTGGTTTTAGCAAATAAATGCAAAATACTACATCACGACAGAAATACTGAGTTGGTTTGACATTTGGGAAAATGAAGCAGTAAGCATGTGGCTGAATCCAACATCTAACCCTGTTAAGAGTTCTTAGCAAACTGGAGACGGAAGAGAATTTCTTGAACCTGATTAAAGCTTCTGCATAAACCTACAGCCGGCAGCGCGGTAAAAACAGGATGACCCCCCCGTGGTCAGAAGCGAGACAGATGTGTGCTCTCACCACAGCTTTTCAGGATTGTTGCTAGGGCTTCTCACCAGTGCTGTAAGTCAGGAATAAGAGAAGCCATCTAGATTGGAAAGGAAAGGGTAAAAATGATCTTTATTCACAGATAGCAGTTATTGTCAGTGTAGAAAACTTGTTGAAATCCACGAAAAGATGATTAGAACAATTAAGTAGGTTTGACATGATTGCATGGGACTAGGTCTGTATACTTGTAGTTCTCCACAGTTCCAGCAAACAGTTGGGGTTGAAGTTACCAAGTTACCCTGTTCATAGTAGCATCAAGATATCAAACATGTAAGGATAGGTCTGGCAAGATGTGTAAGACTTGGCTGCTGAAAATTACAAGGCAGCTGAGAAAAATCAAGAATTGATAAATGTTTATGGTTTGGAACTCAATATTGTTAACGGGCCGGTTCTCCCCAGATTGATCTGGAATTGGTGCAATCGCAAGTAAAATGATAATAGGTTTTTTTAGTAACTGTCGACAAGCTGGCACTTGAGATGAAAATGCAGAGGAGTTAGAAGAGCCAGAACAGCTTTCACGAAGAACGGAATCAGAAGACAGCAGTCCCTGATTTCAAAGTACAGTAATTGAGACCGTGTGATGAGTAAGACACAGTAGTTCCGGGCACGGAAAAGAGTATAAACAAGTAGGTGTAGAGCGAGCTGACTTGTGACGGAGGGCAAAGGCAGTTCTGTGGAGACAGGATAGGCTTTTGAACAGACATTCCCAGAACAGGTGAACATCTGTATGAAAATAAGTGAGCTCAGTCCCTACTTCTTACCATATATACACATGGATTCCAAATGGATCTTAAAGTGTCAGACGATAAAACTTCACTAGAAAATCCCTGTGACCTTGGGTTAGGGAGAGATTTCTGAGCTGGGACGCCGGAAGCGCTGTGTATGACAGGAACTTTTCATAAGCTCAGCTTTGTCAAAATGAAGCACTTCTGTTCGGCTAGTGACGCTAGTAAGAAGGGAGGGACAGTGCACAGACTCGGGGAGGACATTTGCAGATCACGTGCCTGACACAGGGCTCCTCTGGAAGGTGCACGAAGGCCCCTCAGGGCTCTGAAAGAATTAAACCAGGAACCTGTTTTTTGACCGGTGCTAGAGATGAGCGCCTTCAGGAGAGGCGTGTGGGTGTCGGTCAGAGCTGAGAAGCAGCTCAGCGTCTTGGCCATGAGGGAAATGCCACTGAGCACCACAGTGCGACACCTCCAGACCCTGTTAGAAGGCCTAGGAGGTTTGTGGACGCGTCCCACGTGTTTGTGCAAAGCCAGGGGCTGGTGGCGACAGCCGAGGGCAGAGTTAGGCGGCACAAAAGGCGGGAATGAGCCACTTGACCTGCATCCGGGTTTCTCTTATTGGATGACCAGCGAGTGTCATGGATTCAGCTGGTGGCGGATAGGCAGCTTTAACTGTTTTGCTCTCCCCCCCACCCCCCGCAGCTCGGGGAGCACAGACAGTGAAGAAAGTACGGACTCTGAAGAAGAAGACGGAGCGAAACAAGACTTGTTTGAACCCAGCAGTACCAGTGCGGAGGATAAAATGGAGGTAGACTTGAATGAACGTAAGTCATCTTCTCTTCATCTGTATCAGTCGCCGTGTTAGGAATGTGTTTTTAAACGAGGCGCAGGATGGGAGTTAGGTTGAAACACGGTCTTCTGAGACCCCTTGGAGGTGTAAGTGTCAGGACGGGGCCTGAAGGAAGGAGCAAGTTGTCCCTCTGAGGATGGGGTGTCTCTGGCAGTGTGGACACCCCCCAGTGTGGGTCTGGCTAGACGCACAGCACACGGGGCTGGGGGGGAAGGGCCTGGGTGCCTGGCAGCAGGGGAGAGACCAGAGATACGGAAGACAAGGAAGGGCTGTGCTTGTGGAATCAGGAATGCACTGAACCAGAGGAAACCGCTTCCAGCTGAAACCATGTGAAGCAGGTTCTTCAGAGTGGGTTATGGAGCCCCTAACCCTGAAACGTATCTGGCCTCGGTGCTTACTTGCGTCCTGCTACTCCCTAAGAACTTACGTTTGCTGGCCTTTAACAAATACCTGTTAACTCCCTGAAAGCTCAAATACGTTTTTCTGTGGGTTGATACTGGGGCTTTCCTCAGGGCTGACGGTGCTTCCTGCTCCCCAGGAAGGCCTTCACGGACTCCGTCCTGGAGGCTGAAAGCCAGCTCTGGGCACCGGGTGGGCCTCATCACCCCGGAGCTGGCCAGGGACCGCAGCAGGAACTCCGCCAGCCCCCAGGACAGACGGGAAAATGAGAGCCGTGGGGGAAAGGGGTTCGGCCTCTCTTCTCTCATTGCTTCCCCAGCCCACTGTCTTCAGGAGGAAGAAATGGGCTCTTCTCGCTGTAATTCAGTTCAAGTCTACACGCCTTTGTCACGCTCGGGCTGTGTACTGGGTGTGGCGCACAGACCCTGCGTCCAGGGGTCTAGAGTCTCCTAAGGAAACGGAGAGATCGCGGTAGCCTCTGGGGCGCTCCTCTGGGAAGCTCATCTCTGTGTAGCCCAGCATGGGGTGCGGTGACAGCCCGTGAGCAGACACCTGAGTTCACCTGCAGGGACACATCTCTGAGGAGGTGACACGTCAACAGACCCACGGGTTAGATCCAGCCTCAGCCGGCGGCCAGGGCGGTGAGGCTTCAAGGCTAGAAGTGAGCAGCCACATGAAGGGAGAGATAGAGACGTGGGCGGAAAGGGTCCCAAGCCCAGGATCTCTTGTGCCCACGGAGCTTGGGATGTCCCCGCTGTTCACCAGCCCAGAAGCTCTGGACCGCTGAGGTTAGAGTTGCTTACGGAGTCTTCGTTGGTAGGCACGTTTGGTTAAGTTGGGGCCATCTGTGATTCCCTTCACTTCCTGCCTCTTCCTCCTAGGAGGGTGGGCTGTGCGGTTGGGCTGAACGTTCCAGCCCTCTGACCACAGGCTGCTTCCCCTGGCCACCAGCCCTGTCCTGAACCCCATCCTGAGGCCACCAGTCGTCTCTTCGGCGCACTACTCGTACCGCGGAGGCTCTGGGGGTTTGGGCGTGGTGGTGGTTGGACCCCGAATGTGTTATTTCTTCTCACGTCACCGGGAGCCTTCCTGTTGTGCTGACTGCCCTGGGCTGCAGGGAGGCCACTAAGTATGAAATGGGGCTGTGTCTGGATTGGGAAGCGTTTACAGTGTCTAGTTGATTGCAGTTGGATATCCAACATTCTGCTTTTTCTTTTTAACTTTTTATTTTGGAGCAACTTTGGATTTACAGAAGAGTTGCAGACGTTGATTGTCTAGGGAGCGGCTGTGCACCCTGCCTTCACCCTCTTCCTCCCCGTGTTAGTAGAGTCTTGGTACATTTGTCATTGTGGGAAATCAGCGCGTTCCTTTCTATGTAGCTTTGCGTCCTCGTGTGATTTATCTACCGGGGAGAAAAAATCTTAGAAATGGAAATGAAGGGATTAAAGGAAATGTACCATTTTATAAGATGATAGATGTTATGTTATCACGTTATCCTCCCAAGTGATTGTGCTGTTTGTTTCTGCCAGTGGTGTGTTAGGGTGCCCTGTCCCCCCCCCCCCCCCCCCGGTCATCTCGAGTCTACTTCTGGAAAATGTCTTGGAGTCCCCTGAACTTCTGAAGTATTCTCAAAAGGAGGTTTCTCCCCTTGTTTTAGCGCCCAACTGGTCAGCCAACTTTGATGTCCCCATGGAGACGACCCATGGTGCTCCCTTAGACTCTGTGGGGTCTGATGTCTGGAGCACGGAGGAGCCCATGCCAGCTAAGGAGACGGGCTGGGCGGCTTTCTCAGAGTTCACGGCTTCCCTGAGGTGAGTGCACGCTGGCCAGCTCCCTCCCTTTCCCCAGGAGAACCGGGGCTGGGGTGGCGCCTTGATTTACTCCCGCTAAGGTGGCGCCGTACACAGGGTCCCAGGTCGGCACGGGGGAGCTCGCAGCCCAGCTACGAATTACAAGGAAAGCGGTCTCTGTCCTCCTTCCTTTCATCCAGGATGAGCTGGGGCGCGCAGGAGGCTGGGCACAAGTAGCCCGGGGAGGTGTGGCCCCGGGTGGGGAGTGCTGACTCCTGGGGCTTCTCCAGCCCCACCGAGGTGAAACAGGACTGAGGGGGATTAGGAATGAGGTGGAGCCAAGAACTCCCGACAGGCACCTCTCTGCGGAGCGCTGAAAATGCAGAGTGTTCCATGAATTTGACAGATAACGTGGACTTGTATTTCACTGGGAGCTAGTCTGGCGCCGGAAGGTAAGGGGCCAGACGGGGATATCCGGCTGTCGGTGTGTGGTTTGTAGTATTCTTGGTAACAGCAACCTGGCATTTCATAATTTTCCTGAATAACATTGCCACCATTTGAGTATTAACCGTGGGTTTTAGGTGTTCCTAGGTTCAGTTTGATTTGCTAAACATTGTTTCGTTTGTCTCCACCACCCCATTTGAAAGAGTTTGTTGCTTTCCCTGCTCTGACGAAGCAGTGCTTTTAACTCCTCACCGGTCACGGGCCAGCCAGGGCACAGACGTGAGGGGCCCGTGGTTGCCGTCTCCAGCAAACCCGAGAGCAGAAGTGAGATTTGTGGGAAATGTCTCCCAACGATTGCAGATGATCTCACGGACTTGGCTCTGGCACCGGACGGTCGAGTTTCCACCTCTCGCTCTCTTCTGTCTTTTGTAACTAGGGGATGCGAGCCCTTGGTTCCTGGGAAGGAACCCAGGTTGAAGCAGCCCGCTTCCCTTTACCTGTGCACGGGCCATGTTTCCTCGTTAAGTATCATCAGGCCCTTAGGCAGTTTGGCTCCACATCAGTAGGGATTTTCCTGAAATCGCCGCTGCGAATACACTTGTCGACTCCTGCTGTCCCGGTCCCGGGAACCTGGTCGCGGAGGAGGATGAGAGACTGGTGCCTTTGGAACCTTCCTGCAGACCTCTGTGAAATCCCCGTGCTCCTGCCCTACTGATTTCGCAAGAGATTGACCCGTGCTCACGTGCACCTCGATCTGTCTGTGTCTCTCTCACCGACTGCCCGTGTCGCACCAGCGGGACCAGAGCTGCTTCTCAAATGGTTTTTGTGAATCACGGTAACTGAGGGCTGTTTGCCGTTGCTAACATCTGAATTTTCTCTTTTTCAAAAGTACAAAAGATTCTTTAAGGAGTAATTCTCCGGTGGAAATGGAAACCAGCACTGAGCCGATGGGCCCTCTGACTCCCAGTGTCGCCACGCTGGCCGCGCAGCCGGAAGGTGGGTGTGGCGGGCAGGGCACCGGCTGACACGGGCTGCTGACTGCTCGCTGAGGTTGCTCGTGCTGGGACTGTCTGTGTAGTTTTCTAGATCTAAAGATTTGTTGTCCACATAACAGTTTACTCAGCCAGTCTCGACTCGCAGGCTCAAGGGCTCAGAGGAGTTAGGGAGTTGAGATGGTAGGCCTGTGTTCGCGGGGCAGCTGATGGAAAGAAATTGTGTATTGATTCCAGAACCAGGCATGGTGATTCTGGAAGGCATAAGGGATCTGTTACCAGTTGTTCAGTCCTGTCAGTGTAGAAAAGTGGGACCAGGCCCAGCAAAGAAGACTGTCTTAGCCTGCATGCCTGGTGTGACTGAAATCAGAATTAGATGTGTGTATTTTGCAGCCCGCCTGGTGCCCAGTTTTCTGTCACTTGGGGTCTGCTTTGCTGGAGCACACGTGTGTGTCTTTTAGGATGTAAGACTGTTTATTTTCTTCTTACCTTTATGAACAGCTGAGATGGTCGAGGGTATCCATGACGAGGGTTGTCACGTTCAGACCGCACACGCTGTTCCTTGCCGAGGCTCTGAGCTCTTTTTAACCTGATGCATGGGGCTTGGGAGGTGGAGGCAGGGGAAAGAGAGGCCGGTGAAGGGGGGTGAGGAGTCAGTATGTGGAGGGGAGAAAGAAGGAAATCCTTACAAGAAGAATGGGGCCGGGGTAAGGGGGCCAAGACAAGAACCAAAGGGCCGGAAAGGTAATAAAACCAGTACCTAACGGTTTATCATTCTTCTAAGCATTTTATGTAGATGAGCCCATTTTCTCTCTCAGTTCTTCAGGTGGGTTTAGTTAGCTTCATTTTATGGATAAGAAAACTTGCTCTAGAGTGGAATAGCCAGTGAGTGGTAGCCTGGGGTCTACAGTCAGGGTGCGTGCCTTCAGAGCCCAGGCTTCTGACCGGTCCAGCATATGGCTCCCTATTACAGAACAAAGAAATAATCCACAAGGACCCATAAGAAAGTAATTAAAAAAAAAGAGGACCCAAGTGGGACCGAACTGAAAGGAAAAGGACGAATGAGAATAGGACCCCGAATGCACTGTAAGCGCAGTACTTGTGGGGTGAAGTGGGGGCTAGAACACATCCGCCTGCCCGCTGCGCCCTGGGCTGGGGCCTGGAACCCCAGAATGGGAAGACCGGCTGGGAGCAGTCGGAGTGTGGGTAGACTCCGAGCTGGGAAGGCTGGAGGGGCCCCCTGGTCCTGTGCGGAAGAAAACCTGTGGCAAGTGGGCATTTTTAAGAAGCCCGTGCCCATTAAGAAGTGGCCGAGGCGGCACCCAGCGAGCCGTCTCTCTCCCCTTCAAGCAGGAGGTGGAACGCCGGGTGGATGGGTCCGCGCGGAAAGGGAGGCACAGTTCTTGTCGGTTCTGGTCCGTGTCACCGTCCGCCCTGTGTCCTGTTGCAGCGCCAGCCAGTGTGGCCATGGAAGCCAGCTCTGACGGCGAGGAGGATGCGGAGAGCACAGACAAGGTAACTGAGACAGTGATGAATGGCGGCATGAAGGAAACTCTCAGCCTCACTGTCGATGCCAAGACAGAAACCGCAGTCTTCAAAAGGTAACCAGGGCCAGATCCTGCTGGCGGCTTCAGGTGTTTGGTGGGGGTGGGGGTGGGGGTGGGGGGAGGGGAGCCTCGAGTATTAACGTCTTTAATTTGATTCCGATGTGGGTTCAGGCATTAGCCTGACATCGTTCAGCGTCTCCGTTCAGCCCCATGGATCTGAATGAAGACAGGGAGAGTTTGGGGTCCCCGAGTGCCTTTCCCCTCTTTCTAGCACTCAGACTGTAGATTAAGTCTAGTGAGTTCAAACTGCAGGAGAATTCAAAACGGACACGTCTGCAGCCGCGTGAAAACTGGCCCATTGAAAGCAGGGTCACTGCCCAGACGTGATGCAGTTAGTAGAGCTCAGCAGCAGAAAGAGAGCCTGAGCAGTCTGCTGGGAAGTTAACCTCACTTCTAAATGCATGGCTCGAAGAAGGACTCCCGCTGGCAACTAGGAACATAGCCCCGAAGGAGCAGCGACAGCACTTTTGGCGGAGTTGGGGCTGCGGCAGGGTCGGCAGAGCCCTGTGGGGCAGGGGAGGTCGCGGCCCAGCCTGCGGGGAGGCCCTGGCGAAACACAGCCAGCACGGGAGCATGGATTCCCCGTGGGGGGGCGCAGAGGCATGAGACTCCAAAGTTAAAAGCTAGCAAACCGAGTCCAGCAGGGTGCCCTGGAGCCGCGCGGAGGACGAGCGCGGTGCAGGTGAGGGTTAGGTGACCCGGGGAAGTGTGCCGAGGCTGAGTCACAGACCTGGCAGGATGAAAATCATGTGGACCTTGGGTAGATGGAATATTTGATTTGGACCCAGGTGACCTGGGGAAACACGTGCTGAGGGTGAGTCACAGACCCGGCAGGAAAAAATCATTTGGACATTGGGTTGATGGAATATTTGGGTAGAGGAACATTTGATGAAAATGAAAGCCATTTGCGACTTTTTGGCCGTCGAGGAATAGAAAGGAGCTCTTTGAAACTCTCAAGGTGTGTTCTGAAAACCTGTAGTGGACTTGATTCTCCTCAGCGAAGCACGAGAATTACGCCCCTCCAAGATGAGCCCCAGACAGTGGGGCGCGCCTGTAGCCCCTGCGCTTCGGCCCTGGCAGCCGTTCCAGCCCGCACTGCCGCAGTGAAACTGAGTCAGAGGCATAGAGATTTGAAAGACTAAAATGGTTCTTGCTTGTTTGTAGATTAGGATTTTCTACACAAAGAATTCAGACAGATTCATGAACAAGTACCCGAATTACTAGGGAGGTTTAGCAGTATAAACCGATAAGACAGGGACTAGATGCCCCCCCCAAACTAAAATGTTAAGCCTCATCTGTAAAATTGAAAAGCATGGTAAAGACCTAAATAAGAGAAATGTGCCATCTTTGTTAATGAGAAGATATCTGTGGCATTAAAAAAAAAAGATTTTATTTATTTACTTATTTAACAGAGATCACAAGTAGGCAGAGAGGCAGAAGGGGGTGGTGGAGAAGCAGGCCCCCCGCTGAGCAGAGAGCCTGATGCAGGGCTCGATCCCAGGACCCTGGGATCATGACCTGAGCCGAAGGCAAAGGCTTTAACCCACTGAGCCATCCAGGTGCCTCACTTGCCATTTTTTAAACAAATTAATGATAAAATGAATACATTGTAATCAGAATCCCAGTGGAGCTTTTCATGATGAAGAGGTTGATGGTGAGATTCATGAAGAAGACCATAGAGCCAGAAATAACCAGGGTCATTTTGAAGAAGGAAGGGAGGGAGGCATCACCAGGTGAGATTTCACGGGCATGGTGTGCGGGTAGACCCCACATTTACAGGAACTCGGTGCTAGAATGGTGTTACAGTAAGAGGACAGACTGAGAAATAGTGATTACCCGTGTCAGAGAAAAACAAAACTACATCTGTCTCAACATAAATGTGAAAGGCAAAACTACCACTTCGAGAAGAAAACATGAGAGCGTATCTTTATAATTTGGGGGCTAGAGGGGTTTTTTAACCATAAAAAAGCCAAACCGTAAAGGGAAAGTTTGATGAATTTTCTTTAATTCCTGGTCTTCTAAATGAAAAAATGGAAAGACCCACCATTACCTTCAAAGGAAGATTCAGGAACAGAATATAGGAAGAACCTAATATCAAGAAGAAAAAGACAAGCTAATAGTAAGTTTTAAATGGACAAAGGACACAAGCCATTATATGTGGCAGAAAACAAGGAGCAGGCCTGCTCCAGAGCGGGCCAGCCTTGTAAGTAAACGGGGTGTGCCGTTCGCGGTAATGAGTCCGTGCTGTTCGGCTCACAGTCGTCTGCTCATTCCTACCTCAGTTGTTGCAGAAAGTAGAGAAAGTGCACAACCTGCTAGATCTTTCTATGAGGGCGTGCAGTCTTGATTCCAGATCTTTCTATGAGGGCGTGCAGTCTTGATTCCAGAACCAGGTAAGATGATTACGGAAACCGGTCAGCTCATACCACGTACGAGCAAACTAAATGAAGAAATCCTGTAAAAAATACTTGCTCACCAGGTGCAGTAGCATATTAAAATCAATTCACAGCAAGTTAGGGTTTTCCCTGGACTGTCAGGAAAAACGTCATTTATGATGTGTTAACAGACTGAGGAGAAATCCTACGAGGTTTTTGAAGACACTTTTGATAATGTTCCATACCCATATATGGTTGAAACTGAGCAAAACAGGGGCAGCTGGGTGGCTCAGTGAGTTAAGGGTCCAACTCTTGGTTTCGGCTCAGGTCATGATCTCTCAGATAATTAAAATCTTAAACACACACACAAAGCTGAGTGAAACAGGAACAGAAATGAATTTCCTTAACTTGGCGAAAGTTAAATACGAAAATACTAAAGCAGAACCTCTACGTAATGAGGAAGTCGCCGGCGCCGGCACGTTCAGGTAAGGAACAAGTCAGACGGTCCGTTGTAGCTGGTACCGTGTTGTCCTGGACGGTGTCTGAGGAGAGAAGAACAGGGCAGGTGAAGATTCGAGAGGAAGGGATAATAATGATCACCTGCCAGCAAGTCAGTAGCAACTTCTGTTCAGAAGAGTTCAGCGGAGCTGCTGGGGGACAGACCCATTTGAAGCACCAGTAGCCTTTCTCCTGTTGGTCACGAGCGACTAGGATGTATGACGAAAGGCAGAGGACCAGTCATAAAGGACCTCAAACTTAAGAAAATGCCTAAATAATTAAACCCACATATCGAGAGAGAAAACGTGAAAGTGCTAATCAAAGCAGTCCCAGAAGAAGAGTAGTCACGGCGCGTGGGCCGCTCAGTTCGGCGTCTGCCCACGGCTCAGGTCAGCAGAGCAGGGAGCCTGCTTCTCCCTCTCCCTCTGCCTGCCGCTCCCCGTTCGTGCTTTCTCTTTCTCTTCTGTCAAATAAATAGAAAATGTTTAAAGCTTTAAAGCAGAGTAGTCCCATGGAGGCCATAGTGGCAGGAGCGGCGGCTCTGTGCAGAGGGCCGTCCTAAGGTGGAGTTGGGAGGCTCACGACATGGGGCGCTGTGCCATCGACACCAGAAACATGGATCTGAGTTACAGAGATAAGTCCTATGACGTGTGCAATTCAGAGCCGTTCCTGTCCCTCGGAATACACATACATCATGACTGTCCATTTTCATTTTCTAAGAATGAAAGTAACACGTAGGAAGCACGTAGTTGCTTTCAGGGAGAGGGCGTGGAGAGCGGGGATAAAGAATAAGGAAACAGGTGACTTGGGTTGTCAGCAGATCTTTTTTCTCCTTATAAATTGCCTAGACCCATCGGAAAGCCACCCAGAAATCATCCTGCAGTTAGGTTTTTCATAAGCAAATCCAGGACAGGGCTCCGCTTTCAGAAGGATGGCCCTTCCCGGAGGGAGCCTCCAGCTGCCCTTGAGCTGGTCCTCGTGCTGCCTTGATTGTGTCAGAATGGGAAGTGCAGACAGGGTAGAGGACGGTCTGCCCTTACAGCCCACAGCCAACAATCCAAAACGTTTGCTGCTTGTCTTTCTCTGCCGGGGGCCACCAGAGGGCAGATAACCCTTCCTACACCTTGCTTGCCCCCTTGGGATCCTGCCTGCCACCGTTCTCGGCTCTCTTCCTGCTCGTGCCGTACTTCCCACCGCTGTCAGAGGGCAGCTCAGGGAGGAGCTCGGTCCTGGTGCAGGCCCCGGTTCCCTGCCCCTGCGGCGGGAACAGCAAGCCTGATGGGGTCACTCCTGCTGACTTTGGATGCTGGGCTGGGCCCGCGGGCAAGAAGCCGTGACTAAAGACTCGTTCCTTCAAACAGGTTCCTTTGCCATCTCCTCCGAGTCTGCAGTTCTGCGTATGCGCAGTCGCGGGCGTAGTAGCCCCCACATCCCTCATTTGTAGGAGTATTCTGAAACTCTTGTACATTTCTTTTTCTGTTTTGCACACTTGGCTTCAGAGTGTTGAAATCCTATCGGTATGTACAGTGATGCGGGCCGCTCTTCATCAGACACCAGCTGCATTACATCGTCCCTCTGGTTCCCTCTCGTGTGTGACCCTTGCCTTTCGTGATTTCCCCGTCACTGTCTGTGGTCCCTGTGGCCCCTCCCCTGCGCATGCTCGGCCCCAGGGCTTTACTCCATGGCCGCCATGACTTCCAGGGTCATTTGCATGCGCCTTCATCCTCCACGGGTGCCGCCCCCCCGGGGTGTCTGACGCTCCCTGTCCCCCTCTTTACTGCAGTGAGGAAGGAAAACTGTCTACCTCTCAAGATGCTGCTTGTAAAGATGTCGAGGAGAGCCCTGAGACGGCAGAGGCGAAGTCTGTGGGCCCCCGGCCCCCCAGCAGTACCCCAGAGCAGAGGTAACTCGCCAGATGTGCCCAGGCCCTACTCCGCCTGTGGCTTGTCTCCCGGGAGCTGGGAGGGAAGTCTGCACCGGGGCGGGGGAGCAGGGGAGCTGGGAGGGGGTCGTCCCCCGTGTCCTTGGCGATCACTTCCTCAGCACAGGCCACGTCTAGGCAAGGTGCCTGAGCCAAGAGCTCACCCCAGTTTACCTCCTTACTCCAAAGCCAAAAACTGGGTTTTGGAGATTCGGCAACATCGCTGGCTCTTTAAGAAGCTACTCAGAGCGGAGGGAAGGCCCTGCGGCGCCGGCGCACCTGCCCCCACACACACAGGCTCTGAAGAGGGGCTAAGTTGAGGCCGGTGTTGAGCCGCCCAGGATGGGGGCCCCCAGCCTGCAACAGCCACCGTCTCACGGGGCCCCCGAGGTCACCAGCCGCCGGCCACAAACAACGCCTGGTACCCCTTTTCCCACGCGCACATGCGTCATGCGCACGTGACACACGGGGAGAGCTTTCCCAGAGACCCTTTTATAGATGGAGCCGGCTGGTCTCAACTCGCAGGCGGTCCCCTGTGGTTTCTTGTGTGCAGAGTTTGTCTTGGTTAAGTGTGAGGGCCGCACTGCCAGAGCCGAGTGATTAGGAACGTGGTGTTTGCTCTCTGGCCGCCTGTTGCTTAGACTGAGCCGGTGGTCCGAAGGGATAAGCCAAGCCGGAGCCTCTGCCCCGAGGGCTGGCACCCCAGCCCGTGGGCACGGCCTCGCAGGTAGAGCAAGGGCGGCACCATCGCTCCGGAGCTCGCGCCTGAAGATGAGGATTTGCCCTTGGACCACAAGGAACTGTGCTCAGCACTTCCCAGAGTTTCCTTTTTTGTTCTGTATATGTCTAAGTTGGTGCATTCCTTCTGTAAGGAATAAAGTAACCTGTAAAGCCATTTCAGAGAAGTTACACTTTCCCTCTCAGCAGACCCCCACCCCCAAATCTTTCCCTTTGGGGGGCGGCGACGTAACCAGTGGGAACCAGCAGGGGGTGCCCTCTGTTCACCGGTCGGCCGACCTCAAACCCTGCTTCTGTTTCTCGTGGCAATTACAGCCAGAATGAAGGGTTTGCTTCTGTGATTTTAAAAAAAAAAAAAAAACCTTCTTGGCGTGTAAAGCAAATTAATGATAAGAGCTGTTTGAGCATGTTGGCTCTGGTGAGGGCTCCGGGAGGAGGAGTCATGGGGACACCCCAGCCTTGAGGGCTCCAGCCCCGGCTGTGCTTCGGAGTGTTCTGGGCAAGTCACCTTTCGCCCGGGGTTGTCAGTGGATGTTTTTTCAAAGGTATCTTGTAGGATCTTACTCCCAGTTACGTCATCTCCTAACTTCCGCCTACGAATTCCCTTTGTATTGAGAACTGCTTCGAAGGCAGGACTGTCAGGTCTGTTCCAAGTTGGAGTTGCTGCACGAGTCTCTGCATTTCTCGGGCGTGAGCGATACAGGAGGCTCTGGAACCATTTCCTTGGCTCTCTAGAGGGCAGAATTCCGCACTTCGGGGCAGCCTGCTGGCTCCTCTACCCGCCTGGAGACACTGGCACGAAGAGCCCTGCCTCTCGGTCTGCTGGACTGAGGTGGGGGGGCGGGGGGATGGACACAGCCGGGGACAAAGACGAGGGCATCGCTTGTGTCCACACATTCCTCGTCTGTCCTTCCTCCCCCCGACACGCGGGAGTGTGGCAGCCGTGGTGGAGGCCCACGGGGGGGAGCAGTTGCCGACACCCTCACACGGTGGAGGGCGTGTAGAAAGGCGCTGCTGAGGAGTCGGGGAGCCTCACGGGCGATCGGGAGTCCCGCTTAGACGGGCCGGCGGCGGCGGCGGGCTGCTCGGATGGTGCACTGAGCTGCCGGGGTGGCGGGGAGAAGGTAAGTGGTCCGGCATGTCCCGTCTGTCCTAAGAGCGATGTTCGGGAGGCAGAGAGAGCCATTGGGACTTGGCAGACACACTCTTCCCCGCATGGTTCCCGTCACAGCCAGGCTGTCATGAGCCCTTGGGGTAGCAGACGCGCAGTGCTGTACTGAGTGACTGTCACGGCCACGGACTTTAACGTTCTACTGCCACGCGCCGAGCACGTGCGGTACCTGTGCTGGCCGGTGTGCCGGGCCCTCGGCACCAGTCACGCACTCGGCCACTTTCAGTGGGGCTTGTTGTCCCCCGTGCAGAGGCGGAGGCGCTGCGCTGGGGGAGGGGAGAAAGTGCTCTTGAGACCGGCAGCTTGTGGGCAGTGATGGTGGCATCTGTACCCGGTGTGTCTGCTGGCAGAGCCCCGGTCCCCCTGGCTCTCAGACACCGTGATTGGAAGCAGAGAGCGTTGCCGTGGAGCCAGCTTTCTGGCAGGTGTCTGAAGCCTCGGGCTTGTGAGTTGCGAGCCAGTCCAGAAGCATCTCTAAGCGCCCTTTCCCGAGCCTGCTTTGTAAACTCTGGAAAAGCTGCCAAGACTGTCTTCCGTGTTTCGGCTGGAAGGTCGAATTTGTTTAGCTGCCACCGTACTGCTCATCTAGCGTTTCCTCTTTCTTTCGAGGGCGAGGGAGGGAGGGAGGGAGAGCACACACTGGGGTGGGAGCAGAGGGGGAGGGAGAATCTTAAGCTCCTGACACAGGGCTCGATCTCAGGACCCTGAGATCATGACCTGAGTCAAAATGGGGAGTCGAAGGCTTAACCGACTGAGCCCCCCAGGCACCCCTACCGTGCCCTCCTCTGTGCTCCCTGCGTCGGCCCTAATAACACTTGCCTGGTGGGAGCACGTCGTTCACACCTGGTTTCAGGAGCTGGCCCTGTTCCCAAGCCTTTTGTTGTCCTCTACAGTAGAAGAATCCTGCTTATTCGAGTGAATTTTTATGTGGATTCCAATACACGGAACAAATAAAAAGCTCTTTGAAGGAGGGATTGAGCACGTGGCGCGTGACAGGTCTGGGAGCAGCCGTCTAAAAACCGCTGACCCGCCTGCATCCGTGCTTCTAAGGCGCCAAGGGGTCGTTTCCCGGAGCCCGGCTCTGCCGCAGCCTCGCTAACTCGCCGAGTGCCTGCGCCGCAGCCAGCCGAAGCTCGGAAGCCGGTAGAGCTCCTGGCGTTTCCTGGAGGTTTCCGGTCCTCGGATTTGTGAGGCCTCCCGGGAAGTGGCTCCTGAGGGCCAGGCTTTGGGCTGGACTTTGGAGAACAATATTAAAATGAACGTTCCTGCCCTCAGGGACCTAAACCACGTTCGTTTCTCCTTTAAGTGCCTCAAATGTGTGTCTCTTCCTCCGCAGGACTGACCAGCCAAGCGTGCCAGGCGACACGTCCGTCAACGGCCCTGTATGATGAGTGACCCCTGCTTGCTGCTGACTGAGGACCGCAGGCCGCCCCCGCTCGGGGCCTCTGGAGACCTCCCCGGAGCCCGCCAGGCCTACACTGCTGCACTCACTCTGCGAGGGATCAGGACCAGCAAACCTTTCTGTTCCGGACCCTGGGACACTGTACAGAGAAGTCCAGAAGTGTAGAAATACTGCACATTGACAGATGCCGAGAATTTTTGCGTATGTTTATATTGTATTGTTCTAAATAATGGGTAGCCTGTGAAATCAGAACGTGCTGCCCATGTAATAATAGTCGTAATACTAGAGTTAAAATGGCTGTAAGAATAGTTTTATAAAAGTGAATACACAGATCTATTGTATTTGAAACATAACTATTTGACAATTATTAGTGTGACCAAAGTATTAGGCAGTTTTCATACATTTTTCACCTTGTACAAAATTCTGAATTCATTTCTCTTCCAGGCCGGCAAGGAGTTATAGGGTTGAAATGCCCTCTAAGTGTTATTTTGGTTGTTCTAACTTACAAACGTGATTTTGAATAAGAAATATTTGGTGTTCTTTTTATAACCAGTTTTTGATTGGTAACTGTTTTCTGTATTGTTTTAAACGGATCAAAAAATGTAAGTCTGTTGGTAGAGATTAAGTATTTATTGCTACAACTTAGTTGATAAAGTGATGTTCTTGTGAAGCCATATGTTCTGTTAAAGTCTTGTTTGCTTGAAATGGTTATTCCTGCAGGTGAAACACTAGACTATTGGAGTGTACATGGCTGGTGGTTTGAGTTATTTTGTTTTTCGTTTTTCGTTTTTGTTTTTTGTTTTGTTTGGGTAGTTCCTTTGCCTTTTAACCCATTCACCAAAATTTACCTTGTTAACAAGCATCACCAATGAGCATTTCTGAGCAGTTTGCATATTTAACAGCCTACACCGACCAGGCAGGCCAGTGGAGGGATGCTCGTGCTGCGGGCGTGCGTTTCCACCTCGAAATCCGAACCTGGCGCCCAAGCATGGGGATTGTCTCCTGTACCTTGTGAGGTTTCCACGCATAAACCCTAAACCAGTGTATTTTTTTAGAACTGGTTTGTGTATATATATAGTGATTATGGATACTAATTCAATGTAATTTATAATTTTCTATGTCAATATAAAAATACATCGCCGCCTTCCCAAACAGCCGAAGCAATATAGCGTATATTGCCATATCGTCCGGGGAAAGGGTTCAATTTCTTCACCTCTTGCATTTTTAGATGCAGATCAGGTTTTCATTTCTGTAATAGAAGACTATTCACGTATTTTTACATCATTTGTTTGTCCTGACCAGTATTTAAAACCAAAAGGATATTCTGAATAATGGCCAACGATTTTTTTAGAACTAGCATCCCAAGCAGCGTGCCTAAACATTACATTGCATATGGAAATAAAAAAAGAATCAAATGTTTAATGCCTTATTTCTTATTTACTTTTCCATTGTAAATGGTGTAGAAGTTGTGTGAGGGCCTCCCGAGGCTGACCTAGCCCTCCAGGACGGTGGAGTCAGCGGTGCGCCCTGGGACGGACGGCACGGGCGCCTCACTTGGCCTTTGCGCGCCTCCTCAGGAACCCTTTCTGTTGGGAGCTCCTCCCAGAAGAGACTGTCCTCGTTGCATCCTCCTCTAGAACCTAGCGCTACCTGCGGACAGGGCTCCTTTCGCTGGCCTCAAGGATGCGGACTCTGTGACACGGGACCTCGGGGACCACCGATGGCAGATACACTCTTGTCTCGCCTGGTGGAGAGCCTTGCTGGCCCCCGCCGGGGATGGCACCCGCTGCCTCGGCGCCGGTCGGATTTCGCTGGCTTCTCCACCACCCCCCCCCCCCCCGGGTAACACAGCGTCCTGTGTCATCCCAGGCACCTGAGGTCTGTCTTTGGAGCAGTGTTTTATTTAGCTCGTCTTCTGGGGCGGGGAAAGGTCACAAGGGTGCAAAGAAGAAAGTCGGCGGTGGGTGTCCAGCCAGGGGCCAAGAGCACGTATACGCGCATTTAGTCTCGACTTCCGTTTCCGTGTGTCGGTCATACAGAACCGCGAGACCGGCCCACGTCTACAGTGCAGCACCTGTATTAAAAGTAACTACAGCGAAAATAAAGCCTGATTCGTTGTTTCTAGAAATCTTCTCTTGTACCTTGCGTGGGCTTTCATGACCAGACAAGGTATGTGGGGGCACCACTGATTTTCTTTTTTTTTTTTCACTTTTTTTTTTTTTTAATTCAATGTAATAAATCTACAGTGTATTACTAGTTCCGGAAGTGGAGCTCAGTGACTTATCAGTAGCGTACGACATCCAGTGCTCATGACATCACGTGCCCGCCTTCCTGCCCATCACCCAGTCACACCAGCCCCACCCGACTCCCCTCCAGCGGCCCTCAGTTTGTTTCCTAGAGTTGAGTCTCTTATGGTTTGTCTCTCTGATTTCATCTTGCTTTATTTTTCCCTCTCTTCTCCTATGCTCCTCTGTTTTGTTTCTTAAATTCCACAGATGACTGAGATCCTACGATCGTTAGTCTTTCTCTGACTTACTGCACGTAGCGTAACACCCTCTGGTTCCCTGCACGATGATGACCGAGCAGAGTCCGTGGTACACACGTGCCACATCTTTGCCTTCATCTGTCAGTGGACCCGCCGGCTCGTTTCCGTGGGTGCCTGTGGTGGGCGTTGCTGCTGCCGTGCGCTGTCCTTAGGGGTCAGGGCTTCCTGACAGAAGCTGTCGGGCTGCGTTCAGGGGATGCCCTCCGTAGGGGCAAGGACCCGTCTTGCCCGCAGCTGCTGTCCTCCGATCACCCGGAACTGTCCGGGTCTGACACCCAGCTGCTCCGTGAGTTCGCTTCTGACCTGCAGCTGCTGCTCGCGCGTGTCTCCCGGTGGTCGGTCTGTCCCTCTGGCTGCTAACCTGCTCCTTCGTCGCTCTTCTCCAGGCCGTGTTTCTCGGCCTCGGGTGACTTCGGTGGCGCGATTTCTCAGGTGTTGCAGAACGGTGTTTCATGGGAGGTGCTGCTCCACAGCTGCCTGGTTTTCCCGCTCCTTCCCCCGTTCACATAACCGAGTGTGGTTCCTGCTCCCCAGAGCCCCCCGCCACCGGGGCCACCCGTGCAGCTGCGGGCACCTGCCTCCGCACCCCGCTGCCGCACGCCTCGCAGAGGGTGATGGGGGGCAGGGCTCCCGGCCGGGGCTCGTGTTCGCATCCCACCTCGCCCTCTCCTCAGGGCTAACTTCTCCGTTTCAGCTGCTTTTCCTGCCCCAGGGGACTTGATAAGAACAAGTTTTTAGGCCTAAAAGTAGATAGAACAGTTCTCGCCTGTGCTCTGTGCTTTATAAGTGATAGAAGTCACTTCTCGGCTCCGCAGTCACGGGCGAACCTTTCAGATCCTGGCTTCGAGCCTGTTTGACCTAGAACCGCCGCCTCCTGAAAACTCCAGCAGCTGCCGTCCGGTCAGACGGCTGCGAGGTCTGCTCCGGGCCACGTGCCCACCGGGTGCCCCCCGCCCCCTGTGTTCACGAGCCGTGCTGACCTCTGTGTGCGTGTGTGCGTGTGCGCGCCGTGCACGGCCGCTTCCGCGCGATGGGCAGAACTGGCGAGTCCCACTGCTGGACTCCTTTACCGCCCCGAGGTCCTTCTTCCCCTTGATGGGCTTTCTTCTCCCGATCCTTCTCCCACCCGTATTCATCCCCTTTCAGTCATCGCGGGATTCAGCGCGTGCTCGCCGCGTTCGTCCTCGCCATCTCCACCGGCTCTGGGTACTTAACCCCGGCAGGCGGCAGGTGCTGCTTGGCGCTTACCCCGCCCCCCCGTGTTCCGTGTGCGTGGAAGGTGAGGACCGCCGTGCCCGGCAGGACCCCGCGCTCCCTTTGGTGAGGCACCTGGTGTGCTATGGTCTGGGTTCTCCTGTAGGATTCTCTGCTTGTTCACAGAAATGGGGTTCTTACTCTGTTCTAAGAGCTTTATACGCGTTCGCTTCACTTCATGCCGATTTTATGAGCTAGACGGTGGCCGTCGTCGGATACGCACACAAGGGGGGCTCAGGGAGGGAACTGATTTTTTCCAAGGACGCCTGGCCGGCAAGTGACCGTCATGAAGACTAAGTGTGACGCGTTTCAGCATAGAATGCAGCTTGACCGTACGTGCATGCCTGGTGGTAGCTGTCCCCACAGTACACTCCTGGTCAGAGACTGCTGGTGGGCTTTTTTCCCTTAGAATTTGACAGTTGAACGTCAGAGTAGCGTGAGTGGAAAGGGGATGCATGGGACATTCGGTAGCCAGTCAAACGGTAGGAACGTCAGTTGACAAGACCAAGGAGTAGCACTCAGAACAGTTCCCACGCAGCTGGGCGTGCGGGGACAATTAAACTTGGACTCCGCCAATAGGAGTAGAGACCTTTGGGCAACTGCTAAGACTGTACCCACTTGATCCCGGCCGTGACCCCCGACGGCTGTTGGGATCCGCCGGAAGAGTGGAGTTGTTGGCACAGAGACCATGCGGCCTGCAAAGCCCGGGACACTGTTGGCCCTTTGCGGAGAAAGGTTTCCGGGCCCTGGAACAGATCAAGAAGATGGAACACAATCTGCGAATGCACAGTCCGTCGGCTCTCAGCAGCTCTGCCACAGCAGCGACGGGAGGACAGTCTGTTCAGCCCAGAACTAACGACGGTATTTGTATGGAAGGAATGAATGTTGACTCCTGTCCGCCTTATACAAACACTAATCTGAGATGGGTTACAGACCTAAACAGGAGCCCTTCAGCTTCTAAAAACTAAGAGCGAAACCACTTCGGAACGGGCAAGGTTTTCTTGGGACGCAGAAGCACAAGTCACCGAAGGAAACTCAGTGGGCTTCACCACAGTGGAGTTTTTCCGCTCCTCAGAGTGAACCAGTTGGCCCTGGACGGCTGTGAGGAGAGTGTACCCTGACAGGGGACTCCTGCCCTGAAGATAGAGAAATGCAAACTCAGAATAAGATGGAAAACCCAGTTTAACAAACGGGCAAGAGACCCGAACAGATCATCACAAAGACCGTACACAAGTGGCCAAGAAGAACATGGAAAGTTGTTCAGTGTCCCTGGTCATCCAGGAATGCAAATGAAAACCACAAAAAGATACCATGTCCCATCTGAGAGAACGGCCAAGATTTAAAAGAAAAAAAAAAAAAAAACTCAAAAAACCTGACAATACCAAGTGTGATAATAAGGTAGAGCCACTAGGCCTCACTGCTGTCTAAAATAACGCACCCAGTGTGATGCTGTGTCGGGCAAGTGTCCGGTGTTTTAAACTGGGGCTACTTCTGCCTTAGGGCGCTGCAATTCTACTAGACATTCACGCAGGAGAAGTCTATGTCCAAAGATATGCAAGCGTGTTTGTTGTTGCTTTATTCATAATGACCGAAGATTAGAAAAGCCAGGAAAATGGATAAGCAGGTTACGGCGTATTAATAGAACAGAATATCACTCAGCAATAGCGAGAATGAACGATGATAAATGCAACGGATAACGCCCCAAGTCAGAGCTCCGTTTGCTCCTGAAGGGGAAGGGAGGGGTTGGCTGTAAAGCGGCGCGGGGAGACTTTCCGGATGATGGAAACCAGCACCTCGTGCCGGGGAGGTTGCAGGAGGGCAAGCATTTGTCGAAACTCCCTGAACTCAACACCTAAAGCCTGTGCACTTTAGTACCCGTCATTTATACCTTGAACTTCTGAGATCAGGAAGAGGAGCAGAAGGTAAAGCAAACCCAAGGTTGTCTGGGAGGACACGTGACCCGTGTCACATGGTGACCAGGGAATTGCCTTTCCTCCCCAGCCAAGAAGGAGAGGCCAGGTCTCGGGGGATTTGGGAAGGGATCTGAGGGCAGCTTAGGTTAGCATTCTCCGGAAGCCCGCCGTGGTACGTTCTAGACTGCCCCCCTCCATGCAGTCGGCCTTCTGACCTTGGGCAGGGAGAGGTTTGCCTTTGTTCCCGGCTGCCTGGTGCCAGGCGGCTAAGTGTGTCTGGCTCAAGGGTCAAGTGCTGGGAAACCGTGTCCCTCAAAACAGGTACCTTAATAAAAGGAATGTTTTGAATCTCTGCGTTTGCTGTGTCTTCTCTCCAGAGGGACCAACAATCGGGCAATATTCGGGGTAATTACTGTTTCTCCTGACCTTGTATTTCTCTGTGGGATATTACAGCCACACTGACACTCTGGCCTCTCTCTAATCTCACTCGCAGGGAGTGAATGATTTCATTCACATGAATCAGGGACTGATTCACTGCATTTGGGAAAGAGGCGCATTTTTGGTTCAGTGCAGTTTCTCACAGTTGCTGGCCCTCCGAGGAGTCTGTTCTAGTCTGTGTAGCTGCGCGTCAGCTGTCCCTCTGGACCAGACCTGGGCTGTCCTGTTCTGCAAGCCGTCAGCGAAGTAATTCTACGTCAGAACTGAAGTATTTACACCCATGTGGCCACACGTCTCAAGCTGGACTTTTTCTTTTTTCTTTTTTCTTTTTTTAAAGATTTTATTTATTTATTTGACAGAGACTACAAGTAGTCAGAGAGGCAGGGAGGGAGAGAGAGAGGAGGAAGCAGGCTCCCTGGTGAGCAGAGAGCCCCATGCGGGGCTTGATCCCAGGACCCTGAGATCATGACCTGAGTCCGAGGCAGCCGTTTAACCAGCAAGCACCAGGCGCCCCTCAGACTGAACTTTCTAACCAGGTGTTCTTCCGTTCTAATTCTCACCTATTTCTGACTTGCAGGCAGAGAGAGATCGCTTCCCCTAGTCCTCCTCCCAACCAAAATGAAGAAAAGGATATGAGTTGCTACATCAAATCTAGATTCTCTTTTTAAAAGATGGTCAGACTCGGGTAGAAAATAAAACCAGCAATATGTTCTTTCTAGGAAAGTCATAAAAGTGACAAAAGCTGAAAACAAAGTAGAGGGAAATGCAAACAAAAGACAGTATCAAGGAAAGTGGGATTTAAAGTTAAAGCTGCTGGGTAGGGCTGAGGAGCGTTGCCTCAAACCATAAATACAGCAGCTGAACAATTATTAGACATACAAGGAAAGGGACTTCGGTTTTCAGCTATAGGAGTGATTTTTATCAGTTTAAACATCCTGGAGACAACAACAAAACCTCTCAAAATCGCGCTGTTTGAAGGCAGTGAGTGGAGAGCAGACAGGCCGCGCGTGCTCCGAGAGCAGGGTCCTAGAGGAAGAAGACCCACGTCTCAGTGAACCCGACATCCGCGCCGCTTTCCAGTTCCGCGTTTGCTGGTTAAGCAGCACGAGGCACGGCAGAGAGCAGAGGCTCGCAGCCGTCAGCACGTGGAGAGCTGGAAGACAAACCGGAGGGAAGAGCATGGGGGAGGCCACGACTGAAGGCACAAGGCTGGAGAAAAGAAACAGAAGAGAGCCTGACATTCATTCCTTACCTCTCAAGGCCTTCGGTGATTCCTAAGCTGTGCAGGGGGGGATGCTAAGAAGCCAAGTAGAAAACAACAGCCGAGAAATGAGGAGGCTAAGAAGAGTCCAGGCAGCTCGGTGTCGGGGAGGCAGAAATCAGAGTGTAGGGACTTCAAGGGATGGGGGACCCACGAGCGTGCTGAAATCACCGGAGAACAACACTTGAAGAGGAAAGGGACAGCAGAGACGGAGCAGTCTCATCTACCGGGAGAAGGAGATCTCTTCCCAAGGACGACCGGACCATCCAAAGAGCCGCTACCATTTTCCGTAGAGTGTTGGCGTCGAATAAAAACTTGGACGTGCTGCACGGCAACATGATCATGTTCAGTTCTCCGACTGAACATTGGAGAAAGGTGAGCCAGATCTTGGAGATTGTAGATTTTAAACTATTCATATATTCAAGATAATAGGGGCCCAATTGGAGAATTTTACCAAAGAAATTATCTATTACAAAAAAATCAAATGGAAATTCTAGGTATACTAATTGGAATTAGAACCGCATGAATTTAAACGCAGATTGGACAAAGCAGAAGATAAGATTTAGGAATTTATGGTAGGTCTGTAGAAAACATGGAGACAAGTGTGGAGAGGAAAAGGATAGGAAATGCAGAAAAGCACTTAAGAGAGATAGAGGACAGAGCAAAAATGTAACACATGTTCTTGGAGTCCCAGAAAGCAGAGGGGGAAAGAGTAGGATGGAAGAAACACCAACAAGAATTTTCCAGAATTAACCAAAAGACATAAAGCTTTACATTCAACAAACTCCCCGGATGTCAAGGAAGGTAAATGCAGAGAGAACCACAACCAGCAACGTCATGGAGACACTACAAAACCCCAGAGAGAAAGACATCGCCTTCAGTAGACACGTTGCTTTTTAATAGAACTGAAGCAAGAAGCTGTGGAGGGACGTCGTGCGTTGAGAGGAGCGCCGACCCGGAGCTCTGTGCTTTACAAATTACCCCCCAAATGAAAGCAAAATAAAAACATTTTCAGAAAAGCAAAACTTAAGACACTTCAGCAACAGCAGAGCCGCATTCAAGGGAGGGTTCCCTCCCGGGGGGAATTGAGAACATCAGGACGGGACGTAAGTGGTAAAAAGAAAGGAATGTGCCTGCGTCTTGGCGGTTGAAAATACTCTTGGGTTAATACAGTGTTGGGACAAGCGGATATCCACCGGCAAGAATGAAACTGGACCGTCGCTTTACATCACGCACAAAAGTAAACTCGAAAATAGATGCAAGATTTAAATGTAAGACCTGCAACCGCTGAAGTCCTAGAAGAAAACACAGGGTAGAGTTGGTGACGCTGGTTTGGGCGATGATTTTTGTGGGTAGGACACCAGAAGTACAGGCAACAGGGACAATAATCACAAGGGGGTTACATCAAACTAAAAAGCTTCTGCAAAGGAACAAATGAAAAGACATCTACGAACGGAAGGAAGCGTTTGCAAACCATGTATCTGACAAGGGGTTACTCCCCGAAACGTATAAGGAACTCCCACAACTGAGTAAAGAGAGCTAGTAACCTGCTTAAGACATAGGCAAAGAACTTGAATAAACATTTCTCCAAAGATGACGTGCGAATAGGTTTATGAAAAAAAGAAAAAAAGCTGACCATCACTCATCCTCAGGGAAATGCCAGTCAAAACCACAGTGAGATACCAGCTCGTACTGTCAAGATGACTCTTAAAAAAAACAACAACAACTAAATCAAAGGACGACGGTTGGAGAAGTTGTGGAGAAATTGGAACCTTCCTCCCACACTGCTTGTGGGAGTGCAAAATGGTGCAGCCACTCTGGAAAACCAGATGGAGCTTGTTCAAAAACAAAGAAACTAGAGCTATCCCATCATCCAGCAAAGCCGTGTCCGGGTATTTATTAAAAAAAAAAAAATAAATGGAAACCAGGATCTCACAGTGATACTAACGCTGTCCTGTTCTCGGCAGCATTACTCACGGTGGCCAGTCAGTGGAAGGAAAAAATGTCCCTTGGCAGGGGAACAGATAACGAAGCTATGGCATATGCGTACCATGGATTCTATTCAACCTCTTAAAGCAAGGAAATTCTGCCATCTAGGACAGCGTGGATGAACCTCGAGGACACCACCCTAAATGAAATAAGCCGGTCCCATGAAGTTACCTATCGGCGGATGCTCTCAGAGAAGGCGGTGAAAATTGTCGGATTTATAGCAGCAAAGCGTGGGATGGTTGCCGGGGGCTGCAGGAGGTACTTGCCGGTGGGCGTGTTTCCGCTGAGCAAGACGGACAAGCTCTAGAGGTCCGCGCAGCCCTGGGCCGTCGGGCCGCAGGAGTGCTCTGCTCGTGAAGGCGTGTGAGGAGAGCAGCTCTCATAGCAAGTGTTCTTGCCGCACGTCCAAAGCTGTTTCCAAGCAGGTCGATGTCTAAAGAACGTCACATTTTTTAAAAAAGAGATGGATGACTGCGACACCGAAGGCAGGAGAAGGTACACAGTTCGCTTTGCAACGTCCTGGCATTCTCTGTTTAGTGTTGAAAGTACTCGTTATCCTCTGATAAAGTTACGGGCTGCACTCTCTAGGGTCACCACCAAAAAAACCAAACCAAAACCAAACCCAAACCAAAACAAAACAAAAAACAAGTGTCTAGGGCACCTGGGCAGCTCAGTTGGTTGGGCAACAGCCTTCACTCGGGTCATGACCCTGGAGTCCCAGGATTCTGTCCCGCATCGGGCTCCCAGCTCCATGGGGGGGTCTGCTTCTCCCTCTGACCTTCTCCTCTCTCATGCTCTCTCTCTCAAATAAATAAATAAAATCTTAAAAAAACAAAAAACGAGTGTCTATAACTAGAAGTTACTAGAAGAGAGGCAGCTGGGTGGCTCAGTTGATTAAGCATCAGCCTTTGACACAGGTCATGATCTCTGGGTCCTGGGATCAAGCCCCGATCAGGCCCCCCTGCTCAGCAGGGGGTCTGCTTCTCCTCCCTCTGCCTCTCCCCCTGCTTGTGCGTTCTCTCGCTCTCAAATAAATGAATAAAATCTTATTTTTTAAAGTTACTAGAGTAAAACAGAATTACACTGGGCTAAGGCAGGCGCAGAGACACTCTGCTTGGCTCCCCTCTGAAAGGACTCGATGTTCATCTTTAGGGAGCAGGACTGGATGACGACCTGCGGCAAACAGCTCCCTCACAGCCGGCCCCACCTCCTCTCCTCAGCGCTGCTCGACTGGCCCTCAGCCCGGTGGTGGCACCAGATCCCAGCCTTCTCTGCCGAAGGTGGGACCTTGTCCCAGGGCTCCGGCTCCCACCGGACGGGAAGAGAACCCATCCAACCCACTCCGTCCTTCTTCCTTTCCTGGTCAGTAGGCCCTTCGTGTTCCTACCTCCGCCTCGGTGTCCGCTTCCTGGAGAGCCTGACAGTCAGCAGCAGGCGTGGTCCAGGAGTGCAGGTGGTGAGATGGAGTTTAAGGCCCGGCTCACCCCTGGCCTGGCTGGGGCGGAGCAGGGGCCAGTGGGGCCTTGAAAGAACGAGCGGGTGCGGGGCATGCGCTCGCAGAGTGATGGCGCTGGAAATGTGCGGGGCGGTGGGAGGGGGAGCTCTCAGGACCGCGGAAACAGGCGGATGTTATGAAGCTGCACTGTGACCCCTCAACTAGGTCATGAAAAGTGGGGTCCCTGAACAAGGTAGGCGTGAGAGCCAGAAGGTCTGAGTGGCTTCCACAGCGGGAGGTCAGCCAAAGCCAAGTTCAGAACAGCTACACTTGAGATGGCTGAACGTTGGTGGAGGCAGATCTTTCGGGCCGATATCAGGGCCCTGGTTGGGAAGATCTGAGATCCTGATGCATGAGTGGGACACCTTGGAGGATCCCTACGGAGACTCTGACCCCGCAAACTTTTCTAAGTCTGTAGAAGTGGCCTGGCCACATCTCCTCTCCTGGGTGCCAAGGCTCCGGCCGGGGTTAAGGTGCAGCATAACCCACTCCGGGCCACGCTGGGCCTGATGGTCCAGGAGGCCGACAGAGACCGGGGACTGTCCCTGGGACTGGATGCTGGGGGTCATGTGAGGGAATCAGAACAGAATGCTAGAGAAGGGAGCACTTATCGGCTTGAGGGCATTCCTTTGGGATCCAAAATCTCACACCCTGTCAAGGGGTGTGAATTTCACGTCCCTGCAGAGGGTGTAAGCTTTTTAGAATCTGTTGGAAGCAAGGACCCATGCTGAGAAACGGGCTTGAACTGGAACGCCCGAGTTGCCAGGCGCGTGGCAGAGAGTGGCTTGCGGACGAGGGCGTGCTGGCGCCTACGTGGTTCCAGGAAGGCCCAGAGATCCCCATTCAGCACGGCCAGGAAGGTAGTGGCTGATGACAGTAACTTGGCCCCACGATGGCCCCGAGCTGCGATGGCCCCAAAGCGATGGAGGCCGGTGGCAGCTCTTAGCCACGGGAAGGCAGGGGATTACGGTTACAACAGCAGCCGGGAAGGTCAAGGGATGGCCTTGGAAGACAACAGCAAGGGAAACCTTCCCAGCGGGGTGGCGCTGCTCATTTACTTTGTGTGGAAGATACGGCCCGGGGTTAGAAGAGGCGTGGACTCGTGGTCGATGCCAAGTGGCCTGGCTGGCTGGTTCAGGACCTAGAAGGAGGAAAACTGAGCGATCAGAGAGAAGAAGGTGCGGAGTAGAGGCACGCGACAGGCTTTTGGGGGTGCACACAGAGAGATCTCTGGACGGCTGGGTACTGCCCAGCGTCTTCAGGGGAAGAGGCACTGAACAACCAAACGGACACAATAACTCAACTAGCCATGTTAGCCATCAGCAGCCACACCAACACCAAACACGGGAATGAAGAGGCCACAGCAGCAGGGATGGGGACATGTTGGACCCAGCAGCGTGGACTCCTACGTCCCAAGGCTGACCTAGCTACTACTCCATTCGCACGTCCAACCTGCCAACGACGGGAGACCGCCCCGAGCCAGCAGTACGACACCGTTCCTGACGGAGCCCAACCAGCCCCTGCGTGGCAACGTGACAACATCGGGCCAGTGTGGTGTGCACAAAACCCAGAAGACACCTCTTCTGGGTTCTGGGTTTGACTTTCTTGGCTCCGGAGCCTCAGCCAGAGCCACTCTCCAAAGGCTCGTGGCATGTCTGACCTAGAGGCCTAGATTCTCACAACATGGCTTCTGACCAGGGAACACGCTCTATAGTGAAGGAGATGTGCGAATGGACCCTTGTCCATGAGACCCACCGGTCGTATCTTCCATCCAGGAGCTAGCAGATGGGTAGAACGCTGGACTAGCCTTCTGAATGGACAACCGAAGCACCAACTTGGAGGCAGGAGCCCATCGGGATGGGACACCACGACCCGGGACATGGCATACACATTGAATCCAAGATCTTCATCCAGCAGCGTATCCTCAAGAGGAAGAGTACGCTGTTCTGGGAACCAGGAGGTGGGAGCAGGAGTGGCTCATCCAACATCACTCCCGGTGACCCACAGGCAACTTTGTGCTTTTCATCTTCACGACTCTTGGCTCTACAGCTTCTAGGCCCCAAAGGGTGGTGTTTGCTTGCCAGGGGATAGACTACGTGTCCCTCTAAATGAGAAGCTACTGCTTCTGTCTAGGCACTTTGGGGTGCTTCTGACCCAGGGCCAGCGGGCTATAGAGGCAGTCACCACCGAGACGGATGAATCACTCTGACTAGCAGGAGGAGGTGGGGCCACTGTTGTGGGCGTGGGAGAAATACTTGCGGGATTCCGGTACCCCACGAGAGCTCTTCTCGGGGCTTCCTCTTCCCATTCGGACTGTGAACAGTGGGCACAGCAATCCTAGCCCAAGAAGGGCATGGCTACCAGGGACTCACAGTCCTCAGGAAACGGGGTTTGGACCAGGCCACCAGAGAAGCTTGAGGCCAACACGTGGTAGTTGAGTGTAGGGAATTTAGCATGGAGAATGGAGGAGGGAGAGGCTAGGAACCATGGCGGCCCCAAGACCACTGCAATGGTTGGTCTATAATTCATCCTACTAACTTCCCTCTTGTAAGTTTCCCCACACAAAGAGGCCCTCAAGGGGTTGCTTCCTACCCATGTATGAAAAAGTGGGTCCATGCAGCACAAGGAGTGGTCAGTGGCAGAAACAGAGCTGAGTCAGCTCCCTCTTTGAGAAAGTATGATCTGCTGACCAGCAGTAGGAAATGGGGTTGGGTGCGTGGCAGCCCTCAGCTTAAGATGGGGCCAATGATTG
This sequence comes from Meles meles, assembly GCF_922984935.1. Taxonomy (NCBI): domain Eukaryota; kingdom Metazoa; phylum Chordata; class Mammalia; order Carnivora; family Mustelidae; genus Meles; species Meles meles. Next base: position 4,347,999 of record NC_060073.1, on the reverse strand, counting down.
AGCAAGGGTCACGTTTTTATTCATGTGCTCCCCTACCCTCAGTGATGATGAGACAGTGCTGTGTGAGCTCAGCCACTTCAGTCCAACGTGAAATTGTTCTATGGGGCAATGTTAAAAATTTTTTTTATTAAGGTATGATTGATATGTTATGTTTGGTTTTGGGTATGCAGTGTAGTCCTTCAATATTTGTAATATTGGGCAATCTTTGCTCTGAAATGCCTAGTTGGGCTGGGTGGGGGGATTTTATCAGATCTGAATCACGGTCCACTGGTCCCGTTCCTCTCCCAGAGTTAGTCCAACAACCTCTGTTACTGCAACTTCATCACAGCCCTCTGCTTCTCCTCAAAGAGAACTGATGCCCTGGAGAGCGAAAACAAGAACAAAAACCAGAGAAGAACAAGTAAAGAACAAAGGAGACACAGTGGATGGCAGATTTAAATCCAGACATGCTTAATTTAATTGAATGGACCCAGTGCCCCCAGTGAAAAAACAAATATTGTTTGATTGGATAAAAAATACTAAATTCAAATGCAATGCTACTTACAAGGACACCCGGGGAGCACTGGATGCTACGGTGTTTTAGGTAGCTTTAAAAAATTATTGGAACATCTAGTCAAGTTAAAGAGTATGTTTGACACAAGATAAACTCAGTACCCCAGACAGAGTTGAGAGGCTGAAAACGAGACACTGAAAGGCATTGCTGGACCCAAAAGAAAGGCAAACATCTCCCAAGACCAGAAACAGAGCAAATGGGAATCGGACAGAGGGGCCGTGGCCCCAGGATGTCCAGAGCTGCTATACGGGCAGAGCTCCGTGCAGAGGGGAGGCTGACGCCAGAGCTGGAGCAGACTCACTCACTCAGGAACCAAGCGGGAAAGGGACGTCGGCCTCTGCTTAGGGCTCTGGCTTTCACAGAGCAGCTGCCATCAGAGACCAGAAGGCATACGCTGGAGACCTGGAAGGAGACCAATCTGATCCACCCCTGGAGGTGACATCCAGAATCTTCCAGGGTCCCCTAGACAGGGCAGGCACTAACCCATCATAGGAGTTGGTGGGAGCTGGAAGAGACAACCACAAAACCGTCGGAACAGGGAACACAGGCGGGAGAGAGAAAAAACCATGCCACTTACAAACCAAATTTCAAAAGACATGCAGAATTCTCATGTTAACACAGTTATCGAACTCAACGTTTAGAATCCATTTCAGGTGAGACTGATTTTGTAGAACAGCCTGGAAAGACTGAGGTAAGTATGCCTGGGAGACTCAGGGACAGAAACAAACATACTCCTCCTCCCCCCACCCCTCAAAGAAACTGATTTACAAACAAAACCAGCAGAAGAGGAGGCAGATAAGGAGCTAATTAGAAATCGTGGAAATGAAAACTATGTTGTTTGACATTTTAAAAACCCTCGATAGGATAAACGGCAGACTCTAGGGAGGGGGAACGCTGATGAATTGAAAGATGGTACCAAGAAACTCAGCCGGTGCCTTGCATGAAGAGAAAAGCACTTTGAGAGCTGCCAGGAGGCTCGGAGGATGCCCCATCAGGCTATAGTGCAATCTACGGAGAGTTCTAGAAGGCTGCAGAGAAGTGGTACCTGAAGAAATATTAGCAAACACCCACTGGCAATTTTCCAGGGTTAGAAAAGACACAGTTCCTTAGATTGATTGTGTTTTGGAGGCTACACAGGATAAAGGACAATCCCACTGCCTTTGCTCAGTTGACTCGAAGGGATGACTACAGGATCTCATTGAGACAAAACGGTATTTTCTAGAAAGTATACAAAATATGGCCTCATAAAAGAAAATGTGAGTGACCAAAGACAAACATATATGCAATGATTATATGACTGTGGGAGCACGGGGGAGTCACACCAGGATACACACCAGATATGATTTACCACATTAAGAGAACAAAGGGTAAAAATCATATGATCTTAGATGCAGAAAAAGCATTTGATAAAACTCAACATTTTTCATGCCTCTCAATAGGGGCGTCTGGGTGGCTCAGTCAGTGAAGCGTCCAATTCTTGATTTCAGTTCAGGTCATGATCTCAGGGTTGTGGGATCAAGCCCTGCATTGGGCTCCGTGCTGGATGTGGAGCCTGCTTGAGATTCTCTCTCTCCCTCTCCTTCTGCCCCTTCCACTCCCCCATCTGTCTCTGTCTCTCTCAAAAAACCCACCAAAAACCTAAACCCCAAAACTCAATAAATTGGGCATAGAAGGAATGTACCCCAACATAATAATGGCCATCTATGACAAGATAGGGTTTTCATTTTCTTTGAATAAATTCACCCAGAAGTGGGATTACTAGATCATAGGGTAGTTTTGTGTTTAATTTTTGAGGAACCTCCATACTGTTCTCTGGAGTGGTGCACCAGTGTGCGTTCCCATCCACGGCGCAAGAGGGCCCCCCTTCCTCCACCTGCTCACCAACACTTACGATCTCTTGTCCACTTGGCGACAGCCATCAGAACAGGGGCAAGTGACCTCTCACCGTGGATTTGGTTTGCATTTCCCTGATGATGAGTCATGCGGAACACATTTTCACGTCCTTCTTGGCCAGTTGTATGTCTTTGGAAAAACATCTATTCAAGTCCTTTGCACACTAAGTGGGTTTTTAATTATTTTATTTTTGCTACTGAGTTATAGGAGTTCCTTAAATGTGCTGGAGAGTAACCCCTTCTCAGATATATGGGTTTGCAAATATTTTCTCCCATTTGTCAGTTGTCTTTTCATTCTGTTGGTTGTTTCCTTGGCTGGACAGAAGCTTTTTAGTTGCATGTAGCCGGTTTTTTATATTTTCTTTTGTCGTTGATGCTTCTGGTGTCCTATCAAAAAATTCTTGCCGAAACCAATGTCAAGGAGCTTTTTTTCTGTTCTCTTCTAAGAGTTTAACACTCGAGTCTTACATTTAAATCTTTATTTCTAGGTGTGGCAGAGACACTTAAGACCCTCTGAATGTTCATGTGCTCTCCCCCTGCATTTCTAGCCCTTTGGCAAAAGGTAAGACCATGTAACTTGCATCTAAGTTGTCATGTGCATGTCCGGTTAATTTCTGTGAGCAGCATGAGGTAGGGACCCAACTCCGTTGTTTTACATGTGAATATCCGGGTTTCCCAACCCTGTTCATGAGGGTTCTTGGTTCCCTTGTCAAATATTTGTTGACTGTCTATGCATGAATTTCCACCATTGTTTTCAATCTATTTATGTTTTTATATTTCAAATACATCTTTTGTGTGTAGAATATTGTCACTTCTTTTTTTTTATTATTTTTTAAAGATTTGTTTTTGGGAGAGAGAGAGAGCACACACAGAGGGAGAGGGGCAGAGGGAGAAGGAGACTTCCCACTGAGCTGAGAGTCCCATGTGGGACTCAATCCCAGAACCCCAGGACCATGAGCTGAGCCGAAGGCAGACGCTTAACCAACTGGGCCACCCAGACACCCTATTGTTGTTTAAAAAAATCTCATCCGGCAATGTCTGCCTTTCGATTAGAGCGTTTAGTCCAGGAGATGGCTAATTTCCTGTATTGGTTAACATTTCAGGATCGTTGGGCCAGTTTCTATCATAACCACTTAACGTTGCCTCTGGGACATGAAATCAGCCACAGACAGTAAACGAATAAATGTGTGTGGCCGCGCTCCCATAATGCTTTATTTATAAAGATGGGCAGCAGGCAGGATGTGGCCTCCTGGCCACAGCTGGGGGACCTTTGGTTTCGTCCATTTACGTTGGACGTCATTACCGGTAGGATTAGATTTATTAACGTTATTCCTTTTGTCTCCCCTGGTTTTTTTTTTTTGTTGGTGGTGTTCCTCTAACCCTTCTCCAAAGATCTGAGCAGAGGCTCACCCCCCTGCAGCTCCCTCGTTGGGGAGGTCGATGCTTCATTTCCCGGCTGCTCTGCCCGTCCCATACTCCGTCCCCCCGACACCCCAAGCCCGCAAGGCTTCAGCCCTCTGCCACCCAGGCTGTGCATTGTTGGGAGAATGCGTAGACCCAAAAGAGTAGAAAGCCCACGCCCAGCGCCCAGCGCCGGTGTGTCTTTCAAGGGCAGGCTGTTCTCTCCCGCCCGCCTGCCCCAGGTCTCCTGCCGACGCTTGCCGGTGCCGTTTGGTTGATCACCCAGGGATTCGGGCCAAGCTTCCATCCAGACTCTGGGCCTCACTCCTTCTGCAGCGATCTTGTTTCCAGAATTTCTCTCCCGACACTTCCAGGTCCTCTGCCAGCGCCAGGCTCTGGACTCTGCCCGCCCTGAGCTGGGCAGATCCAGGCTTTCCAGCACCATAGCAGTGGGGCTGGGGAGAGTCCCAAGTCCGGGGCTGGGCTTTTATGCCTGTACCAGTCTGTTCCCACCAGCTGAGGGCACTTCTCCAGGACAGGGGCCTCCTCGAGAGGTAAGCCACCAGCCGCTGGGGCCACCAGCCTGGCAGAGGGCAGGCGGCAGGCACTTCGGGGAAGCACCCACGAGAGGCGCTGCGCTCTCCCTCGGCCTGGGAGGTGGGTTGGGGCCGGTCTTCCAGGAATTCGATTCCTCCAAAGAACCCCTGCTCTGCGCACCCCATCGCCCTCCTTTCCGCTTGTCTCTCAGCAAATTCTTCTCGACCCCGGAGCAAGCCCATGATTTCTCTCTGCAAACGCTCCTGGGATTTCAGGCGCCGGGCGGCAAGGACCGCCATGGGAAGATTCATTACAGAGGCTCTGACTTGCCAGCCTCATCTGTCCCCAGTGTTTACCAACGTCCTTTCTCAGGAAGGAAATCAAGTGCCAAGCTTTTGCTCCGCAGGACCCGGCCAGAGCCTCGCACTGTCCCCAGGCCTTCTCCGTGCGGGGGGCGGGGGCGCGGGGGAATAGCCCATGCCAGGCTTCCTTGAAGGGGATTTTGGCTTTCATAGAATTTCTGATGGTACGAAAATATATATTGATTGTTTTGCTTCCTTTAAAACACATACTAGAGGGGCGCCTGGGTGGCTCAGTCCCTTAAGTGTCTGCCTTTGGCTCAGGTCATGATCTCGGGGTCTGGGGATCGGGTCCCATGTCAGGCTCCCTGCTCAGCGAGGAGTCTGCTTCTCCCTCTCCCTCTGCCCGCCCCCCTGCTTGTGATCTCTCTCTCTCTCTCAAATAAATAAAATCTTTTTAAAAAAATTAGATTTTAGGGGGCGCCTGGGTGGCTCAGTAGGTTAAAGCCTCTGCCTTTGGCTCGGGTTATGATCCCAGGGTCCTGGGGTCGAGCCCCACATCGGGCTCTCTGCTCCGCAGGGAGCCTGCTTCTCCCTCTCTCTCTGCCTGCCTCTCTGCCTACTTGTGATCTGTCAAATAAATAAAATCTTTAAAAAAAATTAGATTTTAGGATCTTTTTCTATCATATTTCTTGGGTGAATCTTGCCTCCCAGTTTGGAGCCGCCGGCTCACCCCTGACATCAGAGAATGTTCGTGTTCACGATCTCCACATCTTAGAATGTGCTGGTGACTTTGCAGCCGACACTCTTTATTTTAAAAACTAGCCGAATGGACTGTTCGAGCCCAACACTCTGTTCTCCACCTTTGAAAAAGAGAACGTGGTTATTGAATACCAGGCAAATAGGGGATCCTTTGGAGAGACAAGGACAGCCCAGAGTCCAAATCCTGAAAGCAGACAGACTGAAAAGAGATGTAAAAGCCCCTTTCATGGAGAAAATGACAGGCCCCAGCGGTGCTATTAGACGCCCGTGACTAATCACGGCTGGTGCTGGCTGCTGTCAATTAGCCTGATCAGCCGGTGGGGGGGGCGGGGGGGACGGCCTGCCTGCCAGCAGTTGTATGTTTGCAAAGGGGGCGGAATTTCTGAAATGTTACACTCTCCAGAACTGAGTCCTAACCTATACATTGTGGGACGTTTAGGAAAACGGGGCAAAAAACCCATAAGCAAGCGGAGAAAAACACAAGGGCGATGAACGTCGTACCGTGATTTTTACAGTTATTTTTCTGTTTTCTCCACTCGGTCCGAAGAGGACCGTTGTATGGTTTTTCCCCTGAAATCTGTGAGTGGGAGGCAGGATTACTCACATTAGATTTCAGCCAAGACATTAAGTCCATTAGGGAGCCGGTGCAGCTCGTCTCAGCAGCTCAGGAGAGGGGCCAGCCGGCCCGACCTGCCCTGGGGCCCTGGGCCACCGCTTCCCTGTGGGGCTCCCTGTCTGAGAGCTCCGGGGCTCTAGGGACTGGTCCACAGGCCTCTCCGGTGTGGACGGGGGTCCCTGCCGCAGAGCTGGAGGGGAACGGCAGGGGCTCACACACCCCCCGACCCTCCCCTGGAGCCCGGAGGGGAGAGAGCCAGGTCCTCCCCAGGGAGCTGCTAAGGGCCCAGAGTGCTCTGCAAACAGGGCTGACTCAGACGGCCTGCCCGGCAGGGAGCGGGCTCCTGCCTCCTCCGCCCCCACCACAAAGCTCGATGCTGAACCCTCTTTGCTCACTCGGGCCCCATTTCCCGTCTCCCACCAGGGCCCATTAGGGGCCATTTCTGGGCCCCGAGCGTTGACCCGGCTCCCTCGCCACGTGTCTGCCCTCCGAGGCAGGTGCCCCACAGCTGGATCCTGCATTTCCTCCGGGCACTTCTCTTGGGAGTGGCCTCGGGGATAAACATGGGGTTGGCGGTGCCTGGCTACCTTTGACCTCACACCCCCAGCGGGGGTCCGGCTGGGATCTCGCAGCAGGCCCTGGGGAACCCCATGATCCTCGAGGCCCTGCAGATGACTCTGTGCACGGGGTGTTGGGTTGGAACACACAGAAGTCAGCATGAAAACGCCGTGGGCTTTGTCATCGGCTTGGAACCACAGACCCGAATATTTGCAGCATAACCTAGAAACAGCGAGGCTGCATTTTGTGAGAACCCCCTCCACACTCCCGCGCCCCCATGGGGCCACACCCAGAGCACCTGAGCTTCCCTTCCAGCCCACAGCCCTCCGGAGGGTAAACTGAGGCGGGGAGGATGGGAAGGGGTGCGCCCTGCTCACTCCCCTCGGGCTCATCCGCCACCCCCGCGGCTGCGTGCGGTTCTCGTTCACGGTTTTCTGTGCCCCCGCGGTATTCCGTGAACGAAGGACCACAGTTTATGTGGCGTTTGATGGATATTTGTGTCGCAGAAACAAAAAATTGCCGCTTCCATACCGCGTACTTAGCCGGCTTCAGGATGCTGCGGTCTGACGTAAGGGTCCCTGAGGAAGACCCCCTTGATTTGGAGCCCCGGAGTCCCAGCCCACAGAGCTCTCCCTCCCCCTGCTCGGCAGATCTCCACGCCTCCCTCCCGCTCCCTGTTCGGGTCCCATGTCCCAGGCCGGCTGTTCGGTCGGGTGGCGGGGGGGCGGGGGGGTGGTGCCCTGCGAGGCGGGGAGCGGGGAGACACGGTCCCCTGGGCACACTGACTGTCGTCCCCACTTGCATTTATCCTGCGAGTGACATTTGAGGGCCCAGACACAATTTTTATCCAGCAAATGTCATCGTGCTAGACAGGAGTTCTGTGGTCTCCTGCCACGTCCCTGCTGGGGACGCCGAGTCCCAGAACAACTTGCTCTGTTCCTTCTGCTGTCTCACGTCGCGGACCGATCTCGGGAGAGGCTGCTCTGGAGACAGAGCTTAGTGGGGAGGCGCTGGGAGGGATTTCGGGGGACAGTCCCTGCCCCTGCCACTGGGGCGGACTCAGCATGTCTGCACCCTGTGCCTGCGGACCCCAAACCAGAGCTGCCCAGGACCTCGGCAGCCCCGGTCACCGAGGGGCCTCTGCCCACCGACCTGTGACCTCTGACCTGGCCTGAGGTGTGTGTCCCCCAAGGCAGGAGCAGGCGACACTGACCCCTCTCCCGGGAGGAAGTCCCCAGGCCGGGCCCTGAGGGCAGCGGGTCCGCCGACCCTCCAGGGCCTGTGGTCTCTGCCGAGGGTGTGGAGCTGCGTGGCAGCCCCTCCCGTCTCCAGGCCCAGCAGCAGGTGCGGTGACCGCAACATGTCCCCGCAGGGGACCCGCGAGCCTGCGGTGTGAGTGCCGGTTCCGTGCTCTGGCTTCAGGCTCCACGCCTCCGCCCCGCTCCCGTGTGCCCCCCGCGCCTCTGGGGCCGGGGACCCCATCACCCCATCTCGGCCGGGCTGCGGCTGCAGAGTCGCTCCTGCATGGTGACGGCTGTGGGCGCAGGGACACCTGTGGGCATTTGCACGGCCGTGCCCCCCCCCCCCCCCACCCCGGAGAGGTTCAAGCCCCGCAACCCCGCAGGACTGTGTCCTGCCCGAGGCCTGAGTGAAGTTGCAGCCGCGGCCCCTCGCGGCTGAGCCTGCATTTTGATCGCAGCCCGCGGGCCAGAGTTCCATAAAGTTTTACTGGCACGCGGCGGCGCCTCTCCGGGCACACTGGCGTCAGGCTTGCGTGATTGCGGCCGACCCTGGGCGCCCCACAACCCCAGAAACAGACCCTCCCTGACCCCACCAGAAGTGCTGGTGTGGGCTGGGCTTGGCTCCCCGGGATTGGAGCCTGTGACCCCTCAGTGCCCTGAGCCCCCCCCCCCCCCCCGTGTGCACAAAATCGCGTCAGAGCCTCCCAGCCCAGCTCTCCTCCCGCGAGCTAGCCCTCGCTCCGAAGGGTCAGTTCTCCAGAATGTTCTCAGCTCAAGTTCTTAATTCTGGCAAATGGTCTTGAAATGTGTTTCTAATAGCTTCAGATGGAACTCAGATCTTGTTAGGTGACGTCAGAGCAGATTCGAATATAAATCTCCGCTTGCCTTAAATGTTTTCAAATATTAAAGTCACCAACAGAGGGGCAAGTAAAGGAATAAAAATGCAAACGATCGCGAGAGACTCACTCCCAGGCGGTGGCGGGGGCCCTTCCCCCGAGTCTGGCCCCCGCGGCTCACCGGGCCCGAGGGGAAGCATCCCGGCTCTCTGCCCGAAGGAGCTCGAAGCTCAGCTGCAAACACATTAAAGGAAGAAAAAGCCAAAATATAACCATGGAAACAGCTACCCGGAAGAGCTCATCTTTAGTCTGCGTTCAGGAAAAGAAGTCATCTGCCCGTGAGCTGCGATGGCCCAAATTGCTGATAATTTCAGCATAAATTAGGCCATTATGTGCCGCCACAACTGCTCTCTTCCTTGTTGATGAAAAGTGGGGGCTGAGTCTTGTTCTCCTTTCCAGGCATGAGGGTGTGGGCTGGGGAGGGGGTGTTCCTGGCCGGGGCCCCCCAGCTCCTTCTTTACTCCCCTGGTGAGACCCTGGGCAGACACCCCCGGTGGGCCCCAGGGGCCAGTTCTGAGACGACTTCGAGGGACGACAGAGCAGCTGGAGAGAGGCTCTGAGCCCTGACGGGACGTATGGAGCCCGTGGTGGGGCCCCTGTCTTGTAGGGGCCTCTGGGGTGCGGGCCCCAACACACAGATCAGGCATCCGCTCGGGCCGCCTGGGCTTCTGGGGCAGGAAGGGCGAGGCTTGTAAAGGGGTGCCACGGGCCGAATCTGAGTATCCCCCAAAACATGGGTCAAAGCCCTAACCCGCCCCCCCACAACCACGTGACAGTGTTCGGAGGCAGGCCTCTGGGAGGTGGTTAGGGTCAGTCGAGGTCGTGGGGTTGGGGCTGGGCTGGGATCAGTGTCCTTGGGGGAAGGGACCCCCGTAGCTTGCCGGTGCTCTCTCCGGGCTGGTCTCCGGCAAACACATAGCGGGAGAAGAGGGCTCTGGCTGGACCCGTCCTGCTGCCCCCTTTCTCGGGGACTTCCAGCCTTGGGGACATGGGGACATAACTGTCATTGCGGCTGCCCGGGCTGACCTGGGCACCAAGCCTCAGGCCAGTCACTGGAAGGGCATCACCAGGAAGGAACGGCATGAGCAAAGGCAGGCACGGCAGGATGTGGGAAGCCCGGGTGCAAAGGCGGCCTCGGTGGGGGGTGGGGGATTGTGGGGTCCTGAAGGCCAGGCTAAGGGGCTCAGCTTTTAGTTTCTGGGTGGTGGTCAGCACCGAGCCGTTTTTGGAAGGAACACGCAGGGGCCGGCGGTGCTGTAAGCAACGGACTCCAGTGCCCCGTGAATTCCTTCTCGTCGCCTGCCTCTCCCACGGCCGTTTCCACCCGCGTCTGGCATGTCGGCGGCAGGTACACTCCTGAGCCTGGGCAGGCTGCCCAACCACAGCCCGGCGGACGTGGGGGCCGCTTCTGGTCCCTGCTTGACGGAGATCGGCTCATCCTCTCCACGACAGCCCAGGGAGCTGGGGACCTGCTCACCCGTATACAGCTGTGCTGGGCGAGTGGGGTGAGGGCACCTGCTGGCCGCCCCGGGGAAGAGCCCAGAGTCCGAGGCCCAACTTGGCCAACCAGGAGACAGAGGCTAGAGCGCCCGGAGGCCGAGTGGGGGGCAGCTGTCCCGAGGACTGTCCCGAGAGCCCACCTGGCCCGTCGAGGGTCCCCAGGTGGCCAGACTAGGCCGAACCCTCCCGCGTGTGCGTGCGTGTCTGTGTGTCTGTGTGTCTGTGTGTGTTTGCCCGCAGAGGTGCCGGCTGTGGGCTGCCAGGAAGAGGTGCTCGGCCGCGTGGCTGCCCTGTGGTTCCGCCTCTGGCTTCCCTTCCCCTGTTTCCCAAACTGGGGTTCAGGGTGACAGCTTGAGCTGACGGGGAGAGGTTCTCATTAGCCACTCCCCTTGCTCGCTGCGGTGGCTGTCCCCGACCAGCAGCCCCGCCGGCCACCACGGCCGAGAAACGCCCCAGACATGTCCAGCCTTGAGTCGGGGGTGAGTGGGGCCCCTCCTGCCAGGAGAGCTGGCCCTTCGCAGCGCGATGTGCTCGAGCCACAGAGGGTCCTGCTGCTCTGAATGACCAAGACCGTGACCAGGGAGCAGCCCCCGGTGGCCTGCCGGGCCCTGATGTGGGGGGCGGTCTTCCCCGCTGAGGAAGGGGCTTGACCAGCAAGAAGAGAAGGCAGGCAGGAGGCTGTCCCCACTTCAGAACACTTTCTCGGGATTGGTTTGTTTTTTAAAGAAAAGTTCATTTACTGTACATTATTCGATTAGGAAACCTGCCAGGCACGTTGAGGTTTTTTAGAAACGCCAAAAATAACCCAATTAAGTCAAACTCGATGGGCAAACTAGAGTCTGTATGACTTCCAGAGCGGACGCCGGCGCGGCTGACATCAGGAGCAGGGACAGAAAGGCGGGGCAGGGCGTCGTGAGCGAGGGAGGGCCTGGAGCAGGGGGCGTGAGGCTGAGGCGGGGACAGGGCTCCAGGCAGGGTGGGCAGATGCCCCCGGGCTGGGCAGGGACAGGAGAGGTGAGCCCTGTGTCACCGGCTGGGGAGAGGACAAGAGCCACTCAGGGCGGCAGCCCCGTCCCTCCCTCGGCAGGTCCCTGCTCGGGGGCTGGAGCTCAGGAGGCCGACGGCCCGGCCGGGGACACCTGCTTCCTTGCGGTGAGGACAGCCAGGGTCTGTCGCCCGGAGGCAGCAGAGGGACGTCTGACAGCCAGGGGGAGGCAACCGTGACCCAGGGGTCAGGTCATGCTCAGAGACGTGTGCACACTCAGACACGCACACTCGCAGGTTGGGCGCTCACACCCGCGTCCGTAGCCGTCGCTGCGACGGTGTGTCTGTGTGCACGCTGGCACGCACAGCCGGCACGTGCTGGCTTCGTCCGAAATGACCCGCTCGCTGAGCAGACGCCTGGCACCTGTCGCCGGGTTTTACCGGGCGGGCGCTGCTGGGGCTTCAAACACACACGTTCCCTGAAGCGATGGGGGCTGCTCCTCCCCGCGGTCGGCCTGGAGGCCGCCTGGAGCGCGGCGGTGGGAGGACTCCCGGGCGCTCCCGGTGAGGAGGTGGGGCGGGGGGTTGGGCTGAGGGAGAGGCAGTTGCACGCCGAGTCCGGTGACCCCCCAACCGGGGCTGCTTCAGACCTCTGTGTCCCCGGGCCAGGGCTGGGGCCGGCCTCCGCTTGCCCACCTGTGACGCAGCCTCCTGCAGGCTCCCGGGGCCCCTGCAGCCGGGAACGGTCTAGAAGTTGGAGCAGAGGTTCCTCCCACACTGGGGGCTGCGGTGCCCCATGTCGGTAAAGTGTCTGACACCGGTTCTGGGAACGTCGGGTCCAAATCAGTGGCTGTTCCCAGAGGGAACAGAGGCTGCAGAGACTGTCACGTCCCCTGTGGCTCTGGCTTCTGGGGCGGGGGGGGGGAGGGGGGGTGCAGGCCGCCTGGGCTGAAGCAATGGCTCTGCGCAGGTGGGAGGTCAGCCTTGTCCCTGGGCCAAGAGGAGGTGAGGAGCAGGGCTGGGGGGTGCAGACCCCGAGGGCGAGAGCGGGGGGCGGGGGGAATGCTATGGGGGGAGGGGGTCACCCTGGTCTGTTCCCAGGGGCCCAGCTGTCCTCGTGCTTGAGGGCCCATCTCTGGAGTCCAGTGGACCCGGCTTCGATCCTGGCTCCGCCCTTTCTGGCTGGAGGACTTACCCTTCTCTGAGGCTCTATTTCCCCCTGGTTGAAGGAGGTTAACGATTTCAGCTCCGAGAAACTCAAGACTTTTTGGTTAATGTAATGGAAATCAACTTGAGATGAGCTAAAAAGGAGAATCCATCCAGGGGCAAGAGAGCCGCTGGGCCTCGGGTAGCCCTGCTACGTGGGCTGAGGACTAGCTGCCCTCACTCTGTCCCTGGCCTCTTGCTTTCCTCCTTGTGGCTCCCCTTCTGCTCTCTCCTCCTGGCCTCCTGAAGGGCAGGAAGCCACATTCCTAGTAGGAAGCTTTCATTCTTCAGCCCTCAAGAGTACTCTTTCTTTGTCCCGAATTCTGAGGGAGGAGGTCTGACTGACCTAATCTGAGTCAGGTGCCTGAGATACCCAGACTGGTCCCATAGTTCTTGGGGGGACCTCCTGGTACAAAAAGGCTGCCAGGTACCGGCCCAGGCAGATAAGGAGGGAGGATACAGTTGCGGTGAGCTGGTGGGTGGCTCGCACAAATTGATAAGATTCAGGACTTGAGCCCAGGTCTGAGTAACTCTAAGCCCTTGGTTTTAAACTCCTGCCCGAGGTTGGGTTCCCTTCAGCAGAGCCTGAGACGGGATTGTTACATAAGTGGATTATTGAGGGAGTAACCTCAGAAGGTGTCTTTAAGGAAGTGAGGGAAGCAGGACGGGGCCAGAGAGGGAGCTAGGAGAGTGCCAGCGTGGTCCTGTGGAGCCCTGGGGCGCTTCTGGCCTGAGCTGGGCAGGTCCCAGGGCAGAGGGCAATCCTGCAGGACAGGGGTAGTGGGGAACCCTGAGCTCTTGGAAGGGGCTCTGGGCACAGCACAAGGACATCCGCTCGGCTCGCTCTGCTCCCCGATCTGGGTGCTGCAGACAGTGGGTGATGGACAAGGGCCCGAGTATGGTCAGGGACTCAGGCACAGATGGGTCAGTGCCTGAGCAGGAAGGCGAGAAGAGGGGAGGGGGTCCCCCACACTCATGTGTGCCAGCCCCCCAATTCAACATGCTCCCCAAATCCCTAGGGAGAGTGATCCCAGGGGGAATGACTCGTAACTGAGCCCACGAGGGCGGAGAACCCCAGAAAACCACAACCCACACCCCACGCTGCGCGCCGTCCGTATACAGCCGGATTTCTGACGCGCGAGAGGCACGCGTTCCAGTCTATCTAAACTGTGGTCTTCATTCACGAGCCCTTCTGTTCCATCACGATGACCCAGAAATGCGTCTCCCAGAGTGGGGATAATGCCATCTAAAGGGTCACGCCGCCCTCATAATGCTCTTGACAGACACAAATTTACGTAATAATCAGAAAGCATTTTCGACATTAAGGGGCCCAGCAGCCCAGCCGCAGACGTCTGGGCTGGCCACGCCATTAGTCACACCCGCCAGCCTGTCACCTTGTCACCGAGGCTTCCAGCCTCCCCGGGAACACAGCCCAGTCGGGAAGCTAGCTGGTGAAAAAGCGTCTCCCAAATTACTCCTTCTCGGGCGAGTTTATAAGGAATTACATTACTTTGAGGATAATCATTGCCTCTGGCCATTTTTTTTTTCCCACATTTAAAGCTGGTGGTGAAAGGTACCTAACGTAACTTTTGCCATTTTCTACGATCAGTGTGCAAGTCATCGGCGTATTTCTACGTATTTCAAAGCCACGACGCATTTCTAGAAGTTTTTCCTCTTCCCAAACAGAAACTCCGTCCGCTGTTAAACACCGACTCCCTGCCCTTCCCCCCGCCCCTGGTGGCCTCAGTCCTGCTTTCTGCATCAATGGATCCGACCCACGTGCGTGGAATTGCACAGTATTTGTGCTTTTGCGACTGGCGTCTTTCACTCAGCCTCGTGTCCTCAAGGCCACGCACGTGGCAGCAGGTATCAGAATGTTCTTCCTTGTTAAGGCTGGAGGATATTCCGCGGCACGGAGAGGCCGCAGCTACTCATCCTTTCATCCACTGATGGACACGTGCATTGCCTGTTGTGAAGACTCCTGCCGTGGTCACAAGCGCACACACCCGCACATTCTGGCAATAGAAAGTACTAGAACGAAGTCAGGGGGGGCCCTTGCCCCTACAATGGCTCAGCTCTGTAGGCCTGTGTCTCCAGGCGGAGCCCCAGGAAGAGGCAGGCTTCACGGAGCTTTGCACCACGAGATGAAGAGCCACATGAGTTAGGACACGAGTCACAGATTTCGAGAGTCTTAACAATACTCAGACTGTCTGATGGTGATTCTGTTAGGAATTTGTGCCGGGAGAATCAGGATGGACTCCGAGAGGTGGCTTGGAGATTATTGCAAGCAGAGGTACTAGGGACATGAGTTAAGAGACAAAAAGAATTTCTTCTCTGCAAACCAAGCTGGGGGGTGAATTCAATTTCCTCCCCACCGCGTCTGTAATGACACGATTTAGATCTTTCCTAATCTGACCTCTGTAAATCAAGTAAGAGAAAAGCATCAGCTAAAACCGATAAGCCTGAGGGAGAAGACGGGAGGGTGAAAGCCATTTGGGGAGGGAACGGTCAGATTCGGGGAGCCCACCCTGTGCCTGCGTCCGGCTCCTCTCCGCCCTCGCCCCCCTTGCCCCCCACTCTGGCGTGTGCGCCCTGCAGCTGGGGCCATAGCCCAGCCTTCTGCTCTGAACTCCGGTGAGTCAAGACCACCTCCCTAGGGGCTCGTCTTCATGGACCCCCACCTACCAGCACCCGTCTCTCACCTGGAGTCCCCCCCCCATCCCGGAAGGGGACTGCCCACCCTCTCTCCCCACCTGGACGCACTCTGTCAACTGAAAAGAAACATCTCTCCAAAGCACTCCAAATAGGAACCCCATTTCTTGAAGATCTGCACGCTCACGTCCCTCGGGATTGGGAAGGCGGCCCCCGCCCATGAACGCTCCCTGCTGGCCCGCAGGCTCCGGGCCTCCGTGTCCTCCCCCGGCGCCCCCGGCCCCCCAGCCCCACTCCACGGGGCAGGGCCAGCCAGCAGGGCCATGGAGCAGGCTCAGAATCAGAAAGCAAGCCCCAGATGAAAGTCCCTGTAATGGACCCTGTCATGCTCCACGGAGGCGGGGAAAGTGACCAAAGGAAGCAAATTACTGTACTTCAGACACAGACACAGGCAAGAAGCGGTCTCTAATGGGACTCGGGCAACGGCCCCCCGAGCTGGAAGTGGGTCAGCCCTTCCGACTTCAAGCAGTACAGTGGCTTTCATCTGTCTCCAGGCTCAACTGTTCGCCTGGGAACTGCTGCTCTCCTAATGGGCCCCTCCAGGCCCCCCTCCCCCTCCTGTCCCTACCGCCACCACCGCCGCCCCCGGCCCCCAGCCCTCGGAGGCTGCTGGCCGCCTTGGGAGGCGACAAGTCTCACTGGGTGCTCATTGCCATTCGTCTGCTTTTAAGAACTTTCCTTTCTGGACATTTTATTCTCAGTGAAAGTACGTCTTTATTTCTCTATCCTGTTCCTTGGGAAGGGAACATTTTAAGACAGTTTCCAAATACCTTCTCAGTGAACTGCCTGTAACACAAACAGTCATTTTCCTGGAGGAACGAGTTTCAAAAGGAAAGAATGAAGCTGTTTTCTCCCTTGTCACAGCATGAGACTTGGTGACTGTCTTCGTTAATCAAAACCAATCACCATCTTTATGACGTGTCCTTTCACTGATAAACACCATAAAAGGTGAGCGTAGCGACCCCTGGTGCCATGAATCTCATCACTTTTGGACCGGATGAGCGCTCCGGAGCCGGCTGGGGCTGGGGGCTTCCGGGGGCCCTGCCACTCCTGGGGCCCGTCCTCCCAGGCCTGGCTACGTGGTCCCTCCTGTTCCACCCTCAGTGGCCCTGATCTGGGTGACACTGTGAGCTCCCCCACAGCAGGTGCTGAGCCTGAAGAGCTCACATGCCGCACTGGGGGTGGCATCACCTTGCCAGGCGTCCGGAGGAGCCCAGCAGCACCAGCCCGATGGGAGTGGGGTCAAAGGGAGTTAGGAGCAAGCCTGGGTCCCCTTGCCGTGCCTTGACCCACATCAGCCCTCCAAACTGCTCAGGGCTGAGAGTGTGACATGTCACCCCTGCCCTGCCCACGTGGCTCCACGGGATCAGCCCTGTACCTGTGTGTTGGGGGTTTGGGGATGACGGGGGGTTTCGCCGAAGGTTCACCATGTGACAGTCCAGATACACTCGTGAATTCGGGAGCTTGTGTGGTGATTCCTAAACAGATGGTACACGAGGGACCACGGGAAGAGACCGGGGAAAGCCCTGGGTGTTTCTGCACTTAAGGTAAGGGCATCTCATCCCCCGGGCCTCAAGGCAAAGAATGATTCCTTCCCTGAACCAACAGATGAAAACAAACGCAATCAACAACATAAACCGGGACAAAACCAAATGCCGCACAGTGAGAATCTTCAGCAGGGGATGCGGTATTTATTAATGTGTAAAACCGTACAACTTCACGCCTTTAAGCAACAACCAGATAGAAAAGTTTACAGGAGACGACCCCGTCACTAATGGGAGCAGAGGAGGCGGAACAGTCAGGATCACACGCAGCAAGAAATGGGTAAAACCGTGTGGGGAAAACAGGCAAGTCCACACGGACGTTCCCGCCACGACCCGGAGTGGTAGGATCCGTGTCACGAAGACATCGGCCACGTGCCCGAGTTAACGTACGTGTGTGCAAAATCTCAGTAAAATACCAAAAGCTCTTCTCCTAGAAAAGCTAAGTGAAAAGTTTATACGAACAAATAAGCTGTAACAACTGTAAAGGGAGAGGAAGAGGGAAGCAGGAGACTTAACGGCGTGCGACGGCGTTGGGGCTGTGCTCAGAACAAGAGTCCTTGCCTTACCGGGATTTTTATAGCATCTACAGAAGTTAGAGACAAACTGACACGATGTCTGGAATGCTCTTCAAAACGTTCTTCAGAATGTCTTGGTGGGGAGGGGGAGGGGCAGAGGGGCTGGGCGTGGACAGGGATGGAAGTTGGGTGATGGGGACTCAGGGGCTCATTGGACAGTTTTCTCCGCCGTGGCTGGGTGGAGTGGCCTCCCAAGATGCCCACGGGCCTAATGCCCCAACCCAGGAATACGCCATGTCGCCGGGCCAGACGGACTTTGCTGATCTGATAAAGTCACGGACCTTGAAGGGACAGATGGTCCTGGCGTGTCGGGGCGGGCCTGGACAGCACAAGGGTCCTGCAAGACGGAGGCAGGAAGTGAGGCCACGGAGGCAGAGATGCGAGTGACACGCAGAAGGCAGGCCTGCAGGGGCTGGAAAAGGCAAGCAACCGATCCTCCCCTAGGGCCTCCGGAAGGACCCAGCCCTGCCGGCCACTGTCCTCCAGAGCCCTGGCCTCCAGAGCCGTGGGACTGTCCCTCCGCGGTAAACGGCTCAGTCTGCAGGGCACGGACGGCAGCCACGGGAAACTCAGGCACTGCTTTTTGCAATATTTGGAAATTTTCCATACTATAAAACTTTGAAAAACCTATGATCAGCCTCAATAATAAGAGCACGGTTACTGGTCCACGAGAAGCCGGCCAGCCCGTAGCACAGAACTGAGCGTCTAGAAAAAAGCCCAAGTACAGACAGAGAGCTCGTGGATGAGGCAGGTGCGTCTCAGATGGTCAGGATAATCTGACCTTCTCAGAAAGAGCGAGGACACTGTCACTACAGTAAACTATAAAAAAAACGAAAGCACAAAATGTTTTTAGAGGAAAACACGGAAAGTTTCCTTAACATCCCCAGGGCGAGAAAGTACTTTCTAATGGATTCAGAATCCGAAAGTCATGAAAGATTGATAAATTCTACCAAGTCTCTGCATGCAAGACAGACAAAAGGAAGCGTCCATCCGCAGAGTCCAAAGACAACCAGAAAACAGAAAATATTCGTCACTCACAGTACGGGCCAGACTCCCCTTCCTCCTACAGAAAGAGTTTCCCAAGGGAGGAAAATCCCAGCATTAAAATAAGAGGGAGGAGCGCCTGGGTGGCTCAGTGGGTTAAAGCCTCTGCCCTCAGTTTGGGTCATGATCTCAGGGTCCTGGGATCGAGCCCTGCATCGGGCTCTCTGCTCCGCGGGAAGCCTGCTTCCTCCTCTCTCTCTGCCTGCCTCTCTGCCTGCTTGTGATCTCTGTCAGTCACATAAATAAATAAAAATCTTAAAAGAAAAAATAAGAGGGAAACAGGTGGGCAAAGGACAGGAACAGAGTCTCCGGAGCAGAGTGCAAATGGCCCGTACGCGCGCAGAAGACGCCCTTCCTCGCTCACAATGAAGAAACGCACGGGGCGCCCGGCTGCCTCGGTTGGAGCGTGAGACTCTCGATCTGGGGTCCCGGGATCGAGCCCCACATTGCGGGCAGAGATTGTTTCAAAATGTCTAAAGGGGCGCCTGGGTGGCACAGTCGGTCAAGCGCCCGACTCCTGGTTTCGGCTCAGGTCATGATCTCAGGGTGGTGGGGTCGAGCCCCGTGTGGGCTCTGCGCTCAGCGGGAGGCTGTGTGAGACTCTCTTCCTCTCCGTCTGCCCCTCCTCCTGCTCTCTCCCTCTCCAATAAGTAAATAAATCTTTAAATAAAATAAAATCTTTAAGAAGGAAGGAAGGAAAGCAAGCAAGGAAGAAAGCAAGCGCACCCCACGCCTGTCCTGAGTTATGACCTCTCACCTGGCATTGGCTTAACCGCACTCCTCCAGGGAAACTGGGCAGGAGCACGAGCAAAATGGTGCAGCCCGGAGGAGGGTATTTTAGCAAAATCTATCAAAATGCCAAGGGCGCTCACCCGTGGACCCTGCCACTCCACTCTTGAGAATCTTCTACGAATTCCGCAGGGGTGTGTGGTGACCACGGGCCAGGATGCTGGGCAGCCTCACTCGGACCAGAACCGAGACGAATGCCGTCCACTGGGGCCGGGCCGGATCCGCCCGACACGGCCAGAGTGAGGGATGGACGAGCTGCCCTCCGCTCACTGGGAAACGCCCCAGGTCCTCGGGATGGGTGACAAAGGGCAAAGTTCAGACCAATGTAGACAGTGTTTCCTTTCGTTTTTGCTCACAAATACACAGTCCTCTTTCCGTGTGTGTGTTCAGACTGTGTGTGGGCCGGGAACTAAACACAGACAAAACTAGAGTGGGGGAAACACCAGCATGTCATTTCCCGAACGTACACCGAAGGACAGCTGGCTGGGGGCCGGGGGAGAGGCTGGGGGGACATTTTTGACCAACCTGAAAACTCAACGTGGTTCTTACGACCCAGCTCTGCTAGCCTTAAGGAGCTGAGCCCGGCATGAAAGTATCCTGTGTGTCTAAAACATCAGGTTTCCAGAACAAAGGACAAGGTAATCCTGGAAAACATCTGACTCAGGCGTGTGGACCAGATGTTGGGGGAGGGATGCAAAGACGGGTACAGGTCAGACGTGGGAGAGCCTCAGGTGCAGGACGGGATGTTTGAACCTGACTCCTCAGCCAGGAAAGGGCCATCAGGTGCCCCAGAAGGAAAGAGGTGCGGTCGGATCAAAACTCCCCGTGGTGGCCACAGAGTGGCGGGGACAGGGAGGGGCGCACGCGGCCGCGGGCAGTGCACTCGGACCAGCCACAGACACTCTGACTTTTGGCCCACGGAGCCTCCCCACTCTTGCATCTGGGCCGATGCTGTGACTTCTCTGACCCCTGGGACGCAGCCGAAGGTCCAGGCCTCTCCTGCCTCTGGGAGCTCAGCTGCCACAGTGTCAGGGAGCCCAAGTAGCCACGTGGCGGGGCTCCAACCGTGGATGCGCAGCCCTGGGGAAGCCACTAGGTGGTGCTGTTCGCACCAGAAATGAGCTGTTCCCGCCAGATCCTGCCCCCACGGCAAGGCAGTGACCCGATGAATATTTTAGACCACAAGGTGTGGAGGCAGTTTGGTACACGAATACCTGAAACACTGACCACGGGGAGGCTGGGATGGAGGACTTGGCTGGACTCCACGGATAGACGCTTGGTGGGACTCGGCTGGGACCAGTGCAGTGGGCAGCCAAAGCCTGGGGCACGTTCTACAACTGCTCCCGAGAGTCGTTTCCCGGGAAGATCAGAGCCGCCCCCTCCCCGCCCTCACCCCCAAGCCAGCAGTCCGTGGTCTTCCTGGCAATGCCGCCAGCAGGCTGGGGGGTCAGCTGTCAGGCAGGGGGGCTGCTCTCTGGGCACCTGGCAGGACAGCTGTGCTCCCCGGAAAACATGGCCCTGGTGATGGTAATTGGCAATGTCCTTCCTTTGGTAAGGCAGCCTGACTCTTGAAATATAATAACAGGGTTTGAGAATTTAATTTTTTCCCCATGCTCATGATCTGTTCCATTTTCAGGGCATTGCAGGGGAGGAAAGCTCTTCCCATGAAGGACCTGTCAACCTGATTTCCTCTTAATTACCGTTCATGCCCACTATCCTATCTGATCTATGTCTTTTTTTTAAAAAAAAAATAGAATTCACAGAGGCCTTTTTGTTTTCCTCAGAGCTGAACTTGACCCCAAACTACTTGTCAGTGGAAATGAGGGAGCCGTCAGTCTTGAACAGCTTGTCTCGGGGACCGAGGGTCTCTGTTCTGAAGGATTAACCCCAGGCGCTAGGGAAGCCTGGTCAAATTCGAATTTCAGACAACAGCAAGTAACTTTTAGCATAACACGTCCTACATAGTGCATAGGACGGGCTTACACACAAAATATATTCGTTGCTCATCTAAAATTCAAGTTCAACTGTGGGTCCTGTGTTTGCATCTGTTGGTCACACCTGAGTCAACAAGGGGCCCAAGTACAGAAGCCGGGGCCTCAGTGTGGCGGGAACCAGTAAGGGGGAGGGGAGGAGTGACGTAGAGAGTCCTGGCCAGCTAATCCAGATTTGCAAGGAGGGAGAGGAAGCAGAGAAATGGTGGGGATCGGGTGGCCAGTGGTCCTCCTTTGCCCAGGACTCCCCAGAAGCCCTTCAGGGTCATGCAAACTGGGACGGTTGTTTACTCTCAGCAGGACGCACGTCCTAGACCAAGAAAGCAGGACTTGCAAAATCATGGAGGTGGGTTTGCCTCCCCTAATGGCCTCTGTCCACCCTCTTCCCCCATCTGCCCCCAGCCTGCAGGACCAGCACGGGGACAAGGAGAGCGAGGCACTTGCCATGGGTACAAAATGGCAGGGATACCACTAACACAACGGTCAAGATATATATTTCTTTTTTTTTTTTAAGATTTTATTTATTTATTTGACAGACAGAGATCCCAAGTAGGCAGAGAGGCAGGCAGGGGGTAGGGGGGAAGCAGGCTCCCTGCTGAGCAGAGAGCCCGATGCGGGGCTCGATCCCAGGACCCTGAGACCATGACCTGAGCCAAAGGCAGAGGCTTAACCCACTGAGCCTCCCAGGCGCCCTGGGATACATATTTCCACGCAAAACTGAAACACCAAAGTAAGCGTCAAAATACCCACGATGAACAAAATATCAAACATTCAAATAAAGTTCCTCAAAAAACTTCAATAATGAATTACCGTATGACCCAACCATCGATTCCTAACTGCGGGCCCCATAGAACTGACAAGAGCTATTTCCGACAAAAACTCGTCCACCAGAGTTCACGGCAGCATTGTTGGCAATTGCCAAAAAGGTGGGAACGACCCAGCGTCCATCCACTGGCGCGGGGACGAAAATGTGGTCTCGCCACAGGAAGAGCTAGCCCTCGGCCGGGAAAGGCACGGGACACTGACACCTGCTACCCCGGGGAGGAAACTTACATTCTGTCGGTGAAAGAAGACAGACCGACAAGGCCATGCATCACGATGGCTTCATGTGATCCGTGCAGACCAGGCAAACGGGACCATCTCCCCTCTCGGCTCCCAGAAGGAAGCAGCCGCCCAGCACCTCGCCCCGGGGCCGCCAGCTTTTCCCAGCAGCCGCAGCAAACGAGCGCGCTCCCCCTTGTCGGGCTGGCCAGCGTAAACATCGCGAAATTCCATTTTGCTCTCTCTTTCAAAAAAAAGAGAGCAAAATGGTTCCAGGTGAGGGACCGGGGGCACCGGGAGGGCTGGTGACAGAGTCAGAGCCCCCCGGCTCGCGAATGCTGAGACAGGATTTGAACCTGGCTGCCACCGGGTGACTGGAAGTGTCCCCAGCACCCCAGCCTCAAACCACTTTGGCCAGGGAGCCTCCCCAGGGTGGGGGCAGCTGACCCTGCCCGCGGCAGGGACTCCGGGAGGGCATCATCCGTCCCTGAATGACTGGCTGAAGGCGGTGAGGGAAGTGACTCTTGCCCATGGCCCCACTCTCCCCGGGACACACATCCATAGTGACTCTCAGTGCCCAGTGCCTTTTAAGCGACCGAGTGGACTCCCATCCACCGTGAGCTGGCCACCAGCTGGACTCCGTCACCCCCTGACCGGCTCAGGGCAGTGGCTGGCTCATGCCCCTGATTCGGGGTTTTCCAGGACACGAAGAAGCGCGGGGCAAGTTCCCACCAACGGGCGGGGGGAGGAGGTGGCGCCCACCAGTCCACTGTCATCCAGCTGAAAGCAGGCCAGGGAGTCCCTGCCGCTAGGAGTGTGGCGGGGACCCCGCCGGGAGGAGGGTGGCGGGTGGGGGCAGCAGGGGCTGGGCAGCCGGGGACCTGGGCTCGTCCCCCTCAGCCGGGGGCTGTGATGCTTGGGTTTGGGCCAATCCTCAGCCGGCTCGACACTCATTTGCGCCTCTTTTTGTAGGTGGATTACAACTAAGGTGCTAAAAATACTTATCGTTTTGAAGTGTCTTATAGAATTTTGGGTCCCAAGGCTGCTCGTCCGCATAGCTCAGGCCCCCAGGTGGAAATGCCTCCTCGCTCCTGAGGCCCCTCCCGTTCCGTCCCCCGGCTGCCTGCCGTCTCCCTCGGCATCCCCGTCCTGTGAGCCAGATGGGCTCCCACATGGCCCTGGGGGTGCTGCCCGGGGGCCAAAGGACCAGGAAACAGGTGCAGCAGCCTGGGGCTGAGTCACCAGGCTCCAGCTCCCCGAGGGCAGAAAACCAGCTCTCCCCATCCTCCAGGGTGAGCACCCAAGGGAGTGAGTCATCCCGGGACCCAGATGGGTTCTCGGAGCGAGCCTCTGACCAGCAGCTCCGTCCTGGATACCAGAATCTCTGCAGATGGGCTGGCCGTGGACGAGCCATGAGGTGGACGAGGCCGGGGGGAGAGGGGGGACCTGGAGAGGGGGACGGGCCAGGGGAGCAAGGGCCCGCGCATCCAGGGCAGTGGCGGAAACGGCCGCAGGAAGGGAGGAGATGCTGGGGGGTGGGGTTAGGGGAGAGGAAGTCTCCGCATGGGGAGCCAAGGATGGCTCCGGTCAAAGAGCCCAAGACTTGAGCGACGTGGACCATCCAGACCAATCCCCCCTGCCCCGTGTCTCATGGGCGTGTCACCCCCTCCGTCACAGCTGGGCGCCGCCAGCCAGCAGGATGTTCAGGGAAGTGGCAAGGTCATGGTGGCGTCTGTAGATGGTGACCCTGTGTCCTTTTGTCTTCCGAGCCCATCCTTTTCAGGAGCCCCTCTCTCCAGTGTTCGCTCCCTGCCAGCACTGGAGGGGGCACAGCCCTTCATTGGTTTGCATCCATTAATTCATTCATCAAACATCTTTGACTGCTTCATGTAAGACGCTGAATTAGTGAGGAGTCATTCCAGCTGCCTATAACAGAAAACCCCCAACTAACATTGGCTTAACAGGAGAGAAGTTCATTTCTCCTTGTTGGGCATGAAGGATGGTGGCCTGAGGACCTGTGTTCCTCCAGTCTCGCTGCTGTCCAAGGTCGTCACCTCGTGGTGCAGAACGGCTGCTTGACTTTAGCCCTTGCTTCCACATTCCGGGCAACAGGAAGGACCAAGGGAAAAGGACCTGAATGTGGGCTGACCCGGGACCCCCTCTACCTGGAATGCGCTGCCCCCCACCCCCCGGACAATCCTGCCAGCCTGACAGGTCAGGCTCCCGGAGCCCACAGACCTCTTCCTTCTCACCATAACGAGGTGATCGCATGTAGGACTCTTTTGCGTGTGGGTTTCTGCTGGACTGTGATCTCCAGGAGGGCAGGCCGGGCCCCCGGGCCGGCAGCTTCCCTTCCTGGGGGTGCAAGCGGGGCTCCGGTGGGGGCCAGGGCCGAGGTTTTTCTGGACCGTTGCTCTTCTTGCTTGTCAGACTTGGGCCGGTTTTTGGTGGTGGTGGTGAGCAGGGTTTCTGGGGGAAGACGGGCCAGCTCCCAAGCGGGGGTAAAATGATGCTCTCGGCTGGATTTCCATTACCCTAATGGGGATCCATTTTGTCTGCCACACACTGGGCTGTCCTCAAGATGACAGGTTGACAGTGACTCCCACTGGGTCACTGCTGAGCACACGGAGCCCATTACATCGCTGGCTGTGGGTTCCAGCACAGCTGTGCTGGCGAGCAGGCACCTGTCCTCCCAGGGGTGCTGTGTCTCCGTCTGAACGCACCCGCCGGCCTCGGGAAGTCACAGCATTTTCACGCCACTGCCCTGCTCTGCCCACAGCCTCCCTGGGCGCACGGAGGTCTCCCAGGCCAGGGTCACCGGCCCCCTGCCAGGATGGGGGCAGAATCCCCTCCCCCGGGGGGGGGGTAAGGGAGGAGCAGCTACAGGGGGGTTGTCCTCCCAAGGGCCGTCTGGTGAAAGTCCTGACCAGCTTTGAGGAAGCTCATTTGTCCTGAGCTCACGTCTCCAAATGAGCCGTTCGTGAAGCCTGCTTACGTTCCCTGATGAGTTTTCCAAGAGATCCGGGAAAAGAGGCCCAAGGACAGATTTTTTTTTTTTTTTGAATGTTTGTGTTCTCAATCAATGATAGGGTCGGCACCCCCTTGGGCTGGGGCCCGGCATCCCCGCTGCTTCCCCGGGCTGCCCTGCGCCCCTGCAGCACCAGGCTTCCACCTCCAGGAAGGTCCCCGGGCTGTTACATGGACATACAGTCTGACGGCCCCCGGGCACATGGCTTCCCAACGGTGACACGGCTGTCCCACGTGCCTGCAGGCGGATTCTCCCCCTTTTTTTCTCCCCATTTTGTGACCTGAGTGCTGGCTCCCTGGCTGGGGCGTTTTGGTCCCCAATTTGCCTGTGGCCACATGTTTCCTTTAGGGACATAGGAGTCGCATGCCGGGGAGAGTGTGTCTCTACCGGCTCACCTTAGACATTTGCGAGAACGATGACTTAGAGGCAAAATGTCTTGTTAACAAAGGCCTTCTTGTCAGGAAAACTACTGTGAAGTTTCTTTTTTTTTTTTTTTTTTTTTTTAAGATTTTATTTATTTATCTGACAGAGAGAGGTCACAAGTAGGCAGAGAGACAGGCAGAGAGAGGGGGAGGCAGGCTCCCCGCTGAGCAGAGAGCCCGATGTGGGGCTCGATCCCAGGACCCTGAGATCATGACCTGAGCTGAAGGCAGAGGCTTAACCCACTGAGCCACCCAGGTTCTCCCCTGAAGTTTCTTTTAAAGTAAAAGCAGCGGGCGCCTGGGTGGCTCAGTGGGTTAATCGTCTGCCTTTAGCTCAGGTCAGGACCCAGGGTTCTGCTCAGGTCCTGCTCAGCGGGAAGCCTGCTCCTTCCTCTCCCTCTGCCTGCTGCTTCCCCTGCTTGTCTCTCTCTCTCTGTCAAATAGATAAATAAAATCTTTTTAAAAATTTAGTAAAAAAGGACACAAAAAGCGCACCAACCCAAAGGAAAGCAGTGGGAAGCTGAACCAAATAGGCCCCACCTGCCAGCCCATGGGGGGACGGGTTTGGGGTCTGGGTTTTAATTAGTGCCCGGGACTTCGGTTTATAATTTCTGCTTCTTCAGGCAGACGAAGCAAGCTGAGAGCAGAAGGGTCCTCGAGCCCTCGTCACCAAAGGGAGATGCGGGAAGGCGGGAATCAGCCAAGATGTACCGTGCGCGGACGCGCTCCTTCTCGGACGCAGAGGGAGCGTTCCAGAAGGAGAGCAGTCTCTCCAGCAGTCGTCCGGAGGTGGTGGCACTTCTCGGGGACCCGGGACACCTGTGGCCTGGCACGTGCCCACTCCCCAAAGCCCTCAACTTCCAAGCACAGAGGGTGCACGAGGGTGTCAGGCCACCACTGACCCAAGCAGCCAGGGTGACCGCCGGCACCCCCTCGCCCCTCCCCGGGTCAGGCCTCCTGCCCTTGACTCTACTCTCACCCCATTCTGCTGAAATAGGAGTGACAGGAAGTCAAGTGTGCCCTTGAGACCCCCCAGGACCTCTATCACAGCCAGGAGTCTGTCAGGAGGCCCCCTCACCAAGTCAGGTCTCCGAGACAGCACCCCTCCTCGCCCTCTGTTCAACCAGGGCGGGCACTGAGCACCCCAGGTTAGGGCCCTGCTCCTTCCTTCCCAGCCAACTGGCCTTGACCCTGGTCCTCCAACGCCCCTGCGTCCTTCCCCGTCCAGGCAGAGGCAAATGGCCCTCCCGCTGTGTGTAGGAAGGTTCTAAGACTAAAAGTAGGACACCTGCCGGGGGGGTGGGACAGGACATGGTCGTCTGTCCTGTGTGTTGTTCACTCCAGGGTCCCCAGGGACGTCAACCAACCTCATGTCCAGCTTGGTGGGTGGGGAGAGGGTTGCGGCTTCCTGGTAAGTAACTGGGGCCTCCAGGCACCTACAGGCGGGGGGCCCCCTGGGTCAGCCACTGCCGAGGATTTCAGTGGCCAGTGATGTCCTGCCAGGCGGCGGGAGGAGCTCCGGCTGGTTTTCAGCAGATGGCGTCATCCTTCCTTGGAAGCCTGGAGGTTCCTCTCTCGTGTGTGGGTCCCTTGATGTCTGTGAGCAGGGGAAAGGACAGTCTGGGCCTGGCCCGAGCTAAGGAAAGATTCACGGGGTACGCCTAGGAGGTCCTGGCTCCTGCGTGCTTTCTGTGTCCCCTGCCACAGGACAGTCTCCTCCAGCGGCTCTGCCGCCTGCCCGCCCCTCGGCTGCCTCTAGGAGCTGGGGCTTGTCTCCCTCTGGGTTCCCCAGGTCCCCCCCACCCCAAGGGCTCCGCCACTACCGGACCCCGCTCCAAACAGCTCTGTGTCCGGGACCAGGAGACACACGGGCACATCGCCAGCGGCTCTTTCTGAGACAACAGTACCTGTGGGATGTCAGGGAGGGGACACCCACCATTCCCAGGCTGGAAGTCAACCAGCCCCCCAGGAGACAGCCCAACGGCCCTGGCTGGTTTGCCCCTTCTTGGCAAAACAGGGCAGGCCACTGAGTACCGGAGGCAGGGAAGCGAGGCCTCCTGCCTTCCCCCCAGGAATGGCTACCGAGGCTGAACCCACGCTCCAGCCAGGGCACACCTGTGAGGGCAGGGGGAGCCTGCTCCATACCCCACCCCGCCCCGTCCCTGCTCCAGGACCACCCCGGGGGCCACTTTGGACTGTGGGCTCGTGCTCCAGGGAGGTGTGGCAAAATGCGGGGGGGGGGGCTTCTCCCCGGCTACGACCTGGGCTGGGGGTGATGGGTGTGGGGTTCACTGACTTAGTAATGACTTGGGCCATTGAGACCCCCCCCAGCTTTTGGCATTTCCCTGTGTGGGCTGATGGGGGCTCCCTATTCGGTGTATGGGGTGATGGGGGCGATCTGCGGGGTGATGGGGGGCCCTACCTGCAGGGTGATGAGAGTTCTCTACAGGGGTGACGAGCTCTCTGCAGCGGTGATGGGGGTTCTGTGGGGTGACAGGCGCTCTCTGTGGGGTGTGGGGGGCTGGCTGCAGGGGTGACGAGAACTCTCCGCAGGGGTGCCGGGGGCTCCCCCGCGGGATTTGGGGTCTCTCCGCCGCCCCCGCACCTCCACGGGTGCTCACGACCACCGCGCAGCCGCCCCCGCGCTACGGTCGCTCCCGCCGGCCTCGGGCTGTGCTGGGCGGGGGCGCGCGGGGGCGGGGGCGCGGGGCGGGGGCGCGCGGGGCGGGCGCTGAGCCGGGGACGGTGACGCGGCGCGCGCTCCCCGCCGATCCGCATAAAGAGCGGCGGCAGCCCCGGGCCGCGGACACGTCGAGGGAGCCCCGCCGCCTCGCTGCCTCCCCGTGGTCCTGCGGCCGCGCCATGCGGTGAGCGCCCCGGCCCGGCCAGACCCGACGGACCCGACCGGACGCCCGGACCCGCCGCCACCTCGGGACCCCCGCCGCCCCGCGACCCCGCCGCCCCGCGACCCCCGCCGCCGCTCAAGGTACGGCGCGCCCCGGGGGCCCCCAGCGGGCGGCGGACCCCTTCCTCCCGCGCCTCGCCCGCCCCTGGACGTCCCCGGGGTCCCGCAGCCCCGTCCCGGCTCGGTTGCGGGCGGCGTCGCACGGCCCCTGCGGCCGCTCCAGCCCCGGGCAGCCCCGGGGACGCGGCCGCCGCCCCACGGCCGCTCCGCGCCTTCCCCCGCAGATGTCCGGAGGCGGCGCCCTCCTGCTCGCCGGGCTGCTCCTCGCCGCGGCCCTTTCGGCCTCCCCCGGGCTCGGGTCCCCGGTGAGTGCGCGGCGCGTGTCCCCGCCAAGGGGCGGCCGCACAGACGGGGACGGGCGGGGGGGTCGGGGTCCTGCCGCCCCGGGCGGGGGTCGCGCTCAGACGCTCCCGGATCCTCCTGGCCTGGCCCCGCTGCCAGCGCATGACCAGCTCCGGATCCACACGAGGAAAACCAGACGCGGTACCGGCAAATCCCGTTTCATTCCACCCGCAGCGGGTCAGTGACCCCGGGAGCGAGCCGCGGTGCCCCCGGGTGCCCTGAGCGCCCGCGTCCTCACCAGGGCTCAGAAGCAAGGGGGCGCCCCACGTGTTTGGGGGTTGAGCTCTAGAGTGAATGCTTTGGGAAAGCAAGCAGTCCTGTTTTCCTGTGGAATACAGCTTATTTGGGGCAAAGCTGAAGTTCAAGTGGGCCCAGGCGTGCAAATGCCCGTGTCATGCCTGGAAAGCCTGGTGAGCCTCCCGTCCTGCCCATCTTGCTCTCGGGGTTTTCATCACTTGGCCCATGATGTGGCAGAGTGTGAAAACTCTGTGATGCAAATTCTGTGAGGATCTGAGTCGGGCAGCGGCTTCCCAGACCACCGGGGCAGGCTGTGCAGAGGTGGGCTTCGAGGCTTCTTGGACCCTCGGGAAATGACCCTTTTCTCCCTCTCAAGGTGAAGGAGAAGAGAGGCTGGACCCTGAACAGTGCCGGCTACCTTCTCGGTCCACGTGAGTGACACATGGGCCCTCAGAGCCCACCCGGCTCTTGTCGCGCTGAGCGTTTGTGCGAATCCCGCTCTTACGGCGTCCGTGCCGCCTGTCCCCACGCGGACACACTGAGAGTCCGGGTTTAGTCAGGTCAAGGGCGATGGGGGGGCTCCATGAGACGCAGGCAGGATGGATTTCCATGTAGGTTGGAGATCAGTGGATTCAAATCCTTGCCACATGGGTCCGTGGCGCCCTTTCCCCGTGCCCTGCCCCCAGCCTCCTCCGAGCCCGTACCCCTCACTCATAGCAAATGGGCAAATTCCTGGGTCCTCTGACCTCTTCCCACCCCCCCGCCATCTGTCCCTCCTAGCCTTACTCCTTGCTCAGGGATCTGTGTGGCAGAGAGCAGGACCCGAATGCCTAGGGCAGGGGGAGAGTGGCGAGAGGGAAAGGTCTGCGGGACATGGACCTGTGGGGTCAGGTGACGAACAGGGGACAGTCCCACTGGGCACTGAGTCTGGGTCCGGGGCTGGGGGCAGGGACTTGCATCTGACCCCACGGAACGTCAGGAGGAGCCCACACCCCTCACCAGGGCCTTATGAGGACACGGGTCAGCCGACCCGAGTCCTGGGATGTTTCCAGAAGGGACCTGTGTCCCACCGTCAGCCTCATTAGCACTTTCTCTGCTTCAGAAGTTCAGGTCTGGGCAGTGTGGAATGGGAGGACACTGTCGCTGACTTGTCATGGTCCGTCAGGGTCCCAGACCACCCTGGGCCTTACCTCGGTGCCATGAGTCTAGCAGCTGGGAAGAGTAGCCCGGGCGGGGGTGGGTGCGTGTGCGTGAGCGCATGCAAGTGTGCCGGCGTGCAGAAGCGGGGTGTGGGGTTTCACCGCTGCCGTCAGTTCCCAGACCTTGCCAGCCTGTGGGTGGACTGGGACTCTGCGCCCTGTCCTTGATTTGACACTGTCTGGACACAGTGTGACTTTAGGGCTTTCACGATGCAGAGAACCCTGTGGGCCGAGCGATCCCCAGGGTGGCGGCGGGGAGACCAGCTGCAGTTCTCAGTAAGGGCAGGAGGCGGCAGGAAATAGGGAGCCGGTGTGCAGACAGGGTACGCCCCCAGGTGGCCCAGGCCCTGAAGGGGACAGGTCTGGGGCCCTGTGGGCTGAGTGTGGATGCCTCCGCCTTCGCGTTCCTTGCCGGCCCTCTGCTTCCTGCTCGTGCTCGCTCTGTCCTGGTACCTGCAGATTTTAATTATCCTAAAGGAGGGCACCGGGGGGTAGGGGGGACCTTTTACTTTCCCTTCCAATCGCCTTCACACTCGTAGCTTTCAAACTTGCAGGCATGGCTGGTTTGGGGACAGTCATCCACCCTAAAACGAAACAAAACACACCCTCCCCTATATATTTACTGCCTTCTGCACCAGGAAAGGAGGCAAATGCGTAGGGCACATTCCATTCCCACCAGCAGGGCGTCTGGGTGCTCTGGTCTCAGGTCAAAGGCAAGGCGGGCCCCCACACGGTGCTGTTACTGGGAGTGGAGGGGCCTCGCCTGCAGGAGGGACAGATGGGCTCCAAAGGCACACGTTTTCCCGAAGCCTTGGAACCCTGAGCTCCGCCCCTTGGAAGGCATCTCGTCTCTGCTTCTGGCCCCAAAGAAAGAAGGAACCTTTAGCAGAGACACGTCTGTAACTTCGGAAGACTGAAGACACAGTCCTCTGGAAGACGGGAATCCTGAGTTAGAAAACCAGCTCTTGTCTAATCTCAGCTTTCCGTCTGTCAGGCTGGATCAGCAGAGGCTGTACGTGTAGACGAGGTCCTGGGCGCGCTTTTTGCGAGGTGCCGGGGTCCGTCGGTGCGGGACGCGGTCCGACGGCGGCCGCGGGAGTGTGACCGCACTTGAGCCTTGGCAAGGACCGTGGTTCTCCCCCTGAGGGCCGCGCGTCCCCCCGAACTCCGGCTCTGGGGAGAGGGAGTCAGGGTTCTTTGGCTTAGCCTTGCAGATGCCAGCCCCCCAGGAGAGCGGCCACAAGCCCTGAGCCACCCTGACCCCGTCCTTGTGGCCTCATCTGCTTCACCCCCGAAACACCCCAAATTGGCCGCTTCTCTCCCTGCCGGGCCACTGGGTTAGGGGCTCACGCCTTCAGGTGGGTTTCTCGAGGGACTGCTCGGCTAAGTGTCCCGATTCCCTCCTTTCACACCAGCTGACACACGCACGAGCAGACGCACGCGCAGGCAGGTGCACGCACACGTAGCCCCCTGCTCGCCTCCTTCCTGTCCCCTCTGTCCCGCGGTCTTAGTCTGTCTCTGGCTGGCTCCGGTCCACCTCCCACACGGCTGCCAGAGCTGTCTTGGAAGAGGAAGTCTGATTAGTCCGACCTTCATTCTTCAGTGGCCGTGTTTGCGGGGACACCGGACCCCACCCCCTGTGGTCTCCGTGAGAGTCACTGCTCAGACGCCAGCACTCTGCGACCTCCGTGACAGTCCCCGCGCTGCACCTGCCCACACTCCCCGGGGCCTGGGCGGCCCTGCTGAGCGCCGTGCTCCCTCTCGCTCGCTGTGCTCCCTCTCGCTCGCCTCCTTCCTCTGGCAGAGGCCCAGCAGCTGTGGGGGATCCACGCCTCTGGCCCTGGCATGAGTTCGTGGTTCCACAGAGAACGATCTTTCTGCTTCTCTGGTTTCCCTGTGGTGAAATTCTTATTCTTATTATATTAATAATATCATAATAATACTTATTATCATCATTCTCACAGTCCAGTCGTGCGTATGCTCTGATTATCAGCAGGCAGGGGTCTCTCTTTGGGAGAGGGGAGGGTGTACCCGCAGTGAGGAGGAGGACAGTCAGCTGCTTTCCTCTCATTCCGTTGGCAAACAGACGCCATCGACAACCACAGATCACTTCACGAGAAGGCCGGCCTCGCGGGCAAGCGGGAACTCCCTCCTGAAGACGAGACGAGGCCAGGTGAGCGCGCCTGGGTCACCGCACTGCCCGTCCGCTCCGGGGCACACACGGTGCTGGGGTATCAGGCTCCTGCCACCTCCCGCGCCCCGGCCCGAGCCTGGCCCGGCCACGTCCGCCATCTGCTGGAAGGACGAGCCCAAGGCCCGGCGTCGGGGCCCGGGGCGGCCACAGAGGCAGAGTCGCTAGGCTCAAGGCCTCAGAAGAGTCTGGTCTGACCAGGTACCCCCCACACCCCGCTGTGCTAAGCAGGGCCCTGGGGAGGGGTCCGGGCCCGTCCCCTGGCTTCCGGGTGCCCAGGCCGCCGCCGATGGGGCTGGGAGGCCCAGAGCGCCGTGCGGCAGGCGGCAGACGCCGATTCTGTTCCCTAGGAGGCTTGGCCGGGTCGCCGGCCGAGAACGCTGCTATGCGCGCCGTAATAGAGTTTCTGACTTTCTTGCATCTCAAAGGTACGTGACATGTTACCAATTTTAAATTCCACTTCTTAGAACCCTGCCCACATAAAAGGCCTGTCAAAAAAGGATTCCGTAGAATTCTCTGGATTCTCCTGGGAAGTAACCAGCCCTCCACTCCCATTCCTCAAGTCGCCACTGCTGGGTGGGAGGGCGGCCGAGGGGCGGGGGTTGTGGCCGGCCCAGCACTGGCCCTGGAAAGGGTCCTCAGAGCCGCAGGGGAACCGGGGAGAGAGAGGGTCCCCATCCCACTCCCTCCGCTGGAGCCGTTCCTCCTGGCAGGGTAACAAGTGCCGGACGTTTTCGGGCCACAGTTCCCCGTAGGCCATCGTACACCGGGACTGGAAAGCATGGTCCGCTAACCCGCATGCAGACGGGCTGCTGGCGGCTTCCTGCAGAGTGGGCCGCACGCCTGTCGCACAGCCTCTATCCTAGACCTGGTGTCTTCCGTGGACACGTACACGGCGAGGCCTCCCGGCGGGCCCGTTTCCACCCAGCACCTCTGCCCGGTGCTTGTCATCTGGGCCACAGAGAGAGGTCGGGACGGAGGCCGCAGTGCCCTGGGAACGGAGCACGGGGAAATGGGGACAGGGGAGGCGGGGGAGGGGGCGCTGGGATTCTTCAGGAGAGACATCTGTTTGACGAGGTTTGCACTTCACAATTTTTGTGTTTGGCAGAGCCGAGACTAATCCTTGGGTTCGGTTTTGATCCCTGCGCTTTGCTGGCTGGACCTGCCGCCTTGGTGGAAGGAGCGGAGGGTGGTGTGGGAGGGAGGAGGCCGGAGGCCTGTGGCTTCTTCCTTGGAGCCATCCGTGGGGACGGAGACTGTGCAGGACTGGGAGATCTCAAAACCCACAGCAGGTTCACTGGGTCGGAGCCCTGCCCAGCCTGCGGCGAGCTCTCTGCTGGGGAAGCTACCGCGGACATTTCCCACGAGGGGCAGATCCAGTCTCCCGGTTCTTGCTCTTGGTTTGCTGTTTTGAACTTTGTAATATGGAACTTCTTTCACTTGGAGATTCCGGTTTCTATTACTCAAGCAGGAATTTACTCCTGGTAGTTCCAAACGCATCGTAAGTTGATGACTTGAGTCATCAGGAGTCAGACACAGGAAGGGTTGCTCTCGATTTCGGGGCTGATCCTCAGAGACCCTTGGGGGGGCGAGCTCAGGGGCTCTGGCGTGTGTGCCAGGGGCTGTCACCGTCCCTGGCACTGACGTCAGGGCTCTGCTAAGTGCATTCCCCCGTTGCAGAGGCCGGGGCCCTGGAGGACCTGCCCGACCTGCCCGGCCTGCCGCCCGCGGTCTCTGCAGAGGACGAGCAGCAGCCCTGACGACGCTGGGCTCCTCTGTGCCCCGGCGCCTACGGTCAGACTTGGACCCGATGGAAAATCCTGTGCCAACTTACATGGAGTGACCAGTCCTGTCCCCTCTGCTCTGATGCTGTGTCGTTAGGGTTTTGTTGTTAAGACTTTCTCCCCCTTTTGGTCATTCTTTTGAGCAGCAGAATAAAAAATAGCAATGGCTTTCGGTTGTCCTTTCCTTCCATGTGTCTGTCTGTCCCCACTGTCCCCAGTGAAAGTTAGCAGGTGCGTGCGGCTTGATTATAATCACGTGCAGCGGACGGAAGTCTTAAACCCGCATCCCACCCTGCAGAGCAGTCCCAGATGCCATCTGTGGGCGTAACTCAGTCCTCTGTGAGCAGCCACGGACCTGTTTCCTCTCTGGGTCTTTGGGTGTGATCTCTGTTTTGCTTGTGTTGGTGACGGACTCCCCCCTCGTGGCTGCGTTTGACTGGCAGTTTCTTTAAAAATGAAACATGTAGCTACCATTCAACCCAGCAATTACACTCCTGAGCATCTAACCCAGATGAATGAAAACTCACCTTCACACAACAGCCTGCACACAAATGTTCACAGAAGCTTTATAACAGCAAAAAAACTGGAAACAGCCAGATGCCCTTCAGTGGGGGAGTGGCTGAGCGGCCATGCATCCCCACCACACACCTACCACCCAGCAAGAAAGAGCGCCAGACCCTTGAGACGTGCACCAACCCAGACGGCCGGCCGGAGAATTCTTCTGAGTGAACAAAATCCTAGAAAGTTACATACTATGATTCCATCTATATGGCATTCCAGAAATGACGGAAGTATAGGAAGGGAGACTAGGACAGTGGCTCGCAAGGGATGGGGAAAGGAGGACAGTGGGTGCGGCTCGGGGTTCCCCGAAGTGTTAGAAACGTCCTGCGTCTTGACCGTATCAATGTCAGGATCCTGGTCGTGATATGGTGCTGAAGTTCTGCAAGAGGTTAGCATTGGGGGAACTGGAGGAAGGCTGTGCAGCCTCTCTCCGTATCATTGATTACAAGTACCCGTGACTCTACAATGATCTCAAAAGGAAAAGTTTAGTTTTTTAAGCTATTGAAATATATTTTAGGACTCTGATATGTTCACAAGTGAATTCTACCAAATATTTAAGGAAAACATTATTCCAACTCTACAATCCCTTCCCAAAGACAGAGGCAGGGGGAACATACACTGACTCATTCTAGGAAGCCAGCATTATCTTCGTACCCAAACCAGAGACATTATAAGAAAATCACAGGCCAGTATCTCTCATAAACATAGACATGAAATATTAGCAAATCAAATCCAATAGCATATAAAAAGAATTATACACCATGACCAAGTGGAATTTAACCCAGGTATGTAAGTCTGGCTCAACATTCAAAAATCATTTAATGTAGGGGGCGCCTGGGTGGCTCAGTGGGTTAAGCCGCTGCCTTCGGCTCAGGTCATGATCTCAGGGTCCTGGGATCGAGCCCCGCATCGGGCTCTCTGCTCCACAGGGAGTCTGCTTCCTCCTCTCTCTCTGCCTGCCTCTCTGCCTGCTTGTGATTTCTCTCTGTCAAATAAATAAAAAAAAAAAAATCATTTAATGTAATCATCACATCAACAGGCTAAAGAGGAAAAATCACATGATCATATCAGTCAGTGTATCTATGGAGCTCTTTCTGTATCCAGAAAAAGCATCTGGCAAAATCTAACATTGATGGTAATTTTCAGCAAACAAGGGGTAGAGGGCAGCTTCCTCAGCTTGATATGGAACATCTACCAAAAACCCTATAGCTAACATCATACTTAATAATAAAAAAAACAAAAGCTTTCCTGCTAAGATCAGGAACAAAGCAAGGATGTCTTCTCCCATTCTTGGGGACCTTGTACTTGAAATCCTAGCTAATGCCAGAAGACAAGGAAAGAAAAGGCATATGGATTGGGAAGGAAGAAATAAAACTCTCTTTGTTTGCAGATGACATGACTGTCTGTAAGGAAACAAAATCAACAATAACAACAGGGCGCCTGGGTGGCTCAGTGGGTTGGGCCTCTGCCTTTGGCTCGGGTCATGATCCCAGGGTCCTGGGATCGAGTCCTGCATCAGGCTCTCTGCTCAGCAGGGAGCCTGCTTTCCCGACCCACCTGTCTCCCTCTCTGCCTGCTTGTGATCTCTCTGTCAAATAAATAAATAGAATCTTTTAAAAAATTATAAAACTCCTGGAACCAAAAAGCAATCATAGCGAGGTTGCAAGATGAAAGGTCAATATACAAAAGCTAATCGCTTTTATGGAGCCTGGGTGGCTCAGTTGGTTGGGTGACCGACTTTTTTTTTTTTTTTAAGATTTTATTTATTTATTTGACAGACAGAAATCACAAGTAGGCAGAGAGGCAGGCAGAGAGAGGGGGGGGATGCAGGCTCCCCGCCGAGCAGAGAGCCCTATGCGGGCCTTGATCCCAGGACCCTGAGATCATGACCTGAGCCGAAGGCAGAGGCTTAACCCACCTCAGTCAGGCACCCTGGGTGACCGACTCTTGGTTTCAGCTCAGGTCATGATCTCAAGGTCAGGGGATCAAGCCCCATGATGGGCTCCCTGCTCAGCGGGGAGCCTGCTTGAGAGTCTCTCTTCCCGCTATGTCACCCCTTCCCCCCTGCTCTCTCTCTCTCTCTCAAATAATAAACAAATCTTTTAAGAAAAAACCCAAAAGTTAATTGAGTTCCTATATAACACCAAAGGACAAGTGAAGTTTGAAATTAAAAATATATCATTTATGTTAGCACCCCCAAAATGAAACACATACAAAACCTGTACAAGAACCACATGGGAAAACCACAAACTCTGATGACAGAAATCAAAGAAGAGCTAAAGAACTGGAGAAATATCCCATGTTCATGGATATGAAAACTCAATATTCTCGAAATGTCCATTCTTCCCAGCTTGACCTATAGAATCAATGCAACCCCAATTAAAACCTCTAAAAGTTATTTTGTGGACAAAACAGATTCCAAGGTTGATATGGAGAGGCAAATGACCTAGAATATCCAACACAATATTTCAAAAAAAAGAACAAAGCTGGGGCGCCTGGGTGGCTCAGTGGTTTAGGCCGCTGCCTTCGGCTCAGGTCATGATCTCAGGGTCCTGGGATCGAGTCCCGCATCGGGCTCTCTGCTCGGCAGGGAGCCTGCTTCCCTCTCACTCTCTCTGCCTGCCTCTCTGCCTGCTTGTATCTCTCTCTGTCAAATAAATGAATAAAATCTTTAAAAAAAAAAAAAAAAAAAGAACAAAGCTGAGGGACTCACAACTACTTGAGTTTAAGACTTACCGTAAAGCTATAATTAGGGCCGCGTGGTCTTGGCAAAAGAACGGATGAACAGATCAAGGGAATGAAACACAGAGCCCAGAAGCAGACGTCCACAAACACTGTGAACTGATCTTTGACAGAGGAACAAAGGCAACACAATGGAGCAAAAACAGTTTTTTCCAAGAAAAGCTGTTGGAACGGCTGGACATCCACATGTGACCAAAAAAAAAAAAAAAGGAATCCGGACACAGACCTTACACATGTCACAAAAATTAACTCAAAATAGACCATCTACACAAATGTAAAATCCAACCCTATAAAACTCCTATAACATAGAAAATCTAGATGACTGAGCATGGCAGGGACTTTTTATATACACCGAAGTCATGATCTGTAAGAGGATGACTGGATGACTGGATGAGCTGGACATCATTAAAATTGGAGACTTCTGCTCTGCAAAAGCCACTATTGAGAGAATGAGAAGAAGAGGCCCTGACTAGGAGAAAATATTTGCAAAATAGAGATCTGATAAAGGACTGTTATCCAAAATATACAAAGGACTCCTAAAACTCGGCAACGGGAAAGTGAACAACCCCATTAAAAGATGGGCAAAAGGCCTGGACAGACACCTCACTAGAAAGGGTACACAGAAGGCAAGCAAGCACCTGAAAATGACATCATACGTCGTCAGGGAAGGGCCAAGCTCCAGAACATCACAGCGGGGGATGCTGGTGTCCCACGTAACTCCGCCCACGGGTGCCCAGGGGCCTGTGCAGGGACAGCGCCCACGGAAGGCGCCGCCCCTTCCTCCAGTGGTTCTTCTTTTCCCCAAACTGATGCCCCGGGCACCATCTTTATCTGAGAAGGAACTTCCATCTTCCTTTCCCTAAACCTGGCTCTAGCCCAGCTTGTGCATCAACGTGTCTGTCGTGGTTTTCAGCCGCGTCCCCACCGGAGGTCGGCAGAACTTCAGGTGACTAGCGCAGGGCTGTGTAGGGGAGGAAGAGCTTCGGCGCCAAGAGAAGGACGACAGACAGGCTCCCGCTGATGTTTTCGGGGCAGCAGAAGGTTCTCTCTTCAGGATGACTCATAGGTCCCCAGGTTTTCTGCATTGTTTACAAGCTCCTGGTTGACTGAGGAGAACATTTCCAGCATGTGTAGCATAGAAATACGGATTTGGTCTCCGCACTGGTTCCTGACGGGGCTCTTAAAACCCTTGTAATTTCTTGGGTGGCCGGAGTGCCTTTCATTCTAATGAGGGGACTGGCTGGGGGCTGGTCACCAGAAAGACCCAGTCACATGCTCCGGGGAAGGGAAAGGGGCTGGAGATCGAGCGGATACTGGTTTGTGTCTCTGACATGAAGGGACCATGCATAGCCTGACAACACGGGGTTCCGAGTCTCTGGGCTGGTGACGGTCACCTGCCAGGACGGTGGAACCCCAGCTTCCCGGGGACAGAGTGTGCTCCCAAACCTTGCCCTGTGGCCTTCTCATCCAGCTCTTCCTATCATCCCTTAACAGCCTTTACGATCCATCGGTAATAGTAGGCCAAGTGTCCCCCCGAGCTCTGTGAGCAGTTAGAGCGAAGCCGCAGACTCGAAGAGGGGCCCTGGGGACCTCCAGCGGCAGCCAAGTCAGACGGAAGTGTGCGGCCTCCCCCGGGGCCCAGTACTGGCAACTGGCGTGCGAGGGTGGGGGCGGTCTGGGGGGACCGAGCCCTCCCCCGGGGACTCCTCCGACACTGACTCCAGACGGTCGGTGCCGGGACCTACGGAAGGAGTAACAGGACATCCCGCCGGTGTCCGAGAAATGGAGATTGCTGGGCGGAGGGGAAATGCCACGTGTGGCGACAAAGTGTCCTGAGGGGACAAGCAGCTTTCTTTCAGCACGTCATGTGTTAGGACTTTCTCTCAGAGTCTTGAAAGGGCAAGGTTTAAGCTAAGCTGCGTTTGGGGAAAAACCAAACCAGACCCCAGCCCCGAAAACCCAACCGTCTCGCCCCGATCACAGAGGTGGCTGGGCAGAGAGAGTCACTTTGCACAGCTACAGCCCGAAGTGGGGACATGCTGTGTTTCGTTTTATGCAGTTTTCAAATGGCATTGGCTCTTCGCCAGCAACAGAAGAGCTGTTTTCTCTGTTTAGTCGTCTGTGTAGCCGCCACCTCTGGGCATACGCACTGGCTTGATACCCAGCCCTACTCGGCCTTCCCTTCTCACACTGAATTTCCTCCAAGCTGTATGGGCTTACGAAATTCTCCCTGGCGAGAGACTCTCCAGGGGTTGTGCCCTTTCCCTAATTTTCAGGCTTCGGCTCAGTATCAGTCTCCCGGCCCAGGCCCGCAGGTCCCTCGCCCCACGTGAGCCTGGGCTCCAGGCAGCTCTGGGGTCACACCGGGTCCCCAACCCCAGGTGGATGCTCACCATCCTCCTTGGCCAGGACATTCTCCGGGCTCTGCAGGTGGGGCACGCCTGGCTTCAGGGCCTTTCTGGGCAGCTCTTGGCTCGGAACAGTTCTGGAGAACGGCGTTCCCTTTGCCTCCCTCCACACCGGCGCCCTGCAGCTCCCGGTGTGTGCTGAGATGTGGGTGGAAAACGCGCGCCGGTTTCCAAAGGTCTGATACATAGAACACAGACTATCTCCATCATGTTTATTTGATTCCATGTTGAAACGACAGTAGAGAAAGGATAGTCAAAATAAATTTCGCCTACTCCTTTTCACTTTTTAAAATGTGGCTCCCAGAAAATTTTAAGTTCCCTGCATGGTCTGCAGACATTACCACCGGCAGGTCTCAGGAGAGGCACAGAGGGACGGCCGCCTTCCAGGACGGGGTCCCGAAGCCCTGTTTCAGGACCCCCCCCAGCCCCGGAGTGATGTGGACGGGGCTCCTCCGGCAGGTGCACACGGGACCCAAAGCACCCCGGGCAACAGGACACCCAGCCTGGCAGACCGCGGGGCTCTGCCTCCGGCTTGCCACCACGAATCTCTATCCGAAGGAGCCAAAGGGGGATTGAAATGGTGAAGAATTAAGTGTTTTTCTTCCCCTCCGTGGGTCTCCGTCAGAATTTACTGTTCCAAACACAGCTCTAAGAAACGCCAGCGGCCGCGGGGCTCCGTGCTGACCACGCTGCGCTCGGGAGCGAGCTCTCTAAACGGGCTGGAAGGGGCCGGGGCTCATCCTAGACACGGACACGTGACCAACACGTTTCCGCTACTAAGTTAATTACAACAACGGAAGACGTTTGAAATTTTCAATCCTCTTTGCTTTTTCAATAGAACCAAAAGAGAGTCAACTAAATAACTAATCTTACCTGCTGGTTTATGCAAACTAGTTATTTTAACCAACAATAATAATATTAGAACGGTAATTAGGGAGAAATTAATTGAACCATAGAGCTTTCCCTCACTCAAATGAAAACACACAAGAACCGAGATCATTTGCAGTCACAAGCATGAGCCCACTGCCCGTGTTTCAGGGTGGCCCGAGGGCAGTGGAGAATTTGTGGGACTCTGGGAAAACGTCCGCACTTGGGAATTCCTCAAGGTTTTCTGCACTTTTCTGGAGATTTTAAGTTGTATGTTAGCAGCCCATCTGGAGAATTCATTTCAAAATACTTTTAGTGAAAAATCATTACGGGTTTTTAGGAGGAGAAGCCTCCAGAGGAAAATTTCCAAGACAGGGTGAAAGCGTGGGGACGGGCTGTTGCTTCCCCAGAGCCTGCCGGCGCCCCCACCGTGGTGCGTGCGGACGGGGCTCCCAGAGTCGCGGGGAGCCGCTCCGTCCCTGGGGCCAGATGGCCACCGTGAGCTGCGTCCCGCACTTCCTCCAAAAGGGGGTCTGTGATCACTGAGACCCTCACCGAGACCCTCACCAAGACTCTGAGTAGATCCCCCTGGCCCCCGGATGCAGAGGGAAAGCCTGACCTTAGTGACACGGCCGCTGACCCGGCCCGGCCTCATGTCCCTCTGACAACCTTTCTAGACTACGCATCCGTTTCCCTCAAAACATTGAAACAAGACCTACGCGCCTGGCCGTCACCACACTAACGCTACTCAAGCTTCAGGCCTTTGGACTTGAACTCGATGCTGAGAATCTGCGACAGGCACCGCCCGAACTCCTCCAGGATCATCTGCTCCGCCAGGCCGTCGGGGCAGCGCGCCTTCTCGGCCTCTTCGCCCTGGGCCAGCAGGCAGGCGCACGCGGCTTCCACCACCTCCCAGGAGATGCACGAGGGCGAGCGCCTGGCAGGAACAGAACAGTCACAGGCCTGTCCCCCGCGCCACGCTTTAAGTTCCTTATATATAAAGGGACGTCCTGGTCACGGGATTTAAAGCGGGTCACCGGTGAAGTCTA
Organism: Meles meles; assembly: GCF_922984935.1. Classification (NCBI taxonomy): domain Eukaryota; kingdom Metazoa; phylum Chordata; class Mammalia; order Carnivora; family Mustelidae; genus Meles; species Meles meles. Next base: position 4,306,063 of record NC_060073.1, on the reverse strand, counting down.
ACGCCAGCTTCCTCGTACCGGAAAACTTGACGATACACAGCATTTTGCTTTTAGGGGTAACCCGTCCACTTCTCGACTCCCCTGTACTGCAGGGTCTGAGGATGGTCCGGAGGAGATCCCCTGCCACCTGCAGGGGCTCCGGGGCGACAGCGTCCAACCCGGGGCCCGGGCGGGGTAGAGGCAGGCCTCTCGGGTAAGACAAGGCCCTAAAGAAGCGCCGGGCAGTCTGCTCCCAGCTCTGGCCCTGGGTGCACCTGAGCTCCCGGAGGCCAACCACCCCGAGGACTCGCCCCCGTGGAGGGACGCTGTCGGCACGCCCTCCCCCCCCGCCGAGAGCCCCCTGAACAGCAGGACTCTGCCGTGCAGGACCTGCCAGGCCCCCTCTGAGCTCAAGGGGCAACTGTGCCTTCGCTCCCCGGCTGCCCACATCACGCTCAGACAGCAGGAATTCAGGAAAACTTCCCCAAGTGCTGGCAAATGTTGGAGGATGTGAACAGACACGGGGGTTGAGATGGGTGAGAATCTCTCAGTGCAGACAACAAGCAATGACTTGTTCAAGATGAACGAACCAGGCCGACCGGGAAGACCCCTAACGCCTGGAGGCCAGACTCCGACCTCCGGAGCCTCCATCACACCGGGCCAGACACACAGCGTCTGGAGCCACGAGAGAACATCTCTGCTCCCCCGTTCACAGACCATGAGGCCGTGTTCGGTGGATTTTTACTGGTGAAGACCCCTGCACGCCCAGGGACGAGTACCTCTGAGGTCTTTGACCAAATAAGCAAGAACTCGGCTTTGCAAAATGATATGAGTTCGTGACATCTGGTACTTTATCATGAGAGCATTCAAGGCATTGAATTGAAAGGTATATTTTTAAGTGGATAAACCTAGTCTAATACATAGTAAAATTATCAGCCAACCTTTGAGATCTGCTGGGGTTATAATATGGCCTCAGCCCAGCTCAGTGGGGCGCTACCCACCTAGTATGAGGTCCTTCACCGCCCCCGTAGGAAGGAGCACGGCGGGCAGGCTGTCTCCCCACACGGCCAGCAGCCGGTCAGGTACAGAGATCATGGCCTCGCCGCCCGGGAGCACTGGCCCGTGGGCGATCCCCGCAGGAACCTTTGCTTGTCCACAACACGGGTAGCTCTGTCCGTGAGGACAGACAGCACAGAGCGGTCTCGGTGGTGGGGGCCCCGCGGAAGCCGCGGGTGGGATCTTAGGCGGGTCCAGCAGGGGAGCTGTCACCTCGTCCCCACCCCTCCCCCGTCACAGACAGACAGACAGACAGACAGACACACACACACACACACACACACATGCTCTTTCCAGTATATAGACCGACTTTCTCAAATTCACCTCTGTTCCCCCTCTTCGGAGGGTGGGTTCACAGTACCTACCTCTCTTGTCTGAATTTTGGTGGTCCTGAGAATTTAGTTGGTGACAACTGATGGCTGCCTTCAAACCCTCCAATTTCCATAGAGTTGGGCATGTTCATTAGGGTTTTCCGTTCTGGGCTTTCTTCGTAATTTTTGCAACCAATGCATTTGCAAATAGAAGAACACATAATTTTGGCCTGGTAACATAAAATGCTTCGGTAAAATTAGACTGCCCTATAATTCACTAAAAAACAACACATTCTATTTGGACCTTAAATAACGCTGTGTGTGTGTGTGTGTGTGTGTGTGTGTGTGTGTGTGTTTAATCTGCAGTTTTCATACAGACAAGGGGAGGGGGTGTGAGTGTGGGCATGAGTCCCGAGCAGAGAGAGGGGGTCGGAGCGCTGCCTGGCCTGGAACATGGGTCCTGGGATCCCAGCCCGCAGCTCTCAGCTCACCCCCCTTTACTGCGCTTCGCAGATACTGTGTTTTCACACGTAGTGGGTTTGTGGCCCCCCTGCGTCCAACAAGGCTGTCGGCACAGGTTTTCCAATGGTCTTTGCTCACTTCGTGTCTCTGTGTCTCATTTTGGTGATGCTCTCAATATTTCAAACTTTTCGTTACTCTGTTTGTTCTGCTGCTCTGTGCCCAGCGATGGCGACTCAGCTCATCCGAGGATGCTCAGAATTTCTAACGAAGGTACGCGCCTTGTCTTTCAGACTTCGTGCCACTGCACACCTAGCGGGGTCCAGAGTCCACACACCTGCACTGGACCGGCTTGAACGCAGTATTTGCCTTCTTGCGGTGCCCTGGACCCGAGACCCACCGAGGGCCAGCCTTGCGTGGCTGTCCTAAGGGAGGTCCTGGCCACTTGCTTGTGGGGGGAACTCGGCTTCTTGGCACAGGCATGTGCCTGGCAAGCCGGGGCCTCTCCCTGGCTCAGGCTGGCCTCCCTCTTTGTCTCAGCTGCTGGGAGGTCCCTCAGAGACGCACATGAAAGGATATCTCTTGTGTTTTACTCTGCCCCCCTGGATGTTTTGAGCAAAGAGGCCCTTGAGGATGTCCAGTCTACTCTCGAGAGCACAGGACACCCGCCCCTCACGTGGGCTGCTGCTTGGCAGAGGCTCAGCCTCCAGAAAGTGGGTGAGGATCAGGCAGAGACGAGGTAAGACCATCCGAAACCTGTTCCGTGGTTGGCGGGGGGGGGGGGGTGTGTGTGTGTGTGTGTGGCACAGCTTGAATCCTGTATCTCGGCATGACTTATGACCGCATAAGGGGGGCGGCTGAGCCTGCTCACTCGGAGCTTCCAGCACGTGTGCCCGGAATCACGAGGGCTCTTCTCAAGCCTGACCGTCTGGGACAACCTTGTCCAAATAAAATTCACAGATCCCCCCAAAGACCGCAAGCACACCAAGGGAGAGACTTTTAAGGAAGGGCCCTCCCGGCTCCTTCACTGCTGGGACCTGTGGGCTCCTTCCTCTGTCCCTCCCTTTCCTCCAACACCAGGAACGGAGGGGGAAGCTGAAGGGAGAGAGCGAGCCCCTCCACGACCAGTGAGTCCCCAAGAAACTCCGGCCCGGGAACCGCTCTGCCCCGCTGTGTGCTCAGCCTGGCGGCCCCGCGGTCCACTGTGGTCTCAGAGCGCCAACCTGGGGACGAGACTCCACACGGAGGAGGCAAGGCCCACCTCCGGGAGCCCCTGACCTGCTGCCACGGAATGGGCCAGGCCACGCAGCAGGAGCCTCTGCTGGGCACCCACCATGGGCTCAAGGTGGGCGACGGGCTCCCGAAGGGGCCCCGGGGTCATCGGCGGCTCCCCCTGCGCCCGGGCCGGGGCGGCTCACCTCGTAGCACTCGCAGTAGTTCTTGAGGCAGCCGGAGCGCCGGCAGTTACAGCCCTTGTTGTGCCGAGGCTTCACGTCTCCCAGCCTCCCTTTCCCGATTTTTGGTTGGAAAGCTTCTGGATTCCTATCAAGACAGGCCTGTAAGACAGAAAACACAAAACTCCATCAAAGTGTACTTTACCATGTAAAAATCATGTTCAGTGACAGGTGTCTCGGTTGTCTGCCACGTTAATCCATCTGTTGCTTTAGGACGAGTCACAGGACACAAAGGACTATTATGCAGCCATCAAAAAGGATGACATCTCACCATTTGCAACCATTTGGATGGAACTAGAGGGTGTTATGTTGAGCGAAATAAGTCAAAGACAAAGATCATATGATCTCACTCCTATGTGGAATTTAAGAAACAGAACAGAGGAGCGTAGGGGAAGAGAGGGGAAAATAAAATCAGAGGAGGAGAGAAGCCATAAGAGACTCTGAGCCCTAGAAGAGAGACTGAGCGCCGCTGGAGGGGAGGCGGGTGGGGGCTGGGGTCGCTGGGTGACGGGCACGAGGGAGGGCAGGAGATGTGATGAGCGCCGGGTACTACGTGCAACTGGCGAATCCCTGACCTCCACCTCTGGAACTAGTACTACATTATTTGCTAATTAAAAAAACAGAGGAAAAGCAGAGAGAGAGAGAGAAAGCATGAGCAGGGGCGGGAGGGCAGAGGGAAAGGGAGAACCTCCAGCAGACTCCCCACTAAGCGCAGAGCCTGACGCAGAGCTCAATCTCACGACCCTGAGATCGTGACCTGAGCCGAAACCAAGAGTCGGAGTTAACCATCCGAGCGCCCGGGCACCCCGTATCTCAAGCACTTTTAGACACTTTAAGAATGCATGTATTTGGCGGAAAAAGTATTACCTTAATGGCCTTGAACCGCTGGATTTCGTGACGTAGGTTGTTGCAACAGTTGTTGCAGTTGCAGTTGTTGCAGAAGTCCCCGCCGGCGAAGCAGTCACAGTACCTGGGAAGCGACAGCACAGAGCGTCAGAGGCGCGGCGTGCGGGGACAGCAGCGCGTGGGGACACAGCCGGCCGGCGTGCTGGAGGCCACCGCAACTCTTATTTAGAGACTCTGACTCCTTTTGTGTGAAAACTAGAGCACCTGGGAGGATGCTGTCCTGGGACTGATGGGGAGAACAAGAAACCAGTTCGAGGCCCGGCCGCGGCAGTCCACCGTCCCCTGCGCCTCGTGCCCATGGACACTCTCCCCGGAGCGCCCCCGCTGGCTCCGGCCGCCCACATGCGCCAAGCCAAGCCCTCTTTTTGGCCAGACCGTGACCGTGAGTGGAAACAAATGGGGCCTGGAGGCCGAACCTGGCTTGGGTTCAATCTTCCTTCCACTCCCTGTCGGCGCGCGGAGGAGACGAACAGGGGAAGAAACCCGCGTGCGGGGCCACTGCTATCGGACTCTCTTATCGTGAAAGCGTTGTTTGTGAATTCGGAGTCTACAGAGCAGCTTTTAGCCCAATCTCTCCCCGGACGGCTCCACTGTGCCCTGGGATTCCGGAGGTCTTGAAGGCGCAGAATGGGTTTTCCCGGAAGCCCTAGCAGAGTTTATGGCTACGACGCCTGCCCTCGGACTGTCCAGGAGGGGCGCGCGCAGGCCTGTGGCTTACGTGGGTTCAGCACGGGCGAGGATAAGACACTTTCCTCCACTCACGTGAAACTTCAACGTTGAGACAAGGACTCCCAGTACCTTCCCTATAACCTGCATCCCAGGGAGGTTTCGGGAGCTCATCGGCCACTCCGCACTCCCGCTTGTGACTGGACAAGACCCACGCCACTCTCTCGTGACCGCATGAGTCACCAAAGAGAGCTTCAAACCAGGCCCCCATGGTACCTGACAGAGGTGATGTGTCAGCGTCCCCAGCTGTGACAGGGAAGTCGTGGCCTCTAACCTGCCCGTCTCAAGGGGTCGCGCAGGGGAGCTCGGGACATCACACGGATGTGTGTCCTATACAAGTGTCGTGTGACGCCAGGAGGGCCCATGGATGGCAACACAGTAGACCGGATGTTTGTAGACACCTCACTGTTACAGAATTCCTAAACATTTTTCTTCTAACATTTATTGTCTGAATTCTTTTAAATAATATAGTAAAATACACGTCAAGCCAAGAGGAAAGCAAAGGAGATTATCAGAGAGGAAATAAAGAAGAAACTGTGAATCCAAAGGGGAGAGTTCTGTAGCTGCCAAGTGTCATCCTGGGGCGTCCGCCAGTCCCGGTGACCCAGAGCCTGCTCCTGCGGGAGCCAGAAGACAAAGTCTGGGCTACCGAAGGTGGGAGTTGCACCATATAAAGCAAGGATCCTTGAAAGGCAACTTCCCCGCAAATCCCCTTTGTAGAAGCAGTGGGGGATAAATGCCCCTCCCAGGCACAGGGGGAAATAGGAGACCACCCCATAGGGCTTCCGGAGCACTGGGATGGACAGTGGGATGGGCAGAAGCGGGAAAAGACGACAGAGGTTCGGAGGCTGGAAAGCAGAGGGGAGAGTTATGGAAGCAGATTGAAGGACCCTGAACCCTGGGCCAGCGGGAGAGAGCAAGGAAGCAGCTTGGAAGACTCTGGACTCGGTGGTTCCAGGCTGCTCTGGAGAGGGGTGGCGGAGGGTGGGATGAGAAGAGAATTGGTTGAAATTCTAACGAGGAAGGAGTAAGCCCCCAGGTCCTCCCCTTTCCAGCACCCTCCTCCTCTCCACCAACCGCTGTGACAAGAGACTGAAATGACTCTTTGGGGCAAAATGATTGAGGGCAGGGCTATCACAATGAGCCAAAGGAGGAAAGGTGACTGTTGGGACCCACAGCTTTCTTCTACTTGGCCCCTGGAATCCTAAGACCACACTGCAAAAGCCTTCTCTGGGGATGCCGACCAGCCCAAGAGCGAATACAGAGAGTCCCACGGTGAGTTTTCCCAACAGATGGCTTAGTCTTACCACCAAGAGTCCGTAGGAAGCTTAAGTCTCATTCTTAAATGTGAGCGGAGGGGCAGCCAGAGATCCGCAGTCATTTCGGGAAACCTGACATGAAAGACAGAGGCCTAAGGAAACAGGCTGTCCAGAGAAAGGAAACTGCTGGACAGATTAAGAAACAAGAAAATGACACTTTACAAAACAGAGTATAAAAATGATGTTCTGGAAAATAAAAAAGTAATCACAGATAGGATTATCTTAACAGAGGATGGGAAAACGCGGAGAAGAGAAGGAGGTCCAGAAAGATAGAATTTTGAGAAGGAAGGGCAGAAGATGATTTAAGAACATTTCTCAGAATTAAAGGGCATGAGTTTGCGGAGAAAAAGGACTGCCAAGCGGTGAGAGAGTCCCAAAGCAAGACTTCACCATCCAGTTTCAGAGCACGGGGAACCAAGAGAGGATCCTGTGAGGTTCCAGACAGAATAAAACCGGCCTCACACGAGGAGCAAGAACAAGAGTTGTGTCCAATTTTCAATAGCAGCACTGGAAACTAGAAGGAAATGCAGCAACATCTTCAGGTTTCTGAAGAAAGATCCAGCGTTCGAAGCTGAACTGAAACTGGAAATCCAACTATGCGATCCAAAGCAGATGGGACCAGGCACCAGGCAATCAAACTTGGGACGGAAGCAAAGGAAGCTGTTGGTGTGGTGGCAGAGGGAGAGTCCATGGCCGGGGCTGGTGCGACACGGTCTAGACGGGGACAGGCATGCGGCTCTGAGAAAGGCTTCCTCCGTCAATACAACCGAGTATGTAGCAGGTCTGAGCGTGATGGGAAGACAGCTGTCCAGAGGGCAGTTTGGGATTAAATCAGTGTCGTGCACATAGGAAGCCCAGTATCAACTACGACCTCCAGGGAAACGAAGAAAAAGTGCAGGAAAGGAAATTAATCACGGTCCAGCAGCGAGGAGCGTTTTCCTAGTTGTGAAACAGAAACTCTTACTACTGATCTAACCACATGTGTCTGATGTCTGGGGTGGGAGATGTGTGGGGAAGGGACAGCAAAGCCCACATCTCCCATGGTACGAAAACAAGGGAAGATGCCCCGACTGGAAAGCCAAGAAGCTAGCAAAGCAGGCATGTTATTTACATATGTGGAGACAAATATTAAAAGATTCTGTTTAAAGAGTTGAAAATTCCTGGGACGCCTGGGTGGCTCAATTGGTTAAGCAGCTGCCTTCAGCTCAGGTCATGATCCCAGCGTCCTGGGATCAAGTCCCCCATCGATCTCCTTGCTCGGCAGGGAGCCTGCTTCTCCCTCTGCCTCTGCCTCTGCCTGCCACTCTGCCTGCCTGTGCTCTCTCTCTCTCTCTCTCTCTGACAAATAAATAAATTAAAATCTTTAAAAAAAAAAAGATTTGAAAATTCCTGGAGATCAGAAAATAAGGGACAGTTGTCAGGGAGCTACCATTTGTGACAAGTCTTATATAATTCCTTGGCTTTTAAAACTGTGTGAGGAAGTGTGTGGCTGGCTCAGTTGGTGATGCATGTGACTCTTGACCTTGGGATTGAAATCTGAGCCCCACGTTGGGCGTAGAGATTATTTAAAAATAAATTCTTTAGGGGTGCCTGGGTGGCTCAGTGGGTTAAAGCCTCTGCCTTCAGCTCAGGTCACGATCCCAAGGTCCTGGGATCGAGGCCCACATCGGGCTCTCTGCTCCGCAGGGAGCCTGCTTCCTCCTCTCTCTATGCCTGCCTCTCTGCCTACTTGTGATCTCTGTCTGTCAAATAAATAAATAAAAATCTTAAAAAATTCTTTAAAAAAGATAAAAATAAAAAAACTCTTTGCATATATTATCTGGATAAGAATAACTAAATTAAAAGTGAGAAAGGATAAACTGAAAGACAAAGAAATCAGATCAAGGCACATCACAAAAAGATGAAGCGATTAAAAACACAGAAGAGAGGTTAAGAGGAGCAGCACACAGTTAGAGGGGTAGCACATGGCAGATTGGCATTACCGGACAGAAGAGAGAAAAGGGAAGAGGCTATGGAATGAAGATACCTGTGAGTGTTGAAAGTTGTGGACCTTCTGACTTCAGAAACAAAATGAGTCCCCCAAAAGATAAATACAAGGAAAAAAGACAGAAGGAAAATCTTAAAAGCCCCAGAGAGGAAAGACAGCTTATCTAGACTGACAGCTTACCTCTTGCTAGAAATAATGGGAGGGATGCCTGGGTTGCTCAGTTCTTAAGTGTCTGCCTTCGGCTTGTGTCATGATCCCAGAGTCCCAGGATCAAGCCTTGCATTGGACTCCTTGCTCAGTGGGGAGCCTGCTTCTAACTCTGCCTGCCTCTCCTCCTGCGTGTGCTCTTTCTCTCCCTCTCTCTCTGACAAATAAATAAATAAGATCTTAAAAAAAAAAGAAAGAAAGAAAGAGAAAGGAAGGAAGGAAAAAAGGAAGAAAGAAAGAAAAAGAGAAAGAGAGAAAGAAAGAAAGGGAAATAGTAAAAACAGTATCTTCAAAGCTCTGAGAGGAAAACCAACAATCTAGAATTTTATACCCAAACTATACTTATTTACCAAGGTCCAGTCCAGGCACATTTCTTCTCTTGTTCTACATACTCTGGTGGTTGGTTTGATTGATTCACACTTGCCCCTCTGCTTTTTTAAATTTTATGTTGAAAATTTTAAAATCTCGATTGCCAAACCTAGTCTGTCTTCTACCCTAAAATGCTCGTTTTCTTCTTCCACCAACACTGGGAAATATGATCTATGTTGGCTGCTTATCCTTCCTCGTCACCCATCACCCTTTGTCCTACTGCAACCCGACCTTCTTTTCTGCCCTACTGGCTCTCAGAGGTAACCAACGACCTCCTTGCTGGAGATGCAAGGACCTCTTCACTGCACGTTTGTCTCAGTAGCTGTGACTCTCTTCTGTTCCAGAACCACATTCCCAGCTTCCTGTCAGACATTTCTACCTCCAACTCAGTGTGTCTGGCCTTAACTTGGGATCTTCTCCCACTCCGCTCTGCTCAAGCCATGCTCCCTCTCTGCGTCCATGGTGCCGTCCACCACTAAGAGAATCCCAAGTCCCTTCTGACCGTTACCACTGTTCTCTCTTCCCCATACCTGAGGAGTTATCAAGTTGACCAATTCTGACTCAGAAATGTCTTTTTTTTTTTTTTTTTCAATTTTAGCTTTATACAAGTAAATCACATTTGTTGAATAAAAGTTTTAGATATAAATTAGCAAAAAGAAAAAAAAATTACAATCACTCAGAATTCCACTCCCTAGAAATGATCATTTGGTGAACATGCTTCAGATTTTTTCTCTAAAACTATACATACTGAAATAAACAAATGTTGTTTGATTCTATATTACATACGAACAAAAACAAGATCATATTCTAAGCATTGTTTCAACGTGTTTTTATTACTTATCAGTATCAGTAATCAATCTAACAACTGGTTTTTATTACCTATCGCTATTATGAGCGTTTCCCATGTACATACATTTAGACACTGTTTCAGTGACTGCACAGCATCCCCTTTTACAGAAGCAGCATAATTCAGTTAATAATTCTCTTCACACTGAACATTTAGATTATTTTATATATTTTGGAACGTAAATAATATTACAGCAGTGACACTGGCCTCCTTTCTATTCCTAGAAGCCCGTACCTTCTCTCTTTTGCCACAGGGCCTTTTCGTGGGCTCTTTCCTCTGTCTAGAACATCGTTAGCCACCCACTTTCAATCTACCTCCACCTGATTAACTCTCCGCATCCAAACACCCCTCCGTAGGGAAGTCTTCCCTGGCTTTCCCACTTGGTCATCTACCCGCCCCTCCCCCACACCCACTATCACTCCTTTGCCACATTTTCCACATCCCCACTCTGACCTTTAGCTGTACCATTATTTTACTCATGTCCATCTCCTACTTAGACTGTGAGTGGCAAGAAGGCAGAGACCTTGACTATCCTGTTCATCTCAGTCTTTCTCATTCCTAAAATCACAGAAATTAAAAAATATTTGTGGAATGAATGAGTAAATGTATATCTGAAATATCTCTTAAGTCTCCGTTTTGTTCTACCGTCCCCGCCTCAGTTCAGGTCTTTCTCGCCTCCTCTATAGTCTTGTGATCGCCTCCTAACTCACTCACTTTCAACTTCCTCTACGTTGCCGTCATTGTTAAAACATGTATTAGGCAAAAAGAAGCAAAGAAAAAACTAGAAACAGAAAACACAAAATAGCAGTTCCTGGGTGGCTCAGTGGGTTAAGCGTCTGCCTTTGGCTCAGGTCATGGCCTCAGGGTCCTGGGATCGAGCCCTGCTTTGGGCTCTCTGCTCAGCAGGGAGGCTGCTTCCCACCCCCACCTGCCTCTCCTTCTACTTGTGATCTCTTTCTCTGTCAAATAAATAAATAAAATCTTTTAAAAATTAAAAAAAAAAAAGAAAACACAAAATAAGATGGTATTGTGCATTCCTGGTGAGAATGTAAAACGGTATAGCTGCTGTGGAAAACAGAATGGCAGTTCCTCTAAAAGTTAAAACACAGACTTACTCTATGATCCAGGGATTCCATTTCCGGGCATCTCTACCCAGAAGGATTGAAAGCAGGGACTCGAAGAGAGCTTGCCCACCAGTGCTCATAGCAGCATTATTCATAGGAGCCCAAAGGTGGAAGCAACCCATATGTCCACTACCACAGGAAGCCACCGCACGAAGGGCTAAACAAAATGTGGCCTGTGTGTACAGTGGCGTATCTTCAGCCTTGAAAAGGAATGAAATTTTGACACATTTTGCTACAGCACAGAGAAACCACGGATGCTGGGTGAAAGATGCCAGACAGGAAAGGACACATGTTGTATGGTTTTTCTTATATCTGGTCCCTAGAGTAGGCAAATTCCGAGACAGAAAGTGGGACAGAGGTTGCCAGGGATTGGAGAGAGGGGACAATAGCTACTTCCTGGGGACAGAGTTTCTAACTGGGATGATGAAGAAGTCCCGGAAATGGGTGGTGGTGATGGCTGCGCAGCCCGGTGGATGCGATTAGTGCCACTGAATCGTACACTTAAAACCGGTTACCATGGTGAATTTTTTGTTACGTACTGTTACCAAACAAAAAAACAAACAAACACGGGATGTACAAAGTGTGTATGGAATGCCACCATCAGACTGAAAAAAAAAAAAAAAAGAACTTAAAATAAATTTAATAAAATAAGTAATATGTATGATATATATAATATTTAATATATTATATGTAACTATATATAATGAATTTAATATAATAAAAAATTTATTTTAAAATAAATTTTAAAACCTCAAAAAGATAAGGTGGTACAAACAAGTCCACATATATCAATAATGACAAAAGGAATGCAAATGGAGGAAAGAAGCCTATTAAAAGACTTGGATTATTAGATTTGCTTTTTAAAAATCCACCCATAGTCAGCTTACAGAGGACACACTGGAACTAAAAGCACCACACAGAGTGTGTGTGCAGAAAGGGGCGAGAGGGAGCGCGCCCACTAACTCCAACCCGAGAAAACGCGGCGGCAACGTGAGTATCAGCAAGGGAAGAACTCGAGGCCAAAAGCAACAGGAGACACAAGTTATGTCACGGCTGATGGAAGCATTCACCACCAAGACACAACGAGCGTGGGTTTGCGTGCCCTGCATCACCAACCCGATACATGTGAACCAAAACGGAAGTATAGGGAGCCACAGGCAAATCCCAACGAGTGAGAGGTCTGAACACACATTTATCAAAAACAGATAAATCACACAACATCTAAAGAGCATTTACAAGATTTAAGAAACAAAATCTGACCTAATGCACAGTAAATACATCCAACACATAGAGAATATACATGTTTAAGTTAATATATCTTAAAAATCAATTGAACATTAAGTCATAAAAAAGAAGTCTTCATTAATTTCGAAGCATCAATATCCTATTGACCATACTGTCTAATCACGGTGTAGTCAAAGTAAAAAATTAACAGTGAAAATGTCATTTCAAACATATATCTACATACATAGCCGATACTGGGAAGTGTGACCTGAGCAACCCATGGGCAACGAGAACATTACGATGCAATTTAAAAAGATTTCAAGTGAGTGGCAGCAAAAGCGTCTCATACCGACTCCTGTAGGTGCATTAAAGCAGTGCAGGGGGCTAATCTAAAGCTTTACAGGCATTTCCTAAAAAATAAAAAAGATAGAGAATAAATAAACATTAGCACAAAAGCGAGCAAGACAAGAGAGTGAAATGAAACAGGTGTGCTGGGGAAACAGTAAAGGACAAACCTTAATATACCTCTGAAATAGGAACCAGAAACCTTCAGCAAGAAATCCAGGAAACCAAAAGCTGATGCCCTGAAAAGACTGACAAAATAGACAGACTTCCCATGGGAAAGATCAAGAAAGAGAAAAGAGACAAGCAAAGACAACAGAAGCTCAGAAAATGTACCACGGATGCAAGTTTTTAAAGCAACATAAGAATATATAAACAGGAATATACAAGTAGATTTAAAAACTTAAGAGAATTCAACAATTTTCAAGAGAAATGCAAAATATCAACATGGGGGGCACCTGGGTGGCTTAGCCAGTTAAGTGTGTGCCTTCACCTCACATCATGATCTCAGGGTCCCAGGATTGAGCCCCGCGTTGGGCTCCCTGCTCAGCAGTTTGTTTCTCCCTCTCCCTTTGCCTCTCAGCCTGCTTGAGTCTGCTTCTCCCTCTGCTCCTAACCCTGCTTGTGCTCTCTCTCTCTCTCAAATAAATAAGGAAAATCTTAAAAAAATATACCAACATGGACTCCAGAATAAATAAAAACTTAGAAAAAGCAATAGCGAAGAGAGAAAGTGACTGGGTAGCCCATCCCCTTCTTCTCCAGCCCACAAAGACACCCGGCCCCGATGGTTTTACGGGCAGTGGGCGATCACCCTTCAAAGAACAAACACGGGCTGCCCGACCCAGACTTTCTCGGAAGCGCTGCAGAAGAGGCTGGGGTGGGAGGAGGGAAGCCTGACAGCACACTGGACTCGGCAACACAAAACGCTGGTTTCAATACCACAAACACATTGCAGACACGTGGGAAAGGGAAATCGTAGCTCTAGCCTACTCCAGAAAAGATGCCAAGTCCAAGGCGGAATATTAGAAAACCAGAACCAGATCTTGCAGTGTTTACAACAAGGAAAATCTGCACATCAAGATCAATCTGGGCTCGATCCCTAGCCTACAGGGTGGACTCACATTAGAAAATTTATTGTAATAGAACATATTATAGGATTAAAAGAAAAAAAGTGATCATTTCCATAAATGCAGGAAAAGGACTGATAAAATTCACCACTCATTTATAAGAATAAAGCAGAATGCCTGTTTAGGAGCAGAGGACGTGGAAGGAAGCCTCCTTAGCGGGACCCAGCTGCGCGGCGGAGAAGCAGCCCTTCAGCAGGAGCCACTCTCCCCGGATTCCGGCCGCAGCAATTTCAGCTGAGCACGTGGGAGGCTCCGCTCGGGAGACATTTCCCAGTCTCCCACCCAGCCTGGTCTGAGCACAGGATGAGGTTCTGGCCTGGGCAGTGTGAGTGGAAGTGATTTGGGCAATTTCTGATTACGCCCTGGAAGGGGAGAAGGGGGCCTGCATCCTCTTTTCTCGTCCTCAGTGGCTGAAACGAAGACAAGGGCAGGAGCTGGGGAAGCATCCGTCCCCTCGGGGGCGGGGGGAACGGCAGAGCAGCTGTAGGGACTGACACACTAAGGAGATGACTGTAGGTCACAGTCTCCGTCCAACAGCCTCTGACAGCATTAAGCACAGAGGGTCTCTCAAAAACCTACTGCAAATATCTCACTTCGGGCAGGGCAAGGGAGGGTTAGAAGTATTACTAGGAAAACCAGGAGCAGACTAGTGAGTGCCCAGCACGCCAGAGGCTACGGGAGGGGCTCTCACTAACACGACCAGGAAAGGAGGACGGAGATGCGGAAAGAAGTCATGGCCCCATTCACAGTCAGGTTGTTAAATACGATGGTGAGGGACGTCCACAGACGAAGCACTGAGAAGTGGGATCCATCGTGGCATCAAGAACCCAGAACCAGACCCACGCACAGACATCAAACCCGGACAGTCGACAGGAAGCGCGCTGCACATCGCTGGGACAATACCGCTGTCCTGCGATAAGCGGTGCCGGACAATTAGTTGTGCATACGGGGGAGAAAATGAAATTGGATCCCTACCTAACGCCATTCATAGAAATCGATCCCAGGTGCACTGAGGCCGCAAAGGAGAGAAGCAAACTCTAAGACTTCAGAACAAACTCGAACAGCACGACCGTTTGGACTTGGGATAAGGCTGGATTTCCTGAACAAGAAGGCAGTAATAGTAAAGACAAGTGACCATTCTGACTGCATTAAATTTAAAACTTCTGTCCACCAAAAGTCACGCTCCCTGTCAGCCGTGTGTGCCGGGTGCCCAGCAGACATCAGATCTTCATGACAATTCCAGCCGTCTGTGCCCTTTCCCCGGGGGCAGAGCGCTGTCTGGGTTGAAAACCCCTGTGTTGGGGCAGGACATACACCTTGGTCCCTGAGCGAACTCCCACTTCCTTTCTTACCACTTATGTGGACTTGCCCCTCTCTGTAAAATTGCCTTCCTCTCCGAAAAGGCCCGAACAGCTCTGCTCACGTTGGCAGCAGCAAGAGAGCTCGCAGAGCACCGTCCTCTGTGGTCTCGGGCTCCCATACTCCACGGACTCGGTGGACACAGACCTCAGGGTTCTAGGTCTCTGGTGGCAGAACATCTGACTGCCAGCAGGCTGAGGGATCAGCATGGATGGTGACGTCTGGGAGTGCTCCGAAGTCCACGCTTTGTTAGCTCCACTGTACGCAGTCTATGTGTTCTCGTTCAAGGGACGTGCACTGTCCCTTTCCACAGTCCACTCCCACCGTTGCCTAGGAAACCACTGCCACTGCCACCACGTGAGGCCTGGTGGCCCCTCTTTTGTCTGGGAAACACACTGAAGCAGCATCACTCTGTTAAAGGCGCTGTCCTCGAGCTAGAGAGCGTTTCAGCGCTGGCAAGTTGGCAACACTTCTGGGTAATTCTACCCTGGGACTCAGCAAGAAGGTGAACATACTGTCCACTGTCCACGCATACACCTTGGAC
Organism: Meles meles; assembly: GCF_922984935.1. Lineage (NCBI taxonomy): Eukaryota > Metazoa > Chordata > Mammalia > Carnivora > Mustelidae > Meles > Meles meles. Next base: position 4,290,723 of record NC_060073.1, on the reverse strand, counting down.
CCAGGCACACCGTGTCCCACAATTTTTAGAATCTTAATGTGTTTGAAAAGGCCTATGATGATGTGTGTTCTAATCTTAGTCTTAACTCATTGGCCATCCTGACAAATTCTTTAAAACATGGGTATTAAATATTTAAAACCTTTCCAGATGCAAATCTGAGCCTGTAAAATATTTAAGGAAACCCCTTCAAGGCCAAGAAGAAGAAGAGAAACAGAAGGTCAGAGGAGTGAGCCCTATCGAAGCTAAGGCCGACAGCCGTCTTCGGCATCTACTGACCCCAGCGACCGTCGGCTTGGAGCGACGCCCACAGGGATGGCAAGCCCTTCTAACAACAAGTAGACTATGCCGGCCATTGCTCTAAGTGCTTTCCGTGTGTCCACCCGAAGCCTGGGGCCCACCCAGGCAGGGGCTCGGCTCCAAGAGCTTCACGTCAGGCAGAAGTGGAAGGTTCTCTACCCGATGGTAAGTGACCAGGAAAACCCGTCCTAGACGAGCAAATGCATCCGTCTGGGCACTGGCTGCGAGGAGGGGGCCCATCTGGGTTTGAGAGATCTGAGTTCATGCTGTGGGTCCTAAAACAATACCTTAGGAAAACTTTCGGGTTGTCCAGATTGGAAGTGCCATCAAGGCCAAGCAGCAGCAAACAGTTTCTCTGCAGGAACGCACCCTCCGGTCAGCCTCGGAATTCCCACATAGCAAGTCCCAGTGACTATAACTTACAATTTTTAACAAATTCACAAAATACATGAGGTAACAAACAAACATAATGAGTGAAAAATCAAGAGAAGAAAACACTAGAATCAGACAAGCAAGGACTTTAAATATTAGAATTATGCGCTACTGGGTATGAATTAAGTATTTAATATTTTTAAACATCAAAGAAGGAATCGAAAGCAGAAGTAAGAAACTAGAGACTAGACAAAATGACCACCCAGCTCTGACCTTCTAGCCCCAGGATTCTGGTTAATCAATTATAACTAATGAACCTGTTTAATCAGAGACAAAAGGCCATTTGAAAAACCAAGACTAGAGATGCCTGGTCTATGATTAGAATCTTGATTTAGATTTGATTAGGGGAGAAACACTGGGGGTAATACAATGCTCAGGACAAGTCCCACCCAGTACCTCAGCAAAAACGACATTGGAACAGATACTTCAAGAACATTGCTTGGATTTGCTAACATATTTCAGAACTAGTTAAAACTGTCCTGGAAAACATCCCTCTCGTGGAGCCGGTATCCCCTCCCAGAGTGCGCTTGTGGCTCGGGAAGAGACCTCCCTCCGGCCCTGAGAGCATACCGCTCTCGGCGGAGTTATGTCCAGAGGTCTGGCATACCATGCCTACGTCACGGCCGATACAAAAAAATCCTGTTACGAAAGTGGTTTTCACAATCAGTGCTTTTATAAACTAATTATGAAGCAAATCCATGTTTAAAATGTATAAAAAATGTTAAGAAAGTCCTATTTGTGGCAGCGGAAAGACAGAAGAGAACTGCTTGAAAAATCTTTAAAAACTTTTTAAATACTAAGTTTTCAATAAAATAAGAACAAACGCTTCTCTACTTTTTAACCCACTGAGCCACACAGGCGCCCCAAAGATTTTATTTATTTATTTGACAGAGAGAGATCACAAGTAGGCTTATCTACTTTTTTATTAAGTTTACATCGATACCATTTTCATTATACAGACTAATTTCATCACTTCAAAATAGTTCCCAGCTTCTGCTGGCTCAAGACACCACCAGAAAATGCTGAAGTCCATTATCTAACGCTTTAAGTGGGACCGGGAGAGGAACTAGCAAGGGCGGCTCCAGACCTGTCTGGAGAGGGAGGGAGGGACACGGGTCAGAGTGAACACTCTCTACGGCAGTGACAAGGTGGTAGATGGTCCCCCGAAAGCCTAAAGACAGACGTCATTAAAACAGTCACTTCCGGGCACTTGTGGCTCAGCGGGTTAAAGCCTCTGCCTTCAGCTCAGGTCATGATCCCGGGGTGCTGGGATCGAGCCCCGCATCGGGCTCTCTGCTCCGCGGGGAGCCTGCTTCCTCCTCTCTCTCTGCCTGCCTCTCTGCCTACTTGTAATCTCTATCTGTCAAATAAATAAATCTTTAAAAAAAAAAACAACAGTCGCTTCCACGGAGGAGTCCAGAGAATGGGAGGCGAGGGGTGGGGGGCAGCGCCAGGACTTCCCATTCAATGTGGCTACAGTCATTGGTGTTACCGTGTGCACGAGTCACAATAATGCGTTTCTCTCTTCGTCGATGGTCAATTAATAGTCATCCCTCTTGACCTTTAACCTATAGATACTCTCAATAAAGCAGGACAATTAACCCTAAGAAAACTACATTCCATTGTTTTAAGAACACAACTTAGTTGTGGCGAGAAGAAGAGTAAAGAAACCCGAAGGCTCCTCCTGGTCATCACGGCACATGCTCCCGGAGCAAGCGATGGACAGTCCACCCCCGACACCTGCTCCCCGCCGAAGCTCGTGGCACTTGCACACAGACGCTGTGCTGTCGCCAACACACTCTGCCACCGAGAGACCTCGCGGCTGTCTCGGGCTGGGGTGGGGTGGGGTGAAATCACCCACTCCTTAGCTTTTCCGCAAACAACTTTCTGGAGATCGTTGGTTTCTCAGTGGTTGGCTGATGCCAACAAACCATGATAGGCTGATCGGATGCCACGGGTGACTTTCTGGTGGCACTCACAACCTTCCAGTGCCCACAGTGCTCCAGGCCCCTGGCTTCCCAGCACAGAGCTACCGCGGAAGCTAGAACTCTGGCCCGATGATGCCGTGCGGAGCATGCAGTCAGAGGTGCGGGTCCCCAGGTACGTCGTGAGGGCGCTAGGCCTCTACGTACGGCACACACGCTTCTCTTGAGGAGGCGGAGCCCGTGGCCCACAGAGACTGCGCCTCCCTCCTCCGGAAAGCACGGGACACACTCTGCCCCTCCTTTTCCTCTGTTCCAGTGCTGACCAAGCCCACCTGGGATGACTAAAGAGTGCATCAGGCACCTGTCCATCTGGAAAGCGGCTTCTAGGCAAGTAGCTATTTCCGTGGCCTTCCATTGTGGGGTCATCAATAAGTGAGACCCTTCTTGGAGCCCCACCTTACTTCTGAGTCCTTGGGGATTATCTATTGGTGATTGTCTATACCTCGCTCTAGGCCTCACGGTCATCGGGTCTCCCCAGTCCCGAAACACAGCTGCAGCCTGGCAGCCCCGTTGGACAGGACCTGCTCCCCTCCTGGGTCTGTCCTCCCTACACGCTACCTCCTTGTCCTCCGCCGCATTGCTCCTCTCCAACTGGGCGGGCCGCTCTGGCTCGGCAAGGTCACACAGTCCAGGATTTGCCCTCTGTCCTCCTTCCTCCTCACCCAGAGCCGCGTGTCAGTGCTCTCAGGCGTGCCTGGCGTTCAGAGAGGCGTACGGCTCGCACTTGCAGACTAAGCCAGCGACCGCTCAAATGCTTTCACACAGCCAACCCTAGTTTTCAGCATTGCTTTTTAAAAAATGAATGTGTCTTTACAGTGAACCGAGTTTCTCGGACTTCTGGATTTGGACCCACTTGGGCACCCCCAAGTCCCTGTCCCATCGTGGAGCCCTCAGTGACTTCAGGAGGAGCTCTGCAAGGGAAAAACCACGTGGAGAGCGCCAGCCATCAGGATGGGGATGTGCGCCCCTCCAACCGTCCCTCTAAAGCTAGGCAGGCCTTCGGGGCAGACACCTGGCAAAGCCGAGAGCCGGGCAGATGACACGAACAGCGTTCCCGTGTGGCAGGCCCGGAGGGGACCCCGCCCACAGCTCTGCCGCACAGCCAGCCCCACCATCCCCCCACCGAGCCTCCTGCGAGCTGGCATCCCCGGGGTAGGAATTTTCTGAGAAAATTCACTACTGAATTTTAACAACTGGTAACGAACTGGTAACAACTAGGATGGGCAATGTCCCAGTGAACACCCCGGAAGGGTGCCGTGGTTAGCACCCATCCCAGGGCGGAGATGCAAACCCAAACCCAAGAAAGTCACACCACTCGAGGGGCAGGCGGGGTCCTTTGCTAAGTTAGTCCGTCAAGAGACTCCCAGGAGACCCGAACCAGGCTTGGGCAGAGGGCGTGGCGTCTCGCTGCTCTGGCCGGCGGGTCCCAGCGGCGGCCCCGGGCCACTAGCCGCTGACGCTGGTCTGGGCTGGGCGCCACTTACTGACTTCTAAACAACCTTATTTCTATTTAATAATGAAGGATTTGTGATTACTTACAATTTCAGACACTGGGATTTGGTACAGTTACATGGCTTTTTAGACTTTGTGTCCCATGAACTAAGAGTTACTCTATAAAGATTAAAAAAGAAGACATTCAGGTCGTTACTCGTTAAAAGGAGAATTAGCTAAGCATCTGGTGTTTTGAACAAATACTGAAAATCTCAGCACCAGGCGCTCATAGGTACTACTTATCAGCGCCCGGTCATGAAATGGAGTTGCTGTGCGTATTACCGCACGATGGGAGGAGCCTGGCCGATGCCAGCTTGCATGCCCACAGTCCCCACGGGGTGCCCAACAGGACCCGACTGCTGTCCCCTCCCCAGGAAGCCTTCTGGACGTTCTTCCCTTGATCTGTTTAAACTCCTATTACGTGGGGACCCTCATGCCAAATAGCTCCTTTAGTTCAACCTTTTTGCATTTTCCCCAACCTGAACACTAACGGATAATAGAACTTAAATCGGCCAATCGTCGTCTTACATCGTTCGGGTGGCGTCAGAGCTGTCCACGCTGCAGAGCTACCAGCAACGTCAAAGCAAGTTTCCAGTAGAGACCTAACTGCTCTTGGGATTAGCCCAGAAGCCATCATGGGGGCTTCAGAAGGGGACAGATGAGCGAGTTGTGGAGGCTAAACCTGAGGGGCAGTGGGGGATTAAAATCGGGAAAGGCTCCCAAGTGCTTCTTTCCAGTACCGCTCACAGAGGGAACTCCGCATCCTCGTTTTGTGAGACGTTTGCTACGCTATGGTGAAAGGAGGGGCAAGTGCCCAAAGACAATGACGGGACGATGACAGGGCTCTGCTGGGTCACAGGGATGCCGCTCGGTCTGGGGGTCCCTACAGGAACTGCAGGGGAACGTGGCACACAGGTAACATTTGCCAATAGTCTCCTGTCGCCGCACAGCGTGGAAGCACCGCGTGCCACCTGTCCCCTGGTTCTGATACAAATGCCCGGAAGACGGTGTACCAGGTGTGCCCCTTTGCCTGTGCACCGCACACTCACATACTCAGCTCCCTGGAGTCCGGACTGGGGGGCACCCTAAGTCCCAGCTCAGCCCGTCGGTCTCCGTGCCCTGCGGTGGGTTCCTCCTGCGTGGGCGCGCTTGGCCTTAGCAGCCTCCAGCCCAGCCCCACTGTCTGGGCTTCTGTTTAGCGACATCCCCCCCCCCACCCCGGGCCGAGCTGCTGACTCTTACTTTTGGAGATTCTCGCATTTTAAGATACTGTCCCCAAACTACGTCACTGAATGCTATATTATTATTCGTCTAGTCTACTTTTTCCCTTTGTACCTAGCAGAGTGACAGCTTTTTGTCCCCACAGGTGCCCAGAGGTGCGCCTTGGAGCAGACATGGGCTTTCAGAGGAGGGCGCGTGCACACCTACTTCACTGCTCTTGTCCTCGGCCTCTCAGACCTGCCCCTACAGTGGGACACAGGGTGGCCTGGCACTGACTATCCAGAGGAACCAAAATTCTTTCCTCTAAAAAATGGGGGTGCGGTGCATGGAGACATTCCAGGCGTGACCTGCCACGACTGTGGGAGGACGGAGTACAGTTCAATGAATGTCCTGTGTCAGGAAGATACCAGTAGGCATTTCCTGAGAGATCGCCAAGTGGTCAGGGCGGTGATAAGAGCTTCATGGGAAAATCAAAAAATAGATGTGTAAAAATGAATAGTCAGTCCAGGAGGAATCCCGCAAAGAACTTGGGAATGAGATATATAAATATATAAGAGAGATATATAAATATAAATGAGATTGAAAAATTGGAGGAAAGAAGATACGGTAAAATCAGCTGTCAGATGATTTGATACGGATTGGCAATGATATAAAATCCAGAAGTGGTAGTTTAATCTGGATGGAAGAAGTTAAATTACTTTCGAAGGAGCTAGAACCACCGGTTAGGGCTGTGAGACTTGCTATCCGCCCCAAGGGGGTTTCAGCTGAGGCAGCGTGAGCAAAGGTGCCGTAGGGGCGAGCACAGGGCGCCAGGGCGGGAAGGGACGGGAACTGAACCGGGGAAAGTCCCATGGCTCTGCGGACACTGTCCCCCCTCTTATGCCAGTCTGAAAACGAAGGAGTCAGGAGAGAGCCTCACAATTCCGCCTCAGGAAAGCACGAGAAATAAACTCCACCGCACGAGATATGACCTCATCTTTACGAAGAAATTTTCAGAGAAGCAGACTCGTGAATGTTCTTTATTATGACGTTCATTACGTTACCAAAAGTAATAGCATCAACGACGTGTCAGAATTCACGTTAACACCTGACCGATGACCAGATGACGAAAGTCATACGGAGTGACAGGACATGAGTTTTTACGGAACGGGCATTTTCATGAATACGATAAGCTAGTTAATAAGTTAGCCAGTTCCCCACCCAGATCTGAAGAGCGATGACGGGGTGAGGGACCCCTGAGGACTACCGGCCCGGAGGCTCCGCTGACGGTCACTCCGCTTCTACGTCACCTGCGCGGTTAGAAACCTTTGAGCCATCCTGGGCTGACAGAGCTTCCTTTCTGAGGTCTTCAGACCTCATCTGACCTTGTTATCTTGTGGCAGTCGACAAGACAGCTAGTGGAGCCTCGAGGGCGGCGAGGGGGGACGGCAAATCAGTCGCAGTGGGAAGTCACACAGGACGCCGCAAGAGGGACGGGCTCCTGCGTGCGCCCTTACCACGAGTCACCACCAGGGCTGCGGGTGCTGAGATCAAAGTCACACGGCCGATTCACGGGAGTGACATCAACTCAAGTAATTCTTTGCAGCAAAACCCCACAAACACAAGGCTCATGTTGTTCCTGGCGCTTCATTTATAAGAGAAAAATGTTTTATGACCCGTGTAATTACGCCAAAATAAAGAAAACTATGTGACCGAGAAAACTGAGGAGAGCCTGGGGACAAGGCAGAGTGACACTGCGTGGCAGCTCCCTCCTACTGCTGGCCCGTGAGGACGTGGGTCAGCCGTGCCACAGAGAAGCCACAGGTCATGCCGGGGCTCTGAGAGCACACTTGGAATGAAGCGTGAGAAGCAGCAGATTCCCTCGGCTGCTCCGGACACTAATGCACACAGCGATCCCGCACTGCTGGCCAGATGCTCCCAGATTCCGCAGAAGAAAAAGGGGTGTCCTCCGGATGGGGACACTGTAGGTCGCGCAGTGTAACCAAAGACGGGGTGGGGGGAGGACCTGCCAGCAGGATCTAGCAGCGACTTTTGTGGCTTCTGTTTGGTCCAGAAGTGGGAAAAGCCAGGATGATAGGACCGAGTACAATACCAGCAACGACACACCCTCCCTGATCCGTGCCCAAGAGAGTGGGCAGGGAGGATGCCCGATCCCATTAAATGAACTGAAAGTCACCTGCCGAGGCTCCGGGCGACAACCACCGAAAGAAGGACTGCTAAAACCGCAGCGGCCGCGACCCACGCACGCCCCCGACACACTCCGCGGCAATGAATCTGCCAAGCGGTTCGCGGGGCCTTTCACGCGGCCCCCAGACAGCCCCCTCCCCCTCACCGACGCCACAACCAGCACCACAGGGCCCGGAGAGCCCCAGAGCCCACAGCGGACGTTTCACCGACCGCGTGACCGAGGGGGACGTCCGACCACGTGTGCTGCGAACTCTCGGAGGCGGGAGCGGACCGATCTCCATAACCACCCCAAGGATCCACGAGCGGAAAGGGCTGCTCGTCCACTGTTCGCACGTGAAAATTAACTCAACAAGGAGTTCAGCCAGCGTGGTTAGTTTAATTAGTTACAATTATAGATACGACTTTCAAATGGCAAGACAAGGCCCCAGCTAAGGGCAGCCCGCGTCCTCGTGGAGACCGTGAGCCTCGGCACCTGCCTCCGAATGCGGGCTGACCCAGCAGGGGCGCGGCGGCCCGTAAAGGCACACTTAGACCACGGTCAAGGTTAAGTGGCTGCCACACCATTACTCGTGTTGATGACCGCGAGAAAGAAACAGAGCATCTCTGTTTAAACTGATGCGAGACCAAGACAGAGCTCTGGATGGCAGCGGGCCCTGAAACACCGGCGCGGACAGCGGACAGCGTGGAAGCCCTTCCAGCAACGAACCCGACACACACAGCCACACGGCTGGTACCCCTGCTTCATATAAAATACAGTTTTTACAGGTCACGAAGGTTTACTGGTAAAGCTGACTTTAGAACTTAGGAAAAAACCACCACAGTACCCAAAAGCCTCTTAAACTCTTCTATTAACGTGAGTGACAACTGATTGCTGCTAGTCCTTACCCAGCCAAGGTTAGTTTTGGTGGTCCCGGAAGAGCAGATCCCGAAGGGAAAGCAGACCCGTTGACGAGGGATGGTAAGCCTCCGTTTTCAAGCTGTAGAGAGTCAAAGACAAACATATTTCTAATTAGAACGGGTTTCATAAGTTCTGTCCAGTCAACATCTAGGTCCAGACAAAAATGACTGGTTTTCTTCTGGAGGTTTATATCACAAGGGCCTGATGTCAGGCCCTGCCACCACGATGGTTCCCCTCCCCCTGGAGTGGGCTCCGGCCCAGGCTTCTCTACAGCAGTGGGCGAGCCCAGCCCACGTGTCCCGGACAGCAGTGGGCGAGCCCAGCCCACGTGTCCCGGAACCACCTGACCACTCTGGCCCCGGGAGGGGAGAGCCCTGCCTGTGTGGACCGGGGGTAGGGGGGTCAGGACGCGGGGCCCGGCCAGCCACACCCAGCTGTTGGGCACTGGGCGTGGACACTGGAATGGACAGTTTTTTTTCATTTTTGTGTCTACAAATTGTGAGTTAAATTAAATCACAAACTTCTGTAACTGAAACTGTTCTTTAATTATGATGAAATTCCTGGTATAATGTAAGAGCCCTGGACATCTAAGGTCTTGTCAACCATTCGTGTCTCATCTAGTCAAAAAAAAAAAAAAGAAAAAAATCGTAGCCAGTTTCAGCAAATCCAAAACCATGTCACAACCTCTGTCCCCTCTGTGTCCTTTGCTTTTCTGGCTCTCATTTGTCTTTCTTTCTATTACTCGTTAGCAGGGCTCACAGATGATCGTCCCAAGAAAGAAAAGGAAAGTGGAGCAAAGTCAGCAATGACCGAATTCTCTTCTTCTGGGAAGCCTGAAGACATGTAAAGAATTGCATAAATTCAGGTTTTGAGATGATTCGCGTGTATCACACTTCCATGCCCTATCCTTGTCCCTTCCTCCCCCGAACGCTTGAAATTTCCAAGTCAGTTTTATATAAAAAGTCTAGTCTTGGGGGATGCCTGGCCTGCTCAGTCATAAGGGCATGTGACTCTTGATCTCAGGGTCATGAGTTTGAGCCCCACGTTGGGTGTAGAGATTACTTAAATAAGTAAAACTTTTTTTAAAAAACTACAGTTTGGGAGAAACAAACATTTTATTCTATTTATTCTCTCTTCTGCCTCTTGTGTCATCGCTGCCTGTGGGACTTGAAGACCCTGAGAAGCCACCCTGGGTCCACGTCCTTGAGCAAAAGGCCCCATCCCTCCGGGGAGCCCCCTCCCTCCGGGGAGCCTCACCCAGGAGCCTCTTTCTTCTGCTGCGGGCTCTGTCCTCCTCACTCAGTTTACAGGAGGGCAGTGTCCACAAGTTACTTGAAACCGTCTCTTTCCTGTCACCCAGACACCGGTGGGGCTTATGTTCCCAGAGGTGTTCGGAAGTTTGGGATTCCTTTTGAGAAAGGATTTCGGTTCTCAGGATTGAGGCAATCCTTTGCATAAACCGGGGTACAATTTCTCCTTTCCTCTTTGTTTATCTAGTCCCAAAGTCAAACAGAGAAAGAGGGATGACTTCAGGATGGCATAGGTAGCTAATCCAGAGCGACTTTATGCTGGAACCCATGACCTTGTTCAGCAAGGCTGGCCACCTAGGAGCAGAGGCGGAAACTCTCAGGCAGTCTTCTCAGTCACATCACCTGGGCTCTTGCTAAATCGCAGGTTCTGGGTCAGTGAGTCTGGGGCAGGGCCTGAGATCCTGCATTTCTGCCAAGTTCCCAGATAACGCCCAGGCTCCTAGTCCGTGCACCACACTGTGAGTAGCAAAGTGCTTAAAAACTATACAGAATTTGGGGGAGCGTGCGACTCTTGATCTCATGGCTGTGAGTTCGAGCCCCATGTTGGGCGTAGAGATTACTTAAAAGTAAAATCTTTAAAAATATACAGAATTGGGAGTTTGGCAAGGAAGCAGCAAACGTAGGGCTAAAGGGATTGCCTCAAGGTCACACCGGGTAGAGGTCGGGGGCAGCCAACACCGGGATGAGAATAACACAGCCAAGAAAAGATGGGCAGGAGGTGGAAAGCAGGGAGTCTGCGGACCGAGGGAACACTTCTGGTGCACGACCTTAGCGGCAGAGCAAGTCCAGTGTGTGCCTGCCTGCTTGGGGCTGGCGCGGCGGGGAAAGGAAGGCCGGAGGAGTGGAGGCAGCCAGGAGGTGGGAGGCTTGTGTGCAGGACCCGCGAGAGCCTGCCTCGGGTGCTCCCGGGGTCACAGCTCGGGGTCCCCTGCACTGACCAATACAATATTGAGAAATACTTATTTACCCACTCGACAAACATCCAACTCTGCTTATACCCGCTGCCTCACAGGTCTCCTCTGGTCTCAAGATGGTCTTAAATGCCATCTACGCCCTGGTGACTTCCCTCCAGCCCAGACCTTCCTCACACTGATCTCCAGGCCCACGTGTCCCATTCCTGCCCGCCATTGTCCCTCGGATGTCTCAAGCGTAACACTCCAAGGCCAGGGAACTCCTAGTCTCCCTCATAAGATGTGCACTACCCCAGGTCTCCTGATGAAACACCATCTTTCTGTTTGTTCAGGCTGAAACCGTGGGGGCATCCGTGCTTCCTCTCTTTCTCTCGCATCCCACATCCAGCCCATCACAAGCCCTGCCAGCCTGCAGGGGATCCGGACAAGCCGTTTCTGCTCCACCAGCCCCGCCTGATCTGAGCCACCGTCATCTCTGCCCCTCCCCCCGCACTATGGGGCTCTCCCAGTGGCAGGTCCCCTACACCCACTGGCCCCCACCCTTCCCCAGCACTATGCTTCCTCCTCTTCCTCTTCCTTCCTCCTGCTCACTCCATCCCTTCCCCCGGGCCTCCTCCTCACTGTCTCTAGAGCAGGTTGACCCTGCATTGGGCTCTTCTGCTTGCCTGGAATGTTCTCCCCTGTGATGGCCACGCAGCTCACCCTCTCCTCTCAAGATTTTCCTCAACCGTCACCTTCTCGATGGCGCCACCCGTGGCTGGCATCCTGCCTTGCCCCCACAGAAGCTCTGTACCCGATGCCTGTCCTCTGCTCTCCTGGCACACAATATAGCGTATTTACTACATTTGCCCTTATTGTCTGTCTCCCACACTAAAATGTAGGCTGCAAGGGGCAAAGTCACATGTTTTCTTTTGTGTTGTCTGGGGACAACACTTAGCATTGGCTGGCTGATGTGGTCCGAGTGCTCAGACCAGCACCGGCCCTACTGAAAGTCACTCTATGTGACCGCCCTGTACGTGCCAGGCTTCGTTCCAGGTCTCAGTTTATAGAGACAACCAAGCTCACAAGATCTCTACTCCTGCGGACCCGGCATACCCATGGGGAGATGCAGACAAACCGACAAACCAGGAAAACGCAAGACCGTGACAGTGCTGGGCAGAGAAGCAGACAGGTGCAGAGACAGTGACTGGCTGTCAACACTGGGGAGTCATGAAAGTCTCTTCTGGGGTAGTGACATTTTATATCAAGACTTAGGGAAAATAACACATTTGTCTTATATCTAGTATGGGCATATTGTGGTACGATCACAAAAGCATTTTAAACTCTAAAAGAGCATTTCCATTCTACCGAAGAAGGTGAGGGATGTTCTACACTAAATGGGTGGTGTGTCCTGCTAGATGGACAGCAGGGCTACAAAAAACGAGCTCCACAAATGGGGTGGAAGGTTGGTCTGACGGCTGTAGGAAAGTGCCAGAAAGCCCACAGGGTTGGCCCAGAATCGCCTTGAACCTGTGCCACTGCGTCCCAACCCCCAGGGTCTGACCCAGCAGCGAAGGTACGGAACACGTGGTAAAGGTTTCACTGTCAATTTTAAAACAGAGGACAAATTATATTTCCTGAGTCATTCCAACTTCAACAATTGAAATTTTAAGAGAAAATAGTGCCCAACTGTATTTTTTTTTAAATTAAAACAATGACTCACTTGTTGTGTAATGAGATTTAATTTTGCTGGTACTGGCAAAAATCTTCCTACTAAAGTAGTCATTGGTTTAGAGACATCTGTAAGGAAGACAATTAAAATTAATCGATACCATATATTGTTCCTTTTCTACCTGCACATGGAAAAAAAGTACAAAAATGATCATGTATCATGGATTTATCATGTGCAAAATCATTTAAACTTATCTTGATCCTATTTGTTTTTTGATTCTGTAAAAACTTGTGAGTCAATATTATTATTATTATTTTTACATATTACACCTTTTTCTTGGTCCTAAAGCTGCTTAACTTAAGCTTCCAGAGATAGTCTAAAGTTATGCCAAAACCAAAACCAAATGAAACAAAACTGTGGCTAGTGCCCAGGTTCCCACGCTGTGGCTCCGTGCCAGGGGCCTTCGGGAGCCCCAGCAAACTCGCCAGGGAGGCCCCGGATCCGTCCCACTTTCAAGGACGGCACAGCGACATCTGTTGGACATCGCGTGAACTACTTTCAATTTATGCATATTCTTTTTTTCAAATGGTTACTAACTTGCTAGGATGTAAGTACTTATTAGGCTCTTTGGACCAAACTATTTAACTAATGGAATGGATTCGTCTATCTTTGGTGTAAGTGTGCTGTGGGACACATTCCTGACACACCGAAGGCCCTGCAAACCTCAGTGCTCGTGAACAGAGGCGGAGGGAGAAATGTGTCTTGGCGTCTTCAGTCACTGACCAGCTGAACACATTCCCTGCTCTGGGCTCATGCATCATTTGAGCAATGCTACCTTGAGACTTCGGTAACCAGGATGCATTTATCTCATGCTGCTTTTCATATGTCCATGGTGACGGGGTTATATGATTCTATGACAAGGAAGTAGGTTTGGAGAACACCACATAAAGCCTTTCCTTTTGTGGGTCGAAAGGCATTAGGATTGGGTCATGTTCCAGAAGGAGGGGGATTAGGAAAGAAGCCTTCCCTGCTTGTGCAGAGGATCAGAGGTCACTCTGACCTACAGGAGATGGAGCCAGAAGACCATGGTGGGCATGGACAAAGGGCTTCTGGAAGACTAAACTCCACCCCTGATTCCGTATCACAGAAAAGCAAATGTCTTGAAGGCATTTTATCTGTCCCTAAATAAAGAGACCATCAGGATGGAACAGGAGTTACAGTATTTCTTCTAGCCCTGAACTCTGTAGTGCCACTGAAATGACGTCTGTACTTAATATTGATTTCAATTACCAGCAAGAACAGCATGGGGAACCCAGTCAGTAGTACCGCATCAACTCTGCATAGCAACAGATGGTAACTAGCCTTACTGGGCTGATCGGTTCCCGTGTATACAAACTTCAAATCACCAGGTTGCACAAACAAAGCTAATATAATGTGGTAGGTGGATTATACCTCAACAACAACAACAACAACAACAACAAAAACCCAAAAATAAATAAACCATTGGCACGATCGGCAAAACATCTGATAATTAAAATATTCTGGTTAACTCAAGATTTAGACTAACAGGATTATGTATACAATCCACACAGAGATACCTAGTTTTCAAGAATAAGGGTCTAACTTTTGTAAACACAATCCTAAGGCTCTGTTATTTATTCTTTCTTTAATCACTTAAAAGTAATTTGAGTATAATTAAGGACTTACAGGTCATATATTATTATTATGTCAGTTTAAAGATGTTTCTGAGAGAATGGCAGAGAAAAATCAGCATTTGATATATTTTAAAACTCAGTGGTGATTAAAGCGTAGTCATAGTTCTCACTGATTACACAAAAATGTTTCCATTAAACGGTATACAGTTTACACCACACCTGAACCGTCAACCCCCTGTCCAACCTAGGAAAGGCTGACGTCCCAACCCTGTCCCCTCTCGACCCACGCACGCGTTGTAACAGCAGTCACCTGTTAGGGTCACATGCTCTCTGCAGCTAGCGACGTCCAGGATAACCATCCGAGAACACAATGTGCATAAAGTAGTCTATAAAGATTTCATAGATTTTCTTATAAATTTTTTTATAAATCTTTATAAATTTTTATAGATTTTAAAGATTTTCTTAGTTCCCTCATAAGGGCGGATCGATTTGCCAAGCTGCCTAGTTAACAACCTAACCGCCTACTTTGCTTTTACCCTATATACAAAGCCAAACATAATCACTTATCAACTTCCATGTGATATATACGACATAAGCTTTTGTTAATGTGCTCTGTACCTGACTGTCGGTAATTAGTTTGGTCTTGATACTGAGGAACCAAATGAAGGGCTTTGAGTTCTCTTGTGGCAGAATTGTCTATGCACAGCATCTGCGTACCCCCTTTCAACTGACATATCACCTAAAATGAAAAATAATGGTCAGCTTTCATTTTTAAAAGATATCCAGTAATACGCATCTAAACGAACTTAAATCTGAGAAAATAACTTTATCCAGAATTTCAGTTTTAATGGAAAACGGCAAGCTATAATCTGTTCTTGATTTCTTACCCCACAGTAATATGTTCTCTGGAGGAACCCCAGGGCAACCCCCCCCCCCAGGAATTGTTTTGTGAGACGTGTTCTGGGTGTGGATGCAAGTTCCTGCTCATGCTTCCTCTACAGGTGTCTGCCGTGGAGGTTTAGGTCCCGGTGACTCTGCACCGAGCTGCCTTCCCCATCCTTACACTCCACTGTCGGCCTCAACGAAGAAGACTGTGCTGATCTGCCCCACCCCAGCCCCACGAGATCCAGCCAACTGGAGGAAGAGACTTCATCCCCGACTCCACCTCTGGAGCTGACCACATTCTTAGAATAATCTCATATTTTATGAGGTATCTTTCCTGCTCTGCACACACATTATTAGTTTACACGTGGGTTTTTTTAATTAAAGGTCCATTTATTATATTTCCTACAAGTACAGTTTAGAAAGGCTAATCCAAGAACTAGAAGGTTCTAAGAAGCCATGTCCATCTTCCTGGGCCTGACTGGCACTCTCAGATCACCTCGTTGGATTCTGACCATAAATGACTCCTCAGCGAGCCAGGTGGGCCCGTGAGTCAAAGACACAAGTCAAGCAAAGCGCAGATGGAACCTTCCCTGGGTGCGGCCCCGTCCCAGGCAACGCAGCATGCATGTGAGGACAAGAGAAATCAGAGTTTCTGCCCAGACAGCTTCCAATTCTGACGGTACAACCATGGATTCCCAGAGAAACTGCAGTTTCCAACTCTAGGTTGCCTTTGGGTTTCCCAGACGGGAAACCCCAGTAAGGCCCCAGGATCGGTGTTAGCAGAATGACACGTGCGGAACCTGCGTTAACAAAGGGCTGGGCACTGCTCAAACCTTCACATCACCCTGATGCTGGATAAGAGGCTAGTATTCGAGTTTGGCTGCCATTTGATTTGTAGTCAGAGGATAAAGTTGCAGCCACACACACACACACACACACACACACACACACACACACACACACAGATGCACAAAACTGGGAGAAAGAATAGGTTCTCCTGGGCTCTGCCATGCCCTCCCCCGCCAGGAGCGTGTGCACACTACTCAGTAGCCTGATAAAACTAGAAGAATTATCCTGCTCCCCTGGTCCAGGCGTCATGGACAAGCTCTGCTCTCAGAACCCACAAGCCCGAGCAGAAGCACAGACAGACGGGCGGTACTGGTACACGCCACAGCTAAGCCAAAGTTCGTGACGAGCTCGTTTTCAAGTTAACTCCTAGTTAAAGGATGTGCCTTAGAGCTTAGGTCTCCCTTCTTGGGATAAAGAGCTGCCAGGGAAAAGGCAGCCTCTGGTTCTTTGGGTTCTTTGGGCTGTTTGCTAGAGGAAGAGTCAGGGCCTGATTCTCCGGCTCTCCTCCTTCCTAGTCCTCACTCACCACACTCAGACCAGGTCCCAGATCCCAGATGCACCACCGACAAGCAGACCATGTAACATCTCTCTTTTCCGACCCATGAAACGTAGATAAAAATAATGGCCAGGCTACAGCGTTGACAGGAGGATTAAATGAACCACACCGGTTGCGGACTATGTCATCCGAGTGTCACTTGGTACTATTAGGAATTTGGAGGCAGGCAGGAAGGGAAACAGCACAGAACTCCAGCTCCCTCTACCCGCCCCCCTGCCAATCTACACGTTCTAAAGGCTGCCCCAGCCCAAGGGGACTTGAGGCTGCCCTCCTTAGCAAGGACCGCAGTGTCCTAATCTTTGGTTTGCTAAGACCCAGGAACTGGGAATTCCAGAAGTGAACGGAGCATTACATGGTTTTAATTATGTTCCTCTTTTGATAGATGAGGCAATCAGAACTGCAGACTCAATAAGGACACAGAATGGAAAAACAGTGACTGAAATCGATGATTCCTATTGAATTAGCAATGATCAGAATCAAACATTTAAGATAATGTCAGTTAAGACACATTTTCTTTGGCATCATTACCATTGGGTTAGAGTCTTTCTTGTGAGAGCAGCCAGAGGCGTCCTCGGCCTCTTGCGACGAGGGGAACTTGCAACAGGATTCTGGACCAAGAGAGTTCTGAAAAGTTGCTTCCTCGGGATTGTTACTTATAATTGCACCACCTGCTTCCTTTATTTCCACCTAAAAAAAAAAAGCAATTGTTATTTTCGAAACCACACGGTGGACCCCGGCTTTCAGGGTTGCATACTGTTTGTAAAGATCACCCTTAGCTTTACTTGTCTCCCTGTCATTCTCCCTGTGGCGGGGGGGCAACAAGGAGAAGTGATAAGTTATCTGATCGGCTCACAGGGGAGGAAGGACCCTGAGGACCAAACCCATCTGCTCACAAAACATGCAGGTGAACTTTCAACGCGGTGCTCATGCTGCTTCCAGCCCACGGCATAAGGAACTGAGATGCCCCAGCTGGCCGCGTGCCCCTCGAGGGGCCCAACAGCGCCCCCCTTCTCTAGGACCTGGCAGACTCGAGGACCTTCCTTAAACCTGGCCTCCAGGCTGGCCCTTTCTCACCGTTCTTAGAGTGTGCTCATTAAGTTGTATGAAATGCTCCAGCTGACCTGTTTTCTTCTCAAGAAGCCTCCAGTCCTTGCCGACATACCAGATTTAATTCTGATCGTGTATTTACAGCAGAGCTCACGATTCCAGCACCGCGGTGTCCTGACTAGGCAGGACTGCTGACTAGGCAGCAGTAACTACCGCTCAGGGCACGGGGACAGCCAGCTCTGTCTCCAACCCATCTTCTGCACCAGCTGCCAACTCACGGACACACGGCAAGGTCACCAGCGGGAGGGCACAATGCCGGTGATACTGCTGAAAACTGGTGACATTTAAAAACTAAAGACTCAGTGGTTAAAAAAAATACCATCAGATTTGAGGGTTCCAAAATTGTGAGGATTCTTTCTAAATTTGCTAATAATGCAAGGAGGATTGGGGGATGGCATCGGCCAACCCCTCCTGAACCTCCATTGGCCCTAGAGTGCCCGTTGCAGAGTGCAGGGGAGCTCCCCAGAGGCCAGGAGGCAGGTCCTTCCAAGAAGACAGTGATTCTAGGGTAACATTCTGAAGACCTCATTTAAAATCACAGCACGGGGGCGCCTGGGTGGCTCAGTGGGTTAAGCCTCTGCCTTCAGCTCTGGTCATGGTCTCAGGGTCCTGGGATCAAGCCCTGCATCGGGCTTTCTGCTCGGCAGGGAGCCTGCTTCCTCCTCTCTCTCTCTGCCTGCCTCTCTGCCTACTTGTGATCTCTGTCAAATAAATAAATAAAATCTTCAAAAAATAATAAAAACAATAAAATCACAGCACAGATCATGATCTTTCTAGGTGTGGCTGTGGACGCAAACTTGGAGATGTCCAACAAATCGTGAAATCAGCGACCCGCACGGGTAATAATTACTGGCAGGTTCCTTAGCACAGCAGACTGGCATGAAGGTATAAATCTTTAAAAAGAAGAAGGTTTAGCTGTGTTTCAAGTTATGGCTTCATTTCGATGATTCCCATTTTATAGAAAGAGAACATTTTAAATTTTCTTCTGCTTTCTGCTTTGAGGAACTTGCAGGCAGGTGCCCTCAGATTTAGATTTAGTTTACCATCCTGTAATTAACACGTACTCGCACAGCAAATGCATCAGCTCCTCCGCTGCCGGCAACCAGGATCTGAACTACTTATATACAGAAGAGCCATGAACAAAGGTCAGTGTGGGAATGAATTTCTAGAAAAAGGAAATGAGCAATTCATCCTCAATAGTTACTTTAAAATAATCCCTTTCTGTTTGAACGATAAACATGTCCATGCTGTATCTTTTTCATTTTACTAGTTAACTAGGAAATAGGCAATAACATTTTTCAAAAGCAAAGAAATATCATCCAAACAGCCTCTCCTTTATTTTGTCCAACCTACATTTTGTTAAAATTGGATTACATTAGAAGAGAATGTTGGGCGCCTGGGTGGCTCAGTGGATTAAGTGACTGCCTTCAGCTCAGGTCATGATCCCGGAGTCCTGGGATCGAACCCCGCATCAGGCTCCCTACTCCACAGGGAGTCTGCTCCTCCCTCTGACCTTCCACCTTCTCCTGTTTTTACTTGCTCTCTCAAGTAATAGATAAAATCTTATAAAAAATAATAAAATAAAATCTAAAATCTAAAAAAATAAAATAATAAATAAAATCTTTAAATTAAAAAAAAAAAAAGGAGAGAATGTTATGATTTTGAGACGAGCCAGTTCTGTTCCTGGTCTGGTGAACTCTCACTGAGTCCACTTTGTAAAGCAGTCGTCCCAGACGCCCAACGGACAAAAGATGCCAGGAACCCCAGTCTGGCCCGGAAGCCAAATGGAGTGGCCAACACCGCAAGCCATCCAAAGAAGAGTCAAGGCCGACCTCTCCTGCGGGTGAAGGCTGGTAGGACCGGGTGAGCTCTAGGGCTCCTGTGTGTAAGCTGAGAGGGTGGTGGAGGTCCAGCCTCTCCTCCCCGTCTTTCCTTTACTCTAAGGAGCAGCAGCTGCACGGAAGGGAAGCCGGAAAGGCAGAAATCCAAGCTCTGGAGCTATGACTCCTGATACACGAAGTCAAGCCATCCTCATCCCTACACCAGCTCCAAAGTGCTCCTCCGACGCTTAACAACTTACTACAGCGATTTAAGGGCTGAGTGATCTAGCTTTTCAAACTCGACCCTCTTAGGGGGCCAGTACCCATTTCCTTGGGATCTTGTTTCCTTTAAGAATCGATTTGTTTTCATTCCGGCAAGAACAAAGCAGAAAAATCACCAGTGGCGACAGCAGAGGAGGGCCCTTAGCCCACAATCAGCAGGAATTTATGTAGACTGATTTATGTTACTTACGCTTGAGGAACAGGCCCTTACCAGCAGAGAGAAGCCCTGACGTCTTGATCTCAGGACTATGTGAAAACGATCACACTGCATTTCTCCGGACATTAGCGACTCTAACATAAAGGGGGGGGGGGTCTCTCCTAAAGGCAGTGATTGCAACAGGCGAGGGCCACACACTTCCTCATTGTTTCCCTTTTCCGCTGTCAGCCCCCCAGGACCTAATTCTGCTGCAGGGAGAATGGCCTGGCTGGGTCGGTTCGAGGGCTTACAAAGGAAGGTGCTCTTGGGGCGCCTGGGTGGCTCAGTGGGTTAAGCCGCTGCCTTCGGCTCAGGTCATGATCTCAGGGTCCTGGGATCGAGTCCCGCATCGGGCTCTCTGCTCAGCAGTGAGCCTGCTTCCCTCTCTCTCTCTCTGCCTGCCTCTCTGTCTGCTTGTGATCGCTCTCTGTCAAATAAATAAATAAAATCTTTAAAAAAAAAAAAAAAAGGGGAGGTGCTCAGCTGGAATGACTGACTCCAACCCAGGATGCTACTGACCCCAGGAAAAGGCTTGTGAGGGAAATCTTGGCCGGGGCCAGCGGTCTCACTTCTCTGTTCCGGACAGGGTGACCGAGGTCCGGCGCCTGTCTCCCATATGGATCTTACTGGAATCACCCGGACCCCAGGGTGGGC
Organism: Meles meles; assembly: GCF_922984935.1. Classification (NCBI taxonomy): domain Eukaryota; kingdom Metazoa; phylum Chordata; class Mammalia; order Carnivora; family Mustelidae; genus Meles; species Meles meles. The sequence goes on along the minus strand of NC_060073.1, from coordinate 4,270,336 downwards.
AGCTCCTTCCCTGGCCCAGGCGCCCAGGGGCACGACAGCAGGACTCCGGTGCGGGGCCAGCAGGGAGGACAGGAAGTGCACGTTGTAGGCCGGCGGCTGCTGCGGAGCCATCACCGGCAGCGTGGCGTCCTCCAGGGGGCTGAGCTCCGGGAGACTCGGGTACTCCGGGAGCATCTCCTCGTCGTCGTTGCCGTCCACCGCGAGCTCCACTTTCACTTGGCTGTCACAGTCCACGTGAAGCGGGGGGTTGAACGCGTGCAGGAGGGGCTCCTTGGGGTCCGCGGAGCTCAGATACGCGTCTTTAAACACGTGGAACTCGTCCTCCTCGTGCTTCACCACCACCGGGGGTTTCAGGGTAAGGCTCTCCGAAACGAACGGACCCTCTGCACTGAAAAGGTCGGTCACGATCTCCTCCTCGGGACCGGACATCCCTCCGAGCAGAGGGGCCTCTTCCATGTCCACTGAGGGGACCTCGGGCCGGGCATCGCCACGCGGATTCCGGCCAGAGCACCTGCAAGGACGCGGCCAGGTGAGGCGGGCATGGCCCGGCCCCGCCCCGCGCTCCCCGGGGGGTCCCCTGGCGCGGGAGGAGGCTGGAGGCTCGCTGGGGTGGGGGGAGGGGGTCCCTCCATTCCCGAGGGCCTGACCGGGGAGGGAGGGGGGTCCCGCTGTCCCCGAGGACCTGACCGGGGAGGGGGTCCCTCCGTTCCCGAGGGCCTGACCGGGGAGGGAGGAGGGTCCCGCTGTCCCCGAGGGCCTGACCGGGGAGGGAGGGGGGGTCCTGCTGTCCTCGAGGGCCTGACCCGGGCCGGGGTCCCTCCGTTCCCGAGGGCCTGACGGGGGCGGGGGTCCTTCCATCCCCAAGGGTCCGACCGGGGGACCCACCGTCCCCCTCCCCGCCTGCAGATCCCTAGGCCGCGCCCGGGGACCGCGGGCAGACCCGACGGTGGCCGGACGGGCGCGGGCTCAGGCCTCCTGAGGGCACACACCTGGAGCCGCCGCGGCTGCGGGAGCGCAGAGCGAGGATGCGGGGCGGGGGACGGAGCGAGCCCCTCACGTGCCCGCGGCCGTTGGCGGTTAGGGGCGGAGCCCGCGGGGGCGGGGCAGCGGTGGGCGGGGCCGAGATGGGCGTGGCGGGGGCGGGGCTCGTGGAGAGCCAGGTGGCCTGGGCGGGGGCGGGGGCGGGGCTGGTGGAGAGCCAGGTGGACGGGAGAAGCGCCCGGAAGGACGCTCCCAGGGTCTTCAGCTCCAGCCTCACATGGGGAAACTACGGCCCCCAGACCAGCCTGACTTCTTCAGATCAAAATTAGAATAGATTTTTTTCTTTCATTGGATCACAAACTCGACCGAAATACGTAAACATTACAGATAGAGCCAAAGTTCCCTTAAGAAACAAACAGGCCATCCCCAGTCGTGCTGCCGGCCAAGGGGACACAAGTCAGCTGTGTACCCTTCCAGCCCTCGCAGGCCCTCACATACAGATGCGTGCGTAGCCAGCCTTCAAGTTTATGGCTGAAGCAATCTCATCACGGTTGAAGTCAGTTGAGTTCAGGGCCAGGTTGGGCGAGCAGTCTGGGCTTCCCAACTGTGGGGATGGAGCAGGCAGTGGACGCAAACTGAAACGCCCTCGTGAAAAAAGTCTGACCAGCTTGAGCAGCCAGAGCAAGAACATCAACATGCGAGACTCTACCATTCCCACATTTGCACAGAGCAGCTCCCATGCCATCGGACACGCACAGCCACCTGGGCGAGTCACAACCTAGCCAGACTCGAAGGCTCAGGACCTCTGGGACACTCCGAAATGCTCTTCCAGCTGGGGATCAGCAGAAGCCAGCTGTGTCGTGACTCAGGCCTCCCCTCAAATCAGCCGCCTCTCGCAGCCAGCTTCCTCTGCCCACACGTGATCCTCTCATCTGCCTTGGGACACTGCAGACCTTGGAATGACTGTCTTGGTTCTGTCCTCCTCCCACTGGATCTGAGCTCGAGCCAGAACCTCGTGGGGTCGCCACCGTACCTAGCAGAGCTTAGCACACAGTAGGTGCTCAAGAAAGACGACGGAGAAAACTGAAATTCATGCACCCACTTAGGAGATACTTGAGAACCTACTAAGTGTCGGACACTGTTCTGGGCATAGGAGCAGGGAGAGAATGGATAAACACAGAGTGGAAACCCACAGCCCACCTCGGCAGCTGCCCTTCTCAGCGAAGTCTTGTGAGGTCCACCCTGCCCAAGCTGGGCCTCCTCCAAGCCGCCTGTGGTCTCTCTCCAAAAGTCTCCAGCTCCTGGGCTTCCGTCCCTGACTTATAATCTCCTTATTCATATTACAAAAGAGCCAGGAAAAAAGGCTGGGATTAATGTTTTATTAATGATAACATTCATACTGCAGTTCTCAGATTTACATCCAAAAGAGCATCTGTATTTACATGCAATGGACAGTCCAAGATAACAAATTCAAACCACAGCTCCTTTAAGACTATGGCTTATTCCAAATTAAATTAAATACATAATACTCTTTCCTCCTCCTTTCAACATGTACAATAAAAACCACTCTTCCTTCTTTTAGGAAATATAAAATTGCATTGATAACTGCACTGGTTAACGACAATTAATTACATTTGAAATATTTAAACCTGAGAGACGAGCCCAAATGTGTTTGAGTGCTACACGGCGGACAGTGGAATTCACATGGGAATGCTAAGGTCACTGGTCAGTATTGCAGGGCTGGGGTGGTTCTGATGGCGACTGATGCCAGCTTTGACTGGAAGCCACACCTGCCTACCCCGGGGTGGGGGCAGAGTGGGCAAGTCCCCCCCCAACACCTCCTTCACTATGAACCGTGAAGTAAGGGGGGAGGTAGGGCTTGTTACTGTAGATGTTGGTTTTCATTTTAGCTTTTTTGTGTGTGTTTTCATTTTTGCTTTTAAGAGGAAAAAAAATCTTTGGCCCATTTAGGTGGGATTTTGACATCACATGTACATAAACAAAACACACATACGCCCTGTAGCGCGCGCCCGTTTCCTCCGACAGTCCGGCCTGGTCATCGTATCCCGGCAGTGCCCGGCTCTTGCAGAGGCGAGCCCCACCAGAACAAAGTGGTCAGAAAAATAAATACAGTTTTAAAAATGGACAGCTAAGCTGGTCGTTACGGCCATGGAGGCCGTGGGGCTTTCTCGTTCCATGATCCTTTGTTTTTTTACATTAAATCCTGGAGACGACTCAGTGCATAATTGCTTTTGGGTCCAGCGGACGCTTCCAGATGAAGGCACGCCCCCCTGAAGGGCAGGCTGTGTCAGACCTAGCACCTGCAACACTTTCGTCCGTGACTGAGACGACGCGGCCTACGGTCTCTGTCGCCCTCCATCTCCTCTGGAAAGGACAGTGGTTCTGTCTCTTGCCAGCTGGGACTGGAAAGCACTCCTGGGGCCTACCGGCCCTGCACTCTCCTGACCATTTTGAGGTTATTCTTCCTGTTTCTCAAGCCTTGTTCCTTTGTCAGTGGTAAATGTCATGCCCTGCCTTTGTTGTAGGTTGGGTGAGCAGCTACCCGGACGCCCAGTGCATGCTTTCTTCTCCAGACACATCACACTTGACCGTGACATCTCTTGCTCCCCATTTCTCTCTCTCTCTCTCTCTCTCACACACACACACACACACACACACACACACACACACACGCCCTTTCTTTCATTGCTTAATGATGCAAGGAATGCCGTCTGATGCGGGGGCATCCAGCCCAGCTGCCCTCAGGAGTGAACTGGTCTTTCTAGGGGCAGGAAACCACCGGAAACGCTTACTTAGGGTTTCAGTTGAGAAGGGAGTAAGACACAATTCCACCCGAAGACCCAACCCAGGAAATCTTTCCCACGGTCTCCCTCTCGCTCTGGGTCTTCCACTTTTAAGGCACTGGGTTTTGAAGACTTGCACGGTCAGTAAAAGTGGAGATGAGGCGGACGGCACGCTTCCACCACGGAGAGGCAAATACGGGCTACCAGATGACGGACGGTGACGGAGCGACCCACCGTGACAAGAACTGTTTCCAGAAGCAGTGTTTCCGTCAGTGCGTTACACGCGCGTCAGCTACGGACGGTTAACATCTCCCAAACTTGAACGCGTTCCTCTCTGAACAAAACGAGCTCTGGTAGGAGTAAACGCCCGTGAGTACCAGGTGTCCGGTCGCCCCCCTCCCCCCGAGGAAACGTGCCACTTGCGCTCCCAACGCGTGAAGTCACAACCCCACCAGTCCCTTCAATAGCTCAACCACAGTCTCGTCCCTCAGTCAGCACAGGAGATGCAAACACTTTTGGGGGCGGGGGGGGGGCACTTGATGAAAAGATTCCCCAAGTCAGGACCTGCCAGGAAGTAGTGGTGGAGACCTGCTGTTCTATAAGAAGGAAAACACCAAACCCTTGACGGAAGAAAACTGAGTTTCATGGGGCAATTCTGCATCCGGACCTACACTCGGGACCGGACAGCTACTCTTCATTTGGTTTTGGCGGATGAGCTCGTTCTGCTTCGCGGCGCCTCTAGTGGAGTTACTTTTTGGAGTTGGCGCTGACGCCAAACAAATCGATGATGTCCGTCATCGCTCGTCTCAGGTGCTGCCCAAAGCGATGCGAGTCCTTCGGCGCAAAGACAAAAAACACAAAAACGCACGTTACAACGTCGAAATCCCTACGCTGGAGCCTTGAACCTGACTCAGAGGACAAGCGTTCCTTTTGGCCAGTTCTCTGAGCTTTGGGTGAGTGGCTGAATCAAGAAGGGACACGTTCTGCAGAAACGCTGCGAGTTCAAAGAGGGGTAACCGTTTCTAAGTTCGCGCGGATGTGGTCTTGATGTAAGGCTTTCCCCCAGTGTCAACGCGTTACACAAAGCGCGATAAATCAGTGGATTCCAATCCTCTCTGCTAACGGCGAACTTGGCCGTGCTTTCAGGTGACACGCAATGTGGAAAGGCAGAAAAGAAACCAGGATTCAGCGTGCCACGCTTGGAAGGAGGTCACACGTTCCACTCCCACAGAACTCCACAGATCCTGCAGCACTTTACTATTATTTTTTTTAAAGATTTCATTGATTTATTTGAGAGAGAGAGAGAGAGAGCAAGTGAGAGCGAGCTCAAGCAGGGGGATGGACAGAAGGAGAAGCAGGTTCCGCCCGGAGCCGGGAGCCCGGTGTGGGACCCGATCCCAGGACCCCAGGGTCATGACCTGAGCTGAAGGCAGCCGCTTTGCCAACGGAGCCGCCCAGGCGCAGCCCCCCTCCATCATCTTGTACTCGTCCTCCTTCACACATGCACGCTGACTCCGTCTACCCGCTGATGTTAGGGTCTGAGAGTTACACGAGCGCTCCCACATTAGGATTTAAAGCCAGCGCTATAGGCAAAGACAAGTATTTGCAACCAAAGAAGATCATTTCTTTAAAATTACTTTAAAGAGCGGTGCCTGGGTGTCTCGGTGGTTAAGTGTCAGCCTTCGGCTCAGGTCATGATCTTAGGGTCCTGGGATCGAGCCCCATGTCCGGCTCTCCCCGCTCAGTGGGGAGCCTGCTTCTCCCTCTGCCTCTGTCCCTCCACTGCCTCCATTCATGCACATGGTCTCGCTCGTTCTCTCTCAAATAAAATCTTAAAAAATAGTAACAATAAAATAAAATCAGTGAAAGAGTTTAAAAATTCTTTTCTCTCAAAATGTCCAAACTGAGTAAAAAAGCACGTCGTTAAACGGCTACTTCCTGTCAAATTAAGGAAGAACATGTCTGTCAAGTTAAAAAGAAAACAGCAAATTAAATGCCTTTAGGAAAGGCGACTTGGTTTTGTACTTACGGTCTCGGGGCTGGAGAATTTGGAAGATATGTGGAAATTGATGAGGTTCTCTCCCACGAGGATGTAGGACACGCCATAACCATCGTCCGCGACCTACAGAACCAGGTAAGCTGACGTTTAACCTCGGGGAAGGAGACGCTGGGGAAACGGGACTGTCTCACATTCCACATACGAGACAGCATAAGCCTATGCATTAATCGTCTTCAGAATTTCGGGGGGGGGGGTGGGGTGGGACCCACAAGGTACCAAGGAGTGCTCAGGGTCCAGGAAGACCCCAAGCGAAGGCGGGCAGGCATGGCCGGTTCCCGGGCACGCAGCTCTGTGCCCACCTACCCTCGGACACTTACCGGCCCGAAGCCCCCTCCGCTGGACACGTACTCCGGGTTCCTCTCCAAATCAAACAGCTCCACCTGCTGCTGCGGAGTCTGGCTGGTTGATAACCTCCACGGCTCAGATAAGACCTGCGGCGTCCAACAAGGACATTCTCTAACGACACCTTTCCCAGCGCCGTCTTCCTCTGTCCCTGCGCAGCAGCCCCAGCGGGAGACAGCGAAAGGCTCACGGGGACCCCGGGCAGTCTCAGACGCAGGAGGTCTGCATCCCAGAAGGCCTCTTGCTGGCTCGGGCCAGTCCGTGTGCAGAGAGGGCGTCTGGACGGCGGGGGGGGGACACCCCCCAAAAAGGGGGCGGACACACACGAACTAAGACTCGGGAAGGGGGCCATGCTGGGCTGAAGCTAATTTTCAGGAATTTTTTCCTGCTTGTTCAACACAGCATTATTACAAGTTAAGTTTTATAGCTTAAAGAGTAAATAAACTGTATTAAACAAGACTGATAAATACTCGGCTCCTCACGGCCCAATCACCTGCGTGCACCTTACTATGGTCCGAGCTCGAGGTCGCTTACATCGAGGAGGTCGGAAGGGCACGTGTGATGCACGGCGTTCACGGGGGATGAAGGGACACGGCACTAAGATCACAGCTCGGATGGGACACTGTGACGACAGCTGAGCCCCAGGACCCGTGTGGGGGAGGCCACTTCCCACTGGCGAGGCGGCCCTGACTTCGTCCCGGCTTAGCCAGCGAGCCGGGAGCGCTGCCGCAGGCCGCGGCGACTCACCTCCTTCAGGAACGGGGACTCCACGGCCAGGTATTTGGACACCACGTAAAGACAGAAGAGGTGGCGGTCGATCCCGGAGCCAGTCATCGCCAGGCGGTACAGATGCTGGTGCTTCTCGGAGGCGATCTTGAACAACTTGAGCCTCTGCTCAATCTGAGTAAAGGGACAGGACAGTCACACCACGGGGGACGGACCCTGGAGGCTCCGAGACGCACGTGAGGGGCCCTTCTCCGCAGGGCCCGACGGTACCATTAAAGCAGGCAGGAGGGATGTGCCAGAGCGGAAACCTCCTTGAGGGGCTGCCCCCTCCCCAGATTCATGCTGCCGATGGGGCCACCCGAGAGAAAGCCGGAGCCCCGGACCTGTGCGGGGATCTTGGGTATGGGCAGCGGGCTCCGCTGACCCCAAGTAGAAGGTTCGATGGCATGGTTCCAGGCTCCTCACCCACACCCCAGCTCCTTGGATTGTCCCACTGCACCAACTCCCGGGCCTCCCCGTGCTCTGTGAGGTTCTAGACTCCTAGGGAGTCCAAGCGGATTAACGTTAACCTCTCTGCGTGTGTCCCGACCACGTTCAGCTCCCCTGAAAGGCAGCGGGGAGAGAAGCTGAATATGACTCCCCAGGAGAGGCGTGCGCAGGGTCTCTGTGGCCTGACGCCACCTTACCGTCTGGGTGGGGTCCACCATGGCGAGCACGAAGTCGCATGACTCCATGGTACAGGAACGCACGGTCTCTGTCCTCCCCTCTCGGAAGAGCCGGGTCATGGAGGCCTCGTACGTGAGGCAGAATTTGCCCATGTCCTGGGAGAGGAAAAGTACTTTAATACAAGGCAGGGCCTGCTGATGGGCTCTAACGCACAAGAAGGGATGGGTTACGGTCAGCTTTAGCTTTTAGTCATTATCAGTCTTCACACGGGGTTGTGCAGCAGGCAGATGGAGACGTCATTAGCTTTGGAAAGGCCTGGGGGTGGGAGGGGGGTCAGTTTCTGGGTAGCCCAGGGTCCATTTCCAGATGCAACAGATGCCACGGCACAATTTCCTGAGCTTCACACACCTATCCGAGTGCAGACACACTTACAGAAGGAAGGCATGACAAGGAGATAGCCATGCAACAGTTGGAAATTATTAAAAGACACAAGGTGTTGGCAGGAAATGTTCCACCGTGTTTGGATGACAATGAGGATGACCCAGGAGAGAAGAGACAGGTCAGGAGCAGTGTGCCCCAGCAGGAGGGCAGGTGGCCGGCTGCTCCACGGGACAGGAAGGGAAATGAAGCAGAAGGGGGTAGCCGTGGGGGGAGCGGTCAGGAGGTCTCTTCGGAATGCTCTCGTCTTCCTGCTGAACCAAGAAGGCGGCTCGGCCTGCTGAGGCTGGAGAAGCAGGGAGGGGGCCGGGAGCCGGAGAGAAGGCATGGGGAACAGGCATGGAGGGGCACGGAGGGGGCTGCCCAGGGGGCCGCCAGAGCCGGAGCTCGGTATCTTGAAGTGGAGAAGTCAGTCTGAATCCAGCCACACCAGCCTCTTGGGTGCGGGGCAGAGCAGTCCATGCCCAGTGAGGGGTGGGGGGGACCAGACAGGCAGAGGCCCCGTAGGGTCTAGGGACTAGAAGGGGGACAGGAGGACAGAAGAGGCAGCACCTGAAGCTGAGACCCTGCAGGTGACGAGAGGACAGGTCAGTGGGGGCTCCAGGGAGAAGCAGCAGGAGGAGCCGAAGGACAGGGTCCGAGAAGCCCACGGTGTCCTGCCACACGCTGTGGGAGGAAACCACCTGCAGACGCCCCTGGCCGCTGCGTCTGCCCCGAGATACCAGCTTCCCCGTCTGGACGGGAAAGTGGCCCATGGCAGTCTGTGGACCCCAGTCATTCCTGCAGACAATGCCCAAAACCCAGTCCCAGGGTCAAGGCCAAAGTTCCTGGCGAGCGGGCCATGCCTGTGAGTGGCCTTCGGGGCTCTGTCCCTCCCCCAGTCCTGCCTGTGAAGTGACGAGGCGAGCAGGCCACGGGGTGAGGAACACAGGCCAGGAGGTCTGCGACCAGCCGCCGCTCACCGCCGTCCACCTGCGGCACCCCCCGTGGGAGCCTTCCGTGCTGTCCCCGACGCCCGACGCGGGAGCCGCGACTCACCACACTTCTTCCACACGCCAGTCATTACTTTTGCCTGGGGTGGGCCCAGAGAGGGGCTCAACCTCCTCACTCTATTCTAAGCAGAGTAAGAATCAGAGCAGAGCAGGGAAGCGAGGGGTCCAGGTCGGGCATCAAATACGCCTGTCAGAGAACTTCCTGGGAGGACTCAAAGGGGCGCGTGACAAAGCAGGAGGGAGGGGAGAGGAGGAGCTCTAGGAAAAAGGAGAAATCTGGCATTTAGGCATTCAGTAAACGTTAGCTGGGGATCTCGGATGCACTGGTTTATGCGAGGTCCACTCTCCAGCACCAAACTCTGACTGTCAGCGGTCAGCACGGTCATGCAGGATACCCACGGTTTTGCAAACGATCGTCTGGAAACCTCTCGGCAAATGCACTGCGCGTTAGTGGGCTCGGGCCCCCCGAGAGCCAAGCAGCCCCACTCCACCTGCTGCAACCAGTCGCCATCGGGCGAGCACCTCCAGTTTCTAACGAGCTGGATCGAAAGACATGGTCGGTGGGGACACGGACATGCACCGTGTGGGAACACAAACCTGTCACACCCTGGGATGGCTGCCCCGGGGCTCAGGGTTCAGGCTGGCGGCACTTGGGGGAATTTTTCACCTCTAGTTTCTAAATGAAAAACAAACATGACCCCAAAGCAGGAAACGAATGGCTGTGGACTAAAATTAAGACCCTGTCAAGTGTCTTCACTCAATCGGTCGTGACTTATTTACCGATGAGTATCTAGTCCTCTGTGGCTGGCGCATTCCTGGCACTGGGGACCGATCATGCTTCTGCCCTCAAGGGGCAAAGGTCCTAACAGGAGAAGTGGGGATACAGGATATTACACAGTGACAGGGGCGTCCGACAGGAACGAGGCAGGGTGACTGAAGAGCGAGGGGGCAGGAGCCTTTTAAATAGGAGATGGGCGACTCGAGCAGAGACCTAACCAACCACACCTCCATCTGGGACACAGCAACCACTGATGGAGAGCAAATGCAAAGGCCCTGAGGTAGGAAAGAGCTGGACACATCTGAGCACAGCAAAAAGGCCAGTGTGGCAAAAGCTGAGTGAATGAGACCAGGTGTGTTATGAGAGGAGGTTGGAAAGGGAAGGGCAGACAGGGATCAGACCAATGGTCACTAACCTTTGGAACATGTTAACTCGGAAGGGAAAAATAGATACATTTTAATTTCTACTAACATCAAACTAAAATACAGCGTGTAGAAGCACAGCCAACAAACCACAGGAATTACCAACAGTGCAGTGACTTTGAAGAGAAAATCACAGCTATTTGGACAACAAATTATGGTTGCTGCAGATGGCCCAAAATACCGTCTCTGCTTATCACTTCAGAATGACAGTAGTCATTAGCGCAACCACCCCAAATTTAGTGCATAATTACACTTGCTGTGCTACAAATTTACATTTAACATTCTGATGTGCATTTTTATTAACTGATTATCTCCATAACCCTACATCGTTCCTTTCATGCTTTATACACATTATGCTGAGATGGGATCCCCAAGGCTTTCCCAAACTTCCTGCAGGGTCCAGGGCACAGAGAAGGGTCAGAAGCCTGGAACGGAGACCTCCCAGGACACACAGGACATCTGCATTTACACAGAGCCAAGGGAAGGCCCTGCAGCTCTGGGCGGAGCCAGAAAGGGTCAGAACCACAGCTCCACAGGGTCGTGTCCCTAACACAGCTGGTCCTCAACTGGGCCTGCACAGAACTTCGGCATGAAAAGATCTGCCTTATATTTTTCGTGGGTCATACGTGGCACCTGCTCAGTCCACTCGAAACGCCCGTGGACCATTCGTCCGACTGAACTCTAAGCAAACGTCCTCTGTGAACGCTGAAATGACATGTGACACAGAGACGTACGAGACAGCGTTCTTCTGTGGTTTTTTTTTTCAATTATTAACAATACAACACCATTCTTAGCTCAAGGGTCACGTGAAAACAGGTGAAGGGCAGGAAGTGGGCCAGGGGCCAGAGTTTGCAGATCACCAGAGCAAAGAAATAAAACTTTCACACGGTGCTGACGGCCAAGTGTGTTCACAGAACACACCACAGACACATTTAACGGACACACAATCGTCCATTGTACAAAAATACGATAATCTAACATTTCACACTGATAACCTTTTCGACGATTCAAACTTTTACCGAGGGGCCTGTTACAGCTCATCTTTGCGAACCGGGCCTTAGAGAGTACAGTTCTCGAGAAAGAATTTGCCAGGTTAGGGTCACACGTTTCCCGCTGGAAGAGCCTAGTTGCCGCACGCACGCTTCCCTCTCTAAACGGCCCCGTACAAGCACGGACTAGAAAGGCCTTTGCAAATCGCAGAGGCAAACATGCAGTCTTACTTACGTTGCATTTATGGGCTTCCTAGCAAGATTAAATTTTCCACGTACATTCCCCAACAATTTGTAGTTTCCTGCTCTCGTGAACCACCACTCTCTGCTGACTCCATTTGCCTACTGGGCTGTTTATTTGCTTCCCAAAAGGAACCACTTGGCCCATTTTTCCAAGCCCATTCACTCACCAACTCGTGCCCTCCCGGCGATGTTAAATCCTGCCTCTATCCCAGAGAGGTGCCCAGGACTGCACCTTGCTCATTACTAAGCTCTTCTGATTTCTACATTTTAGGCTTTGAAAGAAACAATGTCCACCTCGTTACTTTTATATTTCAGAATGTTACTGGTTATTCTCAAATGTCACATCTTCTAAATGAACTTGAAAATCAATGTTTGAGCTCCCTTTGGAAAACCACCTCCAGACCTCGGACGGTGTCCTCACTGCACGTGTGAACTGAGCGCACTCGCCTCTGCAGGGTCGAGATTTTCCAGCCAAAACCACAGCCTTGTCTTCCTTTTGGAGACGGTCCTGCCTTCCTCCCCAAAAGTCCCAGCTGCTTTACCAACGTGTGCCTGGACCCCAGACTCCCGTCCCTGGTTTCCATTCCCCTGGTCTGTTGTACTTTCTACTTGGCCAAGTGCTGGACAAGGAAGACACTGGTCTTCGTAGAATTCTGCCCCGGGCTCCTTCCTGAGCACACTCCTTCATCACGAAAGCTTCTCTGCTCCTCCATTCCCATCAGAAGATGAACTGTCCCGTTATCCCATCAGCTGTGCTCACTGTACTTACGGAAAGGCCTTCGAGAATGCTGGACCTGCTGGGGTGGAGGAAGCCTCGGCCTTTCCTTAATGGGGCCACTCACCTGTTCAGCCTTCAAGCCACACGCTGGCTACTGACCCGTGATGCTACTTATCACGTTAGGGAAACAGCTCCATTACTTAGAGCCATTATGGGGAATGCACACCAAGTTTTTAATATCTTTCTAGCATTTGTCGAGAGGATGTCTTTTTCTTCTCTGATCTAAATAATAATTTAATCTGTCTCTGGGTTTATTAATACCAAACCATGCCCTTGGCCCCATAAGCTGCTGCCGCTGGTCACACGTTTCCTGCGCTGCTGGATTCTCGTTGCTAATATTTTATTTAGGTTTTCTGCATGTTCGTTCATGAGCAAAACTGGTCTACGGCTCTTTCTCGCCATCCCCCCAATTAAGACACGAGCTCCAGAGGCAGCCTGCCTGGATTCAAGTTCAGCCATGCCACTGCGAGCGGCGGGTCTCAGGCAAGGAGCTCTCCTGCTCTGCGAGAGGCGGAGATGAGCAAGGCCCTCCCCAGCAGCTCTGAGGACTAACGAGCCCTCGCGAGGCACTCTGCACCCGCTGGGTGGCTCTATCCAGCTCCGGATCACGCCCAGGGTGAAGCTGGTTCTGGATATCATGAGGGCGGCCCCTCACTTTCAGGAGCCTCTGGAACCCTACGCTCGGCCAAGCAACGGAGCTGCTTCTGAGCAGGGTCCCGCTGCCGGGCAGGCCTCCGACTTCTGACTTTCATCGTGGGGACTGATCTCCTCTGGCTTTTTACCTTGTCTCGGGTCAGCTTCGCTAACCTCTGTCGCTGCAGAAAATCGTTTCGAGATCTGCAAACGTTATCACCGTGGAGCCTGGCGTCCCCTTATGAACTCTGTCTGAGGCAGCGCCTCCTTTTACCGCCCGAACGCGGTGCATCTCCGTGCTTGGCAGTCTTTGAGGTCAAACTTGCTAATTCCAAGATCCAGCTCCTCTATCTAGCTACTGGGTCTCTAAGTCTCTCGCTCCTTCGGACAAAGCGCCCGTAAGACGACGGCCCTTTCTGCTGATGGCTCCACGTGCGCACACTTCAGTGAGTATGTTCCTCGGGGAAAGGAAGCTTCGTGACTTGATTGTCTTTGTGAACAACTACCGTAGAGTCAGCTGGAAGTCTGACTCTGGCCTAACCTCTCCTGGTTTCTCTGATTTCGACGTTACCTCTTTCACTGTCCTGCACCTGCGTCTTCTCTAGACCTGCCCCACACCCACTGAGAGGGGTGCCGCTCACCGCATCCCACCCCGCCTGCGGCGCACGGCCTGCGCCAGCGGCCGGCCCCCCGGGACAGGCATCCGGCCTTCCCCACCCCCGGTGGCACGCGGCTCCCAGCAGGTGCTCAGACCCTGAGTGCTCACCACAGAGCCCCCAGCTCGTACCTTGTAATGAGCCAGCTGGAGGGCAAGCTGGACGAAGGCATCCGGGCTGGTCTTGCATTTCTTGATCAGCCCTTTACCAAAGGTGTGGAATGGGAACGAGTGGAAATCCACGTCGTTTGCCAGAATGTTGGCGCTGTTCAGGGAAGTCTCTATCACCTCTTGACACTAGCGGCAAAGGAGAAAGGGATGTGAGCCCGGGCTGCTGACGCACCTCGCCAAGACGAGATGTTCGTGCGGCCGGCAGAGCTGTTGCTCGAACAGACACACAGTCCTCCCCGGTAGCGTCATCCCGGAGCCGCAGTCCGGGAGCGACAGGCACCCCCCGCTCGCCCAGGAGTGCCGGGGGAACCCGAGCAGGAGGAACGCCCGTGGGGGACTGTGGCTTCCCGGTCCACATGGGACCCCACGGGGCCACTGTGGCAACCCAGCTCCCAAGTTTAAAAAACGAATGGGCCGTGGCACAACCACGCCATGGAGAGGAGCTCCCAAGCCACGGAAGGATGCGGGAGGAGCCCTAAATGCACGAGACTAAGGCAAAGAAGCCGGTCTGCGGAGGCCGTGTTTGACAGGATTCCACGAACGGGACACTGTGGACGAGGCCCAGTGTGGCGACCGTGACAAGACCTCTGTGTGCCAGGGGCATGGGGGGAGGGGGGCAGGGAGGAACCAGCAGCGCCATATCTGGGGCCGTGAAACTGCTCAGCGTGAGGCTGTGCGCGGACACAGGTCGCCGCACATCCGTGCAAAGGCCAAGAAAGCAATAGGCGGACACTGACCCCGTGCCAGGGATGGGCGCGCGTGTGCTGGGTCGGGGGAGGCGGGCAGGAGGGATTTCTCTGGACTTCCTGATCCACCGTGCTGGGAAAACTAAAACTGCTCGAAAAAGTTAAACCTACAGAAACATTTTAAATACACGGGGACCGACTGGGTCAGGTACAAGGACCCCGAGCCCATGCGCCTCGGAGCTCACACCGGCCCCCGGGGACGCAGGACAGAAGGCCTGGCTGAGACGGCAGCCCCGTGCGTGGCACCTTCTACCTCGAGAAGTGTTTCTCGGGCCCCAGGAATGCCTGCTTGGATCAGATGGGCAGGAATGTGGTCTTTCCGCCCCTAAACTTTCTTCCCCAAAATGCTTCCTTTTATCGAGGGGCCTCTGTATGAAAATCTTTGAGAGAAACAGAAATAGTAAGTTAGTGATCTCAGAGCATTTCTACCCCAAAGGAAGTGACTTTGCTTTTTCCTTGTTCGCTGTGCTGTCCAGCCAAATGTGAGCTGGAAATCTCGCCGATAATCTTTGCCAGAATGTGAAACAGAACCACTTCCTGGGGCCGGAGGCAGTGGGAGCTGTGGCAAGCTTGTGTGTGGACACAAGTCTGTGTCTGCGGCCTCCAGCTGAGCC
This sequence comes from Meles meles, assembly GCF_922984935.1. Lineage (NCBI taxonomy): Eukaryota > Metazoa > Chordata > Mammalia > Carnivora > Mustelidae > Meles > Meles meles. The sequence continues at coordinate 4,255,299 of NC_060073.1, read as the reverse complement.
CGTGCTCACTCGGCAAGGACGCGGCGGGGCCCCCGGGCTGTGACCGTTTCCGTTCATCCCCACCCCAGGTCGCTGGGACTCACTTCCTCCGGGATGTCCCACTGCAGCCGGGTGGGGTACGGAATGTTCGGGTTGGTGTCGCCCTTGCAGTGCCCGTCCTCTGCGTAGCCCAGCTGAAAGGAGTCTGTGGCCAGGACATACTGTCGCAAATGGAAAGATACGCGCGTCAGTCAGAGAAGAGTACGGTGAACCGTGTTACCTAGAGCATCTTGGAGACGACCCCCAGGGGAGACAGACCCTCGTTCTCCGCGGAGATGTAATGAAGACAGCAGGACTGTCTCCCGGGTGTGCTGGCAGGATGCCCGTTCGCACCTGGCCCCGTCCGCGCAGCCCCCCAACGGGAAAGTTATTTCCACTCCAGACGGGAGAGAGATGGACGTGAGGAGGCTCCCCGGCTTGCGGGCTGCCAAGCAGCTCAGCCAGGACTCCAGCACAGGCAGAGCCCATTTCTAGGTCCTGGGTGCCCGCTGGGGGCCACCCCTCCCATCCCCTGAATCTTCACAGAAAGCCTGGAAGGCAGGTCCCATTACCGTCACTGTGTAAAAATGAGGAGGCCGAGCCACCCAGGGAGGAAGCCGTGCGCCCCAGTCCATACTCCCCATGAGCCAGGCTCCGGGCGCAGCTGAGGCGTTCTCTTGCCCCTGGCGAGGACACCCACACAGTTATATTTACGGGGCAGCTACTATGAGCCAGCAACCTCTGCGCCCCAGTGAGAGAATGGGGAACAAAACAGACCAGAATTTCTGCTTTTCCTCAAGACGTTAAACCTGACCATCTGACCTCCCCAAGTCTCTAGTCTCCTCCAGGGTGCACGCACGACAAACGAAAACACGCATTGTGTGTGAACGTTTCCCAGGTGCAGTGCTTACAGTCGTTGGAGTGTGGAAACAACCCATCCAACGGCCAGAACAGACAGTCCGAGAGATAGAAAGTAGATCTGTGGTTGCCTGGCTGGGGTCGGGGAGAGAAGCAGGAGTTCCCTTTGTGGGGGAAACATCCTAAAAGTAGATGCCGGTGTTGGTGGTACGACCACCTTGTAAATACCCGAAACCCAGCGAATTGTGTACTTTAAGAAGATGAATTTTAGGGTATGTCAATTTTGTCTCCATAAATAATAATAAAAAGATTTTTTTTTAAAAGGAATCCCTGCACTCGGGGAGCTTACATCCTAGTGGGGGAGGCAAACACACACACACACACACACACACACACACACACACACACAACAAAACCCCACCCCAAGTCCGGCTGGGGGCGCTGTCGTGTGTGAGGGGTCAGGGCTCCAGCATGGGGGCGGTGCGTGGAGGCGTCCATGTGTGCGCGTGTGGTCGGCGTCCACGCAGATCTAAGCAAGCGAAGGAGCCAGCCGACTTGTGTCTGAGCCGCTCCACGTCAGAGACCCCAGAGCACCCAGCACGTGGAAGCTTCAGAAATACGTGGGCGGCAAGCAGGATCCAGCTCTGACCAGATCTGCTCCTGACCGCCTCACCACGGGCAGACCGGCTCCTGGGCCTCCGGGACAAGAGAGTGCGTCGGTTCCCACCCTGCGGGGGGCTCCTGGGGCCCACGTCCAGTCCCTGGAGCCCCAGGCCTTCCGTCTGCTGGCAGGAACCCGAGTGACCGCCTTGGGCTGTCCATGCAATTCCTTTACCCTTCTCTCCTCCAAAAGCACTTAAAATAGAAGACAGCCTTGTCACACGCAGATTTCTCCACCTGGCTGAGTCACCCTGTGCCATCCAGACTGCCCGTGGCTCGAGGCCTGTCTCCTTCACGGAGACCAGCTGTCATGCGCTCACTACTCAGGGCGTCCTTGGAACAGGTGCCACAGGTCTGGACGAGTCCGCTGTGTCAACGGACCCCTCCGGAGTCCAGCTGCCCCGTCCAGGGGCCGAAGACGGCCGAGTCTTCGTGCAGTTTCAGCGGAAAGGATCGCTAAGCTTTGTTGGCATCAGCAGATGGGCGGCGGTGAATGCCCTTCTGAGACCTGACTGCTTTGATCGCGTGTTCGAGTCTCGGGACCAGACCGCTACCTGAAAGACTGTTCGGTAACGCTGTTTTCCCTTTATGCTCTTTCCCACACAGAGAACCTCACTTGGCTGAAGGCGGGTTAGGTTTTGCCCAGACCCCAGCCAGGGGTCAGACGGTCAGGGGAAGTCTTGGAGGGGGCATCCGGGGCTCCTAACCCAGGAGCGGGAGAAGGCAGAGGGGCCTGGAGGGAGTGCGGTGAAGCTGAGGCCCAACGGGGCCAGTGGCCAGGGAAAGAGTGTTCTGGGCAGAGGAGGGAGTGCGTGCATAGGCCTTGCAAGAGACAGCAGGACATGGTCTAGGATTTGTGACTCTAGGGAAAATATGGACAGATAAAATATTTTAAAAATAAAGATTGAGATTCAAAACCTACAGAGGAATCAAAAAAAAAGAAAGAAAAGAACGCGGTCATGCGTTAAAATGTCTTCACAAGTTCATGACGATTTCATCATGTCCGGTCCTCGAGTGAGCGCCACGGCCCGTGAAGGACGGTGGGGTCCTCAGCCTGCAGTCCCGTCGTCCAGCTCCACCTGCTAAGGCAGCAGACCGCAAAGCACAGGCTGGGCTTTCAGGGTGACATCAAAGGGCCATGTTGCTTTAACAAAAAGTTACCTCGAGCTTCATCAAACCAGGGTAATACAGAAATTTCTGGATCAGGTCCACTGTTGACAATCCCAGAGTTCAGAAATTTCTCCAAACAAGAACCGGGGAGGGTAAGTTAAGAAAGCAAAACCTTCCTCAATGGTTCATGCCAAACGCAAAGAAAGTTCCAACACGTCAGGGAGAAATGGATTTTTTAAAGTTTAAAGCAGTGGCAGGGCCAATCCACCACCACATTTTAACAAGCTGGGCAGAGGGACCAGGTGGCAGGGGCTTGGCAGTTTTTAAATAACTTGGTAATTTTAAGAATTAAATGACGCGGCTGCACGAGAGCCAGCCACCATTCCGTCACTTCGGTTCCACCCGGAGATGGCATTAAATGTGTCCCTATTTAAGGAAACTTAGTTGTAGGAAATGAAGACACGAAGGCCTTTGGTTTAGCTAATTCATGTCACGCGAAGCGCCGATGTGTGTTACGAAGCCTTCTGTAATCAGACGGGTACCGCACGATGAAACGTCGTCTGGGGTCGGGACTGGCAACAGTAAGCGCCACGCTCACGTCACAGCTGTACTCACTCACCCCCCACAGGTGCGCGACAGCTGCGCTCATTCACCCCCACAGGTGCGTGACAGCTGTGCTCACTCACCCCCCCCCCACAGGTGCACGACAGCTGCGCTCACTCACCCCCCCACAGGTGCACGACAGCTGCGCTCACTCACCTCCCACAGGTGTGCGACAATGGGCGCGTCGGCCCAGGAGTGCTCTGCATTCATGCCCATCTTCCCGTTCTTGAAGACAATGAACGTGAAAGACTTATCGAACCACCTACGCGGGAAAGAAACGTTCACAGGACTTAACCGTTTCAAAAAGACCAAAGCAAACAAAAGTCACGTACTGTTTTATTCGGGATGGACTTCTCTGCCCCCAGCCCCCAAAAGGCTGGCCCACGCTCTCCAATCTCTGCAGAGCGCGGGTAGGAGCATACAGAGAACTTAAGTCAGGCACTTCTCTGTTATCAGAGACAAAGAGAAGCCGCTGTGAGCTGCGGACCAGCAGAATGCAATGATGTTATTCTAACGTGAAGGGACCCGTGAGGCAAGTGCAGGGAGCTGGGAGGCCTTGCCCCTGCACACACCCTCCCCCCAACGCTGGGCCGAGCCTCAGCCCCATCTGCAGGGCGGGCAGGGCGGGCAGGACGGCGCCGCAGACAAGGAAAAGGACGCTACGGGAGTCACGAGCTCAGGGAGCAGGCCAGAGCCGGTACCCAGCTCAGCCCCGTCCACCACCTTCTCCCGCCTGGTTCCAGGCGCCCGCGGCCACCCCTCTCGCCAGCACCTCCGGTCAGAGGTGGGCGGGAACAGAGAGGGAAAAAGGTCTGCTGCTTGAGCTGTGTGTGTCCATGTGCGTGCGCGCGTGTGTGCGCGTGCAGAAAAGAGAACCAAAGCTGTGTTCCTGTGTGAGCCTCATTCCTTCAGGGCAAAGACACCTCGGGCTGGAGGCAGCCACGTTACCTGTCAGAGCACCTGCCGTGGAGGAGAGACTTGGCGTAGCTGTCCATGGACGCGTCCGGGTCTTCCTTCCTGTACCCCTGCTCGCTTTCGTCGAGCGTCACGAAGAACGCTGCCTTTTCCACGGCATCGAGGGACTGTTTGTTTTTCCCACGTCCAAAATAGGCCTGGCGACACTTGGCCCAGGGTACTCTGAAACAAGGCTTAGAGTCAAACCTACAGGAACGTGGGGACATCTCCTTACGTGCGGCGTTCAAAATGGCGTTTTTCAGTTTTGTAGGAATTTAAGAGAAACTACACACGTCTGACCCTGTCTGCAGTGGACGGCACCATCGGTCAACAGGCCCTCCAGCACGGCGCGTACCTCCGCTCACTGAATGCCAGATGGGCCACGAGAATACAAGCCCTGAGCTTAGCGACCGAGACAGGGCTCCCCACGCTCGCGCCAGCGACCATCCTGATGACGTTCTGGCAGGTGCTGTGAGCACGTCCCTCCTGCCTGGCTCCCCTCCAGCCCTGGTCCACGTACTAGCTCATTGACCAGCACTACCATTCCCATCTTTCAGAGGGGGAAACTGAGGCACACCGATGTGATCACAGCTACTTTGTGGCAGGGAGAGCTTCCAACCCAAGCTGTCCTACCCAAGTCCATGCTACTAACAGCCACAGGACACCCTGGGGATAAGCGGCACCCCTGGGAGTCCAAGGAATGGGATTCTTCTCCCACCTTTCGTGGGACAGAAGGAGCGGACATGACACACACTTCCTGAGAGTCACCCCAGCCACGGCTCCTTCGATGGCTGCTAGGACCCTCACTCGGCCCTCCTCTGGTCCTTCACCCACCCACCGTTCCAGATCAGGGTCATCTGGCCTGTCTCCTGCCCTCTTCTCTCCCCGAGAACGCACCAAGGTGGCCTATGGTACCAACACCCCCAAGAAACACCAGGTCCCCACACCCACGTGGCCGGGAGCACTGTCGTCACTGTCTGCCAGGGGCCACAGCGACAGTAAGGATGGTCACTAGTGCTGTGTGAAGGGACAAGGAGGTGACGGGCCAGCACATACACTCAGCGTCCATGGGAAGAGGAGCCTCACGGCCGGCCGCCCACGGAGCCCCGAGGGGCAGGGGGTCCCAGGCAAGCCCACGCCTCAGCCGCGATTGGTGCCACCTGCCACCTGGGCCACTGATGCTCGTGAGCACACGGGGAGGGAGCTCGTCCCCCGGACACACTGCCCTCCGCGGTTCCTTCCAGCCCCGGGGAAGCCGCGGCGATGGCCTAACAGCCCCGGGCTTCTGGGACAGGGCCTCCCCTCCAGCTCACGCTGCCCGTTCCAGCCCTCACTGCTCGAGGAGCCCCCGGACCAGAAGAATCTCATACACCCACTCGGGGCCCTCGGGTGGGCCTTTTAAACGCCCGAGTCAAGCCCCAGTGTGGGCGGGTCCACGGGACCCTCTCTGCCGTTCCCAGCACCCGCACCCCTGCGGCACCCCTGCGGCACCCCTGCCGCAGAGCCTCACTCCTGTGTGTCCTGAGCCCTGGCACCCGGGCACCTGGATGGGCGGCCGCCAGCAGGGGCGGGACTCGGACTCCAGGCTCCAGCCCCGCCCCCCAGCACCGCTGCCCCTCCCCCACGTGCCCCTCCAGCCGTCCCAAGTCCACCGGTCAGACCCACGTCACGGAGGAGCCACACACCTTTCTCCAGCCGTGAGGGCCGCCAGCTTGGCCTCCCCGGGCTGAGGCTCGGAGGGGTCGTCCAAAATGCGCTGCACCTGCTGCTCGATCTCCCGGGGCCTCAGCAGCCTGCCGTCGTGGTACAGCCAGACCTTGAAGTAGCGCCCTTTGTGGAACACCACGATGTGCCTGCTGTCCCGGACGTGCTGGATGGTGTCTGCGGCGGGACGCGGAAGCCAGAGGCGGGGGTCAGGGAGAGCTGAACACGGCCCCGGCCCCCCGACCGTCCTGCGGCCCACCCCCGCCCCCACCCGCGTCCCTCGGCGGGCCTCGTCCGTCCACTCCTCAAGAGTCTGTAGGCGGTTCGGTACAGATCAAAGCTGAGAGATCTGACCCCGTCTCAGCTCCGCTCAGCCGCTCACTGCCCGTGTGATCCGGGGCCAACGACGTGGGCCCGCTCACGGGTTTCTACAGAAAACTACGGCAAACACGCCCTTCGAGCCTTCCTTCAAAGTCAGATATAAGAAGCTGCGCACGAGCATCGCTTCCGCTCAGACGCCACGCCAGGTCCTGGCCGGCGCACGGTAAACTAAGAAAGGAGAATCGGCAAGATTCAGGGATGGGAACACAGGCCTCTTGCAGCCACGGTGAGCCGCAGAAAACCCAACCGCCTGCTGAAATTACTGCGAACACAGCTGGGTAGCCGCTCAGGGTCCACGTTTGCCTTCCTCTCCCCAGAGTTCTGGGCCCGACTGAGCCCCTCCCCCTCACACGCTTGGACCCCCCTCGGACGTGACTGTATTTGGAGCCTGGGCCGTTTAAGAGGTAATTCTGTTAACACACAGTGATTACGACGGACCTTAATCCCACACGGCCGGGGTACTTGTAGGAAACGACCAGGACACAGAAAGGCACGGAGGGATGACCCCGTGAGGACACAGGGAGAGGACAGCCGTCCGCACAGGAGGTGAGAGGCCCCCGGGGGGGCTCCCTGCCTGCACCTGGGTCTCGGGCTCCGGCCTCCAGGATGTGGGGACAGCGAATGTCTTTCAGCCCTGCAGGTTGCGAGGTTTTGTTCCAATGGCCCCCGGAACTAATACATTCAGGAGCCAACAACTCAAAAGGACACTTGGAACACCAAAAACAGAAAAGGAGTTAGGAGTAACCAACAGATGAGGCACAAGACCCGGGCAGAGCAAAGCACAGAAGCACCCCTGATCCGAGGGGAGGTGTTCCGAGACCCCACGGGTGCCGGAAGCCGGGGAGCACATGGAACCCAGCCGCACGCCTGTTTTCCCCAGTCTACGGACCCGTGACCACGTCTGACTTACAAACGAGGGGCTGTACGACGCTAACAACTGCAAACCCAGAGCGATAACATCCTGTGCTACAAAGCTTATGTCAAAAGCCCGGGCCTCAGAAACACCGAGGAAATTCAGCAGAAGGAACGTTCCTGAGCCTCAAAGTTCACTCTCGGGAGGGGCCAGCGTGAACCCATGTGCTGCCTGTCCGTGACCCCGTATGCAGCGAGTACGGAGCAAATGGGCTTTCCCAAGGGGCCCCACTCACCCGTCTCCTCGCCTGGGATCCGCGAAGTGTTAAACATTCGCTCCCACTGAGCAGAGCAGAGCGGAACCGTGGATCCCAACAGAAGAATCTACAACAAAAATACATTTCAAACAAACAAACATTCCTTGGGGGGAGGCGGTGGGAGGAAGGGGGAAGGAGCAAAGGAAACACTGATCTGTCTTCCGTGCACACAGTGCTGACTCGTCTCTTCCGAACTGCGAGGGCAGCTCCTCGCTGGGCCGACAACCTGGACCGCTAAGACCCGCCGGGCAGGGCCAGGGCTCGGGGGCGTGGCCAGGGTCCCCACCCCTCCTGCCCAGGTCACGCCTTCTAATGGATCATTCGTCACCTGACACACCACAGACCTTTCCAAACTGACACTTCAGCCACAGGGCTATCTAGAGAAGGAAATGTCTTGTTCTCCTTGACTAATTCACCAGCTCAATTGTCTTCTTCCAAAGGTAAACAAGAGCTTTTTCCGGCTGAGATCACTGGGTGACGTACAGGAGGAATTTAGAACACACCAGGAGCATTAAATCTCACGGTAATTACGGAGAGTGAAAGAAGTGAGACCAGAGAGAGAGAGCGAGCAAGCATACTGCACGGTTTCATTTGCATAAAGCTTTGAACAGTACAAGTGACCCAGAGACAAAGGCACAAGCCAACTTTTGGGGGTGACGGATGTGTTCACGCCCTGGACCGTGGAGACGATGTCAGGGGTACGTTATATAGATACGACAGGACCTATCGAAGGAGGCCTCGAGCATGTGCACAAGGTCAACAAAGCCATCCAAAAAGAAGTTTCTAGAGCAGCGAGTTTACGTACCGGCTTGATCTCCTCCCGGTCCAGCCGCCGTCTGTAGAGCAGGATGGCGTGGATGGCGTTTCCCGCTCTCGCCGCCTGGATCTGGGTCGGCAGGATGTACAGCAAGTCCTGAGAAGGTAAACCCGTGTCGGCACAGAGGACGTCCGTGGGCAAAGCCACGCTCACTTAAATGCACGGGAGGGCATTTCCGCACCGCTAAAATGTTTCCGTCGGTGTGAGATCACCCCCGCGCTGACAGAAAAGAAATTGGAACTGCATTCCTATACTTGGACAGTTTTGTACTTTACAAGCAAATAAAAGTGACGAACAGGAAGAAAAAGGACAAAGAACGAGCTGCCCGGTTATTAAAGCTATTAAACGCCGGTTACGGGAACCCCAGCTATGAGGCTTCCAATGAGACAACGGGAAGAGCCCTCCCAGGCCATCGATGCCGCGGAAGACAAGAACGTCCCAGGGCTGGGGCGCCACGGCCACCTGTCACCACGCTCTGTGGGGTGGTGCAGACACAGGCCCACACGTCACCGCGGCATCACAACGCAGCGCCCAGTTGTGATGAGAGGCGGAGGGACCACCGATGGCCTCGGGAGTACTTCTGTGGCCCTAATCTCTCGGCAGTGGCTCGGGGCCAACACAAAGGGACAGCCACACACAGCTTTCAGGCGCGGCAGGCAAGGGTCGGGCCCTGGGCAGAAAGGCTGGGTCACCGGGAGCAGGGGCAGGAGCTTCAGGGGTGGCCGGCGGGCCCATGGGGACACCCACCACGCCTGCCCGGGGCACTCACCATGGCGTAGTAGTTGCTGTTCACCATCAGCGGCCCCCGTCCTCGCAGGTAGATGTACTCTTCCCACCAGTCGCTCACCTGTGGGGGCCCAGGGGACAGAGCACCGGCGAGCTCAGCAGGAGCTACACGGGCTGGCGGGGCCCCCGGGGTGCAGGACGGCTTGTGGGCGCGAGTGTGGATGTGGGACACACGCCACGGCCCGCGTGGGAGCCTAAGCCCAAGTGCGAGCTCAGCACAGCCCTGCACCGGCGCCTGATCGGAACGGCACACGCACCAGCCCGCCTCCAGCCCCGGCTTCTGGCCCCCTCAGTCGCACCGAACACCTCCTCCTCCCGCACACCCTACCCCGTACGGCCCGCCAAGTGGCTCCGCTCGCCCCACGCGGGGAGGCCCGGCGGGTTCGGGGCGCGAACTGGCGCACGAAGGCATCGACGGGTGGCGAGCGTGCGCACTTACGTAGTTAGTGGCCCACCAGGATTTTAACTTCAGGTACCACTGCAGTTTGGGCCCAAGGGTGACCGCAAATTCTTCTGCCAGAACCGTCATCCGTTGGAAGTCGGACTCCTTCATCAGAGGCTTCACGGACTCCAGATACTAGGGTTGACACAGAGCACATCCGCCAAGTTCAAACACAGGCCCCTTACCTGTGTCTTAGGAAAAACGGACACATCTTTACAAGATTTAAAAATCTTCCCCAAGGAGGGATGCCTGGCCGGCTCAGTCGGAGGAACGCGCAACTCTCGATCTTGGGGTCGTGAGTTCAAGTCCCACGTTGGGAAAAGGAGATTAATCAAAAATAATTAAAAAAAAATTTTTTTTTTAAATTTATTTGACAGAGAGAGAGACAGCAAGGAAGGGAACACAAGCAGGGGGAGTGGGAGAGGGAGAAGCAGGCTTCCCGCTGAGCAGGGAGCCTGATGCGGGGCTAGATTCCAGGACCTAGAATCCTGATCTGAGCCAAAGGCAGATTAACGACTGAGCCACCCAGGCGCCCCTAAAAATAATTTTTTTTAAAGGTTGATTTATGTATTTTAGAGAGAGAGGATGGGCATTTGGGGGGTTGGATAGAGGGCAAGAGAGAATCCCAAGCAGGCTCCACGCTCAGGGGGAGCATGATACGGGGCTTGATCTCACGATCCTGAGCCGAAACTGAGAGTTAGTCATTTAATTGACTGAGCCACCCAGGCTCCCCTTAAAAATACACTCTTTAAAAAAAAAAAAAAAGGAACAACTCCACCAAGCTGGTTTTGCGGGTCCTTAAACAAGTTAACCAGACGGCTTTACATCAGCAACAAAGATACAAACACACTCCGTCGTCCCTTACTGTCCTTCCAGACAAGCATCACCAAGATCACCGGAGTGACAAGATCACGGCTCGCCCAGCAAGGACGTCTCACTCGCCTTTACCCATCATTTGGCCTGTAATGAAAGCCCTATTCCCACCTACTCAACAGTGACTCAGGACAGTGCCAGGAAGGCGTGTGGGCCGAGTCCGGGACACCAGGGCAGGAATGAGGAGCCAGAACAATGAGATGGGGAAGGCCAAGCCCCGGGTCAAGGCCAGGTCTCCAGGGACAGGGCTGTGGGGGCCCCTGACTTTGACCAGCCCCGCCCTGAAGTCAGAGAGCCGAGGTGGCAGGTCACAGATAGGACGGTGACTTTTGAGACCATCAGCAGCAGCTGCTGCCACGCACACGAGCAATCTAGAAAGTAAGACCACCGGCTTATCAGGAAATGCATCCACCCGCCAAGTTTTGTCTGCCCTGACCACAGCTTCGGGGTGGCAGGGAGACCTCCAGGACCCCTCCTTAAATGTAAGTAGCCACCACTCCGGAAACAGAGCAACTGCTCAGGTTTTCCAGTTTTCTCAAAGTGAGACGCGCAGGAGCGGGACTGGAAATCACATTCCGAAGCCCGTCAAGCCGGGCGCTGGGCTCTGGCAGGCAGCGCCGCCGGTGGCTTGGCCACCCTCCCGTGGGATGGGGCTCCTGGCCATGGGGCCAACAGGTGAGGAGGGGAACAGGAGAGCAGACATGAGAGGGAACTTGAAAAGGCCAAGAGGGACGAAATACCAAGGCTGGGATTCAAAAGCCAAGACATGTCCCACTTAGGTTTTAAAATGAGGCCACGGGTCAGGCAGAAAACGGCCGCCCTCGCTGGCTGCGGTGGGGGCGTGTGTGCTGTGGGGCTCGGCCTGGCGGGTCCTCCACGCGTGAAGCACGGGTGCCGTCAGACCCCAGGGCCGTAGTTCCAGGCTCACACCCAGCAGAACGGCAAGCAGGTCCTCGAACAAAACCATTCGCAACAGCCAGAGGGTGGAAACAACTCCACTGTCCAGCAACAGGCGACCGCATGAATGTGGTGGGGTCCAACCGCCCAGTCGGGTATCACTCAGTCATTAAAAGGCAAGATACAGGGACAGACACTACGGCAGAGACACAGCCTCGAAACAGTCTAAGAACCACATATTGTGGGATTCCATGTACCGGAAACATCCAGGAGGGGCGAACCCCAGACACAGAGAGCAGGATGTGGGTGCCGGGGCTGAGATGGGTGAAATGGGGTGTGATGCTGACGGGGGTGGGGATCGGGTGGTAGAAAGTTCTAGAACTAGTCTGTGGTGGAGACAGCATTATGAGACTGAATTCAGTGCCACACCACGGCACGGTTTAAAGGGGTTAAAACGGTCATTTTCATGTTATATACGTATACACTGCAATTTAAAACTGATCACGTAACATACCAAAGACCGTTGAATCAGACGCTTCCAGGAACTGTGGGATACGTGAATTATATCACAATAAAGCTGTATAAAAAATTGTGCAAAGCTATCATGGTGCTTTTAAAAAGAAAAGACAGCTCACGTGTGCCGATATGTCAGAAAGGCAGAGATCTCCGACAACGGCCAGACGAGTCCACTGCTGAGACCTAACACGGCCAACCAACAACCGGCCACCACCGGGTCAGTAACCCTAAACCCCGGATGCCGGACACTCAGAGGGGGCGTCCCAGGGAGCTCGAGGCCACACCTACCCTGCTCACGGTGTCCTTGACCGCCGGGACGGGTAGGCGTGGCAGCGACGTCTGGAAGCTGTACAACATGGGTTTTCGGCCCGAAAAGATCTTGACCATACTCTTAAAAAAAGCACGTTTGAAAACGAGACCGTGTTAAAGACGTAGAGCCCATTCTCGACCTGCTGACCCTTCCCTGATTATCTGTGCTTCGCAGCTCCCTCTCCGGTCCGTTTTCCACCCCGTACCTCACAGGCCTTCGCCAACAACCAGGTGACCCCACCCAAAAACCACCCCAAGGCTGGCGGAGGCTTTGAGATGCCCCGGCCAGGGCAGGCCCCTGGAGGTTGCTGGCCAACTGTACGCCCGCACGCGGGCCGAGATCCTCCCGCACCTCTGCGAGGCTCCGGGTTTGAGGACCGGCTCTGAGCCCCGGCCAGGGGGCAGCGCAGGGGGCGAGCTGGGAGGCTGGACCTCGAGCCAACCCCAGGAGCAGCAGCCGTGTGGCCCATCCCGCCGAGGGCACAGCACACATGTGCCTACTCTTGGCCCTTGCTTTCACCCCGAAGGATGGAGACTTGGTGCTAACCACGGGTCATCTCTTGCTGACCAGACCTCCGAGAAATTCCTCGGGCTCGCAGGGGGCGGCGGGGACTCAAGCGGGAATATGCCCTCCGGGGGAATGTGTTAGCACCTTCTGTAAAGGGTGGGCGCCCCGCAGACTCCTCTGGGGGCTGATGCTGCTTCTCTAGAAAGGAGCCGTCTGACACCCAGGCGAGCGCGGGGAGTCTGCTGGGGGCGAGCGAAGCCCACGGGTGCGTGCGGGCCCCAGGCGTGGGGGTGCCTCTCACGAGCAGCCCCCGGGAGTGGTGGTCAGCTCGGAGGAGGAGCGGTCACCGGGGGACAGTGGGACAAGCCTCCACGCACGCAGCAACCACGGGACCCTGAGGCTGTGGTGGAGGAGAGCCCGCAGAACCGCGAAGGACACCACGGAACCCCCACCTTGGAGCTAGTCAGAGAAGCTGCGGCGCGGGCGGGCGCCACCCTCCTTGGATGCAGAACCTGGACGGCAAACCCAGCAGGCTCCCACGGGCCGCGCTCAAAACTCCCCAGCGCCGAGGAAGGAAAACACTCCTCTGCCTGCAGTCACTGACTCGACCCCCTGCAGCTCTCGGGTCAACCAACCCCGTGTGGAAAGGGGAGAGGTCCCCGAGGATCCCCCTTTCAAAGTAAAAGCCACCCGCATGTGAGACGAGCCAGGATCCCCCTTTCAAAGTAAAAGCCACCTGCATAACAGCGGGTGCTAAGTGAGAAGAGCCAGACCTGGAAGGGCGAATACGGTGGCAAGGGGGGGTGGTGGCTGTCGGGGGCACGGGGCTGCCCTGGTGCACTTAAGCCTCCACTAAGATGGCACATCTTACCTACGAGCTCTCACCGCAAAGGCAAGGCGGGGCGGGACACGAGGGAGCTCTGGGGGGGGGGGGGGGGCTGAGTGTGCGGCGCCAATAAGGGCCGTGGTTCCACACATGCGTACTGACCTCCGGCCCAATCAGCCGCGCACGCTGCTACCGGCTGGGCAGCCTGGCATGCATCAGGCGTACCCCAAAAAGTACTCAGAAAGCATCCACAGCGGCTGGGCGCCACGGGCGCAGCGGGGATCCCTTACCATCCAGATCTTGGTGGCCCGGCTCATCGTGCCGTGCTGGGCGAACATCCAGCCGTGGTAGGACAGCAGCACCTTGAGGGAGTAGCGCATGGTAACGATGAGGGCCACCCACAGGCCCGTGCCGAAGAGGAGGCCGCTGACCACATTCTTCGTCTGGCTGGACATACCGCTGCTGGGGAGACGACACGAGCCGAGCACACGTTAGCGGGGCCTCCACACGCCGCCAGCCGGAGCGGCCTTCCCTCCACACGAGGGGGACCATGGGCCCCGAGTCCAAGACAGGACGCCACATCCCCTGAGTGCCAACCCGGCTCTCAAAGGCTCAGGCATCGCTCTCCCGTCCTCGGGACAAACCAAGCCTCCTGCGTTCTTGGGGGGAAACACTCAACTGCCTCCAGCGTCTGGGGACAGGGACAGGGGACGTGTGAGGTGGTGGGCTGTCCACGGTGAAACCCACGGCCCGGGTCCACCGGCACACCGCCTCAGCTGGGCGCCCACCGCACCTCTGGGCCGTTCCCTTCCTGCTCCCTCCTTCCTCCAGCATCACTTCAGATACGGCCAGGACTCGCAGACGCTCAGGTCACTTGGGGAAACTGGTGCGGCTGTTTCTACCAAAAGAGCCTGGTTTGGATCCAGGCAGGAAATGACCATTTATTTTTTTAAAAAGATTTTATTGAGAGAGAGAGCATGGGCAGGGGTCGGGGGAGAGGGAGAGAGAATCTCAAGCAGACCCCCTGCTCAACGAGGAGCCCACTTGGGGCTTGATCCCAGGACCCTGAGATCACGATCTGAGCTGAAACTGAGAGTCGGACACCAACCGTAAAACGGTCATGTAAGCAATAAACTTCAAGAGAGACAATTCCTCACTTGCCAAGGAAAGAGACACACTGTATGGGAAAGACGGGACCGTACGAAAGATCTGTGGTCTTGTTTTCCGTTCCAGTTGTTTTGGAAACCACAAGCTAGTTATGAAATAAAAGGGATTTAAACACCAAACATTGGCAAGGACACAGAAAACAGGGAACCTTCGGGCACTGTTGGGGCAGCCGCCGTGGAGACCAGGATAGAGCTTCCTCAAAAAATCTAAAAACAGAACTGCCCTGTGATCCAGCAACTCTACTTCCGAGTATTTATCGGAAATCAGTCTCTCTCTCTCTTTTTCTACGATTTATTTATTTATTTATTTGACAGAGAGACAAGAGATCACAAGTTGGCAGAGAGGCAGGCAGGAGTGGGGGGGAAGCAGGCTCCCCGCGGAGCAGAGAGCCCGATACGGGACTCGATCCCAGGACCCTGAGATCATGACCCACTGAGCCACCCAGGTGCCCCAGGAAATCAGTCTCTTGAAAACACACCCGCAACCCCAAGTCTGTCTGACAACATCCACGACAGCCGAGACATGAAAAGCGCCTACGTGCTCACTGACGGGCACATGGACAAAAGTGCACCACATTCGTGGGATGGAAAGTTATTCAGTCGTAAAAAGGAAGGAAATCCTGCATTTGGGACAACCATGGACCTTGAGGGCATTATGCCAAGCGAAGTAAGCCCGACAGAGACAGACGGATCCCGTAGGATCTCATATGTCGAATCTGAAACAAAAATCTAAATTCCTAGATCCAGCGGGGGATGGGCAAAACGGGGGCGGGTGGTCCAAAGGCTGGAACTTCCAGGCCCGCCTGGCTGGCTCTGCTAGGAGGGTGCTTGACACTTGATCTCGGGGCTGTGAGTTCGAGCCCCATGCTGGGTGTGGAGATGACTGAAAAGATAAAATCTTGAGAAAAAAAAAAGGGTATAAACTTCCCATTGTAAGACCAAATAAATAAAGAAAGAAAAGGTTTAGATCCCAGGGTCCTGGGATCGAGCCCCACATCGGGCTCTCTGCTCCACAGGGAGCCTGCTTCCTCCTCTCTCTCTGCCTGCCTCTCTGCCTAGTTGTGATTTCTCTCTGTCAAATAAATAAAATAAAATAAAATAAAAAAAGAAAGGTTTAGGGATCATGGTAACTATAGTTAGCAATACCATAGTGTGTATTTAAAACTGCTAGGAGAGGAGATCCTAAACGTTCTCATCGCAAGAAAAATAAATCTGTACCCACACGTGATGTCACTTAATCACTTGTGGTAATCCGTGTGAGCTCCGTAATTCTACCCGATCATTACGTTATACGCCTCAAACTAATAGAATGTGGTATGTCAATTATGGCTCATTTTTAAAAATTATTCTGGCGTGCTTCAAATTATGAAAACGACCAACAGACGTAACCTAGAGATACCTCCCATAGTTAAAAACCATCAAGTTAACACCTTCCTATAGTTAAGTAACACTGAAACAAATGGTCTTCAAAGTAAAATACTTTTGCTCCAGAACTTACTTGTCAAATCTCGTGTGGTGACTTTTTTCTGTAAGAGACACACGGGCGTGTCAACGAACAGCATTAGCAAAAAAAAAAAAAAAAAAAGCTTTGTTTTAAAGAATACGTTCCTTCTGAGGTGGCAGAGGCTGGACGGACGGACGCAGAGCAAACCCAGCCAAGTACGTCTGCGTTTGTGAAAACAGCCACCTGGGACGGTCAGAAGGGGCTCTCCGGAGAGACGGTTCCAGAACGACCCTCAAGCCTGGGAAGACGCTGACCCCTAACCTGGTCTTTCTAAATTTGGACCAGGCATGGCCCAGTTCACCGCAGTTGGTTTACAGGGACAAGGAAACAAATCGTATAAAGACCCAGATTATAAAGGGCTTTAAATAGCCAATACTTCTAAGCATAATCCAGGGCTAAGAGCCCACGGTGGAGACTAAATTAAAACTGTGTTAGACCCACCAGAGTCTGAAACGCACGGAGAAACACCACGACCCAACGCACGGCCGCCCAGTGTCTGCAGCGGTCACAAGGACAGGAGGAGCAAGGTTCCCCCGGAGTGTCAGGGAGTGTCGGGGTCCCTGCCTCGGCCTCCCTGACCTCCAGGCAGGGCAGGGAATCTGGCAGGGGTCCAGCCCAGACACGCTTCCCCTGCAATGATGGAATTTTTATTCGAGGATTTGCAGACACTTGTAAAGGCACAAGCCAGTGCTCTCGGGGCAGCGTGGAGGCCAGAGCAACTCAGCCGGACAGGAAATACTCAGGAGCGTGGGGGTTCCCACTGGGGTTCTGAGCCACTCTGACAGGGAGCTAAGGGGCTGAGGTCCCCCCAGAGCAGTCAGTTCTCAGGGTCACAGACGCCAGTGCAAAGAGCTGACCAGGTCCAGGACCAGCTCCTAGAGGAGAAATTCCTTTTGAGGACTCCCCAGCCAGGCTAAGGGCACTGACCACAACCGTGGGCCCTGACACGACGTCCCAGAGCAACCCAGGACCAAGGCCGTCTTCGGAGAAAGGGCCAGGAGGGACCCCAAACTCCCTGAGGATCTTATACACAGAAGAAAGCCTACAGGAGAACAGCCACACAAGCTTCAAATGAAATCAGCACAGTAATGGTCCTTATATTTGAAAAGACATAAAAATACCAGCAACAAAAATCGCTAACTTCCTAGACAACTGGAGATTCGAAAGAGTACTTACGTCGTGTCCAGGGTCCGATTGATTTTTGCAATTATCCCCAGCGAGGGGTCGATCTTGGCATACATGGTTGACATCACACCCACCACCACGATAAGCCAACTGGAGGGGCTTGCTGGGTACACACCAGTGATGATGCCATTCTAGAAAGAGAACATGGACCGTGAGTACTGTCCCACCCACTAAGTCCTCGGGCCCTGGTGATGGGGGCAGTGGGATGACAGCTGTGGGTGGGAGGCCTTTGTAGCCCATGGTGGCTAAGTGACCACTGTAGAAAGTCTTCCCCACAGCCTCCAGTCCCTTCTCTTCCTCTACTTCTGAGCCAAATCCCTCCCTGAAGCAGATACCCTGAGAGTGACCCCAGGACATTTGACTCACCCAAGGCATGAGTTTAACATTGATTCCTGAGCTCCACCCAGACTAATTCATGACACCTTTAGGTTCAGGAGGTCACTAAGCCAACCATGAAGTCCTCTCCCCAGTCTGCTACACTTGGGATGCCCCGAGACCCCCAGCCCCAAAACCACCCCTTCTGCCACTCCTGAATCAAGAGGCTTCTCAATCCCCAAGTATTTTCAGGAGACCTCTCTCCACATTAAGAATTTGCTGTATGGGGGTGCTTGGATGCCTCAGTGGGTTAAGCTTCTGCCTTCAGCTCAGGTCATAATCTCAGGGTCCTGGGATCGAGCCCTACGTCGGGCTCTCTGCTCAGCGGGGAGCCTGCTTCTTCCTCTCACTCTGCCTGCCTCTCTGCCTACTTGTGATCTCTCTCTGACAAGTAAATTAATAAAGTCTTAAAAAAAAAAAAAAGAATTTGCTGCACGATCCCTCAGCCAAACCCCCCTACTTCCCAACCCTAAAACCACAAAGAAATGGCAGGAGCAGAAGGCGGATATGAAACAAAATTCTGGAACCAAGGTGAGCCTTGTGGCTCCTTATTCTCTTTATTTCTGTGTTTTAAAACTTTTAATTTAAAAAAAATTCCTTTCTTAAAAAAGATTTTTATTTATTTGAGAGAGAGAGAATGAGAGAGAGAGAGAGCATGAGAGGGGGGAGGGTCAGAGGCAGAAGCAGGCTCCCCGCTGAGCAGGGAACCCAAAGAGGGACTCGATCCCAGGACTCCAGGACCATGATCTGAGCCAAAGGCAGTCGCTTAATCGACTGAGCCACCCAGGCGCCCCCCAAAAATATATCTTACTAAAGCCATCTTAACAGGCGATCGATTTGACCAAGACAATGGATTTAAAAACTCTCAAAGCTTATCTGAATTCTTTTAGGAGCTATGTGGACACTCACATGTCATTGCCCTGGATTCCCTATTGTCTAGAAGTATAAGAAAGACATCTTTTAAAAAGCAGGGGTTCTCCTGGTGTTCTCTGATAGACACATACACCTACTACGTGACGTTACATTAAAGTGGAGGCAGGGGGGCGCCTCAGTGGGTTAAGCCTCTGCCTTCGACTCGGGTCGTGATCTCAGGGTCCTGGGATCGAGCCCCGCATCGGGCTCTCTGCTCAGCGGGGAGCCTGCTTCCTCCTCTCTCTCTCTGCCTGCCTCTCTGCCTGCTTGTGATCTCTGTCTGTCAAATAAATAAAATCTTAAAAATAAATAAATAAAGTGGAGGCAGGAAGGGCCCAGATAAAAGGTCTCCCGCTCACCCCAGCCTCCCCCTGCAGCCCCTCTAAGCTGCAAGCGACACGGTGCTCTGTAACCACACGGTCAGGCGTGGCTGTGAACCGTTTATCTTCTCTCTTCCAGCCTACTGGTCTTGCCCCCTCAGCCCGCCAACGTATTTTTTTTCTTTTTAAAGGAAAGTTGCTAAGAGGGTAGATTTTTTAAAAAAAATTTTTTTAATATTTTATTTATTTATTTGACAGACAGAGATCACAAGTAGATAGAGAGGCAGGCAGAGAGAGAGGAGGAAGCAGACTCCCTGCTGAGCAGAGAGCCCGATGCGGGGCTCGATCCCAGGACCCTGAGATCACGACCCGAGTCGAAGGCAGAGGCTTAACCCACTGAGCCCCCAGGCGCCCCACAACAACAACATCTTTAAACGAGCATTTCCACTGGCTTACAGGGACTGACGCCACAGCTCTGCACCCAAAGTCTCCCTTTTCCAGGATCTGAGGAGGAAAAGGATTCGCTCTGGGCAAGGTCAGGTGGCAATGCGGGCTTCCTCCTGTAGGTGGCGACGCCTCCACCATGGGGGCTCCCGTGGGGGCCGCCGGCTGCATGGGCAGCGCCCGTCCAGCCTGGCCGGTTGCCCGGGGCCCGTCCCCCTTCTCTGACTCACTGCTCCCACCTATTCTGGCTCCTCCTCGTAGTCACGAGGAAACTGGAGAACAAATGCAGTTCGCAGTTTTCCTCATTCCCGGGGCAGGTAAGGCTGAACTCTCTCCCCTCACTGAATTCCTTCTAAACGCGCCTCTTCCTCCTTCTGCGATTTTCGAAGTCAGTTAAACCACGAACAAGTGAAAAAACGAGACTCGTGCTTGATTAAAAACCGTGAATACCTTTCCAGTCTTTCAGGGAAACAGAACTGAGAACAGGGCAAGTTGCCTCTGCTTGGATGGATGCCCGGATTTCACCACCGGGCCGTGTTATCAGCCAGGCACCTGTTAGATAAGGTCGCTGCCTTCCCCGGGGTGGGAGACCGTCCTCTTTCTGCAAGGCCTCCAGAGTTCTGGACTCAGAGACATGGGTTCTAGTCCTTCCTCCGCTTCTCTGAGCTGGTCACTCGCCCCTCTCTGCGCCCCCACTCACCCCCAGAGTGTGCCGACGCCCCGGCCCGCCTCACAGAACTTCTTCCAGAACTCGGGCCCCGGGTGTGTAAGCGGAAGCGTGTCCTAAGTGCCGTGGGAGTAGGGACCGCGCCACCGGCTCGCCGACACACGCCCACTGAGCCAGCGCCTGCCCCGGAGCCCCGCGCAGACCCGGACAAGCGCTGGCCCACCTTGAACCTGATGAACTTCTTCTTCCAGGACTGCAGTCCGGACAGATAGATCTGCTTGAGGGCTTCGTGGCTCAGCCGCAGGTCGATCCCATCCGGGGTGACCGTGAACTGGAAGGCCACGGCTTGGTGGGCTTCTGCCATCTCCGGCAACGTCCTGGGAGGAGGAGGAGAGGGGGAGGGGTGACGAGGCCGGCACATCCCTGGACAATAGGAAGCCCCTTCCCCGGACCTGGGGTTCGTTCCGCAGGAAGTCTTTCCCAGCCGCTTCCCAAACTTCGTGTTCCACTCACAGACCCGGTTCCCGCACGATGGGCCCCGCCGCCCCCTCTCCCTCCTGTCCAGCGCTGCACAGCCCTCTGTCGCCTCTGCTGGGACGCCCGGGGTGGCCAGCAGAGTCCAGGAGTGGAAACCCCCCCGCTACCACCACCATAGGGCTCCAGGCCCCAGGCCCTCGCAAACCCCTATCCCCGGCCCCGGCCCTGGCCATCCTACCAAGCCACCCTCCAGGCCAGCAGCCGCGGCCACATCCGGCCGACGCTGGAAGCTGATGGCCATTTCGCCGCCTGCCAATCTCATCCCCACCCACCAGCCGCCTGGAGGCTGGCACAGAAGAGACCCAGAGGGTCCCCAGATGAGTCCATGATGGCCCTGAACCCCTTATGTCCAGGCAGGAGCACTGGACTCTGGGGTGCGTGTGGGGCTCTCTGGAAACCATCTCAGGCGCCACAAGACTCCACGGAAAGGAGACGCGCGGAATCTTCAGGAATAGGTGTTCATGGGCGTCTACGGACGGAGCCAAGTCCCCTTCCTCCTCCTCCTCCTCCTCGGAGGCTGTGACTGACTTGGGTCAACAACCCAAGGGGTGGAACCTTAACTAGG
This sequence comes from Meles meles, assembly GCF_922984935.1. Taxonomy (NCBI): domain Eukaryota; kingdom Metazoa; phylum Chordata; class Mammalia; order Carnivora; family Mustelidae; genus Meles; species Meles meles. The sequence continues at coordinate 4,234,193 of NC_060073.1, read as the reverse complement.
GGGGTATTTACCCCCTCCAAGCAGGCCCGCTTGGGCTACCCGCCCCGCCCCAACAACTAGAAATGTGTTTCCTTCCAACAGCTTCAGAGCCGGGTCTATCCCCGCTCCCCTCCTCCTGGCTGCCGTCTTCTTCCTTGGGGACTCCCGAGCACCTCATGGCCTCCCTCCCGCAAAGCCAGCCCCTCTGCCACTTTCTGGAGCCATGGGACCGAGCCATCTCTTCTGAAAGTGTCCCCGAGCGCCCCGCCATCCAAAGGAAGCGAACAGAGTGGGGGGAAGCTTCCAAGAACCATAGCAAAAACCCACAATCGTGTGTGTTTTCTTATCACCAACTATGTCTCCCGTTGTCCCCTGCTGACGCCTGCTGAGCGCGGGCGGAGGACCCACCAACATCCGCGGGTGCCGCGCTGTCAGACGTGCCCAGTAAAAAAGCCAAACCAGCTTCGCTTCGGCTGATTGGAACAAACGCCCCATCAGAGGCCCCGAGGGGCCACAGCCTGCATTCATTCGCCCCTTCCACAAGCGTGTCGGGTGCCTCCCACGTGCCAACACTGCGACGCGGGCCAAAGAGTCGTCCTGCCCCCAACAGCTCACAGGGAGGCTGAAAGAAGGCGGGTGTCGGACGGGACCTCCCTGGTGACACGAAGCCCGGGAGAGGATCGGCCACAGGGCAAGCCTTTCCGGCCTAGAGGTAGAACAGGACTCTAGTAGAGGTCAAGGGCAGGCAGCTGTGTGGGAAGGAAGGCTCAGAGGCAGCCAGGGGAGGCTGCTGGGTTTTACACGAAGGATAAAGGGAAAATGTCCAAGGGCTTTAAATTACTGTTTCTGCTCTCATGAAGACCACTCTGGGGGCGCCCGGGTGGCTCCGTCGGTGAAGCGTCCCGCCCTTGGGGTTATGAGAGCAGGCTCCACACCGGGCTCCGTGCTCAGCGGGGAGGCTGCTTGGATTCTCTCTCTCTCCCTTTCCCTCTGCCCCTCCTGCCCATGCTCACTCACTCCCTCTCTCAAATAGATAAATCTTTAAGAAGAGAAGAGCTCTCTGGCTGCCGCATGGCTGGTGGCAGGGCAGGGAAGCAAGACCGTAAGGAGCAGAGGCCCCCGGTCCTCCAGTAGACGGTGGCCCAGAGTGGCATGAGTGCGGATGGGGAGGATGACCCACCCCAGACAGGCTTCAGCGGCACCTGGGGCTTCTGGCTTGAACCGACCCCGACACGGGAGAGTCGCTGCGTGGGGAGGACAGGTGGGGGGTGGGAGGGGAGAAGTGGCGTGTGGACCCACCACATCTGACGTCGTCGGGGCGGAGGGGGAGGCTGGGCTGGGCGGCCCTGGGCAGTGTCCACACGCAAACCTACGCATCCACTTTGATCATTACGAAGGGAAGGAGCAGGTCAGCCAAATCGCAATCCCCTGGGAATGACCTCAGCTGAACCGGACCCGCCGTGTGTCCCCGGTGACCCAGGTGTGACTCAGCAGACACAGGCCCCACCACTGTAGCCCGGCCAGCATCGCGGAAACGGATCCCGAGCCTGAAAGCAGCAAGACCTCCAAGCAACTGCCTCCTACAGATAATTCAGGGTGTGGAAGAGGGCGCCCCCAACAGCTCTGAATCCTTTTCTCGAAAAGCTACCCAAGTGGCCTGAGGATCCGGCCGGAGCCTCAAGGTCCACCCTGGACCCCTCTCCACGTGCCGCGGGAGGTGGGCATCACGGAGATGATTCTGCCGCGCGGGAAGCAGAGGGAAGTTACAGACTAGCCACCCTTTCAGTGACCTGTAAGATCTTTCAAGGGCGTTATATGGACACGAGGGATTATTAACGGCAGTAGAGAACCTAAACAGAGCCTCTGCAGGGATTCGATCCGAAGGTACGGGTCCGGTGCTCGCTCGCGGATCCTCGCTCTGCTGGGGACCGCAGGCAGGAGGGGATGCTCAGCCTCCCTTTGGGAGTCAGTGGCCTTGTCAGAACCTTGACTGTAACTAAGGATTTGCTCGTTTGGATTGGTTCCCAGTAAAAACCGAAGATAAGAGTCCTAAATGGACAATCTTCCTCTAGTTCGGCGGTAGGCAAGCCGCTACCCTGCGCCGGCCTCCCGCTTCCAGCCATCGTGGTCATTAGTGAATCGGCCGACAAATGTTTGAAAAACGCCCCATGCAAATCTAGCAAAGGGAAAATCCTGTCCTCTTTCCCAGCATCCACGGCCCATGTTTAAAAACATTAACGGTTACAGGGGAAACCGGACGGCTCAGCTGGTTAAGCATCTGACTCTTGATCTCAGCTGGGGTCTTGATCTCAGGGCCACAGCGTTCACGCCCCACGCCAGGCTCCGTGCTGGGCATGGAGCCTACTTAAAAAAAAAAGAAAGAAACAATCTATGCTTATGATGCCCCCTCCTGTAGCCGTGGGAGAAATGCAAATCAAAACCAAGGCCAAATGCCACCACCCGCCCACCAGGACGGCCAGAACCCACGAGACCAAGGATAACGGGTGCTGGTGAGGCCGCAGAGAACATGGACCCCCCCACGCACCATGGGTGGGGATGTGCGACGGGCCGGCCACGCTGGAGACCGGTCTGGCGGTGTCTCAAAAGGTTCTGTCAGCACACGGCCCCGCGCTTCCACTCGCGGATGCCCAACACGTGTCCGCTCAAAATCCCGCGCGCGGAGGTCCATGAGACGCTATGACGCACAATAGCCAAGACACAGAGACAGCGCAAACGTCCTTCCCCCGTCGAGCAGCCAATAAAACGTATCGATCCACCGGACAGAGCAACAGAGTGTTCTTTGACTGTAACTAAGGAACAAAGCACTGTCACAGGTGACCAGAGCCTCGAGAACCTTCTAGTACGGACAGGCCACCTGCTGCACGCGTCCATGTACACAGAGTGTCCAGAACCGGGCGGCTGGGGCCCACGGCGGGGGGAATGCGAGGGGTAGATAGCTGAGGGGAGGGATGGCTTCTTTCTGGGATGAGGGGAATGTTCAAAAGAAACCCGACCACGGTGCTGGGTGCCCGTCTGGGAACAGACTCACGACCACGCACGCGTGCACTTCGGATGGGCGTCGGACGGCCTGGTAAGTCGCATCGCCATAAAAGCTGTTCCTAAAAAAGAAAGCCGCCTCCTGAAACTGAAGTACTGTCTATTCAACATTAACGCACCTAAACCTTCTCTCCTCGAATACATAATGCAGGTGGGCAGGGCCGCCGTGTCCCACTCAGCGAGGACTCACTCCTCCCAGACACCGTCAGCTCGCGGCATCCGAGGAAGACGTTAAATACTTTGGGGGGCATAGGATAAGGCGATTATTTGTTGAAAGACCTGCACAGAAAGCGGCGGCTGGGTGGTTCCGTCGGTTGGGCGTCTGCCTTCAGCTCAGGGTCCTGGGATCGAGCCCCGTGTCAGGCTCCCTGCTCAGCGGGAGTCTGCTTCTCCCTCTCCCTCTGCCCGCCCCCTGCTCGTGCTCTCTCTCACCCACTCGCTCTGTCTCGCTCGCTCAGTCTCTCTCAAATAAGTGAATAAAATCTTCAATAAAATAAAAGAGCCTCTATCTTTTAGCGATGCACACCGAAATACTTATCAACACGATTTCATCCTTCGTCGCGTGCAGGGTCTGCTCCCAAACCCCTGGGCGTGGAGGGATGGAGGGACGGACTGGCCACGCGTGGGAACTGGTGAAGTCGGGCAGTGGCCATATGGCAGGGGGGCTGTTATGCTGGTCTCTTTTCTTCTGTAGGTTTGTGATCCTCTCGTAATCATTTCTTTTTAACATTTTTGTTTATTCATTTGACAGAGAGAGATCACAAGCAGGCAGAGAGGCAGGCAGAGAGAGAGAGAAGGGAAGCAGGATCCCTGCTGAGCAGAGAGCCTGATGCGGGACTCGATCCCAGGACTCTGGGATCATGACCTGAGCCGAAGGCAGTGGCTTAACCTGCTGAGCCACCCAGGCGCCCCCCTCATAATCATTTCTTAAAATACACTGAACAAAATAAAATAGCTGTCCACTATAGCTCAGTGCTCCGTCCAACACTCGGAGACTCACTTCCAAAGCTTCCAGACCCTTCCACGGCTTGGCAGTGGCCGCCTTTCTGGGCACATCTCCCCCCGGTGAGCCCCACAAGCCACAAGCCAGCCCCCGCAGAGCAAGGGGAGGCCCCAGGCCCCGCGCCCAGAGACCAAGTGAAATCAGGACAGGGGTCCGTTTCCAGGGCTGCTGCCTGCCCACTAGCCTGCCCTTGCATTCCTCCACATCCGCATCACGGGAGCATCTACCCGACCCACCCGACGACACCCAGAAAAGCAACAGCAAAGCCTCTCTGTCGGTTCACAGTACCCCTGACCTACTACTGCACCCTGGCAGGACAGGCGGCCTCAGCCCCGGATGCAGATGCCCTCTCCTTTCACCCAGGTGGGTGTGGGTGAAGCCTGCCACCTGGGCCACCTCCCCCACATCCGAGTCTCCCCAAAAGGCCAGCCAGAGGAATTGATGAAGACACAGTGACCGTCGCTGCCCCCAGGCTGATCTCGCAGAAGCTGGGGGAGGAGAGAAGCCACCTGCCCTGGGGGGACAGAGGGAAGCCATTCATTCATGCCAGACAACCAGGAATGAGGAGGACCTCAAAAGAGCCTCAGGGAACCTTACTGTACCACAGAGCAGAGCTGTTTTCTGTCCTACAAGTTCTAAATCCTAAGACGGTCGTGCACACAGCTAAGTACAGAACAGCAGCTGTGGACAGGACATGCGGACTGGACGCTGCCTGGTCTCCAGCTCTCTGTCCCCAGGTGGAGTTCCTGGCCAGGCCTGGCTGTCCTGTCATTCTGTCAGCGCCGCTGGGAAGCCCAGGGCCCCGAGGAGGAAGAGGAAGGGCCCTGGGCCAGTTGACGGCCTCTTCTCTGTAACCCTTCAACCTTCCAGGACACAGCGAAGGCCACGGCGCAGCAGCACCCTGGGGGGGCCTGGCGAGCCGGCAGCACCCCCTCCCTGCCTCCTGGGGCTGTCAGGGGGCTTGGCCACGTCCCACCTGCGGGGCACAGCTGAACCGTTAGTCTCCGGACGCTGATCTCCCTCCCTGTCCTCTTCCTCCTGGATAAGATGACCCGGGACGTAGAGTCTCAGAGTTTCTCGGCTCCGGCCACTCCCCCGGCGCAGGGATTCTCAGGATTCTGAGCAGGGGGTCACCAGCTCCTCTGCACCCCAGGAGTCAGCCCCCACCCCCCCGCAGAGGCCCCTGCCGGAGCTTTAACTTCCACCGGCACACCGGCTCCGCGTTTCACACGCGTCTCCACTGACACCAAAGCGAATGGACCGCAGCCGAATCCCGAGGTGCTTCACACATCCCCCGCGGCTTCTCCTGCTGTGACACCACGACCGGCTGCCAGGCCCGGACACACACAGGCTGGAATGTCCTCGCTCCACGCCTCTCCCCCATGCTGGGTGCAAGCAGCAGAGCCCGGTCCTATGGAAAGGGACGCTGTCCCCGCATCACCCCACCCCTGCAGAGCACCCAGCCACCTGGGCGGATGAAGCGGCTTCTCCGGGGACCAAGTCTACGCGGCCTGCCCGCTGGGAGCCACCTGCGCCCCGAGTCCTCAGACGGCTGAAGAGAACGTGGGTAAGAGAAGCAGAGAAGATAAGGGGGAGGCAGAGGTGGCAAAGAAAACACTTGCAAGGGGAGCTTAACCCCCGTGTCGGTCACTCATTTCTTCCCTCGAATCATCACCGGGGAGCAGCTATCCATGCATCAGAGGCTTTCGGACAAGAAATCTGAGTGGGAGGGAACAGACTGCCGGAAGACACACGTTCCAGGAGCGCAGGCTGGACGCTGGGACGCGGGGAAGGCCCCTGGGGACTGTTCTGGATGGAAGGCGACCACTTACTCTGCACCTGCCAGACCCGCTCAGGGGTAAACTGGAAGTGGCCGGTTAAGGCAGCAACCGCCAGCAGCCGGGACGCGGGGAAGAAGACAGAAAACTCCCGTCTGCGCGGTCTGGCAGGCTGTGGACCTGCTGATTTTATGGGGCCCTGCAGACATCCCCTCGGGCCGCGTCGGGTGCTGCGTGCCCACCTGGAGTCCCAGACGATGGGAGCTTGCACGGACCTCCTTGCCGGCAACACCCCTGGGCGCCCCACCCCCGGGCTGAGCACAGCGACCTGTGATCTTGCGACTCTAGGAGTCACGAAGGCCACTACAGGGGAGAGGTTCCCCAAGGTCTGCCCCAGAAGGTTTAAGCCCCTTACCCTAATCCGCTCTCGGACAGACACCAAGATCCAGCGCAAGGCGCTCTGGTTCAGAGCAAGACCTATTTATCGCAGGCTTCATGAATTCGCACGGCTGGTCTATTACGTGGCTGCTCCTACGGCTTCCCAAGCCCATTCTCCAGGTCCCCCCTTGGGCCAGCCGCACACCCCACCCCCTCCCCCGCCCTGACCATGACCAAGGGCCCTGCTAACTCCAACCCAGAGTGGGGATGCCTTCTGCTCTTTTTCCATCCCCATCCCCCGGCTTCGCACCTAGCTTCAAACTCCTCTCCCGTTGGAGCCCATGTGCCCGGAGAACGGATTTCCACCAGCTGCATCGGGTGATTCTCCCAGCCCTGGCTGGCAGGTGACTTTCAATCCATCCTTCATTTAATCTCCCAACAGAAGTGCGGGGCGTCTCCGGGACATGACACCTTCTTCTACCCTGAATCCAGTGAGGAGCACGGACAGTCCGTCTCCAACACCAAACGCTGTGTGAGCGATCTGGAAGGGGGCGACGTTACACTGCCTTGTTCCATTTCAGTAAGATGAATTTTGAGCACGCTGACCAATGCCACTCACTGAAGCTTTGGCCAATAAATTGATCTGTTTTCCAGAGGAGCCTGCTTTGTCCTTCCATCCTCCTCCTCAAACAACTCTTTTTCACCATAACTCTTTGCCGACAAGGTCAGCGGCCCGCCAGTCGTCACACCAGCCATCCCTGAGCCGGGTCCCCTGCGCCTCCAGGAGAAGACTGGCCCGGCGCCACCCCTACCCCTCGGATCCTGCAACGGGCAGCGGGCTAAGGAATGAGGTAAAAGGTCGGCATGATGCAAAGTGCTTAGCCAGCTTCTAGAACAGGCCTGGGGAAAATTCAGATGTGGAAATCACCCCCGTAATAAACAAACAATAAAACCCACATGTGACACCCAACTGAAATATGTAATTACCGGCCGACCCAGGTCTTTCAACCCAGCCTTAAAACCAACAGATAAGAAGAGAGGAAGGTAGGTAGGCAGATGGACAGATAACAGCATACAGGTGGTGTTCTGTGCTTTCAACATCGAAGGTAAAAAAATATTCCTCCTACCAAACTGTTTGGCACAGGCTGGACAAGGTGACAGGCATCTCACCCACGAGACCCATGTCACTCCCACTAGAAGCCAGGGAATGCGCACTCGTTTACCAAGGAGCAGACCAGCGTGAGGGTGTCAAGACACCTGCCCAAGGTCACAGCCGGCAAGCCGCCGAGCTGGGGATCGGACCGGCGTTCAGCTCTAAACCCCACGTGCTCAACCCGCCGAGTGCAGTGGTAGGGACTCCGAAAAAAATTCCACGCAAGAGTCCGAAAGCTACACAAATACAAAATTAGGTCACTCTCTTGTAACCGACACGATGTGGTTGCAGTCAGCAATAAAACTACAGGAGCTACAAACACGATGGGTGCCAACGCTAAAATTATTCACAGCCACCAGCCTCGCCACGAGAAGTGCACAATTTACTCGCACACGGGAGCGGGCCCTGACTGCTACCAGATCCCGGGAAGAGCGGCCCATCTCCTCTAGCAGTCGGCAGCTGCTGCGCTGGGACTCCTCTGAGGAAAGGTTCCCCACAGGAAGCAACGGCTTAGCACAGCATCAACACCGGGCAGGGTCTCCAGGAGCAGAGCCTGGATCCCTCAACCAGGGAGGAAGCTGGGGCTGGAGGACAGAGGCCACGGCCCCCGGAAAAACTCTCGCGAGGAGACACCGCGGGCGGAACCTGCAGCCTGGACAGAGCCGTTGTCATCGACGCCCCATTCTTCCGCGGTCCAGCCACCGGGGCCTGCCTGGGAAGGTTCTGCTCAGCTGCACAAAGCTGCTTCTGCCCCCAGGACGGCTAACGTTCCTGCCAAGTAGGGCTACCGAGGTGGCACCCAGGCCAACCTCCGTGTTGTTCCCCACAGCACTTCAAGGGAAACACCTGGAAGGTTCTAGAAGCTTATCGCAGAGCCCAGGGGTCTCCCCAGACCTGCATGTGGAGCAGGGCTCATGGCTCTGCTCAGGTTCCTTCTTGTTCCTTCGGTATTCAGCATTCCTGCTATCGTGTCCACACTTAGGGAGAGAAGTTAGGTACAGGCACAAATTAGCACTAGCGGAAAACTACACAAAAAGGGGCCCTCTCCACCTATACGCGGGCACATACCCGCCCTCAGCCGTGTCCACACGGGATTCTCCGTAACTGTGCTCTTGTGTTTTCTCAGTAAGTGCTATACGGATACACGTCATTTCCCTAACCTGACCGAGGCATCTTAGAACCAACAATGTGAGACTCAAAACTCACTTGATGTCTCTGGGAAGGTTTCATGTACAAGAAAGGTACAGGAATGGCCATTAAGGAAATGCTGTCTCTCTCTCTCTCTCTCTCTCTCTCTCTCTGTTTTTTAAGATTTTGCTTATTTATTTGAGAGAGAGCACAAGCAGGGGGAGTGGGAGAGGGAGAAGCAGGCTTCCCTCTGAGCAGGGAGCCCGATGCGGGGGCTCGATCCCAGCACCCTGGGGATCATGACCTGAGCTGAAGGGAGACACTTAACAACTGAGCCACCAGGTGCCTGTGAAATGCTGTCTCTTGAATTTGTGACAGAGCATTCAATACTTGCATTAATTAACTGGGCATACAGTTCATGTATTGCAGTGAACTCTATCATAATACACCATTCACGTTTATGGGGCAAATATGCTGAGTCAAGGCAGGTTATAGAGGGAATTCTGATTCATTATACCCTGTTTTACAGCTCCAGGGAAAACACAGCTTCTGCCCACTGAGCTACTATAAGAATACAGCAAGTTCAAATTTTCTTTTCTTTTTTTTTTTTTGTAATTTATTTGACAGACAGAGATCACAAGTAGGCAGAGAGGCAGGCAGAGAGAGAGGAGGAAGCAGGCTCCCCGCTGAGCAGAGAGCCCGATATGGGGTTCGATCCCAGGACCCTGAGATCATGACCTGAGCCGAAGGCAGAGGCCTTAACCCACTGAGCCACCCAGGCGCCCCCAGCAAGTTCAAATTTATACGCGCTATTGCCCCACTCCTGTAAGTCAGGGCTGATCAGATAAATACTGAGAAACAGGAGCTGAGCAAGAACAAAGCATTCAGGAAATGTCACTGGAGGTCACATTTTTAAAAAACATTTTATTTTTCCGAGAGAGAGAAAGAAAACACAGACGGTGGGAAGGGGAGAAAAAGGAAAAGCAGACTCCCCGCGGAGCCCCAACGTGGCTCGATCCCAGGACCCTGATATGAGAACCAGAGACAAAGGTAGATGCTCAACCGACTGAGCCACCCAGGAGCCCCGCCAAGGGTACATTTTTATAAAGAACATACAGGACGTCTCGGCAGGCCCAATTACCTGCACTACGTGTTCAGATCTTTTTCTCCAGGTGCATACCCAGAAACACCTGCCTCCAGCCACACCGGCGGCCGTCGTCCCACCACCAGGAGAGACCCCTGAACGGCAACTCACACCAGGACATCGTTCCCACGAATGTTCCTAAAACTAGGGACAGGGTGGGTGTCCCATGCGGGCCCTTCACCTCTGCACCCAGAAGTGCAGTTGAACTTGTCAAGCCCCAGGTCCAGTCCAGGGACTGCCCAGCTCAGTGGGGTCCCTAAAACCTGCCTGGGGCCACGGTATTATTTGCTAGAACCCACGCCCATTTTGCAGGCTTGAAGCCTCTCTTACTGGATCTCCCCTCCTGTGAGACAGAACGGCAGGGGTCAGAGGCACCACTCAGGCAGATGGGGAACTGAAAACCGAGAAACACACGTGGCTGATTCACGGTCACATCCAGCCGGCCTGAGGGCGAGGTGGGGGGGGGGGGGGTTGAGGGCTTGGCCTGCACCGGGGTCTGGGAGGAAACCTGTTAGAGGGACGGAGCACATGCTTGGGAGAACACAGATCTGGATTCGAATTCCAGCTCTGCCACTGACTCAGGCCTGTGCGTGTATGAGAGAGAGAGAGACCTTGAGCAAATATCATCTTATCTTAAGACTGTTTCCTGGCACATAAAGCCTGCAGAATGTCCAGCCCTCACGAAGCGATGGGCCCAACACCACATGAGGCCTTTAAGGCAGGAACACACTGTACCCTCCCAAAGGCAGTCCCATGCTCCAGGAACGTGGGTTTCCGTGGGGATCTGCCTCCTCCTTCCCACCAGACACCCGCCCCCCCCCCGCCCCCCCCCCCACTCTCCTGGCTACCCCCACGCCCCGCCGGATCTGATACCTCCCGGAGCACGTGACTTTGGCACTCAGCTCGTGGCAATGCTCTGGTTCATCTCTAGGATACCTTGTCGCACCTCCTGTGATGCAACAGGGCGCTTTTGAAAAAGCAGAAAGAAACCAAAACTCTTCATGTTAAATCTTTTTAAGGGCAGTAGAGGAACTGACATTTAGAAAAATTAGAGACAGATGCATTATCTCATAAACGAGGGAGCTTTCACAAAGAGCAGAGTTTGGGTTCAAGCCTAAGACAATTTCTTAAAGGCAATTCTGTGTCTGCTTTTAATATAAGCATGTGTTGCTTTTTAGTGGGGCAGTGGGAGCAGGTGGGAGGAACTTCTATATTAAAGGAATTAACCCCTAGCTTGACTCCTCAGAAACTGAACATCCCCAGTCCTCACGGGACCGATTTCCAACAGAGACGTGTGTTTGCTGGAGATCAAGAACCCTGAACCCCAGAGGAAGCCAGTATACTGGTGGGGAGAGGGGGGGGTCACTGGTCCCTTGATGTGGGAAGTAGCGAGCTTTCAGGCCTCCGCCAAGAAGCCCCCAGCCATGGTAACACCGTAGAGCAAGGGTCCCGAGTTGAAGAACCCAAAGGCTTCCTTCCTCCGCTCCTCGCTTCCCTTGCACGGCCCAAAGGACCCCACCGCTGCAGCAATCCATTCGAGAAGGGGTCTCACACCTTCTTCCATTAGATAAAATCTGAATACCCACTGTGGCTCCCAGTAATGAGGACAAAGGTGAGTTTAAGAGCCATGTGGGAAGAAAGGTAGCAGGTGGGACTTAGGGACAGTCAGAAAGAATCCAGGGTGACACTCGGGTTCCTGGGACGGGTGGGTGGACCCCCGCCCTCGGAGGATGGAGTCCTCTCTTTTTTACCTAAGTAACCTGGTGTCGGACAACTACTGGATAATCTCTCCCAGGGAGAGCAGCGGCCACCCCACGTCCCAGCCCCCACGTGCAAACACCACCAGAGCCCGGCCTATTGCAGCAGCAACATTTCTTTCAATTATTAACTTCCAAAAACATTCCTCGGCAGAAAAACAACCCAGACCACATTAAAGTAAAGGTGGACATTCTGGAGAACTGAGGGTCCAAATCACTTTCACACGAAAAGGTCAGTTGGCTTCCGCCCAGGGTCTGCTGGGAACCCAAGGTCCTCCCAGTATTTGCACCAGGTAAAAGGTGAAGTTCACAAGAGGCAACAGAATGTCAGAAATCAACAAACAGAACACTCTCACCTGCCTTAATTAACACTTTAAAAAACAAACAAACAAACAAACAAACAAAAAACCTGCCCTGTACAGCCTAGAGTCCTCCTACAGGCATCAAAAGGACTGTCAGGGCCGTGGGGCGGTTTCGGGAGCGGGCGCCGGACGGGAGGTCAACCCTGCCCGCTGTCCCCATATGCACCGCCGTCATTTCGGACCTGGGCTTGTATTACTTCCCTTTCAAACAGCAAAGTCTCCGCAGCAGAAGCTGTGGCTCAGGAGTGGCTCAGGCCATTCGGAAAAGAGGGGCCTCGCTAAAGGAGGAGACGGAGACTCTGACACGCAGCCTGACCAGGCCGATTTTCTTTGAACCTCTGAAAGCACCAGTCCGCCCGGAAGCGGAGTCAGGCTTCCACCAGCAGCCCAACTCCGGCCCGGAGCCCCAGCCACGCAGAATGACGAACGCTTTTCTGCAACAAAGGAAACACTGCCCGGATCAAAGTGCAGCAGCAGCCCCCGGCCGCCGCGCGCGCGCGTTTCCGCCTCCCAGCGCCCCACCGCCCTCGGAACTCGGCCGGGTCTGTAACTGCTCTCCTGGAACGCGTCCTCGAGGGCACCGCCGGCAGCTGCGGCGGGCGCGCCCCGCCCCGCCCCCACCGCGGGCGTCACGTGACGGCTGCGAAAAGTAGGGGAAAGGTTACCGCGAGCCCCGCCCCCGGCCTGGCGCGTCCCAGGCGCTCAGATCCTGTTCCACCCGCCCGGCTCGGAGAGACCTTCCGGAGAGAGCTGGCGCGCGTCGCCCGCGCTGCCAGCCTCCTCCCCCGGCGACACGCAGCGCCTCTCCGTGGGAAGGCCGAGCCCCGCGTGGCCAACCCTGGGGACAGGGAAGGGCTGAGCGCGCCCGATGCCGTCCCACAGAGGCACCGCGGCACCGCGCCCCCGAGCGCCCCAAGCGTGTCCGGAAGGGACTCTCAGGGAAGCCCAAGGAAACATTAACAGTGTTTCTATGAATGGGCACGAGGGGCCGGGGTTGCATAAGCGCGGGCCCTCCCCGGAGGCCCAGGCTTGACCGCCGGGTTACCACGGGTCCAGAGTCGGGCCAAGGGCGGCAGCAGCAGGGACGCCAGGTTTATTCCCTTGGCCTCTGGGTTGGGCCACTTGTTTTCAGTACAAACTCGAAAGGTTATTTCGGCCTGTGCGTGATGCCAGTTCTGCCACTCTGACCCAAACTGTGTGCACGCCCAAAGAAGGCCCTTTACTGGGTTTCCAACCGATGGAGTTCAGCGCGCAAGGTCAGGTCCAACCGTGCATCACCGGAAGGAAACCGGTCGTTTCTGGGCGAAGAGGAGCCCCGAGGCGCGCGGAGGCACCACCCCCCAAAACCGCGGTCTGAGGGCTGCGTCCAGCTCGTATGAGACACGGTGGCCCCAGATGACTTACAGCCGGGCACTGCCTCGCCTCGCGATCTGCACTGCCGTCCCCCTCCGTACGCCACGCTTCCCGGGAGTCACCTTCAGTGCTCCGGGAAGGGGGTGTGATGCTCGCGGGCACAGAAAGACCGGGGAGCTCGGCCATGTTTTCGTCACCGGGTTGGAGGCTCGGAAGAGAAGAAACACGCCTGAATATCTGGAATGACCAGAAACCGGACGCCGGTGCCCGAAGGTGGTGTAACGCAATACACGTCTCAGAAGGTTAAACGGATTTTCATTTCGTCCGGTAACTTACAAAGTTACCAGTTTCCCACAACAATCTGCCCTTAAAACATGTTTCCAACACAGGAGCACGAGAGGGACGGAGAGCCGGGGGCCGGGTCGGGAGCGCGGGAGCTGTTCGCTCGGAACCCGGCCGACTCCTCGGGGTTCGGAGCTCGGCGTGGAAGCAGGCCGGCCCCCACCTGCGCTCCCGCAGCGGGAACCAACGCAACCGCCAATTTACATCACAAAGACGCTGACCCACGGCCTTTCCCAGCGAAACGAAAGGAAGCGGCCCGGCCGGCCGTAGGCCCGCCGAGGGAGCGGAGGCTCGGGGCTGCGTCCGTCAGGGCCGGGGAGCCCGGGTCGCTCCGCCGCCCTGACCGCACCGTCCGGGCTCGCGGGCCGAGAGGGAGCCCAGGCCTGGTCACGTGACGCCCCTCCCCCAGCCCCGCGCGGCGGCTCGGGGGCCCGGCGCGACCTTGGGCGGACTGTGCGCGCCCACCTGCCCCGCACCCAGCGCCGCACCAGGGGACGGGGGGGGGGGGGCACTCGCAAGCGGGGACCCCGGCCGGGCGCTCCTACCTCGTTCCCAGCGGACTCTCGGACTGCGCCGGGAGCCCCGCATCAAGGGCGTGTCCCGACGGCTGCAATGCGGGGGCAGCCCCGGGGAAGTGGGTGGACGGCGCACCGGGGAGTCCTGAAGCTCGAGAGTCCTCCTAGCTCCCGCTTGGGACCAGTCCGCGACCGCAGCACGGCCCCCCAGACCCCATCCACCCCCAGAGGGGGAAGGGATGCGAAGGGATAGAATGGGGGTTCGTGGCGCCCCGCCAAGTCTGGAAGGCCGAGCATCCCCCCTGCAGCCTCAGCGACCCTCGGACGGACCCCCAGACACAATCCATTCCTAAGAGAGGGGTGGGATGAGAGGAAGAGGGAGCCGGCGTCCCTAGTGGCCCCAGGCCGAAGGCATCCTGCCAAATCCAGAGACCCAAGCATCCCTCCAGCTCCTGCACTGTAGCTGCGGGCGGGCCGACCGACCCTCGGACGTACCCCAGACCCAATCCACTCCTGGGAAGTGGGAGTCCCGAACTTGGCGTATCCTGCCAAGTCCGGAGGGCTGAGCATCCCTCCCGCTGGCGCACCAGACCCGCACGGGAGGCCCGCGAGCAGACCGGCTCCCGGGCGGACCCCACCCCCCCCCGACCCAATCCACGGCGGAAGGTGGGGAGTTCCTGCCGCGCCCCCACTTTGGGCTCCTGACGAACCCAGCCGTCCGGGGGTGTGGGTGTGCTGGGGGTTCCCTCTCCGCGCCGCGGCCCGCGGCCCCCGCTCCCGCCTGGGTCCCCGGCCGCCCCACCCGGGAGCCCGCCGCAGCCCGCAGGCCCGCGCCCGCTCGCCCGCCCTCCCCGCGCGCGCAGCCCCGGCCCAGCCTTACCGAGTCAGCGAGCGGAGGCGCGGCGCCGGCGGCAGAGGCTGCAGCGGACTGAGAGCGCCGCGAGCGAGAGCCGGGGGCTGGAGGGCCGCGGGCGAGGCCGAGTGCACCCGACGCCCGGCGCCGCCGATTGGCTGGAGCGTGCGGGGCCGCCTTGCGGGCGGGGCTGAGACTCCGGGCGCTGGGCGGGCGGGGGGCGGGACCCGGGCGGGGCGGGGCGGGGCCTCGGCGGCTCCTCGGGGAGCTTGTCAGGTGAGGAAACTGAGGCTGCCGAGGAAAGAGCCACCTCCGCCCTCTGCTAATACGGGGCCGCGGGCGAGATTCCTCACCCCGGAGACTCTGTTTTCCCATCTGAAAAATGGGCCAACTCATGCGGGCCAAGCCCATAAAAGCGCTCAGCACGGTGCCTGGATCAGGCTAGCCCTTCGCAGCCATAGCCGCCTGTAACCCTCAAAGCACCGCCTATAAATAGCTGACCCCAGCCCGCGCTCGCGCACGACCACGCAGCTAAGAAAATGAATCCGACGCTGGGACCAGGTCTGACTCCAGAGCCCACGCCCCAAATCGGACCCGATCCCCGGAGTGACCGCTGAGGCGATCCCGAAGCCGCGTGGCCGGCAGAGCCAACACGGAACTGCGAATTCCGGGGATGGTTCTGGGCCTCCTCCTTATCGAACTGGGAGAAAAATACCTCCCTCCAGGGCTTTGATAAGATTTGGTGGATTAATTATTCAGGCGCCTGGAGCATTCTACCTGTCCGGTAAAGACAGGCCTGAAAGTGGGGACAGAAAGACGGAGAGACCCTTGTATGCGACACGGAACTCAGGAGAGGGGCCAGGAGTGGACACTGCTCACTGGCAGATCCCAGGAGTCTAGGCCGGGGGACCCGCCGCATGGCGCTCAGGGAAGACCCGGCAGTGTTTCCCCTCCAACCTCACCCCCCCATTTGTCTGAAATGTTCCCAGGCTCTAGCTGGTGGTCCTGCATACAGCAGGTGCTCCATAAATGCACCAGTTTTAGGAACAGAGACACGGCTCTCCTAAAGGTCAGTGACTCCTTCTGGCTATTAAAAACCCATGCTTGCCTCCATCTTTCAGTCCGCATTATTTGTTGGCTACCACTGAAAGGTTTAGAAGAGAAAATGAAAGTTCTTTCTTGTTCCCGCCCCCCTCACTGCCACAGCCACGGTTAACTATTGGTGCATGCTCTCCGCTGTTTTAAATGAAGTCTCAGGATAGGTGCTATTTGTAACACTCTTGTTTTCACTTGGCTTATGTCGCGCCCCGAGTTCCCTGTGGAGACGGAGATGATTTCCTCTTTCGCAGGGTTTAGCCCGGCCCATGGACGCTTAGACCGCCTTGTCACCACTGCAGGTATAAATAAAGTGGCACCGGATTGTCGCCGTGCCCTTCTGAGCTCTGCTTTCTTCTGTAGGTCCCTAGAGGCGAAGCAAGTCAGAGAGCAGGCTCCTGCCATATTTGGGTGACATCCAGGTGTCCCTTGCTGAGCCACCCTCAGAAAAGCTTACTAACGAATATCTACTCCCACCCAGGCGTGGGAATGCAGCAGTCTCCTGGAGCTCGTCAGCGCTGTCCATACTATCAGATCTTTCCATCTCAGCAGGTCTTCAAGGAGATGGCGGGAGATAACGCTCCTTATTTTAATTTGCATGTCTTTGAAGTTAGAAATTGGAGATTTCCTGCCACTGTGGGCTCGGGTCTGTACCCCACCCCCAACCCCAGCGGTCCCAGGTTGCGCCGCCCCCCCCCCCCCCCCCCCCCCCCGTCCTCTCCAGATTTCACCGCCCAAGAAAGCAGGTGGACTGGGCCAGGGCCCACCTGCTCAGAGCGCGCGGCAGCCGGCACCTGCGTCCTCCGCTCCGCGATCGTAACACGGAGGCTTTCCTGGCTTGTGCCTGGGACGCTCACCCTCACCTCAAATGCCCTTCCCTCCTTTCCCCGGAACCCCGGCCATCAGCCTGCAGGTCCCGGCCCAAGGTCACTTTCTTCCTCACTGGAGTCTCGCCGGGCTCCCCTCTGGGATTAGTCCCGCGCCCTGTAATTTCCCAGGGCTCTGCGGCCTTGACTGTGCACCCCTCCCCGCGCGCCGCCTCGGTGCCACCTGCAGGCTGGGTGAGGCAGGGACAAGGGCGGGACCGCGGTCCTGGGGGCCACCGGGTTGCGGGATCACCTGGTGAGCCCACCCCCGCCGGGCAGCAGCAAGCATTCCCAGCCCGAGCCTAGAGGCTTCATTCGCCTGCCCGGGCTCTGCTCCCCCTGCATGCAGCTCTCCAGGGCGGCTTAGCGGCGGCTATTAATAAAAACCCCAGGAACTAGGCCGCTGGGGAGCTCCAGGCCTGTCGGATCCTGTGTTCCCTTTGGGCCAAAAATATCCCAGAGTTGGCCTCAGAAACTGGAGTAATCTTTCTCAAGCTCCGTTTTTGTTTATTTGTTTGTTTGTTTGTTTCAATTCTTCCCCAGTTTGAATGGAACATAGTGTAGCAGCTGCCTAGCTTGGCAATAGGGAAACTTTTTTTTTTTTAAATGCACCTACTGTCGGGGCGTCTGGGGGGCCCAGCCAGTTCAATGTCTGCCTTCAGCTCAGGTCATGATCCCCCCCCCATCAGGCATGGAGCCCCTGCTGAGCAGGGAGCCCACTTCTCCCTCACCCTCTGCCTCTCCCTGCTTGTGTGCTCTCTCTCACTCACTCTCTCTCAAATAAATAAATAAAATCTAAAAAAATCTATAAATAAATAAATCTATAAATAAACCTATAAATAAATAAATAAATCTATAAATAAAATCTAAAAATAAATAAAATCTAAAAAATGCACCTACTGTCTTCATTATCATTAAGAAATCTGCTTTTTTTTAACCCTATAAATATCCTTTTATGGAAAAAAGCATATAAAATTTTAAAAGCATATAAAAATTTACGAGATCAGTATCATGAAGTCTTGGATACTTGAACAAAACAGGTTCAACAATTACCACGTGAGAATCAAACCTGTTTGTTTCTACCCCGGCCACTGCCTCTGGATTTCTTTAAAGCAAATCCAGAAATCCTACTGTTCTGTTCTCGCGATTTTTTTTTAACTTTCTTTCTTTTTTTTTTTAAGATTATTTATTTATTTATTTGACACAGCGATCACAAGTAGGCAGAGAGGCAGGCAGAGAGTGAGAGGGAAGCAGGCTCCCTGCTGAGCAGAGAGCCCAATGCAGGGCTTGATCCCTGGACCCAGAGATCATGACCTGAGCAGAAGGCAGAGGCTTAACCTACTGAGCCACCCAGGCGCCCCTGTCCTTGTATGCCTGAGTAAAGATGTCTAAAAGGTTTCTTTGAAAAAAACATACACCCCCCCCACACACACACAAAATATATCCTCAATGCCATTGTCCAACCTAAAATAGCAGAACAATCCAATACAGAACTTGTAAGGCCCTCTTGGGCTGCCAAGGGCACAGCTGAGTCCCACTCTCTTGCCAGCCCCTGTCACTTGCTGGCAGCTTCTAGCAGATTCTGATTTCAAAGCATGTGAGACTTTCTGGAACTCAGCTCTCGCTTCCCATAGGAAACAATTTTGTAATCTCAGAGTTCTGAGCTTCTCGCTCCTCTCCAGAGCTGTGAATCCCTCTGAACTTGAACCTTGAGCTGCTGTGGGTACGGAGGCAAACAGCAGCGGTCCCGTGTCCGGTGGCGGCAATGTTTGCTCAGCCAGCATCACTGGGGTTTGATGAGAGCAGAATGAGGTCACGCAGATGCAAGCAAACTGGCCCAAGGTAGCTCCGCCATGCGCCAGCGATAGGAACTCCTATCAACAGCCGAAGGGTATTCTTAATTCAATAGGCTTGCCCTATGACCCAGTAATCCTGTCCCTGAGTATCCCCTGGGGAGAAATGAGAGCATTATGTCTGTGCAGAGACCCCGGTACAGGAATGTTTACAGAAGGGACACAAATCCAGAAACAAGCCAAATGGCCATCAACATTGAACGGGTAAGTACTTTGTGGTTTCTCCATAGACGGGGATAATAAGCGGCAAGAAAAAAGAGAAAGCCCTAAGCTAACAGCCCTAGGGGACCGATCCTACAGATCCCAGGTTGTGGGAAAGCAAGCCAAACGCATACGCGACATTTACGTGCTGTACGATTTCTATAACAAGGGGTGCCTCCTAACTGCCGTGATGGGTCCTGACTGAGAGACACAAGAAGGAGCTCACAGGGGGCCTTGGTGGGGTAATGGGAAATATCAAGGCTCCATATCAAACCTAAGCACGTGATCCTCTTTGCTATCTGTGTGTTAGGCCTCAATTTTTAAAAATTAAAAATCCCGGGATGCCTGGGTGGCCCAGTTGGTTAAGCGTCTGCCTTTGGCTCAGGTCATGATCCTGGGGCACTGAGATCGAGTCCCACGCGGGGCTCCCTGCTCGGTGGGGAGCCTCTTCTCCCTCTCCCTCTGGCCTTCCCCACCCCTGCTCGTGCTCTCTCTCTCCTTCTCACTCTCTCTTTCTCAACTAAATAAAGAAAATCTTTTTTAAAAATTAAAAATTAAAAAAGCTTTCAAGGTAGATGGGGCGTTGGCCCCTGGTGGCAAGGATGAAGCTATCCGGGGGTCATGAAATGAAGACGGCTGACGAAGTTGGATCGCCTGGGGAGACGACAGCGTTAGAGGGGCGTGGAGGAGAGTCTGGCTGCCAGCCTCTTGCTGGTGCAGGGGAGCAGTGGGGAGGGCACCAGGGACAGCATCCAGAGCCCAGGAGGTGGCAAAGCCGTGCCCAGGCCCCCTCCCCACTCTTCCTCCTGGTCCGGCTGCCTACGCCTCCCCTCCAAGGCCAGGACTGCACCCTGTTCCCTCTGCACCTGGAAGGAGCTAGTGCCTTGATGGGCCCGTCGGGGGCACAAGGAAGGCGGCCAAATTTGCCTTCCTGAGGAGCCATCACAGTAAAGAAGAGCGGGGGTCCGGGAGTAGGCACACCTGGCCACCAGCCTGGGTCTGGGCGTCAGTTCCCTCACCTACACGAGGACGAGGCACTCGGGCCCTAACGCACACCCTTCTCACTACCGCTTGGAGAAGCAGTAATTCCAGTGGCTTCGGGGTGTGAAGTCCAGAGCCAGACACGGCCTGGGTTCAGACTCTGACTCCGCCGCTCGCCGGGCTGAGTGATCCTAAGCTCTCTGTGTCCTCATCTGTAAAACGGGGCGAGTCTTGATTACTCTCCTTAGAGAGTCTTAGTGAAAATGACATGAGTAACTGATGGGGGAAGGGCTTAAGCGTCCCCAGGACTCAGTACGTGCCATGAATGCGTTAGCCATGAGTATTAGTTTCCCTCCGTGGAACCTCTGTTTTAAAACCCTTTGTTTGTAAACAGTAAGATGTGATCAATGAATAACTCATTTCCTGGTTTATTAATCAGAGATGCAGATACGATCGCCAGCCAGAGCTCGCCATCAGCCTGAGGTCCGGCCACGCTTTCCCCAGATGTTTATTCCAAAGTCCAGATTGCCAACGTCTGATGCGTTGCCAACCATGGGCGCTAAAAAAAAAAAAAAAAAAAAAAAAAAAATTGGGCCTTTTGAACCACACAGTTTCACACAGTTTCATTTCAAATAAATTAAACCTCTTCCAATAAATGGAACCTCCTGAAGCCATTTTATAAAGGTCAGAATAGTTCAAGGGTTCAAGGGCCACCACTGTGACTTCAGCTCCCAGGCATCTCCGAGGACCCCGCTAGCCCAGCCTGCCTGGAGAGTGTGCGCTGGTGGGGCTGGGATCTGAGCTTCTCGGTGTGACCAGAGCAGCGTGCTGGGCACAGAGCAAGCGACAGCTCAGAGGGCACTCCTGGGAGTCGGCGGCTCGATGCGTCCCCAGCTGGAGCCGGGCCAGCCTGGACACCGGGACCTCAAGGGTGCCGAAGCGGTGAGCACCCCATAGCACCTGTTAACAGGTGCCTGAGCATCCGATTGGGAGCACTGGCTGAAGACTTCGGTGTCAAGAAGCAAATTCCCTTCCCCAGCATCTTGCATCCCTATAGCTTTCACGCTCTGTGGGGAGGGTTCAAGGAACATCTGCTCACAGCTGGAACTGCACACACATAAGCAGTGGGAAATAATTTCAGTCTTCAACCCTCCCAAGCCCACTGACAAAGGCCCAGCTCAGAGGGGTGAAGAAAACTCATCTGAAACTCAGAAATAAAGCAAAAGGATACTTGACGGTTCCTTCACAGGCTCATTATGTAACTGGGGTAGCGTATCTTGACCCACCCCAGACTCTAAGAAGTTACATGTTAACCAGTGGACTTTTGTCCAACAGAAATGCAAAGAATTTCTGTTGATAGGGACAAAAAAAGTATTCCCCCAAATTATGGTTTCATTGCCCTATAGGATGTTAAGCAGTTTGGGACCTATTTAGAAATGACTTAGATTTGTGTCCGCCTTCCTCTGCAGGGGAAATGCAATTCTCCCTGCTGTGGGTCCCTTCCCCGCGCATCTCCTTTACTGCCCAGCAGAGCTCTTTGCTTCTGACACTTCCAGTCACCGAACCGCCACTGCCCAGAGAGCATCAGATCCTTCTGGTTAAGGGCTCGGTCCCATAAGATGCGCCCCCGACCAACCCACTATGGAGGTTCCAAAGACCTCTCCTCGGGCCCGATGAATTTGCTGGAGTGGCTCTCAGAGCTCAGGGGAAACACTTACTTAGCTTTACTGATGTCTTAGAGGGTTTGACCAAGATGTTGATGAGCTCTCTGAGGGCAAGACATCGAGACAGCTGCGGGGGGGGGGTGGGGTGAGGGGCGCCCTTTCTGCCCATAGCATCCTTCTGCAGCAGCGCAACTCTAGGGGAGACCTTCCTGGGGAAGGGTTGGGGGGCACCCACACCCACGAGCCTCCCCGGACCAGCAGAGGCCACCTGGTAAATCTCGGAACCGTGTATACAAGACCCACACTTTGTACGGGGCCTTTCCACTCACACGTGCTGTTATCCTCTCGATTCCGATGCATTCTGTATTTTCTTTTTTCCTAAAAAAGCCCGAGGGTGACTGGAACTTTCAGGACCTGAGGAAAAGCACGGGATCTACCCAGCCTGGTGCCGCCTTTCTTTGGTTCTCATCCCAAGCAGGAAATAACTTCAAGATTCTGGGTTCAGATCAGAGCACGCATTTCTGCGTCCCGCGCTCCACAGACCAAAATGGGCTCCAAGTACGGCCCTGACTTCTGCCCTGGGCTAGTCCCTTCTTGTCCCTAGCAGGCCCTCCTTGTTTAGAAAAGGAGGGTCCAATTAACTCATCAGTGGAGACTTCTCCGGGGGCTGGGTGAACTTTCAAATATCTATTGAGCACCTGCTGTATGCCAGGCAACAAGCCAACAAGGGCGTGACCTCAGAATGTGAGATCCTCCGAGGCCCCTTCTGCCCTGCTCCATCTCCTCTAGAACCTCCTCCTCCCCCTCCAGCACGAGTCCTCCCGAAGCTCACCAGTGACCCCAGTGACCCATGAGCCTCCTGGGCCAGCAGAGGCCGCTTGGCAAACCACATTTGCCTCTTTCCCTAGATCCCATCCTGTTGGAACCCTGTGCTGCATTTCACATTGCCTCATCTTCCTCTCTCGGGGACCTTCTCCTCTTATAACCTATGAGTCACCCCGGCCCCAGGTTCTCCTTCTCCCCTGGGACCTGTTCTCAGACGCCTTCCCTTGCTCACTTCCATCTGCCCTTCCCAAACCAGATGTGGCTCCAAGCTTCTTGCTTTGGCCCTGCCTCGGTGACCAGCCTTGCTCCCCTGGCAGCTCCCACGCGGCCCCATGAACACCCCCATTCTGATCCTCCCAAATCCTCACCAGCGGGGCCCTCCCCAGGGACAATGATGGACTCACTTGCTTCCTGGGGCTGAGTGGCCCACCAGGAGGAGAAGACTGGCTTCAAGTGCCAGTGGGGCAGGGCCACAGAGAAAAGTGTGTGTGTGTGTGTGTGTGTGTGTGTGTGTGTGTGTGTGATATTTTCTATGTCACAGAAAGCAGCAGATAGTCATCAAGGGGAAAATTAGAACTTTGATGGATTTTCTTCTACTTATTTTAGTCCAGTATGCATTTTTTTTTTATTTTTTATTTATTTGACAGAGAGAAATCACAACTAGGCAGAGAGGCAGGCAGAGAGAGAAGAAGGGAAGTAGGTTCCCTGCTGAGCAGAGAGCCCGATGCAGGGCTCGATCCCAGGACCCTGGGATCATGACCCGAGCCGAAGGCAGCGGCTTTAACCCACTGAGCCACCCAGGCGCCCCCAGTATGCATTTTTAAATTACATATGAGGAAGGCATTCTAATTCCTGTAGCAAACAGAGCTCTCAAACGATCTGAATCTAGGGAGGCTGCATGGCTCAGTCTGTTAAGCAGCCAACTCTTGGTTTTGGCTCCAGTGATGATCTCAGTGTCCTGGGATCAAGCCCTGCATCAGGCTCTGTGCTGGCCTCGGAGTCTGCTTAAGATTCTCTCTTTCCCTCTCCCTCTGCCTCTCCCTCTCCCTCCCTCACTTGGGCATGTGTTCTCTTTCCCTTAAAAAAAATCTGAATTCAGGGGCACCTGGGTGGCTCAGTGGGTTAAAGCCTCTGCTTTCGGCTCAGGTCATGATCTCAGGGTCCTGGGATCGAGCCCCGCATCGGGCTCTCTGCTCAGCGGGGAGCCTGCTTCCTGCCTGCCTCTCTGCCCACTTGTGATCTCTCTCTCTGTCAAATAAATAAATAAAATATTTTACAAAATCTGAATCCAGCCCTAGTCCGACCCATATTCCTTCATTTGTTCATTTATTCATTAATTGGACAAATGTGTTCCGAGCACCTCCAAAGTGCCAGGATGGTTCCCGGTACTGGAACCCAACAGTGCTAGAGCCTCAGGCCAAGCCCTGTCCTCAGAAGCCCACATTCTGTAGGAGAGGCAGGCAAGGGGCAAATACTCTTTCATGTGAAAAGAAAGGGCAAAGGAGGATAAACAAAATGGGGAGTGGAACTAAGGGTGCATGGCCTAACACGAGGTAGGCGAGGCTAGCTTGTATTTTCAATAGACCGTGAGTTCCTAAGGGTGGAAACTCTTGTAACCTCATCTCCCCCATCATAGTGTCTCAGAAATGTTAGCTGAAAGATTACTTGATGGGTGAGTGGATGGCTGGGTGGATGGATGGATGGATGGATGGATGGATGGATGGATGAGTGTATGGATGAGTGGATGGATGGGTAGATGGGTGGATAGATGGACAGGTGAGCGGATGGATGGGTAGATGGACAGATGGATAGGTGGGTGGGTGGATGGATGGATGGATGGATGGATGGATGAGTGGATGGATGGGTAGATGGGTAGATGGGTAGATAGATGGACAGGTGAGTGGATGGATGGATGGGTGGATGGACAGACGGATAGGTGGGTGGGTGGGTGGATGGATGATGGATGGATGAATGGAGGGATAAGTAAATAGATGAGTGGATGAGTGGATGAGTGGATGGGTGGATGGGTGGATGGGTGAGTGGCCCTGGAGGATTAGCTTCCTCTTGCCCCTCCCATCGGGCCCTTCCTTTGTAGGCTCTCAACCCATTACAAAGCCTTCTTCAGGATGCTCTAAACTTCACTCCTACCTATTCTTCTTCAGGGTGCGCCCCTAAGATCACCTTCTGAGTCACAATACCTTTGATGTGGCCTCAGGCAGACCTAGCTGCATAATTTGTCGGGTCCAAGGCAAAATGAAAATGCAGAGACTCTTGTTCAAAAATTATTAAGCATTTCAAGATGGTGACAACTGAGCATTAAACCGACCACAGGGTCCTTCTAGAGATCATGACTCTGTGACCGCGTGGGTAACACACCCATGAAACCAGGCCTGCCCGGAAGGGCTTTTCCTAAACATGCACTTGAAGGGCCACCCTGCCGGGCTTCCAAGCCTCACTGACTTCTCTGCTCCTTCCCTCAAGACTTCACCCCACTCCCTGCCTCTGGGCAACTGTTCCTGCTGCCCAGGATGCCTTCCCCACTCACCTCTTGTCTTTGTGCTCAACCATGGGCTAGATGTTAGAAAAGGAGATGGGGTAAATCAGACCTAGTCCAGACTCTCCAGAGAAAATGCTCAGAGGGTGTCTGAGTTCTGGTTCGGCTGTGGCCCTGCCCACCTGTGGGGCCCCAAGCAGGTTCCCGTTCCTTTACTGCAAAATGGGGCTCTGCTCACAGCCCTCCTCCTTTTTTTAAAAATCTAAGATATAGGCTGCCTGGGTGACTCAGATGGTTAAGCAACTGACTCTTGATTTGGGTTCAGGTCATGACCTCAAGGTCGTGAGATCAAGCCCCGTGTCGTGTTTTGTGCTCAGCACAGAGTCTGCTTAAGATTCTCTTTCTCCCTCTCCCTCTGCCCCTCCCAGCCCTTGTGAGTGCTCCCACTTAAAAAACAAAAAACCCAAGATACGTCTCCCCTGTAAAAGTGTACAGTTCAGGGGCGCCTGGGTGGCTCAGTGGGTTAAAGCCTCTGCCTTTGGCTCAGGTTATGGTCTTGGGGTCCTGGGATCGAGCCCCGCATCGGGCTCTCTGTTCAGCGGGGAGCCTGCTTCCCCCTCTCTCTCTCTGCCTGCCTCTCTGCCTACTTGTGATCTCTGTCAAATAAATAGGTAAATCTTTAAAAAAACGAAGTGTACAGTTCAGTGGTTTTTAATATATACACGAGGTCGTGCACCCATCACCACAACGCGTTTCCAGAACATTCCCCACACATTCCTCCTTAAGGAAACCCCCCTCCCAATAGCAGTGCTCCTCCCAGACCTGCAGCCCCCGGCAAGCACCACTTTACTTCCTGTCTCTACAGATTGGCTCGTCCCGGATGTTCCGTGTGCATGGCACCCCGCCCTCTGTGGCCTTTTGTCCCCGACTCCTTCCATGTTTTCACCCCTCAGCCATGCTGTAGCAGGTCTCAGGTCTGTTCCCCCTTTTGTGGCTGGATTAACAGTCCATTGTGTGTCCAGACCTCATTTTGGTGGACGCCCACAGCACCCACACATTAGCTCCCCACGCCTGGAGGCTGCAGGTGCTCCCCTACCACTCTGGCCTTGACCCTGAAATACAACTGGTTGTCTTCTTTCCTGCCTGGAAAATTTCCCCTTCGCCTTCAAAGTCCAGTTCCGAAACTACCTGCTCCAAGATTTCCCTGCTCCAGATTGCTCCCACAGAGACTGAGAATCCCTCCTTCTGCGTCTTGCAGCAGCACCGGGCTGCCGGACAGTCCGCCTTCCCTAAGACCGGAGGCGCCTCCCCGCCCCACTGCAGATCCCAAACCGCAGCCCGGGGGGCCCCCCCGGCAGCTCGCCGGAGCCTTTGTGGAATGGAAAGAGGGAAATTGGCTGGACGCTAACTGGCCGCCAGATACACTGTCTCCTTGAGATCACTCGCTTTGGATGGGAGGAGACGGGAGGAGACCGGAGGAGCCGGGAAATTCGGGGGTGGGCTGCGGTGGGGACGCGGAAATGACCCGCGCGGAGGAGACGGGGCGGGGGCAGCAGACCGGAGGTCGCCGGCAGTTGCAGGACGTAGCTCCAGTTACAAACGCCCGGTCGCGCTGTTCCCCGGAATTTGTGCTTTTCGCGCAGGAAGCGCGGGCGACCTACGGACGCGGTGGGCCCCGGAGGGTGCCCTGGCAGGGCGGGGGCCGGGGGCGCGGCCGAAGTCCCTGACACCCCGCGTGGCCCGGGTCCCGGAGGCCGGGGAGGGGCGCTCGTCCTCGCTCGCCCTCGCTCGCCCTCCCCCCTGCCGTCCGAGGCTCCCCTCGGGGCCCACCCACAGCCCCATTTGCGTCCCAGGGCCCAGCTGGGCAGCTCCTTTGCGCTCCGATGGGGGTGGAGTGGGCGGGAGAGGCGGCCCGGGCTGGGGGCGGGGGAAGGGGGCTGCCCAGGCCCGCAGCGCCGGCGGAGGCTGGCGGGGACCCGAGCGCGGGGACCGGAGCGCGGGGAACCCGCGCGCAGAGCCGCTGGCAGCGCAGCGGACCGGTCCCGCCGCCGGGCCGCCGGGTGGCTCAGGTCCGTGTCCATTACGCTTTCCAGAAACACAGTTACTGCGCGTTCATCGTGGAAGCACCGGAAACGCTGAACGGTCCAAGAAAAAGCTTTGCGACTTTGCTTGGAATCGCACTACGTAACACAGGGCGGCATTTCCTTTCTGTGTGTGTATTTTGTTTTGTTTTTAAGATTTATTATTTATTTGAGAGAGAGCGCGCGCGCACGAGTTGGACCGGCAGAGGGAGAGAGACACTCAGGCGGACTCCCCGGGAGCCCAGAGGGAGGCCGGGCTGGACCCCAGGACCCTGAGAACCAGGAACCGAGAGAAAACCAAGAGCCCAGATGATTAACCTGCTTAACGCACCGAGGCCCCCAGGCGCCCTCCTGCCTCGCTTTCTAGGGACCTTTGTCCTGTCCTTCCCCGCTTGTCTACAACAGGCAAGTTGTAGGGCATAGAAGTGCTTCTATTCTGTTTTTCTTGATTTGACATTTTTCATTCTCCCCAATAGATGGATTCCCTTGGGGATAAATGACAGCTGTCCCGAAGCCCCCTTGCCACCTCCCTTCCCAGCCCCATCCCACTCCCCTCTGTGGAAGTAACCAAGATCGAGTGGGCCGTAGCTTCTTCCAGCCCTTTCCAGTTCTTACATCACACCATATCTATATCTATATCTATATCTATATCTATATCTATATCTATATCGATCTATATATATCTAGAAATACATGGTTTTATTTTAGGGAGATCAGACTTGGTTGTGCATATAGTTCCAGAACTTGCTTGCCACTATCCCCCTTAACAGTATGTTTTGGAAATCAGCCGGTCCGGACCTACCTCCGAGCTTAACGATATGCCACAGTCTGAACGCACCTTTATTTCAAGCCTTCTCTGTGGTTCCTGTGTTCATTTTGTTTCCAGTCTCGCTCTGTTCCATCAGTCTCCCAAACGTGCTTCGTAAGCACCGCTGTGTGCCGTTCCCTTCCCGGCTTCACTCTCCAGAAGCGCCGGGAACAAGTACACTGCGTGTGGGTGAAGACGGGATATTTTATTTTTTTTTGAACAAGGAATAAGCTCGAGTCACTAATATGGTTGGAATATCCAATCGATATTTTTAAAAATATCTAGAGAAATGCCACACTCCTGCGCCATCTAACACACAGGTAACCACTCTTACGGCTCTCGTATTATCCTTCCAGTATTTCCTTATAACAATATAAAGGGAGAAAAAAACAAGCAAAAACGAGGACGTATGTTATGTACCACCAGGGTAACGCAAATCAAAACTGCAACGAGCCATCACCTCACACCTGTCAGAACGGCTCAGATCAACAACACAAGAAACAACAGGTGTGGGGGAAAAAGAAAAAGAAACAACAGGTGTTGGTGAGGATAAGGAAAAAGGGGAACCTTCTCCCACCGTTGGTGGGAAGGCAAGCTGGTGCAGTCACTCTGGAGAACTCAAAAGGTTAAAAATAGAGCTACCCTAAGACCCAGCAATCGCACTGCTGGGTATTTACCCAAAGGACACAAAAATGCAGATTCGAAGGGGTCCCTATACCCCATGTTGATAGCAGCATTATCAACAACGGCCAAATTATGGCAACCGCCCAAGTGTCCATTGACTGATGAATGGATGAAGAAGATGTGGTACGCACACACACACACACACACACACACACACACACGGGAATATTAACTCGGTTAACTACGTGGGATTTAACTAAAAACTTTAAAAATCATGAACAATAACAAAAAAATGAGAAAGTGTGTGTATTTCTCTTCTTTCCTTAAAAGATTTTATTTGACACAGAGAGAGAGGGCACAAGCAGGGAGAACGACAGGCAGAGGGAGAGGGAGAAGTAGGCATCCCCGCTGTGCAGGGAGCCCAATGCTGGGCTCGATCGCAGGATGCGGGGGCTCGACCCCAGTACTCTGGGATCATGACCCGAGCCAAAGACAGACACTTAATGACCGAGCCGCCCAGATGTCCCCTCTGCCTTTTAAGAAATGTCTTGGGTTATTTTCCTGTAATTGCATAGAGAGCGTCCTTTAAGTTTCTTTATTGTTTGAAGGTACACAGTGTTCCATGGTACACTTTACTATGATTTATCTGTGCCCTGTGGCATTTAATGTTTCCTGCCGTTTGCTTTATAAACCTTGCTGCAATGAACAGCTGCACAAAGGTCAGTCCTTCCACCGGCAAGTTTAGCTTTAGGTTGGATCCTCAGAAGTGTGACAGCAGTGTCAAGGTCACGTGTGTGCCAACTGTTGATGGACGTCTCTGAATTGCCTTCTGTGTGACTTAGGGTTCTTTGGAGACACTGAACCAACAGGATATTATACATACGCCTTAATATGATACAGAGAGTTATTGTGAGGGATTTGCTCATTCAATTAGGGAACGTGACAAGTACTTAACTGCGTAGCAAGGCCCAGATGGAAACCCGGGAGAGCTGGGGGCATACTTCCAGAGTGGGAAGGCCCCCAGGCTCAAGACCTAGGAAGAGGGTCTGAAAACAGAGGAAAAAAAAAAAATCAATGTCCCAGTTCCAAGGCAGCTAGTTCTCTCTTATTCAGGGGAAAGTCATCCTTTCAAGCTTTAACTGATTGGGCATTAGGGAGGGCAATCTGCTTTGTTAATCCACTGACTCAAATGTTAATCCAGAAGCAGCCTCACAGACACACCCAGAATCATGTTTGACAGAATACCTGGGCCCCTCCTTGGCCTAGTGAAGTTGACAAATAAAATTAGCCCTCGTACCCTCCTTGGAGTTCTCCTGGTTTGCCCTCCCTTCGGCTCGGGATGAAAGCAGTGTTTCTCCAGGTCTCCCCAAATGTTGGATGTCAAAATGTTGGATGTTCCCCAGTGTGAGAAGTGAAAATGGTGTCTTCATGCAGTTTTAATTTGCATTTCTTCCCCATTATGAGTAAGGCTGAGGATCTTTTCACGAACTTGGGGGAATACTTGTATTTCCTTTCCATGTACTGCTCATATGTTTTGCCTATTTTTTCTGCTAGGTTGTTGACCTTTTCATAGGTTGAGCTGAAAAAAATAACTTTTAACCAGCATGTCTTTTTATAATGAGTATTCTCAATAAAATTCTGTATGATAGAATTCAGCCAGCTAATGTATACATTGAAAAAAAAAAGAAAGTGTATATTTCAATGGTTTTTAGCATATTTACAGAATTGTGCAACAATCACCACAATCAATTTCAGAAACATTTCATTACCCCAAGTGTCACTTGTCACTTCCCTCCAACATTCCCAGACTTAAGCAACCACAAACGTCCTTTTGGTCTGTGTGGATTTGCCAGGCCAGGACATTTCGTACAAATGGGATCTGATACTATGTGGTCTTATATGTCCACCTTCTCCCACTTAACATGTTTTAGAAGTTCATCCATGCCGTAACATGTCAGTTCTTACTACATTTTATATGACAATGTCCCGTTGTACGAATAGACCACATTTTGTTTATGCATTCGTCTATTGAGAAACATTTAGCTTCTTTCCTCTTTTTGGCTAAGCCCCATTTTACATTCCCAACAGTGATGCACGAGGGTTCCCCTTTCTCCACATCCTCACAAACACTTGTTATGACCTATAACTTTGATTATAACTGTTGTTAAAAAAGGCATGACAAGGCCCCCATGGGACCCCTGGGTAGCACAGCCCGTTGAGTGTCCAACTCGCGGTTTTGGCTTAGGTCATGATCTCAGGGTTGTGAGATCGAGCCCTGCATGGGGCTCCAAACTCAGCGAGGAGTTTCCCTCTCTTTCTCCTCTTCCTGCTCCCACTCTCTCTCTCTCTAAAGTGAATAAATACATTAAAAAAAAAAAAAAAAAAAGACATGACCATTTCCCAAAATGGAGTCACCTGTACTAAACCCCACATCAGCCAACTGAGACTTAACTCCTAATGCCAGTTTCAGCCCGTCCCAGAAGGGGAATTTTGAACAAATCCATCTAGACTTTCCTGATCAATACTAGAGCGGTTATCTGCTTGTTAGGCCCCTGCCTTCTCCCAAAGGAAGGCAACCTTGCCCGAGGCAATCCACTCTGCTAGAAACTTCTTTCTTCTGTCCCCTTCTGCCTGCAAAAGACTTCCATTGGTACAGCTTCCCAGAACTCCTTTCTAGTTGTTTGGTGCGATGCTGCTTAATTCGGGAGTCATTTAACAAAGCCAATTAGATCTTCAAATCTACTCTGTTGAATTTTATTAAAGATTTTATTTTTTTATTTGACAGAGACACAGGGAGAGAGGGGACAGAAGCCAGGGGAGCGGGAGAGGGAGAAGCAGGCTCCACACGAAGCAGGGAGCCTGATGCGGGGCTGGATCCCAGGAGCCTATAATCAAGATCTGGGCGGAAGGCAGATGCTTAACGACGGAGCCGCCCAGGTGACCCTGAATCTACTTCTTTTATGGCTTCTGCATATTGACTCATGGAGAAAATGGTCCCCAGGCTAGGATTATACGAAGAAATTTCCTATACTCTCTTCTGGCACTTGTACGCGATCAGATCTTGCATTTGAAACTTGGCTTGGGGCACTTGGGTGGCTCAACTGGTTGGGCGTCTGCCTTTGGCTCAGGTCATGATCCCAGGGTCCTGAAATCAAGTCCTGCATCGGGCTCCCTGCTCAGCCGGGAGTCTGGTTCTCCCTCTGCCTTCCGCTCCCCTGCTCATGCGTGCGCTCTCTCTCTGACAAATAAATACATAAAATCTTTAAAAATAAATAAATAAAACGTGGGTCCATTTGGATCTTATTCTGGTAAATGATGCAAAACATACATCAACTTCTTTCTTTTTTCCAGAAGCATGCTGGGTCCTGGCACCCTGGTGGGGAGGAGTTTGGAGCAGGCAGCCCAGCGTGAGGAGAGGACATTTGCACGGAGACCCCCGAATGGTGTAAGGAAAGGGGCCACCCTCCATAGCATGCCAGCGTGGCCGACGAAGAGCTGCGAAGGCAGAGGTCTGAAGGTGGAAGGGTCTTGGCCGATTCTGAGAACAGCAAGACCAGGGTGGCTGCAGGTGGTGGGTGTTCAGATCGTAGAGGGCCTTGCAGGTAACTGTGAAGTGAGATTTTGTTTTGGGTGTAACGGCATTGGACTGCTGCAGGGGCGATCACTCCAGCCGTTTGGTAAGATAATGCCAAGAAAGGAAACTTTCTAGATTAGGGGACTCCACATTTTCCAGCAAATCACCAAATGGCTCTTCAAAAAGGCTGTACAGAATTATGCCCCCACTGCCTTCATCTTGTTATTTCAATCCCGTGTGCTGTTTAACTACATATTTTTGAAACCTGGTTTAATGAATGCATGTTTCTTTTTTGAATGGTTCTTTTATATTTTATTATTATTTTTTTAAAGATTTTACTTATTTTTTTGACAGAGACACAGCGAGAGAGGGAACACAAGCAGAGGGAGTGGGAGAGGAAGAAGCAGGCTTCCCGTGGAGCAGGGAGCCTGATGTGGGGCGTGATCCCAGGACCCTGAGATCATGGCCTGAGCTGAAGGCAGAGGCTTAACCAACCAAGGCGCCCAGGTGCCCTTCTTAAGACAAATTCCTAGAACTGATAAAACCAGACCAAAGTTTGTGAATGCTAATACTTTTGAAGCAATTTGCCAAATCCGCTCCATAAGGCTTGGGAAGTAGGACATTCACTTTGCATTTGATTTTCTTTCCAAAAAGTTGAATTTTTTTTTTTTAAAGATTTTATTTATTTATTTGACAGAGAGAGATCACAAGTAGGCAGAGAGGCAGGCAGAGAGAGAGGAGGAAGCAGGCTCCCTGCAGAGCAGAGAGCCCGATGCGGGGCTCGATCCCAGGACCCTGAGATCATGACCTGAGCCGAAGGCAGCGGCTCAATCCACTGAGCCACCCAGGCACCCCCAAAAAGTTGAATATTTTTAACACACACACGCGCACGCACACACACACACACACACACAGCTATTTCTCCAAGTGTGGTTCCACTGTTTCTGCTTGCAGTGAGGACTGGCTGATTTTGGAGAGGTTTTATGGCTGGGAAGGAAACAAACATTAACATCTGATGGGATTGCCTTTTTCCTGGACCCCTAAGGCACCCTGTGCTTTGGGGGGATCCAGCCCAGAGCGGGCTGCGGTGGCCCCAACAGCCGTCCCTCAGCCGTGCAACACCCCACAGAATTCGGGACACTGTACATCGAGGATAGTGAGATCAACACCTTGGGTCGACTTCTGTAGGTCCAGGGTCCTTGGAGCACAGTCCTGGGAGCAGTTCTCAGGATGCTGGCGGGGGAGGGGGGCGGGGGGGAGAGAAGCAGGGTTGGGTCCCCAGCACAAGCCACCCCCAAATAGGCCTCTTTGGCCTTTGAGTTATTTTGAGTCGGATTAGCTCAAAATCGCCATTGAAAACCAGCAGATTCAGGGAAAGCTCTAAAAACAGGGCACAAGGGGGTTTCCTGTACAGGAAATTTACATTTATAAAGGTAATTTCCATTTGTAAAGGGTCTCCTGCTCTCACACAGGAAGTGGAGGGCTCTCCGGGCAAATCAGTGGGAGGCTGGGACTCTGATCTGCTCAAAAACCTCAATTACCATCCCCCCCCACCGCCATTCCCCCCTTATAGTCCCCCACCTTGCAGCCCAAATCCCCTTCCCCTTAGTTTTAACCCAGGTGGTTCTTATGGTGACGATGAGATGGTGTGTTTAAGCCCAAATTCCAACCACTACGCCGGCTGCTCTTCTATTCGTCCACACTCAACGTGCGTGTTAGCAAACTTGTTCGATTTTCTTGCCTTCATCTGTCTTTGCCAGTCTCTCTCCCAGGGCCCCAGTTGCACGACCTACAATGGGTGAAGGAAAAGACTTTTTTCCTCCCCTACAGGCATTGTGAAAAAAAAATGTGGGGCGCCTGGGTGGCTCAGTTTGTTGGGCGTTCGACTCTTGATATCGGCTCAGGTCATGATCTCAAGGGTGGAGAGATCGAGCCCTGGTCAGGCTGGGTTTGGAGTCTGCTTGAGATTCTCTCTTCCCTCTGCCCCGCCCCCCCCACCCATGCTCTCTCTTTCTCTCTCTAAAATAAATATAAATAAATAAAATATTTTTTTAAAATGCATATTATATTATATTACACTTAACAGAGGTAAATGGGTTGAAATAAGTCTGGAGGATTTTGCCGTCAGCTGTTACTTCTCGAGAAGGATGTAGTGTTTGGGTAATGGGAATAAAAGGGATTTTTCTTTTCCTTTTTCTTTTCTTTCTTTCTTTTATTTTTTTTTAAAGGGGGCACCTGGATGGCTCAGTGAGTTAAGCGTCTGACTTTGGCTCAGGTTGTGATCTCGGGGTCCTGGGATCGAGCCCCACGTTGGGGAGTCTGCTTCTTCCTCTGCTCCCCGCCTCCTTTTCATGCTCTTTCTCTCCCAAATAAATAAATAAAATATATTTTTAAAAGATTTTATTTATTTATTTGACAGAGAGAGATCACAGGTAGGCAGAGAGGCAGGCAGAGAGAGAGAGAGGAGGAAGCAGACTCCCTGCTGAGCAGAGAGCCCGATATGGGGCTCGATCCCAGGACCCTGAGATCATGACCTGAGCCGAAGGCAGAGACTTAACCCACTGAGCCACCCCGGCGCCCCTAAATAAAATCTTATTTAAAAAAGAAAAGAAAAGAAACAACAGAGCCAAAATGGAGTCACTTCCAGTCACTGTCACGACACCCCACCAAGATTTCACACCTACACTAACCCAGATTGCAGCCCCTCTCAGGCCTAGTGAGGTCATCCTTGATAGACCCTCCCCTCGCCCCACCTTCAAAGGGAGGCGCCCCTGCCTAAAACTATCTTTTCTTTTCTTTTGCTGATAACCTCCTGGTCTGTCCCGTTTCCACCCACAAAATCAATCCTTCGTTCTGTACAGGTCCCCGGAGTCCCCTCTACCTGCTACAGGGGCTGCTGCCCAATTCACGAATCACTGAATAAAGCCCATCAGGTTGGTGGTTTGCTCTGCTGCGTTTTGTTACCTCCCCATAGGCCTCAGATCCAGGTGCCTCCATGCCGGGCAGTGTGTGTGCGTAACTTCTCCGGGTTTCAGGCCTGTCGCCAGTGAGGCAGGGATCCTGAAACCTGCCTTGCAGGACGATTGTAGGAAATTCATGGATGTGATGGTTGGTTTTACATCAGCCTGACTGGGCTGAGGGGCATCCAGAGAGCCGGAAAAATGTAATTTCTGGGCGTCTTTGAAGGTATTTCCAGGAGAGATTAAGGGGCTAAGGGAAAGGGTCGCCCTTGTCCCCAGCGATGCCGGCTGGCGCCGTCCCACCCTAGGGAAGCTGGATGGAGCACCCCAGCAGAGGGAGGGTGAGTTTGACCTCTCTGCTGGGGCTGGGGCTGTCATCTGCTGCCCTGGACTTGGCCTCGGGCCTCCGACTCACCTGGAATCACACTTTCCTGGGCCTTCAGCTTGCACGTGGCAAATGGCGGGACAGCTCAGCCTCGGTAACTCTGTGAGCCAGTCTCTGACACTACATCTCTGTCCGTGTCCCTCTGTATGACCTGTCGGTGCTGTCTCTCTGGAGACCTGGACTCCTGTGGTGCGATCCTTTGGGGATGGAGTGATAACTCACAGAAGGGCCTGCGGGACGTTCTGGATGCGAGGCGGTGAGAGTTTGCTCTTGATTCTTCCCCGCACGTGCACAGAACCTCCGTGTGCCTCTGCAGAGAGCCTGCGATGTGCCGCGTCGTGAAGCTGGGGTCACACGATGGCTGTTCTGAATGAGTTTAACGTATTCTGTCGCACAGGTAATAATACTTGCCCATGGCTCAAACCCCAAAGGTGCAAAACAGAGTACATGAAAAGCACGTGTCCCCGTCTTCTGGCCTCCCAGCTCCCCACTCTGAAGAGACGCGCTCGCGTCTTCCGGAGACGGTCCATGATTGGACAAGCATATACTTTTCTGCAATTTTTGCCCAAGTGAAATGGTATCTTAAGATAGCTCTTTCGGGGGCGCCTGGGTGGCTCAGTGGGTTAAGCCGCTGCCTTCGGCTCAGGTCATGATCTCAGGGTCCTGGGATCGAGCCCCGCATCGGGCTCTCTGCTCGGCAGGGAGCCTGCTTCCCTCTCTCTCTCTCTCTCTCTCTCTGTCTGCCTCTCTATTTAAAAAAAAAAAAAAAAGATAGCTCTTTCGTCGTGAAAAAATATTTCCTGATAACTAGACAAGACATGGGCCAGACTGGATTGGGAGACCTTCAAGGAACAAGTGTCCTGTTGCGATTTGAAGACCCTTAGCCCTGAATGAAGTGTGGATATGGCAGCTTCCCCCAAGGCATCGGGTAAGTGTGTGTTCGAACCCATCACAGACACGGTCTTCGGCAATGAGAGACATCAAGACAGGCCCTCTCCTCAAGTTTGGCTTTGTTCCCAAATATCCCATGTCTGTCTGTGGCAATGGAAACAACCAGAACGAGGACCCTGGGGGATCTCCGTTGGTCCAGCATCCGACTCTTGACATCTTTGGCTCAGGTCATGATTACAGGGTTGTGAGATGGAGCTCTGTGTTGGGTTCTTGCTCAGCGGGGAGTCTGCTTGGGATTCTCTCTCTCCCTCTCTGTCTGCCCCTGCCTCCCCCCAACCCAGCCTGTGAGCAGGTGCACTCTCTCTTTCTCTCCGTCTCTCTAAAATAAATAAATAAAATGTTCAAACAAGAAACAAAACAACCAACCAGCACGATTAGCTTTGTTCTCAGAGGGCATCCCCGCCCTGCCTCCCTGCATCTCCGTGGTTGCACGGCGGGGACCCTACCCGGGAGTTTGGTCGCGTCTGTGTGCGAATATTTTCCATGAACGTAACTGGACTGAGAAATCAGCTGGCCAGGACTCTCTCTCCCAGCATGCATCCGTTGTTCAGTCGCTCATTCTGCCATTTATTTACACAGACTTTACATGAATATATTTTTAACTTTTTATTTTAAGTAGTCTCCATACCCAATGTGGGGCTTGAACTCAGGACCCTGAGATTAAGAGTTGGATGTTCTGGGGTGCCTGGGTGGCTCAGTGGGTTAAAGCCTCTGCCTTCGGCTCAGGTCATGATCTTGGGGTCCTGGGATCGAGCCCCACATCGGGTTCTCTGCTCAGCGAAGAGCCTGCTTCTCCCTCCGTCTGCTGCTCTGCCCGCTTGTGCTCTCACTCTGTCAAATAAGTAAATAAAATCTTAAAAAAAAAAAAAAAAGAGCATGAGACTCTGATATTAGGGACATAGGTTCCAGCCCTATATTGCGTGTGGAGTCTACTTAGAAATAAATAAATAAATAAATGTATAGTGCTTTACCCACAGTTATTTTGCGCATTTTGCAGACAAAAATCTAGCCAGAGACAGGTTAAGCCGCTTTGCCCCAGCTCCCACGGCTTACGAGGGCAGAGCTGGGGTGCTGACCCCGCAGGTAGGCTCCGCGGCCTGTGACGACAGACAACAGTGGGCTCCACCTGCCCGGGTTGGCCAACAGTTTGTCACCAGGGTGGGGCGCCCGGCCAGGCTTTCCGAAGGACGCCGA
This sequence comes from Meles meles, assembly GCF_922984935.1. NCBI lineage: Eukaryota > Metazoa > Chordata > Mammalia > Carnivora > Mustelidae > Meles > Meles meles. The sequence goes on along the minus strand of NC_060073.1, from coordinate 4,196,835 downwards.
AGCTATGATTATGTTGTCCTCGTCCGCTGGTGGCTCAGCCTCCCCGGGGGACAAAGAACCAGACTTGGAGACCGAGTGCGTGGGCTGTGGCTGCTTCTGCAGAGAAGGACAAACACGGGGGCAGGAAGACTGGGCCGGAGGCTCTCACAGTGCTCAGGCATGAGCTCGCCGCTGTGCTGCCAAAGGAAACAGGTCCAGGAGGAACCATCCAAGCACCGCTGTGAAGGGTCGAGTGAGTGGCAGGGCACGTGACCAGCTGGTCCAAGCAGGAGGAGGAGGGGTGCGCCGGGTCCTGGCCCGGTTGCTGGAAAAGTACATGGCTGGGGGCCCGGGCCATGGTCCTAGAATGACTTCTGAAAGAGCTCCTGATCTCCTTACACAACCCCCTGCCCTGGCCCCGGGTCCCTACATTTGAAAGGTGACCTTTCTTACCAAGGGTGGACTAGAGTGGATTCAAGCACACACAGCCTGGGTTCCGTTCGGGACACCCCTGGGGTCCGTGGCTGCCTTCGGGGTTAAGGGATCAGCAGGGATGGGAGTCAGAAGGAAGGAAAAGTGGCTGGGACTGGAGTCTTTGCTCTTAGCGGCCCCTAGGAGGTCTGACGCGAGGTGGTTTGGGGTACGTCTTAGCGGCTTGGGCTGGTCGGGGCCACACCCTGTCGATGTGAAGAGCCGACCAGCGGGCAGGTGCGTCTTTGGGACTGATGGGTTTGCTTGTCTGTGACTCTAGCCAGCTCAGGCTGGGCAGTCCCTGGAGGGACACCGGCCACCAGAGCGAGGAAGAGCCAGGTCTCTGCGAGCTGGCTTGGCTTTTGAAGGAAAACGAAGAACACATGTGGATCAAGCCCAGGGCTAGACGCGGGGAGCCAAGTGGGACGTCAGACGGTGGGAATCGGAGTTCCAGGCTCAAGGGTGTGTTCGCCGCTCCTCCCCCGTCTTCACCGTTGTCTTCCTTTCCTGGGGCTGCTGGATGAAGGTCCCGCAGACCCAGGGGCTCACGCAGCGGGTGTCTGTGGTCACGTGGTGCAGGAGGCCAGGAGATGGTGCAGGAAGCCGGCAGTCTGGGATCACGGGGTGGGCAGGGCGAGGCTCCGCGGCAGGTGCCAGGAGGGGCAGTCCCAGGCCTCTCCCTCTGATGCGGCTTGTGGCCGTGTCGCTCCCGACGTCACAGGGTGTCCTCCTAGTGTGCGTGTCCACTTTTCCCCTTTCCCTAAAGACACAGGTCGCAAGGGATCAGGACCCACCCTAGTCCAGTGCGACTCATCTGAACGGGTCACATCTGCAATGACAGTGTGTCTAAATAAGGTCACATTCTGCCGTGCCGGGGGTAGGAGATCGAACATAGGAATTTTGAGGGGACACAGTTCAACCCAGCAGGACCCTCTGGTGCGGCTGCCTCCCTGTTCCGCGTCGGCCCTGGCGGCGGTACGCACCTGTGCGCGCTCAGGGCTGGGCTGTGCCGTGTCTTGCTGCCCCGAGGCTGCTTGAGCTTGGACTTGGGCTTCCCTTGAGTGCCCAGAGGCCCTGGACTTGGCTTCTGGGTGACGATGGGATGCCTGAGCCCCTCAGGAGCAGAAGCTCCTGTACATGAGGGTGGTCTTCCTCCCGCGTGGCTGGGAGCCGAGATCAGGAGACTCCGACGGGACACCGACACGCCACGGCCGCTCCTGCCCCATGAGCAGCCAAGAAAAGCCAGAGGTTCTTTAATCTCTGCTGACGCCCAAGGCCCGGGTTACCCAACAGGTACTCACCGAGGGTCCGCCGCGTGCCGGCTCAGACTTCGCCAGCAGCCGGAGGCTTCTGTGAGCCACTTGGACGCCCGGGCACCTCCGCGCCGGGAAACTGGCCCCGGGTGGCAATTAGTTTGACACGGGGCCCAGAATGTGGCTCAGCTGCTTTCTGAAGCAGAGAAACAGCATGAGACGCATCGAAATGCACTTGCATCCAAGCCGGCAGTTACTCTTAAAAAAAAAAAAAAAAAGATTTTCTCTATTTGAGAGCGAGGGTTAGCCGAAGAGAGAGCAGCAGAGGCAGAGGCCGAAGCGGGCTCCCTGCGGGGCCTGACATGGGGCTCGACCCCAGGACCCTGGGACCATGACCAGAGCTGAAGGCAGAGGCTCAATCGACTGGGGCCACCCAGGTGCTCGCCCGCATTTCCTGTCGCCACAAAGGGATTTATTCTGTCCAGTCCAGCTTTTCGGAATGGCGTCTCTTGGCCTCTCGCACCCTCTTCCTCTCCTCCGTAGTGACCGCCAGATGGACAATTCCCAGAACCTTCGAGCTCTTTCCTTCCTCCGGGGCATTGGTGCTCTGTATTTCCTCTGCGTGGCATCACGGGCAGAGTCCTGCTGGGGGGTCCTCTCCCGGCCCCACGCTGCTCCTTCCTTGTCGGTCGACGGGTCGGCCTGTGGCCCAGCTGACTGCGGCGTCCCCAGCCTGGCCTCCTGCACGACGCAGGGTCTCAGCGAGGACTCGAGGGACGAGGGAGTCCCCCGGCTACTGTGTGCACGCGTGCGTGTGCATGCGTGTGTGTGAGCACGAGGGGGCTGTCCCGGGAGAAAGGCGCCGTGGACAGGGCTTGGCCACGTGCTGGGAGGCACCAGGCACGTGGCCGTTTTGGACTTGGCCCCAGTGGGCGAGGGGGCTGTTTGCTCTGATGCGTGTGCGCGGACTAGAGGCTCACAGATTTTCCGTGCCGTTGGCCTGCGCGCGTCAACGCGTCTTTTATCTTCTGTGTTTCTGAAGCTCTGGCGCTGGGGGCCGTGCTGACTCCGGGGGGACGGCGCCTCCAGGCTTAGCGATTCCTAGAGACAGCAAATAACTAGCCTGAGAGGGCGACTTTCCAATGCCAAGAAGCCCACGTAGAGCCGTCACCCCCCCCGCCTGTCTTACTGGGCTCTCACGCTCGGGGCCTCTGTCTCCCACCCTGAGGAGCCCACGGCAGGTCCAGACAGCCAGGGACGGCCCCTGGGTCCCAGATGCCCTGAAATTATCCAGACTAGCCAAGCCTCAGCCTGTTTATTCTGCCGCCGCCCGTTTGTCCTGCAGAAACCGCAGGGAAGGCTCCTGCCCACAGCTCCCGTCTCCCTCTGCCTTCTGACCCACCCTGGCGTCCCCGGGGCAGTGCGCCCCCGCCTCTCGGGATCTGTGAGCAGCACACAGTCTTTCCAAGGACAGCAGACTCCCGCTCTGCCGGCCTCGCTGTACCTCACCGGTAATGAGTCCGGGGGGGCTCCGTCGGTGAAGCGTCTGCCTTTGACTCCGGTCATGATCCCAGGGTCCTGGGATCAAGTTCTAAGTCAGGCTCCCTGCTCAGCGGGGAGTCTGCGTCTCCCTCTAACTCTGCCCCTCCCCCCTACTTGGGCTCACTCTTAAATAAATAGATAGATAAATAAATCCTAAAGAAAAGAGCCCTATTTTTGGAAACAGTGGGATGCAGAAGAGGGGAGGAGGGTGGTGACAGCTAGGGGGACCCTAGGCTTGTCTTGTCCCCTGAGCGCGACGAGGTAATTATCAGATCATCCTGAATATCCAGAAACTGACCTGAAGCTGGACAGAACAAGCCCCACAACTAAAGACAGAGAAGAGACCGCCTCGAAGAATGGTTTTTACTCCGTAGAACCCCACTCTGCATATTTTGTTGCCAGAGAGTGTGATGCATAATTTAACAAAATCAGTTATCAAAGACTTAAACCATATGCCAAATAGAATAAAATAGAATAAAATAAAATAAAACAAAGCAGAGAGCTGCACCTCCCTGCCAGCCAGGAGGAGAGGCTCGCCCAGGTGACCACTGGGCACGTGCCCGGAGATCCTGGCCAGGTGGACTGAACGGCCAGAGAAAGGCTCACGTGTCCTTCTGGAGACTAAGACTGATGGCTCAGGAGGAGAAAGTGTTCACCCGTGAAAACCGGGACTCTTACAGGGCCGCCTGTCCTGAGCTGGTGAAGGGATCCCACCAAGAGAACCCCGCCCAGACCCTGCGTCATGAGCACGGCAGGCTCAGCAAGGCTACGTGCTCATACGGTAACTTTTTTTTTTTCTTTTAACAGATTTTATTTATTTATTTGACAGACAGAGATCAGAAGTAGGCAGAGAGGCAGGCAGAGAGAGAGAGGAAGCAGGCTCCCTGCTGAGCCGAGAGCCCGATGCGGGGCTCGATCCCAGGACCCTGGGATCATGACCTGAGCTGAAAGCAGAGGCTTTAACCCACTGAGCCACCCAGGCGCCCCTTCATACGGTAACATTAACACTGTGGTCACCGGGGAGGGCACAGGAACAGGGGGGCGTTAGCCGGAGGCAAAGGTGCAGTGAGGGGAGGGGATTTTCTGGGGGTGATAGAGGGGTCTGAGCCCAGACCTCAAATCCTGCCCCTTGAAATGGTCCTGCTTCGAGAACCTTCTCTGAGCATCCTAGTTTTTTTTGTTTTTCTTTTTGTTTTGTTTTGTTTTTTAAAAACAAACAAAGGTAGGCTCTGTAGCCCAGAGGGGCTTCGAACTTGTGACCCTGAGATCATGACCTGAGCGGAGATCAAGAGTGGGACGCCTAACCGCCGGAGCCATCCTAGGACATTTTATCCCAGTCCAAACATCCCAGGAGAGAGAACTCTGCAAGCCTCAGCAGAGCTCCAGAAAGTTCTGGGAAGCAGATGGGGGCAGGGCCCGGGGCTGTTTACGGAAGGGGGGACATCAGAAGACACACTTGGCTCCCACGTCCAGCCTCAGGCTGGTCAAGGGAACAGGTTCCCTTTGGCGCCTTCAGAGACTTAGATGGTTTTCTCAAGGAAAACATCCCTTACCAGTGGAAATACCACTTTCTTTACAAAGCCCGGACTTGGCAGTTTCAGTGGAGACCCCCCGGAAGGGGCGGACATACCAGGTGTGCCCATTTGCATGCACGGCGTCATCCCTGGGGAACTTTTCTGGAAGGCCAGACACGGGGCGCACCACGTGCGTCCGCCGTCAGCCACCCCCGTGACAACGAGGACGTTCCCCCCAGCACAGGCGCTGGTGCGGGGCTAGGCAGGCGCTGCCCCTGTCCCCCCGGCACAGACAGGAAACCGAGGAGTCTCCTGGGCCCACTCGGGGCACGGAGGCCGACGTCCCCGGCCGACAGACCCTCCACTTTGAACGATTCAGAAACCCCCCTCGAAAAGACAATTATCGTGTGATCTCACTGATGTGTGGAATTCCAGAAACAAAACAGAGGATCATAGGGTAAGAGTGAAAAAAACAACAAGATGAAACCGGAGAGGGAGACACACCGTAAGAGACTTACTCATAGGAAACAAACTGAGGGTTGCTGGAGGGGAGGGGAGTGGGGGTGGGGTGACGGGGTGATGGGCATGAAGGAGGCACGTGATGTCATGAGCACTGGGTGTTACATGCAACTGATGAATTACTGACCTCCACCTCTGATACCAATGATACATTATATGTTAATTAAAAAGAAAAGCAAAGAAAAGAAAGAATCCTTGCCGATGTGCTCTGTCCCTCAGAGATCATTCCCGGAGACAATCTGTAGACTCTGCCGGCCCTGAAGTTTGGTTAGAAGCTCGGGGGGCAGGGCAAGACCCCCACCTCGCCATTCTGTTCTCACGTGGACCTCGAACTCTTGGCCGGGCTGACAAGGGGGCGCTGCATCGCCCGGCAGCAGGAGCAGGAGCGAAGAGAGAAGAAACCCAGAGGCCATCTTGAGGGGACGTTAGGTGTCCCCAGTTAACGTGTCCTCAGTCCCCACAGCGTCGCCACACAGGAAGTGGGTCGGAGCGCACCGAGCCTTCCAGGTGTGGCGCCGATCCCCTAGAGCCACGGGCTGTGCCCCGCCTTGACGGAAGTGGCCCTTGGCCCCTGCAGTCCGAGGCCCGGGGTGGGGGGGTGTCGGGAGGAAAGGTCAGCGCGGCGGCCATGTGCAGCCTTTCCTGCGGGCTCCCGGGAGCCCTGAGCCTCCCTCCATCGCTGAGTTCCTCCTGGACCTGCGCAGCTTCCATCTCCGGCGCTTCTAGAGCTCGGTCCGAGCGTGGTTCCGGAAGACACGGCTCATCTCTCCCACGAGACCCCTGGGTCATCAGCCTCGCTAGAGGGCCAGGCAGAGTCATCCTCGTCCTGGGGCTGGCCATCCGGGGAGGGGAGGAGGGAGGCCAGCGGGGAATCTGGGGGCGAATGAATACACGTGCACTGACCCCAGGAAGAAGGGGGGGGTTAGACAGTGACCCCGGGAAGGGTCCTCCTGAGGTGGCCCCATCCGAGCTGGCGACTCGTATTCACAGCAGCCAGGCGTGCGGGTTAGTGGTGGAGGGGACCCCTAGCCCTTGTGCCTAACCTCGGGGCTGTCCTGCCTCCCACTGGCCCCTTCCACGGTCTCCTTACAGCACCTGATGCCCCCCTGTGTTCTTGCGACATGCTGGGATCGGCCAGGAGGTCTCGCGGTGGCCTGGAGAGGGTGAGCACGCTCTGCAGGCCAGGGGAGCACACTGGGGCGCCAGGTCAAGGGGCAGTGGTCAGAGAGGGTCAGGCCGAGGTGGGTGCCGCTGTGCAGCGGGGCTGGGCTAACAGGTCAGGCAGGTGCTTGGAGGCCCAGGGTGAAGCCCAGGCCGTTCCCAGAGCTGCAAGGCATTCTCACGGAGCAGCACGCAGAAAGCGGGCCTGAGGGAGCTGGGGGCAGTGGGATGGGGACAGAGCAGGGCCAGGGCCAGGGTGCCCTGCCAACCCTGGGGCGCCCGTCCACCCTCCGCTGCCAGAACAGAACTGCTGTGTCGCAAAAACCCACGAGGTCATGTTCATACTCTGCAAAAATACAGACGTGGGTCATTTTTTTTTTTTTTAAGTCAACGGCTGTCATTAACCTATAGTCCAATTTTCTTTTTTTTTATTGTGGTATAATCTACATCACATAGAATTTACCATCTTAACCATTTTTTCGGGAGAGAGAGAAGGTGGGAAGAGGGAGGAAAGGAAGCAGAGGGAGAGAGGACCTCAAGCAGACCCCGCGCGCTGAGCGAGGAGCCTGTGCGGGGCTCGATCCCAGGACCCTGAGATCATGACCCGAGCCGAAGGCAGAGGCTTAATCCACTGAGCCACCCAGGCGCCCCTCCCCAACCATTTTAAAGTGACAATTCAGTGGCATTAATGACATCCCCAGTGTAGTGTAACCTCCACCCCCATCTGCTTGCAGACTTTGCCGTGACCTTAACCATCGAGCCGTAACTCCCTCTTGCCCCGGGCTTACAGCCCCTGGGAGCCTCTCTCCTGCTTTCTCTGCGGATTTGCAAATCCTAGGTGTTTCATTCAAGTGCAATCACACAATACGTGTCCTTTTGTGACCCGCCTCTTTCACTCAGGGTCACTCAAGGTCCACGCGGCTGCCGCTTGGGGCTTCGTCATCGTTGTGGCTGAACGAGGGGACACCTACGTCTCTCCACCCGTTGACCCTGGAGTTCTGTCCGCACTTTGGCTGCTGTGAACAAGCCTAGTCCAACTTTTTGTGTGGTTTTTTTTAGGTTTATTTATTTATTTGAGGGAGAAAGAGTGGGCGTGCATACACAAGAGTCAGGGAGCAGAGAGTGAGGAACAAGCAGACGCGGGCCTCGAACCCATGACCCCGAGATCATGATCTGAACCGAAATCAAGAGTCGGAGCTTAACTGAGCCCCCCAGTCACCCCAACCCCAGCCCAGCGTGTAAAAGCAGTGAGTGTTCACGAGCTCGACAGCCCTCCTGATGCCCAGGAGGCCCATCCCCCGTTTCCCAGAGCAGCGGCCGAGTCTCGCTCCGGGTAGTGAACACCGACCCAGCGCTTCCATCACCCGGCGTCCCCGCGGGGTCGAGTGAAGCGCGTACTGCCATCTCCCCCACCGGACGGGGAGGCAGTTGAGGCCCAGGGTGCACGGGTCTGGGGCTCACACCCCAGCCGTGTGGCTCCAGAACCACGCTGCAGCCCCAGAGCTATACTGCTGGCCGGAGCAGGCTTTCTGGAACCTACTCGATGCTTCCAGCATGTGGATGCACCAGAGACGAAGAGTGTGGAAGGTGATTCCTGTCAGTGTGGGGACATCCGCAGAAGTCTGCAGCGCGGCCTTGGGGGACAGCAGTCCTGGTCTGGGGGCTGGGTCCCGCCACCCCTCACAACCCAGCATCACAGCCCCCACCAGCCCCCTTGGGCCTCCTCGTCCTGCGGGACTGCGCCCCCTGTCGTCCACGGAGGGTGCTACAGGGGGAGTGTCTCCAGGGGACACCAGCTCTGCGGCCATCATGTCCACGTGGCAGGGAGGGCCCCTGACCCCCACGGGACTCTCCGAGGACTCCTGCAGAAAAAAAAATCCACTACAGTTCCACAGAAGGTCCTCTGTGTGGCTCGCAAGCCCCGGCTGTCCTCTGGGAGGAAGGCCCTGCCTCTGGGAATGACACAGCTCAGAGGGCCTGGCCGTCAAAGAGCCCCTCGTCCCTACCCGCCCCCCTGTTCCCGCAGCCACTCGGGGTTCAGGATCTGCTGTCCCTCCTTGCCTGATGGACCCCACACAGATCTGGGCCACCCCAAAGCCTCCCAAGACAGGTGGCTTTTTTGGATCCATCCCCGCAACGCCTCCGGCCCCTCGGCTGTCTCTGCCACTGTCCCTCCACCCTGGCTCCCAGAACATGTCACGCAGCAGGGGCTCTCCACCCCCACAGCCCCCCGCTGCCCGTCCTTCTGCGTCCTGGTCGGAGCACCAGCCCCCTGCACTGTGACCCTCCTTCCCTGCTGGACCAAGAGCAAAGGACAATAAGAGCTCTGGGCCCAGACTGGTCGGAATTCAAGCTTCTTAAAAGGGCAGAACACTAGCAACCAGTCCGCGCGGAGACGGGGTTCGCTCAGGCTTTGCGCACCCCACCAGAAGCGGAATCCAGACTGTGTTTCTCTTGGCCTTAGCTCCTGAGTCCCAGCTGTGCCCCCCCCCGCACCACGCCCTTGGGCCCTGCTGCCTTCGGTGGGGTGGAGGGCCGCCAAGAACATGACCTTGTCTCCGGAGCAGGCCTCCGGTCTGCAGCCCTGGGAGGGCCGTGCTTGTCAGTCTTCCCAAATTCCAGCTTCTCCGGCTCGGGGAGCCTGTGGCTTACGGAACGAAGCTCACAGACCCGGTGCTCAGGTTCGAACAACCGGCCAAAGGAATGCAAAGCTTTTTGTATCGAACTCAGAAACACGGTCTCCAGAAGACAGGAGTTTATTTTTACATTCCGTAAACATGGCTTTCGCGGTCAGCACAAACGTGGAGCGATCTCGATGGTGTTTATCCGGAGAACAGTCTGTGGGTTCACGATCACTGGGAGACAGAGAGAGCGGGGTCACAGCTTGGCCGCATCCGGCGTGCTCACGAGCCACGGTGACACCCCGCTGCTGGACCACCTGCTCTTTGCGAGCGAGTGCGCGTCAGCCTGGCACCAGCCCTCCCCCGGTGGCACCCAGACCCCGTGTGGGCCCTGCCAGCCACGTGCCACGAGAGCCTCCTGAGGGACCCCCGTGCTCCGTGAGCCCCCATCAGAAGCAGCACAGGCTGTAAGACCCGGGGCCTCGGAGGCCGGGAGCAGCCCAGCCCTCCTTCCCCCGGAGTGCGGTGAGACCTGCGGGCTGCCTGGGGGCGACAGACGGCGGACGAAAGGCTCCCGTGGACCTGACCTGTGGGAAAGGCCACCCCGCGGCGACAGGGTGTTTTACTAACTCTCCACTACTGCTAGTTCAGGCCAGCAGCTCCCGTGGCGACCAAGGACTGTGAGGGCTGCGGGTTTCCCCAGACAGGCTGCCGCAGCCCACGAGCCCGGCCTTGAGCAGCCCCCACAAGGTGACGTCCAGCAGAAGCTCCTGTGGGGACGGCCCTGCAGACGGTCCTCCCGTCTGAGGCGTCCCCCACGGTGGGCGCGCCGAGCCCACGCCCCCGCCCCCCCCAGGCACCTCTGGCTCTCCCTTCTCTGTCAACCAACAGCCCCCATCTTCCGGCCTCCCTGCTCCCCCGGAGGCTCTGCAGACGGACTCCCTCTCCTCGCCCTCCCATGTTCCGTCACACACACGTGTGGGTACAAGCGTGTGTGGACGGACATATGTGCCCGGAGGCACAAGGTCGGGTGTTGCTCCAAGATTCGTTCCTGTTCTCGGGCGGAGGGGCGGCTCGCCCAGCACACTGCTGGCTGACGTTGTGCTGAGAGGACCCCTGCCAACTGCCACGTCCCGTTTCTCTGTCCAGTCTGTGTGTGGGACGTGACTGCCGTCTCTGGTGTCCGTGTCTCCCCGGGCCCGCTGCGTCAGGCTGTGGCGAGGGCCTGAAGCTCGCGGGGCCCTCTCCCTCTGCCCCTCCCCACCGGACCCAGAGTCCTGGGGCAGAGCTCTCTCCCCCACGTCTGCATCCTAGTGGCCCCAGGCCCCAGCAGCCGCAGGACCATCCGACGGAGCAGGGCGGGCACATGGCACCTGCCACGCTTTCTCGAACTTACCTTTTTTCCTCTTGTAGTTTTTCCTTTTCTTAAATTTCATATTGATTTTTGGCCATGATTCTGTCTTTTCAATGACTGTGGCCTCTACACGAACGAGATCCTTTCTAGAAGGGAGAAAGATAATCAATGATATACCTTCCCGATTATTTTTCGATCTTACTAACGCTTTATGTAAGAATTTCCAAAACAAAGCTTTTACTTTCTTTTTCACGGATTATAAAAGTAACACGTCCTCCCCGCAGATATTTTGAAAACCACCAAGAAGCATGACCAAGCCCAGTGTAGAAGGAAGGGGCGAAGGCTGAGGGGATGGGGGTCAAAGGGTGTGAACTTCTGGTCACGAAATAAATCAGTCATGGGGATGTGACTTGGCTCGGGGAATCCGGTCGATCAGACTGTAATCACTTTGGGAGGGGACAGAGGGTAACTAGGCCGATGGACGTCTGCACATAGTAAGGTACAGAGAACGGACATGATATTGTATATGAGCTGTAATTTAATAATAATAACAAAAAAACAGGGGTGCCTGGGGGCTCAGTGGGTTAAAGCCTCTGCCTTCGGCTCAGGTCATGATCTCAGGGTCCTGGGATCGAGTCCCGCATCAGGCTCTCTGCTCAGCGGGGAGCCTGCTTCTTCCTCTCTTTCTGCCTATTTGTGATCTCTGTCAAATAAATAAAATCTTTAAAAAAAAAAACACAAAAAAACAGCACACGGGCCCTTGGCTCTCTCGGTTGGAAGAGCACACGACTTGATTCTGGGATTGTGAGTTCGAGCCCCACGTGGGGGAGGTAGTATTTACTTAAAAAAAAAAAAAGAACAAAAAAAGAACAGGGTAGGGCGCCTGGGTGGCTCAGTGGGTTAAAGCCTCTGCCTTCGGCTGAGGTCATGATCCAGGGTCCTGGGATCGAGCCCCACATTGGGCTCTCTGCTCTGTGAGGAGCCTGCTTCCTCCTCTCTCTCTGTCTGCCTCTCTGTAGTTGTGATTTCTCTCTGTCAAATAAAATATTAAAAAAAAAAAAAGAACAGGGTAGTCTGTCAACAAATCTTACACGCCCCCACAGCAATAAATCAGCAGCACTAGTTGGGCCCGGGCGTCCTCTGTCTGGCTTCCCGCAGCCCACGCGAGCCCCAGACAAAGCCCCCCACGAGTGCGCCCGTTACCCGAGGAGCGGCTTGCCGAGTAACGTGAAGTTGTCAGCTCCGACCAGCAGGACCTGCGAACGAAGCGGGCGTGTCACCAAGTGCCAGGAAAGTCAGTGGCGCAAACCCCGGAGCAGGAAGAAGGTACCCGCCACCTCGTCGTTCCCCGGGATTCGAACTGGTGGGGAGGCAGGCCGGCCCCGGGCCCCGTGCCGGGTCTACCTTCCTGTGCCGGCCCGATAGCACGATGGCAGAGCCGGGACCGCTGTCCCTGAGCACCTGACATGCTGATCGCCCGCCCAGAGGACCGTGTCAACCGTCCCGTGCAAACAACGATGGCTTTTTTTTTAACCTTTTATTGGAAGTTACAATGTGTGCGGGAAAGCCACACTGTGGCGCTTTCTGTGGCAGTTCATGACTGCTGACCCCGCCGAGACTGAGGCTCAGGTGTGTTCTTTTAAAGACTGGGAAAGTCCATGTGGACGTTCCAGAAACCGTCCTCAGCACGGCCAGGCGTGGCCAAGTGTGGCCTCAGGTGAAGACATCTTTGCGTTGCGAGGGCAGCGGTGTTTTTAGCAGATGTTGGAAGGCCCCCTTAAATTTTACTCATAAGAAAATACCCCATCAGGGCGCCCGGGGGGCTCAGTGGGTTCCCTTGCTCTCAAGTAAATAAAATATTCAACAACAAAAAAGAAAGAAAAAAAAAGAAAAAAGAAAAATACCAAATCGTATAAAACCCAAACACGGACAGACGAAGCAGACTTTACAGCGACATCAGCGGACTCTGACGACAAATAACCGAGACACCGTCTCACAGTGACTTTCGGGCTGACGCGTTCTCTGCTACTCAACCTCCTAAGTGAGGAAAAGCAATCGGGATCACGTGGTCCTTTCGAGAATGCTTTTGTTCATGTGACAGTGTTCAAAACAGTATCTTTTTCGGGGGCGTCTGTCGGCTCGATTGGTGGAATGTGTGACTCCGGATCTTGGGGCCGTGAGTTCAAGCCCCACATGGGGTGTACGGATTAGTAAAAAAAGCAAACTTAAAAAAATAAAAAAAAAAAAGACGTCTTTTTAGAAATCTTCTCAGATACACTCCTCGAGTCTCCTACTTATTTTATTTTTAAAGATTTTATTTATTTGACAGAAAGAGACACAGCGAGAGAGGAACATGAACAGGGGTTGTGGGAGAGGGAGAAGCAGGCTTCCTGCTGAGCAGCGAGCCCGATGCGGGGCTGGATCCCAGAACTGGGACCATGACCTGAGCTGAAGGCAGCCGCTTAACAACTGAGCCTCCCAGAACCCCCCCCTCCTACTTTAGACGTCAAACGAGCCCATGCTGAGGAGCTCACGACAGAGCCCCGTGGCATTCGGGAGAAGGGAGCTCTGGTGGTTCTTGCAGTCATACGGTCAGCCAGTGCGGCTCGGAGCTCAGGCCGCAGGCTGGGAGGACACCGTCTTAGAAACAGAGTTTAGGGGCGCCTGGGTGGCTCAGCCGGTTAAGCTGCTGCCTTCGGCTCAGGTCATGGTCTCAGGAACCTGGGATCGAGCCCCGTATCGGGCTCCCTGCTCAGCGGGAAGCCTGCTTCTCTCTCTCTCTGCCTGCCGCTCTGCCTGCTTGTGCGCGCTCTGACAAGTAAATAAAATCTTTAAACAAAACAAAACAGCGTTTAATGCTCCCCTTGGTGTACAAACACAGAAAGTCTGCAGTCACAAAGGAATAAAGGTATAGAAAGCTAGTGCAGAACACTTGGGTAAATATATATTTTAAGATTTGTTTATTTGAGAGAGACAGAGTGAGCTCGAGCGAGTGCATGGACGGAGGACTCCCAAGCAGACCCTGTGCCAAGTGGGGAGCCCAAGGCGGGGCTTGATCCCGCGACCCTGAGACCATGAAATGAGCCAAAACCAAGAATTGGACACTCAGCTGACTGCGTGTCCCAGGCACCCCTGAGAACTTAGACTTTATACGCTTTTATAAACAGAGTAAGAGGAAAACAAAGGCCGCCCGAGACAGCAGGAAGCATCTTTTTTTTTTTTTTTAAGATTTATTTATTTGACAGAGAGAAATCACAAGAGAGGCAGGCAGAGAGAGAGGAAGGGAAGCAGGCTCCCCGCTGAGCAGAGAGCCCGATGCGGGACTCGATCCCAGGACCCCGAGATCATGACCTGAGCTGAAGGCAGCGGCTTAACCCACGGAGCCACCCAGGCGCCCAGCAGGAAGCATCTTAAGTGGTGGGCGGAAACGCTAGACACGCAGGCCAAGGGCGTGGAAAGGCCGGTAGGGCCCATCAGTGCCAGCCAGACGCCTCGGGAGCAGCCGCCGTCAATCCGACGCCAGCGCAGCGCTCCCGAGACACTCTCCACGGCCAGGCGGTTGAAAACCCTCTGCCCGTACCTGGGATGTTCGTCCTTTTCTCCAGGAGAACGTTCCCGAGACGTGAGACCTCAGCACACGTATTTGCCTCCACGAAGTCTCCCGGGTGGGGGCCGGCGGCCCGCACCTCCCCGCGCTCCGCTGCCCACACCCGGGGGGACACCTGCGCTCTTGCCCTTGGCTCTGCTCGCCTTCGCCCGCCGACCCGAGAAAGCCTCCCGGGGATGAACCCGGGGGCAGGAGGGTACATTTGGTAACTGCGCCCCGAGACACGGACAGTCTCACCTTCTCCAGGCGTATCCTTTCCCCACACGCGATGTCTAACTTGTTGTTGATTAAAATCAGGTCCTCAGGGGTCACTTTCCACTGCTGGCTGGCGAAGTGGACCACGGCGAAGAGCCGGCCGAACTGGCCTGCGGCGATCAGCTCGTTCACCTTCCCCACGACCTCTGTGGGGGAGAAAGCCAGGTTGGTGGCGGGCCGGTCGGCCACTCACACCGGGCATGGCAGCCACGCGGCCCCATGCAGCCCAGGCCCGCAGCGATGGTCATATGAGGCCCCGTGCCCCCTGCTCCCCCTCAGCGGGACGGCAAGCTCCAGGGGCAGCGGGGTGGGTGTGACAGCTGTCACCGTGCCTCTGCCCACGGCTGGGGCTCAACCTGCCCTTCGCAGGAGCACGGGCTCCTCAGCACGGGGGGCACCTAAGGACCCGTGTCCCCCAGACCTCACGGAATGCCCCACGGCCGCCTGTGTTCTCTGGCCTGAGCACTCAGTATGCCTGGCTCCGTCTCTCTGACCGGGCGGGGAGAGGGGAGACCGTCACCCTGCGGGATTCCCGGTCTTTATTAAGAAAAAGCCAGAGATTGGCCAAGTGAAGGAGAGGCCTTTCTGCAAACCAGAAGAAGCTAGAATGAACCCCCCGGTGCGAGATTCTACCTTCAAGCTGCTGCCTGCACAGCTCTGGGCTCCCACGGCCTCACCTCAGCTCATAACCCGCTCTCTCCCGCCCCGGTCACCGTCTTACCCCGGTAAGCGTCTATGAGCCCTGACCCACCCCACCGGGCCTGGGGCTGGGCGCTTGGAGAGGAACACACACTTCTCGTCCCCGAAGCAGAGTCAGGCCAGAGCCGCGGCTAGAGAAGGGGCAGAACACCGTGGATCTCGCGCCGCATCTCAAATGGTACTTTAAACCTGGGAGATGGGGGGCGCCTGGGGGGCTCAGTCGTTAAGCAGCTGCCTTCGGCTCTGGTCATGATCCTGGGGTCCTGGGATCGAGCCCCACATCGGGCTCCCTGCTCAGTGGAAAGTCTGCTTCTCCCTCTCGCACTCCCCCTGCTTGTGTCCCCTCTCTCGCTGTCTTTCTCTAACAAATAAATAAGTAAAATCTTTCAAAAACAAAACTGGACGATGCCCCACGCGGACCTGCACCTCCAGCCTTGTGAGGAAAACGGGACCCTGCACTCGCTCACGGCAGTGGTGGCCGGCCACCCCGTCCCTCCTCGTGTCCCAGCACCCTGACCCTTTCTCCAGCCCCCGGGGCAGCACCCGCACCCACTGCTCTCCTGACTGTGGAGAAATCTTTCCTTGCCCGCATCCTGCCAACAGCAGGGAGACGGAGAGGGACCAAGGGCCGCTCCCTCGTGCACGCTGCCCACCTGAACCTCGGTGGGCGCTCCGGAGTATCTGCGAAGGGAATGAGGGTTTCAATTTTCATGTCCAGTGGCAAAAATGAGCCTAAGCGCTCACACCACGCTGGGTCTCAGGACACGTGAAGACATGAGATCCGGTTCTGTGGCCGGGGACAGGCCCTCCTCCCCGCCCCTCCCTCCAGCTTCGGCCTGTTACCTGCATGGCGTCTGGTCTCCTCCGCGGGGTCCGGCAGGACAACTTCTGGCCAAGGTGGTGAACTCAGCGACGTTTTAGGAACGTAGCGTCTGTAAAACACAGGAGACACATGTGGGGCCCGTCCGTGGGAGAAGACGGTTCAGAATCTGTCAGAAATGGCTGTGCTCGGGCCGGAGGGCCGTCACTGCCCTGCCGACATGGGACTCTTTGGTACAGACCTGCCCCCTGGTGGCACAGGGGACTGCTCCCACATGGCCCCGTGTTTCAAGAAACACCCACCTATCCCTCAGTAATCAAAACGGGAATCCCAGCCATTTCATTCCAGAAGAGTCCCTCCTGGGAATAACTATCCCCTGGGCCATCCAACACCCCCGCCCCCCCGCCAGGCAATGAGTTCTCTGCCTCCCAGCTGGGCTGCTGTGCGTCACCCCGACATTCCAGGGCTCCCACAACAGGAACACTTCCCCTGCTCTGCCCCAAGCCGGTCCGCCCTGACCCCTGACTCCTACCAGGAAGGTGCGCACTCGGCCTTCATACCCAGACGGGAGCCCCGGGACTGAACCCCGCCTCGGCCACCAGGTGAACATGACCTTGGCAAGCACCTCATGACTCCGCGCTCCAGTTTCTTTCACGGAGCAAATGGGCATAAAAGCACCTGCCCCCAGGGCCGCGCGGGTCAGGGGCATGCTGCACCCGAAGGACTGGGTGGTATGGGGACGTGCCCTTGCTCAGGGGCCACGGCACTGCCGTCAGTCGTCTGTCTGTCCTGTGCTGGAGCAGCGGGGTCGGCTGTGCATGGAGGGCAGCCCACGGGCAAAAGGAGGAGGCAAGGTCTGTCTCACTTCCTGCCCTCATTTGGCCTTGAATTTCTGAAGACTACAAAGAGGGGCGAGCTCGAGAGAACCCACATCAAATTCAGTTACTCAGAACCAGTTTAAAGCTTTTGCTGCTGTTTGCCACCAGAGGGAGAGGTCAGTCTTTCTGCAGCAGAGCTCCTGCAGGGCACAAAGGCAGCTCGCCGGAGAGGAGCCGCTTCCGCAACCGGCCCCAGGCCCCTGTGCCGCTGCGGGCAGCCGGCAGCTGCTCACCACACCGGAGCTCTGGGCGCCGTGGCATCAACCGGCCAGGGAAATGAAACAGCTCGTCCACTGTGCTTAGCTCAGAGCGCCTGGAAACATGCTCCTGAGCTGCTGCCCGGGGACCTCTGATGGACAAGGAGGAACGGGGTCTGACAGAGGAGTCCCGGCCTCCTTGTAGGGCCTGGCCATCCCCTGCTACAGATGGCGAAAGAATGGATGCTGGAAACCCGGAACTCCATGGCAAAGAGAAAGAAAGGGCAAAGTAACGAACATCCCCCCTTAGGATCTCTTTCTATAACATGATTCTGTTTTTTGAGAAACGTAAGAGCCTCCTGAATCTCCCCACTTCTGAGCCTGTAATGCAGGACCAGCCAACACTCTTGACAAGTCACTGCCAGGCGCTGTCCCAAGCTCTTCAAATGCAGAAATCTACGGCAGGTGCACAGAGCCCTACGGAGAGAGATGCTAACAACATCTCCGTCTGGCAGGAGAGGAAAGGAAGCTCAAGGACCCTAGCCTGCAAGGGGCGGGGCCGGGAGAGGGCCCGGGAGCTTCCTAATTCTTCACTGCTGTCCTCCACTGCTCCTGGATGTTCCTGCTAGTGGGTGTGATTTTTCTTCCAAATGATATTTAAGTTCTCCCTAAACATTCTGATCCAACCTTCCTGGGATTCCATCTTCTCAGAAGTCTCTAATTAGGAGCCACGACCTTTCCTTAACAAAATCAGCTGCATAAGGCCAGCAGCACGTCTGTCTGGACACTTGATGTCCTGTCTACGTTTACGTCAAGGGTTTTTAAAAAAACACTATCAAAAAGTCAAGAGAAAATTTAGACGTTCTCGAAAACCCACGCATCTGCTGTTTTGACTTTAGAAAGACAGTCCTACAAAGGACATGTCACCCACACCCACATCTCGGTATTACCTTTCTGGAACTGCGGTGCTCTGCGAACCGAACCTTCGGGAAGCGGACCCCAGGGAAGCTGAGGGAACAAGAACAGCGATCGTCACTGGTAAGACATGCCACCGCTCTTCAGAAAGCAGAAGACACAAGTACTGCTTCTGTGGGTGCCCGTGTCAGTGCGTCGGGAAGACCAGGGTCAGGAACGCTGGAACGGCAGCGCTCACGGTTACTGCTTGTGTGTGCCGAGATGTGTCCATCACGCCATCGGAAAGCGCCTAAAACCAGAACCGCTCACCCACGGATCTGTTCCTTGACCGCCACATGCCTGTGGGTTCAGACCCAGCTCTGTCCCCTACAAGACAGCCTGCAGAGCCCACCTCCTGAACGGAGCTGGTTTCTGTGGCCAATGGCATGTGGCAGAAGGAAGGGCACGGCACTTTTTCCTTCTTTTTTAAAGATTTTATTTATTTATTTGACAGAGAGATAGAGAGAGGGCACAAATAGGCAGAGCGGCAGGCAAGGGGACAGGGAGAGGAGGAAGCAGGCTCTCCATAGACCAGGGAGCCCGATGCGGGGCTCGACCCCAGGACCCTGAGATCACGACCTGAGCTGAAGGCAGAGGCTTAACCGACTGAGCCACCCAGGCGCCCCAAGGGCATGGCATTTCTGAGATTAAATTCTAAGACTGGAACGGAGGCCTCCTGCCCATGGCCAAGGTGTGAGCTTGGAAACAAAAAGTCCAGCCCCAGCTGACGAGAGTTCTAGAAGCATCCAGCTAAGCGGCCCCCGAACTCCTGACCACTGGAAATGGTGCACAGGACAAACGCTGGTCATCTCAAGCTGCTGAGTTTTGGGGTAACTCTTGTTCTGCAGCGACAGACGACGAGTATGCCAAGGGACAAAGGCGATCACGGTCTACCCAGCGAAGAGCCCAGAAATGAAACGCAGAGCTCAGAAGTGAGAGCTTCGAGGACGGCAACTCAGGAACTGTCGAGGGTTACTTATTCATTCATCTGAAGACGTCCTGTTCCTGAGTCTCCTTCGTGGGGGCTCCTGGCTGGCTCGGTTGGTAGAGCACGTGGCCCTTGATCTCAGGGTTGTTTGAGCCCCATGTTGGGCATGGAGCCAACTTAAATTAAAAAAAAAAAAAGTTTCATCTGTATCTGAGTTTTTGTTATGAATGGATGTTGACTTTTGTCAACTATTTCTTGCATTGACTGATGCTTTTTTTTTTTTATTGAGCTGTGATTTACATTTCCTGAAAGTCACCTTTCTATAGTTCCCGGTTAGCAAATGTTCCCAATTATCGGTGTCTCGGGCTGGTTTCTCCTCTACTACCTCGTCATGCCTGGGGTTTAGACCTTCGGCCTTGTCTCTTCTTTTTCTGTGACCATTCCTGTGCTGACTGCACCCAGAGGAATGACTTTAAATATCCCGTCTGCGCTGGCGACTCCCGGGTTTACACCCGCAGCCTGGATTTGACGGTCCACTTGTGTACTTGCTCTCACCACTCCCAAGTCGAGCAGGCATCTCAAAATCTCCGAAGGCTCCAGAGCCCCCCCCCCCATGCCTGCCTCTTCACCCCACCTCACACCACGGCATCTTCATCCTTCCAGTGTGCAGGCCAGAAATCTCAGTCACTCTTGACCCTTTTCTCTCTCACACCCTCAGAGCTATCAGCAGATCCTCCTGGCTCTGTCTTCAAGAGATCCGGGCTCTGCCCACCTACATCCTCCAAGCCACCACCACCTCTCGCCCAAACGGTTACTAATGTCCTCGTCTCCCCATTACCTCCTTTCTCTGCAGCCGCTAGAGCGATCCTGTGAAAACTCAGGTCAGATCCTGTCACTATTTTGCTGAAACTCTCCAAGAACTTTCTATTTAATTCAGAGAAAAAGCCAAAGCCCTTCCAGTGGCCTACAGGGCATGGGCAGCATGATGCGCCCCGCCCCGGGCCCGTCTCTCCTGCCCTACCTCTTGTTCCTTCTGCGCCTGCCACTCCAGCTTCCTGGCCATTCCCATACCGTGCCAGGCACGCGCCTGCCTTGAAGCCTGGGTGCCTTGACTGCTGCTCCTCTGGCCTCCCTCCCCCATCTTCTCTTTGTGTCCACTCAAACACCGTCTCAGTAGAGAGGCCTTCCCTGACTGTCCCATTTAAAATTGACCGCCTCTCTCTCACTTCATGCTTTATTTTTCCGTATAAGACTTAACGGCTTCTACACACCATGTAACTTATTTTTAAATACTGCCTGTCTGGGGCACCTGGGGGGCTCTGCCTTCACCTCAGGTCATGATCTCAGGGTCCTGGGATCGAGCCCCACATCAGGCTCTCTGCTCAGTGGGAGGCCTGCTTCCCCCTCTCCCTCTGCCTGCCTCTCTGCCTGCTTGTGATCTCTGTCTGTCCAATAAAGAAATAAATAATCTTAAAAAAAAAAGTAGATACCTTATAAAAAAATAAACAAAAAAATAAACACAGCCTGTCTTGCCCACCAAAACACCCCTCCCCCACCAAAATGCCAGTTCCATTAAAGCAGAGCTTATTTATGTTTATTACTCCTGTATTCCACCCCTCCCCCACCCCAGCTTGACCCATAGAAGGTGCTCAATAAATGGTGGGAGAACGAGGGAAGCCCACCCTGCTGACTCAGCACATGAAGCCCGGGCGGAATATGCTCCGACCGGGGACTCAGTGCCTCTCCTGGCGGCCGCCCCACTGCGGAAGGCTCAGCTGCCAAGTTTCTGCACCTGATATGCTTGCCTGTAACTCTGAGCTACGGCCCTGCCTCAGCCCTGGACCCCAGAAGGAACAAATGTGCCCTCCCTCTCCCGTGGGGGTCATCCTTTAGCTCTCTAAGGACTGTGGTGTCTTCCATCCTGTTTCCCTCCCTCACTCTTCAAGGTCCCATCTGCCTATCACTTCGGTCACCTTCTCTGTACTCCACGCTATTTGTGTTTCCGAAAGTGGGGGTCTGGAAGCCAGCACAGCATTCCAGACGTCGTGGTACGTCGGAAGGCTGCAGCAACTTCCACTGCTTTTGTGAAAACATCCCTCCCTCCCTAAACCCAAGTTTCACCGATGGAAAACGTCAAGCGCACAAAAGTAAAGAGAACAGAACCGTCGGCCTCGAGCCCTCCAGCGGCCGACTCAACAGGTATCATCAACTCACGGCCGATATTTTTGATTCACACTGTCTCTGGCCCAACTTTGCAATTATTTTCAAGTAAATCAGAGGTATATTGCTAAATCAGCAAAGACGCCAGCATACGTCTATCAAAAGTAAATATCCGCACTAGAAAATACACACAAGGGAGGCGCCGTTATCACATCTAAAAAAGAGGACAAGTCTTTAACATCAAACATACATTTGGGCCGAATTTTAAAACACAATTAAACACTTCTACACACAAATACACGCGCCAATCCTTTCAAGCAAAAAGACCGTTTTGGACGAACCCAGCTTTTCTGAACTTCATAAAAACGAGGCGGCTGCTTCTGACGAATGGGTTAAGATTTGGCAAGGGCGTTCAGCACCGGCCTGCAGAGGCCGACGGAGGGTCCACAGAGCGGCTGGAGGCCGGGGCCACGGTCCAGCACAGCTCGCAGCCCGACAGACCCGTCTGAATCACGAACCCTCTCGTCCCACCGCCCAGCCGTGTGGCCCTGGGCAGGTCGCCTCCGCTGTCCGAACCGAGCCTCAGTCTGCCCCCCCGGCAACACAGGCACCGAAGCGAGCTGAAGGGCTGACGTCAGCGGCGAAGCCGCCAACGAAAGGAAGCAGCATCCGAACCCGGGTTTCCCCAGCGGCAAAGCGAGTACTGTACTCGCGCACCAGAAAAAGGGGTCAACACCGAAGGCATCGCGGCGGGCACGAACCCGCACGCCCCGTTCCCTCTTCTCACCCCGCCACCAGGGTCTCACCTGCCCCGGGCCCTGACGCTCTCAGGACGCCGCGGCTGCACGCGGACACCAGCCGCCCGAAGGCGACCGTCCGGGCCCGCGTTGCTACGGCCGCCGCCATCTTCCCGCAGCTTCGGCCGGAAGCGGAAACGGCTTCGGCTCGAACCTTGTGCGTCGACGCACGGGTCCGGCCCGGGAACTCCGCCCCGCGCGGCAGCCGGACCTCGGTTCCCCCGAGCCCCGGCCGGGCGGCGGCCATGGCCTCGGCGGCTGTGGAGAGCTTCGTGACCAAGCAGTTGGACCTGCTGGAGCTCGAGAGAGACGCGGAGGTCGAGGAGCGCAGGTGCGGGGCCGTCGGCAGTTCCCCAGCGCGGCCGGCCTCGGGCAGAGACTTTCCCGCCCGCCCTGAGCCCGGCCCGCAGCGCTGGGGGTTTCGGCCGCCGCTGGAGCTGGGACGGTCGCCTCCCGGGCGGCCCGTCCCGTTTCGGGGCTCTTGAGAAGCCTTTCCTTTTCGGCCTGGAGCCCCCACTCCCGACCTTTCCGCCCTGGGTCTTAACTCTGTCCTGAGCGCGTCCTCAGCCCCTTTCCCTCCTCCGGTGCGGGCGGGTGGGAGGACGCGAGGACGCGGCCTGGGCCGGGGCGGGGCGGGGGCGGGCTTGGGCCCGGCCGGGGGACCTGGGCAGAGGGGTTGGGCCTGGCAAGGGTCCCTGGCAGGGGTGGACAGCGGATCTGGGCCGGGGGTGGGCGCGGGTCCTTGTGAACGGTGCTTCCGGCCCGGGGTGCCCCCGCCGCGCGCCACGCGGACCGGGCAGAGCACTGGGGCAAGACCAGACCCGGGGGGTGAGGCTGAGGCTGGCTTCGGGGACAGATGGTGCGAGGCTCCCAGAAAAATGGGTGCGGTGGGTGGAGGGGGAGGCTTCCTGGAGGAGGTGCGGGGACACGGCTCGGGAGAGAGCTCTGCTTGCTTCTGAACGTGAGCGTTCACTTGGCCGAAGTCGTGGCCGCGGGCACTGACCGAGCCCTGCGCGTGCTCCTGTCACTCGGTGTTCTGTTATTTTGTCCCCTAAGAGGTGTGGCCGCGGGTGCTTCGGTGACTTGGCCAGGGTGGCGGGTGGAGTCGGGGTTGGAGCTGAGGCCGTCTGATTCTGGGCCTGGCAGTGAGTCGCTGCACTGCAGACGTGCAGGGGTTCGTGCGCGAGGCTTCGTCCGAGGGTTCAGAGCTTTCGTGGTGGTGACGACCTGCGGAGAACCGCAGCTCCACGTGTGGCCGTGGGACCTCGCAGGGCACATCCCCGAGCCGCAGCCAGGTCGCCTGCAAAATGGGACTGTTCCCGCCCCGCAGGTGTGGGGTGAGCGCAGGACGGGCTGCGGTCAGGCACTCCGCTCAGTACCCAGAGCCGTGAGCGCCCCAGGAGAGGTCGGCAGCGCTCAGATTGAGCAGGGCCTCGTGGGCTGTGCCCGGAGGATGGGTCTCTGTGGGGCTAAGTGCCGGGGGGTGGGGGGGGCGTTAACCTTAGAAATAAAACAGCCATTTGTTTTACCAGCAAGATGGGCTTATCCGTCATAGCAGAGAATTGCAGTTCCGGCCGAACGAGCTGGGGCACACGCTCCGGGCTAGCGTAGCAGGTGAAGGAGAGGACCTTCATTTCATGGAGAAGGAGGGCGTGGGAGGGCTGGTTCTGAACGGAAGCCCGTTCCGGAAAGGCAGGAGTTCACGTTGGTGACTGTCGCTCACTGGCTGAGTTGCAGGGGTGGCGGGTTTCTTGTAGGGCGTGCCGAGTGCATCTCTCCCTGTCGCGTGACGGAGGGTTCTGCCCGGTCAGGGTCTGTAACTGACGGGACGGTGCTGCTCCTCCTCCTGGTCTCCCCCTCCACTTTGGTGAGGTTTCCCTCTATTAACTTCCAAAGGGGAGCAGATAGATTTGTATTTTAGGTGGATCGCGTGGGCGCTGCTGCTTGTGACTGGTCGGGGCAAGCCCCCGAGGTCAGCCAGTTAGGAGGCAGGAGGCTCTGTCTGGTCCAGACGATGAGGGGTGTGGCTTGAAGCAGGGGTCTGGTAGTGAGGATGAGAGGCAGAGTGGCTTCGTGCGGGTACAGATGGCAGGTGGTGGGGTGGGGGGGCACCGATGGGCTTAGTGACACGGGGGAACCGGGGTGCAGAGTGCGAGTAGAGCAGGTGAAGAGACCAGCTGGACCAGCAGGACAGGATGGGGAGGGGCAGGACACCAGAAGCTCGTTGGGGTTTTATTTAGAGCCTGGGCACAGATCTTTGTCTGTTTTCCTCTCCCTTTTACATTCATCCCGGGTGGGTGGAAGTAAAAGCTGGTGCGGTGTAAATATTGAACCCTCAGCGTTGGGTGTCTTCCAGGTCCTGGCAGGAAAACATCTCCCCGAAAGAACTCCAGAGCCGAGGCGTGTGTTTGCTGAAGCTGCAGGTGTCCAGCCAGCGGACGGGGCTGTACGGGCGGCTGCTGGTCACCTTGGAGCCCAGGAGATGTGTGGCGGCCGCGGCGCTTCCCAGCAACAGCTTTACGTCAGGTCTGTGTGTTTGCGGCGGAGGCGCGTGCGGCACCCGCTGGCCTCCGGGCTGCGCCTGGTACTCCGGCTCGCACGGGCTAGCGGGAGAGTTAATGCGTGACAGTGAAGAACCCTTAGAGAAGTTCACCTCTCCCGTGGCTTCTTGGTAGTCGGTCAGCGTGTCCAGGACGGCAGCGCGAGCCGCAGGTGGTTCGGGCGCTCGGACTGCGGACGTGAGTGCCGTGTGTGCTCGTGGGCTTTTGAAACCCGAGTACAGAACAATTCAGACTGTCTCGAGTCATTTCTGATGCGTGTTGAAATGCTATCTCTCCTATGTTGAGTTAAAACGTGTTGTTATTAAAATCAATTCACTTGTGTCTTTAAGAAAGAATTTTTTAAAAGATTTTATTATATTTGGTAGAGCATGAACGCGGGCGAAGGGTAGAGGGAGAAGCAGGCCCCCCGCAGAGCAGGGACCCCAACACGGCTCGATCCCAGGACCCTGAGGTCATGCTGAAGGCAGATGCTTCACTGGCTGAGCCACACAGGCGCCCCTTAAATTTTTTTATCGCGCTCCTAGAAAGTGCAGAGCTCCATGCGACTGCCGTCCCATTTGTCTCGGACCGCCGTTGTGCAGTGCGCAGCTCTGTCTTCCCCGGCTTCCTGAGCCCAGCACGCCCGCGGGCCGCTCGTGCCATCCGTGCTGGAGAGGAGCAGCAGCTGCGAGAAGCTGCCGAACCCCTCAGCGGGGGTGCCTGGTGTCGCTCTCAGACGGGGAGATGGCAGCCTGGCCACCGCTGTACTTGGCTCTAGAAAACTCTCCATCTTGTTTTGGTGGCGACGGGGGTTTCTCATTTCCTGTTCTGATTTCCCAAACTCTTGCGCAAAGTTGTAGGAGTTCTGGCTGGATCCGGAGACGGGGTGGAGGGGGCCGCTGGTTGGAGTCCGGTCTTCCACGTTCTCGTTAACTGAGCTAGAGCTCCTCGCCGCCCGCATTGGCAGGTGGGGCTGTGGGCCGTACCGGGGCACTTTCCGATTCGCCGCCAGGGTGGAATGTCCATGTGAAGCGGGGGCGGGGGGCGTGCAGTCTGCGGTCCGAGAGTGGACGCACGTTCAGTAGTGGGTGCAGCGGCCCGCACCGTGCACTGAGACCGCAGAGGCGGCTGAGGGGTTCACATAGGGATGCCGAGGAAGTGGCGTCTCTGTGGAGCTCTGGTGTGTCACTGCGACTGTGGGTCAGATCGAGGTGGGTTGTCACCTTTTCATCCTCTGAACAGCAGTTTGCGGGCTCGGCCTAGAAACATGGACCCTTGCAGGGCGCTGGTGGGGAGGTCCCAGCAGGCGTGGGGTCTGTGCTCAGCCCCGTAGTGGGCCCCGCACACAGAACCAGACCCTGCCCAGGAGCAGGTTCCTGGTTCCCTGCTGCCGCCTGCTGCTTGTCTCCATACAGTTGGGAAGGAGCCCGAGAGAGGTTCAAGGTGCAGACGAAACTCATCGCCTGGCGGAAAACAGCCTGGGCTGGGAGCGCGTCTGGTGCCTGGTTGACCTGTGGTGCTCGCTTTCTGATGTGGAATAAGCAGGGGGGGGGGGCTGTGAGTAGCTCTGGCTGTATCTCAGAGTGGAGTCTGTTTTGGTCAGAACTGCCTTCTGTTCCAGGTGATGAAAAGCCAAGCCAGGGACGCCGGGGTGGCTCAGTCGGTGAAGTGTCTGCCTTTGGCTCAGGTCATGATCTGAGAGTCCTGGGATCGAGCCCCGCATCGGGCTCCCTGCTCAGCGGACAGCCTGCTTCCCCTTCCACCAGCCGCTCCTCCTGCTCGTGCTCCTTCTCTTTCTCTGACAGATAAATACATAAAAATCTTTAAAAAATTTTTTTTTAAAAGCCAAGCCAAATTGACTTGGGGAAGAAGGATTGCATTGGTTGCGATACTAGAAAGTTGACTTCAGGGCTCACGGGAGGTCGCTTGGACTTAATTTCTCTCCATTTCTTGGATTTGCCCTCTTCTGGGGTGGCTTCCTTCTCAGTGACACACGGTAGCACTTCTGGCCCCGACATGCCCGCAGGTTGCTGCTCCGGCTGGACAGGCGGAGGGCCTCTTCCCAGGTGCCAGCCCAAATCTCACTGCAGCTCGGGCAGGTTTGGTCCCGTGCTCATCCCCGAACAGTCACCGTGGCCGGGGATATGGGACGCTGGGACTGGCTCAGGCGTAGGTTGCGTGTTCCTTCCCTGGTGTCAGGGTCACCTGGCCGATGAGTGAATCACCCAACAGTTACCGTGGGAAGTGGGGAGCTCCGTGCTGAGAGGGCAGCAAAGGATCTCCCTCCCTCCTTCACTTGTTCCCATTCTGCTTGGAATGTTCCTCCCGAGATGTGCTTGTGGCCCCCACTTTGTTCAGGGCCCTCCTGCTTACCTCTCACCACTCAGAGGGGCCCTTGCCATACCCTGTTTCTAAAATGTCTCTCCCCATCGCCTCCTGGGCTTCATCTTTCCTTAAAACCTCTGGTGCGGATGTCTGTGTCCTGTTCCCAATCAGACCCATGCCTAGAGTGGTGTATGGCACAGCGAGCAGGCCCTGGAAGTGTTCTGTTGACCAGTGTGTTTGTCTTAAATAGTTCATTGATCTCAAGTTGGTTTTCATGTTTAATTGAGGTTAAAAGACTTTACCGCTACTGATTTTGTTTCTAAAGAGAGCAGTAGAGATGGGATATTTGAAATATGTTGGAATTTATTACATAAAATAATCCACGACTTAAGTCTGCTCAGTGTTCGTGTGACGTGAATCTGTGTTTCTACAGGCGATATAGTGGGTCTGTACGACGAAGGGAGTCAGCTGGCCACGGGGATCCTGACCCGGATCACGCAGAGATCAGTCACGGTGGCCTTTGACGAGTCCCATGACTTCCAGCTGAGCTTGGACAGGGAGCAGACCTACAGACTGTTAAAACTGGCCAATGATGTCACTTACAAGCGACTGAAAAAGTAAGGGTGTGTGTGTGACTGGGAATCACATGTTCCTCTTCCTCAGACATCGCTCACCCTGACCACTTGTCCTGCTGGACACAAGAGAGCTGTTGCGCTGAGTGCAGAGTCCCTGGCGGCCGCGGCCGTGCTGGGCAGGGGCTCGGGCAGGGAATCTATGTCTGGTTTTCACCAAGCTCCTAATTCTAGTTTTCTCCCTTGGCAGGGCTCTGATCACACTGAAGAAGTACCATTCTGGCCCCGCGTGCTCACTCATAGACGTTCTCTTTGGTGGCTCCGCCCCCAGTCCTGCCAGTGAGATCCGTAAGAACCTCTGTGCTTTCTTTTCTGCTCAGAGCCACTGTGGAAGCCCTGACAACAGCAGGGCCTCGGGTGCTGGGGCAAGAGTTCGAGGACGCGTGGTTAGACGGCATCTGTCTTTGTGTCTTCTATAAATCTGAGTGACTCATGTGGACTAGACTCTCACATATTCGGTGCAGGGAAGCAGCTCGTTCTGTTGACTTTACAACGTCCTCTCGAATGACTCTGTTCATTTAGGATGTAAGGATGTTCGAGCGCAGTGGTCTGTGGAAATAGGATGGCTGAGCACAGTCTATGCTTAATAGTGTTTTTGTGTTTGTTTGAGAAGTTCAGATTCTAAAGGCATTTGATTGTTTCTCGGCGTCCTTCAGATTGAAATCGCTTCTTTCTGATGAGAAGAGTATTGTGATAGGTGTTAATTACGGAATATTTGGAAATAAAGACCTGTGTTAACGAGGGAAACAGAACCCTTGCGAAGCTGCCACCTGGAGTTAACCTCCCTGTGTTTGTGTGTAGTCTGGTCTTTTCCACGTGGAACACCGGGTCTTTCTCGTACTGACACGTGTGCACACACGTGCTCGCACGCACCCCTTCCTTGTCGCTGCGCTTTCTCCCAGCCCTCTGTGGTCTTGAAGAACTCCAGTTTCTTCTTTTTTTTTTTTAAAAGATTTTATTTATTCGACAGACAGAGACCACATGTAGGCGGAGAGGCAGGCAGAGAGAGAGGAGGAAGCAGGCTCCCCGCCGAGCAGAGAGCCCGATGCGGGGCTCGATCCCAGGACCCCGAGATCATGACCTGAGCTGAAGGCAGAGGCTTTAACCCACTGAGCCACCCAGGCGCCCCGAAGAACTCCAGTTTCGAGGGGGGCATGTTGTCTCCTCAAGCGGCTGCCGTGAATTGCCAGTCCTCCACATTGTGACTTTGCCACTTTCCCAGCACGGTCTCAGTGAAGCCTTCAGTCTCCTGCTGCCTGGGGGGACGGGGGTCATCCTGCGCCCACGTGATGTCGTGCCTGTGCCAACCACGCAGGGTCGTGTTGGCTTTAAACACAGGGCTGCTGGGTGGTCCCTGTCCAGGTTCTGAAGGCACTCGCGTTTCAGTGTTTTATTCTGTCAAATATTTATTGAGAGGCTACTGTGCAGTGGAAGGTGAATTAGAAATTTATATACTGTGTTTTAGGGAGCACGGCACGTCGTGGTTAGGTGGGCGTCTAAGGAAAAGGGAAGCAGTGCGGAGTGGGACATGCTGGGACTTTGGGTCAGGTCTGCTGCTGCTTTTCAGCTTTGTGTCCATCTGGCCAGCCCGAAAGAGGGCGATGTGCCGGGGAGTTCTGCTCACTCGCGGGTCCTGTGTCTCCACGTACAGGGGCCCTGCAAACCTGGACACGCAGTAGCTACTCTCAGAGCATCGAGCGCAGGAGGCAGATACCTGGTCTTCATCGTGGAGGATTCAGTGGAGAAACATGATTCCAAAATTTGCTTCTAATTCTTTTTTGTCATTTTATGGGCACTTAAAAAGGGGCAACGTGGTAGAATAAATAACTTATTTTAATTTTTCTTGTTTTTTTTAAATTTTCTTTTGATGTTTTGAGAGAGTGAGCTGGAGTGGGCGCACGTGGAGGGCAGGGGCAGAGAGGAGAGAGAATCCTAAGCAGGCTCCCTGCTGAGCATGGAGCCTCACACGGGGCCCATCTGTCTCATGACCTGGAGATCATGACCTGAACCGAAGTCAAGAGTCCAATGCTTAAATGACTGAGCCACCCAAGCGCTAGAAATAGGTTCCAAGAAACATTTACTTCAGGAAGTTCTGTTACCGTGGAGCCTGAGTTGGCAAACTTTTCAAATAAAGGGATGGATTGTACATATTTTAAGCTTTGTGGGCGCTGTGGCAGCCAAAGACCGCGGGCCAGCGAACGGGCGTGGCTGGGCCCCCCGAAAGCTGCACTCAACGGAAGCGGGCGGCCGGCTGCGTTGGGCCTGCGGCCCGTGGTCTGCCACTTCCTGTCCTGGGAGAAACCCTTGGGAGACCAGGCAGGTTGCTCCTGTGTTGGCTGCTGGCTCCTGGGAGGTTCTGAGCCCCGCGGGCGGCTCTTCCTTCCACCAGCTCCGTCTGCCGGGAGGAGTCGCCAGGCTCGCCGAGCCAGAGCCTAACGCTGTCCTCTCCCGCAGAGCCGCTGCCGTTCTGTAACCCTTGCCTGGATGCCTCCCAGAAGGAAGCCGTCTCCTTCGCGCTGTCCCAAAAGGAGCTTGCCATCATCCATGGGCCTCCCGGCACCGGGAAGACCACCACCGTGGTCGAGATCATTCTTCAGGCTGTGAAGCAGGGCTTAAAGGTGGGCCCCGTGAACACGCGTGAGCTCCCGTGCCGGGCTCGCGGGTCCCAGCCTGGTCAGGACCGCGCCTGCCCGTGTGCTGCGCGCGGCTGTCCGACCTTCCGAGGCGAGTGTAGCATGTCACCGTTCACTTACGTTTTTGTTGGCTGGGAAGGGGGGTTTCTCCGCGCGCGTCAGCATGAGTCATCATGGATTCTGAGCACGGGCGAAACTTTTAGAAAATCTGTCTTGTTTATAGGTGTAGGATCACGGTAAGAATCAGAATAATGTCAGCATTTCACTGGGTGTTTTTACGCAACAGTCCCCTTCTGAGTGCCGTCAGGTGATCCTCACAGAAACCCCGGGTGCTGGGGACTGCCGGTGCCCCCCGTTTCCAGAGGACACAGAGCTCGGCACACGCCCCAGTCCCGAGCAGCGGGTGGCAAGGCCGGGTGTGCGCTCAGGCCGATGCTCTCCAGGGCCCCGGCTCCGAGCCCCACGCTCCTCTGCAGGCAGAACCGCTGCTGCTCCGGGGTGAAGGGGGGTCTGGCGCTTGGTCACGGAGCTGTCCGGTAGTTTCGTACGAACGAGTGACTTGGTGGAGGCATTTGAAAACTGGAAGTGAGGACTCACTGGTAGGAAGCGTGTCTGCAGGTGTGACTGGGTGGCCTCTGTTTGCACAGGCAGACAGGACACACCCCTGTTCCCCGCTCAGGCCCTGGGCGGGGGATGGCCGCGGCTGCTGCTTCTGAGGCTCTTGTGCGCGGGGGCTCCTCCCCGCCGCCCTGCCGGCTGTCCCATGCTCCTCTTAGTGGCACTTGAGGCTTTTCTCTCCTGATTGAAATGACCGCAGAAAATAGTTTTAGGAGCACGACTGAGCCCACCAGAAAGGTTTTCCCTCTTTCCACTTTGTCAGGTGATGAGGTGATTTCACTGCTGGTGCGCTGGTCGCTGGACCCGGTCCCTTCAGGGCCTGCTCTCAACTTCGAGGCCTTTCTTCCCTGGTCACAGATTATTTAAGCTTCTGGTGCTTCGGTGACTAGTTCTCAGACCCACGTTCCAGCTCCGCCAGAGTCTGCGGCGGTCCGAGTCCTGTAGGCCGCGTCCACCCTTCCCGCCAGCCCCGTGTTTGCGTTCTGACCACTTGTGCACACTCTGGCCTCCTCTCTGCCTTCCAGGCTGTCTCACTGTTTTCTTGTGAGCTTAAGTAGTGAAGTCGAGCTGTGCTCCCCCAGGTTCTGTGCTGTGCTCCCTCCAACATCGCCGTGGACAACCTGGTGGAGCGTCTGGCCCGCAGCAAGCAGAGGATCGTGCGCCTCGGGCACCCCGCCCGCCTGCTGGACTCCATTCAGCAGCATTCCCTGGACGCGGTGTTAGCGCGCAGTGACAGCGCCCAGATTGTCGCAGACATCAGGAAGGACATCGATCAGGCCTTCGTACGTACCTCCTACCGCTCTGCGTGGAGACCCACAGTCTTTCCTAGGAGTCACTTCTGTCTGTGTTCCTCTCGCTTTTTTTGGTCTCTCTCAATTCTTTTAAGGATTTCAAATGTCAGGGAGGCTCGGTCTCTTAAGTGTCTGGCTCTTGATCAGCTCAGGTTTTGGTCTCAGGGTCATGAGTTCAAGCCCCATGTTGGGGTTCGCACTGGGCATGGAGTCTACTTCAAAAAAAAAAAGAATTTCAGACTTCAGGACTGCTCGTTAAAAAGAAGTTTCCCCCAGTTCTATTAAGAAATAAAGGACTGTCCACTTTTTTTTTTTTTAAAGATTTTATTTATTTATTTGACGGAGATCACAAGTAGGCAGAGAGGCAGTCAGGGAGAGAGAGAGGAGGAAGCAGGGTCCCCTCTGAGCAGAGAGCCTGACGCGAGGCTCGATCCCAGGACCTTGGGTTCATGACCCGAGCCAAAGGCAGAGGCTTTAACCCACTGAGCCACCCAGGCGCCCGACTGTCCACTTTTTTTTTTTAAATTTTTTTTTAAAAATTTTATTTATTTGACAGAGAGAGAGATCACAAGTAGGCAGAGAGGCAGGCAGAGAGAGAGGGAGGAAGTAGGCTTCCCGCCGAGCAGAGAGCCCGATGTGGGGCTCGATACCGACTGTCCACTTTTGATAGAAACTTGTACTCAGCATGTAATAGGGACTTGACTCTTTTCTGAGTAGTTTGGTGAGAAGGTGAGGGGTCGTCTTCAGGAAGGCATCTCTCTAAGCATCCCCTGGGTCTGGTCACGGCTGGGTAACGTCAGCAAGAAAAACCCCAGCAGCCTGAAAGTGAAAATTCAAAAGCTCATCTTCCCAATTTTTGGTCCATTTTACACTCTCCCTGCGGGACAGACGCAACAGTGACAGGTTCCTTGGAGACATGTTTTATCTTGCAGTCCAGTACTCAGGAGCTCGCTGGTTCTGAGTCTCACGTCCCCTCCGTGTGCTCGCTGTCAGCTGGTCTCATGGCCTCACGGTGGTGCCCCTCCGGGTCCTGGGCCCCATGGGCGCAGAGTGGCGGGGTGGCGCTCCAGATGCCCGTGTGGGCCCAGCAGAGGTGGGGACAGGTTGAGGCGTGTCACGCGAGGGTCGAGGGGTTAGCGGTGCGCATGGGTGATGTTGCCTCCGCCCCAGTGCGGAGGACTCTACCTCTTGTCCCGTTGACCGAGGGTCTTTTCCGGGAGGGTGACGCAGGAAGACCCTTCGGGCCGACCTGGCCACACTCTGTCGTCCACAGCGGAAGTCACACGTAGGAAGGGTGTCCTTTTTAGTATGACAGAAAGTCGAGGCTCAGGTAAGCATTTTATAGGCTAAAGATTTGTTGTTCCCTCGGCAATCCCCGCGGAAGGGCGGCCTCAGCGGCAAGCAGCGGGAACCCAGATCCGGACGGCAGGGGCCCTTCCTGCGCAGAGCCTGTGCGGGGACTGCGCACCCAAGCATGAGGCCCGGTTTCTGGTTTCATCTGAGTTAGGCTCAAAACGCCGTGCGGGCTGAGGGCCTGGACTCCGCCCCTCTGCCTGTCCCTGTGCGGGTGACACCGGCTGGCGGGCCACACGCGGTGCCGGGCACTTGCTCACCTGTGTGGGTCTGTTGCTCCTTCAAGACGGGTTTTGGACATTTCAGTGCCTCTCGAGAAGCTTCTTGAAGTGGACCAGCTGGGCATGAACGCAGTCGCTTCCTGAGCGTGAAAGAGCTAAGTAGGGGCAGAGTCGGCGCACATATGTGCGTGTTCTTGGCTTTCCTTCACAGGCGAAGAACAGGCAGACCCAGGAGAAGAGAGAGAAGAGCGGCGTTTGGAGTGAAATCAAGCTGTTGAGGAAGGAGCTGAAGGAGAGGGAGGAGGCCGCGATGCTGGAGAGTCTCAGGTCGGCGGCGGTGGTGCTGGCCACAAACACAGGTGAGGGGCGCCGGGCCGGGCCGGCTGTGGCCCCGAGGGCGCTCCTGTTTCCTGGGGCGGGCTGGAGTGGTGTAGAGTTGTCTGGAGACGGTGGGAAGGGCCCGCCGGTGAGCTGTCGCGGTGAGGAAGTTGTGGTAGCGATACGGGAACAGGTGTCCTCTTCTTGAGCGAGCTGCTGTCTCCGAGGAATTTGTTCGGAATCTCACCGATCGAATGCGCGGGTCTGAAGCTATTCGTGTCATCTCCTAGGTGTAAGGACATCTGTGCGGTCTGTAACGACGTCACTGGTTTGGAAATCGGGTTCCCTCCTCCCCAGGGCTTGCTGTGCTCCGTGTTCAGTGACTTTGCAGCGCTGACTCTGAAAGGCCTGTGTCGTCCCATGCGGCCACTGAAGCCGCCGGCTTGGGCAGGAAGGAGCGTGAGGAGTCCACGTTTGCTGGGCTTGGCCGAGGGGCTCAGTGTGCGTGTTGGGGCGCACGTTTTACGACCCTTAGGCCTCACCGTCTGTTGGCGCGGAGCCGGGCTGAGCCAGCTGCGAGCGCTGGGGGCCTCCCCGCATCTCGCGTGTGCGTGCCTGCAGCCTGACGCGTGCGTGGCCCCGATCCCCAGGACAGGCTGGAGCTTTTCTCGCTCCCCCACTCTTCCTTGGGAACTTTCTGGTTACCTCTTGCTCTCTCCAGCTGTTCCGCGTTGCCTCAGAGAGGGATGGTTTTGGGCAACTGCCCAGAGGAAGGGCTGTTTGCCTCGGGGCAGCTCTGAGTTGGGGGAAAAAAAGACAGTCCTGGGAGTGGGATCGCCCGGGGAGCCGGTGGACGGCCCCAGCTGTGGCGTTTCTCGGGGAATGGGACTTCGAGGGAGTTTCTGCCTCCTCGCTGTGGGCTTTTCCCTATGATCACTGGCCCTTGGCTTCAAGGCTCCCCCAGAAGTCGGGGCACAGGCAGGGCTTTTCCCGTAGGAACACTGCAGAGCTCGCTGTTCTGGCCCAGACTGAGCCACGGCTTTTTTTTTTTTTTTTTTTTTTTTTTAAGATTTTATTTATTAGCGAGAGAGTGCACAGAGAGGGAGAAGCAGACTCCCTTGCTGAGCGGCGAGTCTGATGTGGGACTCAGTCCCAGGACCCTGAGATCGTGACCTGAGCCGAAGGCAGAGGCTTAACCGACTCAGCCACCCAGGCGCCCTGAGAGCCGCGTCTTCTAAAGCAAACACTCCCTGGGTTGCCGCAAGCCATTAGCTTCTCTCTCTAGAGTTCGGAGAAAGTGGATTCCGGCAATGCTGCCAGTGTTCTCGCTTTAGTGGAGGGAGAGGGTTTCCAGAGGTCCTTCTCCACCAGACCAAATCTTTAAATATGGTGCTTCCTGGAAATCACAGTGCAGCCTTCCCCCCGCCAACTCGGCAAGGTCAGCTTGTGACCTCTTAAGTTCTCCCGTCCTGTTGGGAGGGAAGCTGGACTGGGTCTCCTGCACGTGCTTCTCTTCGCACCGTGAAGTCGTGTCCATACTCTGAACCCACCAAGTTCTGCCTCTTCCAGCAGCTTCTCCAGCCATCCCTGCAAATCCCAGCCTGCGGGGTTCATCAGGACGTGCGTCTGAGTCTCAGAGTCGTTGTTGAAACCCCCCAGCTTGCGGCAGGCACCTTATGTACTTTGTGTTAGCGCCTGTGTGCCGTGTTAGGATTTGGTCATCGTAACGGGCCTGTGCAGTTCAGGTGGTGCCATGTCTGTAGATGAGGAACAGGCTCAGGTGGGTGGCCTGCCTGGGCCCCCTGCTGGGTATGAGGCTTGCGTGGGGTCCGGGTCTTGCTCACACATGAGCTCTTGCCAGGGCATGGTGCTTTCAAGGAGGAGCTGGGGCTGTTGTCAAGTACACGGGGCGGGGGGGTGGGGTCCTCCCTTCCCTGCCAGACTGCTGCTCGGTTAATTGTTCTGTGTGTCCAAGAGGACATCTTATGGGGGAATTAATTAAGGTTTAGATTTAGAAAATGGTATCGAAATAACACTTAGAAATCAGATGCTCTTCCAAGGCCTTGGTCCCAGCCCCAAGGGGTGATGGAGTCTGATGCTTGGAATGTTGGGGTGGCCCTTGCCTAGGGATGCACTGCCCCACACTGAAACACAGGTGGGCTGGAGCAGATGTTCTTAATGTTCTTCCCAGATGTTTATTCCAAGATGCACACCTCTTACACACTCCAAATGCCAGACTGGGTTCTGAGCCAGCTGGCCTGTGGTGTCTCTTTCGGTGAGGTCGCGGCGGTAGGACGCAGCCAGC
Source organism: Meles meles (assembly GCF_922984935.1). Lineage (NCBI taxonomy): Eukaryota > Metazoa > Chordata > Mammalia > Carnivora > Mustelidae > Meles > Meles meles. The sequence continues at coordinate 4,161,390 of NC_060073.1, read as the reverse complement.
ACCTCCGGTGAAGGCTCACAGTTCCGATTTCCCCAGGTGCCTCTTCCGACGGCCCTCTGAAGCTGCTGCCCGACAGCCACTTCGACGTGGTGGTCATCGACGAGTGCGCGCAGGCCCTGGAAGCCAGCTGCTGGATCCCGCTGCTGAAGGCCAGGAAGTGCGTCCTGGCTGGAGATCACAAGCAGCTGCCCCCCACCACCGTCTCTCACAAGTAAGGGCCCTGCCCACGGAGCCCTTGTCTGCCCTGCCCACCACCCCTTTGGTGCGACCTGGGGCGTGGTGACCAAGAAGCCCTGACATGCCCTCCCCTGCGGGTCTCCTGCCCGTTGTACTGTGCGCGCGGGTGTAGGTGTCAGTGGGTCAGGCCGCGTGCACCCGAGCTCGGGGTTTGTAGTCACCGTGTGCGTCTCTGTAGTCCTGGCTCCTGGCACCGTGCCCAGTCTGGGCCAGTTGAATGGAGTTTCCCCGGCGCGGCCAGCAGGTTGATGTGCCCGTTCCCGCCGGGTGGGGTCTGAGAGGTGGTTCTGTGGACCGGCCAACTGGCCTCTGGGTCGGTCCGCCCCTGGCCTGGCATCGAGTCTTCGAGTCCTGTCCTGTAGGCACATCCCGTGACCTAGGCCACAGGGAGCGACTCTGTAAGCTCCAATCCCATGTGCCGTAGACGCAGTGGCGGTCCCTGGCATGAGTGACCTTGGCCGCCCCCAGCCCCCTCCTCACCTCGTTCCCGCCGCTCCCCTCACCCACTGCTCTGGCCACACTTGTCTCTGCCCTTGCTCTCCCCATCTGGACGGCTCCTTCCCGGACACGGGGTGGCTGTGCCCTCCTCCGTTCAGTAGTCTCTCAGGTGAGCCCCCCCCGGGGCGCCACGTGACCGCCTGTCTCAGCGCCTCTCAGCGTTCCTGAGCACTCCCGGCTCCCTTGCGGTGGCACGAGTCAGTCTGTGGGTTCCTGGCCGTCCCAGCTAGGATGTAAATGACAGAGCAGGGACGCCCCCTCCCCTGCTGGTGGGATGCGTGCCGGCCATTCCTGCGCTGTGGTTGGGACTGGCAGCCGCCTCGCCTGTGTCTTTGGCGCGACTCGTGTTCAGCAGGCGTCCGTGTGGGAAGAGGGTGACCATGAGGTCTTACAAGCTCACGGAGCCAGCCCCTGAAGCACCGGGAGCTCTCGCGCAGGTTTGGCCTCCCTGGCTCGGAGGGAGCTGGTGTGCCTTCATGGAGAAGAGTCGCTCCTGGCTCTGCAGCCCCCTGGTGGGGCGGCCTTGGGCTGGTCCCTCGAGCTCTCTGTCTCTCGCTACCCTCCTGGGACAGTGGGGAGCATGACAGGAACTATCTCCTGAGGTTTTGTGGGGCTCAGGTGAGTCAGTAGGGGGGAGTGTTCCCAGGAAGCGCGAAGGGAGCGCAGTCGCCACGAGCTCGGCCTGCTGCGGGGCTGCTGAGGCTGGCGTGTGTTGCCGCTTTAGAGTCCGTCTGTAGCGGCTTGCTGTTGCTGCCGTAACGGATCGCCCGCGTAAGCGAGGAAAATTGTCTCAGGCTCTGGACGCCGGAAGTCCAAACTCTGCGTCCGTAGGTCACAGTCAGGATGGTGGCAGGAAGCTCCAGGGGAGGGTTCATTTTGGTCGCGTCGTCTGCCCTGAGCCTGACCCTCCTGCCTTCCTCTTAGAAGGAGCCCATGATTCCACTGGGCCCAGCTTCACGTCAGGTCGCATGGTCGCAGGTCCTGGCGTGAGGCCACGGGCATCGCTGGTGACCACACCCTTAATTTTGGGTCAGAACGTGGCGGGGGTTGGGCTCTGAGGCTCTAGCCCTGCCTTCCTCCCTGGCCTTTGCTTTCAGGCTGGACACGGGCACTCAGGCCTCTCTCCCTGGTTGCTGTCTTGGCGCAGGGCCGCGCTGGCGGGGCTGTCGCGGAGCCTGATGGAGCGGCTGGCGGAAGAGCTCGGCACACAGGTGGTGCGGACGCTCACCGTACAGTACCGCATGCACCAGGCCATCATGCGCTGGGCCTCGGACGCCCTCTACGGCGGGCAGCTCACCGCCCACCCTGCCGTGGCGGGCCACCTCTTGCGGTGAGTGGCCTGGTTCTGCCCACCCGGCCTGCCCTGCGTCTCCTGGGGCCCCGTGAACCGTGTTCAGGAGGGATTTTAGAGTCAAAGTCACCCCTGAGGCTGATCTTCAGGAGGGGAGAGGGGCTTTGCCCTGGAGAGCTGGCTTGGGGTGCTTGGTCTCGGACACTGTTCACGTCCCCTCGTGTTCCCTGTGGGGCAGCCCTGTTCTGCCATGGGAAGAGCCCGGGCCCGGGGGGTGACGGGAGACGCGAGTTCTGTGGTCAGGACCTAGGCCCCGCTTCATCGCCCTGGCCTCACACGCTCAGTCTCCCGCTATGTGCAGGGACCTCCCGGGAGTGGCTGCCACGGAGGAGACGAGTGTCCCGCTGCTGCTTGTGGACACGGCCGGCTGCGGGCTGTTTGAGCTGGAAGAGGAGGACGACCAGTCTAAGGGGAACCCTGGTGAGCTTGCTCGGACGGGGCCAGCTTTCTGGCTGACACGGACCCTGGGCTCCTCTTTGTAGAAGCCACAGTGTCTGCAGCTGCTGACCTCAGAGGAGCTGAGTGGGGCGGTGGGAGCCCGTCCCCGAGGAGCTGGAGGGTTCGAGGCAGACAGGAGCCCTCTCAGCGCCCTTCTCGGCTGGCAGCACTAGGTCGGGGAAGCAGGAGGCCTGGGAGCTCTGCCTGCTCAGGCTTGGGCGAGACCCTTGCTCACCCCAGTACCAGCCTGCCGGCTTGCACGCTCCCTGTTGCTGGGTAAACTGAGGCTCAGCTGCATGGCCTGCATCTTCGTCGGCTGGGTCTGCAACCCTGCGGCCCAGGGCGTTACCCTAGACGCGGTGTGAGAGCCGTCAAAGTGGGCGGCGGGCCGAAGGAACGAGCACGGGTGACGGGACGGCATGGGGTGACCTGGGCCAACACCCTGCTTGCTGTCCCCCAGGTGAAGTGCGCCTCGTCAGTCTGCACATCCAGGCCCTGGTCGACGCTGGTGTCCAAGCGAGTGAAATCGCCGTCATCACGCCGTACAACCTCCAGGTGCGGGGGCCGCTTTGTCTGTGTGTCGGTGGGCACCGTCACCCCCAAGTGCCTGAGGACGGGTCACTTAGCATCTGTGGCCGTAAACTCGAGGTGGAATCAACCGCCTCACAACTGGGTCTGGGGCTCGTGTGACGTCGGCGAGCATCTCTGTCCGCCCACCCGCCCCTTGTTCTTGCTCTGCCCCTCCCCTGCTGCCCTGGTTGGCTTTGTTTTCTGGCAACCTCCCTGGTGGCCCCGGCTGCCTCGGGCATCCTTCCAGGGCGGCCCCGGGACCACCAGTCCCTCCACGGCATCTCCCACAGGCTCTCAGCTTAGAATCTTAGGCGTCTGGCTCCAGCCCCTGCCCCTGAGCTGGTTGCTGTGGCTGGAGCAGGATCCTTGCCGTGTCTGGGTCAGCGGGAGCACCTGCCAGCTCCTTTCTTTCCAGCGTTTCTCCCGTTTTTTCTCTCGGTGCCTGTGTGCTTATCAGCGAAGCCTGTCTGTCTTGGTGGGAAAATGCAGCCGCAGCAAAAGACCGTGAGGTCCGTGGCTCGGTCGCCACCCCTCCTGGGTCACAGGCACCACCCACCAGGGCATCTGAGGCCGGTGGCTCTGCGGGGCCAATGTCGTGCTGGGGTGCGGGGCCCCATCTGACCTGTCCGTGTGCTGCTGTGTGTGTTCGCTGCGCTGTGAGACAGCGGCGGGGACCGCGCTGCAGGGGGAGGCCCTCCGCTGAGTGTCGAGGTCGCCCGGGCCTGAGCTGAGCTGAGGACGCGGCTTCCTTGTGTTCCAGGTGGACCTGCTCAGGCAGAGCCTTGCCCATAGGTACCCCGAGCTTGAAATTAAGTCTGTTGATGGTTTCCAAGGCCGAGAGAAGGAGGCTGTGGTCCTGTCCTTCGTCAGATCCAATAGGAAAGGTATGTGGGGCTCAGCAGAGTCCCTCGGGTGGCACAGAGGGCGGACTGGGGTTCCGCTGGGGGCCGTGCTAGGCCCAGCGAGAGAGCAGGCAGGGAGTGGGGGGCAGCGGGGCCCATCCAGAGCCCGCGGGGGGCCAGGGCTGCAGGAGGTGGGCGTGGTCCCTGGGGCGCTGTGGGAGTGGGGCCTGGTGCTCCCGGCAGAGGGAGCAGAGCGTGAGGCCAGCAGCGTGGGTGTGCGGGTGCCCTCTCGGGGCCGCCTGGACACCGTGCCTGGGGCAGGGAGGCCTCTGCAACGCAGAGCTCGGGTTTTGGCCTCAGGGTGCCATTAGCCTCAGGGCCCGGCTTCTGTGCCGCTGCAGTTGGCGGCTCTTCCGTTCGGTGTTCACCCAGAAACGGCTTGTCTGGGCTTTGTAAGGCACCATCGGCAGAGAGCCGAGGACGGCGGGAAGAGTGGGGGAGGCTGGGGGAGTTAAGGTCCTGGAGCCCCTCGTGCTGTCCCTGCTGCCGGCTGCAGTCACCCCCCCAGCTGGGCTGAGGGAGGAGTTCGTGCTTGGACACAAACAGCGGTTTGGTATCCGCCACGTCCAGGCCACGTGCGGTGGGAGCCAGACTTGGGGAGCCCTGGGTGGGCAGTAGGGTACCTGGGCAGGCTGCCAGGTGGGGGTGGGCCGGTGCTCGGTGGAGGAGGGGTGTTGGGTGATCCCCTCGGTGACCTGTGCTGCTCGGGTGCAGGAGTCCACTTCCCGCTCCTTAGTCTTGGGTCCGCTCTGCCACTCACCCTGGCTTGCTCCTAGGCGACGTGGGCTTCCTCGCTGAGGACCGGCGGATCAACGTTGCGGTCACCCGCGCTCGGCGCCACGTGGCGGTCGTGTGTGATTCTCGCACGGTCAGCAACCACGCCTTCCTGAAGACCCTGCTGGGGCACTTCACGGAGCACGGGGAGGTGCGCACGGCCTTTGAGTATCTTGACGACATCGTCCCTGAAAACTACTCCTACGAGAGTTCCCAGGGCCACAGCCAAGCTGGGGCGAAGCCCCGTGGCTCCGTAGTGTCAGCCAGGAAGCCTCCTGGAGGCCGGCCGCGGGAGGGGACCCGGGAGACCAGAGCAGCCGCGGGGCTGGAGCGGAAGAGGCCAGGTGGGAAACCCTCGGGCCCTGAGGTCCCTTCTCAGCCCAGCCTCAATGGAGGCAGCCCAGAGGGAGCGGCGACCGGAGACCGTGCAGAGCACTTCCGGGCCAAGATCGCCGAGTTTGTGGCGAGTGAGAAAAGTCAGCTGGAGTTTCCTGCTTCTCTGAACTCCCACGACAGGATGTGGGTCCACCAGATAGCTGAAGAGCACGGGCTGAGGCACGACAGCTCTGGGGAAGGGAAGAAGAGGTTCATCACCGTGAGCAAGAGAGCCCCGCCAGCCCCACCGCCTCCAGCAGGGGCCGGCAGCCACACCCCTGCGCGTGCTACGGCCCCTGGCCCCACCCAGACCGAGCCCCCTGCTGGGGGGCAGAGCGGCCAGGACCCCCTGAATCTGAAGGCCCTGCACTTGGAAAGGCTGCAGAGAGCAAAGAGCAAGCAGGAGTGGCCTGCCAAGGACGGGGCCGCCAAGGACGGGGCCGCCAAGGATGGGCAGCAGGCCTCGCGCTCTGGGCTGCGCACGTTACCAGAGAAGAAGAAGAAGAAAGAAGCAAAGGGTGAGTGGTTTCACCTGATGGGGATGGTGCCAGCCTGGCGTCCCCTTCACTGTGGTGTTTGCCCCACTTGAAGCCCGCCCGTCACCCTCGGAAAGGTTTAGGACTTCCCCTGGGTGCTAAGGCCCTGATTCTGTATCTTGTTACTTGTTTTTAACTGGTTTGATGTGAGCTCTCTGGGGGCAGTGATTGGTTACGGTGACCATCGTGTCCCCAGATCCTCAGGCAGGGCCTGGTCTCCTCGTTAATCAAGAAAACATCTAAACATGAGGACGCTCCTCGTGACGGGAACCGCACCAGGGAGCTGACACTCGTGTTCGGGTGAATCGGGCATGCTCGCGGGTCCCAGCGGTAGGGCACCTCGGTGTTCCTGACCAAGTACACGGAAATGCAGGAGGGCCTCGGGGTGCGCACACTTCAGGGGAAGAGCCTGGAGGAGGAGACGAGGACAGTGGACAGGAGCTTTCAGGCAGTCAGAATCTGAGCCGGGTGACAGCTTTGTTCTGCCGGACCCGGTCGGGCTCACAAGTCTGCTGGTCTGCATCCCGGCCCCGCATGCACTGTGGTGGCTGCACGCTGGCGTGTCCCCTGGGGCTCTGCTCCGCTGCCTCTGTGCCTCACTGTGGTCGCGCATCCACGGGCACTGGGCTCGGAAGACCGGGGTGCTCTGAGGCCTCTGGGTGGCCTTTTACTCCAGCTGCTCCGAGCACGACCGTGAAGCTGCTCTTCTTTCTTTCATGGAGTTCCTATGAGCAAAGCTGTGCACGCGTGACTCTTGGTCTTGGAAAGCAGCCTTGGGCTTGAGGCTGTAGCCGATCCGTTCTGTGGACGGAGGAAAGAAATGTTGCACAGAGGAAAGAAACGTTAAGTGCTTTGCTTTTCTTTCTTTTTTAAAAAGATTTTGTTTATTTATTTGGCAGACACAGAGAGACAGGGAACACAAGCAGGGGGATTGAGAGAGGGAGAAGCAGGCTTCCCTCTGAGCAGGGAGCGTGTTGTGGGCCTCGATCCCAGGACCCTGGGACCCTGACCTGAGCTGAAGGCACACGCTTAAGGACTGAGCCACTGAGGCGCCCGTTAAGTGCTTCTCTAAGCTGCGCTGAGAAGATGGTTCGTGCCGTGAAGGGCCGGTGCTGGGACACGTGATGGGGGTCCTGGTCTGCGCTCTGCGAGGTGTATGGTGTGCTCACTGGAGGACAGTATCCTGGGGAGACTCCGCCCCATTTAGGCGATGGTAGTTGTGCTTAGTCTTGAAGGGTTTCTCCAGGCCGCCATCTTCAGAATTCACCTTGCCCCTCAGGCGCAGAACGTGACCCTGTCCAGTTGGTCCCCAGGCTCTGCCAAGGTCGTCGCAGCTGAGAAGCAGAGGCCAGTCTGAGCGGGCCCCTAGGGCCATGGCGGCGGCCCCCCCGGGAAGGGTGCCGCTGAGCGCATCGGGGACTGCCTGCTGCTCGGGGCGGTCGGGGGAGTGACAGGTGCTCGGTCCCATGGGAGAAACAGTCGCAACACTGAGGTCTCATTCTGGCTTGGGGTCTGAACACTCTGTGCCTGGTCCCTGCGTCTTCTCTGTTTCCTGAAGATGCTGGTGAGCAGTGGGCACCTCGTCAGCCCTTCTCCAAGCTTCCTGCCGCTGCTCCTGGGCCTCAGCATGTCTGTCTCGTCCCTGCTCTCTGCTGCCCGGCTGCTTGGCACTTGTGAGGGGGGTAGAGCCGGACTCCGCAGCCCGTCTGGGGGAGGTGGGCGCCTCTCCATTTGCTGGGGACCGTGGCAGAGTTGTACCCGTATGGAGGGACTGGTGTGGCCACGGCTGGCTGAGGTGCTGGGGGCGCTGAGGTCCCGGTTTCCCCTAGGTCCCCTCCGCGGCCGACCGTCCTGATCTGCGTACCAGCCGAGAATGAAGCATTCGCTCAGGGAAGCGTCTCGTCTGTGCTGTGCCCCCAGTCACTGGCGACGGCCGCCTGGTGGATGCCTTCCTGGTATTCCCTGGCCGTCCACACCCGCGTGTTTGGGTTACGTGTGTCTGTTTCACGGAGCTACACTTACATGCGGTCTCGGGTTTGTTTTCCACTTGTGAGCATTTTCTACTCACTTCAAAGGTTTCCGTGTACTTGGTCAGGAACGCCGAGGTCCCCTACCGCTGGGACCCGCGAGCACGCCGGGACTCACCCAAACACGCTGTGGGCTCCCTGGTGCGGTTCCCGTTGTGAGAAGCGTCCTCGTGCTTAGAAGTTCTCTTGATTAAAGAGCATGGGCTTTTGGGGCACTTTCCACGCCAGCCCCTTCTAGGAAGTCCGCGTGCTGCCCGCGCCTCCTGGCAGGGGCCGGTTCTTAGCCCAGAAGGAGGGCCGCTCTGGGCTGGACGGACACCAGGCTTGACCGAGGCCGTCGGCCCGATGGCGGTGAACGGAGAGCGGGAGCTGCGTGCGGCAGCTCGGGGCAGCCGTGGGGCCGACGCCCATGTTCTTCCCTGCTTGAGTGACCCTTTTCTTCCCCAGGAAACACGGCCATAGATTTGCCCGGCAAGGAGGACTTCGAGGCCCTGGTCGCAGCTGCCATCAAGGCTGATAACACCTGTGGCCTCGCGAAGTGCGCGGCCAGCGTGGCGACCCTGGGCCAGCTCTGTCCGCACTGCGGCCGCCGGTTCTGCCTCAGCCACCACCTGCCCGAGGTACGGCAGCGGGGCGGGCGGCGGGACGGGCGGCTGTGACTCCAGGGCTCTGGGCAGACGTGCCCCACGCACAGCTGGGAGACGGGGGTGAGCGCTGCATTTTTCTGAATGGGTGTAGACCTGTGCTTTGTTTTGAACGCATCAGGGTATGAGAAAGTAAAATGTCACACTTGCCAAACTGCGAGAAAGTTGGTGGGAATTCTGGACAGAGAGGACTTTGTTCCAGGGTCTTTGGGGTCCGTCAGTGGCTTAGGCTAGGGGAGGTGGGGTGTCTGGCTTCGGGTCCGGAATGGGCTGGCGGCCTGGCTGCTCTTTCATTCATTTCTTGAGCTTGTTTGCATGGGACTGGCCCCTGCCAGGCCTGGGGAGCTGGGGCCAGAGCAGGCTTCATCTCTGCCCCGAGGGGCGAGGACCCGCGGGCACCTGGTGTGAGAGCACACCTGGTGCCACGTGCCGGCCGCGGGGGCGGGGCTGGGCTGGGCTGGGCTGGGCTGGGGAGGACGCGGGTCAAGGCCCCGGGGAGAGGTGCCCTTTCCAGCCGCGAGCAGAGCGGGAGGCAGGGGGACGGAGTGGAGGCCGAGAAGCCTCTGCCCCGAGCAGCTGAGCCCTGGTTCTGGGAGCCGCGGGGGTACTGGAGGCCCGCCGTGTTGCCGGAGCGCTGGCTGCAGCACCCGGAGGCTTGGGGCGAGGCTGGGACATCCGGGGGTGGGTCGTGGAGAGCGTGGGCCGGTGGGCTTGGGCCCTGAATGGGTGGTGGGTCACGACGGCACAGGAAGGAGGACCCAGAGGGGCCATTGGGTTTCTGCTTCGGGCCGATGGGAGGTGGCGCTGGGGCTCTTGGAGGCTGGTGAGGGGCGGGTGTGGGGAGGGCATGTGGCACCTGGGCTGGCGCTGTCCCAGATGAGCTGTGCGGGGGGCCGGGGGGCCCAGGGGGTCCCTCTCTGGGTCAGGGGGTGCAGCTGCCTACCCACAGGGAGCTCTGCGGCCTTGGAACCTAGACGGGGCGTCCCCCTGGGGCAGGGTCTCCCCCCTTCCCCTCCACGTGCCCGTCCGCGCACACTTTGCTCTCACGCGCACGCACGCACGCGTGCAGGGCATTTGTGCCTGTTGACAGAGCGCGTGCTGCGTTAGGAATCCATTGATCTAGAACGTTTAGAGATTGTCAGTGCGAGTTTGGGCGACCAGCTCGCGTTTCTGGCACAGCCTGTGTGGGTCTCTGTGCAGGGCGGTGAGAGGCGGCAGCCCTGGGCAGCTCCCGCGCCCGACCGGAGAGCGCGCGCTCCCTGCGCGGCTGGTGGCAGGGTTGAGGGGAGCGCTGGCACCCTGTCCCCTCTGACGAGATGCTGGCTGCGGGCAGGGCCACGGGTCCCCCTGCTCTGAGATGTTCTGTGGGATGAGGCTGTGCGGAAAGGGCGCGGGGCTGGGTGGCAGGGACTGGGCCGCGAGCACCAGCTGTCGCCTGCTTCCTCTGTGACGTTGGGCGAGTGAACTCTGCCTCAGCCCGGGGCCGCTCTCCCCACACGTTCTGTGCGCGCCGTGCCTCGGTCTTGCCCCCTGACCGAGGTGCGGCGAGGAGCGGGGACACTGCGTGTGGGGTCCTGGGCCACGTGGAGGGCATGGCGCCACGCGACCGTCTCTGGGACAGCCGTGGTAGGCAGCCTATGGGCCCAGGGCTGCCCAGGAGGGGCGGGGTGGGGACACCCCATGAGGGAGGGAGGGAGGGGGACAGATGCTGCGTGGGTGGCGGGCCACAGGGGTCTTAGCCGGACATAGGGCTGGGGGCGCCGACGAGCGAGGTCCAAACTGGGTCCCACCCGGCAGTTCCCAAGGGAACACCCTCGGTCTGTGCAGCGGGGAAGCACGGGCTTTCTAGAAGGCTCCGTGGCCTGCGTGCGGGCTGTCGTGCCTGGCGCTGGATGTGCTTGGACGGTTTCCTCGTCTTCCTTCCTCTCCTTTCAAAAGGAGGAGCTACGTGAGAGTTTCCCAGAAACGGGGGCCCTTCCTGGGGTCGGGCATGTTCCGGGGCTCCTGCCTCAGGCCTGGCGCCGGGGACAGACTAAAGAGTGCGGCCTTTGGCCTGGAGAGGACAGCAGTCGCACTTGGGCTGGAGCTCACGGAAGGGCAGCGTGGCTGCAGGGACGCACCGACGGTGCGCTGGCGTCTGCTGTTGCAACACCGCTGCCGGGGGCCCTGTGTGCACGTCATCCCCGTCGGGAGCTTGTGCGGATCTGGCCGTGCGTCCGCGTGTGCTCAGAGGATGGTTCGGGCTGAGCTGAGGGCGGGTGGAGGGTGCTCCCTCATGCCCCCCACCCTGGCAGCCTGATGGGGAGGGGCCCGGCTGCAGGAAGAGGAGGGAGCCCCTCCGAGACCTCGTGCTGGGACTTAACGGTCCCCGGACCCTGCGATGGGCGACATAGCAGGGCCTTCGTTCCCACTTGGCTCGGCGCTGACTGCTGTGTCCCCCCCCAGATCCATGGCTGTGGGGAGAGGGCTCGTGCCCACGCCCGGCAGAGGATCAGCCGGGAGGGAGTCCTCTACGCCGGCAGTGGGACCAAGGACAGGTCCCTGGACCCCGCCAAGAGGGCCCAGCTGCAGAGGAGGCTGGACAAGAAGCTGGATGAACTGAGCGGCCAGAGGAAGAGTAAACGGAAGGAGAAGGAACAGTGACGGGCAGGCTCTTCGCGGGCAGCCCCAGAGCCGCTGTCTTTGAAAACATCTGCGAGGGCAAGCAGGGCTGCTTTCTCTTCCCTATAGCTGCTCCGTGACAGTGTGCAACCTGACCTACCTGTCTGTACCGGAGCCAGGTGGGGCATGCTGTCTGGGAGGAAGCGTGGGGTTCTGGACCCTGGAGATGAGCTCTTCCCCGCGACAGCTCTCAGAGGAGGGTGCCCAGGGCATGTGGTCATTGCCGGGTGGCCCTCTCTCTGAGATTGGTGTGTTTTGGCCCGGGTGTGCCCCCGTTCCCCTTCTCTTGCCTGGACCATTTCCCGGTATCTTCCCAGTCAGAACAGAAATCCCACCATCTGAACCTTGGGGTGCTGCCATGAGGGTCCCCCAGCCCTGGACTGATACCCCCTCAATCTTCATACAAGGAAATTCCCACCGTCCGGGGCTGGCCAGCTTTCAGGCCGCCAGAAGGAGGGAGCGCACCTGAAAAGTCAGATCATGCGTCTGAGAACACCGGGCACCTCTCCCGCCGTCCCCACGTAGCTGACTTCGCTGAGGCCCGTTTCCGTCTGTGTCCTGTTCCCTGCCGGCTCTGGGGGCCTGTCCTGTTCGTGCAGGCCAGCGGACACAGCTCAGACTGCTCCTGCTCCTGCGAGGTCTGGAGGTCCCACTGAGGCATGTGGCCCGGGTGAGCCCTCCGCGGGTGGCGGTCGCGGGAAAGAGCTTCCGCAGAGTGGCCGTGCGGCCGACACGAAGCAGGAGCCCTCCCACAGGTGCTCCCAGTGTTCACCAGCTGCTCCAGGGAGGACGGCCTCAGACGGATGTGATGTCTTTGTCTCAGAGTTTTATTTGTTTAAGTGGGACATAAATTATTTCAGAGTAAAATAAAGATCTATGCACACCGCCCGCAGTGCGTGTCATGTGTCTATGGTGAACGTGCTTTCCCCTTTCCGCTCCTTGTGCCTTTCCCGGAGTGGCCCGGAGCTCAGGGCCAGCCCACATTTGCTCCGAGTGCTCGGCATCTGGAAGGCGCTGGCAGCACCCGGAGCACAGAGGTGGCCATGCCGGGCTCCTGTGGGGGCCTTGTCCCCGTTCCCGGATGACAAAGGGGAGAGAAAAAATCCTTGGCATTTTGATCAGAACCGAAGTTTGAAGTTGGGAAGGCTGGAGTTGTAACTGGTCTGAACCAGGCCAGCCTCCGCGGCGAGATGGCAGGAGAGAGGCTGCCGCCCCAGGGAGGAAAGGCAGGTGGCAGAGACCGTGCCTTCCTGGGGGCTCAGGGCCCAGGGCTGACCCACCTGCCCTCACCAGACCCGGTCTCACAGAACTTGCATCTGCTGACCCAAAATGCCATTCGTGTCCCTGTGACCTCAGCCTCCCTGACCAAGCGTTCAAGATGTCTGTGTTGTTCTGGGCGCCTGGGTGGCTCAGTCAGTGAGGTGTCTGCCTTCAGCTCAGGTCATGATCTGGGGTCCTGGGATCGAGCCCCGCATCGGGCTCCTGCTCAGCGGGGAGCCTGCTTCTCTCTCTGCCTCCCCTCATCACTTGTTCATGAGTGGTTTCTCTCTCTCTCTCTGTTTCTCTGACAAAAATCCTTAAAAAAGAAAAAAGATGTCTGTGTTGTTCTTAGGAGCCTTCTCTGTCTTGTCCTGCCACTGGTCCCCAAGTGCCCTTTATTCAGCTCGTTTACTGACTGTCTTTGGCCCCAGGGCCATACACTCGGACTGTCTGCTTTCGCAGGTGCTGGGCCACCCTCTAAAAGGGCCAGCCCGTTCCCCTGCCTAGGGCGGACACACTCTCTCCCTGCCCAGGGTGGACCGTGGCCCCCCCACCTCCTCCTTATGTGGACACCTTCCTTGCTCCTGTCAGCTGGCTTTAGGACAGAATTGTGCAGGAGGGGGAAGCAGTGGGGAACCCACAGCAGAGTATGTGTGTGTGTGGTGTGTGTGTGTGAGGACGGAATTGTGCAGGAGGGGGGGGAACCCACAGCAGAGTGTGTGTGTGTGTGTGTGTGTGTGTGTGTGGGGTGTGTGTGCGTGAGGGCCAAACAAGTCCTCTGGGTGATTTGTGTCAGCACAGGGTGCCGCCACCTGCAGGAGCCACGTGGAGCGTTGCAGATGGCTAGCTGGAGTTCTCGCTGCCCCCAGCAGCCGGTGGCTGGTGAGAAACAAATGAGATTTCGAGGAAGTGAGATCTATGCACACAGAGCAGTGTTTCACTGTCCTCGAGGGACACAGTGGCACCTGTCTCGCATGCTGAGGATGCTTGCTTTTTCTCCCTGTCTTTGTGGTAATAAGCTCTGATCCTCTGGCCACAGCAAGGCCTGGTTCAGGGACCGGCCAGAGTCCAAACAGGGCCCATCAGGGTTCTAGCCTGGGGTCCACATGCGGATGCTGAAATAAAGATGTTGGCTCTTTTTCCTGAGAGTGGCTGGCAAAGAGGAAGCCCGTGTGTAGGCGGGAAGGAGGCCAACATAGAAACAGGTAAACGGGTAGGAAAATAACACAATCACATGGTGTGAGCACCTGGATCCAGCCACACCTGACCTCCACCCCATTCTTCCCAGTGTCCTGAGCTAGTGTCTCTTTTTAGCTGAAGAAGGTCTGCCTTAGGTTTCTGTTACTTGCAGCTAGCACGATCTTTGCCGGTCCAGTCCTGCCTTTGTCTGTACATCTCACTGGGCATACTCGGTCCCAGCACGGAGGCAGTATCGAATCAGGACACCTCTGTTCATTAGAGAGGACGCGGTCCTGCACCTTTAGCCACGTGCTCTTCCCAGGAAGAGCCTGAAGTAGGGGAAGGAAGGCAATACAGCATGGGCTGGGTGGTAGGAGGCCTCGGGAATCAGAAGGCCCTGGGTGGGTTTCCGCAAGTGCCCGCCTCCCTGAGCTCCTGCACTCATCGGTGAGGGGGTTGACAACAGCCTTCACCGCTAGCCGGGCCAAGACATCCACAGAAGGATCCGTGGGCAGCGTTGTGTGTCCTAAGCCCTAGGTCCGGGTTAGGTTCCGTGGCAGTGCCGGGCACGGGGTTTGCTGTGGCCGCCACGCCCACCTGCCCCTTGCACGGAGCCTTCGCCCTCCCCCGCCGACCTCCATTCAGGCTGGTTTTGACGCATTGTTAAAATGTCAGAGTTGACCGTTGCAACACAAAAAGTTTCCGTTTCTCATCCCAGGGAGACCTTGTTAGGATGATGTTTGTAGCTGGTTGCTTGAAGAATGTTCTACATTTGGCCTGGACAGGGTAGCCCAAAAAAAGGAAAAAAAAAAAGTGCCAAGCCAAACATCTTCCCAGGCAGTGAGAGTGGTCTTGCTGGTAACCTGCGGGCCACAGCCCTTCTGGAGGAGCCGCCCAGCACTGCGCTGAGCAGGGAGCCCTGTCTCTCCTCTCGGGGTGAGGGGGCAACATGGCACAGGATGGAGCCCCAGCGTGGACCGGGTCAGTCCGGGGGTTCATTCAAGATTCACCCCATATGGGCTGTGTGGCTCCTGCCTCTGTTTCCCCATCTGTAAAGTGGGTGAAAAACAGGACCTGCCCCCCCCCAGTTGCTGTGCAGGTGAAAGGCTTTAAGGTCCCAGGGCCCCCCAAACCGTGCCTGGCACATCCATGCTCAGGAATGTCCGCAAAGCTGCAGACGTCAGGAGGGGCAGGTGCCTCGGGAGGGTTTGACCCATAGCCTTGCCCACTTGGGGCCCTGGGGAGCGCGCCCGGGGCCCCAGGAGCCGGTCCGCTCTGCGTGGGCACACCTGGCTTCCTTGGGGAAAACAGGGCTCACCCTCACCCCCTGCTGGTGGGCCAAGAACGGGGCCAGCCCCACTCTGTGTTTACCCGGGTTGTTTGGACCGTTACCCGAGGGACCGGAGGGCACTGTGCTGCTCTGGGACGTTTGAGGCCCGAGTTATAACCTGGCACTTAAGGGGAGCTGTGGTGTGTGCTGTGAGCATGGCAAAGCTGCAGCCTTATTTGGTCTGGAAACTTCTCCGCTTGGAGGAAAATGGGGACGAGAAGGCAGACGGCTCATCTGGGCGGGCGGATCCGTGACTGCCGGGACACCGTGTCCAGCGTGAGGATTGTTTTGCTCCCTTGTCCTGCGTGTGGCTGCCTGGCCGCTCAGCTCTCAGCCCTGCCCTCACGGCCGGTGTGCTGCGGCCAGATCATAAATCCACCCCTGCAAGCCTGCGGCTCCGTGGGCGGCGGGGGACGCAGATGGCTCTGCCGGCCGCCGCCCCACCCACTCCCTCGTACGGGGCTGCGGGGATGAGGCCGGTGAGGCCGGCACGTTCCCTGCCGTCCTGGCTTTGCAGACACTTCATGTATTCATTTAGTTATTCTCTTGTTTTTTTTTTTTTTTTAAAGATTTTATTTATTTATTTGACAGAGAGAGATCACAAGTAGGCAGAGAGGCAGGCAGAGAGAGTGAGAGGGAAGCAGGCTCCATGCTAAGCAGAGAGCCCGATGCGGGACTCGATCCCAGGACCCTGAGATCATGACCTGAACCGAAGGTAGCGGCTTAAACCACTGAGCCACCCAGGTGCCCCTATTCTCTTGTTTTTGTAAGACGTTTTTAGGGGCGCCTGGGTGGCTCAGTGGGTTAAGCGTCTGCCTTCAGCTCAGGTCATGGTCTCAGGGTCCTGGAATTGAACCCCGCATCGGGCTCTCTGCTCAGCAGGGGGCATGCTTCCCCCCTCTCTCTGCCTGCCTCTCTGCCTACTTGTGATCTCTGTCTGTCAAATAAATAAAATCTTTAAAAAAACTTTTTTAATTAAGTTTTTTGAGATGGCACAAGTCGGAGGGCAGAGGGAGCGGGAGAAGCAGGCTCCCCGCTGATCAGTCCCCAGGCGGGGCTCGATCCCAGGACCCTGAGACCATGACCTGAGCCGAAGACAGACGCCTAACGACTGAGCCACCCAGGCGCCCCCATTTACTTGTTTATACAGGTTTTATTAGACTTTTTATTTTTTAAATCATGCATAAGACTTAGGACTTCATCAAAGGCTTTTTGTGCCCTTTGAGACGGCCATGTGGGATTTGTCCTTTATTCTGTTAATATGGCCTCTAGGACATTAATTGATTTTCTTTAAAAGATTTTATTTATTTTTTTATTTATTGGGAGAAGCAGACTCCCTGCTGAGCAGAGAGCCTGATGCGGGGCTCAATCCCAGGACCCTGGAATCATGACCTGAGCCGAAGGCAGAGGCTGAACCCACTGAGCCACCCAGGTACCCGCATTAATTGATTTTTGAATGTTAAACCAACCTCGAACTCCTGGATAAATCCCACTCGGTCATGGTGTTTAAGTACATGTGACTGACAGGCTTTGTGGTCGGGCATATTTGGAAACCGTCGTTTTGGGGTCTGCTCCGAATCGGAAGTGACTCTCCTTCTGTGGGACAGCCGCGCTTGGGTTCTTATTGTCAAATGAGACAGGGATTCTAGGACTTCGAGAAACAGACCCCAAAGGGTTTCTCGTGCCCCTTGTTCCCCACTGGGCACAGTGCCCAGACCATCCTCGGTGGGAACTCACGTGTGTTCGCCCTCGCCCCGAGCGCGCACCTTCCCTGCGTCTGGCCGTGCAGGGGGGGCTTGGGGCCGAGTTGGGGCTGCCGTTCTCCATCGAGTCATGCGCTCAGGCTGCGGCCACTCGGAGGAAGGGATGCCGACTTCCAGCTTGCTCAGCGCTGCTGCGGGGGCTGCTGGTGGCCCTGGCTGTGGGCTGGGAGGGGGTGCGGGAGGACGATTGCACAGCCCACCCCGTGCAGGGAGTTTCTGCTCCATCCTCCGTAGCAGATGAAGGAGCGTCCCGGTGTCCCTTACACTGGGCCCTCGAGCCGAGAGGACAGAGTGGAGAGAGCTCGTGGCTCCTGTCATCCTCTATGCCCTCCTCACTGAGATCTTCGGGGCGGAGCCGTAGCAAAGCCCCTCCAGCCCGCTAACTAGGTCTCCGAATGTACGGGAAAACACATTCCTGTGGGTGGCCCGCGGGTCATTGAGCGGGGAGGGCCCCGAGAGCCGGGAATGACCCTTCCTCTCCCTTCCACCGAGCCCACGTGCAGCTGTCTTCCAGGCCAGGCAGCCGTCCGCCACGGCCTGCTCGGGACAATGGTCACACTCTCGTGGTCTTCATTCCTGAGCGGTGAGGCAGCAGGAGGCTCACCCCACGGGGGTGTCCCCAGCCCCCAGCATGGAGGGCAGCTTGCCTCGTAGGAGGTCAAGGTGACATGGCAAATTTATGCTGGGAGGTACGGCCCCCCTCCGCCCCCATCTGACCTGACTCAGACTCAGCAGCGACACACAAAATGGAAAAATTTTAAAAACATGGAGCCACATTCCAAAGAAGATAAACATCTCCACGTTCCAGAAACAGCAGGGCAGGCAGCGGTGTGGACACCGTGGGCCTGCCAGGTGCTTCCCTGTGGGTGACAGGGACAGACAGGGCTGATTCTCAGGCGGGCTCAGAGCCCAGGTCCCACTCCGGAGCTCGAAGCTGGGGCAGGATTTCCTGACTCATCAGAGGAGAAAGGCTGTTCCCGTTACCATGGCTGCATGATACGCTTACCCAAAACTGTGGTATGAACAATCATTTCCCGTGCTCCTGGGTTCTGGGGCTCAGGAACTCGGACAGGGCAGACTTCCGAGGCCAGCCCTTTGCCTCCTGTGGGATAAGCAGAGCCGCCGTGGGGTCACGCTGATGACACTGGTCTCCAGCCAAGACCATGTCTTCTCCTGACTTGTCCTGAGTCCACTCTGTGTCCTTCCTTCTCCTGGAGTCCGGTCCCAGGCTCATATCCCGCAAACCAGGCCTGAGCCCCTCCGCACAACCTTGGGCTCTAAGTGCCCGGCGCTCACTGAAGGCCCCGGCTGTGGTCTGCTGGGCTGTCCTCCCCCGACCCTGAGTGACCACCTACTCACATCCCACGTAGGTATCTAAGAGGCATCTCGGACTCTCGTCCGAACCCGAGTGGCCTGCTGTGCCGCTCGGCCGTGGGCTGAATCGTGATCCCCAGGAGAGATGTCTGCATCCTCACACCCAGAGCCTGTGTGGGTGACCTTCTTTGGAGAAAGGGTCTGCAGACGTAGTTAAGGATCTTGAGATGGGCTCGTTCTGGGGGCCGGTGGGCTCTGAATCCAATGACAGGTGTCCTTCTGAGAGACACACAGGGGACAGACACACGAGAGGAGGAGATGCCCGTGTGAGGTCAAAGGCAGAGGCCAGGGAGCGCCTGGGGCCCCTGGAAGCTGGAAAAGGCAGGGAGGACCCCGCCCCCCACCGCAGAGCTTTGGAAGGAGCGCACCCACACCTTTGTTTCAGATTTCCAGAAACCACGAGCGAGTAATTTTCTGTTGCTTTCAGCCATCTCATTTGTGGTCATTTGTCACAGCTGCCCCGGGACAGTCACACACCTTCCAGATCTGCGGCTCGTCCTCCAGGCCCCCAGAGGCTTGTGGTCACGATGTAACTCTCTGCCCTGCACCCCGATCTGCCTGCCGCTCCTCTTCGCTCAGGTTTCAAAACGTGCTTGCCTGTCCCTGGACCCCAGCAGCGCCATCACCCCAGGGCCGCTGGTGTTCCCACCACACGCTGCTGCTCCCGATCCCCCTTTCTCCTCTGCTCTCTGACTCTGGGCTGACGCTCTGGAGGGGACTGGGAGCTGGGAGGGGGGACTGCAACCCTGCACTTCCCTGTCCTTCCTGGTGTCTCCCCAGCGGTGGCAGCCACCTCCTGCCAGGGCCTCTCCTGGTGCTTCCCAAAGCAGCCTCTCGCCCGACCTCAGAGGCCGCACGGTCCCTCTGGAGTTCTGTGGGGCCCGTCCTGTGAGCTCCTGAGTTCTGGACACCCTCTCTGTCCCCACCCATCCTCCCCATGCTGAAGGTGGGTGGCTGCTTCCCGTGGTGATTCTCTCTGTGAGTCTCAGTGTCCCAGATTAGATTGGTTCGAGGCGCCTGCTGTGGCTTCCCTCGTTCCTGACCAGATCCCAGCGGATCCCCTGACCTTCCAACCTCCTGCCTTGATTCTCAGCCGGGCAGGCAGAGCGGCCATCCTGGACGCAGGCCGGGTCTCCAGAGTCGGGCGGACGGAACGCGGAGCTTGATGGGAACCGCCTGCACGTGTCAGCCTGCACCGCCAGATTCGTGCTCGGTTTTCGTCTTTCCAGGGGCCGGCCGTGAAGTCCACGTGCTGGGCGGTGGGCAAGGCGGTGACCAAGAGTGAAACGAACGGACTAGAAGGTGTGCAGGGCCATCAGAGTGAACAGACGTGGTGCAGGGAAGCCCTGTGGGCTGAGACCTGCGTGCAGGGGTCTGCGCGCGGTGCCCACGTGGCTCTTTCTGTGACCTGCACGCTGGGGTGGGAGCGTCCACCTCATGGAGCTTTCCAGGTGTCCCTTGTCGGGTGCGCCACTCGGGTCCCCCCGGCGGGAGCTAGGGTGGTGTCTCTTCGTGCTTCTGTCCGGGAACATTTTCTGCAACCGTTGTGCTGATTCCTCTCCTCTTTTTAATTTTTTTTTAAAAGATTTTATTTATTTGAGAGAGAGAGTGAGACCACAAGCAGGGTTGGGGGGAGGGAGGATGGGGAGAGGCAGAGGGAGAAGCAGGCCCCCCACTGAGCAGGGACCCCCCCCCCCGACTCGGGGCTCGATCCCAATACCCGGGATCATGACCTGAACTGTAGGCAGGTGCTTAACCGGCTGAGCCACCCAGGTGCCCCTTCTAATTAGGTTGTAAACAGACATTTGCCCACGTTTTTACGGTCGAAGAACTATTTCCTTGTGTCCCTCTGTGTCGCGCCCTCTCTTTGGTGTTGGGGGTGTTGGTGTGTTGTTTGAGGTCTGCTGCTTCCTGCCTCGGTTTTGTCCCATGTTCCTTCTGTCTCCCGTCGGCACGAGGACTGTCCCCAGATACCCGGTAGTCACGCGCTCGTGCCCAGGGAGGGACCGGACTCCAGGCGTGCACACGGGCCTCACCGACCACTTCTGTCCTCCCTCCTCTTCACACCACCGCACCCCGCCTCCCCGGCCCCCGGGGACCCCATCCCCGAGCCTTCAGGGAGCACGTGGTGGGTGTCTGTTTCGCGAACCTCCATCGACGTGGGGGTTCAGTCCGTCCTCTGTACCCCGAAGCTCCTCTGTGACGTGAAAAGTCGTCTTCTCGCAGACACTGTGTAAAGTGAACCGGTAGAATCATTTTATCAACACACAGTCACGAGCGGGAATGTTTACTGGTAACGGTAGGACGTAAAACTCTGTATTCAGTCGCCAGCTTTTTCGGAACACCCGTCTACGCACAAAAGAAGGTGACAAGGCGTAAGGCCAGATTGTGAATGTCTGTCACGTTTGGGATTTGGTGGGATTCTTACTATCTTGTTTGTACTTGTCTTCCTTCGGTTCCCCCCGGTGCTGAGTACTGGCTTTGTCGCTGGAACGGAATGACTCCCGTTGGCCGGCTTTGCGGCCGTCGGTGGAATGGGTCACAGGCAAGGGCGGGCGGGATTCCTGCTGGGTCTGGGGTCCACATGCACCATCTGGGGCCCCGTGTGGTCCATTGACTGTGGCTGTGGGTCTCACACGGGTGGGAGGAGGGGAAGGCAGGTGGTGGGGAGGAGGAGTCAGGCCCCAGTTGTGTTGTAGGAGGATGGCTGTGGGGAGGCCATGAAGAGTGGGTGCCCGGGGTGGGCGGGGATCGCATGAGGGCAGCAAGAGTGTGCCAGGGTGCTGGGCAGGGCGGCGAGGCCCAACTGCAGAACGTTCGCGGCTTTGGTCATCAGAGCTCGCTGGCCGACCCACGGTGGGTGTGAAGGGTGGGGAAGATCTTCATGTTTCTGGCCCAGGCGACCCGTGAGTGGTTGAGGAAGGGCCGCCCCCGTGTTAATAATAACCTATTTCTTTCGCTTTTAATCCCCACGTGCTGCCCAGAGGTTCTGCGGACTCAGGGATGTATGCGTATGAGGAATTCTGGATTTTCCTGTCCTGTCGGGCCGCGGGGCACCTGCCGGCAGTCTGTTCTTCAGGAGTCCCTCTGGGGCTCACTGTGGGCGGCCCGGGGCCGGGGACAGACAGGCAGGGAAGGACGCAGCGTCTCGGTGGCGGTGGAGCTTCCTGGGAGCTCCTTGTCCTCTTCTGGGAGAGGGTCCCCAGCCGGCTGGACAGCTCTGAGCTCTTCCCCTCGCTGACCCAGGGTCTGCCTCCCGGGGGTGCCGGTGCGTGTTTATTGGGTGGCAGAGCGTGTGTGTGTCTGTGGGAGGGGCTGGTTAGGACACCTGGCCTGGCTCTCGGCAGCCCCCACCCCCAGGCCTGCTCCCTGGACACTGCTTTTTCTGTGGAGGTAAAATTCACAAAACCTAAAACTAACCGCTACAAGGTGTGCGGTCTGGTGGGCTTTGTAAGGATGTACAGCTCTTATCTGTAGCTCCAGAACATTCTCACCATCCTACAAGGAAGCCCCGAATCCGTTAGCAGTCACCTCTCCTTGTGCCCCCAGGCCCCGCAGGCCTGCCTTCTGTCTCTACGCATTTGCCCAATCTGGACATTTCTCGTATACGGACTCGTACGCCCCGTGGTCTTCTGTGTCTGGCTGTTTTCACTTAGCAGAGTCATCTCAAGGCTCACCCACGGCTCAGGATTTCATTCCTCTTCACGGCTGAACACGATTTCATCGTATGGCCAGACCCCACTTCCTTGATCCATTCCTAGTCATCCACTCAGTTGGGAAGCGGAGGCATAGCCACGTCAGGGTCCCGGGAGGCTTTAGGACCAGAGCTGGGTTCAAATCCGTTTCCAGCCCAAAGTTAGGATTTTAATCACCAGCTACACTGCTTCCCCCAGCCTCCGAAATCTTATTTTTGCGACCGGAGCAGTGCCTTGTTATATTGGTTCTCCTTGAAAAAAAAAAAAGAAGTGAAGGAATCGTGATAGAAACTGCTCATGGTCTACTAACTGAGCACAGCTATTTTAACGTTTTGCAGATTAACCTGGTTGCCATCCAACGGTCCAGACCCGTGCGAGCTCCGCTATTTCTCACCGAATGAGACACAAACATTTCCCATATTGTTTGTATTTGTCACAACTGTCATTTTATTTTCCTTTTTTAACAAAAGATTTTATTAATTTATTTGACAGAGAGAGAGAGAGAGAGAGAGCGATCACAAGTAGGCAGAGAGGCAGGCAGAGAGAGAGGAGGAAGCAGGCTCCCTGCTGAGCAGAGAGCCCGATGTGGGGCTCGATCCCAGGACCCTGGGATCATGACCTGAGCCGAAGGCAGAGGCTTTAACCCGCTGAGCCACCCAGGCGCCCCCACACCTGTCATTTTAAATAGCCTCCTGGTGTTGCATCGTGGGGCTCCCCATAATTTTGTAAACCACTCCACCTGGTGTTTCTTATTTAGATGAGTCAGCACGTAGAGCCCAATGGCCAAAATCTGGCCCACCACCACCTTTTTTGTTTGGCCCCCAAGCTAAGCATGGGATTAACTTTTTTAAATGGTTGGGAAGACAAGAGTGAAAAGGAGACCTACAGTAATGGTATTAAATGCGAATTTCAGCGTCTGTTGGCAAAGTTTGATTCCAGTGCAGCCCGTTTGTTTACCTGTGGCTGCTTTGGACCGAAATGGCGGTGCCAGGTGGCTGTGTGGGGACTGCGTCGTCCTCAAACACTGCAATGTTTCCTATCAGTCCTGGACGGAAAAAGGTTTCCTCACTCCTGAGTAAGATCATTTACAATTTTTTTTTTTTTGATTCTTTATTTCTTCAAAATCTATTGTGAGTTAGCAGGTGCTGTCCGACCCTGGGGTACAGTGGGGCGTGGAGTGAACAAAGCATCAGGGTTCCTGATGGCCTTGGGACTGGAATGTTCTGGAAGTGATGCTGGGTGGGGTGGGGAGAGGGACAGTGAAGTCAGAGTATCTCAGAGAGTGGCCAGGGGAAAGTCCTCTCCGAAGAGGTGACACCGCGGAGCGGGTACTGGGACCGAGATCTGACGTTGAGAAGGGGAAGCCAGGCAAAGAGCATGGACAGGACTGACCGCGATGCTAGCCGAACCGAGCGGGGTAATCATTTCCGCGTGTGTGTAAGTCAAATCTTAAAGCTGTACACCTTAAACTTGTATAGAGATGCAGGTCAAGTAGTTCTCCGTCCAGCCGGTGGACACAGGAACCCGATGGGCACAGTGGAGGAGTCAGCAGGAGTGTGAGTGGGACAGAGTGATTGGAGGGTCCAAGTGGGTGGGACCTCAGAGACCATGGAAGGGAGCTTGGATTTTGCTTAGAGCCACCCTGTATGAGGTCCGTGGCAGACCCCCAGGATTGTAGAAAACAGCCTGCAGGGACAGAGAGATTGCAGGTTTGATGGAGAGAATTGGGCGGATGCAGGATATTTTGGGGGTTGGAACCGACAGGATTGCTGAGAGACTGCGGGAGATGAGGGGCTGAAGAGCGGGGTTAAGACACCTCCGCAGTTTTTGGCTGAGGCGGCTGGGTGGATGGGGATTAATTCCTGAGACAGAGCCAACTGGGAGATGAACGGAGTTTTGGAGCTGGGATTTACACAGGACTGTGAGGACTTTTCTGGTGATGTGTGAAGTTTGGGGAGCGTATTAGACACCCAAGGAGAGATTGTTAAGCCGGGTTGCTATGAAAGTTGGAAGCTCAATAGGCAGGTGGGTGATGGGGTACAATGGGGGAGGGGGTATCACAACTCTGTAATGCTAATAGGCCATGGGACTGGATGGGCCCATGCAGGAGGACAAAGCAGGTTGGAGGAAATAAATATGATAAATGCTGATTACATTTCCTTTCTTGGACAACTCTTTGTTTTTACTAGTTATTGATTGCCTTGTTTTTCTCATTTGCTTAAATTTTATGCACTTTTTAAAAGATTTTATTTTATTTATTTGACAGAGATCACAAGTAGGCAGAGAGGCAGACAGAGAGAGAGAGAGAGAGAGGAGGAAGCAGGCTCCCTGCTGAGCAGAGAGCCTGATGTGGGGCTCGATTCCAAGACCCTGGGATCATGACCCGAGCTGAAGGCAGAGGCTTTAACGCACTGAGCCACCCAGGCGCCCCTTTATGCACTTTCTATGCACAGCCTCAAACACTCTCATAAAACTGAAAACCCCTCTTTCTTGCTTTTTGCTATTAGTGGCTTTCAGAGAGTGAAGGAATGGTAGAGTTTTGTTGTTGTTTTTTTTTTGAAGACTTTTCTTTATCTAGTCTCAGACGTGGGTTGATGGTTGGATTGTAGGCTGAGGATCGTTTTCAGCCTGACGCTGGAAGGCAGTATTTTCTGCTGCTTCCTTCAGCATCCTGCATGGTCTGTTTCCTTGGAGTTTCTTTCTCCATTTTGTTTTCGCATCTTGTCTTTCACATTTAAACTTTCCCTGGAGATCTTCGACTCTATTTTTATTTAAGAGTACGGTACCAAGAGCTGATGGACACTTCTGTGGGTGGGGGGCAGGGTGAGTTGATCACTGGCTTCACTATCAGTTTATAGAGAAGGGACCACTGGTTTCTGTAAGAAAGCACTACACACACAGTGTATAGGTCTCATCTCTTGGATAGGCCATTTTGCAGGATGGTAGACAGACGAATGGTCCCCAAGGATGTTTGTGTCCTCATCTCAGAGGCCTGTGTATATGTGAGTGACCTTCATGGTGAAGGGACTTTGCTGATATAATTGAGGATCTTGAGATGGGGAGGTGATTCTGGATTGTCTGGGCGGACTTAATAAATCCTTAAAAGAGGGAGGCAGGCCTGTGAGAGAAAGGTGATGGGGTGGAGCAGAACGAACCGTGTGAAGGTCATGGCTGACTGGCTTTGACGATGGAGGAGGGCGATGGCCTCCAGAACCTGGCAAAGGCAAGGAAACAGATTCCCTTCTACAGCGCCCAGGAAGAACTCGGCCCTGCTGATCTGTTTTCGATTTCAGGGCTCCTAAACCGTAAGATTATAAGTTTGTGTTGTCTGAAGCCACTAAGCTTGTGGTCATTTGTCGCATCCGCCATAGGAATCCTAACACACCCGGTGAAGACCCTCCCACCTTCTGCCCAGGGAGCTGGGGTGGGGGGGGGTGTCTCTGCTCTGACCAGGATATGCTTTCACTTTTGTCTCCTTTTAAGAACGGCGCCACATTCCTGTTCTTGGTCTTGTCGCCGGATTCAAACCTGAGGTTGGTTTGTTTTCCTTTGGAGAATACTAAGCATTTGTCATCTGCTTGGTGTTTACCAGTGTGAATTTGGGCCTTTGCCGAAGGGTGTGGACTACGGCGACGCACTGTCCCACGCCGGCGCCCACCCTCCAGAGGCAGGATAGCACGTGGGCTGAGCTCAGGGACTCTAGAGCGGAATACCTAGCCTCGGAGCCTACTTCTGCTGCCTCCTGGTTCTCCGACGAGCCACTCGGCCCTAAGCACCTAAGCTGCCTCGGCTGTAAAAGGAGGTGCTGTTAGAAGCCCCTCCCAGTGCTGCGGGGGACTGCAGAGTTCACGGCTGTATAGTGTCAAGAGCGGCACCTGGCCCGGAGCGAGGGCTGCCCGCCTGCAAGTCGTGACTGGCTAATAATCACGTGTCGAGTCCGCATCGTGTGCCTGGCCTTATGCGGTCCTTCCTCTGCTTCATCTCATTTCATCTTCACTGCAAACCTGTAAGGTTGATTCAGTGAATTCTTTCCCTAGAGAAATCCCCTGGAATGGGAAGTCCTGGGTCAGTGTTGCAGCTGGGGATGGAGAAGGGGGTGGCTGTGGTCTTCATGCAGGGGGCCTTTACTTAGCACACGGCCTCCCCTGACCAGGCTGGGTAAGGGGAGGCTGTCTCAGGCCCCCCTGCGATCCAAGCTCAGGGGGCGGGGACTCCAGGGTAGGGATGCGGCTGCTGGAGGCAGAGTGCCCGGGACGGGCCCTCGCAGGAGGCTCTGGAGCTTCCAGGGCTCCCTGGTACTTGCCCCTTCTCCAGGCAGGCCTGCTCCTCTTCAGCCAGGCAAGACACTCCCACCCTTGCTGGGGGGATCCTTTTCAGGAGGCAGAGGGTGGGGGGCGGGGCCCAGCGGGAGCGTGGGCGGGGCGTTCTTGTGGAGCCTGCGGGGCCGAGCTGGACTGGGGGTGGGGCTCGGGCGCGGCCTGGGAGGGGCCTGCAGTGGGCAGAGCCGGAACGTGTGAGTGGGGGCCGGGACGCCTGGGGCATCGCTTAAATGGAGGGGCCTGCTGGAGCCGGGGCTGGGCTTGGGCTTGTCTGGGTGGAGCCAGGACTGTGCCCTATGGCAGGGGCCGGCGTGCCCAGGGTCCTGATTCGTATCGCTGTCCTGGTGATCAGGTTCTGTTTGTGCAGGATGAGCAGCCTGGCCAGAGGACAGGCAGCTTCAGGTCACTCTCGGAGGGCTGAGCGCTCTGCAGGGCGGTTACTGTGCCACGGCACCCTGCGTGCCTCTCTCGTGGGGCTGGAGATGCTTCTCTACACCTTCTGCAGGGTCTCGGGGCTCTCTCCCCTCTTCCCGACTCCCTCGTGGATGCTTGAGAAGGGAGAGGAGTCTGGGGACGGAGGAAGGCTTAGTGAGGTGACAGGCCATTTCTCTTTTTACTCTCTGCGTTTCCTTCTCCTGCATGCTCCTGCCTCTGCCCCAAACAGACTGTAGGGAGCCAGGTCTGGAAAAGGCAAATGTTCCCTTTGACAAAAGGGAGGTGAGAGGAGCCTCTGGGGGGAGGGATCTTGGCAGCAGAGTGGACTGGAAGGGAGGTTGTGTACTGTCAACCTGCCTGTCCCTGTCATCTTGTCATCCTAGTGCCCCTGGCCAGCCTGACTGCCCTCTGTTTACTCTCCCTGAGTAGGCCCTGGGCTTTCCAAGTTTGAAGCGGAATGCCCCAGTGCAGGACGGAGTACAGCCCTGCCACAGAAAATGCAACATAGGAGACGCAAGAGCCAAATAAGTCACGGCCTTTTTTGAGAGGAGAGTTCATCCTTTGGGAGCCTGCAAGTCCCCTTGGTCTGACATCTTTTAATGGACCCTGGTGGTCCTGGGATAGGATAGAGTGGCCTGGGAAAGCTCAGACAGGGCTGGGCTGTGCCCATATATCTCTAACCCACCATGGGCCCCTTGCTGGAAAGTCCCAGGGTTCCACCTTTGGGATAGTGCTTCTCAGTGCCCAGTGATGGATGGATGGATGTGGGACCTGTGTGTCCTTTCCACATAGAAGATTGGTAGAGGAGGGAGGTGATTGTCCCTATATACAGATGAGAAGACAGCTCAAAGAGGGTGCAGGGTGGGCCCAGAGGCACCCAGGACAGTAGTGATGGAGCCAGGATTAAAGCCAGAGCCCATCCTTTTCTTAATCACTAAAACAGCTTAGTGAGGACTGAGCTTTTCTACCTGCTCACCTGTACAGCTCTTCAGGACTGACAGCTGGGAGGGATGGAGGACCGCAGGCCTGCTCACCGTAGTGTTGGGTTTAATGTCCAAAGGTGCGACTCAACCCAATTCTCAACTGTTGACAAGTGATAGATCTAACAGATAAGAATACCAAAAGGTTGAAGGTCAAAGAAGGCAAGAAGACGCACGTGCCGTCCAAAAGAAAGCTGGTGCAGCCAAGTTAATATCAGACAAGACAGGTTGTAAGGCTTATCATGACTAGGACCAATGACAGTAACTTCATAATTTGTTACCAAAGCTCCAACTCCCCAGGATGATATAGCACTCCTAAATTTGTATGCTCCTAATAACATAGTCTCAAAATAGATAAAGCAAAGCGGCAGCTCGTGCACAGATTTGTTTTTCATTCTGAAAGTCAAATTTTTTTTTGACAGATGTCAGTCTTTGCCATTAGCCTTGGATGAGGCTGAAAATAGCCAGGCCCTCCTCACAGGGAGTTTGCCCTATAGAAGGGAGAAAAAAAATATATCACAGATCCGTGAACAAGCTGGAGACTAGTGGCTGGC
The DNA here is from genome assembly GCF_922984935.1 of Meles meles. Classification (NCBI taxonomy): domain Eukaryota; kingdom Metazoa; phylum Chordata; class Mammalia; order Carnivora; family Mustelidae; genus Meles; species Meles meles. The sequence goes on along the minus strand of NC_060073.1, from coordinate 4,133,488 downwards.
ACCAGCCATGGAGGGTGTGGGTTGTGTGCTGAAGACACACTCAATACCCACAGATTTCTTTCCACAGTGTCACAGAGAGTCCCTGAATTTCAGTCCTAACCTCAAAACAAGACATTAGAGTTTTGAGTTCACATGAGGTATCCCGGGCCATCGGAAGCAGCCCCCTGCCCTGTGGTCCTGGGGATCCTCCTATGCATGGATGTCCATGACAGTAGCTCAGTGGTCACCCCCTTGGGTCCTGCTGACCATCCTGGGGTTTGGTAATTCCTCTGTCCTCCATCCAAGGACAGACTCTGTGGGGACCAAAGCTTATCAACAAGAGAGGGATGCTCCTTAAGAAAAAGAAAACAAAATCATAAATACAAAGTTAGATACAACAACGAGCATTTATTTAGAACAGGACAAGAAATCACAGCAAACTGTAGATTTTTAGAAGTGACAAATACCCCAAATAATGCAAAATACAGGAAAACATCTGCAATATGTTTTCTATCATTCTTGCTGCGCGCTCTTTGACATTTTTTCATATGTAACAGTTTTGAATATTTTCCATAAAGGGAACGGAGGGTTAATACAATCTTTTTTTTTGGCATGGTTGATCAAAAATTGTGTTGTATTATAAATAGTTTAAGGATATTACTTAGCTTTACAACCCATTCTTTTTTTCCAAAGATTTTATTTATTTAATTGAGAGAGCAAGAAAGAGAGCGTGAGCAATGGACAGGGAGGAAGGGCTGAGGCAGAGGGAGGAGCAGACTCCCCGCTGAGCAGGGAGCCTGACATGGGTCTCGATCCCAGGACCCTGGGATCATGACCTGAGCTGAAAGCAGACGCTTAGCTGACTGAGCCACCCGGCACCCGTCACAACCCACTGTAATGTCACTAACATCCTACACATTTTTAGGACCAGTAGCAACTCTGGGAAGACCCCTATCCAGTTTTTTGGCCCCTGCCTCCTGGGCACAGTCCCGTCAAGGTCCGTTGTGCATCTCCACGGGGCCAGCAGGGGCTCTCCTGGTTCCAGGGCAGCCTCCCGGAGCAAAGCAAGCAGACCTGCCGTAGTTGTCAGGTGTGGTGCTGCACAGCGACCCGAAGGCAAAGGCCAGGGGTCAAGCGCTGTCCTGGGCCAGGTGGAGGATGAGGCTGTCTCCTGGCTTATGGCCAGTGAGTTTGGTCAGTCATGGACACGGTTGGCTGGCCAAGGACTGCAGTCATGGAAGGGGTCAGCGGGACACCTGGTGGAAGGCAGACCATGGGCATCCCCCTGGCGGTCAGCTGATGCCACCAGCACGTGCCCAAGGACCAGCATCAGGCGGCAAAGTCACAGGAACCACACCCTGCCTCTGCACAAAGATGTCCTTGGAGGGGAGCAGAAGGCTGGGAGAATGTGCTTCTCCATTCAAATGGAAGCAGGCGACCCGCCCGCAGAGCCTGGGAGGGCAATCAGGTTCCACAGGCCAGGCCTCAGTGAAGGAGAGCCCTCTGACTCCCAGGGCAAATTGCATTTTGTCTTCCCAGCTGAGTCCCATTGTGAGAGCCAGACCACATCGATGCATGGGGGGCTTTGGCATGGAAGAAAGAGACCCCAGCAGGGTGCGGGGCAAGTCTTTGGGGCTGTTAACTGCAGGCCAGACAGACACTGGGCAGGGAAGGCATGCAGATCCACGGGGCGCCCAGGCTCTCAGGCCCCCAGCTCGTTGGTGCCGGTGGAGGGTGTCTCCCTCCCCTCCCCTTCAGGCTCCTCCCTCAGCACCCTGCGGAGTGTGGCCCCCAGGGGCTCGCACAAGCACCAGCGTCCCTGTCTGCCCACCACGAAGTAGATGACAGGATTGGCACCGCTGCTCAGGGCCGAGGAGAGGCATGCCGTGTGGTGGAAAAGAGTCTTCCGGTCCTGGGGCAGGTCCAGCCAATAGAGGAAGTACCAGCTGATGCCGAGAGGCAGGGCGCAGATGAGGAACATCGTGACGGAGGCCAGGATGACCATGTACAGCCGCGTGGGCTGCGGCCGCCCCCACTGCCGCGAGCTCCTCCGCACCTGCACGAAGAGGGTCACGCTGGACAGGGTCATCACTGGGGTGAAGATCCCCATGATGAGGAAACTGAAGACGGAGTCCACCATGTGACACTGCCTTAGGCTGAACCAGAACTTCCCGCAGAAGACTGAGACCAGCACATTCATCACGAGGGACAGCACCCAGAGCAGGGCACACACCACGGCTGACAGGTGCTGGGGCCGGTGACACTTGTACCAGATGGGGAAGAGGACAGACAGGCAGCGCTGCGTGCTGATGGCCGTCAGGAGGGTCAGGCTGGTGGTGTAGGTGAAGGACCTCGCTCTCTCCATCACCTCATAGGCCAGCAGGGTGGGGTCGAGATGGAGGGTGACTGCCGTGCAGAGGAGGAAGAGGAAGTCAGCCACGGCCAGGTGGAGGATGTACGTGCAGAACGGGGTCCTCTGCCCTGGGCAGCTCAGCAGCCAGACCACCAGGCCATTGCCCATCATGCCGCACACGCAGACGATCGTGGCCAGGATGCTCAGCACCTTGGGAGCGATGTCCGGTGTGCTTTCCGGGAAGGAGCTTTTGGTGAATGCTGGGTAATGCATAGGCTCATCCATCCTGTGGAAAGAATATGGACCAGCTGGAGGTTCTGTGTTGCTGGAGCCCCAAGGGACTTCTTGGGGCCCCACACCCTGACTGTCCTGCTTCAGGGGTTTCCCCCGGGTTCTGTTTATAAGAAACATGAGTAGAAGGCTTGGCCCGTCCCCCGCTTTTCTGGCTCCCATCCCGCCAACTCTGCCAGCCTCGCTGTGACATCCCCCAAGTTGTCCTAGATGCCCTTTGTCAAGTGAAGAGGTTCTCTTGCGTTGAGTTTATTTTTTTTAAATCATGAAGAAGTATTGCCTTTTATCAAAGGGTTTCTTTTCCCTGTTGACTTACCAAGTTCCCTTTACACATGGGACCCTTTAAACTCTGTTGTGGCTTCTCTGTTCCTACACACTGCTTTTATGGGCATGTGTGTTTAAAATACGTAAGTGGTTTGGTGTAGACTCCAGTGTTGTGTGGCTGACAGCCACTCAGTACTCGTTCTGTGCCCTTCTCATGACATTTCATCCTTCAGGGAGCCCACTGAGCTCTGGCTGGTTTCCCCCACTTCCCTGCCACTGTCCAGAGAGCACCTTCAGGTGCAAAGCTGGGGTGATCACAGGACTCACCTCTTCTATTTCCCTTTTCTCGGAGTTCACAGTCCTGGGATGCCTCTTGTCCAGGATCTGAACACAGTTGAGTCTTCTGTTTTCTCCAGTTTTCTGGTTGTTGACGGTGGGACAGCTGGTTCCAGTACCAGTTCCTCCCTTGTGGCTAGACACAGAAATGCCTCTGTTGCATTTTCCTCTTGATCATTGCTGGTGTGGAGGAACCCTGTTGATTCTTGTAGTTTTTATTAATCAGGCAAATGTCCTAATATAGTGGACCATACCTATCCGTTTCTCTGTTGACCATTTGATTTTCTGTGCTGTTATCCTTATCCCTCTAATTTCTTTTTCATGTCTTATAGCATAGCCCAGAACATCTAGTAGTCTGCTGAGCAATGGTTGCAATCAGGTGTGCTTATCTTCTCCCTAAACTTAAAGTTTCTTTATCAGATGTGATGGTTACTCTGAGTTTGTGGTATTATCTTTTATCAGGGTGAGAAAATTCCCTTCCTGGTTGTCTGAGAGTTTTTATCATAAATGATGGAATTTATCACAATTGTTTTTCTGCATCTACTTAATCACTTTCTTTTTTCCCTCCCTTTGTCTCTTTATGTGGTGGATCTATAGTGGTAAGGTTTCTGGTATTTACTCATTGTTACATTTTTAGGATAGACCATTTCTATTTGCTCTGGTCACTCTCCCCGCCTCTCAGGTATCCTGATTTTATTTAGAAAATGTCCCCCCATGTTCATAAGTGAAATTAGCCTATAATTTCCCCCTCTTGTACTATCCTTGTCTGTTTTTTATTTCAAAGATGTAAGATTATACTGGTTGCATAAAATGACTTGGAGAGATTGCCTTTTTTCTCTACCTTCTGGAACAGTTTGTAGCATGTAAGGATTATCTTTCTTTGAAGATTTGGCAGAAGGTAAAACCATCTGGTCAGGTTATTTTTATGTGATTGTTAGGAGACAGGCATGGCTTTGTAAAAAGAAAATTACAAGTGCAACTATATAACACGTTTAATCAGATTTTGAATTTCTTCTTCAGTTAGAGTAGGCAATGTTATTTTTCTGGATAATTCTTCATGCTTATGGTTTCACATTTATTGGTAGATACTGTAAATAATCTACACAATATTCCCTTATAATTTTTAAAGCCCTAATTCAATCTTCCATTTTAAATTTGTGTGCTCACTTCTTTTTTAAAAAAATCAGTTTGCTAGAGGCTCAGTTTTATGAGAACTTTTTCTTAAATGTCCCTATTGTGTTTGTTTCCAGTTTTATGTATTTATTTATTTAAAAGATTTTATTTATTTATTTGACAGAGAGAGATCACAAGTAGGCAGAGAGGCAGGCAGAGAGAGAGGAGGAAGCAGGCTCCCTGCAGAGCAGAGAGCCCGATGTGGGGCTCGATCCCAGGACCCTGGGATCATGACGTGAGCCAAAGGCAGAGGCTTTAACCCACTGAGCCACCCAAGCACCCTCCAGTTTTGTTTTAAAAAAAAGATTTTATTTATTTATTTAAGAGAAAGCAAGAGAACATGAACAGGGAGGAGAGGGAGAAGCAGGCTCCCCGCAAACAGGGAGCCCAATGTTGGATTCAATCCCAGGTCCCTGGGATCATGACCTGAACTGAAGGCAGATGCTCAACTCACTGAGCCACCCGGGCACCCCTGGTTCCAATGTTAATTGATGCTTTTACTTCTTTTATTTTCTTTGGATTTACCTTGTGATTGTTTTTCAGCTTCTTGTGTTAGGCAACTGTCAAAATTTCTCTTTCTAAAGGGCATTTTGGGCTCTAGATGACTCCTAAGTATTTCTTTAGCTGTTTCATGCATTTTGGTTTGTAGTGTCTTCATTGTTGTTCATGCCTAAATATTTTAATGTTGAAAACCACTGAAAATACGTAAAATTTAAATTTCCATAAATTGGAGATAATAAGTAAGAGATACATTTCATAACACTACGAATATTTTTGTCTGCCACAAATAAGCTTTGTCATTTTCTCTTCAGCTTTTGGAATCTTTGTTAAGTGGGGACAAATCCAAGATGATCACGCCGTCCCTGTCAAGTGTACCTTTTGTGTCGTGGCCTTCTTCATTTTATTTTTTATTTTATTTATTTATGAGAGTGAGCGAGAGAGAGAGGGAAAGAGCGCACAAGCCAGGCAGAGAGGCAGTGCGAAAGGGAGAGCCAGACTCCCTGCTGAGCAGGGAGCCTGATGGGGGGCTCAGTCTCCGGACCCTGGGATCACGACCTGAACCTAAAGCAGACAGTTAACCGACTGAGCCACCCAGGTGCCCCTGTCCTCTTCACTTTCAATGCTGAGATCTGCTTCCAGGATTTGGCCCTGGCTTCTGTGGGTATCCACAGGGTGTCACTGGTCCAGGAGCAGGTCGTGGTGGGGCTCACGGGTCGGAGACGTGGCAACGGTGCCGACGCTTGTAAATTCAGACTCTGTCGCTGCCGTGAATGCTGCAAATCTGGGGCTTTAGTTCCTGAAATCCGTGCCTGACTCTGCTCACACGTCCTTCCCCCACAGTCTCAGGCAGGGGGAGGCTCCTGAGGGCATTCTGTGCAGAAAGCTGCTTGTCTAAGCAGCAGGGAGCTCCTGGGCTGCCGCCCTGTGGAGCACCCCCCCCCCCCCTCCAGCTCCAAGGGACTTCCCAGCTGCACAGCCCTTCCCCATCCCCACCCCACCTGAGCTCCTGGAGCCTGTACCCTATCTGATGTTCTCTGGGCCATCGGCGTCACTCTAGGACCCAGAGATTTCCCTCCCTACCTCTCCTGGGCTGGGTAGGAGGGGGATTATGTTTTCTTCCGAGTTTCTCTGCATCCACAGTGGGAGGGTGGGACATGACCCACACGGCCTCTAGAGGCGCCCTGTCGTCACAGTCAGGCGTCCCTCCCGCGGGATCCACAGATGTTTAAGTAACATTGATCAAACTTCTACTACGTGCCAGATACATTCATGGTGCTCTGCGGACCACGGGGCAGATGGCAGCACGTGGACATGCCCGGAGCACATGTCCGCACCCGGGAGCACAGATGCACACACAGAGAGTACAGACGCTCATAGAAACACAGCACATAGGCACACACGTGCACAGCCATGTGTACACACACACGTGATCCGTGTACGGCAGTGGCCAGGACACAGAAAGCCCGTCCTCATAGAACTCACGGTCCAGGGTGGGGAATAGACACGATTATCCCGTCCCCCAGGGGGTACACAACAAGGCGGGGGCCTGCTGGCAGGTGCTGAGGTTGGAGGGCGGCAGGGAGCGGCCCGGTGGCGGGGCTGCTGTGAGGGCCCCACTGCTGTCTCTGCACGGGGCTGGGCCCCTGCTCCCCCGGCCCCTCCCCAGCCAGCGGAACCCTTTACACACTGCCCTCCTGAGCCACTAGTGGTTGGGCCCCGCCCAGTGCCAGGCTCGGCGAAGGAGTGTCCTCGCAGCCCCACGCTAAGGAAGGAGTGTGTGCGCCGCGCTCCAGGGATGGAGGACGCGGGTGGCACCTGCTACTCGGGCGGGGCGGGTCGTACAAGGTCACCCTGTGGGCCGACCGACCCCCCAGTCCAGTGCCCCACCCCGCCTCTGAGTGCATGTAGTGCCCCCCGACCCCCTGCTCTGGTCAGGGTCCCAGAAGCCTGGACAGGGGCCCTCCGCACACCTGGGCTGCTTCTCAGCCGTCACCTGACACCCCGCTGATGGGGACGGAGGGCGGACCAGGCCAGGGCTATTGTGGGTCCTGGGCTACAGACCCTCCCGGGGATGCTGCTTGGAGGGGAGACCGTCGACAAGCAAGAACATGCAGCTTCCGGGGTGGGAACTCCCAGAGGGGCTGACCGCTGCCGGGAGAGCAGCTTTAGTGGCCAAGCGGCAGGGGGGGCAGAGCGCGTGGGGGGACGGGTGTGCTGCAGGTGGGGCGGCTCCCTAGACCCCTCCAAAGGGGCGGCTCTCGGCAGCAGAGACCCCCAGATGCGCCGAGGAGGCAGCTGTGGAGGCAGGGGTGTGGGTGACCCTTTGAAGGGGTGTGTGGTAGCAGGCAGGGAGGAGGCGAGGGTAGAGAAATGGGACCAGGGGGCGGAGGACGAGGATGGGAGCCGCTCAGCAGAGGGAGACCCGAGGGCTCAGGTGACGTCACGGCTGCAGAGGGGCGGGAGGAGTGTGCGTGGGGGCAGAGTCGGTACGGAGGGCAAGCGGCCCGGAGCTGGGCACTGCCCAGGAGAGATGGGAGAAGCGGGGAACCCACCAAGCTTGCGGGACCCCATGTGGGAAGGTTCCTCCTTTCCAGTGAAAGAAGGAAGAAGAGAGGAGAGATGTGGGGGGCTGGAGAGAGAGGGGACCTCCTCCTGACAGCTATGCCCTCAACTGTGTCCCCCCTCAAATGATCTGTTGAGGCACCGAGCCGCTGCGCTCCTCTCAGAGATGGGCCTGTACGAAGTGTTCAAGGTGAACCGAGATGGGGAGGGTGGGTCGCGATCTGGTAAGACCAATGCACTTCGGAGACCAGGTGCTGGAGCCTAATCTCCTCCCCAGCTGCCTCCCCTCTGCTGGGCTCTTCCCGACTCTAAGCTCTGCTGGTTGTCACTGGGCCTGTGAGCCCCTCGGGCAGGCCAGCATCTGACTAGATCCTCTCCACGCCCTCCCCGCCGCTGGGCCCAGGCCTGGATATAGCCAGTGCTCAGCGATGTCACATGAAAGGTGATGGTTTAGAAGACGGTACCTGTCGAGTTAGCTTTAGGATTCCTGTCTTCAGAAGCCTTGTTTGAATTTCTGTCTACCCCACTGAAGCCTTAGGGAAATGTGTCATTTCCAGCTAATACTGTCCATCTCGCCTTGTATTTTAAACGCTTAAAAGGTCACCTAGGTGACAGAGTAAAACAGTCTCATTTAAAAGGTCTGAGGGTCAAGAGGACGTAGGTTTTGCTGTGCCCTCTCGCTGCCTCCCAGTGACGGTGGGATCACACCCTTGGAGGGTTTTTCCTGTGCATTTCCATATAACGTCTTTACAGAAATGAAAACCCATTGCTTGCTGCTTTCCCCAAAACGAACTGAATGTCTTCTCCAATTGTGCTCACCTGACCCCTGCATGTCCCCCCTTTGTCCTGGCCTGGCTGTCACCACGGGTGGGGACTCCCCATGTGGCTGGCCCCCTGGGGGTGATCTGAACCACTTGAAATATGGTTGGGAGCTAGGCTTCTGTCGTCCGTTTTATTCGGAAGATGCCAGCTCGGGGAAGTTGAGGCACCTCCCCGGCCATCCAGCCATGCCTGGCTGAACAGGGACTCTCAGCCCGGGATGTTGCTAGGCACCACCCGTCACCAGCACGCTCTCCTCCACCCAGAGAGTAAAAATGCGAGGCTCCTACCTGCTTCCGATGTGGTGCTCAGTCCTTCGGGGAAGGGCGGCCGGGCTCTGGTGCCTAACTCCAATGCCTGGAGGCAACTCTCCTGGGCCCACGGTCCTGAGCTGCTCCGGCCCAGTCCCAGCTCCCGGCTCTGCAGGGCTTCTCCCAGCTCGCCTTGGCTGCTCCCCACCCTGGCCTCACAGGAATCCTGTCCCTGGGATGCCCCCAAGTACCTCCACTCTGCTCTCTGAGATGCTGGAAGGGGAGCTTGAGGTATAAATGCAGGAAGGCACCTGCCCCACCCAGGAGGCCCACAGACAAGCTGGCTGGGGACTAATGGACCTGGCTGGGTGTGGCTTCTCAGGCTGCCCACCCAGGGTGGGGGGTGCCTCTCAGGGAAATGAGAATGAGGCTGGGCACCTTGAGGAGCTGCGGGAGTGTTCACGCCGTTCCTGTACCATCCCGGCAGTGCCTCCCTGCCTGAAGGCCATCTGGGACAGCTGAGGAGGCCTCAGTGCATCAGCAGGCCCTGTCATCTTGGAGGTAACATAGCGCTGTGCAGGAAAGATGGGCTCCTGTGGGCCGGGAGAGGCCATTATGTCCACACAGCCCTCTGCATGGAGAGATGCTCTGGCTAATGGACCTGCCAGGGCTCTGCTTGCTGAGGGGCGGAAAGGAAGGAGCCTGGACCTGGACTCCAGGGCCCCATTTCAAGTCTGAGTTTGCCCGCCTATTAGCTGGGGAGCTTTGTGGTTTAGGGGACCCCTCTGAGCATCCGAGTCCTGACTGAAATTCACGGAATCCCTTCCGGTCTCTCTCAACAACATGAGTACGGCACTGAAGGCAAGAGGGAGGGGATCATTTTGACCTCAGTTGGTGACCTTTCCCCACATTGGCTGAACCCACTTTCTTGCCTGGGAATTCATGACTCCTCTAAAACTGAGCCCCCTCCAGGTTCGGATGGAGGCTGACCTCACAGCTGTGTAGCCTGGCGTCCCAGATGCCCCGCGGGACATGGCGGCTGCTGGGGTCTACAGCGTTGGCTGACGGGTGGCTGGGGCCTGGGGCTGTGGGGCTGACCCTCGTGCCCGGTCCTGGACCAGGAAGGAGAGCGCGGGGTGGGAGACTCTGGCCTCAGCTTTGGGAAGACACGTGAGTGAAGAGAGGAGAGCCTCGGAGCTCCGATGCCGAAGTGTCACCAACGCCCTACGTCAGGGACAGGTGACGAGGACAGAGAGGCTCCATTGTGCTCATGGGTGTCCCCAGTGGACACAGAGCATCCCCATGTCAGAGGAGCAGCTCGGATGTCGCAGGCTCTTACTCTGGGCTTGCTGAGCCGGGGTGGTGGACGTCTTACCCCGACGAGGTGACACCTAGCCTGAGAAGGGGCGGGGACGCAGGTGACCCAGGAAGACACCGGCTTCCTGGCAGGAACTGTCTCGTTCTGGTACCTTCTGTGGCCAGAACTGGGCCTGGCAGGTACAGAGGCTCACATTTCTCGACTAATGACAGGTGATGGACAGAGTCCCCGGATCCAGGGGCCCGGATCCAGCTGTTCCTGGCCCGCGTCCGCACCCGGACTTCTCAGCGACACGAGCCAATCTTGTTCCAGTGTGGGTCCTTGCGTGCGCGTGCGTGGGTACGTCTGTACGCGTGCATGAGTTCGTGCGTGCGTGGGTACGTCTGTACGCGTGCATGAGTTCGTGCGCGCGCGGGTACGTTTGTACGCGTGGGTGAGTTGGTGCGCGTGCGCAGGAGTGCGTGCGCCTGCGCGCTTCAGTGGGGCTTCTGTCACGTGCCTCCCAGGCTCCTAACCCGAGGGGACGCTGGTACCCGGAAGTAGCGTGTAGCGAGCGCCGCCCGCACCTGAGCGCCGGCTTGGGTCCTGCTGGTGACACGGGGAGGACCGGCAGACCCCACTTGCCACCTGAGGCCGCGGGCGTCAGGACGCGGGTGACGGGCAGCGCCTTGGACTGCGGCTGCGGTGCGCACTGGCTGAGCCGCGTCCGCCCTGCGCAGCCGGGCCGCCCCGTGTGCCTTCCGCTCGCGGCTCTCCCGGGCGGGATTCTGAAGGTCCGCGCTGGTTCCACCTGGGATGGTGAGTGTTGCCCGCGGCAGTCGCTGTGGCAGGATCGTGGCCCTGGGGGATGAGTCTCTGGGTGGGATGGAGCGAGAGGCGGACAGCTCCCGGGTCCTGGGCCCGGGGCTGGGGAGGCGGCCCCGGAATGGACTTCGGATCGCGTGTCTTTCGGGGGGAGGGGCGCGCAGAACGCGAGTACACTTTCTGGTGGGAGCACTGGGGATGGTCGGCGGGAGCACCGGGGATGATCGGCGGGAGCACTGCGGCTGGTCGGCGGGAGCACTGGGGCTGGTCGGCGGGAAGGAAGCGCGCGTGCCGGAAATGGCTGGTGGAGTTCCCCGTAAACTTCCCAGACACCCACCCACTCCGCACCCCCGCCCCGAGGCCGACCGGACTCGTTTCTGTTACTTACCACGTGCTGTGCAAATCGGCCGGAAGCAGTCTGTCCTGTGTGACCTAGAGAGCCTAAAGCACAGGGGTGCGGGGCGGGGCGGGGGTGGCCAGGCTGGGGGTGGGGTGGGGGTGGGGGCCTGGGACTCTGGGGCGCTAGGATATTCTTGGTGGAGGGGGTGCTGGAAACAGACATTCCACGCAGCGATTTGGTGAGGTCGCGAGTGTACACACGTGTGTCAAAGATCATCGACTGTGCATTAAAACAGTTCATTTTATTGTGCGTAACATCAACCACAAGAATTTTTTTTTTTTTTTTTTTTTTACAAAATCTGCCTGGGTAGGTGAGCCTTCTCCCGAATTGCCAGGAAACTTAGCGCTGGCATTCTGACTCACTGGGGTGGACTTTTCCATGACCTTTTGTTCTGTGAAGGGAGTCCTGTTGTCTCCAGCCCCCAGTGGCCTCAGATACAGGACTTTGGTGCTCACTTTCCGAGTTGCCCTGAATGGACCGGGTGGACGGGGTGATCTCTGCGACGTGTTTTGGTAGCTCCCTGGTCTGGTCATGCACTTGTTTAAGAGCACATTTCCTTGGGCTGGGCTTCTTCCCATCCGGGGAGAGATGACTGTTAATGGACCCATCCCTCCATCCCACCTTCTAGATGGATCCTGCGGCTCCTGGAAAAGACGGGGTGTTTTGGCAGAGGATTCTAGACCGAGAAGTGCTCAGGCTTCAGAATTCTGGCCCCAAAGAGAAAACTCCGTTATCTCACAAGCACAGCTGGCAGGGGGTGGGAGCCAGTGAGGCCGATGCCAGAGAGGCGTTCCGTTTGGTCTTACGAAGACGGGCCAGGAAGACGGGAAGAGGCCTCAGCTCTCAGGCTGTGTGTGGTGCTGTGTGCCGAGCACGAGTCCCCGGCCTGTCGCCTGCCTGCTTCATCTGCCAGCTGCCCAAGCCTGGGTTGTGCCCTCCTTTGGTCTCAGGCGCTGGACTGTGGGCTCCAACAAGGCCAGTCTGGGTTGTCCTTGCACTGTGATGGGCCTGTCCTGTCTAGTCCATGCGGCGTCCCTGGGGCCCCTACTGCTGGTGCTTTGCTGGTGGGAACACAGAGGCCAGCGGGCCTGGGTTCCAGGGCAAGCACGTGGCCACCAGAGTGGTAGGACTGTGACTGGGGCTCCACCCTGGGTGCGGGCAGGCTGTCCCTGGGAGCCCAGCTGTGCAGATTAAATGAGCTGGTGGAGGTTTTAGCCCAGGGCCCACTGCACACAGTAGGTCCCCTGTGAATGGCAATCTGTGCCCTGCTCGCCAGGCTGGTATTGGTTCTTTCCTTGTCCCTCCTGCCTGGCCACCCTGTTCCCTCTTAGAAGGGACACTTGCCCCTGTTCCAGAGGCCTGTGCCGGATGTGTGAGAAAACCCAGGCCCACAGCTTCCGGGTGGCAGTACCCTGTCTCCCTGAGGCTTGTTCTTGACTTTCCACATTTGGCCCTGGTTCTCACGTGCATCATCCAGGAGTGTGCTTGTCCAGACAGCCGTGGGGGGGGGGGGGGCACCGAAAGCAGGGCCCCACAGCCCAACCCTGGCGGCTCTGCAGTCCTCGCCCCACATATCCGGTGGTGGTAGTAAGTTGTGCTTAGTAACAACTGGAGTGGGAGGGAGACCAGCGTTTCTTCCTTGTGGGGCCACCTACGAGCTCCTTAGTAGAGATGGCGATACGCACCCCTTGAATTCGACTCCTGTGCAGTGGTCAGGGGAGGGCGGTTCGACCCCTTGCTCCAGAGTTCCATGGTGGAGATCTGTGATGCTCGGGTCCCTCTGCTTCCTGACTTTCCCAGACACCAGAAAGAAGGAGACTGGGGGTGGTCGCAGCTGAGCTGCCTTTGCTGGGGGGACCGCAGAGGCTCCTGTGCCCCACCCCAGCAGCCAGCTCCCTGGGCCCTTTCGTGACTCCATACCCAAGGCGGAAGGAGGAGCGTGTCCTTCTCTTCTGCTCCTGCCTCTCCGTGAGCACAGATGGGAGGTCGTCTGGGGTGTGGACAGGGTGTGCCGGCAATCCCCATGTGGTTGGGGACTGGATGGGGGAGGAGAAGCCTTGCTCCCGGGGAAGATTGTAGGGATCCGCACCTGAGGAGGGTCCAGAGGCCAGGCAGGGCCGATCCTGGAGTTCACCCCCCACGCTCCAGCCAACTGCCCACGAAGCATTGCCAGATGCTGTTCTTGTGGGGCTCCAGCCCCTCCCCGACTTCCAGGTCCTGCAGTGAGTGAGGCTGCCCGCCTGCCCACTGGGCTGGGGCTCTGAGCTGCTGCAGCTGGGCTGGGCAAGGAGGTCAGTTCATGCTCCTAGAGGGGTGGCAGGGGGTAGCTCCTGGCATTAGACTCAGGGCCAGAGGCCTAGGGTGGGAGCTCCTGAGGAAGAGGTGAACCTCCAGGGACTCGGATTCACTGGGTCCCAAGACAGTGGCTCCTCAGAGGCCTCCTTGGCCCTCTTTAGGACTAGGAGGCATTTCTCCCCGGTGGCGGCCTGCTGGTAGAAGCTTTCCCATTGAATGGGTCCCGCCCCTCGTACGTGTCCTCAGGACCTGACTTGGCTTCTTTGAGTCCCCAGAAGTATCAGAAGTGTCTCTGCTTTTTTGGGATTCTTGGACTGGCTTGCGGGGGTGGGGGGATGGGTCAGGAGGTGGGGGGAGTGTGCGAGGACGGGGAGGGTGCACCCAATGCTGCGAGTGGGAGAGGCCGGCGCCCTGGCCTCCACTATCTGAAGCCCTTCTGCCTCCAGACACTCGGGGTCCTCTCTCCGCAGAGCAGGGACCTTGATGGAGGAGCCGCTGGGCCTGTTGGAATGGGGAGCACAGAGTAGAGGCCTGGAGAGGCCAGGAGGAACGAGTCCACCACCTGGGGACTGGTCGCCAAGAAATGCATTTGGGGGTCAGTCCACCCCAGGGTAGTCCTTCAGCCCTTGCTCTGGGTTGACCAGGGTAAGGCAGAGCAAGTTCAGGGTCTGCGGGTGGAATGCCGGGCGCCACCTGGGCCAGCAGGAGAGGCTGGAGATACTGACGCACTCTGGGTGGGCAGGCAGGTGGTTCTGCTAGCCAGCTCCCTCCATGCCCTCTCCCTGCTTTCTGCAGATGGGGGCCCTCCCCCAGCCTGGGCCACTGGTGCCTCTGCCCTGGTCTGTCCTTGGGCCTGTGTAATGAGCAGGTTCCCCCAGAGCTTCCAGGCCATGGGGCTGGGGTCCCAGGCTGGACACCTGCAGCCCAAGACGGGCCTCTTCGGGGACTGGCTGGAGAGGGGCAGGGGGCAGTCAGGGAGCCTCTGGCCCGGCCCTAGTTGAGCTGTCTCCTGGGAGGGGCTCCAGCCTATTGCTGGGCATTGGGGAGGTGCCAAGGTCAGGGAGGCCAGTCCCAGCCCCGCCTCAGAGAGGGTGGGAGAGCGAGGGGCATTCTGGACAGGTAGCAGGAGGAGAAGCAGCAGCCATCCCCAGGGAGCCTCTGTGTGGACACGCTGTGTTCCACGACAGGACCTGTATTAAGCACCACAAGGCCTGGCACTGAGTAGGCATAATGAAAACTGTTTCCAGGGGGACCAGAGTGCCCTGAATGGGTGGGAAAGGGCATAGGCTTTAGCCAAGAGGACAGGGTGGCTGACCAAAGCTCTAATAGGCAGAGGGGTGGATACCCTACCAGGAGAGGGACCACCCCAGAGGTGTAGACGGATCAGCTGGGAGAGGACCACAAATGCCAGAGTACAGAGCAGGTTGGGTGGGTGGGGTGTAGCTTGGAAAGGCTACCATCTGGGCTGCTCGTCGCCGACGGGGCCTCACTGTGGAGCAGGTGCAGACAGGACAGAAGGCAGGAAGCCTTGCTCAGTGCACGATATAAAATGTTTATTGATATACATTTATTGTCTTCTATAAAACTTGCATTGGCTACACGGGGCCCCTGTGCTTGGAGGTGGGCTGGGGTGGCCAGGTAGAGCCAGAGCCCACTCCCGGGTGGGGACTGGAGCCCAGAGACTCCTGGACAGTGGGCCGAGCTTCGAGGACCAGGTGCACAGCAGCACGGACATGCTGTGCTCTGGGAGGCTGCCCAGGGGCTGGCCCGCAGGGAGTCAGAAATGAGAGTGACCTGCCTCAGCTGCCCAAGGCCGCTTTCTGTCTAGCTGCTTGCCATGATCGGAAACTCCCTCATTAAAGTCACCAAAGGATTCGGGGCGGGGATGTTGGGTGCAGAAGGATGGAACTCCAGGGCAGGTTAGCCAGAACTCTCTTCCAGATAGCACCGTCGCATTCAGGTTGGCTCACCAATATTGCCTTGAGGGGGCGGAATGGAGAGAACAGGTGCCTTGACGGGGGCAAAGCTGCTGCCCCGAGCGGGGACAGTGGGCTGGCTACACTATTTTCAAGGAGGCCTGATTGAAAGGGGTAGGAGAGGGATGGGGCTGGGTGACCCCTCCGTCCCCTCCTTTCCCGACCAGCTTCTGGCCACGGAGGAGAATGGCGGGAGAAGCCTGTCCTGGCCAGGGGGCCTGCATGTAGGTGGCTGCTCGGTCTCCCAGCCAGCCACCCCAGAGCCTCCAGCCCACGGAGAAGGAGGCACGAGGAGCCAGAGCAGACCTTCCTCCTTGCACTTGGGCACTGTGGCAGCGGCCCAGCTCCTGTCTCGCAGCAGAGGGTCTCTGGAGGCCGTGGCCCCTGCCGCCCATCCGGCACCTGCCTCTCAGGACGCGTTCCCCGTGGGGCACTGCATCTCCATGGTGACCGTGTTGGGCGTGCCACCCCCGGCTTCCCCCAGCTCGGCGCCGTCCCGCAGGGCCCGCTGGAAGACCACCCGGAGAGGCTCCCACAGCCGCTGGGACTTGTCCCTCCCGGCCAGGAAGTAGACGACGGGCTTGGCGCTGCTGTGGGTGCACATGCAGAGGTCGGTGACGTACTCAGGGAAGGGGGCCGGGATCTGGAAGACCCAGAAGAGGAACCAGTCGATCCCCAGGTAGATGGAGGACACGAGAAACACGGACACCATGGCCAGGATGACGTGGTTGAGCTTGGCAGAGCGCTGGCGCCGCCGGGCCCGGCATTCGACGTGCAGGATGAGCAGCAGGCAGGGCAGCACCATGAGCGGGCAGAAGACGAGGAACAGCAGGATGCCCAGGAAGGTGTCCATGCGCCCACAGGCGCTGCCGGAGCCCCGCGGGGCCAGGAACACACAGCAGTAGTGGTGGACGCCGGTGACCACGAGCGACAGGGTCCAGAGCAGGGCGCACACCACGGCCGACAGGCGCTTGGGCCGGCGGCGCCAGTACCAGACGGGGAAGACGACGGACAGGCAGCGCTCCGAGCTGACGGCGGGCAGGAGGCTCACGCCGGCCACGAACGTGCAGAGCCCCACGACCCTGGTCACGGTGCGGACGTAGTCGGCGAACGTGCCCAGGAAGCCGCCCGTGTTCAGGGCGGAGAACACAGCCTTGCTGAAGAGGTAGCCGACGTCGGCGCCGGCCAGGTGCAGGAAGTAGACGGAGAAGGGGCTCCGCTTGATGGAGAAGCCGAAAAACCAGAGCACCAGCCCGTTGCCCACCAGGCCGCACAGACAGAGGAGCAGGAAGATGTAGTTCATGACGGCAGGCGGCGGCAGCATGGTGATCTGTTCGATGGTCAGGAAGCCGCGGCTGTAGAGCTCGGGGGCCTCACTCACGTCAGGACACATCTGGGCGGGTGCAGCAGAGGGGGAGACACCTGTGATGCGGGCCGGGCCCCACCCCCGACCTGCACCTGTGTCCCGGCTGATCACCGGGGGAAGCCAATGACCTGGCTGGAACGAGAGCAGAAGACAGCCCTGCTCCCACCTGGTGCCCCTGCTCTGTGTCCCCATGTCTGCAGCTAGCTGCCTGGAGGAGCAGGAGCAGGGCCCGGGACCGCCCACCTGTTGGAAGAGACTCTGCTCCAAAGGTGTCTTTGTCACGAAGATACGAACAACGGAAGAACCTTTCCAGGTCGAGGGACCCTGGTGAGCCATGGCCAGTAGATACGACACCTAGATTTCAGAGCGGCCCTACGGGTCACCGTGAAGGCTGTTAGCGGGGTGACAGGGAAACGCTCGTCTGGACCGGGTATCCTCGTGCTGCCCCAGCGTTAGATTTTCTGAGTCGGAAGATGCCCTGTGGCCCTGTACCGGAAGCTCCTTGTTCTCGGAGGCCCCAGGCTATTCGGGGGCAAAAGGGGGCTTGATGTCTGCAGTTTATTTTCCAACAGTTCTGGGAAAGATTCTGTCATGGGAGGCGTCGAGAGAAAACGCAGGCGACAAAAGCTACCTGCTGGTGAAGGACACACCTGTCCGCACTGCGCTGTCCTTGCCGATTTTCTGTGCACTGGCCATTTTTCACACCAACATGTGAAAATACTTATTTTAAAAAAGTGGAATGAAATAATTGAAAAGGTGGACCCTGGCCCTGACTGGAGTGGGAGCCTGTCCTGTCGTGGGATCAGAGAAAGTGGTCCCCTGCAGGGCTAGGGTGACCCTGGGTGTCTGGATCAAGAGGGATCTGGGTGCGGCCCAGGCCCCCCCCCCCCCGGGGAGGTGGAGACTTGTGGCGCTCTGGGGAGGCACTCTGATGCTCGAACAGTCTGGCCAACCGAGGGCACGGGGCTATCTTGCCTGCAGGGTCTGGGCTGGGGACGAATGCGTGAAGCTGGGCCTGGAGCAGGACACTGGTTTGGGGGCGTGCAGATGAGAGCTCCTGTCCCGAGCAAAGTGGGCAGCTGCTCTGTTCCAGCTGGTGGGTGCTGGGGGGCCGGAGGGGGGGGCAGTTGAAACGGGACCGTGGGCTGAGTGGCCCGTCATCCTCTCCGCCCTCCCCAGAGAAGCCAGAAAACCCAGGATCGTAATGTGAACTCCCCTGATCTTTAAATGTTTGCGTTTAAAAAGCATCGTGTGGGCCAAACATAACACATCCACAAGCTGGATTCCTTCTCAGGCTGTCACTTTGACCTCCCATTCCAAGCGACAGGGCTGCCCGGAGCACCGTCACTCCCCTCCTTCAGCCGGGCAGACGTCACTAGTCCATCCCAGCACTCCTTCCCACAGAGCCTGAACCTGACACCCCCGCCCTAGTCCCCGCCAGACCCCCCCCCAAGTGTAAGGCTGGGTATCGGTTCCCATTGCTCATGACTCTCCCCAAAAGGAAACAAACGGAAAGGTTCTTGAGGCTGGAACATTCCACCGCCTTCCAGATGGTCCCCAGCTTTGCCAGATACCCCATAACGGGGGGAGGGAAGTCTGTCAAGGGAGTCTGCAAGCAGAGACTGGAGGTGTTGGCCAGACACCTCTTTGGGGGGACCGTGAGGTCCAGGCAAGCACGTTAAGGGGGTCTTATATACCAGGCACGCTTATTGGCTCAGTGTCTCTGTCCGTCAACCTCCAAACCCCTTAGCTCGCTCGCTCTTCAGCCTTTCCTCTTGGTGGCTTTGACCACTCCAGGCCATGGAGCAGTGGTCCCCAAGACCCAGTGCCCAGGCAAGCCCATGCCGAGGGATCTCTCAGAGCTCCTCACAGGCTGGAAAAAGTCTGCCGTTCCCTCCCCGGAGTCAGAGCGGGAGGGCTGGTGAGTCACGGGGCGTGTAGCTACCACCCCAACCACATGCGGCCTTGGAAAATGCCTGTTCTCAGCCCGGCCCCCCTCCCTGGGCTCTGCCTTTTCTCTGGGGATTTCTGGAGACTTCTCCCCAGCCCGTCCCATCTCTTCCTCCCGTGGCTGCTGCTCTACAGTGGTCACCAAGGGAGAAGACCAGGGGCCACAGGCCCCGGGCAAGAGTCCAGGCTCTGTTCCGACCTCTGGGCTCATCCCAGTCGAGGTACCGTGCTGTCGTGAGCCTCCGTTTTCTCCAGTGTGGAGGAGGTTGTACCAGATGAACTCAGAAGGTCCTTCCAACGTGGAGCGTGCTTTGCCCAGGATTGAGAAGGGAGCTCCGGAGTTTTCCAGGAGCTCAGAGAAGTAGGGGGCTGGGAAGGGCAGAAGGGGTGGGTTGGCTTGATGCCTTGTTGGGGTCTTGGCCACAGCCGGTGCCGAAATGTAAACCATGACTACCAGACCCTGGCCTTCAGCAGCCTGGGCAGGGTGGCCCAGCGCCTGTGGGGCTCCGTGGGGCCCATGGCTTTCAGGGATGCCTTGGAGCCAACTCTTCCGGGTCTCCTGGCAGGGCCTGGCCGGGGGATGTAGCTGACCCCCATCTCTTCAGGGAAGAGCAAGGCTGCTCGAGGTCAGAACGGCTCACACAGGGTATGCACAGGGAAGGGATTTGAGGCTGCTGGGGATACTGGCGACCGGGGGGCCCTGGGAACAGGGCTGGGGCACATAGCCCATAGGGTCTCCTGCCCACCACTGTGTCCTGAGACAGAGGACTGGTCTGCGTGGCAGAGTGCAGGGGGAGGGGACGCCGGGCTGAGCCTGCCTCTCCCACCCCACCCCTCCTCTCCCACCCCACCCCTCCTCTCCCACCTCACCTCTCCTCTCCCACCCCACCCTGCCCCACTGTGCCCGGAGCCCCCTCTGCTGCCCAGCAGCACTTGCCTTACTCCGGCTGCCAGGATGGGCCTCCCAGGAGCAGTTCCCCACCATCTCCAGGCCTGGCGAGTCCAGACTTCTCACGGCTCTGCTCTCTGGGCGCTGGCCCGCACACTTCTCCTGGCAAAGGCAGAAGGGCGGGCGTCAGGGCAGCCGTGTTCCCCGCCAGCCTAGAAGGCCCCTCCACCTTCCAGCCCCCCCTCCCCGCCCCCACAGCTGTCTCCTTAGAGGAAAGGCCAGCAAGCAAGCACCTGGCTGCCTCAGAGGCAGGCTGTGCGGGGACACAGGACGGTCCTGCGGGGTCCAGGGCGGGTCATGTCTGCACACACTGCCCCCTCCTGCCCGGGCTCCGCGTTCACGCCTTTGTCACGGCCAAGATGCTCACTGATACTTGCTGGGGGAGAAGCCTCTCGCCTCACCCCTTCTTGCTTGGTCTGTGTGATTTCTGAAGCCAGGTGGCTTCTGGGGACAGGCAGTTATGCCCACATGCATTGGCCTTGCACGTCCTTTGTGCCAGCCCACGGGGGCTCAGGGCTTCCTGGCAGGCGGTCCCAGCCACAAGGTCAGACCCCATGTTTGTAACACGCTGCGGTGCAGGGTCTTCCCACAGTTGGTGACTGCAAGGCAGGACAGCCTGGTCACCCATCAGCATCACTGACCCCACCATCACCCCCGGGACGGTGACTCCCAGCCAGGAGCTGGACACCACGCCAGCCAGCCAATGGTCCTCGTTCCCGGCTAGGAGGCAGGAATCATCATTCCCCTGTGACGGGGCCTCCGAGGATCAGGGAGGTGCGGCCACCTGCCCAGGAGTCCCCATGGTAACACCTGCGCCCACTGTAGCCCGGGAGATTTGCGTGTCGTTGAGCCCCGAGGGGCTGCAGAGGAAGCACAGGTGGAGGGAGCTGGCCAGGAGGGCCCCGCAGCGGCCCTGGCCCCAGGCTGGAGGCCGGGCTGGGGTGACAGCCCACGGAGGGGGCATCCCTGCCTGACGGAGAGAGCTCCATCCTGGCCAGGCAGAGCTTCTGGGTCCACGTGCCCCAGGTCCCCTTTGAACGGACTCCTGCTCCCCAGTTCGAGCCCTGCACCAGCAGACAAGCACGGAGCGGTCCCACTGTGTGGGTGGAGAAGCTGAGGCCGAGCTGGAGGCCACTGGCCATGCCCTCCTCCCCAGAGGGAACGCTGGGCTGTTCAGCCAGCATCCCCCGCAAGTTCTTCCCGGCCTGCCGTGGCCTGTGGCCCTCCGCTCTCCCAGCCAGCATGGGACCCAGGCAGGCGCGCCTGTCATCCGGCGGGGAAGGGTGGCCAATGGCGGCCTGCGACCCCTTTCTTGGACAGTGTGGCCATGTGCCCCGTGGCATGGGCAAGTGTGTGTGTGTGTGCCTGGCGTGTGGGTCACAACGCGGCATGTGGTGACAGCGGGGCGGGAGCCCTTGTACTCCAGAGGACGTGGGTGTGTCCGGTGCGTGCCACTGAGTACGCATCTGGAGCCCCACCCCCTCCGTACATCATCGTGACTCCGGCCGGGCCACTGGCCCAGCTGCCTCGGACAGGCCTTCCCTGCACACTGGGGCTTGCCCAAGCTCTCCCTGCCCGCAGGCTACCGGCCTTGCCCCCATCCTTGCTGGTTCCCTTTGCCGCCCACTCATAATGCTCCCCGTCTCCCTGGTGGTCCCCTGATCGCCTGCCACCCCATGCTCGGGCCCTCGCGGATGTCCTGGCTGCCAGCCTTGTCCTTTCACCTCAGCCAGGTAGACGGCCCGCCGATTCCCAGATGCCCCCCAAGGGCGGCCAGCTGGGGCCAGGCACGAAGTCAGGGCCCCCAGCTCACCTCTGGGGGTCGCTTCCACGGGTGGGTGTCCCTAGTGAGTCTCTGGGCTTTCCTCCTGCCTTGCCTGGGGCAGTCCGAAGGGCTCGTGCCCCCTGCAGAGATCTAGAAGCCAAGGGAGCCCCGGAAGGGCCTTGAGAAGATAGGTGTGTGACGTGCGTGTGGCGTGTGTGTGAGCATGGGTGTGTGTGTGTGCTCCTCGGGCTGGGATCCGGCTTCTGCTACAGCAGAGGGAAAAAGCTGCCGGCTCCGTGCACTTCGGACCCTCCCTTCCAAGCGCCAGGCCTTCAAGGGCTCCAGCCGCCTGTCTGTCTCCTCTCCTTTCAGCCCACCTCCACAGCCAGCCCCACACTTGCCGGGGACCGATGAGGCTGTCCTCCGGAAGGCCCAGGTGGGCCTAGTCAGACTGCAAGCCCCCAACCCGTCTTCCCAGCCCCTCTCTTCCCAGCTGTCGCCAGCCGCGCCACCACAGGGAGGCTGCATTTCTGTTCCAGGGCCGGGGTCCCCTGCTCGTGGCTCGGCTGGAGGAGGCTAATCTGGGGACACCAGGGGCCGTCTGCAGGGGATAGGATGGGACGCAGCTGCCCCGCCTTCTGTGCCCAAGCTCAGCGCCGCTGAAGGGGGGCCGTGCAGCGCGCTCGCTGGCGGACATGGGAGAGCCATCTCTCTGCGCTTGGGACGCGGCTGGCTGGGTGTTCCCTTCCTGCCCTTCCAGAAAGCAGACTTGGGTGGCTGGCATGGGTGGGGGTAGGGACAGAGCGGGACCCCCCCCCAGCCAGGAGGACAGAGCAGGAGTTGGAAGTAGAGGACAGTGTGGGGGTTGGGCACTGCCACCCAGGACAGGGACTCTCAGAGCCACGGCAGTGTGCCCGAGTCCTTTCTGGAGCCTCAGGGTTCCTACTCGGAGCCACGTGATGTCTGGGGGCCGAGTGCCCTGACAGCGCCCACCTCGTTCTCCCTCCCTGCCTGGCCTTCGCCCTGCAGCCCTGGTAGCCAGAAAGCCCACCCCTGGGCCGCAGCCCGCCCGCCCCCCGCACAGCTACCTGCAGCTGTCCTGACCTTCCGAGGTCTTTCCTTCTCAGAGCTCGACACTCGCTTCTGGCCGCGGATCCCCGGGGCAGCAGGCCAGCTCAGAGCACGGCCTGGAGCCTCGGAAAAGGCGAGCTCAGAGTCGAGGACAGCCCTTGCCTGCCTGCCTGCGGAGGAGATGGCTTGGGGAGCAGAACCCGCCCCAAACCCAATTCCAGGCCTGGAGGGAGGGGGAAGGGGAGGAGGAGGGGAGGAGGGGCTGAGCCAGAGCTGGGATGAAGCTTCAGGAAGGAATGCCCCGCTCAGGAGCCCCCCCCCCCCCCCGCGCCCCCCTCAGCCTCACTGGGAGCTCATCTCCCTGCCTGGTGACGTCATGTTGGCAGGAGCACTGCTGCCGGAGTCCAGCTGTTCCTTTGCCTCCGTCCTGCAGCTCCGCGGGGCTGCCCTGGAGAGAGCACGGGGCTGTGCACTTGCTTGGTTCCTTCCTTCTGCTCCCACTGGGCATTTCGGGGCATGCAGCCCCAGGAGGGGCAAGTCCCCTTGTACTCAGGGCCTGATACAGAGAAGCCAGGAGGTCGCGAGGCGAGGGCTCCCTGGAGAGAGAGTTGTAGGCACTTTTGAGAGGTAGGCTGAGCAGCAGGACAGCGGAGCCACCCCGGGGCCACCCCATCCCCCTTCCCACCTGGAATCTGCCCAGGGCCCCCTGCTGGTGTATGGAACTGGGAACCCCCTTTCCCCGGCCCTAATAGCAATCAGATGGCGCAAGTGGAAAATCACAGCGCTTGCCTGGGGATGGGGGGGGGGGCTGTGCGGGTGGCGGGCTGTGCGTGCGTGCTCCGCGGGGGATGAGTCAGGCTTCCCCCCTACCCTTCGAGCCTTCTCAGGGTCCTGGGGCAGTAAGCCAAAGCCTGAGGGGGAGATGCAGGAGTCCCAGGGGTGGCTGAGAAGTCAGAGGTGGTACAGAGTGGCTTCCTAGGGAGCCACGCAGGAAGGCCCCCCGCCCCTTGCCCTGCGCCAACGTTCTCATGCCCCCGGGAGCCCAAGGGAATTCCCCGCAGCGCTTTCCCTGTGGGAGCAAATGGTGCCCAGCTTCGGGGTGGCTGGAAGAGGACCCAGAAATAGAGCTTCCCTTGCACCTGCCCTGGGAGCTCCAGGCCTCTGGCCCCTGGAGGAACCCGATGTCCCTGCCCAAGTGCCAGTTGCAGAGTGGATTTGTTCCCCGCAGGGTCCAGCTGGTCCTCTGGGGCCTTTGTTTTAAGGAGAGCTTGAGGGGAGGGCTCTAGGACACTGAAGCTCTTGGCCACGCCCAGGACGAGAGGGAGGCTGGGCAGGGAGGGTGCTGACCCTCCCCTCCTCTCCAGGGCAGGCCAGCTGGGGCCCAGCTGGGCTGCTTGTTTACGTGGGGAGGTGGGGGTGGGGGAGGCCGGGGGAGGCTGAATCCAGGCAAGTTCCAAGTGTAATTGCATTTGGACACTTAAAAGGAATCGTGTGAAGGCAGCAGCTCTGAGGTCCACGCCTTATTTGGTCTGGAAATTTGTTTCTTTCAAAACTAAGGAGAGGTGCTTGTAAATGGGAATGCCATCCTTGGCCTGAGTTTGCTGGGGTCCCCTCGCCACCCAGTGTCCCCAGCTGGTGTCCCCACGTGGAGCAGCACGTCAGGGCTGTGGGGGACAGGTCTGGAGGCCGGACTCCTGCAGGGACAGTGGGAGAACCCCCCCAGCTGGGCTGGCGCCCGAAACTGTGGCCTCAGGCTCCATGTGTGGGCCTGGCGGCCCTCACCCCTTCATGCCCGCCCTCCCGCCACAAGGTGGAGGACCATGCTGAGGTGACCCAGCCATGGTCCCTGCTCTCTCACATCCTGGCCTCACGCTCTGAGCCGCTCTCACCCTGCAGAAAGGAACTTTATTTTTAAGGGTCCCCTGCCACAGCCCTGCCACACCCCACTCTACGCCCCCTCCTGGGGGTGCAGGCCAGGACCCTCCTCCGCTGGGGTCCCTAGGGGTAGGAGGCGGGTTCTGGCAGGGCTAGCTCACGACAGCGCCCATCTGGGGTCCCCCATTACCCAGCTGCTCCTGGATGAGGGGCAGGGTGTGGAACAGCCTGTGGCTCCTCCCGTGGTCCCTCCGACCCGTGAGGTTGCCCAGCCCCCAGTGGAATATTCTGCTCCCGCAGATACTCACTGAGCATATGCTAAGTGCCAGGCACTGGGGCCCAGGCTGATGAACTGGACAGTCTGTGCCCTCGGAATAGAAGTCAGGCAGGGCGGCTCAGAGCCAGATGACCAAAACATGTGTAAAAGCACACCTGGACAGAAGGCCAAGTCGATCAGGATGGCTTCTTTGAGGAGCGGACGATGGAGCCCATGGGAATGCCGGGCAGGGATGACTCCGGTGAGAAGGGGAAGGGAGGCATCCCTAGCAGAGAAAATGGCACGAGCAAAGACCCTGGGGTAGGGAGGCATGTGGCACAGGTGAGTTGGGGTAGATGAGACCCCAGCTGCCAGGCAGCTGTGAATGGCCCCTCCGGACCCAGGACCTGGCCCTCCTTGCGCTGACTTCACTTTTCTGCTGCCGCTTGTGCCATGTGCTTGGAGGACAGGTGCAGGGCTGACTAACAACCACAGCTGCCCCCCCCCCCCCCCCCCGCATCCTGTGAGCCAGGGCTTGCCTCAGTTCCATCATTCAGTCCTCACAGCATCCCCCGTTTTACAGATTCATTCAGCGTGTACATCCTGAACACCTACTGTGTTCCAGGCACTGTGCTGGGCTCTGGGAATCCCCCGATGAATGAGATAGATAGTGTTCCCTGCCTGCAAGGTGCCCAGGCCGTGCAAGTGAGGAAACTGAGACCCAGGTAGCAGCTCTGTGTTTCCCTTGGGCCCCCGCATCCCCACTGCAGGGCCTGAGCCAGGGGCGGGTTCTGCCTCTGCATGCCCAGTACTGGGTGGGAAGGTGTCAGGATAGATGAGGAGAGATCCAGAGCCCTAGGATCTAGTCCTGGCTTTGCCTCTGATGAACGGAGGAAACTGGGCCTCAGTTTCCCCAGTTGTCCCATGGAGTGGGGGGGGGGCAGGGACTGGATGATACCTTGCTCCATGCCCCATGCTTACCCTTCACTCCAGCTCTTGAGGCTGGTTCTTTTTTCACAGAGGGCTACTGAGATACAAACAATTCACTTCTCTAAAGCATACAGTGGTTTTAGTACCTTCACAGAGTTGTGCAGCCATAACCACAATCTCATTCGGGAACATTCTGTCACCCTAAAAAGAAACCTGGTACCTGTGAGCGGTCACTCCACATCACCCTCCCCAGCCCCTAGTGACCAGGCATCTACTGTCTGTCTCCAGGGATTTGCCTGTTTTGGACATTTCATAGAAGTGGAATCACACACTCAGTGGTCTTTTGTATCTTGTTTATTCCATTCAGCAAAAGGCTTCAAGGTTCATCCACTTTGGGGGCACGGGCCAATGCTATGTTGCTTTTTATGGTCGTAGGCTGGTTCCTTAGGGCCATGTGCTCTAGGACCTGTTCTCTTCCACTTGACTAAGATCCTCCAAGAGACAAGGCCAGTATAGACTTGGTCTGCATCTCCCAGGTTAACCCCTTTGCCCTTTTGTTTTCAGCTCTGGAGATTAAAAAAAAGGTCTCTCTGAGGTATAGGTGGCTTTCCTGATGGGCAGGGATGAATGGGGTCCCCTCCTCCACTCTCCCCCTTCTCCAACCAGGGGGACCATCAGTGATGGAAAGTGCATCTCAGGAATTTATGCAGAAGCCTACATTCTCCTTTGTCCTGCATGTGGGAGATTATTCATTTCTTCATTCATGCATTTGTTCATCCATCCATCCATCCATCATGCATCCATCCACCCATCTATCCATCCATCCATCCATCCATCCACCCACCCATCCACCCATCCACCCATCCATCCACCCACCCACCCACCCATCCATTCATCCATCCATTCACCATCCACCCATCCATCTATCCGTCCATCCGTCCATCCACCATCCATCCATCCATCCATCCATCCATTCATCCATCCATCCACCATCCATCTATCCATCCATCCATCCACCATCCATCTATCCATCCACCCATCCATCTATCCATCCATTCATCTGTCCATCCACCATCCATCTATCCATCCATCCATCCACCCACCATCCATCTATCCATCCATTCATCTATCCATCCACCATCCATCTATCCATCCATCCATCCATCCATCCACCCACCATCCATCTATCCATCCATCCACCCACCATCCATCTATCCATCCATCCATCCACCATCCATCTATCCATCCATTCATCCATCCATCCACCATCCACCCATCCATCTATCCATCCATCCGTCCATCCACCATCCATCCATCTATCCATCCATTCATCCATCCACCCATCCATGTATCCATCCATCCACCCATTCGTCCATCCATCCACCCATCCGTCCATCCATCCATCCACCCATCCACCCACCATCCATCTATCCATCCATCCACCCACCATCCATCCATCCACCATCCATCTATCCATCCATTCATCCATCCATCCACCCATCCATCTATCCATTCATCCATCCATCCACCATCCATCTATCCATCCATTCATCCATCCACCCATTTGTCCATCCATCCACCCATCTGTCCATCCATCCATCCACCCATCCATCCATTCACCATCCATCTATCCATCCATCCATCCACCATCCATCTATCCATCCATCCATCCACCCACCATCCATCTATCCATCCATCCATCCACCATCCATCTATCCATCCATTCATCCATCCATCCACCATCCACCCATCCATCCATCCATCCATCCACCATCCATCTATCCATCCATCCACCATCCACCCATCCTTCCATCCATCCACCCACCATCCATCTATCCATCCATCCATCCACCCACCATCCATCTGTCCATCCATTCATCTATCCATCCATCCATCCACCCACCATCCATCTATCCATCCACCCACCATCCATCTATCCATCCATCCACCATCCATCTATCCATCCATCCATCCATCCATCTATCCATCCATCCATCCATCCATCCACCCACCATCCATCTATCCATCCATCCATCCACCATCCATCTATCCATCCATTCATCCATCCATCCACCATCCACCCATCCTTCCATCCATCCACCCACCATCCATCTATCCATCCATCCATCCACCATCCATCTATCCATCCATTCATCCATCCATCCACCATCCATCCATCCATCCATCCACCCATCCGTCCATCCATCCACCCATCCGTCCATCCACCCGTCCGTCCGTCCATCCATCAACCCACCCATCCATCCACCCACCCATCCATCGATCCATCCATCCACCATCCATCTATCCATCCACCATCCATCCATCCATCCATCCATTCACCATCCATCCATCCATCCATCCACCCATCCATCCATCCACCCATCCATTCATCCTATCCACCCACCCACCCACCTATCCATCCATCCATTCTTATCTACATTTAACACATACTTACTGAACACCAACAATGGTGCTGGGAAGAAATAGTGGATAAATCAGAACCGGAGGAGGGGAAGGGCTCATAAAAGAAACAACTGAACACAGAAATTCCTAGTGAGATCCATGCAGTGCAGAGAATGAACGAGGATGGTGATAGAGAATGATGTGGTGAGATGGTGGGGAGATGTAGTCAATGTAAGCCTAAAATATTGACACTCTAACACCCAGGTCTGACGGTGTGTGACCTTACAAAGCAAAAGAGACTTTGCGGAGGTGATAAAGCTAAGGGTCTTGAGATGCGAGAAAATCCTGGATCATCTGGGTGAGGCCGCGTGGCGACAAGGTCCCTATAAGAGGGAGGCAGGAGGCTCAGAGTGATGTGTGATCAGTGGGGTTGGTGGGGGAGATGAGGTGGGAGCTGTGATGACCGGGGTCGGTGGGGGAGAATCCTCATTAGTGATGACTAATGAACAAGGTCGGAGGAGTACGGAAAGGAACCTTGAGCTAAAGAATGCAGGTAGCTCCTGAAGGTTGTAAAAGACAAGGAAGTGGGGTCTCCTCTAGGTGCTTCAGAAGGGTCGGGCCCTGCCTCCTCCTTGGTTTTAGGTTTCTGATCTCTAGAACTAAAGAGAATAAATGTTTGTTGTTTTAAGCCCCTGGGTTTGTGTCCTTTGTTGCCGCATCATCCAGGAGTAATACAGGTGGCAGGTGGCACTTTTGAGCAAGGTGAGTGCCTTGGAAGCTCTTTCTGCTTGAGTGAGACCTGCAGCATCCAGGATAAGAACAGCAGGTGCAAAGGCCCTGAGGCAGTAAGGATTCGGTGTATTAGCAGAACAGAAAGGGCGGCTGGAGGGCAGGAGTGTGAAGGTGTAGGCGATGAGGCTGGGGAGGTGGGTGCCGCCTCTAGCCCCCTGCCAGCCCAGGTGGAAAGCTGCCTCCTGGAGCCCAAGGTCAGGATGCTTGTGGGCACAGCATCTTGGCCAGTTTCCTGTCTTTCCAGTTGGATACTCTCTGCCTAGTTTCCAATTCCTCACTTCCCTAAGGCCCAGAAATTTCCCAACTTCACACTTCTCTCCCTCCCCATGCCCTGGACTCAGGGCAGGCTTCTGGCAACTCTGGCCTGGCCTCCCTGTGATTCCCCTCCACTTGAACTATACTTAAGATTTTGGGACAGTGTAAGCAGTTGACTTGGTGATGATCTCAGGAAGCACTACAAGGCAGTGGGGAAGCGAGCTGAGGAGGAAAGGAGTCATGAGAAGACCCCACCTTGTTAGAGGGGGTCCAGTCTTCAGCTCACCATGGCCTCAGCCTCCGTCATTGGCTCACTGTGACAGTCAACCCTGCAGACCCAGACAGGAGCCTAGGGTGGGTGGCTGGAGGGTGAGGAGATAGGCTGAGACCAGCAGTCAAGCTGACCGTCAGACCTTCAGGGGGACTGGGGTAGACGGAACCCTGATTTGGGGGGGCAGCCTCCTGTTGCACTAAGTCCCAAAGTCATGTTCCCATCTAGGCTTGTGTCGTGCATACGTACAAGTGCGGTGAAAGTGTGTGTTGGTGCCCACATGAAACTGGTTACAGTTTTCCCTGGGACTAGTGGAAAATCGTAGTGTCTTCTCAGGTCTGGGTGAGCTGGTGTCTTCTGTTTGTGGGAGGCCATGGTTCCTAAGCTTTCTGGCACAAGTAGGTATTTTCCAGAGAAAACTCAAGATTGTTTTGCTTCTGTTACATCTGTTTGATCTCGAATTTCCCCTGAAGCCTGGTTCCATCTTCCAGATGAACAGATCACATTGGTTGTGTGTATGTGTGTGTCAGGTCTTCTTTTCCATTTTTTAAGAAGATTTATTTATTTATTTTAGAGACGGGGGTGGGGGGAGAGAGAGAGTATGGAGAGGGAGAGAGAAACCCAAGCAGACTTCGAGCTGAGTGTGGAGCCCGATGCGGGGTTGATTTCACGACCCTGAAATCACTTAACCAGCTGCACCACCCAGGCGTCCCTCAAGTCATCTTTTTTCTTTTCAAGAAGTTTGAAGTTCCGGGGCGCCTGGGGGGCTCAGTGGGTTAGAGCCTCTGCCTTCGGCTCAGGTCATGGTCTCAGGGTCCTGGGATCGAGCCCCGCATTGGGCTGTCTGCTCAGCAGGGAGCCTGCTTCCTCCTCTCTCTCTGCCTGCCTCTGCCTACTTGTGATCTCTGTCAAATAAATAAATAAAATCTTTAAAAAAAAAAGAAGTTTTAAGTTCCAGGATATTCAAAACGTGGTGGTGAAATGAACCCAATATAAAATTTGCCATTTTGATCATTTTTAGCTGCCCAGTTCTGTGGCATGAGCTACATTCATTGTACTCTCTGTCTCCAGAACTTTGTGTCCTGCAAAATAGAAATGCTGTGTCCATGAACCATTCACCCTCCAGTCCCACCCTCCCCCTGGCACCCGTCATCCTACTTTCTGTGAATTTCATGACTTTAGGGAACCTCACAGAAGTGGGATCACACAGTATTTGTCCTTTTGTGACTGGCTTGTTTCACACCAGTTAGGGTCCTCATGCCCATCTGTCGTAGCAGGTGTCGGAATGTCCTTCCTTTTTAAGGCTGGATACTGTTCCGGTGCTGGGATGGACCTCATTTTGCTTGTCCACTCATTCACGAAGGGATTCTTGGTTTGCTCCTATGGTTGGCCGTTGCCCATCCTGCTGGTGTGAACACACCAAGTATCTCTTTGCAAATGTCTCTTTGACACCTGCTTTCAGTCCCTTTGGGGATATTCTGGAAGTGGAATTGCTGGACCCTATGATAATTCTAGTTTGATGCTTTTGAGGACTCACTGTGCTGTTTTCGTCCTCCCCAAGTCCCCCAGGCAGTGCCCAGCAGAGACTGTTTCTCCACGTCTTGGCCAGCACATGGCATTTCCCGTTGTTTTCCTAGCCGCCTCCTGATGGGTGCAAGGTGGGCTCTTGCTGTGGTGACCTATACTTTACTTTCGAACAAAGAAACAGTACTGTCCTACCCGATAGAACCCAGCTGTCCTTGACAACCAAGGACACACTGACCTTCCTTCCAGAAGAGGAGATGCAAACTCCTTTCAGCCCCTTATCCGTGTCTGGGTGGTGTTCATTCCTTCTACCTGTGCCATATCCCTTCTGGATCTTGTAACTTGAACAGCAGACACTGGGCAGCCACTATGAACACATTTCCTATGAGCTAGAACAGGAAGGGGAGCGGGGGGAAGAGCACATCCACACCCACAGTGGCCCTTGTTCCTGCAGCTCCAACGAAGCAGGTAAGACTTCCTTTTCCTCTACCTGTCCCAGACCATTCCCTTGGCCTTCTGCTCTCATCTCGGCTTGGCTTGGTTCTTTGGCGTGGGGCTCTAACCTGTGTCCTTGAAGGTTCCATGCCCTCAGGGGCCTACCTCTTGGGTTCCTGGAGTTTCCCCCACATGCCTACCAGGACCTGGGAGTTCTGAGGGTGTATGCTCCCTGCTGCCTGGTAGGTCCCCAGTTTCTGCTTGGAACCAGGACCAGTCATGCCAGACAGTATAGCAAGGCCCCTCTTTGCCTCTTGGTTCAGAGCCTAGATGGCATCCTAGGGTCCTGCTGAGCCCATGCAAAGCAGGGCGGCTGGGGACACAGGCTGGGGACACATCGGGACCAGTCATCTGGTCCACCTGATTGTGGGGCGTCTCCTCTGTGAAGCTGGCCTTTAGGGAGGCTTTATGTGGGACCCAAATATCTCTCTGCCCGCTCGGTGCCCACTAGAAGAGAGTCTTCCCCAGACCTTCTGTGACCAATCTTGTTTCTCCCGAGTCCCTCACCCTCCATCAGGCGCCGCCAACAAGGCAGTGTAGACCTTCTCTGACCATTGCTCCTTCCAAGTTAAATGAAAATCCAGGGATGTTGTTGGAAATTCTGTCCTTACAGCCACTTCAGGACGCCCTCCGACCACCTCCCTGGGGCTGCGGAGCCACAGCCATCTACTTCCTGTTGGGTCACGCGGCCCCAGCTGTGGAGAAGCGACATGGGCGCCTGGACGAACCGTAGAGTATTCTCTTGTCCTGGACCCCGCTCAGACCCGGCAGGCATCAGCTGGGGGGTGGGCACACGGCATGACACGCCTGTTACATCCCGAGTCTAAAGCGGCCCATTAGGCATCATGCTGCTTGCTTCGTCGTCGGAACCGTCTGGTCCAGCAACTGGTACTTCCTCTCGGCGGAGATATCGCTACGCACCCCAGACAACTGTAGCACTGGCCGTTTCACTGAGCTCGCAGACCCCCGCCTTTTGTGGGGTCCACGTCCCACCTGCTGGTAGGCATGCGTCTCACCGAGATTTCTAGAGTATTTGTGCCTCTGGCTCATTAGGTCCGAGCTGCACAGTGTCGTCAGTACCATGAACCAGCATGTTGTCCTGTAGAATGGCGAGGTCCCCCAGTCATGACGCAGGGCTGGAGCACTGATGGGCCCAAGGGAAGATGCGGCAGGGGCACTGTTGTCGCTGCCCAGTGGAACCAAACTTCCCATTTGCTTGTTTTATAAATAACGAGTTTGGGGAAAAAGGATTTGCTGGGTGTTGGGAGCATGTTGATTTGCTCTGGTGGAGACCCCCCATATCTGGAAGAACATGCGAAACTGAATTCACCACTGATTGAGTCCACAATGTTCCTTTCGGTGTTCGATTTTGTGTGTGTGGGAGGAGAGAGAGAAGCAGTTCTGGGGGATTCTGCTCAGCCATTTCTGCTACGACAGCCCGCCCCCTGCCAGCCAGGGAACCACCACCTGCTGAGATGGTCTATCCCACCCTGCTTTCCAGAACAAGGGGGATGAGTTCATGGGGACTTGGAGGACCCACGAAGCTTGGTATGAGATGGGTCAGTATCAAAACCCTGTTCATTGCTTGACCCCCAAAAAGAGGACCACAGGGGTGATGTGAGTTTCCCAGAATTCACATCAGCTCGGACCCAGGGTGCTCTACTCTACCCCTCACACATCTGGATCCTTCCTTTCCTCCATTACGACTGCCCAAGTAAATGGCCTCTTTGAGGGAAGGCAAGGAGATCTGTACATTATACATTTTTGGTAGACAAGCAGGGTCTTTTCTCTGGGGGCTCCATAAAATCTGGGGCCTGGAGAAGGGGTCAGGACTCAATACCAGAGTGATTCAGGCAGGTCTGTTGATCAGATCTAGAGGGTTTTGGCTTATTCCAGTCGAGGAAGGTCTCAGTAGGGCTGCTCATCTGTTTGTGAATTATGTTAAATTATAGTCATTCGGGTAACGAATGGTTGACTCTCAGCACTTTGTGTGATTAAACCAAACATTTTGCTGTCAGATACTTCACAATCAAGTAGCCATTGTCAAAGATCACCATGGGTCAAGCTCTTCTGGTGATTACTGTTCTTATTATGGCAATTACGTCCTCCTTGGCTCTCTGGCCATGGGCCACATGGGGCGCTATCATCTCTGTTGAGTTCTGGAAGCCCATTCCTGGGAAGCCCCAACATTACGTTTCTCCCACTTTGGTCCAACACCCTGGGGGTAGGGGCCGTTCCCATATATATTCTTGAAGTTCCCGCCAGTAAGAATGGAAAACACCTGTCAATTCTTGTGCATAATATGTCTTCCTGGGTCGGATTTTGTTGCCATGCTCCCGGACTGTTCTGGGTTTGGAGGTAGGTGCAGATCTAGAAGCAGGAGGTCGAGGTGGGCTCCTGAGGACGTGCCTAGCTCAGGAGTGACCCTTATAGTTCTTCAGGTTAATGACCTTCGAAAAAGGACAGGGCTGCTTTGACCAGCAAGAGCGTTTCTGTGGAATTTGGACATTCAGCGTCTTCACCTGCATTGGAGTCTTTCCAAATGGAATTCATTCCAGTGTTCAAGGCTCCCCTCTTCCCCATTTGATGCCCTAATGTAACTGAGGAGGGGCACGTGGCCACGAGTTGAAATGGTCGTGTCATGTGGAGTTCAGCTGCCCCGTCGGGTCAGAATTTGGGTTTGGATTTTCAGAAATCTCCTGTGGCTATAAGAGATGGGGGGCTTTTTTCAGGCAGTCGTGGAAGTTTTCTGATGCTTTACCTTGGCCATGCACTGAATAGTTAATGCCTTGAGCTCATTTTTCCTCCCCTCCTAATTTTGCTGTGGAGTTAGAAGAGGCCCGCCGACTCCATATCATGTACACTCTGCTGGGCGTGGTTGTCACTGTCAAGGAAGAGGTTGTCGCTCGATCCTCTATGGTACGTGCTGGAAGCCTGGTTGGGCAGAGCACACCGTGAACACCCCCGTTCATCGCTGACTTGAGAAATTACAGCTCCCATCTTCCCACCAAATTCCCACCGAGCAGGATGTGGAGAAGTACGTATTATTCAGCCTTCAAGGTCAGGGGCTCCGGAAGTGGCCAATCCAGAGCATCTCCCTTGCAATGAACGTCCGGTGGCAGGCCTTGATCTTGGAGCGGTGACCATCAAGGAGGGAGGGCTACAGAGAGTGGCTTCACTGTGGAAGCTTGCTGCTCGTGGGTCCCCACCAAGGTTGCCTGTCGTGGATGATCTCTGTCCAGTTCCCGGACACCCTGTCCCGAATTCCCCCCAATAAACCTACATCTCCATTGCTGTCTGCGGGCCTTTTCTTCAGTCTCGCTGGGTTATCACTGGTGTTGGCTTAGAGTCTGCTGGGTGCAGCCGCACAACCTCTGTGGGGCTCATGGTGATTGTTTAAGTAATTGTTTTGGCCCCCTGGTTGCGTGAACACTGGTGTCCCAGTCACCACTGGCAGTTAGGCGCCTTTAAATAGAATCAGGCCAGAGACCACATTTCAGATTCTCACCTCCAGACCTGACTCCTGTTACAGAAAATGGTATCCATCTGAGTTTGATCAAGAAAACAGAGTCCAGGTATTCCAGAAATTAAGGCTTTACTATAGAAACTGGGGCTTCTCTGAATAGGAGCTTTGGGTAAAGGTCTGGAAACCCCAGAAGATCAGGGAAACAGTCACTGTTCACTTTGACCTGGAGCGCTGGAGCAGAGGGGACACACAGGTCAGGGAGTGGTCCAGAGGCAACCACCTTTGACCACTATGGGCGGGAGGGAGGAGCCTGGGAGAGGTGGGAGACCCTCTGCCCACTCCTACCCAGAGCCAAAGGGAAGCTCCAGGAGACCTCTGTGAAGCTGTTGTATCTGGTTGGCACAATGGCTAGAGAATTCTGCTTTACAGATAATTTACGCATCTTTTGAAAATGCCTCTTACTGGTAAAGTCTTACTAGGAACCGTTCAGAGAAGGTGATTCTGGGACATGCCGTTCTCAGCCTTAGAAGGAGCGGCAGTGGCATGTGGTGAGTATCAGACAACCCACGTGTCAGCCGGGGCTACCGTGACCAAGCACCACAGGCCGGGGGGCTAGAACACACAGTTCCAGAGGCTGGGGACTCCTAGAGCAAGGATGACACAGCTTGGTCTCTGGTGAGAGCTTTTATCCTGGCCTTTGGATCACTGCCATCTTGCTGTGCCCTCATGTGGACAGAGGGCACTGATCCCCGCACGGGGCCCCACCCACGTGACCCCGTGTAACCCTCACCACCCCAAGGGCCTGTCTCCAAACACCACCCGGCAGGGGCAAAGGGTTCAACACAGGAATTTGCGGGAGGGGGCGGGGACACAAACATTCAGCCCACCACACTGGCACACCCTCTGTCTCTTTTTTCTATTTTAGTGTGTATTTTTTGTATTTACGATACTCGTTTCTGTGGTCGCCTTCATGACCTTATATAACGTCCACAGTCACTCATGTTTCTGGTCTTTGTCAACTGGTTTCCTACTCTGGGTGGTGTGCTCTTCTATTATGTCATTAAAATTCTATTTAATTTCACGAATCATAGTTTTTGATACTTGCTCTGTCCCGTTGCTAGTTTTCTCTGTGGGATTCCTCTTCCACATCTCTTGGATCTTCTTTGCCCGTCTTCTGCGCCTGTAATTCGATTCATAAAGTTTCTTGTTTTCCTTAAACCTTGTAAACCTCGTTTGCGCTACTTGCTGGCTCATCTCGGTTCCTTTCTGATTCAGCTCTCACTTAGATTTCTCTCTGGTTTTAATTCTTTTTGGTTCTGCCACCTCCTTCCAAATTTTCCTTTTTCTCCACTTGCTTCACTTTTGCGTTTGTTCTCATTCTTGCTCAGGCTATCGGCCACAATATTTCTTACTCTCTAAAATAACAGACATTATTCAGCCATTAAAAAAAAAAACAAAAAACGGAATCCTGCCAGTTACGACAGTGTGGATGGACCTGGAGGACGTCAGGCTGAGTGACATCAGACGGAGAGAGACAAATATGGCGTGATCTCGCCTACCTGCAGAATCATAAGAAAAACAAAGTCGCAGAAACCGAACAGACTGATGGTCGCCAGAGGTGGGGGAAGGAGGGCAGGGGACGTGGCAGAAGGGATCTAAAGTACAGACTTCCAGGAAGAAGATCAGCTAAGCTCTGGGCATGTAAAATGATTGAAATAGCGAATGTGTAGTTTTTATCTGTTCGGAGGGCATGTCTTCGCAGCGTGTCTTCTGGGGGTTATCACTCTTCCTCACCCTCTCTTTTATACAGTGTTTTTCTGTGTGTGTTTTAAAGATTTCATTTATTTATTTGAGAGAGAGGGCGAGAGAGAGAACAGCGGGAGAGGGAGAAGCAGACTCCCCACTGAGCAGGGAGCCTGAGGTGGGGCTCGATCTCAGGACCCCGAGATCATGACCTGAGCCGAAGGCAGACGCTTAACCGACTGAGCCCCCCAGGCGTCCCCCGTGTGGTTTTGGCCGTAGTTCTTTTCTGCTGCTCGGTTTTCTCCCCGGGAGACGAGTTTTTGTGACTGTTCAGAAGAGGTGGGCTCTAAACTGTGCCTCTTTTATCTGGGCCTGTGCTTCGCTCTCCCCCGTCCCTGTCCATTGGAGGCTTTCCCTAGCAGCTGCTTCTCGGTGCAGGGCTTTGTCCCAGAAGGAGGTTTCGCTTCATTAGCCCCAGAGTTCACGGGGCCCAGACTGCTTCAGCACCGGGCCCCTGCTCCTGCCTCCTTGCGCTCACTGCAGGTGGAAGCCTGCGTGTCCCCCTCTAGTTACTGATCCTCTCCTGCAGCCGATGGGGCCGCCAAGCTCGCCGGTGAGGATCTGTCAGGGACCTGGAGCGCCTCCACTTCTCAGGCCCCCCTCCCTGGCCTCTCCTGCCATGGCTGATGGCACGTAGGGTTGCGGCCCTTGGCGCTCCATCCCTACCCGCTTGCACGTTCTGGGTGCCTAGCTGCCTAGTTACACGGCGGCTGGTGTCCGTGAGTTTTGAGTTTTGCTATCCTTGGCGCTCTGTGCATTTTTAATGGGGCATTTTGGGAGATCAGAATCCTATAGCATCAGCATTTCTTCTTCCCCGAAATGCCTTCAGGCCCCACTGACTAAGCAGCAGCAGAAACATCTGCTCGGGAGTCAAAGGGTTGACGACAGCCTGCAGCCGACCGTTCTTTAATGCGAACAAGCAGAGCCAAAGATCAGAGCACGAAATGCTTGGGGGTCTTGGTCTTTCTAGGCCCCCATTGCCCCACTGCAGAGGCCCTATGAAGAGAGCAGCAAGGGGGGCCACCATGTACTGTTGCTGGGTTGTACACTGCTTCGCTGTTTGATGCAGGGTGAGTGTCTCCAGGGTGGCACGCCCAGCCGGCTCTGAGCCACTGCCTGGGTCCAGCTGCCAGGATGCTGCTGGCTTCCTGAGGGGCTTGTACGGTCCATCGATTGGTCACTGGAGACGGACAAGGCAAATCTTGACCAGGAACCTCCAGGTCCCCTAGCCTGGCTTGGCACTCTCACAGGTCGAGGCAGGACCAGGCCTCTCCAGCCTGGATGACCGTAAGTGCCTCCTTGGCCTTGAGTCCAGGGACCTGCCCTTCGAGACCCCAAGCATTGGGTTTCCTGGTTCTGGTCTCTGCCCCTTGGTCCTGGGACCAGCTGAGGCTGGCCTGGCCGCAAGCTCAGCGTCCAAGCTGTTTTCCAGGTGGTAGTGGGGTCTGCCTCCACCCCTGCCCCCACAGTCTCTTGCTCATCCACTCTCGCCTGCCCTGCAGCCCCGAGATGGGCTTCTGCAGCGCTCCCTTTCTGTGCGGTGGCACCCCTAGCCTTTTCTCTCTCTGCCTAGGATTCCTCATCTAAGGGCAGGGATGCAAATGGCCACCGAGAGCAGGGTTTCCCACCCACAGCCTTCTTAAGGCCCAGGAGTGAGAACACATTCGTGCCAGGAACCCCCCAACCCCAGCCCACCACCCTTCAAAAGCACAAACCCCATCGGGTCTCTCTCCCCTGCCCAGATCCTCCAGCTGCCTGCCTTGCTTTTAGCGTGAGATCTGTACCCCTCAGTGTGGATGCCCGGCCAGGCGGGTCTGCTGCTTCCCCCTCACTTTGCCTCAGACCCCTCCTCTCAAGGTCCCTGTCCTCAGCCTGCTGTCACTTACGTGCTGCGCCGCCTCCTGCCTCACTCTGTGGCCAGCTCCTCCTCATCCTTCAGGACTCAACTAAAATGTCACCTCCTCCCAGAAGCCCTCCCTGACCATCTCATCTGAAGATGGCCCCACTATGTGTGTGCTTCCTAGAATGGAGATATAATTCACCTACTATAAAATTGACCCTTTAATTTATTTCTTTTGAGAGAGAGAGAGAGAGAGCGAGAGCAGGGGGAGGGTTGCAGAGGGAGGGAGAGAATCTCAGGTGCAGGGCTTGATCTCATGATCCCAAGACCATGACCAGAGCCAAACCAAGAGTCAGATGCTTAAGTGAGCCACCAAGCACCCCTTTTAGGGCATAGAGTTCGGTGGTTTTTAGTATATTCACACGGTTGTGCAGCTACCACAGCTGACTGGTCCCGGAACGCTTTCATCACCCCAGAAGAAACCTCGAGTCCATTAGCAGTCCGTGTCCCACTCGCTCTCCCAGGCTCTGACTCCCCTAACCTGCCTCTGTCTCCGTGCACTTTCCTGTTCTGGACATTCGCACAAGTGGATCTGGCTTCTTCCACTGAGCGGGCTTGGCATTTCATCCCTTTCTACGGCTGAAAACCATCCCCTTGCTCCTGCGCGCTCCTTTCTGTTTATCCATCCTTCGCCCCTTTGTACAGAACGCCCTGTGAGCGCCTGATATCCCTGCGTGCTCTCCTCGTGTCCCATTTCCTTGATGGGACAGCACCTCCGAGAGAGAGAAGGCCTGGCCTGGGTGCTCCTGGCTGCACCCGGTGCCGGCACAAGGAGGTGTCCAGCGAGCAGGGGTGTGCGTGCCCGTCACAGCGGCTGCCGGTGGGGTGGTAGCATCTGGGCTCCTGGATCTAAGCAGGCTGCTGGTGTCCCCCTTCCCCCTGCCCGTGCCTCGAGGACCACGCCCTTGAGCAGCCCCAGCCAATGGCCAGTGTTGCAGGGCAGTTGTGGGAACACCCGGCTTCCTCACCCCTAGAGGGGCTTCTGGTTCGAGGTTCCCACTGGAACTGAGCCCGTTGCCATCAGCTGGGAATGTGCCTTCTATGGCTTCTTTCCCGTCCCTGACCTGCTTCTCCACTCGCATCCGGACAAAGGACTCCAACTCCATGCCAGGGACTGCACCCCGGGCTCCCCTCAGGCCTTCACCGCAACCCTGCGCTCCAGGCTTGGCCTTCAGCCCCATGCTCTCCTGCCCCTGCCCCTGGCCCACTGACCCTCAGCCCCCCCCCCCATCCCTCCCTTGGCTGCAACCCCGGGCAATTCAGTTCCCAACAGGACAGATGATCTGGGTCTCCCCAGATTCTTGTCGCTTGGGTCACGTGTGAGAGAACTGAAAATAGCAAGGGCAGCCTGGCCTGGGAAGTATCTGGTTTTTCCAGAGGGGGTTGTCCCCAGGGCGCTGCGGAGGGGTTAGCTCATCAGCGCCCCTGCAGGTGGCCCCCGGCTCAGCTCTCCCTTGCTCTGGCCAGGCTCGGCAGCCCCTGTGTCCCACCCACCGTGTGACCGTGGACGGAGTGCGTGGCCTCTCTGAGCCTCAGTTTCCCCAAGCATACCAGGGAGGTAATTGCTGCCTTGTCCTCAGCAGTAGTTTTGAGACTGAGGAGTGACACGGGACTTGGGACTTCTTCGTGACCTTCAAACGCTGCTGTTTCTCACAGACGTGTAATGCAGGGGAGTTGGGAGAAGAGTGGGAATGGGGACTGAGGCCCTGTTGTGTGTCCCTTCTCCCTGCACACCTAGGAGTCCGCACTGTCTCGTTAACCCCATGTTAAGGGTGCGGAAACCGAGGCCCAGCAAGGCGCCTCTGAGCTCACGGGGTCGGAGCTGTGGAGGGATACGAGGTCAGACTTGAATGAGCCGCCGAGCACCCTCCGTGTTCCTGGGTGGTGCCCAGGCCAGTCCTGCGTGCCATCCGTGCTCCGTGGGAGGGAAGAGTGAACGGATGCATCAAAGCCACCTTTAGAAAGACTGACGTGGGCGCATGCTCACTGCCCGTGTGGCTAACGGGGAGCCCCGCCCCGTGGTGGGTGGTGGGCCGGAGGTAGCCAGGAAAGCAAGGAACATGACCCAGAAGCATCTAGAGCAGGCCCAGGGAGCCTGACCTGTGATGGAGGGCGTCTCCAGGCTGCAAGGACATTTGGGCCCCTCTTGGGATCTCCCCTACACCCCTGCAGCCTCACCAGGAAGTTCCCATGAATCTCCCTGTGAAATCAGTTTCCCGACCCCTTGCCCAAAGTCACAGAGAACCCCCTCTACTCCCCGGCACGTGTTTGGGAACCGAGGGGACATTTCCGACATTCAAACCAAGTTTCAAGCCACCCCCGGTTGGGTGTCTTGGGAGAAAATGCTGTCTGTTGTTGGTGTAAGCCTCTGACAGCGGCCCTGGTGTGAGTGGCATGAAGCGATCCTGGGGCTGAGCCCGAGTCAGTGTCCCCACCAAGAGGACGCTTTCTCCACTGCAGCGTCCGGGGAGCACTGGCAACAAAGAGACATTGGAAACACAGCTGTGCGGTGGTGGGTGGGCTTTTCAATTCTGTGCATGGAGGGGGAGACGCGAGAGAGGAGGCCGCTGTCTCCTGGTGAATCTCAGGTTTGTTTTCTTGCCTGGAGTCAGGCCAAGCACTCCCTTTCTCATCTACTCTGCACACTACCGGCTCTGACTTTGCCCTGGTGCCTCCTCGGGGTAGGTCTCATTTTACAATCCCAGCCGTGCCAGGGCCCAGCCCGGCCTTGCCCCAGGCCTGGTGTGCTGTGGCCTGCCCACCTGGGACTCCTTCCTCTCCCGCCTGGGGTTCCTGTGCTCAGGGACAGAGTGAATGGCTGGCCAGGGCTGTGTTCAGACATGGAGCTTCTAGCCCGCTGGGTGAAGCCACCTCAGGAGGAATGCCATTGGGCCCCCCTGACCCCCTGACCCCTCCTTCATCCACCAGCGAGGGACAGTGACAGCTGTCTTGGCTCACAGGATGGACATGAGGACAGATAATTGTGGTGGGAGATGACCTTATGGGCACAGGAGTTAATGTTAAAGCCTTGTCACCTATCGCAGCAGGCATCCTTATTTTTAGAGAGAGAGAGGGAGCGTGAGAGTGAGGGGAGGGGCAGAGGGAGAGGGAGCGAATCTCCAAGCAGACTCTGCGCTGAGCCAGAGCCCAGCTTGGGGCTTGATCCCAGGCCCCCAAGACCACAATCCCAGCTGAAATCAAGAGTCAGTCACTTAACTGATTGAGACAGCCAGGTACCCCGGCAGGCATCCATCTAAGATGACCCCCACAGAGCCCCTCCCCTTGAAGGTGGGCTGACCCCGGTGACTCGCCTCTCACCAGTGGGACCCAGCAAGGGTGAAGGGACTGGACTAGACGGGATATGACTTCTACCTTGTTAGTCCTCTCTCTCTCTCTCTCTCTCTGGCTTTTCTCTCTTGCCTGCTCTGATGAAGCTGACTGCCCTGGCGTGAGCTGCCCTAGGGAGAGGACCACGTGGCAGGGAACCAAGGCCCTCGGTCCAACAGCTCCCGAGAAACTGAATCCAGCCGACAGCCACTGACTGGGCCTCGAGCCTCGAGATGGGTGCAGCCCTGACGGACCCCTCAACTGAAGCCTGCGGCAGAGTCCGACTTGGAGGCCCCTGGCCAAGCTGCATTCAGGTTCCAGTCTAAGAAAAAGTGAGAGGTCACTGATGTTCTTTTAAACCATGAAGTTTGGGGATTATTTGTTATGCAGCAGTAGATAATCAACACATGTATTTATATTAAAGAGCCTTAGGGAAGAAGCATAAGTAGCATCGTTTGGGTTTGCAGACGTTTATTGATTGATGGCAGTGAGACTCAGGAAATGAGTCAATTTTAATCAACCGGAAGAAGACTTAAGATCAATAAAAGAGTGAAACTAAGGGGCACCTGGGTGGCTCAGCAGGTTAAAGCCTCTGCCTTCAGCTCAGGTCATGATCCCAGGGTCTCCGGATTGAGCCCCGCGTCGGACTCTCTGCTTGGCTGGGAGCCTGCTTCCTCCTCTCTCTCTCTCTCTGCCTGCCTCTCTGCCTACTTGTGATCTCTATCTGTCGAATAAATAAATCTTAAAAAAAAAAAAAAGAGTGAAACTAATAGATAGAAGTGAATGGAGGGGGATGGACAATGACCAAATTTCGATAAGAATTAAGATATTGATGGGACAATAATTTCAAGTCCTTTGTTCCTTTCCCACCTAAGGAGGATGTAATCTTTTTCTTACTTAAAAAAATTTTTTTTTAAAGATTTTATTTATTTATTTGACAGAGAGAGATCACAAGTAGGCAGAGAGGCAGGTAGAGAGAGAGGAGGAAGCAGGCTCCCCGCTGAGCAAGGAGCCTGATGTTGGGCTCGATCCCAGGACCCTGGGATCATGACCTGAGCCGAAGGCAGAGGCTTTAACCCACTGAGCCACCCAGGCGCCCCTTTCTTACTGATTTTTAAGAGCTCTGTGGGAGGCGGAATTTTGGTTCCTGGTACCTTCAACCTCCCAGCATCCTCCCAGCATGGCATGGGCGGTTAAGGTAGGATAGCTGGCAAAAGAGATTTGCAGATGTAACTACAGTTACTAATCAGCTGATCTTAAAATAAGAGTGTCCTGGGTTATCCGATGCATCCAGTATACTCCCAGGAGCCCTTACAGGGAAAGAGATGTGGCGGAGGACGAAGCTGGAGAGGTTGGAAGCATCTGGCTGCCTTTTGAAGAGTCTCATTGGAAGCATGAGAGAGGTTCAGGGCGCTCTTGCTGGCTTTGATGACAGAAGGGGCCGGGAGGGAAGGAATGTGGTGATCTCTAGGAGCTGAGAATGACCCCTGGTTGACATCCAGCAAGAAACAGGGACCGTAGTCCTAGCCAGCCCATGAGTGAGCCTGGCCCTGACAACTTGACTTTGGCCTTGTGAGGCCCCAACGTGAGGACCCAGTCCAGCCGCTAGACTTCTGACCTCGGGGACCGAGAGATGATACATGGAGGGTGATAAATTTGCGGTAATGTGTGACTGCAGCAATGGAAAACAGCTGTTTATGTCTTAATGTTGGAAACACTTCATGTATATGTTGCAAATATTTTTTTTTCAGGTGTGTCAGTTGTCTTTTTAAACCCTACCCTTAATTATACTGAATCTGACGTAGTTCATTACCAGAGGTAAACTCAAGTTCCATTTTGGGGGAATGTCCTTTGGTCGTGACCCCCATGTACCCAGCGCTTACAAGCAAAACACAGATTCCTGGGCTCTGTCCGGAGTTTCAGATTCCGCAGGGCGGGGAGGTCCCAGGAATCTGCGTTTCTAACCAGTGCCCAGGAGCTGCTGACGCCGCCCTTTGAGAAGGCTTTCCTCCCAGGCCCCCGAGTCCTTAGAACCCCTCCCTGCGCGTACGGAGCTGAGCCCCACCCCCTGGGGGGCAGGGCCCGGGAGAGCCCCGCCTCCCCGCGAATCCTCCGTTCTTATTGGCTGGTAGAGAAGGAGCATTCCCTAACGTCACAGCACCATCAGCTCCTCCTCCCGACGTCCAGGGGCGGGGACACCACGCCTGCGCAGTGGAGCTCGCGCTCGGCGTCCTGCGCTCCGGGGAGGGTTCGAGCGGCGCGCGGCGGTTCCATGGAGGACCCCCGGGAGGAGTCGGAGCCGCTCCTGAGCCGGGCCCGGGGCGACGGCGGCCGCGACTGCCCGGCGGGTTCAGCCTCTTGCCGCCCTGGTGAGCGGCTGCCCGGGCAGGGGAGCGGGCCGCGGGGACGCGCATGGGGTCCTGCCGGCTCCGCGCCGTTCGCCGTCGCCACTGCGGTCGCACCCCACGGGCCAGGGTCCGAGCGGGCGTGGGGAGCGAGGGGAGCCGTGCTCCGGGGGACGGGGGCTGCGCCCTGCGGAGTCGCGGGCGCCGGGGCCGGCCACGCGCCGCAGGGTCGCGCCCTGCCTCCGACCGACCGGCCGGCCGGCCCGAGAGGCGTCGCCGCAGCCCCATGCAGCCCCCTCGATGGACCTC
Source organism: Meles meles (assembly GCF_922984935.1). NCBI lineage: Eukaryota > Metazoa > Chordata > Mammalia > Carnivora > Mustelidae > Meles > Meles meles. The sequence goes on along the minus strand of NC_060073.1, from coordinate 4,089,114 downwards.
GGGTGGACCCAGGCTTCGCTGATCGCCTTGGGGGCCCCTAGGAGGCAGCACTTCCGTTTTCCTCCGGTTATGATGGGGGAAACCGAGGCACAGAGCGGGGCGTTCCCCTGCCCCAGCAAGGTCACACAGCCGGGAAGTGGCTGGGCTGGGGTTCGAGCCCTCCTGGGGGTAGACTGAGGAGATCTTTCAGTCTACTCTCTCAGTCTGGGTGCTGGACTGTCCCCAGAGGCTGGTCCCCCTTCAGCTTGGGGTTTGAGGGTGGGGGCAGGCCTCCCCAGACCAGTCCAGCCCAGGGCAGCTTCCTCCCTTTGCCCTCTGCAGCTCCCTCTCGCCCTTCCTGTTTAGCAGCGGAGCTGCTGAATCCCGAGGAGGGCCGCAGGCGGGAGGGAGGAGTCCATCTGTCTCCCGCAGAAGTCAGGGGTTGGGTGCTGGGTTAGGGATGGAAGGGCCTCAGCCTCATTTTACTGAGGAGAAAACCAAGGCTCAGAGCGTCTCCGGGACCTGTCCAAGGTCAGCGCTGGGCTGCCGTGGGGCTGCTGGTGGTGTCATGCTGGGTGTTCCTTCCCGGAGCACTTTCCCTTTCTGGCTTGCGTGCTTTCTCTGTCCTGGAGAGGCCCGTAGCGTGGGGGCCGGGAATGGGCTGGCCTCCCTCAGCTCCCACGGGGGCTCTTAGGTGGGGCTCTGTGCATTGGGTGTTGGAGCCCTGCAGTTGGATCCTCCTCCTGACGGGTCGGGTCACTGTGCTGCTCGGTGTCCCGCAGACCCTGCAATCAGGTCCTTCCGGCCCAGCCTCTGTTCATCCGCCCCAGGGGACAGTAGCTGTTTCCTCTTCTCGTTCCTGGTCGGGGAGTCACCCTCTTTCTGGTCATGGAAAAGTCAGAGGGCGAGGGAGCGCCACACTGTGGAAGGGGCTTCTGGAGTAAAAGCACCGGGAGCTACAGCGGCCCATGCAGTCTGCACAGCCCTCCGGTTGTGTCTGACCTGTGAGGGGGAACTGAGGCACAGAGGGGAAGCGGTCTGCCCAGAGTCATCAGGGAGCTCGTGGGGGCCCCAGGCAGGTCGTGCAGGGTGGAGCCTGGAACAGGAAGGAGAGGGGGCTCGGGGCAGAGAGACTGGCCCTGGGCTGCTGGGGGACACGGTGTTTGAACCCCTGTTTCTTCTCCTCTCTTCGGCAGATGTTCTGCCCTGACGCTCTGACCTGGTGTGCGCGCTGATCGCTGCTTAGGGGAAATAGTCCTCCTGGTAGGGCCAACAGCCGGAGCCAGGGCTTGGAGTCTTGGGAGAACTTGGCCTTGGCAGAGCCGAGTGCAGGATGAGCGGCGTGGAGGGTGTGGGGTGAGGGAAGCAGCAGGACGAGTGGTGGGTGGGTGACGTGGGCGCCGCAGTGGCAGCTGGGGGCAGTGTGGACTTCGTCCAGGAGCACTGGGGACTCGTGGGAAGCTGGGACGTGCTCACGACCGAGGGTTTGTGACAAGGTTCCTCCGGCCTGCTGCTGTCAAGAGTGTGCGAAGCCGGTAGGGAGGCCCTTCTGAGGTTTGGGGCCCCGAGGCCCAGGCCAGAGGTCTGATGTGTGCGAGCAGTTCCCAGGGTGCCCGACACCCCTGGCCCGTTACGGCTTGCCTGGACGTGAGCCCCTTCAGCGGCACCCCGCGTCTGCGCCTAGAGTGAGCCCACAGGCTTTTCTTGTCTAAGAAGCTTGTATGCTTGGATCTCTCCAGGCGATCTCATCATCTCCCCTGGGGTTTGGGTAACTGCGGGCCCCTTTTGGGCCCTCAGACCACCCTGCCCTGTAGCCTCCCCTCAGGGCCATTCACTCACCCCATAAAGGAGCTTTGAGGACACTCTGTGCTGACCCCTGCACGGTCCTGGGCTGTGTGGGTGCAGCAGGTAGTCGTACAGGGCTCCTCGGGGTGAGCACGGAGGTTGTACGTGGAGGGAAACTGAGGCATGTAGAGGTGGGTGTTTGCTGTGATGGCAGAGCCCAGCTGGAGTCGTGCCTCCTACTTCTGTCCAGGGTCCCCTGGCTCCCTGATTGCCAACCCCACCCCGCCCCGCCCCCGGAGCCCTGAGGACGGGGCAGCTGCTTCCCCAGGGGTGGGGGCAGAGTGGACGGTGGCCTGCGGCCTGCCCTGCCTCTGGCTTCCGTAGCTCTGCTCTAGAGGCGTGGGTGAAGCTGCTTCTCCCCGTCCAGAGCTGCCGGCGCAAAAGGGCCAGAGGTGACAGTAAGATGTTCAACAGAAGCAGCTGCCCCGTCTCCAGGCCCCGCCCCGGGAGCTGCTGGGGGCTGCGTGCCGGCTCCCCCTGACCTCCCCCGGGGCCCGGGCTGCCCCCCCCCCCTCCTGGACCGCGGGCCGTGGGCTTCCTCGTTGCAGAGGCGGCCCTTGGCCGTGAGCAGTGGCTGGATCCCAAGGCTGTGAGGACTGACCTAGCAGTCTTTGGCTCCTTGATGGGCGAGGGGTGAGGATGCTGGGATGAGGCTTCCAGCTGCCCAACTTGTCCCAAAGGCCTCTCGTAGTCGGGAGCCTGCGGGGGTCCCTGTGGGGCACATCCATCCTCCTGTGCCCTGACACCCCCCAGCCGCTGGGGGGTGAAGACGGCTGGAGGGGGCCACAGTGGCCCCCGCTCATGGAGCACGCTCTGTGTGCTGGGCCGGGCCTGGGGCTCGCTCCTGTGCGGACTTGCTGCAGGGCGGAAGGCGTGTCACTACAGAGCCCGGGAGAAGGATGCCTGCAGTTTCTTTCCTTGGTGGCAGTGGTCCCGTAGCCGGGGCGCATCCCGTGGTCCACGTTGTCACCCAGTGCGGCTTCTCTGCCTGCAGGGGCCGCGTCTTGGCGGGACCTCTGCTTTGACCAGGCTGCTGTCTTCATCGAAGATGCCATCCAGGTGGGCGGACCTGCTCGCAGTGGCGGGGTCTGGGCTGGTCTCCAGGCGTTTGTGGGCACTGGGTGCTGGCCGCCCTGCTGATCCCCTCCTTGCTGTCCTGGGGCAGGGGCCCTGGTGGCCGAACCATGTGGTCATCATAGCCGTGACAATGGGGCCTTTGGGAACGGGTCGCTTGGAATCCTCCCTAAAGCTGGTGCACACCAGGTCAACAAGATCACTTGTTCTGTTGAGTTCCCTCCTGCTGAGAGCCTGGCCTGTGCCTGCCTCTCCCAGGTCCTACGGAAGACACCCAGGGATGGTCAGACCCTGTCCCCTGCTGGAAGACAACACCCAGGCTCGATTCGGGAAATAGGATCTGGAAGGGGCCATGTGGGGGGCTAGGCCGTGGGGCAGCCTGGAGTGTGATACACCGGGGGGGCCTTGCACAGCAGAGCGGGGGAGTCTCACAGGCAGGCAGCGGGCGCAGCCGTACGTTAGGACGTGGGTGTCCGGGCGGGGCCGTGGGGCTTCGGGTGCCCTGCAGGGTCACGGGACAGCCCTTCGTCCACGTGTGCCACCGAAGTAGACTCTGGCCTGCGGCACGTCTGCCTGCCGGGGGCCTGTCGTGGGGCCAGTGGGCGCCCAGTCTGCGGCTGGCCACGTGTGCGGCTCTGAGGGGACCCCCGCTCACGCCCCCCTGTGTGATGTTCGCTTTCAGTATCGCTCCATTAACCACCGCATGGACGTCAGGTCGATGTGGCTTTACCGGTTGTATTACTCGAACGCGTGCCAATGGTGAGAAGGCCCCCGCGTGCAGCGGGGGGTTCCCGAGGCCTGGCTGGGTGTGGGGAGGCCGGCCTCAGGGTCCACGCGGGTTCCCCCACCCTATGGTGGAGAAGGAGCCGCTTTCCCCACCTTCTGGGAACGGAGCCCCGCCCGGGGAAAGAGGGGCTCTCCCGCGGGTGAGCTCCAGGCCTGGCCATCCAGCTGTGACCCGAGCACTGGCATGTGACCACGCGGGAGTGGGCACAGACCGGGAGGCGTGGCCTCTGCCTGTTGAAGCCGCGGAGTCTGTCCTCACTTCCCAGGCGTCCTGCCTGCGGATCTGGTTTTTGGCCCAGAGCCCTGCTGGTGCGTGCATTTTAATTAGTTTTTGTTGTTGTTGTTTTCCAGGATATTGAGCTTCACCATTTTCTTGATCCTGTTTTTGGCCTTTATCGAGAGCCCTTCCTCGCTCACTAGCACCGCGGACGTCCGCTACCGCTCGGCCCCCTGGGATCCCCCCTGCGGCCTGACCGAGGGCGTCGAGGTGCTCTGCCTGCTGGTCTTTGTGGCCGACGTCTCTGTGAAGGTGAGGTGGGCGCGGTCGGGGGCCAAAGCCCAGGGGCCAGCACCCTCCTGGCCTTTCTGCCGCTTTCCTGATTCATTTATCCTCCGGGAGCCAACTGCCTTTTTCTCCGACTGCACTTTGACCCCCTGAGCAGAGGCCTGGGTGGGTGGAGAGTTCTGGTCATTGAAACAGGCTCTGTCTGCTTCCGCCCTCTCCGGACCAGACCGAGTCTGGGCTCTTCTTGTCGGGTGCACGACCTTGTGGGACCTCCGGGGGTGGCCGAGGGTCTGGCAGTGCCCCTGTGAGGAGAGACTCCAGTAGAACAAGGCAGGGCCGGTGGTCTCTCTGTTGCCCAGCCTCCCACCCCCAAGAGACGAGGAACACGGGAGGAGGTGGGTGTGGGGCAGAAGGGGGCCTGTTGCCCCGCGGTGTGTGTCTGACTCTAGATCTCTCTGACCCGAGTCCTTACTGAAGCTGGAGGTGGGCCCGGCCTCGCTCATTGGAGGTTCTGAGCCATGTCAAAGGTTCAGAGCCCTAATGGTTTCCCTGTGAGAGGCAGAGGGGCCGAGAGGCCAGGTCTGGCTGTGGGTCTCACGCTGCTTTTATCAGACAACTCTGGGGCTGGGCCCTCGGGACGCCGTTGGCCACACAGTGCGTCGGGCTGTCCCCAGAGTCTGGGGTGCCTTTGCCCGGCCCCTGCTGGGCTGTCCTGCAGCTGACGCTGAGGCCGTGGACAGCTTTGCATTGTTTCTTCAGCCTGTGATGTGTTAAGGGGGTTTGGGGGTTTTTAAAACTGGACCTGAAAGTGGTGAGACATTCTCATTAGTGTTTTGGAACGGCCGGTGCATTTGGGAAGCCTCAAAAGTCAGAGCAAGCGTAGGTTTTTATCTGCGTGCAGTGACGTCTGGGTGGCCTGCTGTCCGTGGCTCATGACGGCTGGCCAGTTGGCCACGGAGAGAGACCTCCGGCCTGGTTGATTTTTACTGGTTTATTTTAATTTTTTTTTTGAAAAATATTTTATTTATTTGCAAGAGGGAGTGAGTGCACAAACGGGGAGGGGCAGAGGGAGAAGCAGGCTCCCTGACGAGCGGGGAGCCTGATGCGGGGCTCGATCCCAGGACCCCAGGATCATGACCTGAGTGGAAGACAGAGGCTTGACCGACTGAGCCGCCCAGGTGCCCCTCAGGCCTGGTTTACAGACGGTTCTGGGTGTGGGCCGGCCCTAACCAGAAGTAGACCACGGGTGGTGTTGCAGCCCTTTTCCAGAGTGGTTCTTTTCCAGAGTGGCTCTTGGGCATAAGCTAAGCTGATGGTTGGGAGGGGCAGGACGGCTCGGCCCCCGTCACCGACGGAAGCAGGTGGGCGTGATTAAGTGCTGAGCCCAGGATCACTGGCTGTCCAAGGTCCCCGGCAGGCTAGGCAGGGAGCTCAGCTTCTTGCTCCCCAGGTCACGTGGAGGCCACGCTGGCCACTGAAGCGCCCCTGCTCTGGCTGCCCCGGCCTCACCTGTGTGCGCCGACAGGCTGGGCTGGCTGCGGGGCTGGTATCTGCGGGGCCGCCTGCTCGCCCGCTCAGCCCCTGCCCCTCTTGCAGAGCTACCTGGTTGGGTGGGCCCAGTTCCGGACGAACCCCTGGCTGCTGGCCTACCTCGCGGTGCTGGTCGTGTCTCTCACGGACTGGGTCGTGTCGCTGAGTCTGCGTTGCCAGGAGGTAGGTCGTGCGGCGGCTGGGAGCAGGGACGGGGGAGCTCTGGGCGGCCTGGCCCCTGCCCAACTCTACCCACCCTCCCAGCGCTCCAGTCAGCCATCGGGCCATGGGGCCGTGTCCCATCTTGCAGAAGGAGGCACTGAGGCCTGGGGAGGGCACAAGGACCTCTGGTTCCTGCCTCGCCATTTTCCAGCTCAGCTCCTCCACCGGCTGGGTCCCCTGCTGCCCTGGGGCCTCGCTCTGGCCACGTGCCCAAACCTCTGGGGGGGCTGCAGTGGGAGAGTCCATGTTAGCCGAGCGTCCCGTCCTGCCCCCCTCCCAGATGCACTGCCCGGTGACCGGATAGGACGGAAGCGGGGAGACACCCGTGTCCATCAGGAACAGTTGGGCGCACGAGCCCGTCAGGTGCTTTAGCCAAGAGAATTTGTATAGAAGCTTTAACGGGTGTTGAGTAACCGACAGAGCAGAACGGGGGTGGGGCGGAAGCGGCAGGAAGCTCAGGGCAGGGGCCCCCACAACTGGGGCCCCACCCTCCAGGCCCTGGAGGAGGGCAGAGCACCCAGACGGTTCCGGAGACTGCAGGAAAGGGAGGCTGGCAGCCCCGGCATGGGCACCGCCCAGGGCCAGCAAGGAGACGGGGAGCAGTCGCGTGTCCCCCTCCGGCCTCCTAGGCTCTCCCTAGTGCCCTCACCGGCAGGAGTGAGCGGCTGCCGAGGGGAACCGAGCTGCTGGCGGGATGGCTGGCTCAGTGCCCGCCTCCCACTTCCTCGCAGGAAAGAGCTCCGTGAACCTGTGCAAACCCGCGTCCGTGCAGCGGGCAGGGGAGGCCACGCGCAGCCCCTCGGGCTTGTGTTGTTGCTGGTGTTGGCCCTGACGGATCCTTCTGGGTTCCTCCTGCTCAGGCTCCCCGTGCCCTCGGCCGCAGCCAGCTCCCCGCTCCTGTGGCTTCTTCCCCTTGAACAGGGACCCAGACCTTCATTCCTGGCCAGTCCATGTCCTCAGGGGTCCTGCCTTTTTGGAGTCCCAGAGTTCTCTGATCGTCCTTCCTACTGACTGTGCCTCAGGAGCCCCGACCCAGACCTCCCCGCGCCTCCGCGCAGCAGCACCCCAGTCTGTCCTTGGCAGTCGGAGTGGTGTGCCCCCGCCGCCGGCATCCCACCCTGCTTTTTGTGACTCTTACGGCATGTCTGTCCACGGGGTGGACATTTCCAGAGCAGCAGGACTCTGGATTGTGGCTGGGGAGAGGAGGATGGCCGTTCTGTTCTGTCCTGGTGCTCGGAGTCTCTGGTCTGAAGCCGCATGGCCCCTGAGACTCAGATAGTGGTCCTGGGGCACTCCCAGGCAGGGCCCTAACCCGCATGCCTGGCTGTCCAGTGAGGACAGATCAGCGCCTTGCCCAGGGGAGGGGCCCATTGCAGTCACCCGCCCAGCTGCCGCGGCCACATCGCGTGGGTGAGCGGAGCTGGACTCCGCGGCCACATCGTGTGGGTGAGCGGAGCTGGACTCCGCGGCCACATCGTGTGGGTGAGCGGAGCTGGACTCTGCGACCACATTGGCGTGGGTGAGCAGAGCTGGACTCCGCAGCCACATCGCGTGGGTGAGCGGAGCTGGACTCCGCGGCCACATCGTGTGGGTGAGCAGAGCTGGACTCCGCGACCACATTGGCGTGGGTGAGCAGAGCTGGACTCCGCTTCTAGAGGGTAGACCATCCGTGGTGACCTTGGGGGCAAAGGCTCGGACATGACAGGACATGTCGTTCTGTCTTGTGGGCGTTCCCTCTATCCGTCCACACACACACTTCTCAGACCTCGTCCCCACTGTTCAGGTCTGTTCTTTCTGTGCCCTGACCACCCCGCGGGAGTTGTTATCTTTCTCAGTACAGACAGGCTGGACCCTAACCTGCTGGAATGCTTTCCCCTCAGCACCCCTGTGGCAGTTTTTCCTGATGGAGGTTGTAGTGCCCCACGTGGTCCACTTCTGGGTGGGGTCAGCACGTCACCCAGAACCGTCTGTAGACCAGGTCTGCGGTCCTTCCCTGTGGCCAGCTGGCCGGTCCTAAGGAACTCATCATGGGCACCAGGGGAGGGAGGGTGCAGAGGGCCGGGGGCCTCCTCCCTGCTCCAGCCTAGTCTCTCTGTTTCTACCTTGTGGCCCGGAGGTCAGATCACGTGTGGTCTACCGCTCACTGGGTAGGCCATGGTCACGACTCTGTTCTCATGGGAGGCGAGGCGTCCGCCGGTTTGCTGGCCGGCTGTGACTCGGGGGGCCTCGTCAGGGGCTTCCCTGGTGCCGGGCCAGCTGCTCATCAGTGTTGAGTCCTGCGGTTGTACCTCCCTGTCCTTCCTAAAGGTCACACGTCCCTGTGTCCATGACCCTGATGTGGCCCCAGCATGGGGAGGGCTCTTGGCGGGAGGTGCGAGCGGCACCCTGGTCTGCGATGACCGGCGAGGGTCCAAGACCCTGGGCGCCGGTGCCAGTAGGACCTTCGGCCGCCGCTTGGCCTACGGAAGTGGCCGAGACTCAGGATCCGGGTGCTGAGACAAGGTTCCATCCAGGGGCCGTGAGCGGGTCATGGGTCAGCTGGGGACGCTGGTCTCTCAGCCCACGGGCGCAGGGGGGCAGTGGGCAGAGCCCTGAGTGTCCGTTTAGCGATGTTTCCTGGGGCTTTCTGGCCCTGCGCCGAGAGCGGGCCCCCTTCTGACGATGTGTGGAGCCCAGGGAGGTTGAGTCAGGCCTTGGGCTCCCGTATCCTGCGGACGACCTGGAGGGTCTGCCGTGTGCCCATGCTGGTGGGACCTCGTTCTCTTGCGAGAGAGCCCTCTAGAGTGAGGAAACCCCAGGGGTGTCGTGGCATTCGGAGTGCGACGGGTGCCATGCTGGAGGGGGTGGCATTTACGCTGGCCTCGGAGGGACGGGGACAGTCCGCCCGCTGAGCAGAGGGGTGGCCTGAGGGCTGCAGGCAGCGGGACGGCGGGTGGTGGTCCCTGGACGGGCCAGAGTGGGCCTCCAGGCCAGTCCTTCAGCCTTGGGCAGGGAGGGGACGCGGTCAGCTGGCGCCCTGGACAGAAGGACCGGCTGGGTGGGGGGGGGGGTGGGGGGCGGGTCTTAGAATGGTGGTGTGTCAGCTAGGGGCGGAGGAGGAGGGACGCCCGAGGGAAGCCCTCAAGAGGGCTGGGGTGTCCTGCGGACAGTGCGGGTGGGAGGGCCTCTCCTTGGTTCTGACAGGAAGAAGCGGGGAAGGAGGACACCGGGTCTGCGTACGCGCCCGTGTGTGCGTGTGCATGCCTGTGTGCATGTGCGTGGAGGGTGTGCACGTTCCGGTACGCCCACGGAGCGTGTGTGTGTTTGTGGGCGGGGCCCGTAGGGTGCAGGGTGCGGCCTGGGGGTCATGTGTGCACGAGGGAGCGGGGCCGCAGAGGGGGGTGGGGCGGGGGAGGAGCCGGGAGGAAGGAGCTGTCCTCCACCCCCACCCCGTGGGACAGGCAGCTTTGTTGGGCGGTGTGGAGCCCCCCATGGCGCTGCAGGGCTGATGGGAGCTGGGTGGCCCGTTGGCAGGGGTCGGGGGAGGCTGCGGAGTGGGAGTTGGGGAGCACGGAGGCGGGGGGCTGGGGCCTGGAGCGGCTGACCGGGAGGGGTCCGAGTGGGTCTTGCGGGGGGCCCTTGACAGGTCCGGTCTCGGGTCCGGGTACAGAGCCGCTTCCCGCTGTCTTCCAGCCGCTGCGGATCCGCAGGCTCCTGCGGCCCTTCTTCCTGATGCAGAACTCGTCCATGATGAAGAAGACGCTCAAGTGTATCCGCTCGTCGCTGCCGGAGATGGCCAGGTGGGCGCTCCGTGCCAGGGCTCCCTGTGGTGCCATCGGGGGTGCCGGGACTGCGGCCTGGGGCACGACTGGCCCCAGCCTTGGAGGCCAGGGCTTGGGTGTCCGGGGGCCTCCTGGCAGCCCCTCAGTGGTCTGGGACCCTCTGCCTGACGGCTGCAGGGCCCTGCGGGTGCTCCCCAGCCATCCCCGCTGGGGCCGTGACCACCTCCCCCCACTCCCCTCCCATTTGCCCCGCAACCTGCCTCCGTTCTCTGTCCCCTGGCCTCCCTCTGCCTCCAGTCCCCTTCCCCCGGTGGCTCATGTGGCTGGCCCTCGCTGTCCAGCCCAGATGGATGGACGTGGCCGTCCCCCCTGAGAGTCCAGGGGTCCTTGGACCCCCAGACAATGCCCCGAGGGTACCGATGGTCCCTGCCAGGGAAAGCGCTCCCTAAGGACAGGACCGGTGGTGAGCGCAGGTCAGGCTCAGGGGCAGGGAGCTCCCTGAGTGCTCGGGCGGCGTCCCTAGACCCTGTCCCGCTGGGTGCGCGGGGCGTGGGTCCCGTCTGAGCGTCCGCGCCCCCCCAGTGTCCTCCTGCTGCTGGTGCTGCACCTGTCCGTCTTCACCATGTCCGGGATGCTGCTCTTCACAGGCGAGAAGGTACCATGTTCCCTCTGTCTGTGCCGGGAGCCTGGGGCTTTGATGGACAGGTCGGCCCTGTCCTCCAGGTAGTGTTGGGCCTGCAGAGCTGGCGGACCGGTTAGGCCGCCTGCCCTAGCCCCGTAACGGGAGTCAGCGGTGGTCTACCTAGACCCCGGGTGTCTCTTCAAATGGCCAGTCTTCGTGTGCCTGTCCCCATGGCTTCACGGGCTCAGGGCTGAGCGGTCTGGCTGCTGCTCCCTCTCCTCCCTCTTCCCTTCCTCCTCTCTCCTCCACTCCCTGCCCTGTCGCTGACCCAGATTTCTCTACACCCCTGTTAGGTGGAGGCCCCCTCAGACTGGCGCTGGGGGCCATTGGGTGGACTGCGCCCCATCCGCCACGGCGCCCGTCTCCGCTTCTCCGGCTGCAGGCTTTGCCCTCCCCCAGATCCCCTTCCCTTCCCACTTCCGCTGCTTCTCGGCCCCCAGCGGCTTGTTGCCGTGTGGAGGTGTCTGCCGCCTCTCGCCCCGGTCCCCCCGCACCGTGCGTCTGTGGTCCAGTGTGTCTTTCCTCCTGGCCTGGCTAGGGTCACTGTCGTCCTTGGGGCTGGAGCTGTCCCACATCTCTGTCCTGGGGTGTGGCCGAGGGTCAGCTGAGGCCAGTTTCTGGGGAGTTGGTGGCAGTGTTGGGGCGCTCAGACTGTGCTCTCCGTGAGGGAGGACTGCAGATGTCCTGATTCTGGGAGAACAGGAGCTCCCATGTGTGCACGCATGTGTGCGTGCTTGCATGTGCCTGTGTCTGTAATTATCTTTTGAGTGTGTGTCTGTGTAATTGTGTGTGCTGTGTGTCTCTGTACCTGGGTGTGCGCTCTGTGTCTTTGTGTGTTTGTGTGTGTGTGTGTGGGGTTGTGTCATTAACCGGGTGTGCCATGTCTCTGTGTATGCTCCAGCCAGGGTGGCTGAAGGCTTTTCCCCGTGGTTCTGAGCAGACCTGCTTTGTGGGCGTGTGGCCTGTGGGTATGCAGCCCCCTGGGCAAGAGGCCCTGAGTTAGGCTCCGTCTGGCCACGAGTGCAGAGTCTGCGGGGAAATGACGGGGAGGTCTGGGGTGCTGACCCACGGTGGCTGGAGCTCTGCCAGCCGCAGGCCGTGGCTGTTGGGGGACAGAGGCCCGACGGCCCGTCACAGCTGCCCCGTTTGCTCTCAGCAGGGCGATGGGCAGGACCGGGAGAGGCTGACCTATTTTCGCAACCTGCCGGAGGCTCTGACCTCCCTCCTGGTGCTGCTGACCACCGCCAACAACCCCGACGGTGTGTGAGGACGGGGCGCGGGGCCCAGGGGTCTGGGGGATGCGGTTAACCCAGAGCCTCGGCGCTGGGCTCTGTGCGGCCGGAGCGCATCAGGCTTTTCTGTCGCTGGGTGGAGTGTGAAAAGGAGGATGTCGGGTTCTGTCCCTCGCTCATTCCTTGTTTTTCTTCCCCTGTTTGTCTTTTCCCTTCTCCTTCCTGCCTGTTTCCTCTCTCTTCCCTTTCTCCCACTTCAGCTCCTGGCTTGCTCCCTCTCTCCCTTCTGCTCTGTTCCCTTCACCTTGTCTTTCCCGACTCCTGTCTCCACGGAGAAGCTGAGAATGAGCGCGGTGACAAATGGTGTGTTTGGCGGGTTCCCTGGTGGCTTCCTCTTTGAGGCCCAGCCACTGTCCCTGTCGCCACTCAGGCGGGGCCGTGGGGTGCAGCTTGTCCCTGAGGTGACAGGCCCTGGGTGTTCGGTGGCTGTGGTGCTCACGTTTGGGGCTGCTGCTGGGGCAAGGGCGGTGGCCAGGATGGGGGGCCGCGGGCCTCTAGGGCCTGGCTGTGGCCTGGCCGCCCTGGCTGGTGACTTTCGTCTTGGGCTCAGGGATGATGCCCCCTTCACGGAGACCTTCCCGGGAGGGCAGCCCCCAGCTTCCACGCCCAGGGAGAGCTGTGCGGCGGGACGCTGAGCAGTGTCCCCCCACGTCCTGTGAGTCATAGCAAGTCGCCCAAGGGAGAGCTGAGCTTCCGCGTGTGGGGAGTTCCCTGGGAAGCAGGTTTCAGCTTCGTGGAAGGGAGGAGCAGCCGCGGAAAGGAGCGAGGTCCCCGCTGCAGGGGTGTGTGCGCAGAGGTGTGAGGGTTGGTGTTTGGACGGGAGCCAGAGCCCTCCTGTCTGTTGAGGGCACGCGGTGGGGCCGTGATGGGGTCAGAGCGGAGACCGAGCTTGTGAGCCTGTGTCCGTTTCTCCGTCTTCTTCCCAGTCATGATTCCTGCATATTCCAAGAACCGGGCCTACGCCGTCTTTTTCATAGTCTTCACCCTGATAGGTGAGTTCTGACAGGTCTGCGGGGGTCACTCGGGGCAAGATCCCGTATGCTCAGCTGTGAGTGTGCCCTCCCGGCCCTGTGTCTTCGCCTCAGTGTGTCGTTTCTGACCACGTGACCTCACCTGAGTGTGTCCTCCCGTGACTTCTCTCTGTGACTTCGCTTCAGCTGCCTTCGTTGCTGACCTTGCTTTAGTTGGCCTTCCCGACCGTGTGACTTCGCTTCCGTGTGTCCTCCCCGACCCTGTGACTTTACCTCAGCCCTCCCTGCTGACTGCTTCAGCGCCCTCCTGACCCCGTGACCGCATGTGCTCTCTGACCTGTGACTTCTCAGCGTGGCCCACCTCGTGGTTTTCACTCGTGACCACGGATGGCCTCTGTCCTCGGTGCCCGTGGCTGGGCAGGCCCGGTGGCCGCATGTTCATTAGACGGGGACGGGGAGGCCCGCGTGTTGACTGGTGCGCCCCAGGCCCCTGGCAGGAATGGCGGCCTCTCCCTGCCCTGGGCCCCTGGGTGTCGCCCCCTGCCCCCGTCCTGGGCCCCCGCAGCTGCTGCTCCTTCCGGACTCGGCCCCCCGTCTGTGGTGGTCCCCACTGACTGGCTTTTTGCACTCGAAGGGAGCTTGTTCCTGATGAACCTGCTGACGGCCATCATCTACAACCAGTTCCGGGGCTACCTCATGGTGAGCCGGGCTGCTGTGTCTGCGGCTCCGGGAGGAGCGGCCCCCGGAGGCCAGGCGGGCCACAACCAGCCGGGTGGCCCCGTGGTGAGGGGTGGCCGGGTGGGGGCCGGGCCCCTGGGGTGCAGGGGTGCGCTGTGCTGTCCGGTGGTGTCCGGCTCCCTCCTGTGGGGGAGCAGGAGCCGCGTCCCATCCTCCCTCCCCGTGGCCGTGCTGTCGTCACAGCCCCCCAGGGACCCCTTCCCTGTTGTAGCCGCTCCAGGGCAGGTGGCCCGAGCCCCCCGTGCGGGAGAGCAGGGGTCCCCGGACACGCAGCGCAGAAACACATCCTAGCGAGCCTGTGGGCCGTGAAGAGTCGGGCTGTTCCCCTGGGGCCTGCGGGGGCGAGGGCTGCTCCCCCAGATGCGCAGGCACGAGGTGGGGTCGGGGGGTGTATGTGCGGCCAGGACAGGCCCGGCCCTGCCGCTCAGAGCCCTTGTCCTCGCAGAAGTCCTTCCAGACCTCGCTGTTCCGGAGGCGGCTGGGAGCGCGGGCCGCCTATGAGGTCCTCTCCTCCGTGAGTGCAGAGGGAGAAGCCCACCCCCGAGAGTGAGTGCCGGGGCTCCTGGGTGCCCTGCCTGAGCCGGGGGGCGGGGGGCGCGGGGCTGCTGCTGGGAGGGGCTGCCGGATGCTCCGCACGGTGTTTCCGAGCTGCGCGTCTGCCAAGCCCCCCGCGGGCCGCTGCCTGACTCGAGCGCTGCCTCCGACTCGCGAGGACGCCGCATCCCTCGTGCTGCAGGGCTCTGTTGCCCTCCCGGGTGACTCACTTGTGCTCCCGACCCTTGGAGACCGTGGGCTGCCAAGGGCCGAGGGGCCCGCGCCAGGCGCGGAACCGGTGGGGCCTGGTCAGTGGACGGCGGCCGCCCGCGCGGCCCGTGAGCCACCCCATCCTGTCGCGGTCATGCCCTGCGCCTCCGCCGAGCGCCAGCGCGCTCCTCTGGAAGGCGGGACAGGGCTGCCTGGGCAGCGCAGGTGACAGGACAAGGGACGCGCGGCTGTCCTCACGGAGGCCCTCGTCACTGCCGCCTGCCGCGCGGCTCCAGCCAGAGTTGGGGGCGCCGCGCGTGCTGAGCTGGCGGGCTCACTGGGGTGCGGGTGTCTTTCCCCCAGAGTCGGGGTGCGGCCCCGGGACTTCCTGCAGGTGCTTCGGCGAGTCCAGCTGGGCAGCTCCCACAAACAGGCCGTCATGGAGGTATTCGGGGCCCCTTCCCCCGACCCTCCCCAGCCCGTGCTTCCGGGCTCTGCCCAGAGGTCCCCTCGGCCACCAGCCCCTTTTCGCCACCAGGGTGTCGTTTCGGATCCGCCGGGGCTGGCCTGGGCCGGGTGGGGCTGGGGACGCGGCACCGTCCTGTCCCGGGCCCTCCCTCCCCTCGGCCCGGCTGACCAGGGTGCGTTTCCTTCCTCTGCAGAAGGTGCGTTCCTACGGTGGCGACCTGCTGTCAGCCGACGAGTTTCAGAAACTCTTTAACGAGTTCGACAAAAGGGTGATTAAAGAGGTAAGCGGGGCCAGGCCACGGGGGGTGAGCGGGGGAGGCTGCAGAACCTGTTGGCTTCCGTCCCTTGGGTGACTCTTAGTGACCGGTGCCAGGACCCGCCTTCCCAGGGATTCCAGCCCCGAGGATGGTAAATGGCTCTGGAAGCCAGGCTCTGGAAGTAAGGTCTTGTCAACCTTACGCAACTCACAGACCACAGGGACTGGCCTGGGCCAAGCCTGACCCAGAGGAACTGTCCGCAGGGTTTTCCCCGTCTCCATGACAGACTCTTACTTGCTTTCGACAAACTCTTACCTGCTTCCGTGTGTCCTTCCCCAGGACGGTCCCGAGTTTGGCTAAAGCCTTGTTTTTGTCCTTGACGCCGATTTGTCAAGTCCCCAGGTGGCCCTTGGCATCCAGCTCAGCCCCGTGTCCACCGAGAGCCCCTTTCTGGGTTAAGCTTTCAGTCACTAGTGCGTGACTGTCCCATACTCTTTCACAGACACTTTGTGTCGTGTGGGAAATGCTTGGCGTGTATTCAGATGGTGGCCGCGTGTTCCATCGCGGTTTATGTGACAATCTGTGGCCAGTTAGAGTCTCTCCAGTTCTCTTTGACGTTAAAAGATGACCGTGACGGGCCTCTTAGCGTGTGCGGCGAGTTCCGTGTTTGAGATTATTTTGTTAGGCTGGCAGACAAGGACAAGAGAGGAGGTAGGAAAGAGCGGAATCCCAGAATAAAGGGGGACGGGCCCTGCTGGGCTGCCGGCTGCCACGGCCCCCGCAGGCGCAGCTGCCCAGCCCATGTGCGTTTCCTCCCCAGCCCCCGCCACGGCCCGAGTACCCGTCTCCCTTCCTGAGGAGGGCCCAGACCGTCTTCAGCCACCGCTACTTTGACTACCTGGGGAACTTCATCGCCCTTGGGAACCTCGTGTCCATTTCTGTGAGTGTGGGCTTACCCTCGAGGTGGCTCGTCGCCCCCTCCCTCACCGTGGCCTTGGCACCCGGGCGCCGGGCCGGGCCGGCGAGCCGCCTCCCGCTCTGACTCTGCAGGTGTTCCTGGTGATGGATGCAGACGTGCTGCCCGAGGACCGCGACGACTTCGTCCTAGGGGTGAGCTCTGGGGACGTGTGGCTGCAGGTGTTCGCCAGGGTGACGGGGAGTCAGCGGGAGCGAGAGGGCATATCCTCCCCCTCCCTGGGCCCCTTCTGGGGCAGAGCGGCTCCTTCCACTGTGGGGTACCCCCACAGGACGGTGGGAGAGGTGGCTGGGCCCGGGAGGGGCTGGTGCGGCGGAGGCGGCAGGTGGGGCGGCTGGCGTCTTCCGGCCTTGTGTGGCCCTGGGATGGAGCTCCCCGACCCGGTTGTCGCTCAGCTGGTTCTCAGCCCTTTCTAGAATGGCAAACGCCCCTCCTAACGCTACGCAGTCTTTTCAAACTCCTTAAGAATGTAAGAACAGTGTTTTCGTGTTGAATTGTAAGCAAGACAGCCCCCATAGTACTCAGTGGCGGCACTCTAACAAAGCGGGTGTTTTATATATTTACTTATTTTTAAAGATTTTATTTATTTATTTGACAGAGAGAGATCACAAACAGGCAGAGAGGCAGGCAGATGGGGGAGAGGGGGAAGCAGGCTCCCCGCTGAGCAGGGAACCCAATGTGGGGTTTGATCCCAGGACCCTGAGATCATGACCTGAGCCGAAGGCAGAGGCTTAACCCACTGAGCCACCCAGGCGCCCCCAAAGCAGGTGTATTAAAGTTTACTTTGACAAAAGATCTTGGGAACAATTTTAAAACTGAGGAAAGCGAGTAAACGTTCTCTGATGACGAAGGAAGAAGCTTTTATCTGATGGACGGCTGACACAGTGTCGTGCATATTGAACGTAGACTGGACTTTACCGGGGCTTCGAAACGGGAAAAATGCCTTTCCTGACCTGACGCTTGAAATTCCTTTGTCTTACCCTTCAAGTCCAGTTCTCAGCTCCCTAATTTCCGTTGTGTTTCCTTCCTGGATGACACGAAGTCTTCTCGGGCACTGGAGAGGCGCCTGGTTTTTATTCCTGATGAAGTCAAGTTGGATACAGTTGACTTGTTTATCTTCTTTAACAGTCGTGGTTAAGCACGGGGGTCAGCCTGATTGTGAGAGACGTGAATGCCGCGTGGGGGTTTTGGGGTGCCTGCCGAGTTCCAGCCCTTTCTGCCCCTTGATAATTGCTCGTGATACGGGGTCAGGAATGTTCTTCCCGCCTTAACGGTGACATTGTCACGGGTGTGCGTGAGGCGGCATAAAGAATGTGGAGTTAGGCTGGACAGCGAGGCGAGGTGACTGACCTCACGTGTCCCTCCCGCGGCTCTGCGCACGCTGTGGGAGGGTGCCACGAGGCTCCCAGTAAGGAGGGAGCCCCTCTGTACTTTACTGACCGGCTTCAAAGGGGACAGTGACACAGTGGCCTGTGGTGACCTTCGAAGCTAAGACCTCCTCTGTCCCCGCCCCCCACCAGGGACTGGGAGGCCATGGCTGAGAGCCAGCATGCCCACTGGGGAGGCCACTGCCCATGTGCGCTGTTAGAGGTCGCCCCGATGTTCCCATGGAGAGTGGCCAGGAGGGGTCAGGACAGAGAACTGGCGCGTGGGCTCCTGGGGTGCTGGAGACGCCCCGCGGAGAGGGGCGGGCGCGTGGGAGGAGCCACCCCAGGAGCCCCGAGGAGCCGGGGAGGGCGCGCGGGGGCCGGGCTGCCTGCTAGGTCCCTGTCTCCCCCTCAGATTCTCAACTGCGTCTTCATCCTTTACTACCTGCTGGAGTTGCTGCTGAAGGTGTTCGCCCTGGGCCTGCCGGGCTACCTGGCCCGCTCCAGCAACGTGTTCGACGGCCTGCTCACCGTCGTCCTGCTGGTAAAGTCGGAGACGGGCCGGGCTGCCGGCCTCCCCGGGCGGGCGCTGTGCTCTCCGTGGCTGGCTCTGCGCCATGTCAATGTCAGGCTGTCCCTCGGGAGGGGAGGGCCCCAGGAATTTGGGCTCCTGCCTCCAGGGACAAGGGGCTGGCTTTCCCCAGCGGGAGCTGCGCAGTGGGCCGCCAGCCGGGGCCCGTAGGACGCTGGGTTTCCGCGGCATCGGGGCATTGGCGGGGGCAGGCTGCCTCTCCAGCCCCGGAGCAGGGCCCGGCAGGAGCCCAGGGTCCTCGCCTGCTGACCAGCCCTGGCCACAGACCTAAGGACGGTGGGACCTTGGGGAGGACGGAGGGCGGGGTGGTTGTGGGTCTCGGGCACCCTCCCAGAACCCGTGGGAGTGGAGGGTGACGCGTGGTGTGTGCGTCACGGCAGCCGTCCTGGTACGGTGTTTATTCGTGTTTGCTGTGGGCCCCTTGGGACGGGAGCAAAGACAGTCCGAGAGAAGGGCCTTCTGTCTGCCCTTGACCTGGGCCTCCGCCAGCCTTTCCGGTGTCCTGCTCTCTGGGTGTGCGGGCTGCTGGGTCCCGAGACCTCAGTGTCTTCCTCAGCCACGGGAAGCCCCACGTTTGGAACAACCCGTGGGGACAAGACCAGAGCTCCGACTTCTCCCCAGACCCCTCTGGTGGGGAGCGAGTTACACACGAGCCGTGGAGGTCTCTCGACGGGTGTCGCTGTAGCCATGCCCTCTCTCTTTTGTGATGGAAGGTGTTGGAGATCTCGACTCTGGCTGTGTACCGGTTCCCACACCCGGGCTGGTATGTGACTGGCGAGAACCGAGGGAGGCTGCAGCGACCAGCGCCCCACCAGGGCCCCAGGGGAGGGTGGCCCGCCGCCCGGGCGCTCCGGCCTGCCTGCTCACGCTGCCCGGCTCCAGGGCGAAGCCCCCGGGTGTTAGGAGGGCAGACAGCTGGGTGCTTGGCCGGCTGAGGACTGTGGGAGCCGTCCCCTCCCCTTGCTCTTGGGGAATGGGTCCTAAGTCGCCATCAGAAGGATAGCGTTCCCAGAACTGGGACAGGCCTTTAGAGGGCGGCGGGCTCAGCACCAGGACCAGGATGGAACGTGTGGCCCCCTGTGTCCCGGCGTGTGGAGACCCGCATCTTAGGGCTGGGGTGACCCCCGAGCGCTGGAGGCCGTGTGACTGATGCTGGCGTGTCCCCTCCCACTCTGGGCTTGGGTTTAGCGCCCTGGAAGTTGGCAGGGACGGGGCTGCTGCATGAGCCCCACTGCCCCCGCTTCTGGCCGCAGAGCAGTGCAGATGCTGGGCCGGGGTCCCAGAGCGCCTCGAAGTGTGGCTTGTGGAGGCTCTCGGGGGGTGTTGCCCAGAACACGGTGGTGCCAGCCAGCGGCCTTGCTGGCCCCGGGCCTCCCGACAGCCCTGGTGTCTTGGCAGGTCTGTGGGCTGCCTCCCTCCTAGTGGAGCAGCTGGAAAGTGCTGGAGACGGGGAGGAGGACCGAGAGACTTGCTTTAGGGTCAGCTGGCCCAGGAAGGGTCTACGTGGGGCAGACAGGTCGGGCTGGACCTGTCCTCGGTGGTGTGGGGGGCATGGCGGCCGCAGGGCCACCTTCCCTTGCTTCCGAAGCGCAGTGAGAACCCGCCGCGCACATGCGGGAATCACAGGGGAGTGTTGTGCGGAGAGCGAGTTTCAAGTTGGATAGAAATGAGAACACACTGAGCGCCTGAGGGACACCCAGCGGGCCGGGTACAGGATGGGATCACAGGATAGGGGATGGGGCTCAGGAGCCAGGGTCAGGCGGCAGGGATAGGAAATGAGGTCAGAGGATTGGACCGTGGCTAGGGCTCAGGGGTCAGCGCACCGGCTCAGGGACCAGGTCCCTCCTGCTTGTGCCAGGACCTGAGCTGGGTGTTCCAGCGTTTGGAATCTGAGTGGTCTCCCGGGTAGGACGGGGAGTGTGACAGCCAGTGGCATCCTGGGCTGGCAGGGGTGGCCGTCCAGGCTCTGTCCTGTGCCCGTGACAGAGGCGCCCCCCCCCCCGCCCCCCGCCTGCCACTTGCTCTCTGCATCTGTCTTTGTCTGAACACGCATCTCCCTGTCTTCCTGTTGCCGGCGTCTCGAGGCTCTCCCAAACCGCGTCCCGTGTGTCTCTCCAGGAAGCCAGAGATGCTGGGCCTGCTGTCGCTGTGGGACATGGCCCGGCTGGTGAACACGCTCATCGTGGTCCGGTTCCTGCGCATTATCCCGAGCCTGAAGGTATGTGGCATTGGACCTCCCGGCTCGCCTCCCTGCCGTCCAGCTCCCACTGCCGCTTTGCTCTGGAGAGTGACTGAGCCTGGGCAGGGCGGAACCAAGACCAGGACTGTCCCCCTTGTCACCCTGGTCCCCTTGGGCTGTGTCCCCAGCCATGCACTGCTGCTGGGCGGTGCTGGAGGGCAGTGTGAGCCTGCGAGCGGCCCAGCCATGCTTGCATGGACCAGGACAGGGAGGGCCGGCACGGGTGGATGGGTGTGGGGCACCTTGGGCAGCCGTAGGGGGTAGCTCTGTGCTCTTTGAGGCCATCGGTGTTTGTGAGGGGTGGGGACTGGAGCCCTTGGAGCCAGTGTGTTCCTGGGTGTCCTGAGGTTTCCAGGAGGCCATTGGTGTGGGCCTTTCGTGGTTTGTGGTACTGAGGGCCAAAGGCGAGATTGGCCAGGCACTCCCCTCCAGGTGCCCCAGTACAGGAACGGGCATGTGATCGGCTGGGTGCCCGTCTGCACGACTCCCAGTCCTGGTGGCTCGTGACTGTCTGTAGACCTCATCGTCTCCTCCTGTATCCACAGGGAGGGACACCAGCCTTGAGGGGAGGGGAGCTCGGTGAGCAGGGCCGAGGTAGAGTTCGCTCCTCCTGTCCATTTTCCCAAGAACTTTTCTGGAGAGAGGAAACCAAGGACATCAGAGACCTTTCTGTATGTCCGGGTCCTTCCCCGGGGCTCGTCTGTCCTTCCCTGGGAAGCTGTGCGCCTGGTGCCACTGGGGGCTCCCTGTTAGCTAGTGGGCCCTCCCGTCGCAAGGTGGCCTGGCGGCCCTGGATGTCGATGGGGGGTCACGCCCAGTGGTTGCGCAGGCCACACCCGCGTGCGATCACACATAAGCACACGCAAGCGTGCACGCCTGCCCACACTCACATGATGGCACGCACCTGGAACCACACAGACGTGAGCACACCCGCAGCATCACAGACTCCAGCCACGCGCACACGGTGAGCTCGCACGTGAACCGTGTGCGCAGTCTCACGCGTGCACCCGCAGAACTGTACGCGTGCGCTGCCATGCCCGCACACTACATGTGCACGCACGCACGTGGCTGTGCACACACGCAGTGACCCGGACGTCCATGGCCCTGCGTACGCACGCTGCTTCTGCGTGTCCGCATCTGGGGTTTCGGGCTGATGAAAGCCATTCTGTGAGGCTCAAGTTCCTGCGTCCGGGGAGCAGCCCTCTGTAGCCGGGGTGCCTGGCTGGGTGTCTGAGCCCCTTCCCAGGCCTGACCGCGGGTGAGCTGGAGACCTCAGGTCTGTGCTTCTTTGGGGCCTCTGGACCCGAGAGGCGCTAACCCAGCCTTCGTGGGCGCTCGGCAGTGTGACCTGAGCTCCCGCACACGTGGGCTTCGCCGAAGGGACTGGGATTGAGACCGTCTGCGTCTGGGTGGACGGCGGTGTCTGTGTGTGTGGCGTATGAGTGTGTACGGTGTGTCTGTGCCTCTGGATGGATGGATGTGGGTGTGTGAGCATGTGGGCGTGTTTGTGGGGGGCCGTGGGGTGCACGTGTGGGCGTGTGTGCGGGCGGGGGGCCGTGGGGTGCGCCTACAGGTGAGTGTGGGCGGGCGGCCGACTGGCGTATGCGTACGGGCGTGTGGGTTGTTAGTTCACTGGTTCACTGGTGCTTTTCCGGGTCCGGATCAGGGCCGTGGGCAGGGCCGGTGTCCCCTCAGTGGGGCCAGGAAGAGTAGGGCCTGCTTTCCTTCTGTCCTCAGCTAATGGCTGTGGTGGCCAGTACCATCCTGGACCTGATCAGAAACATGCGGGCTTTCGGCGGGATCCTGGTGGTAAGTCTGGCCGGCGGGCTCTGGCCGGCAGGGGGGCGCGGGCATAAGTGGAGCCGCCTGCGGGTTCCGGGAAGGCTGAGCCCGAGGCTGGTTGGCCGCCCTGGAGGAAGGAGGGCCCTGTGTTAGGGGCGGTTCTAAGGCCGTGTCGGCTCGGGAGGCCAGAGCGCTCCCTGCCGTTCCCCAGCGTGGACCCCGGGGCTGGTCCCGACCACTCTCCTGTTCCTGCTGGAGGTGCGTCGGTCACTCGTTATTCTCTCACGCATGTTGATCGCAGGCCACACTGGGACACTGATTTTGAAAAGCGTGAGAGGCATTAGGGATTCCTGAAGCCCGTGTAGACCCCAGATGGGGCTTTGGTTAGCCCTCCCTGCGTAGTGGGATCTCGGGAACTCCTAGCCGCGGTGGCTGAGAGCAAACCACGGCGTCCCCCCAGCTCCACTGAGCCTTGCCACTGAGCTGCTGTTGGCACAGGGGGACCCCTAGCGCTGCTCTAGGCGCGAAGCCTCACAGAGGAGATGGAGGTCTGGGAGGGACTGGATTAGCCCGGTGCCCATGCCCCTTTTCCCCTGGCACTTTGGGGCTGGGTGGGGACGGGTCGGGGCCACTGGTAACCTCTTCTCTCTGCGGCGTGAGACTGCTGGGTGGTTTGCTTGCACGTCACCTCCTGGGGAAGCTTGGCCAGTTCCTACCTGCCCCTCCCTGGAACCTCTTCCCCTAAGACCACCCAGAGTAGGGGCCCTTCTCACCTCTCTTTCTGCCACACCTGTCCTGGAGAGGGGGTGGACAGCCTGGATTCCTTGGCCCCTGGGTCTTTCCCCCTGGCCCCCCGTTGCTCTCTGGCTCACCCAGTGGTGGCGGCTCCTCCCTCCTTTCCTCTGGGGCTGGAGAGCCCCAGCGTTCCCTTGGGGAACGTTCCCTGCCGGGGGGCGCAGAATCAAGGGCTGGGAACATGCTGCCCTGCGGGCCCACCTGCGGGGGGCACTGAGCAGGCCTGGCCCGTCCCCCAGGTGGTGTACTACGTCTTCGCCATCCTGGGCATCAGCCTGTTCCGCGGAGTCATCGTGGCTCCTGGAAACGGCAGGTGAGGTGGGGCCTCAACGTCCCAAAGGGAGAAGCGCCTCTGGCGGGGCGGTGGTGTGGGGTGGACTCCCCGGGAGCGGGGGTGTCTCCGAGTCCCTCCTCCTCTGTCTCCCCCCCCGTCCCCGCCCCGCCAGATGCCCTCACCCAGCATCTCTACCAAGTGTTTCCGAGGCCTTGTGGCTGCTCCCGCCCCTGCACCCCGCCCCCCCCCCCCCCCGCTCCGGCCAGGCCACACGCTGGTGGAGGGGGCCGGAGCCAGACTTGGATCCCGTGTTCCGAAGCTCCGTTTCCCATGCGCATCCGCGGCTCTTGGCTCCTGGCTGCTCTCACAGCACCTCCGGACGGGGGCCTCCTTTCTTCCTCCGGCTTCTCCGGGCCCAGAGGGCTTCCAGCTGGGCAGGGGCTCAGGCAGTGCTGGGGCGCCGCGGGGTCCGTGCTCCGGTCCCCACCCCCGACCGAGCTTGCCGTGTCCCCGCAGCCTGAGCCCTGACAACAGCTCAGCACCCTGCGGGAGCTTCGAACAGCTGGAGTACTGGCCCAACAACTTCGATGACTTTGCGGTGAGCCCTGCACCCCCTGGTCCTCAGCACCCTCGCCCTCCCGTTGCCCTGTCCCGGCCCCCCCGGACCCCGTGTCTGCCGCCCCGCAGGCCGCCCTCATCACTCTGTGGAATGTCATGGTGGTGAACAACTGGCAGGTGTTCCTGGATGCCTATCGGCGCTACTCGGGCCCGTGAGTGAGCCCGCCCCGTCCCGGCACAGTGCGACCCTGGCCGGCACGCCCCTGCCCCGTCCCCGTGCAGTGTGACCCTGGTCGGCACGCCCCCACCCCGTCTCCATGCAGTGTGACCCGGGTGGGCATGGCCCTACCCTGTCCCCGCGCAGTGTGACCGTGGCCAGCACATCCCTGCCCTTTCCCTGTGCAGTGTGACCCTGTCCGGCACACCCCCGCCCTGTCCCTGCACAGTGTGACCCCAGCTGGCATGCCCCCACCCTGTCCCCGCGCAGTGGGACCTCAGCCAGCACGCCCCTGTCCCTTGTCCCATTGGCACCGCTCCTGGTGGCCCACGGCTGGCTTTCTTGCCTCTACAGGTGGTCGAAGGTCTACTTTGTGTTGTGGTGGCTGGTGTCGTCTGTCATCTGGGTCAATCTGTTTTTGGCTCTGATCCTGGAGGTACCCGAGATCCCTGCCCGGGCTGTCTCGGGGGTGGTCGCTGACTTACCACCGACGGCTTGAGGCTGTTGGCCAGGCCCGTCCAGAACGGGGCGGGACGGGGGCCGTGCTGGGTCCCAGCTTGGTGCTACTTGAGCTGGCTGCTGGGAGCCTCTTAGAACGTCCTTGACATTGGGCCTGTGGGGGTTTCAGCCTGTGGGTGGGGCTGGGGGAGACCTGTCAGGCGTCCGGCTCCTGCAGGAGTGGGTGGCCGTGTGGGGCCCTGGATCCCAGCGTCTGGCAGGGACTTGGCTCCCCGCAGCGGATGCCTGGCCCACACTGAAGGGGAAAAGCCTGGGTCACATGGGGCTTACACCCACTGGCCACCCTTTCCTCCTCCCGCTTGCCAGAACTTTCTTCACAAGTGGGACCGCCGCAGTCACCTGCAGTCCCTCGCTGGGGACCCGGACAGCACCTGTCAGATGAGCGCGGAGCTCTTGTTCAGGTGTGGGGGTCAGGAAGGGGCTCTGGGGAGGGGAGGAAGGGAGGGCGAGGCAGGGCGTGGGCGGGCGGATGTCCCCTGTGACCGCAGCGTTTCTCCTGCCGGTTCTGAGTTGGGACCAGGGTCTGGGCTTCCTGTTCTCCTGCCGCTGGGGCTGGGGCTGGGGCTGGGACCTGTCTTGCTCTCCGATGAAGTTGTTTAAGACCACGCGCTCCGGTTCTGTTAGTCTCCAGGGGGTGCTGTTGGCAGGTGGGGGCGGGTGGCCCTTACCTCCCCGCGGTGCAGGACAGTGGGGTCGCCCAGAGAGCCGCGGCCACGCCTTGCCTCCCTGCACCTGCGCTGTGTCGCCGCAGCCCCTCTGCCCTGGCACTGCCAGCCTGGAGGGCCTCCCCCACCCCCGGCCTCCGGCCCCCGGCTTTTCAGAACGCCGTGCACGCGTCCTGGAGATGGATCTAAGTCCCCGTGCTCCCTTGGGCACGCGTCTGATGATTCCTAAATGAGGAGCACGGCGGCCCACCCTCCTGGAGGTGCCCGAGTCCCTCTCCAGAGCTCCCTGCGTATCTCCCCGATTCCCCAGGGAGGTCCTGCAGGAGCCGAGCGAGGACGAGCTCGTGGAGAAGCTGAGCCACCATCCGCACCTGCGACTGGGCAGGTGACGTCCAGGCGCGCCGTCCCGGCGAGGGCGGCAGGGGGCCCTGTGGCCTCAGCACCGACGCCGTTGTGGGAGGGGGCGGCAGCTGCCCTGAAGGAGAGGAAGGAGAGACTTTCCACCGGATGGACTAACGGACAGATGGACGGACGGAACTCCTCTACCCGCCCTAGGCTGGGGCAGAGAGCGGAGGCCCTGGGTCACTGCTGAGCGGAACCACTAACCACCACCAGCTTTTCTCGGTGGCACCTGAGTGGGCTGCTTGAGCTTTGTGTGGTGTCTGGGCCACGCTGCTCTCTTTGCAAGCTGGCTTCGGCAGAACTCCGGCTTCTCTGAGTCCTGGAAGAGGGTGACTCCTCAGGGACTCTCAAGACTGAGCAGCGGGAAGCCGTGGCCTTCCTTCCAGACCCTGTGATTTCCGTGGTGCCTTCATTGCTGGTGGCCTTCAGGGACCAGAGGCCTGCCTGGAGCCTGTGCAGGCGCAGCCAGCAGCTTCCCAGGGCATTAGATTTGGGATCCTGGTGGTTTTACGTGAGGAGGAACTTAACCGTTTTTTTATTTAATGGTTCGTGTGAGTGTGATTGGGTGTATTTCTTTATGGGTCAGAAAGCCAATAACTTTTATCCTGAAGTCTTGCAAAGAATGAGGTTGTCATTCTTTACTGGGACACAACTCTGGTCCTGCTTCTCTGGAACAGGGTGGCCAGGTGAGGTGGTTCAGGTTGTGCACTACAAACATGGCTGCAAGGGTGTGTCAGCCACACACGTCTCCCCACGGTGAGGGGTCTCTTTCTCATTTGTGTAAAGGCCGTATGAGCCGGTGGTGGCTCTCCTTTACGTGTCCACAGGGGTGTGGCAGAAGTAGTATGTCGGGGAGGAGGGAAAGTGAGTGATGTGCGGCTGGCCACTTTGTCCCTTGAGCCACCGTGGGTCCGGACAAAAAAATGGTTTTCTCATTTCAAGGGCTGACTCGAGTGATGGGTGGGTGCTGCTGGAGATCCATGGAGGAGGACTGGAGTCCTTGCGGACAGTGACGCGGGGAGCGGTTAGCGGTGTCTGCTGTGGGCGCTGACCCCGTGGGGGCGGGGGGACAAGAGCATGGGTGCGGACTCCACGGCAGGGAGCGATCGCCTCCGTCTTCCCAGCTGGTCTGGGAAATGGGAGTGGAGGAAAGTAACTAGAAAAAGGAGCTTCTAAGATGTCCAGAAACCCCAGTGCTCTGGACTATGTTCCAGGGGCCCAAGAACGTCGTCGTTTGTGATCTTCGAGTTGGTCTGAGATCTGGCGCTTTGACGTTGCTGCCGCTCAGGTTTGGGGGCTCTTTGGGCGCTGCGAGGACTTTCTCAGACCTGTCCGCTCTGCAGGCTGCCTTCTGGGAGAGCTGGTTTTGGGCGGGGGCACCTTGTGGAGCAGTGGGTTAGAAGTGTGCCCCCAGCCTGTCTTGGCAGAGCCCTGCTGGCCCTGGGGACAAGGGTGAGTCCCCCCTGGTCAGCTGATATGCGTACCTGCTGCGGGGTCATCCCTCCGCCCCTGCCCGCCCCAAGGTCTGAGCGCCATCTGGTGGCAGGATCTGGTTCACATTTAATGCAAGCTGGACCCCATGACCCTCAGTGCTCATGGCCTTCCCCCGGCCAGCTGGAGGCGGGGAGCCCAGCCTCACTGTCTGGGCCGCAGGCTTGGCCACCTGCAAGAGCTCGTTCCAGTGGCTGCTTGCCAGGTGGGATGTCCCGTTCTCTGCCCTGACTTCTGCAGGTCCCTGAAGGTCTGCCTTCCTGTTTCCTGGCTTGTGTGCATAGAAGCCCCCTCTGATCGTTACCGTCACGTGGCGCCGAGTTCTGGATGACCCATGTTGGACTCTGGCAGACCGTGCTGTTCCGAGGCTGGCGCTGCCCTCAGGATGGGGTGACCGGTGCTGGGGCTGTCGGGCTGGTGTCTTCTGACCACAAGCTGGTGTCTCTGGGATGCTCTGGGCCAGGGGCACTGACGGTCCCATCTGTCAGTTTCAAATAGCATTGGCCATCAGACCTTTGTCCCCCGAGAATGGGGGGCTGAATTCAGAGTTGAGCTGGGGCTCAGGTTTTGGTTAAGGGGAGCAGGGCTGGTGGGGGTCTCCTGGTCTGCAGTGGTCCTGGTGCCCCCCCATCCTGTCCCCAGCCTGGGTGCTGCACTGGGTAAAACCCATTTGAGAAAGGGCGTGTGCTCACCTGTCTCAGATGAGCCCTTGCAGCTCTGGTGGGGCTCGTGGTGTTTTTTGTGGCTGTGGGGGCTCGGGCCCACTGGCCCCTGGAGTCCCCCAGGGCCATGCAGGAGTCTGGGACACCTGGAGTGGTATCACTGCCCCGGGGAGGTGGGAGGAGGCAGGAGCAGGAGGCCGCTGTGCCCAGAGGAGCCCTGTGGCTCGGGTCAGGCTCTGCGGAGGGTCCCTGTGTGTCCGCAGGCTGGGGAGCTCCGGGCTGGGTGTCAGCGAGAAGCGCCATGGAGGCAGCTGGACTGGTGGGGCAGGCCCAGGGGGAGAAGGGCACGGGCTGGAGTGTCCGCTGGGGAGGGGCCGTGGGTGGGGCAGGGTGGTGGGGTGCCTGTGGGCCCAGAGCCGCACACACCAAATAGCAGGGCCTTAGCTCCTAGTCATTGATGGCCCTGGAGTGTGGGCGACGCTGCGGCCTGGGTGGGCACCCAAGCCACAGCTTGCCTGGGAGGCCTGGGTCCTGCCCAGCAAGCACTTGGAGCCTCCACCTTTTGGGGGAAGTGGGGGGGGTCTCACATCCCCCCTGCCCAGCTCAGGGCCCTCCGCCGCCCTGGGACTCTGAAGGTGCGCACTGCTTCCGGTCCTGCACTGACTAGGAGGGGCTGCGAAGCTCTCGTGCTGAGCTTCCCCGTGGAGGCCCCTGCCCTCTCTGGGGAGCGCTGGAAGGACAGTTGCCATTTCTGGGGCGGGGGTGGTGGCGGCGGGCAGAGCAGGAGTTGTTTCCTGTTTAACAAAGGCGCGGAGGGAGCTGTGACTCAGGAAAAAGTTACAAGGAGAAGCTTTCTTCCGGAGTCAGTGGAGGGGAAGCTGTGGTTCCGGCGCCTTTCACCATCCCTGCTTCAGGGAGGGCGTCCCGCAGACGGCTGCGCGGGCACCGGGTCGCCGTGGGTTCCTGCGGGCCGGCGCTCACTGGCTTCATGGCCGTTCTGAGCCTCCAGTCTGGTCCTCGGGCCCCCAGGGTCGCCAGTAACCTTCCCAGACAGGTGACCTCGGCCCTCGTGAAGGCCGCCCAGTGATTGTGTGGGAAGGTCCCCAGGCTGGGTTTACGCAAGGTGTCCTCATGAGCTTGATTCTGTGGTTTTTGCAGGAATGGCCCAGAAGCGCATCCTGGTGGGCGGTGTGAAATTTCCGTTTGCCCCGTGGCTGTGCCTTCCCTGTTGCTTGGTGGCGGTGCCTTCCCTGTTGCTTGGTGGCGGCAGCGGCTGCCGGGCTGCCCAGCCTCAAGCTGCTCCTTCTCCCTTTGTGACGAAGGGGGTGCTTTGAAGCTCTGGGTGTCCACCGCCCCAGACTTCCCGTAGTTCCTCCTCCTCCTGCGTTCCTCTGCGCACACAATGCTTCCTCCCACGCTGTGGGCCGTGTGTAGGCTGTTGCTGGACTTTACTTCATGCCCAGGTTATCCCTCAGCCAGTGGGAACTCCTTCTGGCTTTCCCGTTTGCCATCTTTGTAGCACTGCTTTGCTTTGTGGCCTGAAAAGATGTTCCGGGTTCATGTTGTGTCTTCTCTGGCCCAGCCCTGGAAGCAGCTGATGCCACAAGGGGCCCTGCTCCTTTCGGCAGGAATGGCATCGAGGAACCAAGATGTGGGTGTGAACTGTGCCTCCTGCTGTTGGGGTATCGCTGTATGCAGGTTCTCTTGGTACCCGGAGCTAGGGAAAGTGTGCGTGCATCTCTGTGTGACTGTCCGTTCGTCTCTCCATCCATCTCTTGGTTCGTCTGTCCCAACTGTCCATGTGTCCATCCATCTTATGGTCCATCATCCATCCGTCCATCTATCCATCTGCCCATTGATGTGTGTGTCCATCTGTCCATCCATCCATCTGTCCACCCGTCTGTCCATCCATCCATCCGTGCATTGGTCCATCCATCCATCCATGCATTGGTCCATTCATCCATCCATGCATTGGTCCATCCGTTCATCCATCTGTCCATCTGTCTGTCCATTCAGTCGTCCATCCATCCATCCATCCGTCCATCCGTCCATCCATCCATCCATTCATCTGTCCATCCATCCACCCATGCATTGGTCCATCCATCCATCCATCTGTCCATCCATCTGTCCATCAGTCCATCCATCTATCCATTCATCCGTCCATCCATCCACCCATGCATTGGTCCATTCATCCATCCATCCATCTGTCCATCCATCCATCCGTCCATCTGTCCATCCATCCGTCCGTCCATCCATCCAGTCTGTTAACATCCACGAGATCACGCTGATACCTCCATTTTCAAACCAACACCACAGCGTGCATCTGGTTTTCTCTCTGCAGGGTTGTAAGCCCATTTCTGAACGGTTCCCGTCCATCCGTGCACTCACTTGATTAGTTCTGTAAATACTCCTCTCCCCTTGCTGCTGCTGCCTCCTCCCCACAGAGATGCCCTCCTCGCCCCATGTGGGTGCCGTTCAGATGCCCTCCAACCACGGACCTCCAGGAAAGAGCTTTCTAGACAGAGATGGTACTGGCAGCCTTTTTAAAACTAGGAATAGCAAAATTAGAACCTGGCCAGGTCAGCAAAACCAGGTAAGTTAAAAAAGTAAACGTTAGAAGAAATATTTCTATTTTTTTAAAAAGATTTTATTTATTTATTTGACAGCACAAGCAGGCAGAGAGGCAGGCGGGGGCGGGGGAGCAGGCTCCCTGCTGAGCAGAGACCCGGATGCGGGATTCGACCCTAGGACCCTGGGATCATGACCTGAGCCGAAGGCAGAGGCTTTAACCCACTGAGCCACCCAGGCGCCCAATGTTTCTCTCTATTCAGAAATAACGTGATTGTCCAAATAGAAAGGCTAAAATTATTGAACAGTAAGAATTCAGCAAAATAGCTTGCTGTAAGATTAATGCACTGAAATCGGCCGCTTTTCTAAACACGAGCAACAAACTCATAAGTCTCCTTTAAAAGATACCAAAAAAGGTACTGTGGGACTATCTACCTGAGTAAAACCTTGGGGGTCCTTAAAGATACACTGAACGTGGGATGTCAAGGTCTGCGTACAGGAAACTAAAATGTCGTTCAAGCCCAGGGCTGTGGACTCCTGCGAGGGGCGCTTGCTGGGTCTTGTTACCGCCCGCTCGCGGCTCTGCGGGCCCGGCTACGCTGGCGCTCTTCATGGTGGGGCGGGGGCTGTACCCCACCTGGGTTCTCTGGGAAGAGCCGTCGCCTCCGCCCGTCCAGGTCGTCAGCCAGAGTCTGTTTCCGAGGCAAGAGGGCGGAGGCTGTAGGGTACTAGCACTCGGCGTGACCCCATTTCCTCGGCTGTCCACGGAGGGTGGCTCTTAGGAATTGGAGGCTGCCTGCGTCCCCTGCCCCACGGCCCCCAAACCTCAGTCAACAACAGAGGACCTGCTGCGGAGAGTCCCGTCTCTCCCCTTTCGTGCCTCTTCTCCAGGAAGAGCCCTGACCCTGTCCAGACTCACCTGATTAGGTCAGGCTCACCAGGGTGTTCTCCTTTCCTTGAAGTCAGTGGTGTTGCAGATCAGCACCCAACGCTACGGGTGACTGTGGCATCATAGTCACGGGTCCACCCACACCCGGCGGGAGGAGCATGTACAGGGGTGAGGGTCACGGGGGGTCATCTCGGAGTTCTGCCTACCGCAGCTGCCCTGTTCATGGCCGGAAAGTGTTGATATTGTCAACATGCCCGTTTTCCCCCAATTAACCCATGGACCTGTTAAAATTCTAAACAATGCTAATTTTTTTGGACAAAGTTTGAGAAGCTGATTGAAAAATTTGCATGAAACTGAACGTGCAAAAATAGCTCTGTTGCTTCTATAGGACAGTATGGTTGAGGCCCGGGGCGTGATCTCAGGGTCCTGGAATCAATCAAGCCCCACATCAGGCTCTCCGCTCAGCGGGGAGCCTGCTTCCACCTCTCTCTCTGCCTGCTTGTGATCTCTGTCAAATAAATAAATAGAATCTTTAAAAAAATGTGGTTGAGGACCTTTGCCAGTGTTCCGTACTCACTGTGAAGCTATGGTGACCAGGACAGTGCGACCCTGGCGTGGGGGCCAGCGGAGGGATGGAATGAAGAGCACAGAGATGCCAGCAGCGAGGGGCCGGGGCAGCTGGGAGGCCCGTGCACCCCTGGGGGCCGGAGTGGCCTCGGTCAGTGTCTGCTGGGCCGGCAGGTGCAGAGCCGTGGCGGCCATGGCTGGGCTGGCGGCTAGATGGGGTCCAAGGACCCGGGTCGGGTCTGCTGCCGGGACCTGGGAGCGGGGTCTCAGCACGCGGTTTGGAGCCTTTCATGTGGTCTTGTCTGCTTGGCACAGCAGGGAGGAATCCTGTCTTTCACGAAAACAGCCAGGTTTTGGTTTTCTGCCTCAGAGATAATTGGTGGTTCTTATTATTAAAAGGTTAGAACAATCCTTTTTTTTTCTTTTTCTTTTCTTTTCTTTTTTTTTAAATGGAAGGCAGGCACACTGTGCTGCTCTTAAATTTTAAGAAGGGGGCGTGGGGCTCGACAATGCCCTTCACATCAAAGTGGCCAGCAGACGCCACGGGCAGGGTGCGGGCAGCTCAGCCCCGGCCCACTGATCACACACACAGGGGGCCCCTGCCATTCTGGTACCCGCACCTGCGGGAACCTGTGCGGCCTGGCGGCTGCCCTGGGTTTAACAGCAGTTGGCTAATCCACGTCTGGGCCCCGGCAACACCTGTCGCCAGGTGAGCCAGACCTGCCTTCCCCGCCTCCCTGGCCTTCCCCTTTCTCTCTCAGCTAACGGGCAGGTGGACGGGGCTCCCTAACACCGACTCCGGGGCCAGCAGCTCTCGGAATCACCTGGAGGTGGCTTGCTTTAACGGAGCTGTGAACTGTAGCCCCGGCGATCTGATTTCGGTGACCAGGGGTGGGTGTGCTAGGAACCTGCATTGCTGACACGTTCCTGGGGGATGCTGC
Source organism: Meles meles (assembly GCF_922984935.1). Classification (NCBI taxonomy): domain Eukaryota; kingdom Metazoa; phylum Chordata; class Mammalia; order Carnivora; family Mustelidae; genus Meles; species Meles meles. The sequence continues at coordinate 4,056,756 of NC_060073.1, read as the reverse complement.
TGCGGCTCCAGAGACCAGAGTTGGAGAATAGCCGGCTCAGGCAGTTAGCTTTCCTCGCTCCTCGTTTGCTTGGTTTCCCCACTGTTGCTGCCAGTGAATTATAAAACAGTACGTCGTGGGGGCAATTACAGAAAGGACGCCTTTCTGAGTGGTCCTCTCTGGGCAGAGGAACCAGGAAAGGTGCTGGCTTCTGTCCTGGCAGGCAGAGTCCAGGCAGCACGTTGTCGTCCCTGCCACCCCACCCCCCTTTTCTGTTGCCTGGGTTTCAGGTCTGTGCACAAACTGCACAACTGGACATGGAGAACCTGGCTGGACCCCAAGCTGGACGAGAGCCCTGCCCAGGTTTGGGGGAGTGGGTGCGGCGGGCAAGGGCACAGACCAGGGCTCTGGTCCTGCCTCCATGGGGGTCCCACCACCCTCCCCCAGCAACATGATTGTACGCTCTCCTTGCTGTTTGCTCGCCCTTTGGGGCGGGGGGTGTTTTCATTCCTTCCTCTGTCCCCAGGGCCTGGTGGTGTCTGTGTGCGGCTGATGCTCACTGAGTATCAGTGAGGGGAAGAATCTGGAGCTCTTGCTGCCGACGAATGCCGGGAAGAACAGCCGGCGTCTTGCCTCCGACCCTAGCATGGTCTAGGACTATGCTCTGCGGGGCTGGGATCTGTTAGGCACAGACGCAAAGTGGGGCGAGAGCGGAAAAGGCTGAGGGCCAGGAGCAGGAGGAAGCGGCTGCAGGGATGCCTGAGGAGGACCCACACCAGCCCCAGACCCATGCGGAGCTCCCTGGCGGCCTCGGGGAAAAAGGAAAGAGGTTTCTGCCGGGGGCGGGGGCGGGTGGCTGGTCCGTTCGAGGCCCAGCGGGGGTGGAGGCATGCTGGATGGGGCTGGAGCCCACGGCCTCGCTGTCCTCGGCTTGTTTCCAGGTCTTCGTGGGGGACCCACGACGGGAAGGTTGTGAAAGCCACGAACACGTAAAGGGATTCTCGAGAGACCAAAGTAGTGATGATATTTAAGATGAAGAACCGCGATTTGGGCGCTGGCTTCCCACAGTGCTTTTCTGAGCCCTTCACGAGGCAGGTGTGGGCTTGTTTCATCCCATGGAGTCATGGGCTAGGGCGGCGCTGACAGATGGGTAAACCGAGGCACGGAGTACAGAGAGGCGGAGGCTGCCTGGCTGTTCACGACACTGCCTCCCCCCGGTCTGGCCTCCACTGTACCCCCTCCGCACGTCAGCTCGGGGACATCGATGCCACGCGTGCCCGAGACAAATGTCTGTCATGTTTGTAGAGTCACCCCTGCGGCGTCAGACCATCCTTCCCTGCACGCGGGAGGGTCCCGACTGTCCCCACGGGGTGCGGGAAATGACAGGCATGACCAGGGGTGCTTTGGGGGGCAGGCTGGGCTCCTTGTGACTTCCTCCCTCTTAGCCATGATCCAGAGAGGCTCCCGGCACCCGGTCTGGGCCCCACTTGCCGCCCACCATGACCCTGACGTGCAGTTAGCCTGCCTGGACGCCCGCTCCCTGGACTGGAAAGGAGGCGGGGGACTGCGGACTGGACTAATGACACCGAAGGAGCAGGTGTGCTGACCCCGGTGCGTTTTCGAGCTTCAGACCTCAGAGCTCCTTGTAGGTGGGGAAACCGAGGCACAAGGTTTTGTCTTTTTTCTTTTTCCTTTTAGGAGCCTGTGCCAACAGGTAGCCAGGCGGAGTGTGTGCGCAGGGCTGTCACGAAGGCAGATTCGCTCAGCCTCGAGGAGCCTGTGACAGGGCCTGTGCCTGCCTACGGGTATGACACTTGCTGCTGGACCCCGGACAGCCCTCCACACAGCTCCATCGCCGTGGCCTCTCGCCCCCCACGTGGCCCGCCTCTGGTCCCAGGAAGCCTCCGGTGGTCCTTGCCCCATTGACTAGAGGCCGGGGTTGCTGTCCTGCTGCACTGGCCTCGGTCATGGTCCCCAGTGGCCCTCGAGGTGACCCCGAGCCCAGCACATCGCATTGGCAGCTGGGGGGCGCACCCTGGTGGCAAAAGCCATGCCCCTTCCCCTCTGGGCACTGTCGGTCTCCTGGGAGCGAGAGGGCTTCTGAGACGGGGGCTGGTTTGTATCCGTCTCCTTGGTCACTCCCGTTCACGTCAGCAGAGCTCCATCTCGGGTAGTCATGCCGCCCGGGTTCAGGTGGAAGGTCGCTGATCGCGTCCCCCCTGCGATGTGTTTGCCTAGAAGCAAAGCCAGCGATGCCCCAGCCTGTGACTCTTCCTCCCGATGGTGCCGCGGTGGGCGGCTTGTCCCCTTGACCGTGTTGCCGTCGGACCCTCCTGCACTGACTTCTTCCCTGAGACAGGTGTTTAAGGGAAGGACAGGACGTCTACCGGGCGTCCCCTGGGCCCAGGCAGGAAATGGATTATGGAGAAAGTTGGCACGAGCAGCTTTAGAATAAACTGGAAAGTTCCTGGTTGGACAGACAGTGGACGTTGGTTGCCCTTGCAGTGCCTGGGGTTCGTCAGGCAGCTGCCGAGTCTGTGGTCCCTTCTTAGAAAAAGGTCTTAGAACTGTACCCTAAAACACATGGAAATACAAGGAGAGAAATTATGTTGAGAAACTGCTAACGCGATAGTAACAAATCCAAACGTGGGACAGAGGAGAGCCCCAGCCTGCCCTAAGTTCACAATATTTTGAGATGTGAGCCTGGGCGGCCATGTGACGGGAAGGTACCTGTGATTTCTGCTCGGGAGGGCAGGAGCTCTCCCTGATCCCTGGTTGGTGGCCTGGTCCACGCTGTGGTTTGGTTTTGCCACCCAAGTCCCCAGGTCCCCGGAACCATGGAGGCCCCCATTGGTTTTCTGCTGGGACTCCCCCTGCCCCCACCTTCCCTGAGTTATGGGGACACAAGTGACTTAGTTCTGATTTCAGCCAAGGCAGAGGGTGGTGGCCCCACCCCGCTGCCAGGAGGCCTCCCTGGCACCCCCATCGGAATGAACCCCCTCCTGCTCCCACCATGTTTTCTGTCTGGTCCAGCAGGTGGCTGGGGGCCTGTGAGCACCCAGGGTCCTGGAGGGTCTCAAGCCTCCTCCATCCCAATAAATGAAGTAAATCCTGACGGACGTGACTCCTGACCCAACCCAAACGTTTTGTGGTTTCATTTCAGTGGCTCCCAAACGTGGGCTGCATCAGGACCTCACCCCACTGGGAGGGTCTGATACAGCAATGCTGGGGAGCCCAGCGAGGAAGTGCATTCGGAGCCCATTCCCAGGTGATGCCCACACTGCTGGCTGGGGGCAGGCACTCAGTGGGGGTGCCCCTCCCCCTGTGCCATGAGGATCAGTGGAAGCCCCCCGAAGTCCAAGTCCTGACCCCCCACCCCGTAACTGTGTATGTGAGCTCACGTGGAAATAAGGTTCGGCAGGTGTAATTATGTGAAGGCTCTTGACACGAGATCCTACTGTCTTTAGAGTGGGCGCTGGATAGAATGACAAGTGGCCGTGTAAGGAGAGAACAGAGATGTGGGAGGGGCCACGTGACCACGGAGGCAGTGGTGGGAGGGAAGGGGCCACAAGTCCAGGGATGCCTGGAGGCTCCAGATGCTAGGGCAGGAGGGACCCTGCCCCAGAGCCTCTGGAGACAGCGCCCTGCCCACACCTTGGTTTCTGACTTCCGCCCAAAAGTGGGAGGAAATCCTTTTGTTGTTTATGATCAGAGTGGCCCCAGGACACTTGCATAGCCCCAGACAAGAGCTTAATATGTTTGCTGAGCTCCGTGAGGCTTCAGATGACAAACCCCAGACCTTAAGGAGACCAGTGCTCAAGGGAAGAAGCAGTGTGGACAATGTCCTGCTTCCCGCTCCTCGCCAGGAGCTGACCCAGAGCACCTTCAAGAACACACCTAGGCCTGCACTGCCTTGGTCCAGGGCTCTCGTTAGGGCTGTGACTCAGGGACTGCCAGAGAGGGCATCTCCTTGGTCTGGTGTGGAAGTGGAAGCTACCAGGCGAGGCCTGGCTGGGGAGGCCAGCTGGGCGGGGGTTGTGCTGTGGGGACTTTCCTTGGGGCTGCGGCAGGATCCTAACAGCCTGCTCTGGGCCCAAAGGCGGGGGTCCGTGGGGAGGCATGTGGCCGCAGGGCTCTGTGGTGGCCCCTTCTCCCCTCTGCTCTTAGTGTCGCTAGTGTGGCCTGGGGTGGAATTTGCCTCGAGGGGCTGTGGGACTCAGGTTGGGCAAGGAGACAAGGAGACGGGCCTTGGGCCGCGCCTGGCGTTTCCCCTCGATGCCGCTGGGGCAGGGGGAGGAGTGGGCGCTGCGGACACGCTCCCTGCATCACCGTGGCCCGTGAGCTGCTCTCCGGCCCCTCCCCTGGCTCCCAACATGCCGGTCTCCCTCCGCACTGGGTGCCGGGCCGAGGCTCCCCTTGCTTCCAGGGTGACGGGGGCACCTTCTGAGGAAGCTGGGCAGCAACCCCTCAGCCCGCCCTCCCGGAGGGAGCACCAGCGCGCAGACCCAGGACCGGAGGATGGGCTTGGGTGTCCTGGCTGGGGCAGGGCTTCCTGTGATCGGGGCCGGGCCACCTTGTCAGTCCCCCGGACACCTGCAAGCCAGCTTCGGCGACAGGAAACACAGTTCTTCATGCTGCCCCTGCTGGCAGTGGGCTGGGGGCCCCAGGTGTGATTTGCATACAGGTGAGGGCCCAAGGAGGAGGCCCCGGGGACGCACACACCTGGAGGGAGGTCGGGCGGCACACACGCAGTACTGAGGCTGGCCAGCGGGGGGCAGCAGAGCTCCAACAGCAGGTGTCCCCTCTGGCTGGGCAGCACCCAGCCTCCCTCCCTAATTCCAGTCCCAGGCCAGGGGGAACAGAGGCAGCTACCCCTTCTGGAACTTCCTTCCCTCCCTTCTCTGCAAAGGTGTGTCTTCCCACAGACATCCTCGACCCTCGGGCCCATGCTGGGGATGTCCCCCTGCTGCCCCAGCCTTGGCTGCCTCTGCAACGTGCTCTCATCACTATTTTAAGTGGCCTAAGGGATGCGTGGGACCTGTGTGCCGGCAGTGTCCTGGGGCTGCGGAGTCCATACAGACATCTGCTGAGCTGTGGGTTCCGGTATGGAGGGCTTCCTGGCCCTCTGGAGGGCAGGCGGTGCGGCTGTGCGAGCACGGATGGCAGGGTGTGCTGCGGAGCTCGTGGACCCTTAGCAGGCGGGGGCTGCTGTCTCGGCGCCGTCCGGCAGAGGGGACGCTTCTGGCTGGGTCTGGAGGAGTCTCGGTGCCCGCCCCGCCCACCGGCCACCGCCGAGGCAGCTTGGACTCCCTTCTCCCCGGGTGGGGACATTTCTGTGACGTGCCCACATCTGGTGTCCCCCGAGGGAATCTGGGTGCTGGGCGGTGGGTGGCGTGGGTCCTGCTGGGCGCTCTGTCGTGGCTCAGAAGACCTTGCCGTTCTGTGGGTTCTCTGTTCAGGCGGCCTGGTCCGCCCAGAAGTCTGCCTCCTCAGCGTGAGCCCTCCCCACAGCTCCTTGAGCCTGTGCCCCAGGGCCTTTACACATGACATCACCCCCACCCTGACAGGATGACAGACCCTCCCCTCCCCCACCGGCCTTGACTTTCTCCTTGTCCTGTTGCCATCGGCTGATTGTCAGGTGCGGAATAGACTCTGTTTACGGTTTCCGGTCCCGGAATGTCAGTGCCACCAGGGCAAGGACACTATCTTAGTCACCGCTGAGTCCCCCCTGCTCAGAGTACCCCCTGGCACTTTGTAGTGCTCCCCAAATTCCTGGGGGCCAAGGGGACAGATGAATGAATGAGCCTGGGCCCAGCCCCCGAGGCCTCCCCGCTCTGCCTCTGAGCAGCCAGGGGTGGGGTGGAGGGCAGAGCGCTCCCTGCCTGGGGCTCGAACACCGTCCCGCCTGGTTAGCACAGGGACAGGGGCTGAGAGGTGAGTGTGGGGCCACTCTGGTCCCCCAGGTGCCAGACAGCTGGTGGTCTGGGAGACCCCGAGGTGGGGGTGCCTGGCTCAGCTCCTGTGAGTGGGAGGGGGCGCCGTGGGGTGCTCCCAGGCCCTGGAGGAGTGGGCTCAGGGGCACCTAGGACAGAGCTAGGGTGACAGGCCCTGAGGAGACAAGGCGACAGATCCCCTCTCTCTGTCCAGAGCCAGGCCCTCCTGAGGCCAGGTGCTGCGGGGACAATGACAGGAGGGGAGTAGAAGGGACCTAAAACCACATCCTTGGAAAAAATGACCAAGTAAGCTTCTGGGTGCTGGGCCAGCCTCAGAGCAGACCGGGCGACCCCGGGCTTCCCCTTCACCTGTGGGGCAGTGGGCCATGCACGCCCCTGCATTCTCGTTTCTGTCTCACGGGGGCAACTGAGGCTCCGAACATTCTGGAAGAGCCCTGTCCTGGCCTGTTCCCTGGGCATGTCTGGGCTGCCTGCTTCCAGAAACCAAAGTGCCGGCCACTGTTAAGGGCAAAAGGAATTAGAATTATGTCAGGGTGTGCCTGGGGCTAAAGGCCACCCCAGGGAGGACAGGGAGACCGGTGTTCGCGCAGAACCAGGGGCCTCTTGTCATCATCGAAGTGTCTCAGGCGGCGTGTGGCTGTGGGCTTGTGGAAAGTGGACGGATTCCCGTTCTAGAGCCCCAGGCATGCTGGCCGGAGGCAGGGGACAGGCCCGACACGTGGTCCGCTCTGGGGCTCCGGGAGGGCCTCGCAGGCCCCTTGCTCTGATCAGATGCCTTTGGCATTGTTTTGAGATGCAAAGAATGTGTTCCGGGGCACCGGGGACCCACGGTCTTGCTTTCCACCGGCCACATAGTTTTGTCGCATAACTAAAGGGCAGTGACTTTTCTTGACCACAAGGCAGTGAAGGTATGCAGGACGGGCTCTCTGCTGGCTCTCTGCTTCGGCCTGGTGGCGGTGGGGGTGGCGGCCAGGGGAGGGGAACTCCAGGCCGGACATGGGGAAGGGTGCGGGAGGAGAGAAGGGCCCCTCCTGGCCAGGGCCACGCTCCGCCGGCTGCAAGCAGGGAACCCGCCGCAGAACGGCCATCCTTCAAGGCCCCAGGATCCGTGCTTCTGGGTGGAACCTTCTGGCACCCATTTTTCTCTTTTTTCCCCCCGGATCAAAATTCAGCCGCATCCCCGGTTTACAGATAACGAGGCGGGAACAGGATGTACACGTGTTGGGGCGGGGGGAGGGAATGAGCGGCACGGCGCCTCCCCCAGACACGGGGCTGCGGTGTCGTACTCACTTCCCGGGGCATCGTGACAAGGTGCCACTGACGGGCTGATCTGAAGCAACAGAAATTGGGTGTCCCCCGTCTGGAGGCCAGAGAGAAGTCTGAGATCCTGGTGTCAGTAGGGTCGTCTCCCTTGGGAGGTCCTAGTAGAGGGTTCTTCCGACTTCTTCCAGCTTCGGGAGCCCCGTTCCCACAACCCCCACCTCCGTGGCCACACAGCCCCCTCCCCTGCGTGTGTCTTTCTTCTTGTAAGAACACCGGTCATCGGAGTAAGGGTCCCCCTCCTCCAGTGGGAAGACCCTGCTCCCCCCGAAGTTCACACTCTGAGCCTAGGTGGACGTGAATTTGGGGAGACACAATTCAACCCGAAAGAGGAATTTTCTCTTGGACAAGCATTTCTCTTAGACAAGCAGCTCTGCCCCTGGCTTCCCCTGGTGGGCGCCCCACCCCAGCCACGTCTCCAGCGGCCCCGCGCTAGGTGTCAGGAGGACAGAGGGCGGGAAGGGTGCAGGCGGCAGGGGATGGCGGCAGGGGTGGACTGTGGTGTCCCATCAGGCTCCAGCCCTAGTCTTGCCAATTGGTAGCTGTTTGGCATGTGAGTTGTGGAACCCGCTTGGGCCTCGGTGTCTGCATCTGTGAAATGGGTCTGTTGCTCCGGACGGGTGTCACTTGCCGACTCTCTGAAGTAAATGGAAAGGACAGAGAAGAGATCGTTTGAGTGGGACCAGAAGCAGGGTCTTTGGGAAGAGCCGAGCGTCCCCATGCTGCCGTCCACTTGCGGCACAAACCCTCTGCACCTTGGCTGCTTTCTCTGTAGAAGGGGGACGTCCCTACCTGGCTGGTGTGCAGTGAGGACAGGTGAGAGGGGAGGGGAAAGGCAAGCGTGGGGCTCACCGTCCACACAGCACAGCCCCACTGGGTGGGAGATGGTAAAGGACAGTCTTACGGACTCTGTTTCCCCCTCCTTCCTGCTGGCTTTGGTCCCAAAGCAGGTTTTATTGGCATTGTTCCTGGCAAGGGCCATCAAGACAGACCTGGGGGACAATTCTAATTATCAGCCATATCCCGAGATGAAATTGGTCCTAGATGGGCTGTGGGTGAGTCTGGAGGGGTAGAGGCCGGGCTTCCTCTGGGACACCGGGCTGCCAGGACGCTGGGCCATGCGGCAACCACAGCAGGTGTGTCTGCAGCCAGGAGACAAGTGTGGGCAGTGTGACGGGCGGGCCACCCTGCGTCCACTGCACGGCGAAAAGCACGTGTTCATTTGGGACGGTGCTCCTCCTTCCAGAAAGTGGATCCCAGGGAAGGGGATTAACTTCTGGTCTTTCACGTGTAACTTCACTTTTCCACGGGAATCCCTTGTCCCCGCACTGGCCAGACTTCCTTCTAGAGGCCGCCACCGTGTCAGCTGGCCGGGCCTCCGGTCCCCCTGGCTCTGTGCGTCCTTGCTCTGGGCCTCTCTGTCAAACAGCTAGTGATCCTGCACAAAGCTCAGTGTCCTGGGGGTGCTCCTGTCGGACCGGGCCCTGCCACGGGTCTTCTGTGATGTGGGGCTCAGTGGGGCACGCCTGTGGTCGGCCCCCCGCTGCCAGGCCGTCGTCTGGGTGAGCAGCCCCGGCCTCACCCAGCCGCCGGGGCCCCCGCGGCTCGCTCACCTGGCACAGAGAAGCAAGGATAACCAGGAGAGGGACTTTTGATCTCGGGACAGCTGGCACTTTTGCCAAGAGCCCCCAGATGTCTCTGCCTGGCTCAAGCCCAAGCCAGCTTCGCAAAGGGCAGCCCCTTCCAGAGAAGCTTTTGGGAAACACCTTTGACAAATGGCTTCATGCGGTGGCCTGGGGCGCCGGGGACCCAGCCACAGGGCTCCTCCTTGGCTACCAGCCTGGGTCCCAGGACGCAGGGCCATATGGCAGGTTCAGAATGTGAGCCAGGCCCCGACATTCCTGCGTGGCGGCCCGGAGGCCCCCCACGGCCACAGCCCACTGCCCGTCTCTGCCAGCCTGGAGTTGTCCTGAGTTTCCAGTGCACTTGGGGCGGGAGGGGGTGGGGAGGCTCCCACACTTGGGGGCGAGCGCAAGCCATCAGGGCGTGCAAAGTGCCAAGGGGCCCTCCCTGACCTCCACGGCCACCGCGCAGCAATGCTCCCCCAGCCTCGGACGTGGCTCTCGGAGTCGGGGACGCACCGGGGGCCTGAAGTTATTTTCATCCGGCTCAGCCAGGCCGATGGTCTTTAATGAGGCCATCGCGAACATTTCCTTGTAAGCTCGTTTTAAGGAAATGTTTGCGCACTGAGCACTTTCCCACAGCTGTGGGACAATGTGCTGTCCCTTGCCAAGGATCACTTTTGCCATCCTCGTCTTTCCTGAAGCTGGAGGTGGGCCTGGAGGCCCGCCAGGCCCGCGCTGCCAAGCCGCCTCCATTGATCATTATCAGGATGCGTTTTGATTAATATCTGCCGGAGCGAGAGGCCGGTCGGTGCTGGGCTGGCGGGAGCCTCCCGCACCGAGGGGCCCCGGCGGTCGGAGGCCCCGCCCTGCCTGCGGGGTCTGGGGTGGCTGCGGCTGGCGGTGGGGCGGGCACCCGGGCCTGGGGGGCTGGGTGGTGTGGGTGACCGTGCAGGGCTTGGCCACGGCCGTGTGAACCGGCAGCCCAGCCGTGCACCCAACTCTTTGAAGTACTTCCAGTTTGCCCGGCTCCGTACGCCCAGTGCGGACCTTTGCATTTCCAGTTCATCCAGATCCACGGAGCAAAACCAACTGCCCAGTCCCCCTGAGGCCTGCTGGCCCTGCCTCCCGGGCCTGTCCGCCTAAGGAGGCGTTTGTGGGAAGCTGCCTCGGGGCTATCCTCTGAGCCTGTCCCAGCCTCCTGCCTGCAGTGGGGACCGGCTTCCTTCTCACCATCTTCCTGCTTGGGGCCACTTGGAGGCCATGACCATTGGGCCGGCCCTCTGCCAAGCTGTCAGGATGGGGACCTGCCATAGGACAGGGACACCACATGGCAGCTTTGGGGTTTTCAGGAATCACAGCCTCTGGGCGGAAGAAAGGGGTCTGGAGCACGGACGTCCAGGCAGAGGGAAGGAAGCCGAATCTGGCGTGTGTGCGGCTGCAGTGGTGACGTGGAGAGGTGGTGGCTGATGCCTGCGGAGGGGTGGGCAGGCCCCGGGCACCTGCTGTCCAGGGAGCGAATGACCACGTGGATAAGGTGTCGAGCAGGCGTGTTCTAGATGGGAAGTCCCTCATGTTTTTGGAAATGGAGAACTTTACACAGGAAGGGCCTCTGGAGGCCTTCATGTCAGACCCCGTTGTCTTGGGAAAGCTAAGACCCACTGAGGCAAGGAGCAGCCTGGGCCGTACAGGGAGAGGCCCCCCAGGCCCACTTGGAGAGGGTCCTCAGATCTCTCACGGAGCATACCTCAGGGCCCGGGGTACTGTTTTTGTGCTGAGGAACACTGAGGAAGGCCTTGTCATTTATGCCACTGTGTTTGCTGAACACCAGGGTTTGCTGAGCACCATATCGGCCCAGGGATATGTAGTGAGCATGGCAGGTGCCACTCTGGCTGAATGCTGCCCCAGATCACCTAGCCTCTTCTGCCTCAGCTCACATCTGTGAGGTGGGGTACCTATGGCCCCCACTCCTCAGTGCCACGGGATGGTCATACCTGGTCACACCCACACCTTCTTCATCAGGGCTTTGCCTGGGGTGTTTGTCATGGCTCCAAAAAGATCTAAGTCCCAAACCCCAGAACCTGTGAATGTGACCTTATTTAGGAAAGAGGGTCTTTGCAGATGTAATCAAGTTAAGGGATCACAAGATGTGACCATCTTCGACGATCCGTGTGGGCCCTAAGTCCACTGACCAGTGTCCTTATAAAAGACAGAAGAGAAGAGAAGATACAGAAAGGAGGAGCCACGTGACCATGGAACTGGGGTGTGTCCAGATGTCCAGGCATGCTGGAGTCCCAGGAGCTGGGAGAGCAGGAAGGACCCTCCCCCAGGGCCTCCAGAAGGAGCGCAGCCCTGCCCACACCTAAATTTTGGACTTCTGGGCTCCACACTGGGAGAGGATATATTTGTTATTTTGAGCCTCTCAATCTGTGATCACGCATACATTCTTTCTCCCTGACAAACTCCCCACACTCTCAAATCTTTCAGGTGGCAGCTTGGCTTCCGGAGAGGAGGCCCCTGGTGCCCATCAGAGTGCCTGCTCCTGTCCCTTTAGGAGCCCCACTGCAACCCATAACCACACACTTACTGATCCTTTAATGATCAACGTGTAGTCATTTATTGGTGACTTTGATGACTGTTAATTATTATTAAGTGAGTGGATACCTCCTCATCCACCCACCCATCCACCCATCCATCCATTTTATCCATCCAACCATCATCCATCCGTCTGTCCGTCTGTCCATCCATCCGTTCATCCATTCATCCATCCTTCTTATCCATCCATCCATCCATCCACCCATCATCCATCCATCCACCCATCATCCATCCATCCATCCATTTTATCCATCCAACCATCATCCATCCGTCTGTCCGTCTGTCCATCCATCCATTCATCCATTCATCCATCCTTCTTATCCATCCATCCATCCATCCACCCATCATCCATCCATCCATCCATCATGCATCCATCCAAGCATCCATCCATCCATCCACCCATCCATCCATCCATCCATTTTATCCATCCAACCATCATCCATCCGTCTGTCCGTCTGTCCATCCATCCATCCATCCATCTATCCATCCATCCATCCATTTTATCCATCCAACCATCATCCATCCGTCTGTCCGTCTGTCCATCCATCCGTTCATCCATTCATCCATCCTTCTTATCCATCCATCCATCCATCCACCCATCATCCATCCATCCATCCATCATGCATCCATCCAAGCATCCATCCATCCATCCACCCATCATCCATCCATCCATCCATCCATCCATTTTATCCATCCAACCATCATCCATCCGTCTGTCCGTCTGTCCATCCATCCATCCATCCATCCATCATCCACCCACTCAGTCACCACTTAGCGCCCACTGTGCCCCAAGAATAAGAGAACAAAGCCCAGGTGGGGGAAGTGGTGAGAACCAGGGAGCATCTGTTGTTCCCGATGGCGGTGGTGTGCAGTGAGGGTGTGGGTTGGGCCAGGGGTGCTGCTCCATTTCTGGGGAGTCAGGGAAGTCCTCTTGAATGAAGGGCCATTTCAGCAGTGACCTGTAGGAAGGAAGGGGTGGGGAAGCCACGCAGCGATCTGGAGGAAAAGCCTTCAGGGCAGAAGGAGCAGCTTGTACAAGGGGCCTGAGGACAGCCTGGTCTGGGTGCCAAGGCTTATGCAGGGACTATACCAGGGAGCAAGATGTAGGGGCGGGGGCACGTGGCCAGGCCCTGTGGGCCTCGTAGACCAGTGTAGGGACTTCACTTGTGCGTGGATGAGTCGAAGCCCTGCAGGCTCGAGCAGAGGGGGGATGAGAGAAGATGCCCATGACTACAGCGCGCCCTGATGGCTATGGCATCTTGGCCTTTGAGCCGGACGTTCTGGAAACGAGCACTCCCAGGAGCCATCTTGGCCTTGGGTCTGGAATGGAGAAATTTGTGGGAACTTCTGGGAGATATCAGGAAACTGAGTCTCGGAGAGGAAAGTTCTGCTTCTGGGTTCCTGTGCTGGGAAGCGGCAGAGCCTAGAACCTGGCCCTACATGAGCTTAAGGGTAGCGCCGTGACCCGTCTCTGTGCACACCTCCCCACAGTCACTGCACCTGACGCAGAAGGGAAGATTGAGAAGCCGGGACATGCCAACCTCTGCTCTGGGGGTGGGGAGTGGAGGTTAGGGTCCCTGGGCAAGAGGGCTTGAGCTGGAGGGGGGTTTGGATGTGGGAAATGGAGGTATTGGTATTCGAAGTGGGGGAACTATGTGAGGAATGCCCAGTGGTGGAAAAAGGAAGCCAGGAGGGTGGCCTGCTGGGAGTCTTTGCTTCTAAGGCGAGGCGAGGAGGCCTACCAGGGCCTGCTGAACTGAGGTACTTGCTTGGCTTTAGAAAATGCAAATTATTCTACTAAGACAATTGTCTTTTTGGAAGATAACGAATGTTATCCATCCACCCATCCATCCATCCATCCATCCACTCACCCACCCATCCACGCAAGCGCTCATCCTTCCTCTGTCCCCTCCTTCCTTTTCCCCTCTCTTCATCCAAGCGTCCGTCCACTCATCCATCCTCACCTATCATCCCTCCCTCCCGCCATCCATCCTCGTCTATGACCCATCATCCATCCATCATCCCTCCATCCGTCTACGGGTCCATCATCCATTCATCCATCCGTTCTCTTTTTAAAGATTTTATTTATTTGAGAGAGAGAGAAACAGAGATGGTGACAGAGATAGCAAGAGAGAGAGCATGAGCAGGGAGGAGAGGGAGAAGCAGGCTCCGCACTGAGCAGGGAGCCCAACGTGGGGCCCGATCCCAGGACCCTGCGATCATGACCTGAGCCAAAGGCAGATACTTGACTGACTGAGCCACCCAGGCCCCCTCATCTATCCATTCATCCATCATCCACACACCCTTCCATCTGTCCACATCTATCATCCATTCTTCCGTCCATCATCCATCCATCCCTCCATCCTCCCATTACCCATCCAACCTTCCATCCATCCAACATCCTTCAACCCATCTTTCCATCCATCCATCCAAACATCCCTCCATGTGTCCTTCATCGCTGCATTCTGTGGCAAGCACTCTTCTAGACTGGGGGTGTAGGATAGACCTGCTCTCTGCTCTCAGCCTTGAACGGTAACCACAGGCACCGAGCGAGTCATTATACAGCCAATTCCACTAGAATTGTGAGGAGCTCCAGGAAGGAAAATGCAGTGGCCACTGAGCAGATAGCTGCAGTCTTGTCTCAAGGGATGGCCACGGTGGGCTTCTCTCCGCTGAGATGAGTTGGGGTAACCCAGAAGAGCGATCCTGGCCGGCGGAAACAGAATATGCACAGGCCCCTGAAGCAGGAGGGTCTTGGTGACGGGGCGGGGGACCATCCGGAAAGCCAGCGTGTTTGGGGGCACCGTGGGGGGGCCACGTGGAGGCCGCCCAGGAGTCTGGGGACCTAGGTCTTGGTCAGGGGATGATCTTCTGATGACGCCGACGTGGTCTGAGCCAGTCAACCGCTCTGGAGGGGGCAGGCTCGGTGTGGCCCCCTCTGCTTTCTGCTAGGCTGTTGGCTTTCTCAGAAGGTTACTCTGAAAGGGGACCTCAAGGTCAAGATGGGCACTTGGAGGCTTTGGAAGCCGAAGCAGTTTTACTTTGACCAAGTCAGCTGAAGGAGCACGTGGGCCTAAAATGCGGCGCGTGCGTGTCTGCTGGGGCACGCTCAGAAGTCCTGTGGCAGGATCCACGCGGCCTTTCCCTGTCTGCTAATGGTGCAGTCTGTTCGGACCTTTGGAACATTCCTCAGCTTTTATTTAATGTAGGAAGAATCATTTCTGGAATTAGCATATAAATTGGCCAAAGTCAGCAGCTCTGGAGAAGGCCCTTTCCCCGGGGGTCGGGGCGGGATGGCGGGATGGCGGGGCGGGGTGGGGGGGCGTGAGGATGAACCCGTTCTCCTTCAAGGGGCAAAGACAAGCTCTGTTTACAAGCCTCTAGGCTGTCTCCCAGAATATGCAACTGGGGAAAGGGTACGTGTCCCCTCAGCGATGGCCGCGAGGGGCGGGGGAGGGGGATGGGCTCTGCCGTGAGGCAGGAGGTGTGACCCGGTGCGTGGGAATCTTTTCCAGATAGATGGCTTGCTGAGGGAAACTTTTCCCACAGGCCTGCCTCATAGAACAAGGTTATCGAAAGGGGAAACCCAGAAATGTTCCCTCCCTGGATGTCATGTCTGGTCTGGTCGGGGGCAGATATTTGACACATTTTATAGCGCTAGTAGTTCTCGGGCTTTTGGATAGGGGTGACGAGTTGATCATTAACTGTTTGCTACGTGTGGCATTCCAAGTTCTGGCCCGAGAGAGCCCTGTGCCGCGTGCCGATTCCGCCTACCCATTGGGCCATGGCCGGCCGGGCGGGTGCTCCCCCGAGGCCAGGGGCTGGGGCCCGGCAGGGACGCTCCCCAGTCCTCTGGGTGGCCCCGGCGCCCCTCTCCCCGGGCTGGGTCCCCTCTCCTCCCGGGCCTTCCCCGCGGCCAGTGGTTTGGGGGTTCCCTCCCTACAGGACACTCCTGCCCAAGTGCAATTGCGAGGCATTAAAGAAACACGCTCCCCGGACGCCCCCGGCTCGCTTCTCCACCGCCGCCCCCGGAAGACCAGCGCCTCTCCCCGGCCCGCGACCCCTCACTCGGCTCAGCTCGCTGTCCTGCCTCGGGCCCCCGGCCCCCGCCTCCGAGCCCTCCTGGGCACCGAGGTCTCCGGGGGACACTTTCAGATGTCAGATCTGGTCCCTCACCAGGGGCTTAGAACTCTCTACGCTCCTCGAGATAAAGATCTAACCGAAAAGCTCCAACCCCCGGTTTGCTCCTCAACGGTCCCACCCAGCTGGCTCCCCTCCTTTCCCCGCCCCGTGGCAAGGGGGCTCCGAGGACACCCCCGGGCATGGCGTCGCCGTCCCTGCCCTCCACCTGTGCAGTTCCCACGCGCAGACGCTCCCACTCAGGCTTACAGGTGCCGCGTCCCATGGGGAGATGGATCCAAAGGCAGCCAGAGCTGGGACCCAAGGGTGGACGGGCACGGCCACGGGAGCAGCCAGACCTGGGCTTGGGCCTGGGCCACCGGCTGTGTGACCGCGAGCCAGTTACCTAGCCTCTCTGAACCTGGCTTCTTAGGCCCGGAAGCAGGAGATGCAGTCGCCTGTGCAGAGGGACCGGCCTGCCACGGGCCTGCCCCCACCTGGCAAGCGCTCAGTGACCAGGTTTTCCATGTGGTGGCCGGACCGTGGCAGGTGGGGCCCAGAACCCAGACTGGGAGTAAAAAGCCAAACTTGGTGCCAGGAGGGGCGTTTCGGGAAGATGTGGGAAGAATGCTGTTTCGTTTCTCTCCAGCCCGCATGCAGGATGGGCGTTGGGGGGGGGGGGTGCGTCAGGCACGGGGGTCCCGTTCACTTTGCCCCCCTCCTGCTGGGTGACTCGGGGCCAGAACCGGGCCTCTCTGGGCCTCTGTCCTCCCCTCTCAAGTAGGGGGCTGCTTCCACGCCCTTGGGGGCTCCCTTGGCGCTGCCCGTGGTGATACGGTGGGGTCCTCTGGGGTCTCAGGCCGGACCGTCCCTCGGCCACTCTGTGACCTCCAGCTCCTGAGCAATGCGGGCCCGACCACAGAAGGCTCGTGGTCTAGAGCCGAGACAGACCCGAAGCTGATTTCCTTTCATGGGCAGCAGACTCGGGGTGGGAGAGAAAGTGCTAGAAACAAAAGGACCCTGAGACAGGATTGCTCCATGGTGAATGCTCGAAGCTGCCTTTCCTTCCCAGACCCTGACTCTGCGACGGTCACCTGTTCGTGACGCGGGCGGCGGCTGTGACCAGCTCGGTCTGACGGGGCCGTGGAGCCGCCAGGCACACAGCCACGACTCGGACCAAACCAGGCAGGCAGTGCTCGCTTATCGAGGCTTTATGGGGCACCTGGGCCCAGAACGTAGAGCCTGCCCCAAAGTCCCGGCGACACCCTATCCCGTGTCCCTGCAAGATGTCCCCCAGAAAAGGGAAGAGGGTGTCCCTGTTTAGATGAGAAGAACACGGTTTCCTTGTGTGCAAGCCCAGGCCGAGCCCCATGGAACATTCCCATTTTACGGATGAGCCGCCTGAGGCTCGGAGGGGGAGAGCTTGGCCCAGGTCAGCCGCTGACGTCGAGGATTCAGAATCCCCGGTGGGAGCTGAAGCCGGCTGGGGCTGACCCTCCAGCCTGCCTGTGACCCTGACCCTCCCACCTTCCCCAGCCAGGGGATGCCTCCAAGGGTGCTCGTAGTTTCAGGGAGTGCTGGGGGAAGGCTGGGGAAGGGGGGGACAGGGGTCCCCGCAGAGGACACCTCCCCACCCCGGTCCCAGGATCTCTCCCCAGTGGCTAGGAGCCGGGGGTCCCAGAAGGAATTCTGCCGAGAGAGAGCTTTTTCCCCTTGAAGGACTCAAAAGCACACACACACATTCCTCCGAATCAGGGGTGTGCCAAGCAGGCAGGGAGGGCAGGGCCCCTGGACCGGCCCGCCGCCAGCAGTGCGGGCACATGACAGCCCTGAATGCTGCTGGCAGGCGCTCCGGCCGGGCGTTTGCAGTGGGCGGCGGTGCCAGGGGCGGGGGTGGGGGGGTGGCCTTTCACCAGCTTGGCACCTTGGACATGTGACGGTCGGGGCAGCCCGAGGGGTGCCTGTGCTTGCTGAACCTTCTGGGCCTGGCCTCTGTGCCCACACTCGCCGGTCTGGGGAGCTGGGGGAGGCGGCGTGAGTGGGGAACACGCAGGCCTCGGCATGGCCAGGACATGGGATCCTAAGTGGCTTTTTGTAACTCCCACCGTTTCGCCGGGAGAGGCTCTTGGCAGTTTCCACAGCAGGGTCACCGCCACCATCCAGCTCCACGTTAGCGAAGGGGCAGCGTGGGGCTGTGCGGATCGCATGCCACCCGCCCCCCCAGCGTCACACGGTTTCCCAGGTGCCGTGGTCTGGAGTCCTGGCCGCACCCCTGTGTGTGCCGTGGCTCCTTTAGGAATCGTACAAGAAATGAACCGGCATATGTGTGTGCTGGGGAGGTATCAGTGTCCTGGGGCGGCCGTGACACAGGACCACGGACAGGGGGGGCTTAGAACAACAGAAATCTGTCTCTCCCCGTTCCGGGGGCCGCAGGGCAGGCTGGCAGGGCCGTGCTCTCCCCGAAGGCTCTGCGGTGGGGGTGGGGATCCTTCCTGCCTCTTCCAGCTCCTGATGGTGGCCTCACCCCTGCACTCCCTGCCGCCATCCGCTCGCGGTCTCTCCTCCGCGTTCACTTTCTCCTTCCCCTTAGACACAGAAACCTTACAGGGTCTTTGTGGCCCTGTTAACAGGCTGTTTCCCAGCCTCCCTCAGCTGGAGGAGTGTGAAGCTCCCTTTTGCTGTGTAACGAAGCACTGCAAACCACGGGGCTTGACACAGCCAGGATTCATGATTTCTTGTCATTCTGTGCTGGCCGGGCGACTTTGCGGGCGACCCAGCTGGCCTGGCTGGGGCCGTGTGATCCGGGATGGCCTCACTCCTATTTCGGGGCCTCGGCAGGGACGGCTGGGCTGCCGGAGGTGACTGATGCTTCTCTCCCTGCGCTCTCACCTCTCAGAACGCTAGCCTGGGCTTGTTCCCATGCCGGCTGGGGGTCCCAGCACCGAGAGAACAAGCCTGAAGCGGAAGCTCTTTTCCAACCTCTGCTTGTGTCCCTCCTTCTGTCCAGGGATAAAGCACAAGGCAGGTCACAGGGCTGAGCCGAGATTCCGGGGTGGAGAAACAGACTTCACCCCTTGCCAGGAGGTGTGACAAGGTCAAACAGTTATGCATACAGGGGCGTGTGTAGAGGGAAGCACGAGCAAATTGGGAGTCACACCGCCACGATGGGCCACTCAGGTGTGCTTCAGTTCTGGCCAAGGAGGTCTAAGCAGCGTGGGTCTTCCAGAATGTGTCCTTAAAGGGAAACCCCTTTCTTCCCTTCTTCCGTCCTGCTGCTTGGAATGTGCATGTGAGGGCTGGAGCTCCTGCAGCCCCATTGGACCGAGGATGATCACCACATCCTAGGGCTGGTGAATCAGCAGGTTGAAAGGAGGCTGGGATCTGGCTAACTCCTCGGAGTCTTGGACTGCCTAGACTTGGACTTGTCTCACGTGACAGCAAAGTCACCTGTGATCACATTTCATGCCTCTAAGGGATCTGGGCTTCTTGGGGCCCGCAGTCTGGGTGCCTCTGGGCTTGGGTGCTAGGGGCAAGACTGAGGGAAGATGGGCTTTGAGGGCCCGAGAGCCAGTGGTACAGGCAGAGCCCTGGGTCTTGGGTCCTGCCCATCTAACATGACGCCGTGGCTCTGTTGCGTCCTTGCTCTACCGCCGGAGGATCCGAGGCCTGTACGAGTCGGGCCATCCAGCCGTGGAGCCAAGTTCAGAAGCACAGACCTGGCGTGGGTCGCAGTCCGAGGCCGGTAGACCAGCCTGTCATTTATACCTCTTGGTCATTCCGTCCTTCATTCATTCGCCCAGCCCTGCGCTCACTCCCTTGTTCATTTGACACTTTGTGAACCCGTCCCTGGGCCAGGCCCTGCCCCCGGCGCCGTGGACAGCACGAGCGGACCTGACCTCCCCCGCTTGCTGCTCCAGGTTTGTGGGCTCAGAGACACGTCAGTCCGTTGCTGGCCTCACGAGCCAACTCAGTCTCTTGGGGATGTGACCCCTGCCCCGAGGCAGCGCTGGGCGAGGGCAGCCTCTTGGGGAAAGCCCGGGGGTCTCCCAGGGGCGGCGTGGGCACGAGCAGCTGTGACTTGTTCTCTGCGTAAGCCGGCTCTGGACGCGGGGTCTCATAGAGCAGGGACCCTGGTGCCCTGACCGGGGGGCTGGTGAGGGGAGGTGGCTGTCCCACGTTGGGAACGCCGTTCTGGGGCCGCTCCCCTACAGCCACTCGTGCTTCAGCCGGTGCCCTGTGGGCACCGCCCGGGGCTGGGCGCAGGGGCTGCAGCCGGGAGTCCTCCTCGGGCTGCCGTGGCGGCTCTGAGCGGCCCTCGCCTCACGGGCCCCGCAGCCAGCTCGGGCAGCTGTAGCAAACTCCCCAAACCCGCAGGCTCGCACAACTCCTAGGATGCACGGTCCCCTGGTCCTGGGGGCCGAAGCCAGAGACGCAGGTGTGGGCAGGGCGGGGTCCCCCCGAGGCTTCTCTCCTCGTCTGTGCACAGCCGTCCTCTCCCCGGGTCCCCCTGGGGTCGTCCCTCCGTGCGTATCTGTGTCCTGATCTCTTGTCATAAGGGCTAGGGCACCCCCGCCCCATGGCCCCACTGTAACTTCATTTCCTTTCTAGAGACTGTGTCTCATCAGAGGTTCTAGGGCTTAGGGCTTCAACATATGAACTTTCGGGGAAGCCCGGTTCAGCCCATAACACGTCCCTGGGGCGGAAGGTGCCAGGCTGGGGACGGGGAGACACCTGCTCTCCGAACATGGTCTGGGAGGCCCCTGCCTGCTTGGGCCAGGACCGTGAGCGCTGGGCACCGTGGGCGCCCTCTTCGGGAACGTGGGTGCTGCCCGGGGAAGCGGACAGACCAAAGCTAGTAGACGGGGACTCCCGAATTCTGCCATCTGTCTCTTCTCCCCTCGGTTCACTGCCTCACCAGGCATCCTAGGCGTCCCCACTGCGTGCTGGACGAGGCCGGGGACCCCTGGGGGTCAGAGCGCTGGGTGGAGGGGGGCCTGTCTGCAGGCTGGGGTTGCGCCGCGGTCTGGTGGGGCCTCGGGACTCAGGACTCCGGGCTCCAGTCCTGACTGGCCGCTTCCTGGCTCTGAATGACAAGCTCCCTACCTCCCTTTGCCTCAGTTTCCTTGTCTGCAGGGTGAGTCACTGTGGACCTCCTGGCGTGGCTGGGGTGATCTACACGGGCTCGAGAATGGCGCCTGTCCTCAGGTCGCTGCCAGCAGCGAGTGACAAGGATGTGTCTGGGGTCACCAGACCCCACGTGACTGCGTGGGCTTTGACCCCACAGAGAGTTATGCTGTGTTTATTATCTTGACCCTCAGAGGACACTCCGGATGGCAGGAGGGCCCCGCTCTTCCGGCGGCTCCATGGGGGGTTGGGGGAGACCAAGGTCTGGACAGGTGAAGTGGCCGGGCCACGGTCCCCTCTGCCCGACCCTTCAGTCGGTGGCAGCCCCGCCCTGTCTCCTGTTCCTGACCCGATTTGTTGGGCCCAGTGTGTCTCCTGAGGAGTGGCCCCAGGCTTCTCCCCAGAGGCGTGGGGCCATCCTCCCTGACAGCGGCCTCTTCGTCCTCGAAGGGAAGAAGCAGAAAGGGCCTTTGGGCGAGTCGTGTGGACCTTGCCTGTCTCTGCAGATGGCCCTCTGGCGTGGCCTGGGTCCCCAGCGCCCTCCCTGCCCTAGACACCCCTTGTCCAACCCCTCCCTCGCCAGCAGGGCCTCCCACGTCTTCCGTCCTTGCCTGTTCCCCACATTGGTGGGGCCTTCTGCCCTTGGCCCATCTCCACCGGCCTCAACCTCACAGTCACATCTCTGCCCTCTCGGGGACATTTAGGGACATCCTTGTCTCAGGTCCCCATGTCCTGGTTTTTCCAAACCCCCGTTCCCCACAGCTTCTCTCTGTGTCCTTGGCTCTTGGTCCTGGGTGTGGTCTGCCCTCTGCCCTTGCCCTTTGCCCTTTGCTGGCCTTGGCCTTTGTCCAGCGTGGGGCAAGGTGGGCTGAGAGAGATGCGGCCAAGGCAGGAGCCAAGAGACCGCCGGTGGGACGTGAGGCCCCACCCGTCTGCCTCCATCGCATCCCTGGGGACCCTGGGGAACTCGAGGACAGACGGCAGGGCTCAGAGGGCAGCTGGGCCAGCCTTGGACCGTTAGGGAGGAGGATGATTCCAAGTGGCGGGAGAATTTGCAGTCAAGGGCAACATGCCCCGGACACCAGAGGACGCAGCCCCCAGTTCTGTCAGAGCTTGAGATGGTAGTGGGAGATCAGGGAAGGCTCCCAGGAGGCGGTGACTATGAGGCTTTGAGAATTATATAGGTGCTCATCAGGGAGACTAGAGGTGGGCTTAGGGAACAGAGAGACACCCGACTGGGGGGCCCTTGTGGAGCCCAGCCGTGGCAGAACGGTCTCCGACCTGGTGGGCCCTGGGCACCTGTCGGCTCCGGGTCATGCAGCCGGTTTGAGGCAGAGGCAGGACTGGAACCAGGTTTCTCTGCCCCCACATCTGGCACGCGTCGTTCTGCGGCATGACCTGCCCCTGAGCAGCCAGCCCAGCCCTCCTGGGCAGTTAAAATGCTGTTGAACGTACAAAGTTCAGTTTACATACAAAGATGGCCATGCCCGGGCAGGTGGCTGAGGGAGAGCACTGTGCGAGCCCGGAATCGCTCCCTGAGTCCCCAAGTGACCTTGGGCCAGTGAGTGCCTTCCCCTCCTGGCGTGCGCACGTCCTCCTCTGGGCGCTGCTCCGACGGCTCCGACGGGACCTGGCTGGGCTGTGGACGATGGCGCCCGGGGGCTGGTTCCAGGCTGCTGTTTACTCGGGTTCTGCATGGAGGGTTTGACCTCACGCCCGCTCCCCACCCTCCGGTCCAGCTGAGCCCGCCTCCTCTCTGCTTAGCTGACTCACAGCTCTGCTATGTGTCCTGCAAACACTCTGAACCCTCGCCCCGCAGCAGGGCGCTCCGTGCTGGCCGATGCAGGCCACGCTCTGGGCTCCAAGGAGGACGCGTTTGGGTCCCCCAAGAAGCACCCACCATCCTCCATGTGCCTCTCCCTGGTGATGGCGTGCTCCCATATCTGGGACCTTACTGTGGGGTGTGCCTCTGGGCCTCCTGTGGAAGTTCTCCTTCATTCTTATCCTGACCCACGGTGGGGTAGGGCGGAGGGACCCAGAACCCCTGGGTCCTGTCCCTGACCCGTTCCTGCCGGCCCGGGTCCTGGGGCAAATCAAGCCACCTCCCTGGGAGAGAAACCAGTGGTTTACAGAAACAGTGGCCACGGAGCCCTGCTCCTGCTGACCTCTTCTGTGTGGCCCCAATCTAGATGGCCCAAAGAGGGAGGCTCTGGTTGAATTCGGGGGGTCTGGAGAGCAGAGGTGGCTTTTGAACTCCCATACTGCTGGGGCCCTTGGATCGCCACCAGTGGGAAGTCACGCCCAGAGTCCCCGTAATCTTCGAGGTCACTCTCTATGTGAATCTTCTGCACCCCACGCCAGCCCAAAGTCAAGGTTGGGCCTCGGTGGGGATTTGAACCCTGGGCACCAGGACCCCAGAGTCGGCAAGCATTCCAACCACGCCCTGTGGTTGGTTGGCCCCTGTGACCTCTGCTGGAAGCCAGCTTGGTGGCGTTAGGGACGCGAGTGCAGAGCCTGGTGCTTGTTAGACGTTCGAGAATCCTTTGCTGAGTGAGGGAGGATATGCGGGGTCCTCGGTTTCTCCTGCCCTCTCCTGGCTCCCTCTGGAGACAGGTGCCCTCCCCACCACTTCCCTGGTCGGCTCACACTCACCCGCTCTTCCTGGCACTTTGTCCCCATCCCCAAGGACTGCAGGGCTCCTTTGTCCCACTGCTGGGCTCCCGTGCTCCGTGGAGAGTGGCCCGAGGAGACTCTCCTGGCTTGGGATGTGCTATGGCTTAGGCGAACAGAGGCTGGTGCAGACGGTGGCCTGCCAGGGCGGAAGGTGGCTGAGTGGCTGGAGCCAGGACGCTCGCTCCCTGCCGTCTTATGCAA
Source organism: Meles meles (assembly GCF_922984935.1). Lineage (NCBI taxonomy): Eukaryota > Metazoa > Chordata > Mammalia > Carnivora > Mustelidae > Meles > Meles meles. The sequence continues at coordinate 4,033,169 of NC_060073.1, read as the reverse complement.
AGCCTGTTGGACTGGAGGTCCTGGAAATACAATATGAACTTGAGGGGATTTACATTTTTTTTTTCGTAGCCACATCTGAAAAGTAAAAAGAAATGGCTTTTAATCACGTTTTATTTCACACGAGCTATCCAAAATATTATTTCAGCATTGTAATCAGATCAAAATTATTAACAAGGTATTTTACATTCCTTTGCATGGACTTAATTCTCCGAAATCCGGGGTATTATTTTTATACTGACAAGCACATCTCAAATCAGACCCTAGATGTTCCACGTCCTGCCACGGCAATAAACTTATGTTAAAAAGAAAACCTCTTTACGTTGCCTTGGTTTTCCAATTTAAATTAGTCAAAATGAAATAAATTGAAAAAACACATTTTTGGGGTCTGACCCGCCACAGGCCATGTGTTCCATAGCCGCACGTGGCCAGGGGCTGCCGTGTCAGACGGCGATGTTCTGGAAGCTTCTGTGTCCTCCTCCTCCGCTTCCCTGTCCAGTCCCCTTCCCTCTGGCTCGGGTGGGCCTGGGCTCACCTGAGACGCTCGCCTGTTGGAGGATGGGGCTTTGGAGACATTGGACGGGTGATAAGACGGGGGTCTCCAGGCTTATGGGAACCCTCACCCACCTGCTGGATTGTGATGGCGTCTGTCCAGGGGGGCTTGGCGCCTCTCCCATTTAGTCTCTATCTTGAATGAGCGTCAGTGTTTACAAGTCAGGACCAGACATGTCCCTGACAGTGGATTACATACAGATGGCACTTAATAGCGGCTTGGTGCATGAACAGCGCAGCTGATGGTCTCCCCAGGTGGAGCTGCCTGGCGCTGCCTTTTCTTTTTCCCGCTACGGGGGTCTGGCTGACCTTCCCCAGGACCTCTACATTCTGGGGTTGTGCATCCCACGCGTGGGCAACGCTGGCCTGTCACCGGGGCTTGCTTCTCCCCGCACACAGACTGAAGCCCGTCCTCCTGAGGACACCCTGGGAAGCCGCTGCTGCGTGACCCCCATTTTGTGCGTGGGAACAACGAGGCCCGGAGCTGCCCAGAGCCGCAGAATTTGCAGGCGGCCGAGGTGGGCTTTGACCCCAGCTAGGTGGGCTCCCACCGTCCTGACGACCACTGAGCACTTGCCTGCTCTGAGAGCCCCGATCCCGGTTCCAGTCCCGGCTCTGCGGCCTCCTGGCTCTGGCCTCGATTTCCTTATCCGTTCCCTGAGTGGGCTGGACCTTCTGACGGCTGAATCCCTCCCAGCTCTGGGGTTCTGCGTCCGTTCTTGCGTCCTATTTTCTAAGTGATTTTAGTTTGGTGATGGGGCCGAGGGAGTGTGGGGTTGGGGGACGTGGTGGGGGGCGCCGGAAGCCCGTGGTGTGGCCCAGCCCCTGCGGGAGGAGAGGCCCAGCGCACGGCTCCCGGAGGCCAGGCCAGGCAGCCTGCCCAGCCGGATCCTGACGCCGGGAGAGGCCCGCTCTGCGTCTTGGCACTCAGGCCTCGCAGCTGCCGGGGGCTGGCCGCGCACGCGGTCACTGGGCTGGCGCGGGTGGCCGGGCGGTCGGGGCGGGTCGGGGGGGTGACGGGGGCCCCCACATCCATCACTGCCAGCAGCTCCCGCGGGTCCTGCCAAGTCGTGGTGGAACCGGGCCCAGGTGCCAATGTGCTTGGTAACTGGATTGCTATTTGAAAAATCAAAGCGGTGTCCAGAAAATCCAACCTTCGCTTTCGTACCGGGAGCCTGGAGCCAGGCGGCGGCGGCCCGCGTGCGGCTGTTTCAGCAGCGTGGCCAGTGGGAAGTCACCCTCGGACGGAGCAGATGACAGCCGAGAACACTACGCACCCAGGCCCGGGAGGAGGGAGGGGAGGACGGGGAGCGCGGGCTGCGCCTGACCCCTCCCCGGTTGCGGAGGGAAACACCGTCATTTCTTTTAAAGTCAGAATTTAAAAAAAAAATGAGCTTTCGGGTTGAAGAAGATGTTTTCATATATGTGCTGGGTTGAGTCGTGTCCCCCTAAAATTCACGTCCCCTGGGAACCTCAGAAGTGATGTTATTTGGAAATAGGGCCGTTTGCAGACTTAACTGGTTAAGATGAGGTCACGGTGAACTAGGGTGGGCCCCGAACCAGTCACGGGCCGTGCAAAGACAATGTCAAGGGGCCACATGACCACAGAGGCCGAGACTGAGGGGAGCAGCCTCAGCCCAGGGGTGTCAGGAGCCCCAGAAGTTGGAAGAGCAGGAAGGGTCCCCCCGTCCTCCCAGGGCCTCCGGAGGGAGTCGGCCCTCCCCACATCTTGACTGCAGACTTCTGGTCTCCAGAACCGGGAGAGAATTCTGCTCTGTGGTAATTTGTTACGACAGCCCCAGGAAGTAAAGCGATATATAATATTAATTTGTTTTCATTGCAATGCAGTTGTAAATATAAATTATTATTATTATTAGCAGTAATATTTTATGGAAGAAGGAACCCTTGGAAGCAAAGGTCCCAAAGGCCCATGACGGTCTTAATTCAAGGCGATAAGACTTGCCCCGCTTCCAGGAACTCAGCTCCTGGTCTGGGGGCCGTGCGGGGCCCCGTGGGAGGCTTCCTGAGCGAGTGGACCCCGATGTCCGAGTGGGGTTGAGGTTGGCGGGGGGGGGCACGGAGCTCCGGAGCAGGAATCTGGGGTTCCAGTTCCAACTCCGCCGTGCCCTCCTGTGTGACCTTGAGAGGGGACATGGCCTCCTGAGCCTCAGCGTCCCTATCTGGGAGCCGCCCGCTGTAGAGGGCGTGGTGCTGTCCTAGTGGGTCGCGGGGCTTCTGAGCTCAGGGACGGCGAGGGTCCTGAGCGGCGTCTACCGCCTGACGGGTCACCCTGGCTTACTGCTCAAGGTCTGCGGGGCAGGGAGCGGGAGACCGGCACGTGCGTGAGGACGTTGTTGCCTGGTGGAGTTTTCCGCCGGAGTTGGGCAAGAGTGGCCTCCTTCCATCGGTGCAGCTCTGGATGGATGTCCTCCTGCCTTCTGACCAGCGTGGGGCCCCTGTCCCTGCAGGTTTTCCTCCTCACGGTCAGCTCAGTACCGTGCTGGCCCTACACGGAGACCCTGGAGGCTGTCCCCCTGCCTCACCCACCCAGGCGTCCCTTCCCTCCGGGGTGGCCGTGTGTCTAGGCCAGACCTCGTGTGTGGGGGCAAAGTGCTGCCCCAGCTGCCCGTGGGGGCCCAGAGGGATTCTGGGCTGGGCTATGGTGGCTTCTTGGTCTGGCTGCCCTTCCCGGCGGTGGGCTCTGGGCGCAGGGGCGCGTGGCAGTGGGGGCAGGGCAGGACTCCGTCACTGTCCTTCACTTCTGTCTTCGCCGTGATGCCGTTTGGAGAGACCGGGATGTAGACAGGATTTCAGTTCTCACCGTGCAGAGGAGGACACCGAGGCAGAGAGCGGCTGACTTGTCTGCAGGCCGCACAGCCAGGACGAAAATACAGGAGGCCATTCTGGGAGTCAGGGAACAGCAGGTCCTGTCCCCCTGGCACGGGCCCTTCTGGGAAAGTGGCAAGGCTGGTAGGGGCCACAGGGACTCGGTGTCATTCCTGCCTCTAGGTGGGGCTTTCTACACGTGCAGTTCCCAGAGCTTAGAACCCTGAGCTGGGCACGCACAGGGCCTCCTGGCTTCAGAACGGCTCCTCGGGACTCTTGCCCCTTCTGGCAGACCCCTCGGCCTCCGCAGGACGCAGGGTGGGCAGATTCTCCAGCTTGGATGCACAACACCCCTCTCCTCCTCCACCCTCTCTCTGGGGCCGGGATTCCCCCCCAGACAGGCCTGAGACATGGCTACAGCCTCCTCCTCTCTCACTGGTCTCCATCTCCCTGGGCCCCAGTGGGCAGCTGGCACGAGGAATGGTGGGAGCGTGGCTGGGCCGCCATGTGTCCTGGTCTGGAACGTGACCTTGGGCCAGAGGGAACGGTGAACTTCCTGAGGGCAGAGCCTGGCTCAGTGCCCCTGATGCTGCCCCCAGAGGGATGAATGTTTCTTGACCACTGAGACCTTGCTCCCTCCTGCTTCTGTTTCTCTCCTTGTGAGCTTGGGCGGTCAATTCCCCTGAGGCCTTGTCCCTCCCTGTAGGAAGTGGGCGAAGGTGGCAGCTGGCTTGGAGGTTCCTGGGGAGTCCCCTAGGACAGCCTCGGGGGGTTGGAGTGTGGACGCTGGAGTCAGGCCCATCTTTGCTGGTGATGGCAGCTGGTATTACTTCTCCAGGTCTCAGTTTGCTTTTGTGCAAAATGGACAGAACACAGGACCCATTGGATAGGTGACCACTGGGGACACGGCACATCCGTCGTTTGGCATGTGCCTGCTGTGTAGGACATGGTCACCTTACTGCGACTTTATCACTTTCGTTGATGAAGATGACGAATTTTGAGGGGAGGTTATCAAGCTATACTTAGCATATGGGAAAAGCCACCCTTTTGACGGTTGGATGCCTTCTGATAAAGGTACACAGCTGTCAGGGGACAGAACAGCACCATTGCCCCCGAAGATGCAGGCAGCGCCTCTCCCCACACCAGCCCCTGGAAAGCACAGACCTGTTTTCTGTGCCAACGATTTTCCCTTTTCCAAAATGTTGAGCAAACGGGGCCATGCAGTATGCCTCGCTTGGCCCTGGTCTGAGGGTCTCTGGTTAATTCTTTTTACTGCTGAACATTCCTGAATGTTGCCCGCATGCTGAGTTGTAGGGAATTTGCTTTTCCACCCGCCAGGTACTGAATGTTTGAGTTGTTTCGGTTGTGGTTAATGTCGATAAATCCACTGGTACAAACATCTCGCTCCAGGTCTTTGGGTGGACGTGTTTTCCCTTCTCTTGGGTACATGCCTGAAGGTGGGATTTCTGGATTTACGGGAAGTGGATCTGTAACTTTATAAGAAACGGCCAAACTCTTTTCCAGCACGGCTGCCCCATTTCGCGTTCCCACTAGCAGCGTCGGAGAGTTCCAGTTGCTCCACTCTTGTCAGCACTTGGTGTTGGCAGCTTAAACCTTTAGCCATCTTCAGTGAGGAATGTTGTTTCACTTGCTTATTTGATACCCCGTTTATTCTGCTGTGACATGTCTGTGCAAGTTTTGCTCACTTAAAATACTGGGTTGTTTTGTCTTACTATTGAGTCTCAAGAGCTCTTTGCATATTTTGGACATCAGGCATTGATCGATGTGTATTTTGCAGATATTTCTCCCTGTCTCTGGCTTGTCTGCTCGTTTTATGAATAGTGTCCTTTCTGCTGGAAGAGGCAACTCTGCCTTCCTTTTCTGTGGGGTAGCCACTGCCTTGGTGGCCCCAACTCCATCCTCCCTCCTTCATTCAGCCTGGGGCACTTTGCCCGTCGGTGCTGTGAGCTGAGCCACTTTGGCCCAGTGCAGACATTTTAATCATACTGTACCAACTCCATCAGTCCCAGTAGGTTACTGGTTCCATTTCTCAGGTGGGGAAACTGAGTTTTAGAGGGATAAGTTACTTGTCTAAGACTCAGGAGTGGCAGAGCTGAGAACTGAACCAGGACTTCACGATTTCCCTTGACGCTGTGTTTGCTTTCGCAGGCCGGCGCTCTCCAAGTGGGCTGAGCTGCACCCACGCAGGGACCTGGGATGAGGTATCCAGGGATAGCTGGCATGGCACATGGTTATTTCTGAGTGAGGAGGTTGTCTCTTCCGGAATGGAAGGGCAAGGTTTTCTCTCGTTTGGTGTCTTTTCCTGAGAAGCATGGTCTTGCGGCCCTAGGGACTTTTGCAAAGGGTCAGCTGCGTGTGAGAATGAGCCTCTAAACATGGCATCATCTCCCCGCAATGCCCCTCAGGGTGATGGGTAGACTTGTCAGGCCCCCGATGGATTTGGGAATCACAGCATCCCTGTGATCAGTGTTTGTACACAGTAGGCATTCAATAAATGCTCATAGTGTGAATGAACGAACTTGGAGCCATCCATCTAGTGGAATCAGCAATTGTAACCATCCAAGGGACCATGATAATCAGGGTCAAGGCCGAGTGTCCAGGGCCATTTGAAATTGAATGACGTGGTTTTTGCGTTACCCGGGTTCTTGGGTCAGGATCTCGAGAGGAGATGAAGAGAGGCCACTGGGGCAGGGGCTGGGGTCTTGGGAACACGCTGCTCGCAAAAACCCAGGTCAGTATGACCCACATCATGTTGTAGGTAAAATTATCCCACTGGGGCCCAGGATGAGCCGGGGCCGGCTGTCTCGGGGTCCCCACCGATGCTGTCTGTCCTCGAGCAGATTTTGTTGCCAGTGAAGACATGGTTACCCCAGTACAGGGCCCGCTGTGGCCCCACAGTCCGCCCATTGCAGGTTCTTGGTGGAGATGAGAGGCCTCCAGCAGGAGCCAGCCCGAGTGCAGACTCCCGTCCCGGGGACTGGGGCAGGGAGGCAGGAGCTCAGACAGAGTAGCCTCTTGGCCTCAGGTCAGTGGCAGGAGGCCTGCTGCGGTCTGAAGCTTAGCAGGCAGACTCTTCACGGAAAGAGCACATTTATCACCCTGTTTCGGTTTCCAGCGTTAGGATCCCAGCAAGTCCCCGAGGTGGAGCTTCTGGGTTTGAGCTGGGACCTTCTTCATGCACGTCCCTGCTGCTTCCCTCCCCAGCCTGGACACTTTCAGTGGCCGGTGGGTGTCTGAGCCAGAGATGTGCTCGTGGGAAACTGGAACGTGGAGGGGGAGGACCCTGGCTTGGGGTCACCCAGCTCCTGGGAGAAGACGGTGCTCATCCGCTGGGGAGGCCAAGAGAGCTAGGGTGATGGTGGCCGGGCGGAGGCCAGACTCCTACTGGTTTCCCTCTGAACTCGGGGCTGGCAGACAGGTGAGGAGAGGCTTGGTCTGGCTTAGCCCTGCTCTGTGACCTGGCTTTGGGTCCAGCGGCGATGTGTCCCTTCCCTGGCACCTGGGAGACAGGCGGGAGGCTGTGTTGCAGCTGGGCCAGCTGCTGGGGGCCTAGAGGGCTTGGGGGCTCTGGGAGGCACAGGAGCCCCAGAAAGGAGAAGAGAAGGGGACCTGCCCTTGTCACAGGCTGTCCACATGCCAGGCTCCGCGCTGGAGCGGCTCTGCGGGCAGTCTCACCGAGCTCTTGACAGCGAGGCTCCCGCGCTGTGGCACTATGGGCATTCTGGGGGGCATGTCCCGTGGGTAGGCTGCTGTGCAGCGCCCCGTGGCCTCTACCCGCCGGATGTCCGTTACCAGCCCCTGGCTCCATGTGACCACCAAGAACGCGTTCAGGTGTCCCCAAAAGGCCGTGGATGGGCAAGATCACCCCCACTTTATAGAAGGGGGACCTGAGGGCCCAAGGGAGACTGGTGACTCGCCCAAGGTTTACCGATCGGGCCCAGGGGAGGGTGAGATCCCTGCCCAGGGCACCAGGACAGGCTCCTCGGGAATGGGAAGGAGGTGAGCTTGATCCTGACCCCCACAGGGGGAAGGGCTCAGGAATGCCAGGAGGAGAGGTCGGTTATCCCTCCCCGCACAGCAAAGTTCCCTAGGAATGAAGGGCTGAACGTGACAATGAACACTTCTCTCTCCGATTCGTGGATCAGGCCTTGGGAGGGGCTTAGCTGGGTGGTTCCGGCCCGGACAACGCCGGCGTCCGCCGGAGACCAGGGCTGCTCCTCTGCTCAGGCTTGGAGAGCTGGTGCTGGCGGTGGCGGGAGGCCTCGGGTCCCTGCCACACCGGCCACTCCGCGGGGCTGTGTGAGGGTCCTTGCTGCACGGCGGCCACCTCCCCACGGTGAATGGCTCCCGAGGACGCACGCAGCTCGGAAACCGCCCAGCAGCATTTATGCAACCCTGTGTGGGTCCCCCCAACCCCATCAGTCCTATTCGGAGTGGGAGGGGGCTGCCCAGGGCGTGAGCACAGGAGGTGAGGATTGGGGGGGGCATCTTGGGAACGGGTTACGACAAGCAGGAGAGGCACCCAGGTGGGGGGACTGTGCGGGAGGGCGGTGTGTCCGGGGAAGAGGGAGAGCCGCCTGGTTTGTGAGAGGGACCACGTGGCAGAAAAGGGATGAGGTAGGGAGTGGCCGGGTGGTGGGGGGGACCTCGGCCAGGCAGACATTTGGACTTGGCCCTGTGGGACAGAGTGCCCCACAGACCTGTAGTCCCCCAGGGCACCACTAGATGCTGTGGGGTTTTGGGGGGTGACTCAGTTTCCCCCTCAGCAAGATGGTGGGGTTGCAAGGCGGAAGAACCGGGTGTGCAGAAGCGGTACGGGCCGCTCCGTGCCGTGTGTGGTCTACACCGTGGTGTCCCTCGCCAGGCCTATCCGAGGACGGGGGGTCTTGGGCCCAGCCGACGAGTCAGCGGTTCAGTGTGGGGCTCCCCCCGTCCGGCCACCTCCTCCACTGCGGCCTGCGGGCCCACGTCTCCGGTGGTCTCCGTCCCACGCTTCTTTCCAAGAGGTGACCGGGAACTGGGGGCCGCGGCTCCACCCTACCCTCTCCACCTGCAGCCGATGCCCCCTCTTCCCGCTGCCTTTGCGGGGGCAGCAGTGCCCAGATTCCCACAGCCCCAGCGCCCAGGGGGATGGGGGGCTTCGGGAGCGTTGGGACAAATGCGCGTCCAGGGGAAGCCAGGTCCGAGCCCAGACATTGGCTCGGCAGGAAATGCCGCGGGGCTCCCTCCGAGGGTTATCTTAGTTCCCTGCTTCCCTTGCCGTCCCTCCTGCTGCTGAAACAAAGCTCAGAATAGAAAACCCCAGAGGTTTTAGGAGCCGGAAGCACCCTGGGCCTCATAGACTTTCCATTGTGCCTGATGGAGGGGCAACCCTTACGTAATGTGGCTTGGCCGCGGCGCCCCCATTGTCCCACACCCGCGGCCACAGAGCCCCATGTCGGCGGGCCGGTTCCCCGGAAACATTACACGCATGATCCGGGCTTAGCGGACCTATGTGCGACTTCAGATTACCTGGGTGAGAGATGGCGGAGAGGAGGTGGGGGCTCCGGCGGGGAGGGCCGGGGAGGGCCAGGGAGGGGGCAAGCGAAAGTCTTCTTGGCAGGCAGGCTCACCAGCGACGGCCAGACGCCCCACAACCACAGCGGCTCTGCTCTCAGCAAGGGTTTCGTGCATACTCGCAGCCTTCCCGCGGCATGACCCCACCGTCCCGCGAGCATTCTGGGAGGGGGATCGGCACGTGATGGCAGGACTGGCCCTCGAGGTCTGGGGGCTGTGGCCTGCACCCGGGACTGTGATTAGCGGGTGTCTCAGCCCACGGGCTGGAAGGCGAGGAAGGTGCTCCCTCTGAGGGCCATGACGCAGCTCAGTGGACACAGAGCCCGCAGGTCAGCGGTGCTGGAGGAGCCGGGGGAGCTGGGTCAGGCTCTATCAAGGTCATGGGGGGGCAAAACGGGCATCTGTGAAGGCCGATTTAGGAGAAAACGTCAGGCAACTTTACAGCCGTCTTTGGACAAGTTGGCAGAGCAGAAACCAGAGAAAGTTTGGAAACTCGCGGTGGGCTCCGATTCCCTTCCCTGTGCTACCGTGTGTTAAACAGACCTGCCTGCCCCCCAGGAACAAATGCAAGCCCTCTACAAAGAGCTGCTTTGTTTGACCTTGGCTGGGAATGTGTGCGTCAAATGCTTTGGGCCTCTGCATCCCCAAGTGATAGCGATGGGGCTGCACGGACTGATTTGGGGGTAGAGGAGTCAGTGTGCAGGGGGGTTTGCAAATATGGCTTCCGTGAATAGTGGGGGATGGGGTCTCTGTCTTGAAGAAGGGGAGCTCGAAGACCGTCCCTGGATAGGGAGGTCAGAGCGGGGACCTCTCTCCGAAGGTGGAATTAAAGCCAAAACCTGAAGGTCGAGGGGGAGGAGACAGCCCGTGAGACCGTGCTAGGGTCAGCACAGTGTCCTTTCTCAAGGTCGAGTTCAGAGCGGTCACTGATTTCCATTCGGCACGATCATGGGGCAGCGGGCTTTATCTCTGCCCTTTACTTACAGCTTGCCCGTGGCCTGTCTTTTCTCTTTCCGTAGCTTCTTTCAGATTGTTTATTTCTCTTTTCATTTGACCCCCCTCTTCCTCTGCTCCTTTGGACTTCGGATACTCAATCTCTGTTCTGTTAGTGGTGACCCTTGAGACTTCGACCCGGCATCATTCGGGACACACCTATGTTAGTCCGTATTTCATCCTCCTTCCAAAGACGGGGGTTTCAAATGTGTTACCTGTCCTCTGACTGATACTCAGTGTGTCATATATTTCTATTTCTAATGTTCACCTCCCCAACGTAGGCCTGATTTTTCGCGTTTGGTGCGGTCAGTGTGGCTCATACGGACCCAGATGCCCCCCGCGCCCTCTGCTCACGGTTTTTCTTGCATTTTCCTTCCTCGGTTATTTCTCTTTGGCCCGAAATGTATTTTTTGGGATTGTCTTCATCGGCAGTCTATTAGCGGCAAATGTCTTAATTTTGACTTGTCTAAAAGTAAATGGATCCCTCTTTTCTTCTACGGCTTGTCCGTCTGCGTACTGTTAAGATGGACCTGCTCTACGCTCCATCACCGTCCGTCGATACCGTCCTCTGAAATTTGTATGGTTTCGCCTTCCGCGTTGACTTGTTCAATCACCTGGAGCTGATTTTCATGTGAGGCGTGAGGTCGGGGATCCGTGGGGGCTCGTCAGTTTCTCCACCCTGTATTTTGGGGTCTAAATAAGGCACACAGTAAGACGGCACGTCTCCACCAAGATCTGTATCTGTCCCCTACGGTGCATAGCCAGTCCCCAATAACATGAGGCTTAAAGGGTGTCCATTGAGTAGCTCACAGTTCATAGGGCAGAGGTCCAGGCGGGCCTGACAGCTCTCTGCTCAGGATCTCCCAAGAGTCTGGGCTTAAGGCCTTACGGGGAGGCTCGGGGGGAGGATCCACTTCCAAGTTCACAAGTGCTCTTGGCTCCTGGAGGCCACCCTTAGGCTCCGGCCACGTGGGCTCGACACCACGGCAGCTTACTTCTTCTTCAGTCCTCTCCACTCAAGTTGCTTCCAGGTACAACCCACCTGTGGGAGTGACCGTGCCCTTACGCTTGTGTTGACCACAAACACGTGACTCGCTTTGGCCAAGGACGTGGGAGCCGCGGTGAGCACGGCACCTGGTGAGGGAAGCTTGAGGAGCCGTCCGTGACTTCTCATGGGACCTTCTACTCTGTAGCCGGAGAAATCATGACAGCGTTGTGTCGTCTTTCTCCGTCTTCTGTGTGTTTAATTTCTCTTGCCTTTCTGTCCTTTCCTTGGTAGGGTCTTGGGTATCGTCGATACATTTGAGAGCATTTGCGTGTAGAACTTAACGTTTATCAAAAGACCATCTGCAGACCGAGGAGATATTGTAACGTGGAGAGTCGGCAAAGAATCAGTACGAAGAGGATGGATGTTTTCATGGGGGTTTTGTTATTATTATTAAGGCAGGGCCAGGTCGCCAGATCAGGAAGTGGGAGCCCACCCTGCCACGGGGGCCGTGCAGGGAAGCACCAGGGCTGGTCAGGAGGGAAAGGCAGCTCGGGGGCGGGGAACACGTGGGCAAGGATCGTCCCTGTGGTTTCCGTGGGCTGGGGATCGGCTAGTTTGAGTGATTTCAGCTCCAGGGGCATGGAGGTTGTCCGCGGTGGTGCGGCACCTGCCCTGGGGTGATGAGGACAGGGGACCGGAGCTCAGAGTGGGGGAGCCCCGATAAAGGAGGCGGTTGGGGTTTAGGCTCTGCAAGGCTGGTTTGTATTTGGGAGGCATGCTCCCGGACGAGCCGTTTGCCGTCTCTAGGAATGGGCTGACCCAGGCAGGGGCCGTCCCTCCAAGGTCAGCGAGGCCCAGAACACAGGAGAGAAGATGCATGCTTAATTCAGTGAACGATGCTTAAAAATCATCGGAGACGGCCCACTGGCCTGAGACTCAACTCTAACCTCCTAAGAGAGGAAACCCAACACGGAGAACAAGGACAAAACTACAGGACACTGCTTCTCTCCACCAGCGTGGCAAACACCAGAAGGGCAGCGTTGCCGAGGATGGGGAGGAACGAGGTCCCGCATGTCACTGTCCGAGCTGTCACTCGGCCTGGAAAAGAAAGCCACATTCTCCTTGTAAAGTTAAAGACTCGTGTTCCCTGTAACCACACACACGCACGCAGAGATGAATCCCAAACCCTAGTGTGTGTCCTTACTCCCCCATTTGTGACTGGACGTAGTTTTCGGGCTGTTTCATTCCAGCTCCTGCGACCCGCGAAGTCGCTGCGTTCTGCCTCCCCGCTGCGGTTGAGAGGTGAACGGAGGGTCCCACCGTCCTCTGGACGTCGGCGCTGCCTTGCCTCTCCCGCTGCCTCCGAGTCGCTCTCCTCCGGTGATGCGGCTTCTCGCAACCGTGGGCCGCACTCATGGCCGGAACCGCCCACGTCCGTCCCATCTCCGCGTTTTCATCACTTACAAACCTCCACAAACCCAGCAGCTGTTGTTTGTTTTGTTTTGTTTTGTTTTGCTTTCTGCGGCATAGGGGACACCCCAGCAAACGGCCTCTGGTCACTGTGGTGACGAGGACTGACTCCTGCTGCTCCTGACCGGCCCCAGGGCCTGTGTGGCCCTTCGAGGCGACTGTAACTTACTCAACCTTCTTTCAAGGCAGGGGCCTCTGCGTCTGTCACCTTGACGCGCCCGAATAAAGCGAAACCCGGGTGTGTTTTATTGATTTTTTTATTTTTTAATTTTTTAAAAAGATTTTATTTATTTATTTGACAGAGACAGAGAGATCACAAGTGGTGAGCAGCAGCAGAGGCAGAGGGAGAAGCACACTGGCCTCCTGCGGATCAGGGAGCCCGATGCGGGGCTCGATCCCAGGACTCCAGCATCCCGACCCAAGCTGAAGGCAGAGGCTTAACCCGCTGAGCCCCCCAGGCGCCCCTCCAGGTACGTTTTAATTCACTCGCTGACGTCGGACTCTCTGGGGTGTCTGGATCTGTGCATCTGTGTCTTTTCTCAGCTCCGGAGAAGGCTGAGGTCCTTTCCACTCCTCTACGGGCCTTTGCCCTCTTCTGTCCTCTCCTCTGGGCTACTGCGGCGGTGAGTCCTGCCGTCCTGGGACAGACCCACACACAGCAGGGGAAGCCGGTAGAAGCGGGCGCGGGAGAAGACGGAGCCCTGTGCTAGCTGACAGGTGCAGAGCCTTTTCCCTGAGCGAGCCTGGCCTATGGGCAGGCCCCGGGCCAGCCTGCACTATCCCGCGCGGGTCACGGAGCGCCGTCACCCGCTGGTGACAATGGGGACTCCAGGAGGCATGTGCACTCAAGCCCCTTGGGGTGGCTGCGAGAGTGCGGCATTTCTGACGGGCAGGCCGCTCTTGCCTGAGACACATTTTGGCGGGGATGGGACCCCTTCTTCCGGCTCAGCCCAACTTTGAGAGCCCACAGTGTCCTCACGGCTGTCGCTCTCCGGCCTGTTCCCAGGGCCTCGCCAGCGTCTCCCCGATCCCCCGCCTTCCTTTTTAATTTGGACATTAATAAGAGAAACGGAACGGAGGCCCAGTCCTCCTGGGAAACAGCTGAGATCTTCCCCCGCCCCCCTACTCACTACATTTCTTTCATCCGCCAAAAAAAAAAAGAAAAAAAAAAAAAAAGAAAAAGATACCATTAGGCCATCTCCTTTTTTTTTTTTTTTTAATCTCCCATTTCTGGGAAAAATCTTTATTTTGTGTATTTCTCAAGCATCTTGACATGCGGCTCAGACTGACGGGGGATCCCTTCCTCCCAGCTCCGCTCCAAAGTCCTGCCCGTTTTATCTTTTGCAAAGGCCTCAGTGCTGCAAAGCAAACCCCCTCCCTCTGCCCCCCCCCCGCCCCCACGCCTCCTTGTGAAGAAGAAAGGGCCCCCGGCTCTCTGAGGTCTTTAGGCAAAGCAGATACATCCCCACAGAGCCTTCAAAGATGCCTCCTCCCAAGCCGGGGAACTTCTGCCCGTTAACTCTTTCAAAGAGCTTTAGTCCGCGTGTGAAAGCCGTCTGGGTTCATTGATAAAAAAAAAAAAAAGGTATTGTTTTTAGCACTGTTGAAGGTGTTAATGGATCGTATGGGAGGACAGTGAGTCTTTGCACGGGGCTGTGGTTACCTCTCACCCACTAGTTGCCTGAAATCATGAAACGATGTTGGAATAGAGACGCTCCCCCCCCCCCAAACAAGCCGTCCCCGGAGAGGCCGGCGGGACGCCTCTCCCTCCCACACCCCGAAGGGTTAAGCAGAAATGGTTAATATTCCCCCCTCCGGCCCCCCCGTCCTGTATTCTCGTGTATGAAGTCCCATTCAGACGTGAGCGAGCCGCTCCCCAGCTCGGCGACAGCTCCCCTCCTCTGCACGACGCATCTGGTCGTGCACGGAACGCGCAGGGGAGCACAGTTTCACGAACACTCCACACCCACCGCCACCACGGGCCCCCCAGCGTGCACGCACGGACGTGTGGCCCCACGCCCCGAGTGGGGGTCGCTTTGTCCCTTTCTGTCCGGGGGGCTCAGCCCGAGGTGAGAACGAGGGAGCGAGGTTATTAAGAATTCTGACAAGGTAGGCTGAATAAATTGTGTTTTCTTTGTGCGCCTTAATCCGGTGTTGTATTGGCTCCTTGGACATGGCTAATTTATTTGGAATTTCATTCTGTTCCTGACAGCGTCCTTGACTAGCTGTTTGATCACCTCGAGCAAAGTTACATACCAGCTTTCAACTGTTGCAAGGGCCGCGGTGTAATTTTTCTCAAGTGCATTCTCCTGGGTCCGGCTTTCTGCTCGCAGCGGAATGCGTCAGCTGGCTGGGGGAGAGGCCGGCCCGCACAGGGGTCTCCCTCGGGGAGGAAGCTCTCCACTTTCCCCCACTCGTCCCACTGTTTGGGATTTTAATCTGCTTTTGTGGGGCAGGAAGAAAGAAAATTAATTTTCGCCCGTCTGTGCGTCGGGAGCGCTTTAGTGGAAACCCAGTTTGAAATGCACGTTCTGTTGACTTCAATGCCCACCCCCGCCCCCCGGGCCCCTCTGCACGCACACAGGCTGTGTTTTGAGCTGCAATATTTTCAGGGGAAGAAGTAATTCAGACACAAACCTTCCAAGGGTGCTAACCCCCGTTTACACTGTTCCTCGTTTCTCCAGCAACTTGTGCCTGTCTTGACCTTCATTCTCTCTTAACTCGCATATTTCTGTAATGTTTGCTTGTTTTATTTTTTGTAATAGCAAGCGTGTCTGCTTATTGAAAAAGAAAAAATAATGATGATTTTCAGTAAGCCTCACTCTAGCACGGTTGTGGCTGGTGGTTTTATACTGGGGGCAGAATCCGGTCTCATGGGAACGCGCTGCCTCTACTTTGGGCTCTTGGCCCCGATGCTCGCACCTTCCTACCGAGCGCCTTCTAGGTGCCCGGGACGGTGCAAAGACTCTGGGGATCTGGCGAGAGCTCACATGCCAGACCCACATCAAAGACTGCGGAGACGTCCAGGGCCACGACGAAAGCAGAAACCGAAAGCAGCCAACCAACCCAAACCGGGTTGATACGCTGAATGGGTCCTGGGTGAGGGGACCCAGCTTCCCTCGCCAGCTCCTGCCCCGGAGTCCCCACACTGAAGTCCACCAGCTCCTTGTGGCCTTTGAGCGCAAAGTCCTGCAAAGTATGCTCATGCTCGGCTTGCGGACGGGGGAAGGGCAATTGCCCCCTTTTGCAGAGGAGGAAGCTGAGGGCCAGAGCACCGCAGAGCACCCCCGGGAGACCCGGAACTCCGAAGGGGCTCTCGGGGCTGGTTCTGATGCTGCCACCCACAGCGACAGCTGGTCCAGGGTGGGCAACAGGCTGCGCCTCCCTCCCCAGCCGTCCTCCTCGGACCTCACCTGAGAAAGGGCTCACCTGGCATCCTCTTAGGGAACAATGAGGGAGGATTCGCCTGATGTTTTTTCAACAGTTGGCTATCTGGGAGTAGGAAGACCCCTTTGGCTCTTTGCTCTGACTTATCCTGGGTCCTCAATCTGTCCTCAGGGCTCCGGACTGGAGCCTCCCCTGCTCAGCTCTGTGCATCGTGGGAAACTGTGACTCCCTTTGAGGGGGACACTCGTTAGCTTTGTCACAGGTCGCATTTGGGTCAGGTGCTTTAAGAGGTGGAGCGCTGGAAGAAACAGGAGTTCTGGCGGGAGGTGGAGGAGGGCAGAAGGAAGGGGAGAAGCTGGGAAAAGGTGTGACTTTGGGCACAGTCCCAGGTTCACGGTGATCCGGAGTGGAATCATGGGGCCTACTTTTGGCCTTTGAGTTTGCCCTGAGCTGCGGGGGAGCTGGGTGTTCACCGCCCCCCGCCCCCCAGCCAGTCGGTCCTGGGCATGAGAACCCCTGGGTGTTTGTTCCGGGTCTCGGTGCTGGGTGGCCCCCGCAGCCAAGCATGTACCCCAGGGGAGACTTGCGTTTGGCGCAAATGGACGTTGAAGCCAGGGGTCAGGGGCACAGAGATGGGTAAAGGGTCCCAGGGTTATTTTCTCCCTGGGGGTGACGGCCACCTTGCTAAGGTCTAAGGTCTGCTGCACCTGCCCATTAGGCAGACGCTTCTCAGGAGAAGTCAGCTTGGACACAGCCATGACATTGTCCAGGGGAAGGGGGCATTCACTTCCTCTCCTGAAGGGCGTGCTGACCTCGGTCTCGCTGACTCTGAGGCCGGGGCCCTCTGTGCAGGAATAGTGGGGGTAAGGGGGGAGCCTCTGTGATCTTAAGGAGTCCGGGCACATGGATGTCATGTGACGAGGATGCTGTTGACTTTTCGTGTCCCATGGTGTGCTTGGCAAACAGGGAGATTTACCCAAGGCCACCTTGTCCCCATCGGCTGGGTCGGGAGCTGTGCAGCGGAGGCGGAGGACGGGGCTCTCTGTCTGGCGCGTTCTCACCCCTCCAGCTGGCCCAGGATTCCCACCTGGGGAGACTGAGCACTCAGGTAAGCAAAGTGCCTGCTTGGAGCCAGCCTCTTTTCCCTCCCCAGCTTCATGGCTGCTTTCCCTTGGGACCTTGCTCCTGATGTAGATGGGTGGGTCCAGGAAGACAGCGCCCGCACACCCCGGAGGAATCATCTGGAACATTCTGGAAGCCCTTATCAAGCAGCCACATCTTCGAGAATGCTCTGTGTGATTACTGCTTCCCCACGGGCCTCCCACCGAGTTCTCACGTGAGTTTGACGTGATCTTCAAACCTCTGCACAAGGTGTACAAGCTCAGAGCCGAAGGTCACCTGTAAGAGTCATGGTCAGTAAATGCGCTGGGTCACCAGGCTAGACCCACCGGCTGGCGGCTCCCTCCGTGGACGGAGGCAGAAAAAGACATTTGCCACCCAGAGAGCAAAGAAGGGCCGGGTGCACTTTCAGTCGGGTGGTATCTGAGTTTGTAGGGGTAGCGTTGATGGAGGGATGCCAGGGGGATTCATGGTGGGTCTGGCCCAGGGTGAGCGCCCGGCACACGTTCCTGGGATTATCATCATGAAAACCACAAGCGAATGCTTCCACTCTACCCCTCTGCGCGTCTCAGGTTGTGCTCCTTGTCAAAGCCTTTGCATTTAGTCCTTATACAGAACCTTCTGGAAAGGCTGACAGGAGCATATTCTCATTTTGTAGGTAAAGACGAAATTCAGGAACAGGCTTCGGGTGGCCGCACTCCTGCAGGTCCCTGAGCCTTCTTCTGATGCCGTACCTGTGGCTGGACCATTTCCCAGGTGGGGACGGGCTGGGATCCCCAGCGCGAGGTTTTCAGAGACTTGGATCCTCCCTGCCGGGCCTCTGAGCCCCAACGGGGGCCCATTTGTGTAATGAGGCCAAAGCGTTGGAGCTGGAGGAGGCGACCCAACTGTCTCTTCTCCCAGGAAAGCATGTTGGGGAAAGGCCAGCGGTGGGGCTGGGGTGGGCAGAGGCCGCGCAGGCGTGCGCATCTGTGCTCGAGCGTGCATGTGTGTCTGTGGGTACGGGTGCGTGTGTGTTGCAGACCCACAAGGGCGGGCGGATGCTGTCATTTCAGAAACGGTGTGGGGACATTTCTGAGGACGTCCTCTCCGGCCGCAGGGGGACAGTCAACGACCCCGCGCCCCTTGCCCACGCCGCTCCCCGGATCCGCACGCCGGGCCCTTCGGATCGGACCGCGGCCGGCCATCTGCCCCGCTCTCCCGGGAGGGCCCTGCGCCCGGAGAGGCGGAGGCCGGGCCCCGCGTCACCGGCGAGGCCGGGGTGGGCCCCGCCGGGAGGCCGAGGGTCACCGCGAGGGCGAGAGGGGACGGGGTCCGGGCGCTGCTGGGAGCGCGCCCCCCCCCCCCCCCCGGCTCCGATCCGGCCGCCGCTGCCCTCCCCGTCCCCGCGCGCCCCAGCCCTGCCCCGCCGCCGCCGAGCCACAGCTAATTGCGCGGAGAAAGGGCCCGATTGTGTGCGCGCCGGAAGCGCGGGCGTGGGCGGCTGCAAGCGCCGGAGAGGGTGTCCGGCCTCGCCCCGCAGCTGCCGCCCGAGCCGCGGGGGTGACGTCAGCGCTGCGAGCGGGCGCCGGGGAGGGGGGGGGCGCGCGCGGCCTCCCGGCCCGGCCGCCCCACAATGCGTCCATTGTCGGCCCGGGGCCGCGCGCCGCGTGAATGGCGCCCGGGCTCTTGACCGCCGAGGCCGCGCCTCGCCATCCGGCCTCGCGCCCGCCGGGGAGGCCCGCCCCGGCCCGGCCCCCGCGGGAGCAGGCTGCGGCCCTCGCGCGGCCCGGGCCCGGATCCCCCGACCTACCCCGTGCTCCGCCCGGCCCCTCCGCACCGCAGCGCTGGGCCCGGCGCCGGACCGGGCGGCCTCGGCATGGCCTCCTGGCTCGGGGGAAGCCTGGGCTCCGACCCGCTGATGGTCCTGCTGGTCCTCATCCTGCTGGCGCGCTTCCTCCTCTGGTCCTGCCTCGGCACCTACATCGACTATAAGCTGGGCCGGCGGCCGCCGCGCAAACCCAAGGAGGACTAGGGGCCCCGGCAGGGCGCGGGCTCCGAGTGCCACCCTCGTGCGGGTCTTCCCCTCCCGGAGGGCCCCGTCCCAGAGGCGCCCTGTCCTGAGGCTGAGGGTGTGTGTGGGTGAGGGGCAGGGCAGGCAAACCACTCCTGCATCCCACCCACAAGGCAGACACGACAGTGTCCCACCCAGACCGACCTGGGCTGTCCTGGTCACTGCCCACGTCCCTTGCCGGGACAGAGGGGCCGCCGCGGCCGGCCTGCCCTCCAGGTTCTGGGGTCTGCCATTGGAGTGAGCGATCGTGAGGGTGGGTCTTGCTTTCACACTCGCTCTGCCTCCGGTTCTTTACACGGATGTTTGACCCACGAGGTGGGGGTGAGCCAGGGAGTGGGGGGTGGGAGGGGAGGACAGAGGTGGCCTCATCACAAGCCAGCTCCGCTGCCAGAAGGTGCCCTGTGTCTCAGCTTCCTTTTACACCCTCCGGCCCCGTCCCCACCCCAGGTGGGATAATAGAAATTCAGACAACGGCCTTCGTTTTCCCTTCAACAGACCCCTGAAGGGTCTCAGCACAGACTTGTGACACCTGAGATCAAGCCCAACTCCGGCTGACTGCGGATCAACTCTTTTTCTCCATCTCTAAAATGGGCGCAGTAATCCCTGCCTCCCTCAGAAGGGATGAGGAGGGTTGGAGAAGGGCTGGGGTGGGGGGCAAGCCCCCCATGTTCTGCACGCGGTGGGATGTGTGGAGGACAGTTGGGGAAGAGAAGCCAGGAACCCAGGGCCCTCTCTTCCTTTGTGCTTTTAAGTGTGTGGCTGAGCGGCCGCTCCGGAGGCAGACAGGCAGGACACTTGACGCGCGCCAAGCGTCTGGCTCCTCTCTGCCGCCCACCTCCCGGTCACGGTCACACCCCGTCTAAGGAGCGGGTGGTAGCTGGTGCTTCTCACCCTGGCAGCAGATTCTAATCGCCCGCAGATTCTAGCAAACGTGATGGCCAAGGCCCCCCAAGACCAAGAAGCCCGGGCAGGGACAAGGTGTCCCGGGAGGCTGGGGCCCGGTTGCTCTGTGCTTTCCCACAAGGACTGGGCACTTCGGTCAGAGCCGAGTCTTAAGGAGAAAGTGTCGCTGAGCTGGGCGAGCAGACTTGGGGAGCCCTGGCCAGGAACCGCCCACCTAGCCTCACGGCATCCTGGCAGAGGGACCAGGGGCCTGAGCCAGGGATGTGGTGAGAGCCGATGAGCTCACTGACATGGTGAAGATCTTGTCTCACTCCTGAAGGACCTGCCGTACCGAGCTAAGCGCAGGGACGGGGCAGCCAGTCGGCTGAAGCAGTGACCTTCTTGGGGGTGGGACTAACCGGCCACCCCTTGGGTGGTGGGGTGTCTTGGAGGACAGTTTGTAGATGAGGATGTTTTCTTATGGAGGACAGTCTGGGAAGTCTGCACAGGGTGGGGTTACCATGCATGGATTCATCCAGGGCTGGGGGGAGGGGGGAGGTGGCTGTCCCCTGGGACGCTGTATTGGCCAGTGGCCCAGCAGAACTCGTGTCCGCACTATGTCAGGAACCTGACTGCAGGATTAGGGGAGGAAATGTCCTCCTGTTCGTAAGGAAAATGTTCAGTTCTCTTCAAAATGATCGTGCACAGTTTCACCGATCTCTCAAAGAAGAATCACAGCTATTGCCACGGTCCTATACCAAGGAGGGTGGCCCACCGTCCTGGTTGGCCTAGGACTGCCCCAGTTTTAAAACTGAAAGTTCCATGTCCTGGGAGATCCCTCCGTCTCGGGCAGAGCGGGCCCCGTCCCTGCTCGGGTGGAGGAGAACTCAGTTCCCACAACCTTCTAACGCGTCTCCAGTGGCTGTCCTGCCCATCAGCCAGCTGCCGCCTGCATGTGCACGTGGGTGCATGGAACGGAACCCCCAGGCGTATTTGAGCTTCACCATTTGGCCCAGTGGGCCAGAATTCTGGGGCTCTCGCTGCAACCCCTTCCTTTGCGGTTGTCTGGTAGAGAAGACAGAAGCAGGAGGCTGCTGCCAACCCAGGACCCCAGAAGAAGACCAGATTCTGCCAGTGTTGAGTCCCTTTCCACTTAAACTAGTCAATATATTTCTTTTTCCCCCCCCTCTTAAGCCAGTTTACATTGGTTTCTTAATTCACAACTGACAAAATTCAGATTTGTGCAGTTCTCTGCACCCATGCACCGGCCTTCCATTCTGGTGTATGACTGGCTCAGAATGAGCGAGCACTCAAGAAGGGCATCTGAGTGAATGAGAGGATGGGCCCTGGCCTGATAACCAGGCAGCCACTGCATCTGGCTGCAAGTAACAGCCAGGTCAGCAGTGACTTCAATAAGAGAAGCTTTCCCCCCCTTCATTTTTCTTTTCTCATGTTGCAAGAAGTCTGACTTTTGTCATTCCCAGGCCATGGCACGGCAGTTCAATGCTATTACTGAGAACTTAAGCTGTTCCATATTTCTGTTCCGCTGTCCTTCACACACAGCTTTGGTCTTCATGGTCACAAGAAGGCTGCTGCTACCCCAGGCATCCTGAATGAGTCCCAGGCAGGAAGAGAAAAAGAGGGTGATAGAGGGGGAAGAGGCACTCCCCTGATATGTAAAACCCTTATTTGTACACCTCATAAACCAGAAGCACGTCACATGGCATCCTAAGATGCAGAGGAAGTTGAGAAATGGATTTGTTAGTGGGGCTTGTGGTTACCCTAGATAGCGTCAGTTTCGGTTATAAAGGAAGGCTAAATGAATATGAGGTAGGCAACTGACAATCTCTGTCACCGGTCCTTTGCCTTTATTTGTAATTGTCTTTATTTGGGACCTATTTTGGGTATTTGGGTGACTTTTGTGGTACCCCTATGTGCCAGCTTTGCCCTTGTCTGCTCTGCAGGGATAGTAGCTGAGCTCACCTGTCTTTTGCAGTTCCAACCTGGAGTTAGACTGGCTTCTTGGGGGCTCCTAAGAATTCATACCAGTAAGAAAGTCTGAGGCTGAGCCAGACACGTTTCTTCTGAGAGAGGCATGGAGATGATCCTTGGTCCATAGGGAGCAAAAGGCACAGACCTGGGGAACAGCTGATGGATAAGTGAATGGTGGATAAATGGAGGGGGAGATGTAGTCCTCTACTTGGTAACGTCACAGAGTGGAGTGCTCACTGTGTGAGAGGCAGCATGGATACAGTGTATAAACAGTGTCTGCCCTCAGGCAGCTTGCAGACTGGCAGCTCAGAAGTGGGCAGAGAGACCTGTAAGTAGATATTAGAGCTGCACTAGGCAGATGGTTAGTTAGTGCTAAAAATGTGGCAGGTGCAAATTAAGATATATCATCAGTGTAAAATACACACCAGATTTTGAAGGCTTGGTACCAAAAAATATTGTATAATCTCATTAGTAACATTGTTTTGATCACTGTTTTGATTATGTATTGAAACGATAGTATTTTGGACACAACTGGGTTAAATAAAATACTAAAATTAATTTCACCTGTTTCTTCTAATGTGTTTTAATGTTGCTTCTGGAAAATTTATAAACACATTTGCAGCTCACATTTTTATATCACAAAGCGTTGTGCCAGAATTGCGTAATGTAGAGAAAGTGCCCTGGTGGGCAAACGCACTCTGTGTTATAGGGACGCAGAAGAGGGCTTTCTTGAGGATGGTTTGAAGTGCTAATGTAAATACTACACACCAGAGCTTATGAGATGCAGCTAAAGCTGTTCTTTTTTTTTTTTTTTTTTTAGCTAAAGCTGTTCTTATGGGAAAATTCATTGCCTTAAAAATACTTAGATGAATAAAGGAGAAAGAAAAATTGATGAATTAAGTATATGGCTCAATAAATTTAAAAAAGAACATAGGACAAGCTAAGAAATACAGAAGACAGATAAATAAAGGCAAGAGAGGGAATTAGTGTAATAATTAAGTGATAGAATTAGCAAATGTCCCTGAGTCCTGGATTTTTAAAAATAACATTTCTTTTGGATTTCCTTTTTCTATTTAAAATTGTATTAAAATGCACACAATGTGGGGTACCTGGGTGGCTCAGTGGGTTGAGTCTCTGCCTTCAGCTCAGGTCAGGATCTCAGGGTCCTGGGATCGAGTCCCGCATTGGGCTCTCTGCTCAGCGGGGAGCCTGCTTCCTCCCTTCTCTCTCTCTCTCTGCCTGCTTCTCTGCCTACTTGTGATCTCTGTCAAATAAAAAAAATACACACAATGTAAAATTTACCATCTTAATCTTTTTTTTAAGAGAGAAAGAGTGAGAGAGTGTGAGCATGAGCAGGGAGGGGGGCAGAGGGAGAGAGAGAATCTCAAGCAGACTCCAGGCCCAACAGAAGCCTGACATGGGGCCTGATCTCATGACCCTGAGATCATGACCTGAGCCCAAAATCAAGAGTTGAACAGTTAACTGACTGATTGAGCCACCCAGACCCACCCCCCCAACTTAACCATTTTTCAGTGTATTTATAGTTCAGTGGTATTCTTGAGGGGGGAATAAACAAAAGTCAACCACAGTCTTATGTTTCAAATTTAGAGTAAGCTTATGAAACCCTAGGGTCCCACCCTTGACCTGAATAAAAGCAGAACCCCAGGCTCATGTACTCTCTGTCTCTCCACCTGTGCCCTTGCCGTGTGGCCTAAGGTGTGTGTGTACTTTCTACCTCTAAACCTTCATTTTTTTCAGTGTCCTGTTGGCTGCCTTGCAATCACAGTAAGAACCACAAGGGACATTCTAACCACAATCTTGGTTACTGGGAGGCTGAGACCACACACACCTCCTTCTTTAAGACAAGAAGGCATAAAGACCCAGAATGTTTCAAAGGAGGACTGCTGCCCCACCAAATACTCATACCATTTACACTGCTCTTAGCTCCTATAAGAAGGAAAGCTCCCAATTCTTTTAATGTAGTTGTCCTCTCATTGACGCCAAAATCCAGTGAAGATAGCATGGAAAGAAGAAATGCATGTTGATGTCACTTAGGAATAATGATGCAAAAATTCGAATTACTGCATTAAGCATCACATCGGGGGGATAAAACATGACAACCAAGTGGGGTGGGATCCAGAAATTCAAGGATGGTTGAATACTAGAAAATCAGTTAGTAGTATTTCCCACAGTAATTGCTCCAGAGAGAAAAATCACTTCATACTTCTCTTAGATTTATTTCCAAGGTATTTGGATAAAATTCACATCCAGTCTCAAAATAAAACTCATCATAAAGCAGGAGAAATAGGTAATATGTTGCTATGTTTTAACCTGGAAAGGTAGTTCTCTCTTAACAGGGAAGGTAGCCTCAGGACGGGTGGGGTAGTGTCCACAGTGTCCCTGTCAAAGTCACCATCAGGGTCACCTCTCGACCGGCTGAGAGGAAGGTGCTCACCAGCTGCTGGATGGGGTTCTGGGGTGAGGCACAGCCTGAATGACTGGGAAAGAGGAAGTACAGAGAGGTAGGGACGCTGGGGAGGAGAAGAACAGCTTCATATTGGTCACAGTGAGATGAATGGCTTCTTCGGAAAAGCAGAAGAGCCTCCCCTGAGAATGAAGGCAGATGGGTAACCATTCAGGAAAGTGGGTGGACCCCGGTCCCTATGGAGAAACCGCCTACCGCAGGCAGGTCTATATGGGGATACGGTGGCACAAAAGACCCCATTTGTAAGAGCAATGTGCAGAGCAGGGCATCTGGGAGCAAACTTCGTAGGACACGTGTCAGATGCTTGGAAGGTCAAGTTGTTCCCTTCTGTAGGTTTTGGGGTACGCTTTGGGTGCTACAGAGTCCCTGCAGGTGGGAGACCCTGGGAATGAGGGGGGGTGGCGGGGGAGGAGAGGGGTGGGACAGGGGAGGGGGTCACACCTGACTCTCGAGGACAGACCGACCCTGTCTGTCTCTCACTTCCTACTCCAATGCCCTGGGACAGGCAGAAGGAGTCCGGCGCCCCACTCGGACCTCCGGAGTGCGTTCTGGCTAATGTCACTGCAGCTTAGCCAAGACTGCACAGAGCAAAGCCACTACCTTTTTTGGGAGGGTGGAGGGTGCTCACATGAAGGGTGGTTCATCGTCATGGGACTGAGCCTTGTGCTTGGGATTGGGGGTTCCCTGTGACACATTTCTAAAATCAGGAACGTCCTGGGCGCACTGGGACGGTTAGTCACCCCGTTTGGATGAAGTTCTGGGTAGTAATGAGTGAAACTACCCGGAGGGCAAAACTGCTCTTTGTCCTGGGAGGGGGTCTTAGGCCCTTGGAATGTTCTGCCTGATCAAAGTGTCCTTGTGTACCTGGGACCTTGGGCCACTTGGGATGGTCTAACAGTGGGATTTGTTACAGGGGCTTTGTTTCCAGCTGATCTCCAAGAGGGGCTGGGGACCGAAGGCTGGATACGTGGGTGGTCAACCGTGTCTAGGGGGTCCAGTCCGAAGAAACCTGCACACCAGAGCTCATGCCGGGGGGCCCACGGGCTGGTGATATGCTGTGCGGGTCGCACGTCCTCGTGGGGTGGAACTGACACGGCCCATGACCCCGCGCGGAGAGGGCGACCAGAAGCTGGGTGCACCGATTCTATCCGGACTCCGCGCCTTCGCACCTCTGTCCTTGGCTGATTTTGATCTATACCCTTTTGCTACAGTAGAACCCCCCACGGTGAGCACAGAGCCTCCGGTGAGCCCGGAGTCCTTCTAGGGAGTGAACCTCAGGTGGCTTTGGGACTCTTGCACTTGTAATTGAGGTCAAAAGGGAGGGTGGCCTTGGGGATGTTCCTGACTCCTGCACCTTTCCTTTTCCGCTCCCCGTCACCCTGAAAACCACAGAGCGGGATCCCCAGAAAAGCCGGCCTGCTTTCTGCCTCTCCCCCCAGCAACCTCCACTCCGCCAGCAAGAGCAGCTCATGGTACCAGCTTCTCGCTCTCAGCTGGGGCTGTTCTGCGAGCTTTCAAGAAAACACACATACCTTCTCCCGTGCCACGTTCTGCCCTATTCTGTCCCAATGTATCAGCTTCTGTGGGGTTTCAATTTTTTCTGTAACGTGCATTTTTTTTTTAAAAGAAAGAAGTAAAGAAACAACTGGGTTGTACATATTGAAAAAACACGGCTAGTTCAAATCCATGAGGTGAGGGTCTGGAGGGGCTCAGGGAGGGTCTGCGTTTGTGTGTGGAGGGACAGGGGTGAGTGGGGGAGGGATGCCTGGAGTGCGGGGGAGGCGGGCGGAGGGGGTGGCCCCACGGTCTGTGCACGAATGTCATCACTAGAAATGCTCCCTCCATCCCCCACGAGGCCATGCTGCGTGGGAACTGGCTCTTTCTACCCGCCCCAGGGACTTGGCACCCGGCTCTTTCCCCCGGATGAAGGTCATTGAGGAGGACCCAGCCAGGCTGGTGCAGGGACACCTGGGCTGCCTCCGTGGCCAGTCTGCATGGGGACAGGATGGGGAGCGGAGGCCTCTAGAAACGGCTCACTGGTCCTGACTTCATTCCCCAGACGGGATGTGACACAGGACACCCTGTGCCCAGCTGCCCCTTCTGGTGTCCCGGGCGTCCGGAGACTAGATATTTTGGAGGGGCAGGCAGATGGGGGATGACTACCTCACCTCTCAGCTGGTCATTGGCCCCAGGGTGCTGCGGGACAGCGTGGCCCCCTGCCCCTCTCCCCCAAGCCCCACTTGGCCGGGGCACAGGCGCTCCGTCTCGGCGAGCTCCCCCGAGAGCAGCCGCAGAGCCCCCGTGGTGGAGATGAGTCACCCGTTCTAAAAATAAAAAGACCGAAGCCATGAAAGAGCATATTTCCTTTTTAAGCCAGATGTGTTTGCTGAGGGACCCCCTCCAGGAGTCCGGTGGTGCAGGGAGGGCCGGGGGCCTCCGCTGCACAGGTTGTCAGGGCTCCTATCCCCCCCACTGACCCCCGTTCACACCCACCCCTGGTATTAGCACCTGTACAGCCCCTGGGGCAGTGGGGAAAGGAAGTCGTGTGAAGAGCACCCACATCGGGCAGGTGGTCCACGGGCTATAAGGGAGGGGTGGAGTGCTCAGAGATACGCATGGGGGAAGGGGCATTAATTCTCTCTCAGGGTCTGCAGAAGGCTTCCTGGAGGAGGCGTCACCAGAGGTAGGACTTGGGGGCTCTGATGGGCAGATGGGGGAATGGTGTTCCAGGCAGGAGAGATAGCATGAGCGAGGGCCCCGCCGCTGGAATGCTCATGGCATACTGAGGACCCTCAGGAGGACTTCTCAGACCACCTGGTCACACAGGCACATTCTTGGGCCCCCAGACCCGCTGTCTTTCAGTCTTGGAGCGGGGCCTAGGAACAGGATCAACAAGCCATGGGGTAATTCACCAGCTCTCTGAAGTTTGAGATCCACTACTCTGGCTGCTGGGTCCCAGCTATTAGGGCTTTGACGTTCACCTAGGAGTTTGGACTTTATCATCCTGGCAGGAGGGAGCTTTCAAGGGAGGAACACTCCTGGATCTGTGCTTGGGAATGGTCCCTGAGAACGAGGAGGCCAATGGACCAAAGGAGAGAGGGATTCTAGTCGCGAGGAGACTGCTCAGAGGCCTGGGCACAGGTCAGGGGGCCCGGACTGGAGAAGCGGTGTGAGGGAAAGGGCTGGGTTCTTGGAGACCGCAGGGATAGGACTTGGGTCACTCACTTTGCCCCAGCCTTCAGGAGAGAGCCCTGCGATGGTCACCGGGCAAGTGTGTGCAGAGTGTGAGCAAATGTGGAAAAACCGGCGCTTGTCATCAGTGGAGGAGGAGGGGGGCGGGAGAGGACGAGGGGGAGAGGAGGAAGAGAAGTAAGGCAGAGAGGGAGCCCTCTGGGTTTGAGCAGCCCGTCCTCTCTTTCTACACACGTGACCTGGGCACCATGCTTTAACCTCACCGGAGACCAGATTCCTGTCTGCAAGAAGGGGACAGGATGGCCGTCCCCCAGGAAGCCCGTCGAACAGAGCCTGTGCACAAAGATCCCGTCCGTGCCAGGACATGGGAAGGCCCAGGAGCTTCGCTTGGGAAGCCTGCGTTACTGAGTTGGGTGGCACTTTTCTGGGCGTCCCAAGAATCTGGCCGAAGCCATGATGCCGAGGGCGAGAGGTGCTGAGAGCCCCGTATTCGTGAGAAGTGTGGTTCTCCTGGCCCTGTCTGATGGAATGGCTTGAACTGTCCCCAGCCATCACCACGGTCACCCATCTGCAGCCTGAATGGGACTGGGAAATGGGGCTGGTGCCCGTCACTTAGGATCATCACTTAGTGGGCAGCCATGGAACTGCAGTTCAGTCTTCTCTGGCCAATCCCGAGTCAGGAGGGGACCCCAGTGAAACCGCTCAGAGACCGGGGTGCCCACAGGGAGCAAGGAGGGACAGGTACTGCCACAGTGTGGAATGAGGCTGGGGCCGCCGCTGGCCCGAATGCAGTGCGTGGGAGAGGCCTTGGGAGCTTGGCTGTGATTCCCTGGACCTGGGGCCCATGCGTGGCTGTGACCGGTACCTGCTTCTCTCCTTGTGAATTCAGGGGGCCGGGGGCTGGCTGGAGCCACCCCAGGGTAGAACAAAGAGCAAGGATGGCGGGGTCACCTGCCGGCCCCCGCAGGCATGGTTAAGCCTGGCAGGAGAGCCTCCTGATTTTCCCATAGGGTCAAGTCATTGCCCCCTTGGTCCTCTTAGCATCAGAACCCCCCGAGGCTTAGCTGAGCATGGAGTCGCCCAGCTGGAGGCCATTTGCTTGGCTCTCCTGTGGCAGGTGTGGCCAAGGGATCGAGTTGTGGTCCACGGTTTGTGGGAGGAAGGGATGCATACAGCTGTCAGTCACATCCTGGGAAGGGAGGTGCTCTCCTGCCCTTGCTCCTTCTCCCTGTCAGGCTAGATCATAAGCTAATGGGGACAAAGGAGAGGAGGCTGATGTCCTTGGTCATGGGGAGCAACACAGAGGAGGGACCCAGCTCCTTGGACAGCCCCGTGGCATGGAACCCCTGGCCACTGTGGATGACCCTCGAACTCCAGGCTGCCAGGAAAGAGAGAGATGAACTTGCATCTTGCATGTACCATTGTACTGGGGACTCTTTGTTACACAGCTTTGTGCGTATCCTAACTGCTACACCCTCGCAATAGACCCATCATGTTCGAGTTTCTCATTTGTGAGTGAGCCCTGACAGCTCAGAGCCAGGAGGTGCCAAGGACATGCCACACCCTCTTTGAGGTCTCAAGGATGGATTGTTCTGAAATCTGCTTTTGGCAAAAGGCTTCTGCTCACAGGAGTGCTCAAGCCAAGGTGGGCTGGCTTGTCCAGTCCGGGAACTGGTGGGGACTGGGGCAGTTGAGATGCGTTCCCTTGATGCCCTGAGGTCCGGGTCTGAGTTAGCCATCTCCCGCTGCTCAGGTGTTCCTGTCGATGGACAGCTGGGCAGATGGTCTCACCATAGTCTACAGCAGGTTCCTCAAGATGACTGCAGAAGCATCCTGGCTGTCTTCATCCTCCCAGATTACCGGGCGAGTGCTCACCACGGCGGTGTGGACAGCTGTCTGATTGTGGTCTCAGCAGCCCCTGAGTTTGTATGTGTCAGCCCACTCCTTCCCCGTAGACAGGCCAGGGGCCAGCGGGGAGGGGAAGAGAATCCCCCAGATACAGACTGGCCTGCCCGTCCATCATCAGCTCCCAGGAATTTGCAGAAAGAGCTTGCTCAAGAAGAGTAACAGACACCTAAAAATAAAAAGTCAGGATGGAGGGAAAACAGGCATTCAATAGGGAAGGTGAATCTGGGGACGAGGTTGGGATACGAAACACGTATGCTGTCCACGACATCCCCCAAGGTTGTGACGGCTGAGATGCAAATTCCTTGTGGCCAAAGTGAGCAGGGAAAGGAAAGCTTTCAAGTTGATATGGTCCTCGGAGGAAACACACTGCTCCTTAGGGACAGTAAATATGTCCTTAGCCCACTTCACCTCAAAATTATTGGGATATACATTAACAATGTTTGTTCTCCCAATCCGTGAGCGCCAAATGTTTTTCCACTTCTCTGTGTCTTCCTCAGTTTCTTTCATAGTGTTCTGGAGTTTTCAGAGCACGTGTCCTTCGCCTCATTGGGTAGGTTTATTCCGAGGGATCTTATGTTTTTTGGTGCAATTGTAAATAGGATGGACTCCTTGATTTCTCTTCCTTCTGCCTCATTGTTAGTGTATAGAAATGCAACTGATTTTTGTGCATTGATTTCATATCCTGTGACTTTGCTGAATTCCTCTCTCAGTTCTAGAAGTTTTTTGGTGGTGTCTTTTGGGTTCTCTACATAGAGTATCATACCATCTACAGTGAGTGAAAGTTTTACTTCTTCTTTGCCAATTTAGATGCCTTTTATTTCTTTTTGTTGTCTGACTGCTGAGGCTGGGACTTCTAGTACTATGCTGAGTACCAGGGGCGAGAGTCCAGGACTGGACTCCGGTTTGTTGGGAGAGTTTTGATGACTGATTCAATTTCTTTCCTGGTTGTGGGTCTGTTCAGATTTTCTATTTCTTCCTGGTTCAGGTTTGGTAGTTTATATGTTTCTAGGAATTTATCCATTTCTTCCAGATCGCCTAATTTGTTGGCATATAATTGCTCATAATATTCTCTTAAAATTGTTTGTATTTGCAATGACATGAGTAGAGCTAGAGGGTACTTTGCTCAGTGAAATAAGTCGGTTAGAGAAAGACAAATACCATATGATTTCTCTCAGCTGTGGAATTTAAGAAACAAAACAGATGGACATAGGGGAAGGGAAGGGAAGGAAAAATAAAATAAGATGAAAACAAAGAGGGAGGCAAACCATAAGAGACTCTTAACAATAGAGAACAAACTGAGGGTTGCTGGAGGGTTTTGGAGGGATGAGGTAACCGGGTGGTGAGCGTTAAGGAGGACACCTGATGGAATGAGCACTGGCTGTTACACGCAACTGATGAATCACTGACCTCCACTCTGACACTAATACTACACTATAAGTTAACTGAACTGAATTTAAATAAAAAATTAAAAAAAATATTGGGAGATAATAACTGTAGTAGCCAGCATTCTTCAGAAAAACAGAATCGACATGATGTGTGTTTGCATAGAAAGCTATTTATTATAAGGAAGTGGCGTGTGTTACACAATGATGGAGGTTGGCAAGTCCAAAATTTCTAGGGTGGGCTGGCAGGCTGGAGACCCAAGAGAGCTGATTTTCTAGTCCAAGTTGGAGATCCGTCTGCCATACAACCCTGTTTAAGGGCAGTCTGCCGGAGAATTCTCTTTTTGCTCTTCCCAAGCCTTCAACTCATCGGACGAGGCCAGCCGCAGAGGGAGAGCAATCTGCTTTTCTCAGTCTACTAGGTCAAATGTTAACCCCACCGAAAAACACCCTCATAGGAACATCCACGATAACGTTTGACCAGATATTTGGATGCCCTGGGGCCCAGCCAAGACAATACATGAAATTAACTGTCACAGAGATGGCTGGTGTTTGCAGTCAGGCCCTGCCTGGGTAGGTGCCCGAAACGCAACTCCAGAAGGCACTTGGTGGGGGGTAGCCATGGTTCTCACAGAAGACAGACGAGCCCACTGCCCCTTTCTGCCACAGCTCTGTCCCCAGGGCTGGAGTGCATTTCGGGGGCCCGAGACTCTCTGGTCACAATGCTGACCACACAGCCGTGTATCACACTCACTGGCTTACTTATCTTTTCACTGGTGGGGGGTGGGGGTCAGTTTTGGAAAAGAAGGAAAGGAAAGTGCCAGATGCATGAGGACCCACCAGGAAGAGTGACCCCAGGGCCACGGCCTCGGACAGACGCCGGCGGGGGACCTTCAGCTTCGTGAATCTGCCAATAAGTAGCTTCTCCCTCTCAAGGGCAAAGGAGGCAACGCAGAAGGAGGATGGGGAAAAAATCCTCCTGAATTTGGGAAGGAGGGAGGAGGAGAAACAGCTAAGGGGAAGTGGCGCCTCGCTTCACCTCGCAGCGCTTACGTTGTGGGGACTCGCAGCTTCTCCCGCCCTCCTCTCTTCCAATCGGGGCCTCCCGTGAGCCAGAGCGGCCTGAAGCCCAAGGGCAGAGGTCTCCAGGACGTGTCCTTGCCTGCTGAGAAGAACCTTCTCCGACCCCAAAACCATGTCCCCTCACCCCCATCCGCCTGGGCCGGCTCAGCACCTTATCCCCTGTTTACCCACTTTTATTCCTCACCTCGGACCTTCGTGCCAGCTGATGTGGCTTTGTGTTTCTGTTTATTGGATTGTTTCGTTCTACTTTGTTCTTCATTGGATTCTCTAGAACGCAAGCCCAGGAGGGCAGAGTCGGTCGGCCTGGTTCACTGGAGAACAATCCCTAAGCTTCACCCCCGTTTCTGGGTGACCGACGGGTCTCCTGAGTCTTCTCTGGCTACACGTCCCCAGTCCCTGCAGCCACCCGCCTGGGGCTGAGTTTCCGGCTGGGCTCTGGGTGAGACAGGACTGCCGGCGGGGACAGTCCCAAGGTCGCAGGGCAGCCTGCCTCCTGTCGAGCTAGCCATGCAGCTTCCATCAGCAGACACGGCCTCGCCTCAGCTCCCGGGCCACTGGCCAAGCTCTCAGGTCAGTCCTACGTGCGGTGCGTCAAGCGCCAGGCTCCAGGCCACTGACTGGTGAGGGGGTGTTCATTGCCCTTGGGGGTTGACGAGGCATTGTGAGAGCTGGATGCAGTCATCGCGTTCACATCAGAGCCAAGGCTTCCTGAATGGCCCAGACGGGCCAGTCACCTTTCTAAGAACATTCCATGCGCCCTTGACGCTTCACAAACCTTCTATGTGCGGGTGCTGTTACCGTCCCAGCCAGCAGGTGGGCGTCTGGGTTGCGGGCGTGGGCGGTCTGGGTGGTCAGCCCCTCGCCCTCAGGCATGCTGTCCTCTGGGCACCGTGAAACACAGTGGGAAGACGGCCTGGCAGGGACCGACACACAGGAGGGACACGGGAGGGGTGGGAATTCTGGCCTGATGACATCTGAACTCAGCCTTGAAGGTTGGAGTGAATGTTTGTGGGGGGTGTGTGTGTGTGTGTGTGTGTGTGTGTGTGGTGCTTCCCAAGGGAAGCAGGGCTGAGGAAGTGGGGAGCAGGGAGGGTGGGTTTGCCGAGCGGGGTCCCTGGAAGGGAATGCCCTCTCGCCGGATCCTGCCGGCTCTGGGAGAAATGAGCTCTTGCTTGCAAAGAAACATCTGTCTGGAGAGCTGTGCGCCTAGATGTTTTTACGCGTGCCATATATAATGTGGGAGCGGCTCACTCCACATTCCCTCTGTGTTTATTGCAAAATAACCTTATCCTAAGAATAACAGGAAAAAGACCACCCCCATCCCCACCGCCCTCACAAATCAGCTGTCCATGTTCCGTGCTCCCCTCCAGGCCTGTGCAGACACGACTTTGAAACCACAGTACGAGAGCAGTCTTGTTTGTGCATTGATTTGTTCAGCAAACGTTTACCAACTCCTTCCTTCTCTGGAGGCGGGACTGCGTTCTGAAAAATAATGGCTTAGATTTTCCTGGGGTTCACTATCCCTGCAAAGCTCCCAGACTTAACTGCCGTAAGCATCAGTCCCCAGGGACAGGGGCCTCATGTGGTCCGTGTGTATTTCTTATCCGTGATGGTGGTGCACGTGGGGTCGGGACTCCGCTCCACAAAGTCATGCAGGGCCCCAGGCCTCTCCTGCCGGAGGTTTTGCCGTCCCTCAGAGCCTTGGCCCCTCTGTTTTGGGCCCTGGATTGGGCTGGCTGTGGATGAACAGAGGGAAAGAGCAGGGTGAGTCACACAGGCCTGGCCTGGAGTGGTGTACCTTGTTTCCAACTCATTCCCTCGTGATGGGTTTGGTGACCCTCTGGCCAATGTCGGCCACCATCAACAACACACCGCTTGGTTCTGAAAAATGGAGTAAGAAGTGCAAACCAAACTGTGGAAGGAAACGTTGGTATTGTCACCACAGTTGAAGGTCTTTGGGAAAACGTGAGCAACAGAGGCAGGCTGAGGAGGGTCTCTGGGCCCGAGCCTGGCTTTTGGAGGGTGCTGCTGTGTAGATAAGCTCTTCCCATGGCCACCAGCATGACGCAGCTTTCTTGAGTCCTCCTGCTTGGCCCGAGCTTCCCCGGCTCCCTTTCTGCACCTTCCAGAAACGGCTGCCTCTCTTGTCTTTCCATCCTCTGCGTCCCTGTGGTTTGTGTCTTTCCAGTCCCCGTGCTGTAGCTTCGGTCGGGCACTGGGAAGGGGCAAACTCAGACAGCAGTGGTCGGTCACGGTCTTCAGGACCCCATTTTGCTTCTCCGCATTTCACATCATC
Source organism: Meles meles (assembly GCF_922984935.1). Lineage (NCBI taxonomy): Eukaryota > Metazoa > Chordata > Mammalia > Carnivora > Mustelidae > Meles > Meles meles. Next base: position 3,998,987 of record NC_060073.1, on the reverse strand, counting down.
TTCTGGGGTCATTACGTGGTCTTCCCGACGATCGTTCTCATGGCGACGTGACAAAGGAGACTTTTCCTTGCAAAACTGTGTTCCGTGCAAGGTTGGTAGGTGTGCCAAGAAAGAAGGATGTTCGGAGCTGAAATCCATTTGGGATGTTTGGGATTTACAAGGGTAATTGCAATCGGTTCCAAGGACTCTAATTCCAACTATAATCTGTTGTAAGGTCTGGCTGCGTTTGAGGACCTGCTTCCCATCAGGCCGTAGTGCTTCCAAGGGATTCCTGCCTTACCTCGGTTTTCTGCAGAACAGTGACAAGGACCCTATTTGGGCTCTGCAGGTGACTGTTCCCAGGGCTCCTGGCCCTGGGCTGGGTTAGGTGACCTCCATGGACCCCCCCCCCCCCCCCCCCCCCCCCGCCCAGTCCCCTGCACTGGTCCCATCATCCTGTCTTGTGTTGGAATATCCTGCCTGAGGCCTTCTCTCGCCTGGGAGCTCCCTGTGGGCTGCTGACTGCTAAAATCCCATTGTTTGGCTCGAGTGCGGAGCAGAAAAAGCACCCAATCTGTTGGAAGAAAAGAAGGAAGAAAAGGAGGGAGGGAGGGAGGGAGGGAAGAAAGGAAGGAACGAAGGAAGGAGAGAAGGAAGAAGGAAGGAGGGAGGGAAGAAGGAAGGAAGGAAGAAAGGAAGGAGGGAGAAACGGAAGGAAGGAAGAAAGGAGGGAGGGAGGGAGGGAAGGAAGGAAGGAAAGAGGGAGGGAGGGAGACCAGCCACCCAGGCACCGTGTGAGTGGCGCACGGCCCACCGGGCCACCTGTGCACACAGACACACGATCCCGTGGAAGCTGGAGCCCAGCACTGCTGTGTGTAAACAGAGTCTGCCCCTCTGGTGTGGCCCCATCTTCTGACACCGGCCTTTGCCTCCCTGTGGAAACCCAAGATCCAGACTGGGACAAGGGTTGGCAGATGTCCGTGAAAGGGGCCGTCTGCCTTTGCAGATAAGAGTTCCCCAGACAATGGGATGGTCTCGGCCCGGAATTCCCACTTGGGCTCTAGTCGGGAGACGCCGACAGACCTGGGTCACCACTCCCTTGCCACTCAGGGCCATCTCTGTGGGTCTGGGGCTCCCGTTCTCCTGAGCACCCCTTGGCGGCAGCGCCCCTCCCACCGGAACCCGCAGCCTAGTCTCGTAGGACTTCTCAGAATAAGACATTTTTCTCTGAGGGCCCTGAGCTGGGAGTGTTTGTTTTGTTAACTCAGCCTGAGCCGTCTTGTCATGGATCATTAGGGTCTGTTCAGCTGAGGCCTGGGGACCTTGGGGTGTGGGGGGCACGGGTGGTGATGGGTAAGTGATTAGGGCTCCCCCTCGCTGGGGGTGAATCACACTCCATCTTGGGGCACAGGGATGGACGTCTCCATGCTGTTGTCCCCTCTAGTGTCCCCAGTGGAAGACGGCCACAGGAGAGCCGAGGAGGTCAACAGAAGGCCGAAATCCCCTGTGGACCCGAGTGTGACTCCCGGCTCCGAGCAGTGACCCTTCCTCATTAACGCGCTTGCTTTGCAGGGCGGAAGCCGTGGGATGCGTGGAGAAGACGAGGCAGAGGGACTGATGGCCAAGGTGCCCTCGGGAAAGCCCACACCCGCCCCTGCACTTGCATTTGGGTCACTGGGAACCCGTTCTGTGGGACCCCACCCTCCCTCCTGGGGAAGCAGGAGTGACAGAAAGAGTGAGGGATTTCTGTCCCGTTCTCTTCTCAGTGCTGTCCTGTAATCAGCCTCGACTTCCCCATGAGGCCTCCGGTCGGAGCATCAGAGCACCCATGAGGCCGGGCCAGATCTGGTGTCCTCCTTCGGCTGCGGCCCGTACCAGGACCTTAACTCCAAGCCTGGGCTCGGGGCTGATTCTTTCACAGAGGACGTTTTCACAAGGGCCCTTCTCTGTGCCCTTCCCGGCTGCGTGCCTTCCCCGTCCCTTTCTCCAGCCTCAGGCTCGGGGCCAGACTGACATGTTACTTCAAGGGGAAGTGTGTCCTTTCTTCTCTGGATGTGGTTGTCACCCAACTGTTCCTCGGACTCCCCCGACCGTGGAAAAAGACCACGAAGTTCATGGTCAGAGGCACACACCCACACAAGGTAGGGAGGGGCTTGTGGCTATCTAAAAAGTGAGGGGAAATGAGGGGTCAGGTGTCCCCGTACCATCTCTGTATCAGTCAGCTATGGCCCCGGAGAGGATAACAAGCCAGTCTCAAACTCCGGGCACACAACCGTCAGGATGTGTTTCTTGCTGGACTGCCGGGTCCACGGGGCAGGTCTGGGTCCTGGTCGGGGTCTGGCTGACCAGCACTGGGCTCGCCTGGGCTTGGCTCTGGGCCAGGACCCCTGCCCCAAAAGCATCTTTCAAGCCCTTGTTTGCTTGTGTCGGTAGACGTTCTCCTGTTCAAAGTGAGTCAGCTGGCCCAGCCCCCAGCACTGGGCGGGGGCTCTACTCTGCCCGGGGTGTGGGGGGACGGCAGTCACGGGTGCAGGGTGGAGTTAAGGACCCTCCCTGTGGTCTACCATGGCCCCTTTCTAAGGACTTGGAGCTGAACTTTGCCCCGGGTTGGGGTGAGTGGTCTTGCCAGTGTGGACACGATTGGGACTTTGGATGCCGAGAATGGTGGGTTGAGGTTCACAGCCTGTCGGGTCACTTACAGGCTGTGGGATGGTGGGCAAAGCTTGTTGGAGCCCCAGGTTCCTCGAGTGTAGAATGGGAGCAGGGATCCATCCACACCCGCTCCTGTGGCCAGAGCTGAGTGAGCTGGGTGGGCTGAAGCCCCTGCACGCGGCAGCTGCTGTGAGGGCGTGGCCAGGCCCCCACGCAGGGGGCGGCTTCTGCTGGGAAGCTCTCCAGACATTAGTGCCCAGAGGGAGTGCGGGCCCTGGCCTCACTGTTCAGCAGGGTGGAGAGGTCACAGGGCTGCAGCAGTTTCAGATTGATTCTGAAGTCAGAGCCTTCTCCCCTGACATCCTCGGGCCTCGAGCACAGGCTGGTTCCAGGGGATGGGGACAGCGATGCCCTCACTGTCCTTCTCCCCTGCAGGGAAGCTCCCCTGGGACCCAACAGAGCACCTCGTACCACCTTGTCCACGTCCCACGGGGCCAAGGAAGGAAAGCCCACTTCCTGGGAGCACCCCGACTCGATGCACGGTTTGTGATCCTTTGTGATCCAGAGGCTGCTGGGATAACAGGGACACCCATCCAGGTCTCCTTTCCAGAGTCGCTTTGTCTTTTTGGAAGAGGTGACCGTCCCTTTCAAAATGGGATGGAAGCTATTGGACCTTCACCCCTCCCAATACATGGAGACATGTCATCTTTGGGGTACAGTTTCAAGCACCTTGTACGCTCCCCAAAGACCATTTATATACAAGAAGTGAAGAGCCCCGTCCAGGGACACGTCAGAGGACAGGAGCCACGTGAGCTCCCATCAGACAAGGCCAGGGGATCCCATCGCGGTAATGGACCCTGCGGGGAACGGGGTATAATCCCATCACGAGAGCGTGACTCCCGGAGTGCGCACTAATAGTCAGTAGACCCATCGGTGAGTAGACAGTGGAGAAGAGAAGGGTCTTCACAGAGGACCACCAGCTAGCAAACGCGGGCGGGACGGTAGGCTCCGGAGATGACAGTTTTGCAGCCATCGGAGCAGCCCGTGACATGGGGAAGGTAGGGAAGAGCTCAGTGGGACGGATGGGAACGTTTAAGCAAGAACGTGCTCTTTAGAGTGTCTCGAAGCATCTTTCTATGGGTGACGTCACCTTCCAAAGAATGCATGGGGGAGCCTGGAGAACACCAGCATCTCCACGCAGCCCTCGTCAGCACAGTCACCGCTGCGGCCGGGTGACGGGTGCCTCCGGGCCCTCCCGATGGCCTGCACCAAGGACCGGCCTCAGTTCCGTAGCCGCCCTCAAGGGACCAGCGCCACGAAGGCAAAGCCGGACTGAAGACTCGCCCAGGATAATGGAGACTCAAAAAGTCATACGGCTGCGGGGCGACCATCGATCTTACTGTGAAATGAGATGCCCGTGAGGAACGTGACGGGGATGGTTGGAAAAGTCTGAGTAAGGATCGTGCGTTAGATGATGGTGTTTCAGGGGTCGGTTTTCAGAACTTGTTAACTGCGCGGCAGTAACCCTCCATAAAAACCCTAATCATTCCTAAAAATAGTAGTGATACTTCAGCGACGGGAACAAACATCCTTGTCATTGAAACACGCGAGCCGGAGTCTTTAAGGACTGCTGTGACCTGAGCTGTGTCCCCGTCCCCCACCCCCCAGTTCCCATGCGAAGCGCCAGGCCGGGCGTGGCTGCCTGGGGAGTGAGGAGGTGGTTAAGGTCGGACGGGGTTGGGAGCGAGAGCCCGATCCGTGGACCACAGCAGCCATCTCTCTTCCTCCGCTAAGCGAGGACCAGCGGGACGCCGATGCCCACAGCAGCACACGGGCTCTCCCCGGAAGCCTAACCCCAGGTTCCAGAGCCGTGGGGGCGAAACGTCAGGCATCCGCAGGCTCATTACCCACTACCGACGGAGCCGGGGACACATCGCGTCATTTGTGACATCCTGCGTGCGTCTGCGGGTAATCCAGGCGGTGGGGGGTCCTGGGTGGCGGGCCTGTGCCGAGGAAACCTTGACAGGATGGAGAGGAAACCGTAACAGGTTGAATTCTGGAATTCGTGAGGCTCCTGGGACCCGGCTCTCCTGAATGCAGGGGATGGGCGTGAACGGTCCCCAAAGTGTGTTCCTCGGATCCCTATCCTAAGAGATTCTCCACCCAGAAGGGTTCCCTGGGCAAGCACGTTGGAGAAAGGCAGCGATATTGGCACAATATTTTATGAAAGCACTTTTATTTATTTATTTTTGAAGATTTTATGTATTTATTTGACAGAGACAGCGAGAGAGGGAACATAAGCAGGCGGAGTGGGAGAGGGAGAAGCAGGCTCCCCGCTGAGCAGAGAGCCCGACGTGGGGCTCGATCCCAGGACCCTGGGATCACGACCTGAGCTGAAGGCAGCCTCTTCATGGCTGAGCCCCCCAGGCGCCCCGAAGCACTTTTATTTAAAGCCTCTGAGGCGTTGTCCTCAGGAACCTGCTGTAACGTCCCCTAATGAGGGGGAGATGGTCTTAGGAATCCCTCACGAGAGAGGAAGCGGAAAGAGGAGAAGCCTCGGCCTCGCGGGAACCACTATGCTGGCGGCTCAGACGCTCCAGGACCCCCGTCCGTCCCTCCCAGCACCAGCGCCAAGGCCGTGTCCAGGAAGGGAGCGGGGAGGAGAGTAAGACCCGCCAGCCCACAGGGGGCCCAGAAAGTTACTCGAGCTGGTGTTCCTGCCACACCGGGAATGCCAGGCCCGCCTGCTGGGACAGGACGCGGGGGCCGGTGGAGGGATCAGAACTGGGCCCTTCCCTTCTCCTCTGTGCCCCGGGGGCCCTGGAGACATCGGGCTTGACTGAGCCCCGTTCCTCACCCACAAGCGGATCCCGTCATCTCCACAGCATTCACGGGGACCGGGGGAGCGTGCGCTTGGCTCCACAGACATCCTCCGAGCGTATCTCGCCACACAGGCCGACAGCTGGTCTCCAAAGCCATTATCAGAAGGCCTCATTACCTATTACCGTCCGAGCCGGGACCCATCCTGTCATTCCGGATGTCCTGCAACGTTTCAATCTTGGTTAGTTCTGTGATTTCATTTCAAATCTCTGCATTTTTGCAGGAATCAGCTGGTGAACTCATATGTCAAAACAGGTCCTCCCTTTTATCTTCGACTCCGGTATCCGGGATCTCCCCAAATTGCCTTTATTCAGAGCCGAAGCAGACCACTTCCCCTCTTAACAGTAAACAGTGTTTGCTAAGAAATGAGATAGTTTCGAGGATGAATTTTAGCCATTTTCCATTTTCCCCCCTCTAATTGAGTGGCCAGATGCTTTAGTCTGCGACAAAGTGGAAACGCGCCCTGCAGACGGGGGCTGCCAAATGCGTTTTGCTCCTTTAATGTTTTCTGATTGTTTCCAGAGCTGCTTTCTGTCAGGAGGAGACCCCTGCTTGGTGGGCGACGGTTCCCGAGAACCGAGTTTTTGTTCCCTGGGCCGATGAGCCGTGGCAGCGACAGGAAGGAGCGTGATTCCGATCGTTGGGGACTTGAGAGAAAGTCTCTGCCCTGGGAGAGACCGAGTTACAGCCGGGCTCCGCCACTTTTTTCTCAGATTTCAAACCATGTGCTGGATCCCCACCCAAAATGGTATCATTCTCTGAATCTGTGTTGACCCCAGATGTGCCCCGATGAATTATTGATGATAAGGAGACCCACGGCTGTTCCTCCCTGCCTCCCCCCTACCTCCCACCCGCCGGGCTCCAGGGCGCCTGCCCTGGCAGGAAGGGTGGGAGCATTCTTGGGTGGGGGCTGGGGTGGGGAGGTGGAGACCCGGCAGCTTGAGCTGGAATCACTGGAGGGTCATGGCCGGCTGCGTTTTCCCCAATGTCATGGCTTTAATTTTGTTTCAAGTTCTCTCCCAGTGACGGATCGGCTATTTTTACCTGCCGAGGAAAAAGAGAGCCTTGACCCAGGTTCTGTAATTTACAGGACTGCTGTAAAGGGGTTGTGATGGTTTTATGGCGTTACCGATAATTTTGGGGGCGAGTGGGGAAGGGATTTCCTCTGGGAAGTGGGGGTGTACGGCGCTTTGGTTCCTCATTGCCTCTGAGTTGATAGGCTGAGGGTGTGAGAGGGGGAGAGGGCGAGGGCAGGGGGAGGGGTCCTAGAGGACCAGCAACAGTAAGCCACAGAAAGGTGACTTGGGGTGGCTGGTAGGCTCAGGCTGTCAGGGGCGCCAGGGGCCTCGGGCCGGCCGAGGGGCAGTTCCACGGCCCACACAGGGCATCCGGGGTCGACCCTGGGTTTGGCACCAGGCTGCGTGGGAAGTGGGCAGGGGTTGCTACACGTTGGTCCCCTCCTGGGCTGACCCCTCTGGTGATCAAGGGTCCTCGAGAAGCTTGGCGAGGGGACCCACAGTAACCCTGGGATCTTCTGGGTCTTAACAGCACAGACTCTGTTCACCAGAGGGGACCCTGGGATCCAAGCCGCTTGAAACCACACCTGGAGTGTGGAGACCGTCCTGCACACGCCATCTATCACGAGGCCAAACTCCGGGGCCCCCACTGTGCTCACAACATCTGTGTATTTCTTTATATTTACAAAAGTGAGATTTTATAAATGTTTATTTATTTATTTTAGAGAGAGAGAAAGTGAGAGAGAGCGCGCAGGATCGGGGGATCGGGGACAGGATGGGGTAGAGGGAGAGACAGAATCTCAAGAGACTCTCCTCTGAGCTTGAGCCGGACGCGGGGCTTGATGTCAGGACCCTGGATCATGACCTGAGCCCAATCAAGAGTTGGGCACTGAGCTGACGGGGCCCCCAGGTGCCCTGCAGACGGGGAGATACTTTAACGGCCCTGGGTACAGGTGCTGTGCCTTCTGTCTTCGACTTGTCCTTGCTTTGGGGTCCAGGTGAGGGATGGTGGGTTTGGGGGGATGTGTTTCTAGTCACTTCCCCCAGACAGCCGAGTTGCCACTGACTCTGGGCTCAGGTTGGCTTCTGGGGATCCACCCGCGCCCACTGGGGCGGTCCCTTGGGATCGCGTGGCGATGTCAGCCCTTCTTATGGCCCCCGACCCCGGGGGCTGTGTGTCTGTGGGCAGGAGGAGTCCCATTGGACATTCATGGGGCCAGACGCTGGTGTCTGAAAAATGTGTCCAGGGTCCTCCACGTGAGTGGGGGCCGGGCCGGTGTCACTGGACGTGTGGCCAGGAGCACTCGGCCCCGCTCTCAGGAGGGCCCCGCGCTTGGCTTCATGCTCTCCAAGCTTTGGGAACGAGGGACCCGACCACTTTCGTTTTGCTGCGGGCCCCGCACCTGATCATCTCCCCCGGCCCGGCCACCGTCCTCGAATCCATTTGTAAAGTGAATTACTACGACGCAGGAGGAACGAGAAGGTTCTTTATCTCCACTTGGGCAAATCCATTAGGATTAACGGCCCCTCGGGAGCCCCTCTGAGGGGCTGACGTAAGCCTGTCTGTGGTGATTTGTGGAGTGACCGCGTGATAAGGACTCCCGCCTGTTTTAATGAGGGGGCACCCTTCCCTGCGGCGCCCAGGAATGAGGGGCTCTATCTCTCCATTTATCAAAGCCCTTTGGGGGATGAGGCAACGGGGCGGAGGGGCATTGCCGCCTCACTGTCTGCCCGCCCGTGGGGGCCTGCAGCTCTGGCCAGCCCCCCTGGATCCCTGGGGTTGGGATAGCATCCCGGGGAGGACCCAAGCCCTCCCAGCGTCTGGGCTCTGTGGCCGGCCACCAGCTCTCCCGTGTGTCCCTCACTCCTCCCCAGGGGAGGACCAGAGGCTTAACTCATGGAGACTTGGGGGCTCCAGCCCCTCTGTCTCGGGGATCTGCCCACAGAGGGCACGCCGTCTCCTCTTTCTGCCTCATGTCAGGTGGCTCCGTCCTGTGGGGAGCAAGGCTGGACTCCCGGAGTGACCTTGCCTGAGCAGGCAGGCCGGCTCAGATCTGGGACTCGGTCCCTCATGTCTGTGGGTTAGGGGGGTCTGAACCGGCTTTTTCAGCTTTAGAAGCGATAGTTCCATTATTGCCTGCAGAGCTCATCCAGCTCTAAAAGGGTTCAGAACTCCGGTAAGGAACATATTTGGCCCTTGTCGAATTGTGGCCCCAAAGATATGTCCAAGTTCTTTACAGGTGTGATTAAGTGAAGGATCTTGAGATGACATCATCCTTGATTCACTGGGTGCGCCCTAAATCTGGTGCCAAGTGTCCTTGTCAGAAGAGGAGAGAACCCAGACCGAGGGGAGGGGCTGCGTGACCACGGAGGCAGAGGCTGGAGGGACACAGCTGTGAGCTGGGGACACCTGGAGCCCCAGGAGCTGGAAGAGGCAGAAAGTGTCCTCCCCCAGAGCCTCTGGAGGGAGCCCGACCCTACCGACACCTTGATTTCAGACCCTAGGCCCCCAGAACTGGGAGGGAGCACAATTCTGGTGCTTTAAGCCCCCAGCCCGGAGTCAGTGTTTCGGACCGCACTGTACAGACCCCGAGCCCCAGCCGCCTCAGATGCGGGGTGCCCCGCACGGTTCACAGGGTCGGATTGCAAGCTTGTAAATTCACGGTCATTTGGGATGTGAACAAAAATCATAGTTAAAATAGATATTTTTAAAGATTTTATTTATTTATTTGACAGAGATTACAACTAGGCAGAGAGAGAAGGGGAAGCAGGCTCCCTGCTGAGCAGAGAGCCCGATGTGGGGCTTGATCCTAGGACCCTGAGATCATGACCTGAGCCAAAGGCAGAGGGTGTAACCCACTGAGCCTCCCAGGTGCTCCTAAAATAGATATTTTATAGAAACTTTTTATTGGGGTCTTTTACAGAAAACTGGTTAAGAGAATGGACAACTACGCGCTCAGGGTGAGTTGGGGGTGCCTGGGGTTCTTTCCGTGGACACAGTGGCTGGAGCTGTGTTCTTGGCTGCGTCTCAACCCTGACCAGCCATGGGACGCTGGGAAGGTGAGAACACGTTTCTGTGTCTCAGTTTCTCCATCTGCGAAGAAGGAGGGTGTGCAGGGCTCTCTCTCCGCCACACGTGCTGCCCCAGAGCGGGGTTTGGGGAGCCCCTGGAGACCGAGGCTGTCAGGAGGACTGGCTGCTGCAGGGGACTCTTGGCTCCTGCTGTCCCCCATGTCCTTCTGGGACCTGCCCATGCTGCCCTGCAGGTCAAGACCTTCCCGGTGATGTCTGGGGCCACACAGGCCACTCTCCCGCTGCCCTGTCCGGGTGTAAGATGATTTCACCTTCCCAACCCCCTGCTGAGAGATCCGGGGGGGGGGGCTCTGCAGCTGAGCAGAAGCTGCATTGGATCGCTTTGTGAGGTGACTGGCTCACTTCACGGCTCTGAGCCTCCGTTCTCCCATCTGTAAAATGGGAATGCATGGTGAGGACCTGGCCGGTGGTCATTCCTCCATGGATGGGGTCGGGAGCGGTGTTGCTAGTGGAGAAACCCCCGCACGAGAGCAGGATGGTGGCCATGTGTGGGCCTGCTGTGAGACCAGCAAGGCATTCAGGGAGATGGTGGGGCGACAGGGTATGGGCACGTGAGAGGGGACCAGGGTGCTGTTGCGGGGAGTTCGGAAGGCCAGGGGGAAGAGTAAGAACTTGATTTTATTTTTAAATTTTATTTATTTATTTGACAGACAGAGATCACAAGTAGGCAGAGAGGCAGGCAGAGAGAGAGAGGGGGAAGCAGGCTCCCTGACGAGCAGGGAGCCTGATGTGGGGCTCAATCCCAGGACCCCGGGACCATGACCCGAGCGGAAGGCAGACACTTAACAATTGAGCCACCCAGGCGCCCCGAGCTAGAACTTTAAATCATAGCACAGAGGAGTTTGCGGTGCAGCCAGAGGAAATAAGAAACAGCAAGGACAAGCCACTCGGCCCACGTCACACAGCGCTTTAGGGGCAACATGGAACAACGGGCATCCGGTTTCTCCAGCCCGTGCTGTCTTGCGGGTGCGGAGGGGGCTTCCGAGGGGAGCTGCGGCCTCGGATGTGAAACCCCAGGCGGCGAGCCCAGCCTGCAGCGCCCTTGGCCTGCCGGTGGGTGGGGGTGACGTTTCCGAGTTATCTTTAATTTGCCTTGAAATCAGGCGCAAGTCCTCTGCCAAACAGGAAGCGGTCTCTTCGGGCCTGACATGACATAGTCTTGCTGTCGCCTTGAATTAGAGAGTGAGACGTGTCTCCAAGGAGTGGCGCACGGGAGCAGCCGCTGGGGTGGAGCGGGCCGGCGAGGCCGCGGATGCGCCCCGCTGGTAACAGGCCCCCGGCTCTAACCCCCAGCCTCCATGAGCGCGCGCCGCCACCGGCCGCCGTGGTCACATATCACGGCAGATGGGAAGGAGGCAGGGACGGTGATTTGTCTTGCCTTTCAGATGGATTTCCTGTTTTTTCGGGAGCGGGAGAGGGCCCATCTGGTAATCAGATTGTGGCCGAGATAGCCCCCTCCGGGTCACTGGCCCCCGACTCAGCGTGTCCCCTCAGCCACGCGGCCCCAGCGTCGTGGTGGCTCCAGTAGCCCAGCCTCTGCAAATGGGAGCCATCAGGAGGCCTCCCACCCCACGGAAGCTTCTGGAAAGGGTGCGGGGCGGGGGGCATGCGCCTGCCTTTCATCTTCCTCCGCTTCCTTCCCTGGCACCTGGCTTCACTCTTAGCCATCTCATTACTTCTTTTCTTCAAAGGCTCTCCCCAGTGAGTGCACGTATGTGCAAACGCGCACGGACACTTGCGCACGTGTGTGCTCACACATGCGTCCACAGCCTCCTTCACCGGCCCGCCTGGGACCGTCCTCGCCAGCCCGCTGCCTCTAGAGCCCTCTGGGCTCCTCAGCCGGGTGGAGGCCGGAGGGTGGTGGGCT